>NW_027491209.1:0-1240000 GCF_021521415.1 Bidens hawaiensis | reverse complement strand
TTGAAGTAGACTTTACATCATAAAAATTATTTTCTTTAGAAATAGAGCTTTTGTTTGCGTATGCTTTTAAACAACATAAAACAAAAAAAAAAAAAAAAGACCTGAGAGAACATTTATATATCATACATCGATTAAAACTTAGAGGTGGAAAAACAAACCTAAATTAATTGTTTTTGGTCAATATAGATAATTTTTAAAATTGAGATGGGTTATAAGATGGATCAAAATAATTTTTCAAAGAGGTCAAGATAGGTTGGGAAATACTAGTAAATTTTGGTTATGGGATATAATGGGTTAGAATGGACTAAAACAAGCTCCATCCAATTTTATTATAAACAAAACCCACAAAACCGAAATAACGAAACCGAAATCATTGAAACCGAACAAATACCGAAACCGACCGAAATGAAAAAAACACAACCGAGCCGAAAAAAAAACCCAAAAAATCATATCTGAACTGGTACAAACCAACTCACGTTTCCACCTCTTGTTCAAACAAATGGAATTATACATGTTATCAGTGTCTGATAATGAGAAACTACCTTTTATATATTATTTAATAAATAATTGATGGGCACAATCCATATGCTAGTCTTTAACCAATACACTTTTTTTTAGAAGTATGGGTGAAGCTATGGAGAGAGAGAGGAGGCAGGTAAGAGATCAAGCTGATAGAGGAAGGTACGACGGGAATCAACAGCAACATGAATGGAAGACGCACAAGAGTAAACACATAAAGAAGGCAGAGGCTAAACTCAAAAAGGTCTGGAAACCAAAAATGCCCACCACTAGCATTTTTGTCTCCAACATCCCAGATGGAGTTTATGAAGAAGGTTTGAGGTCAAAATTCTTAAAACCTTGCATCGGTTTACCTAGCAAGAAAGAAAGATAAGTTTGGAAATAACTTCGGATTTATTCGCTATCTTAACGTGTTGGACAAAGACGTCTTCGTTAAATCCTTCGGTAACTGAAGAGGTAGGTCCCAGCAGAGCCCAGTTGGACCCGCAAGACTCACCTTAAACAGAGACGTCTGCGCAGAGACCAACTGGATCCGCAGCACCAACCATGCTCAGAGAAGTGACGTCCTTACGCGCAGTATGCAAGCTGGTCCCGCAAGAAATGCCTCCCATGGTGAAGGACTCCGCCTGTTCCCGCAGCCTCGGATACAAGCCATGAGGGAAGGCCACCCGCGCAGCATGGCTACACGCACAAGGCACTTAGCTCTCAATCGTTCAGTGTCACCTGAAGGAATGAGCCAAGCCGGGAGCAATCCCGCACAGAGGCGGGAGGGGGAATACTCCCGCCCAAATAAGCCAGTCCGTATACTGAAGGATCTTTTACTGTACCTGACGAGGTGTGGGCAAAAGATCTGATCAGAGATGCGACAGCTCACTGACAGCAGCATGGCAGACAGCACGCCACAGCACTGTGACCAATAGCCGCCGCCTACCCACCAACTCCTGCCATACCACGTGCCTAGCCTGTAGTTGGCAGAAGAGGAAGAGTACACGACACGCCTGCTCTGTGTCAGCCGCTACCTATCCACCACTCACAGGCAGGGCACGTGCATAGGTTACAGTTGGTAGCGTGTTGGGCCGGCTAAACCCCTTGGAAACCTACCTTCGGCTATAAATACCACAAATGGTATGACCATCTCATCTTATCATATCTTATTACATTATCATATTATCATCATATATACCTGATATCTGCTCTAGCAATCTCTTAATATACTTTTATATTTAAAGAGCAATCTAGTCTGATTCTCACGCCGGAGGGTGGTCACAAGGAGGAACCCCCCCCCCTTCTCAGTGACGAGCTCACGGTGTCTGTTTTGCAGGGTATCAGAAGAACCATCTTCCAAGGGTCTAACCCCTCGTGGGAAACATCTCTCCAACCCCCAGGTTACCAGTAATCTGCCCGGGGTCCGGTTAGTGTTTCTTCATTGGCGCCATCCGTGCATAAAGCTAGAACTACAATTTTCTCCAGTTTTTTCAAAACTTTATACAAAAGATGGTTAGAGAAATTCCGGTAACCACAACCCCAGCTATTGGGGGGAATACCGGCAACACAGTTTTTACAAACACTACTCCGGCTACCGAAGCCGGAGCAAGTGAAGTAAATTTTACGAACACTACCCCACTTACTAAAGCAGGGGCAAGTGCAGTAAATGACCGCCTACTGGGATCCACCGATACCCAGTTTGAAAAACGAAGACTCCCTCGCCAGACTCTCGACGAAGTCAAGGCATGGGCGGAGGCACGACAAAAGGAATTCCAGGCTGAGTTGAACGAACGCTTGCGTTCCGTGCAACAGGCCGACGAATTCGAATACTGGGAGGATGACTCGGAGGAATCCGACTCCGACGCGAACCCTCGTCATAAGGCAAAAGGGAAGCGTAAAGAAACGGAAACCCAACCGAAAAGGCATTTTGGACAAGCCTTCAAACCAAAAAGCATAGATGGAAGTCCACGAGACTTCTCTAAAACGTTCAGACCAAACGTTACAAATGCAGGAACGTCCAAATTTGCAAGGGACATTGCTGAAGCAATTGCCCCGAAAAGTGCTAAACAAATGCCTAACATAGGCACATATGACGGCCTATCTGATCCAGACGATCATTTGAACAGGTTCATAGCGGGGGCAACCGTTAGCAATTGGACGGAACCCACGTGGTGTTACATGTTCCAAATGACGCTGGTGGGGGCTGCTAGGGCTTGGTTTGATCGTTTACCGGTTAACCACATTTACGACTGGGCAGACTTCCAGCAGAAGTTTAGCCAACACTTCAGCCAGCAGCGAAAGTATACCGAGGAGCAATGGACAATCCTCAAATGCACACGGGAAGAAGATGAATCTCTGCCAAACTTCATCACTCGCTTCAACTCAAAGAAGTTAAGTTTGGGCAATATCAGCGAGGATCTTGTTCGCGCAGCCTTCATCCAGGGCGCGCAAGACCCAGAGCTTATCCGCACCCTAACGGGTAAAGATGGAATGCCATCCACATGGGATGGCATCATGACAGCAGCCAAACGCTATGCGGAAACGGAGAAGCAACTGGGTAGAGACCTTCCGCAGAACACAAACCTTTACACCCAGAGGACGAGAGAGGACAACGTCCTCACCGCCCGGTTGAACAAAAAACGGAAGCAAGGCATTTGGCAGTCAAGGGTAAACTTTGACACCTCATCCGGCTTACAACACCGATTGGGTGAAAGGGATAATGTAAAGCCGCACCGGAACCCCAGATGGACGCCACTTACCAAAAGCGTCACTGACATATTTGCTACTGAAGAGCTCCCATGGCCAAAGCCTCCAGAAATCAGACATCGTCACGATGCTGATCGGAGCAAGTACTGTGATTATCACAGAACAAAAGGCCACAACACTGAAGAATGCATAGACGTAAAAGACATGGTCGAAACATTCGTCAGAGATGGGACGCTCGCGCACCTCGTGGCGAAATAAAAGCTAAGCAGGCAGGCAGGTGCGTGTGGAACCACGGCTGGGGTAAACACGAATAAAAAATCAGCTTCAATAGAGACTACATGCTGCGTAAAGAACGAGATCCCGAAACAGGTGCGTGTCGGCTCGATGGCGCTTCCATCCCAACATGGAAGGGAGCTCATTTACACAGTTTGCATGTAAATCAATTCCAATTTGTAAAGAAAAGGCCAAGAGCCACTTCTAATGGAAATGATTCTCTCTAGAACATCGAAGCTGATGATTTTACATTTATACTTTTCTGGACACTAATATGCCGGTTTTCACCGCATAATTACGTGAAGTCATTGCATGGGAAGGCGGTCCTACCCGCACGAACCCAATAACGTAACAAACCTTCACGCAGGTCAGTTGAAGGGGAAAAAATTCAGCACCCAAAAATGAAAGTGCCGGTCTATCCGCATGAATCATTAAGGAAACTGGATAATAACCTGTCAACAACCGCGCGTCGAACGGTTAAAACTATCCAACACTGGACGACATTCATATTACGTGAAGTCGTTGCGTGGGAAGGCGGTCTTACCCGCACGAACCCAATAACGTGGCAAACCTTCACGCAGGTCAGTTGGAGTTCATCCCATTAAATGAAAGTGCCGGTCTATCCCGCATGAATCATTCGAAGGAACTGCACCAACAACCGCGCGTCGAACGGTTCAAAACAAAATTCTTAAAAAGATGAGAAAAACCTACACGCATGTCAGATAAGGGTAAAATTCTGCCATCCTACTAAGTGCAAGTGACGGTTCTACCCGCACAATCACGAAAGAGGAAGCAAAACTTCACACCTATTATCAACCACGTTCAAAGGTTAACTTATCCTCAAAAGATGAGAAACCTACACGCAGGTCAGATAAGGGTAAAGTTCTGCCATCCTACTAAGTGCAAGTGACGGTTCTACCCGCACAATCACGAAAGAGGAAGCAAAACTTCACACCTATTATCAACCACGTTCAAAGGTTAACTTATCCTAAAAAAAAAAAAAAAAAAAAAAATAAGAAAAACCAGCACGCAGGTTAGATAAAAATTAAAGTTTAGCCATCCTACCAAGTGCAAGTGACGGTTCTACCCGCACAATCACGAAGGAGGAAGCGAAACTTTAACCCACTATCAACCACGTTCAAAGGTTCTCACTCTGAACACTTGGAAAATTGCTAATTTAAACATGCAAGTAATAAGCTTATAAAGCAAGGAACCCAAAGAAGGAAATAACAGTCTTATACGCAAAAAGATTAATATTTCAATGATGTATTACAACAGTGGCCGGGTAACTACCCGCCTAAAAGAAATCTATACAAAGCTAAGTCTATCCTAGCGGTGGGAAGAGATCTTCAGGATCAGGCTTCAGGGCCACCTCCGCTTGGACCAGCACCGTCTGAGCGTGGCTGCCCAAGGAAAGCCTTAAGGATGTTTAGCCCATCATCAGCAGCAGCAGCCTCATTCACCTTCTCCACCACTGGATGCGGGAAGGCAGCGTACTGGTTCACAGCTTGGTCATAAGCAGCTTCAGTATTAACATTGAATAAAGGGAAGTTGGAGGGCGGAAAGCCTCTCTCAGCAAACCCTAGACCAAGCAGGAAGCCAGTCTTCTCCCCATCCTCATGAGAAGCGTTGAGGGCTGCGCTCATCGCATCGTCATAAGAGGTCTCTGAAAGGACCCGACGCGCAACCTACAAAAGAATACAAGTTAGAACATTTTCTAATTACAAGTAGAAAAGAGGGAAAAAAAAGAGGATACCTGAGGCAACGCTTCTCGAAGTAGCCATTGGAGGGTAGCTTGCACTTCGTCACGGGCGCGTTCGGCTTCGCTTTGGTTCAGATTGGCAAGTAATACTTCCTTTGCGGCAGCCTCTTCGACGCCCTTAAGCTTCCGCTCGGTTTGGTCAAGCACCCCCCTCTGGTCAAGAATCTCTTGCAGCTTCTTGGCGTCTTCCATTGCCAAGGCGTCATGAGCATGCTGAAGAGCCTTTAATTTGCATTTAAGCTGCTCATTCTCTTCGCGAAGTGGCTCAGCAACAGCTTCAGCCTTGGCAGCCCTCTCAGTTGAGTTTCGCGCAGTCTCCTTGGCCAGCCGAAGCTGTTCATTCACAGCTTGGGCAGCCTTGGAGCGGGCCTCGAGTCGCGCCTGGACTTCAACCTCGAGGGCCTTGAATGCCTTCTCCTTCTCGGCTGCGGCAGCGGCCAACTGCCGGTTCTCCTCCCGAAGAGCCCGCGCTTCAGATACATCTTTGGCGCGAGCTGCTTTTAACTTGTCGTTTTCACGACAAAGCAGCTCGACGCGGGGCTGCGTTCGGGCCTGGAGAACCCGAAGCTCATTGGTTAGCCTACCCTCTTGGTAGCTAGCCATGGCTTCCCCCAACGCACCATGAGGAGCAGCGTGGCGAGCCCAGTCCACGCACTCCACAGGGGTGCGAAGGGTTGTTCCTCGGCGTATGTTCCATCTTGGAACATACACTTCATTGGAATCCGACACTGCAAAAGAAACAAAGGCAGTTAGGAAAAGATGACAAAAATATACAAAGAAAAAAAGAACCCTACGTACCTGTAGGGTCAATAACAGGCCGATAGCCGCCAAACCCATCACCTGAACCTAAAGGAAATCCATCCAACAGGTCAGGCAGACGGGAAGGTGGCGTAGATCGGCGGGAAGCCCGGCGCGTACCTGATGGTCCGGCCGTCGGTGCCGGTGGCGCAGGTATAGTGGCAGCCGCCGTGGTAGCCATTGTTGGCGCCGTCTCCTCAGCAACAGTAACCGCCGGCTCCGTGAAAGATGCTGTAAAAATTGCACTCACGGCCGGCGGAGACACCTTCTCAGCTGGAACAGCCTCAGGAAGGCTGGAACCAGCGGAAGCAAGCGTAGACGCCTGGGTCGACGCCTCGGGAAGGCTGACCGAGCCTACCGTCATTGGCGGGGGAATACTTGCTCCAACTCCACCCTGGAATGCGTCAACATCCACACCTGCACAAGTAAAAGTGTTAGAAAAATTTATTTGAAACAACAAATTTAGACAAGAATTATGGGGGTACTCACGGGGTTTCTTGAGCTTGAACGCACGGACGAGCGGGGGCGAACCCGATGGAGCCGGCCTCTTGACACCGGTAACCGTCGTCGTCGCTGCCTCCCCGGAGGTAACACCTGCAGCCTCCGGAGCGGTGGTCTCCTCACCACCGGGCTTCCCCGCAACCTCTGCATTATCTGACTCCGAGTCAGATAGGACTACCGGGTCGGTCGTAGAGGCCACCTTCTCCTTGCCCTTCCCGACGGCAGCCTTTTTCTTCCGCACCAGTGGAGGACCTTCTGCGGATTCCTCAGAAGAAGAAATGTCATGAACTCCAGCAGCAGGCACAGCATTGAGAGGTTCAGGGTAGAAGATAGGCTTACCTGGCCGTCGGTGGCTCAGGATCTCTTGGCCTGGCGGGTAAACCTCCACGAACCGACCCGCGGTCTGCTCTAAGATGGGCAACTCGTTCTCATCCAGAGCACGAGTACCCATCCGCGCGGGACCATCTTCCTCCCGCGGGTTCAGGAGCGACTGAAGATCGTTCCCCTCTGAAATCAACAAGAAAGTTAGTAAAAATCGAAGTCAGCAAAATGAAACAAGACGTACCATAAGGGACAGAGTTCGAACCATATTCAAGGACGATCGGAACCTTATCCGCATTCGCCGCCTTCCACACCCGGCTCATCCCCAACATCACCATCGCCGACTCCGGAAAACGGAAAACCGGGGACTGGACCCGGGAAATCTTCGAGAACCATTCCGCCTCCTCGTAGTTGAGGGCGGGAAGGTTCGGAAGCGCCTGGCCATTCTTGAACTTCATGGCGATGGGGATGGCGC
Organism: Bidens hawaiensis; assembly: GCF_021521415.1. Lineage (NCBI taxonomy): Eukaryota > Viridiplantae > Streptophyta > Magnoliopsida > Asterales > Asteraceae > Bidens > Bidens hawaiensis. Next base: position 1,232,660 of record NW_027491209.1, on the reverse strand, counting down.
GAGCGGATATGAAGAAGAACTCTCTTCTCCATGAGCGAAGACTCCGCTCGGTGGTACAAATCTTCAAACCCTTGATACGGGTTGTAAGAGTGTACCACCCTTGGATGCACCTCCATGTATAGAAGGTCATCAGGCGATCAACGAGGGGCTCAAGGCCCAGTATCCGGCACACCCACTCAAAGTGCCGGACCTTGGCAATGGCCATGGGGTGCACCTCTGTCAGGTGCACACCGTGCCTCTCTAGGACACGGTACACAAACTTTGTCAACGGAAACCTAAGGTTCCCGTAGACAAAGAATGCAGCATAAACCCCGATCTTGCCACTAGGGGCATCGTACACAGTATGGTGGGGTTCAGGAAACTCAGGCTCGAGAGACTCGAGCATGAACTTCCTGATGATATACTGGTACAGATCGACAGGAAGAGAGCACTGGCATTCGCCAGCAGTTTTCTGGTCATCAGCATCATGAGAAGACATGGTGGAAGAAAGGCGAAAAGAGATTTCAGGGTAAAGCTTTACTGAACAGAAAAATTCGCCGGAAATTACTTGAGAAGAAGAGATGAAAGTGGAAAGTGTGAATTGCAAATAACCCTCTCCCCCTTTATATAGTAATCGCAATTAATGCGGTGAATTTAATGCGGAGGAGAGAGAAATCAAATGTGCAATGAAACTATGACACGTGGCAAAAAGCAAGCTGGCAACAGCTGTTGAAAGGACGTGTGCCAGTAATTTCGCGGCCACGCGCCCGAAAAATCGCTCCCACGCGCCTGAAAAAGCGACTGGAATGACCATGTTCTGTCACGTCACCATAACTTCCTGCACGTCCTGACACAGTCAGAAGAAACCGTCGCACGACGTTTCAAAGGTTTGGACTTATCTTTTCACCAACCTTTCGAATTCCAAAATTCAAAATTTAAAAAGAAGCGGGAAAATACCCCCTTACCTTGGCAAACAAGTAACCATAAGACGGATGCGGGTACAGTGTTAAGGCAAAACCCTTCACATACCTAGCACCCGCAGGGAATTGAAGCCAAGAAAACCTTGGCGAACAACCATAAGACGGATGCGGGTACAGTGTAAAGGCAAAACCCTTCACATACCTAGCACCCGCAGGGAATTGAAGCCAAGAAAACCTTGGCGAACAAGTAACCATAAGACGGATGCGGGTACAGTGTTAACGCAAAACCCTTCACATACCTAGCACCCGCAGGGAATTGAAGCCAAGTACCTCGGCAACCAAGTAACTATAAGACAGGTGCGGGTACAGTGTAAAGGCAAAACCCTTCACATACCTAGCACCCGCAGGGAATTGACGCCAGGAATACCTTGAGAGTAAAGTAACCGTAAGACGAGCGCAGGTACAGTGTTAAGGCAAAACCCTTCACATACCTAGCGCTCCGCTGGGAATTGAAACCAAGAAGGATCTTCTGGGCAATGCTTGCGGAAACGGAAATAGCATCCCCGCATAGCGGGAACATCGAGAACTACGTTGTTTGAAGCTCCAGGATGGAATTGGTGGTCTTAACATAATTGATCACTATGTTCAAAACTACCAAAACCTCATGGAAAATACATACAACTGGGACTCAATGCTCCTGACTTGCGAGGAGGTTACAGACCTACTCGCATCATACCCAAAGACCAAGCAGGAAACTCGGGCATTTCTGCAAGTGACAAGGACTTCCGCGGAAAGAATCCCCATGGAAAACCTTACAAAACCCTTTTCAAAACCCTTTGCTCAAGTCCAAAAGTCCACCTCACTTCATTAAACACTCATGAGAAGAACATTGGACTGGGGGGACTTGAAGAGGTAGGTCCCAGCAGAGCCCAGTTGGACCCGCAAGACTCACCTTAAACAGAGACGTCTGCGCAGAGACCAACTGGATCCGCAGCACCAACCATGCTCAGAGAAGTGACGTCCTTACGCGCAGTATGCAAGCTGGTCCCGCAAGAAATGCCTCCCATGGTGAAGGACTCCGCCTGTTCCCGCAGCCTCGGATACAAGCCATGAGGGAAGGCCACCCGCGCAGCATGGCTACACGCACAAGGCACTTAGCTCTCAATCGTTCAGTGTCACCTGAAGGAATGAGCCAAGCCGGGAGCAATCCCGCACAGAGGCGGGAGGGGGAATACTCCCGCCCAAATAAGCCAGTCCGTATACTGAAGGATCTTTTACTGTACCTGACGAGGTGTGGGCAAAAGATCTGATCAGAGATGCGACAGCTCACTGACAGCAGCATGGCAGACAGCACGCCACAGCACTGTGACCAATAGCCGCCGCCTACCCACCAACTCCTGCCATACCACGTGCCTAGCCTGTAGTTGGCAGAAGAGGAAGAGTACACGACACGCCTGCTCTGTGTCAGCCGCTACCTATCCACCACTCACAGGCAGGGCACGTGCATAGGTTACAGTTGGTAGCGTGTTGGGCCGGCTAAACCCCTTGGAAACCTACCTTCGGCTATAAATACCACAAATGGTATGACCATCTCATCTTATCATATCTTATTACATTATCATATTATCATCATATATACCTGATATCTGCTCTAGCAATCTCTTAATATACTTTTATATTTAAAGAGCAATCTAGTCTGATTCTCACGCCGGAGGGTGGTCACAAGGAGGAACCCCCCCCCTTCTCAGTGACGAGCTCACGGTGTCTGTTTTGCAGGGTATCAGAAGAACCATCTTCCAAGGGTCTAACCCCTCGTGGGAAACATCTCTCCAACCCCCAGGTTACCAGTAATCTGCCCGGGGTCCGGTTAGTGTTTCTTCAGTAACATTTATATCGGAGGCGCTAAACTGAGTATTAACCTTGCAATTTACGACAGAGGAGAAACAATCAGAAGATAACAAATCTAGCAAGATGAATACCAAAGTTCAGAATGCAAACTTTGGCTCGTTTAGAAAGACCGACTTCAAACTGAGCGCTTGGCCTGGATCGGGATCCGAGAGGTCCCTGCCCACTTATGGTATCCGGATACTTTCGATCTAATTGGCAATTGCGTTGGCAAGGTAGTCCAGTCGTCGGGCGCTTCGCCGGAAGATGGGAATCTTACGTTTCACAAAGTGGCAATCCTTACTAGAGATAAAAAAAGATTAAATGAGCAAATCACAATTAAATGGAAGTCTACGTCTTATTTGGTGTGGATTGAAGAAGATATGGTGCCTTGGAACCCGTCTTTCTTGAACCTCAATGAGCGCTTGCCGGAGTCGTCTTCAAGCAGAGACTTCACTTCTTTATCTTCCGACTCGCCGGCATCCTCTTGCTTGCCGGATACGACCTCCGGTGGTTCCTAGTCAACGCCCCGCATACCGAGGAAATCTCATTCGCCATCATTCTCAAGCCCTTCCCAAGAAAGGTCTTTTGCAATTTCGGCGGATAAAGACACACATGTCGAGTCGTCTTCAGTTACTTAGATCCCCGCAAGTTGGGCCTTTAATTTCAATTGGGCCTGTATCACGATCTCAGACTCAGTGTCTCCCAAATCGGTACCTTCAAATCCGATTTCGGAGTCCCATCAAGAAGATATGGTCATGCAACCTGTTGAGAATCAAGATGATTTAGAAGAAGAAGTTGCTAATACGATTCGAGTGGGGGAGGCCGTTGGTGCTAACTTGCAGGTATTTGACAACCAAGTGCGGAACATGGTTGAAGGTGAGGTAATTCTCTCTATTCTCAAATGAATTTTTTAAGCCTTAATATCAGAGGTTTGGGTCACGTTGATAAGGCCAATTGGGTTCGTAATTTGAAAAGATGTCACAAAATTAGCTTTATGGGATTTCAAGAAACTCAGTTTGCAGAATTGTCCGGGATTAATCTACAATCTTTCTGGGGTAATCACACTTTCAGTTCAGAGGTGGTGGAGGCCACATGCAGGTCTGGTGGCATTCTTAGTATGTGGGATCCTAATGTGTTCTCGGTCGTAAATGTGGTAAAAAACAGAAATTTTCTTCTGCTATCCGGTTTTCAGAAAGGGCAACAATAGCTATTTCATATTCTTAATGTCTACGCCCCCAATGTATTAGAGCTAAAAAGAAGTTGTGGGAAGAAATTCATTTGATTAAGGAGGCTAGTCGTGGGGTGTGGGTCTTTTTTGGAGATTTCAATGCTGTTAGATCACCGGAAGACCGAAAAAACTCGATATGTAACCCCATAGAGGCCAAAGATTTTAATGATTTCATTTTTTCTGCCGGGCTAGCCGAATATGCTATGAAAGGCAGGCGGTATACTTTTTGCAAAGGAAAAGGATTGAAGGTCAAACTTAGCAAAATTGATCGTTTTTTGGTATGTCATAATTTTATTGAACTTTGGTCGGATGCATGTCTTACCACCCTTCCTCGTTTCCTCTCGGATCACTCCCAAATGATTTTAGCTACAGACCTTGTCGACTTTGGGCCTATACCTTTTCGAGTCTTTAACTCGTGGCTTGATAGGCCCGACTTTGAAGAAACTGTTAAAAGAGCGGTGGAATCTTTTTCTTTCAATGGTCCTCCTGTTGTTCTTCTCACTAATAAGCTAAAACACATTAAGACTTGGTTGAAAGGTTGGTGGACTGAAACTAAACAAAAAGAGAACGAGGCTTTTGAAAATTTTACCTCTGATTTGTACAAGATTGACGGTATTTCGGAAACTAGGGATCTTTCGGAAGAAGAATTATGGATTCAAGCAGAATGTAAAGCGGGCCTCTCGGACCTATCAGACCTCAAATCAAAAGACTTAAGACAATTGTCCCGTGTTAAATGGGCCTCGTACGGGGATGACAACTCGTCTTTCTTTCATGGTCTTATTAAAAGTAAAGAAATCAAGAGTAAGGTTCATGGCATGGTTGTTAACGGGGTTTGGACCAGCAATCCAAAATTAATCAAACGGGAAGCGTGTAAATTTTTTTCAAATAGGTTTAAAGAGACATCTGTATCTAGACCTAATTTGACATGTGGCATTAAACGTCTTTCTGAATTGGAGGTTGGTGCGCTTATCACTCCGTTTTCGGCTGATGAAATAAAAAAAGCGGTTTGGGATTGTGGTGACGATCGCGCCCCGGGTCCTGACGGTTTTAACTTTCGGTTCATTAAAAGGTTTTGGAGCTTACTAGGGCCTGATTTCATAATTTTACTACATTATTTTTATGAATCAGAATCTATTTCTAAGGGATGCAGCTCCTCGTTTATCTCGCTTTTTCCCAAAGTTAACGATCCCATCGGTTTCAAAGATTTCAGACCTATTAATCTAATCGGATGCATCAGCAAAGTCATCTCTGCAGTTCTCGCTAATAGGCTAAAATCTGTTATTAGCTCAGTTATATCAGACACTCAATCAGGCTTCTTAAAGGGGAGGAATATAATTGATGGCCCGCTTATTATTAACGAACTCATTTCGTGGACAAAAAAGAGGAAGTCAAAACTGTTGATATTCAAAATAGATTTCGGAAAAGCCTTCGATCACATCAACTGGACATTCCTTGATTCCATTCACGAGCAGATGAATTTCCCACCTAACTGGCGAGGCTGGATTAGAAGTATTCTAGCGTCGGCCCGATCCTCGATTCTCGTTAACGGGTCTCCTTCTTTTGAATTCCAGTTTCAGAGAGGTGTTAGACAAGGCGACCCGCTCTCGCCTTTTCTCTTCATCATCGGGATGGAAGCCTTCTCGTGTATGTTCAACAAAGCTAATGATTTGAATATTTTTCGCGGTGTTTCCCTCCCGTTTAATGGCCCCACTGTCTCTCATCTTCTATATGCCGATGACGCCATTCTCGTGGGGGAATGGTCGAAGAATAATGTGCTTAACCTGTCCCGGTTGCTAAGATGTTTTCATTTAGTCTCCGGCCTCCAAATTAATTATTCCAAATCTAATTTGTTGGGCATAAAGGTGAACTCGGATGAGATATCGGCTTATGCAAATTTGATTGGTTGCAACCTTGGTATTATTCCCTGTTCTTATCTCAGTCTTCCCATCGGTGCAAATATGAATCGAATTGCCAATTGGAACTCGGTTCTAGATTCTTTTGATAAGCGCCTTTCTCTTTGGAAAGCTTCTATTTTATCGGTTGGAGATAGATTAACGCTTCTGTTGGTACATGTTTGTCAGTAGTTCATAGTCTAGTATTTGTTATCGAGTCTGTAATATAGTTAATGGTTTGTTTATGTTTTGTTTTGTAAACTAGCGAAGTTATCAGCAAGTTCGCTATGGCGAACTTGCTGATTTAGCGAGGTTACTGACAACTTCGCCAGTGGCGAAGTTGTCGTGTTTAAATACACTGTTTCAGCAGAAACAGAAGAGGACGTGAGTTAGGGTTTTTGGTTACGCTTTGTTTCGTTTTGTTCTCTGTAACAGTGACTTACTGTCACGTGTTTAGTTATTCAATATAACGTGTTTACCTTATAGCTCGTGTTCATTGTTCGTGTATTCAATCTCTACAATATCTACACTCGTACCTATATACGCAGGGATTCCGCACCTGCGTTGTTAGAGATTTCCCGTGTACGATCCGCGTTCAGGAACCTACAATTGGTATCAGAGCCATCGGCTCGATTGTGAGGTTCGGGATTTCACGCGGGTGTAGATTTCGTTTCATTTCGGGTGTTACCGGGACGAGTTTTTGGTGTGTTTATTCATTCTAGCTACCTACCAGTGTGTTTAAGCCTTTAAACCTTCAAAATTCTCGTTAAAATCCGAGTTTCAGATCTGAACTGTTCTTCGCGTTCATCGGGCGAAGTTGCTGAATTCAGGCGAAGTTGCCGTCACTGGAGATTAGGGTTTCGGCGAAGATATAAGGATTAGCGAAGTTAACCACAACTTCGCTTACCTCATAAGTTCGTCAAAGCGAAGTTATCCGTAACTTCGCTTACATCCTAAGTTCGCTCATTCTAAGCGAAGTTATTCTTAACTTCGCCAAGTCAAGCGAATTTAAGATCCAGCGAAGTTCTTGTTCAGCGAAGTTAACTTCCAGCGAAGTTATTCTTAACTTCGCCATCTGAGCTGTTTTAATATTTTTTTGTGTGTTTTTCAGGTTTTTCAGGTTTTCGCAAGGATGTCCGCGATTAACATCTCAGATTTAGTCAAGATGGAGGTAGAGGCGGGGTCAGCCACTAAGGCCCCGAGGTTGATGAAGGGAACGGACTTCGTGGCATGGAAGGACAGGTTCATCCAGTATATCAAATATCAGGACGCCAAGATGTGGGTGTGCATGCAGGATGGATATGTACCTCCAACCATGCAATACGAAGGACGTGATGTGGTGAAGAAGTACAGTAAGATGGATGACGAGGAGAAGAAAATGTATGAGGCTGAGAGTAAGGCCCATGCTGCTATTACTATGGCACTACCTCAAGAAGTTCTTCATACATTCCGAAAGTACACTTCTGCAAGAGAGCTCTGGGATGCTCTGGAAAACAGATTCGAGGGGAACGTGGGTATACGTGCCTCAAAAATTAAACTTTTAAAAACCCAATTCTCCGTCTTCAAATATTTGAAGAATGAATCCTTAGATGATATTATCACCCGATACTATCACTTAATGACAGAGCTTAGCAACTATTCAATTGCCTATCGAGAGGAGGAGATCGTTGAAAAGCTTCTAGATGCTCTCCCACCGAAGTGGGAAATGTATACCGTGTTAATGAGGGAAGACAAAGACTTTCCTAACTGTGACTTAGAAACTGCAGTGAACAAGCTCAGAACGTATGAGCTAAATATGGTTCGAAAGGAGACACCCACAGACCAGATACAAGACCCTGGTATGTATGGTGCTAAAGTTAACTCAGGCTCAAGTTCAAGGCCTGAATCTGCTGCATTTTATTCGAAGGGGGAGTCAGGTTCTGACTCTGCACATGAAGGAAATGTTTCTGTGAACTCAAATGGGGACGTATGTTTTGTTGCTGGAGGATCTAGTGCTTCAAAGCCTCAATCCTCTACAAGTGGTTATTCAGCTGGTCCCACAAGCAATAATTACACCAAGATGCCTATGAGTGTAAAATCTGCTGAAGAGCAGTTTGCAGTCTACGCTTCATTTATTGCTTCATACGAGAATTATATCCAGGGGAAGATTGTGGACCCTGCCGTTCTTGATGAGGATTATGACCAGATTGATGCTGACGATTTGGAAGAAATGGATTTGCAATGGCAAATGGCAATGATCGTGAGACGGGTAAAACGTTTTATGAACAAAACAGGAAGAAAGTTTGTTGGTGGTAGGCCTGGATTTGACAAATCAAAAGTAAGGTGCTACAATTGTCAACAGTTCGGGCACTTTGCTAGGGAATGTAGGAATGAGAGAGTTGAACGGGGACAAGTTAGGCCTAACCAACACTCTGGAATTAACCGCGAGATCAATGCCATGTTAACTAGAGAGGCAGGAGAATACAACTGGAACCAACAATCAAGTGGTTTGGGTGAACAAGCACACATGGCTGAGACTGAAGCTGTAGAAGTTGAGAAGGTTGATGGAGAGAAGAAAGCAAATGAAGAAGAAACTGCTTTCATGGCGAACGATCAGGATGGTAGATCCAAGGTATGTCCCAAAATTATTTGTGCTAATTGTGAAAATTTGACTGAGCAACTAACCAATATAACTGATCAGTATGTCAAATTAGATGCTGAGTTTAAAACTGTTAAAGAAGATCACCATTTCATTAAAGCAAGAGAAAACAGTTATAAAGTTAAGATAAAGGCTTGTGAAAAAGACATTAAAAGTCTTAAAACTAAACTTGCTGAGAAAATAGAAATTATTGATCTTAGTTATGAGGTTTTGGAAGAAAAGACAAAATTGATTGCTGATAGAGATAAACAGATTGCTGACCACCAGGTAAAGGTGGTGGAACTGAACCGCAAACTTGAGCAGTTCAGAAACTCCTCGGCTATCCTTGATCACCTTGTGAGTGATCCAAGTACCTCTGCAAAGAGGGCAGGAATCGGATACCACGAGGTTCCACCACCCTTTAACCATAATTACACTTATAATCCAAGTGTTCAGAAATCTGTTGATTTTGAGATTGCTCAGTCAACCCCAATTAGAATTACTAGTGTCAAACCAAGTGTTAGCTGTGGCGAAACAAGTTCGCCTGTTTCTAGTGTGAATATTTCTGTATCAAGTCCAGTCTCATCAGATTCGGATATGTTGTCCGAATCTGGTCAGACAAAAGAAAAGGTAGAATTACCCACCAGTGGAGATAATGATAAAGTTTCTAAAAAGAGTTCTCCACTCAATCCGTACGTCCCACCTTATGTGAGACGAACGGCTGGTAATACTACCTCTACATCCAAACCAACATTTGACAAGAAAATGGAGAGTAGATGTTGCTTTAGATGTAACAGGTTAGGACATCTTGTTGCAGATTGTCCTTTGAAACCGAGATTTAGAGATGTGAAGCCAAATAAAAATGAGAATAAGCGTCATTTTATTCCAGCTAAAAATGAAAACTTTAAAAATTGCCAAAATGTAACGAATTCAAGTTTTCATAAAAACCAACCTCATTTTTACAACCAAACCACAAGAAATAACACTTTCTATTCTCAAAGGTTTGGAAGGCATTACACTCAATCTGCAGGGAGATTCCCTAACAGGACGTACAGAAATTATCCTGACGCTAACTTGAGAAAGCCAGGGTACGGGATGTATCGATCCAAGACCAACTGGTCTTGGGTCCCAAGATTCTAACTCATTGTTTTATTGTGCAGGAACAGTTGAACAGGGCTGCCAACAATCTTTGGATTGTAGATAGCGGCTGTTCCCGGCACATGACTGGCAACAAACACTTGTTGCAAGATTTAAAACCTGTTCAGGGAGCTAGAGTTAGTTTTGCTGGTGAAAGCGGAGGAAGAATAACTGGGAGAGGAACAGTGTTGAATGGGAGAATGACACTTGAAAATGTAAATTTTGTGGAGGAATTAAAGCACAATCTGCTGAGTGTGTCGCAGATCTGTGATAAAGAATATACTGTCCATTTCACTAAGAATGAAGCAATTGTATTGAAGCCTGGTTTTCATATACCAGAAGAATGGATAGTAATGAAAGCTCCACGTGAAACGAATACATACGTGATGGATATGAGGTCTACTGAAATGGCCACCAGAGAATCCTGTTTAATGACAAAGGCAAGCGAATCAGAATCAGAGTTATGGCACAGGAGAATGGGACATATTCATCTTCGTAAGATGAACTTCATTGTCAAAAATGGGCTTGTGATGGGTGTTCCCTTAAAGAGTTTTAACTTTGAAGATAAATGCATAGCGTGCAAGAAGGGAAAACAACACAAGAAAAGCCATCTCACCAAGACGATCAACTCAATTGCTGGTACTCTAGAACTACTTCATATGGATCTCTTCGGTCCGGTGAATGTACAAAGTCTAGGCGGTACTTCTTACTGCTTGGTGATAACTGATGATTACTCACGATACTCGTGGGTATATTTTCTGAAAACGAAAGACGAGACGACTCAGATGGTGAAGAATCTAATTACAAAAGTCGAGAACGTCATGAGTAAATCAGTTAAATTCATCAGAAGCGACAATGGGACAGAGTTCAAGAACTTTGAGATGGAAATCTTTTGTCTTCAGAAGGGTATTGAGCATCAATATAGCGCTCCGTATACTCCACAACAGAACGGAGTAGCTGAAAGGAAGAACCGAACGTTGATTGAAGGAGCCAGAACTATGCTGGCCGACTCAAAGCTTCCTGTGATGTTCTGGGCTGAAGCAGTTGCTACAGCCTGCTATGTTCTGAATCGGGTGTTAACCGTTAAGAGACTTGGAAAAACTTGTTACGAGCTTATGCACGGAAGGAAGCCCAACTTGTGTGGTCTTGAACCTTTTGGGTCTCCTTGTTCGATTTTGAAGACTAACTCGAAATTTGGTGAAGTAGCCGATGAGGGAATTCTAGTCGGTTATGTTGTTGGGACTCCCAACAGACGGGTCTTCAATACGACAACTTGCAAGGTGGAGGTGGTTTGTAACACCGACATTACTAGTTATCAACCGCCAAAACCAAGCAATGGACCTGCTGAGCTTTTTGACTATGTTAAACTGTTTAAGTCGTTTAACGTACCTAATTTGGAAATTGCTGAAGAAGACGAAAGAGTTGTGACGAAGATGATATTTGATGAGGAAGAGGAGCTAGTGCAACATCAGATGACAGAAAAATCTCAGCCTTCCACATCAAACCCTATCGATACCCCTGCGGCCTCAACTGAAGATGAGTTTATTAATCCTTTTCACTCTCAGCCTGAAACTACCATAGATGAGATCTCTTCAAACTTGGAAGACAATTTACATGTCGGTGCTGTTCCGACCACGAGAATTCACAAAGATCACCCTTTGGAGAATGTTATAGGTGATGTGTCCTCGGGTGTACAAACCAGAAGTAGCCTGAATGAGCACACCTGTGTTTATTCAAGCATAAAAGAAACAGGTATAATGAATGAATGTTTGTACTCCTGCTTTATAAGCCAAATTGAACCGAAAAATTATCAAATGGCTTTGAAGGACAGCTCGTGGGTCGAAGCTATGCAAGAAGAGTTGGCTCAGTTCGGGAAAATGGAAGTTTGGACTTTGGTCGAAAAACCAAAGAATGTGCACGCTATAGGCACGAAATGGGTGTTCAAGTGCAAGAGAGATGAAAAGGGGATTATTGTGAGAAATAAGGCGAGGCTGGTTGTTAAAGGTTTTAATCAGCAAGAGGGTATTGACTACAATGAGGTTTTCGCTCCTGTTGCCCGGTTAGAAGCGATTCGATTGTTTTTGGCGTTTGCTGCTTTCAAAAAGATGAAGGTGTTTCAGTTGGATGTAAAGAGTGCGTTTCTTAACGGGAAAGTTGACGAGGTTGTGTATGTTGAGCAACCACCGGGTTTTCCTGACCCAGACTTTCCTGATCATGTATACAGGTTGAGCAAGGCGTTATATGGTTTACATCAGGCACCTCGTGCCTGGTATTCAACGTTATCGGACTACTTGCTGGAAAATGGTTTTGAAAGGGGTTTGATCGACAGTACGCTGTTTGTGAAGAGAGAAGGATGTGACTTCTTACTGGTTCAAGTCTACGTGGATGACATCATTTTTGCTGCATCAAGAGTATCCATGTGTCAAGATTTTGAGGCTGTCATGAAGAAACGATTCGAGATGAGTGCTATGGGTGAACTAACTTTCTTTCTAGGATTGCAGGTTGATCAGAAGAAAGATGGAATGTTCATTCATCAAACAAAGTATGTTCATGATGTGCTGAAAAGATTCAAGATGGAGGACAGTTCTCCATATGACACTCCAATCTGCGTCAATCACAAATTGGGAGCTGAATCAGATGGTGACGCAGATGTGGACCCTACTCTGTATCGGGCGATAATAGGTTCTTTAATGTATTTTACTGCTTCTAGGCCTGATATAATGTTTTCTGTTTGTCTTTGTGCTCGCTTTCAGGCAAACCCAAAGGAATCTCACATGAAAGGTGTGAAGAGGATTTTGCGGTATCTCAAGGGCAAGCCGAAACTAGGATTGTGGTACCCAAAGGGAGGAGACGTTGAACTGGTGGCATATACTGATTCTGATTATGGAGGTTGTAATCAGAGTCGGAAGTCAACAACAGGAGGCTGTCAGTTTCTTGGAGGAAGATTAGTTTCCTGGCAGTGCAAGAAACAGACATCAGTCGCAATTTCAACTTGCGAAGCTGAATACATGGCAGCATCCAACTGCTGCTCTCAGGTTTTATGGATTCAGCAACAATTGCGCGACTATGGTCTGAATTTCTTACTCACTCCTATTTCAATTGATAACACTGCCGCCATCTCAGTAATTAACAATCCCGTGAAGCACAGTAAAACTAAGCATATTGACATTCGTCATCACTTCATACGGGATTGTGCTGAGAAGAAACTGATCAAGATCGAAAAAGTTGATACACTTGAAAATTTTGCTGACTTGTTTACAAAAGCGTTTGATAAATCCAGATTTCAAAACCTAATTGAACTAAATGGGATGATCAATCCCGAGTAACCATGTCTTTGTTTTTGATTTAAAAAAAAAAAAAAAAAAAAAAAAAAAAAAAAAAAAAAAAAAAATGAGTCTTTATTGCTTAAAATTAGTCGGTTACCTCGGTTTGATGGACATCTCCTCGGATATGTTTTGGTCCTTGTTTTCGACTTAGGAAATGAGGATAGCCATTAACCGGAAGACTGAAAGTAACTGGGGCAGTGTTGACATGTTTTTCTTTCAGTTGCTGAAAATTAGTCGGTCATTCTTAGTAAGAAGGACACATACTTGCATGTGGTCGGTCCAGCTGATCCAATGGATCTTCAGGATAGCCGTTTACCTGATGACTTTGACATGATTGGGGCAATTGAATTCAAAACTTTATTTTGGGAAATGAAATTACTTTTCAAGTCTATTACTTCGTAAGAAGTTCTTTGCTGTGTTTAAAAGAAAATTGATCCACCCTTGGAAAATGATATGTATACTGACTATGTGTGCCTAACTAGTGAAGTTATTAAGCTTAAAAGGCTTTAGAACAGTCATTGTATGTCATGGTAATTTTAATGGTGCGTAAAAGTGTATGTGATACTAACCTAAATTTACTCGAATTTAATGTGGAAACTCCTTAAGAGTTTTGCATGTCTTCATACACATCTTTTCGAAGGATAGGCAGAAAAGCAACTACCCAGTCATACACGAGCCCGTGAGTGTTCTGATTCCCGTGAAGAAAGCATTTCAAGACACTGCAGTGATCCAGATTCGGGACTTGCAGTAGTTTAGTACTCCGATGAAAACTCTTATGTGTGATTAAAAAAAAAAAAAAAAAAAAAAAAAAAAAAAAAAAAAAAAAAAAAAAATGTACTTATGAGAAGTAGTGACAATAAACACGAGAACCGACACTTCTCAAGATTTCTCAAGTTTGGAGTAAGAAGAAAACGGGAAGCAGACAACGAGTATCTACAAGTTAATCAGACACTATGGGTCGAAGTCAATTCGGGGTGACTTGGGTATAGCCAAATACGCTTTGAGAATAGATAGAAGGCATCATTACCTCTGAATTGTTGCCAACTTAAATTTTTGAGCTTAACTGAACCTTAATCCGTATCACAGAAACAATGAAAACCATTTAAGTTATTACATGCTTACAACCTGTTTCTCTATGTCATAATACAGCCAAACACGGATCCAAGTGACAGTCACATAGTTAGTATGATTCCTGTTCGGATCTTTTCTAAAACGGAGTGGTCCCTGACTAGACTGAAATTTGATCCCTTATTTCGTTAAAATTTTATAAGTATTTTCTGTTTTTGTTGTTATATTTTTATTGTTGGTTACTGGGTCTTGATCATTTTTGTTTAACTCTTTTTGGTAACTTATAAGATATATTCAAGTTTTTTCAAACTGAAAGGGCTGTTTTTGTAATTATCGGGCGAAGTTGTTGAATCGGCGAAGTTGTACTTAACTTCGCTTAGGCGAAGTTAAGAATAACTTCGCCTGAACCAACTCAGCCCTATAAAAGGGGTTTTCTACAGTAAAATTTTTTATTAACTTTTTTTTTCCGGCGAACTTAACCCTTAAATTTTTCCGGCGATCTTAGTTTTCAATTTCGATTTCGATCTTGTGTTCCTGTGTTTTCTACTTTACTTGTGGTATGTGTTGTCAAAACATCCTTTCATTCTCTTTATAATTTTATCCGGTTCGAGACCTCGGGTCGTCGAACACTCGAAGAACCCTCGAAACCAAGGTTTTCGACCTCACGTTACGTGTTCATGGACGACCTTTACGTCCATACACCATTGAAATATGATGTTCTTCTTGTGTATATCGTTTAATCGGTCCGAAAACATCGGATTTCGACCTCCGAATCCGAACAGTCGCCGTTTCTGTTTCAGGCGAAGTTATGGTTTTGGCGAAGTTAATCTCAACTTCGCCAGACGCTTAAGTTCGCCTAGGGCGAAGTTATCCACAACTTCGCCTGGGCGAAGTTAACCACAACTTCGCCGTGGCGAAGTTATCATCAACTTCGCCTTGGCGAAGTTATCCACTACTTCGCCTTGGCGAACTTAACTGTAACTTCGCCTTGGCGAAGTTATCCTTAACTTCGCCTATATCCGTTTCTTTTAACTGTTTTGTAGACGAATTTACTGATGAAGTGAAGTTGTCCCCAACTTCGCCTCAACTTTAATTTCGCCTGTGTATTTTACATCACAACTTCGCACTTGCTACACTGCGAACTTGTGAGTTACGTAAAACGTCTCTAACTTGATTTGTTTTGTGCAGATATGGCTGCAGTTGGAGGAACTGGTGGTGATGATGGTGATGAGCAACGACAATTCTTTCCAGCTCATAACCAATACATTACTTTGGATCCTGACGCACGAGGCGTTGACGACTACAGGGAGATTATCACATTTCTCCAGAGATCAAGGGTGTTTCACGCGATCACTAATACACTACCCATATCTCTGCCTAACATACAAGATTTCTGGCAGACGGTGTATTATGATTGCAGACCTGAGCCTCCGGTGATGCGAGCAACCGTCAATGGTCAAAACATACAGTTTTCTTCGGAAGACATTCGGTTGGCTCTGCAGTTCGGCAATGAGACACGAGACGACCCAACGGAGTTCGTAGCTCCTTTCCGTGACGGAGCATACTTGAGAATGGGTTATTCGGGTCCGCTGGGGGACTCGCAGAGGAGGAAAGGCTTTCTGCTGGACCAATGGCGTTTTCTGATGCACGTGTTAATTGTGTGCATGTCCGGCAGGAAAGCAGGAACAGACGGGATGGGTGCGACGATGCAATCTGCCATGACGGCCCTGACTTACAATCGTCGTTACTCTTTTAGTCAGATGATTTTCTATGAGATTGATCGTCAGAGACGGGCGACGGCGCGAGAACGATTTATCATGTATCCGCGATTTCTTCAAATGATTATTAATCATGTCGCTCCGTCTCTACCGCAACGGCGCCCTATCAGATACGTTGAGTGCGTAACAAAACGTATCTTTGCTCAGTGCAGAACGTCGAGCACTCGAAGCAACCCTGAACGCCGTCCAAGGCATACTCCACTGTTCGGGTATCTCATTAACCCGGAGTATGTTCCTGCAGGAGGGGACGAGTTCAGGGATCCCCAACCACATCAGGCGGCAGCACCTCATGCTGTATCAGCTGCGCCTGTTGTCACTTCTGCTGCTGTGCCAGCTACTTCATCGCAGGCTGTGTCTGCTGCTGCAAACATTGATCTGGATGCTGCCTTCAGTGGACACGGTCTGTTCGATATGGATCTCTCGGGTTCTCAGATTTTGGGTACTACCTCAGCGGCTACTTCGGTAGCTGAAACCGAGCTGGATGAAACATTTGCTGAGGCCAGACGGTTGTTGGTGACTCGGGAGAGGATATCGGGTAAGCGGCCGAGGGCTGTGGATGAGGATGAAGATGATGAAGATGAGGAAGAGGCAGTCCGACTTGTGCTGAAACGCTCACGTCGAGAACAACAAGGTATGGCCACTGGAGCGGGGGAGACTTCAAGGTTCGTACGATTTGCTCCGCCTGCCTTGTCAGGTATGTCTCTATTGCCTACTACTGCACAGGTTACTACGGTCGAGGCGTCGGCACCAGCAGTTGTGTCGCTACCACCCCAACTGGTTGATCCCCCGGTGGTAGTTGCACGCTTCGTCGACTCAACAATTACAACAACTGCAGGGTTACCTAGTGTACCACCTGCGGTCACTTCAGCTGCTACTTTTCCACCAACTCCATCGCCTGCTTCAGACTCTGAACGGATTGCTTCGCTGGAGCGTATTGTTGCTGAACAATCGAAGACCATTGACCGCCTGGTGGAAGCCAATCAAATCCAAGCCGCCCTCCTGGTAGAACACGGACGAACTATCGATGCCTTCAAGGAATTCTTGGCATCTCAGGGGGAGACGACTTGCAGGGGCGATGAGTTGAGGACAAAGAGACGACAAGATCATGACGATGATCCCAACGCACCTTCGGGTGCAGGTGGTGAGCTGCCAAGAACCTCTCAGGATCTTGGGGCTTCCACAGCTGAGGGGGAGTCAACTGATGCAGCGGGTGATGATGTTGTGGATGTTGATGACGATGCTGATGTTGAAGACGTCATCGATGCTTTGAAGGAGTTAGATGAGGAGGAGGTTGATGACTTTGTGAATGATGATGACGATGATGTGTTGCCCGTGGAGGAAATTGAAAGGATTGGAGAAAATATTGATGTGGTGAATGTGTTGGAAGAAGGAGAGATCGTGGATGACGCAGTGGAACATGAGATTCCAGCTGTTGAAAGAGCAGATTTGGGAGATGAGAATGTGGTAGATGATACGGTATGGGAGGAGCAACCAAATTGGAAAGAAGGGTGTGCTCAATGGTTTGTTAAAACTAAGAAGCCTGCAGTGCCAACAATGTTTAGAAAGACGTATAATATAAAGGGCTATGCAGAGTCGAAGAAAGGTATTATATGCTGGTTGTACGACAAAGAGTTGAAATTATTTGTGATCAAAAGGTACGACGGCATTCAATACTTTAAAAGATTATTGAGATCTCTAAACTCCCTACCGGAATGCGAGGTGAAAGAGTTAGCAAGACTGGGGCTAATTAACAGAAGTAACGATAATATGGCGAGAATTATTGAAAAGATCGTCTGGAAAGAAGCCATCAAAGACAAAAAGTTTGAACTGCTAAAGCCTCAGAAAGGAAGATTGATAGAAGATAAAGATAGGGGAATGAGGGCTGACGGAAAACCATGGATGGTTATGAAGTATAAACCAGTCCGACATCTGAAGGAAGTACCAATGAGAGTCATGCCCAAGAATGTCCTAACAGATCTGAAATGGTGGTATGTGGATTGCGAGACAGCTGAGGCGGTTATGGAAGATGAGGACGAACAAGAAGTTCTTCGGGTTTATGACCCGATGCATCTTGTTAATCTATCGCAGGCTGATCTGGAAGTGCTGAACAACAAGAAGATCTTCTACATTCCTGCTTGGAAGGATCAAGCGAGGAAATATCAAGGAGTTGTGTCGGTTTGTGTGAGAGAAGGGGCGCACGCGTGAAAGTGCAAGATTACAAGACTCAGAGATCAAGATATGAAGCTACTGCCAAGGGGGAGTCTGTTGGTACATGTTTGTCAGTAGTTCATAGTCTAGTATTTGTTATCGAGTCTGTAATATAGTTAATGGTTTGTTTATGTTTTGTTTTGTAAACTAGCGAAGTTATCAGCAAGTTCGCTATGGCGAACTTGCTGATTTAGCGAGGTTACTGACAACTTCGCCAGTGGCGAAGTTGTCGTGTTTAAATACACTGTTTCAGCAGAAACAGAAGAGGACGTGAGTTAGGGTTTTTGGTTACGCTTTGTTTCGTTTTGTTCTCTGTAACAGTGACTTACTGTCACGTGTTTAGTTATTCAATATAACGTGTTTACCTTATAGCTCGTGTTCATTGTTCGTGTATTCAATCTCTACAATATCTACACTCGTACCTATATACGCAGGGATTCCGCACCTGCGTTGTTAGAGATTTCCCGTGTACGATCCGCGTTCAGGAACCTACAGCTTCTCAAATCGGTAATGGAAACCATTCCCACGTATTTCTTTTCCCTTTTCAAAGCTCCGTGTAAGATTATTGATCAATTAGAAGCGAAAAGAAGAAATTTCTTTTGGGGAGGGAATGAAGATAAAAAGAAAATTTGTTGGGTTAGTTGGAACCGGGTTACTTCCCCCAAAGAGGCAGGAGGTTTGGGTCTAACCCCACTTAGAGATGCTAATATAGCCCTTCTAACTAAATGGTGGTGGAGATTTAAGACCGAACCGCTTACTCTATGGAGAAAGGTGGGATGTCGTTACATTCTTCTAATAGATCTTGGCTTATTCTCCCTCATTCAAATAATCATCCCGAAACTTGGAAAACTATTGCTAAAATGGAAAACAAACTTGCTTTTTCCAACCTCAACTTAGCCAATCTCATCAAAGGTGTTTTAGGCTCGGGAGATAAAATTAGATTTTGGATCGATCCTTGGGTTGCGCAAGTCCCCTTAAGAGAAGCCTTTCCCAACCTGTTTTTGATCGAAAAACATGAAGCGTGTCTAGTGCAGTCTCGTTTCGAGATGGTTGAAGGAAACACAGTTTGGAAATGGAGGTGGAAACGGCCAAGTTTGAATCAAAACGAGTTGAATGATCTTTCGATTTGCTTAAATATGCTTCAATCTGTCTCTCCTAAGCTTACTCCAGATACTTGGGTTTGGCAAAACGGTTCAGCGGGTTCCTTCACGGTGGCTGCCATGAAACAACTTTTATTCAAATCCTCTAATTCGTCTATCCCATTTATTATGAAATGGAATAATTTGGTCCCTATCAAGGTCAATATACATGCTTGGAAAGCGGAAATGGATAGACTCTCAACTCGGGTGGCCCTTTCAAATCGAAATGTAGACGTGGGCCCGAAAACCTGCTGTCTTTGTGAAGAATATGAGGAAACGAGCGAGCATCTTTTCACCTAATGTTATTTTGCTACTTTAGTTTGGCAATTTGTTAGCAATTGGTGTAATATTCCTCCGATCTTCGTCTTCTCGGTCCGAGATTTGCTCACTATTCATGAATCTACCAATTTGGGGAACAAGAAAAACAAGGCGTTATACGGGATCATCCTCACGGCCTGTTGGAGCATATGGAAGACCCGCAACGAAGTCATCTTTCAAAACAAGCCGGCTATATTTTCTAAAACGGTGGAGGACATAAAATCTTTGGGTTTCCTTTGGATTAAAAATCGTTCTTCTTCGTTTAAAAATTTGGCTTGGACTGATTGGTGTAATTTATATATGTAAGTTTGTTTCGTTGTTCGGTTTCTAGCGCCTTGCTAGCTTTTTATTGAAATTCGCTGTTCAAAAAAAAAAGTCTTTAACCAATGACGACTATTATATATTATATTATATTTATAAAAAAATATTAAAATAAGTGTCTTGTTTAGATGTTGAAGGCGTTAGTTGAAAGGGCTTACGGAATACGTAACATAATTTTAAAAACAAGTACTAACAAGCATACATAATTAAGTCTTATATCATGTTAGAACTAAGATTAAATCGATATAACTCAAATAACAAAATAAATTTGACAAAACAAAATGAAGATGGAAATTGAATAACTCTCAAACAATTTTCTTAATTTCGATCATTTATGTGGACACTCCTAATTGATTAAAACTATAATCTCAACAATCCTAAATGATTTTTTTACAAAAAGAAAAAAAACAACTAACCTTACTTTTGTAATTATTTTAACCCATCATCTTACTGTTGGAGAGATCAATGGGATTGATGGTTAATTAAAAAAATGCAAAACCTTTAAAACATTTAGGGTTTATGAGGTTTTGGATTCAAGTCCGCAAATAACATAATTTCACCGTTCTAAAAAACCAACTTTTTTTTTACCCAAATGGTGTTTGGGGAAATAATATTTACTAAAATAGGAAGTTTTTGAAATATGTACCAAATAGGTCTTTTTATGTAAACTTATATTTTCTCACTAGGGTAAATGTCCGCGTGACACGCGGGTGAAATAACTTGTCACTAAATATAATCAACTTAAACATCAATTTAAACAAACATAATATTTTTTAACTATTAAAACTTGATACATTTATATTGAAACTTAACATATCACCATACCAACCAAAAAGTAATAGATTTATGTTGTCTTAATATTAAAACTTCCAAATTACAGGAAGTTAATTCGAACATAACAAATATAATAAATTTAAACAACAAATTCAAACAACACAATACTTCTTCAAACTTTCGAACCAAAACGTTAACCGTTTACATTGTCAAGATCTTAAAAGTTAAAAGTTACAATAAGTTAATGTACATCGAACAACCAAAAAATATCAACAAAACACATAATGTACTTTCATATTAAACCACCATCAACTTCTTCAAACATTCTATCAAAAGAAACTCATTTTGATTCACCACCTGGAAAATATAATAAAACAATAGCATCCAATTAAATATACCATAAAAACATATTTAATAATGAGTAACATTTGAACATTAATAAAGTTGTTTTTATTAAATTTTTGTTTTTATTTAAACAAGATAACATACAACAACAAACAAAGTAAAATGACAACATAAAATATCTTTAACTTAAACCATTAAACCAAAAAGATATATCAATAAAAACCTTTTTTGGGCGTCATTTTATACCTAACAAATTTTATACTCTTCTAAAACAAATTGTTTTGAAATATTTTCAAAATAGTTACAAAATATAAAAAAATTGGAATTAGTCAACTTTAAAAAATTATGAAATTTTGTTTGATTTTTGACCAATCTTGCAACAAAATTTTAAATCAATGACATTAATATTTTGTTAAAATTGGAAAACTTGAAAACATTTTACAATAAATGAATTTTTAAATAACTTTGGAAAGATTAAAAAATTTTATGTTGACTTTGAAAATAATTAAAGGTGAAAAAATATAACTAATTAATTTAGAAATAATTACAAAAATGAAAATCAAATCGGTTAATTTGAAAACTTCAAAAAATTATGAAAAGATTTTGAAATGAGTTTAAAATTATGGAGAGTATTAAAACTTTTAAAACTTTGTTGAAATATTGGTCAAATTCCGAATTTAAAAGGAGTTTAAATATGTTAATTAAATTGTATTAAAACCATTAATACAATTTATTGAGTTTGACTATCCTTATTTGTAAACAAATAAGGATAGTCAAACTCAATAAATTGTATTAATGGGATACTTAAATTATAACTTATTAATTCGGTTTTTTTAACAAATAAGGAAAGTCAAATTAATTCGGTTAATTTGAAAACCTAAAAAAATTATGGAAAGATTTTGAAATGAGTTTAAAATTAAGGAGAGTATTAAAACCTTTAAAAATTTGTTGAAATATTGGTCAATTTTCGAATTTAAAAGAAGTTTAAATATCTTGTAATTAAACTCATGAAAACTTTTAACCATCTATAATGTAATTGGTTATATATAGAAAATATAATGTATCGTACAATATAATAAAATAATAATGTTTTAAGTCAAATATATTGAAATATAAAAATGGTAAGGAGTAAATGTTATTATTTCTGTCAAAATAAGATGTAACAACTAATTAGAAAATATAATAAATTAATAATAACAAAATTACTAAAATTATAATAATTATTATAACATATAGAGGTCATCATTAATAAATAGATAAATATAAGATACAAAAATAAAATTTTTTTGTAATACATCGGTTCTGATTAAAATATATTAAATAGACAAAACCAACAACTATATATGATTGATTATATAAAAATCAATAAATTACATGAATTGTGAAAAATACATAAATACATGAATAATAACAAAAATATACATCACTATTAAACAAAAAATAAGATATCTTATCACCAAACCTTCAACCCATGAAATTAGCGATATCAAGTTGGGAACATAACCTGAAATGAGAAAATTAAATATTAATATTCGTTTTACAAATAATAAATTTTAATCGTGGTAATGTTACATGTTATGAAATATTTACCCAGTAATTCATAAAATTCAACTTCAATTTAAATTTAAAAATTTATAAATTTTAAATTACATCGTTTTAGAAATAGTAAATTTTAGTGATGGTAATTTTAGACATTATGAATGTTTGTTTAATCAGCCATTTAAAAAGTTCAACTAAAAGTTAAATTCAACTTTAATGTTTGACCAGACAATTTAAAAATGTTTGTCCAACTTAAACGTTTGACCATCAATTAAATAAAAAAATCAACTTTAATTTAAATTTGGAATTTTAAACTTTTTAAATCAAATCGTTTAACTTACCAACTTAAACGTTTGACCAACAATTAAATAAAAAAATCGACTTTAATTTAAATTTGGAAATTTAAACTTTTTAAATCAAATCGTTTGGAAATTTAAACTTTTTAAAACAAATCGTTTAACTCACCAATATAAACGTTTGACCAACAATTAAATAAAAAAATCAACTTTAATTTAAATTTGGAAATTTAAACTTTTTAAATCAAATCGTTTTAGAAAATAATAAATTGTAATGATGATAAGTTTATACATTATGGAATATTGAATTACCATTTACAAATTTCAAATTTAACTTAAATTTGGAATTTAAAATTCGAAATTGTAATCGTTTTAGAAATAAAAAAATTAATCGCGGTAATGCTACATGTTATGGAATGTTAAACCACTGATTTACAATTTATTATTGGCCTTACCGAAAAAAGACTAATGATAATGTCCATGGATGAAACTTTTTATGTAGAACCTAGAAGAACAACATATAAAAGAAAAATACAGGAAAAATATAAAACTTCAAATAAATACAAAACAACCATTGTTATAGGTATAACACATGAACCGAAAAACTTACCGGAAAAACGTAAAAACGTATAAATATTAGCTTAATCGCCGTTTTTTATTTAGAACCTAAACTGATTTTAAAAAAAAATCAGTTAACAATGAAAATAAAGATAAAAAGGTTAGATCTACAATAACCGGAAGAAAATATGATGTTGCCGGAAAAAGATATAACATTGCCGGAAAATCATATAACATTGTTGGCCATTAAAGTATAATATATAACCTTACCAGGAAACGATTAATCTCGATCCACATTATCGGAATATAGAAGATGGTGGAGTTAGAGAGAGAGATTAAATACAAACAAAAACGGAAAACAAAAATCTTACCGGAAAACCGTAATAACTTCAAAATATCAGTTCAATCTTGGATTTTGATATACAACCTAAAGAGATTATTACAAAATCATATAACAATTAAAATAAATATAAAACCATATCGGAAAACTTTACCGGAAAAAGATATTACCTTGCTGGAAAATCAAATAACATTGTTGGCCATTAGAGCATAATATATAACCTTACCAGAAAACGATTAATCCCGATCTACATTACCGGAATATATAAGATGGTGGGGTTAGTAAGTCGAGAGAGAGAGAGAGAGATTAAAATGATTTTTATGGAAAATATTAAGGTTTAAATAAGTTTTTTTGGTGTTTGGTCAACATGACACATGACATAATATTAGAGCACATGAGAATGGAAATATGGTGACTGGATTGCATATGTGGACAGCCTAGAAGAAGACCATGTGTCAACATTGTATTGCTTTAATAGTATTTAAAGATTTCTAATTTTATTGGGTAAAAGTAATTTTAAAAAAATATTCTCTATATTTAAAAGAGTGAATTAATTCATCCCATTTACTTCAAAATACATTATTTTATTTTGTTGAAATCTTTTTTTATATTATTTTTTGTATGTAATATGTAACGAAACTATTGAAAAGAAAGTTTTACAATATCGTTGTTTTATTAATTCCTTTGTTATTGTTTTTTTTAATTTAGGGTATTTAAAATTTGAACCGATGTAAAATCGATACTAGTATTGTTGACGTTGTTTGGTCATTTTTGGTTTGGTTCGCCATCGGTTTTAGTACGGTATCAATACTCGACAAACTTTTTAAAAAGATATTTTATTTTGAAAACAATTCTGTATCAACAAAATTTATGCCAAATGTCTAGATAAAAAATTAAACACAATTGTGTGTTCAACTTTTTCAAAAGATTTAACGAGCTCAAGTTTTTTTTTTTGAAACAAAGCTGTTTAAAAAAAAGTATTTTTGATATTCATAAGTGGTTCGAGTGTTGTGCCGAGTGACGAACCAAACTGAATGTGAGCTAGCAGCATCGATATATACCAGTATCGATAATAAATCCAACTCAAATTTTAAAACACCCTTAATCGGAAAAAACAACTTGAAGAATACATTAATAAAGCAATAAATAAAAACAACAAAGATATATAAAACCAAAAAATAATAATACAGAGTTTTTTTGACCACTAACGACTCTAGAATTCTATTAGTTAGGGTCCGTTGGTGGAAAATATGTTAAAATGTGGGACCAAAGACAAACATTTCATTAGTTGAGATTGGTTATTACAAATATTTAATAGTTGAGATTATTTAAATCCAACAAACCTTTAAATTTTATTGTCAACTATGTGTTTTAGAGAATTCTGCAACATTAAACCTATCATGTATCAACTAGATACATGATAGCCAAAAGACGAGGGTACATGCACCAATCAGCCGGTATCTCGATGATTGAGTGCCATGTGCTTTATGTCCAAGGCTTGATGCAAAACTGCTATCGAGCCGGGGGTCTCACCGAAAGCAGCCTCTCTATCCCTATGGGGTAGAGGTAAGGCTGTCTACATCTTACCCTCCTCAGACCCTAACATAGCTTTGCTATTGGTGGGATATACTAAGTACGATGATGATGATGATGATGTATCAACTAGATTAGTTCCATCCAATATGAACGTTTATGTCCAGTTGGTGCTCATGCATTCATCATCATTCAAATATACTAAGGTTTTAGGTTAGAAGCAGCGTACGATTAGCTTTAAATCATTAACCTTCAACTTGATGAATTTCATACCATCGATCACCCTCCTCCTCACACTCCATATGCGCACCACATTGTATGTTGACATAAATAAAAGGGTTTACTCTTCATTTGACCCCTTTTGATTAGTCATTAAGTTGGGAATGCTTACATGACAACATTAGCCCCCCAAGTTCTAAACCTGAATTAATATATTTTCTTGAAAAGCCAATATGACTAAAGAAAAACAAAGGGGCGGATTGCAAGCGTAAAAGCCCGAACATACAATGAAAAAAGAGCCAACCAAACAAACTACAAAGGAAAGTTAACAAAATTAAACAAGCACCAATCATCCGAATCAATCTTTATTCTTCAATTTCGATTGCTCACCCATAGGAAAGAAGTCGCTTTTATATCATTCACCAACTTGCTCCACGATACAGCCTTGTTATTGAAAATCTTTTCGTTTTTAGCTCTTCAAATCAACCAACGTGTTACTAGTGAGTTAGCTTGAGTCACCTCACTCTCCATTTTATTTGTCTTTTGTTTGCTTGGATATTCCAAAACATCTTTAACCGAATCAAAACAGGATGGTCCCGATAATTTAAACCACTTATGAATAATAGACCAAATTCATTTAGCTACCTGACATTGGACCATGAGATGAACATTTGATTCTGGAAATATGCCAGAAAGTACACACTTATCGTCTCCAACATTAATACCTCTTACCGACAAGGTTAACTTTGTAGCAACGCGATCTAGGAGTAATCTTTAAATAAAGCAATTCTCCTTTAACGAGATACATTTCATCCAAAAGTTACCTTCTGCCAGTTGATGATTCACATCGTCTAGCTCCGTTTCTAACCATATATGCAGAAACCGTATCATCTCCATTTCTCCATAACCAGCAATCTGGATCCATTTTCGTTTTCATTTCCATCTTAGACACCATTGATCTCCTAGCACTTATCAAAATCCAAATTAAGAGTGTTTTAGTTCAGTCTCCTACTCCACCGCCAAGTCCACGACATCTCATTATTTTGCCATAATGCCATGTATAACAATCTCTAACACTCACTGTTAAATTAATAAACACAAACTTAACCAAGTATTAACCATTTAAGTAACACATTGTCATTTAAGCTTTTAATTTATACATATATTTATAAAAATAAAATATTCCCAAAAATGGGATGTTACAAAAAGTGAAAAAAGATTATTGCCAACAAAAATGTATTAAATCTCATAAGCTGTTTATGTTTATATATTAACTACCCGTCAAACTTATGATAAACTAATAATTATGCTAGAGGTGATAGAGAAAAACATATTAACCGAACTGAAATTGGAACACTGAACATGTCGGTTTGTACTTTTATCAAAACCGAAGTGTATAAAACAATGACTTTTTACTCATGAAAAATGCATCCATTTTATCACATCCATACATCCTATGGTTATTATTAATACGAAGAAATTTGGTAGAGCCATACGACGTTGATTGTACAATACAAGTAATAATTGCTTTCACGAGATGTGTTGGGGTTTTGGATGCAGAGGCGTAATTGGGGCATTGCTGCAGGCCCATTAGGCCTACTAAATCATGTGGAGACTGGAGGGTAATGTCCACTTTAATCTCTTAAAAGAAATTTATCTAAATATAAATAATTTGTCTAACTGAATAACAAAGCTCTCGTAGCTCAGTTGGTTAGAGCACCCGTTTAGTAAGCGGGAGGTCTTGAGTTCGACTCTCAACGAGAGCAGTTGTTTTGTTTCTTTTTTAAATTAGTTTTCCCTTAACATAAAAACTAAAAAGAAATGCACGTATGTATAATTCATGTAGATCATCAACGTATTTACATGTGTGGGTTGAAGATGGAAACATAATTGCTTGCCATTGGAGTTGAAGATGGAAACATAAAAAAATTGTCATTAGTATTGTTAGGTCTAAGTTATGGAAAACTCAGTCAACCCTATTTGCATGCCCGACCTCACGGTTGTTTTTTTTCCATCATTAATAGGAGACCATATTAGTGATAAATAACATGAGAATCAATTTAATCATTCAATCATATACGATCTGGCTTTAAACACTTTGAAGGTGATTTATAAGGGAAAATCACAAAAGTAACCTGCTTTTTCCTGTGTTATGTCTTTATGGTCACATCTAAATAATTCACGCCTGGTCTTGATTTGCTCTTATCTCTCCTAAACATCTCACACAAAACGAACGGCTTACATAGAGAAACAACATGCTCCGCGTCACATGCAAAAGAAATGAAGAAATGGACCCGTGAGGTCGTGAGTTGGGTCCGGCATGCAAATAGGGTTGACTGAGACTCCCATGACTTAGACCTAACAATACTAATAAGCACTAGGCCCGTGACTCATATTAACATGGTAAGTTAGTAACGTTTGTATAAATAAGTAAATGATAGTGACATTATTGCATAGCAAGATCACACTTGTCAAGCCTAAGGGTATCATGAGGGGCTGTCATTGTTGACAGACGACCATGAACAACATTAGCAGGTACCATTCTCCTGAGTCAAATTCTTTTTATTATATGTAATTTTGTGAAAATTAGATGAAAATAGCTATAGAGGGTTGCTTATAGAAGTCATTTTAGTATATCGTGCACCTTCAAAATAAATATGGAGTAATGAAAACAACATAATATAACATGTATCAATTTATCAACCAATTTATTTTGCCATCAAAATAATATCATTTGGTTCCATTTTAAAATTGTTTTTAACAAGTAAGCACTTCACGTGCGATGATGCGGTGAGATACATGTACATATGCAATTTGATATATCGCGTGTGAAAGTCGTTTAAAATATAAATACTTCATTTTGAGGAAGAAAAAAAATAAACCTCGTTAACGTTGACCCATTTGTTACAATATGACCAATCAATTAAAGCACTTGCAAAAATGGTTTACATTACAACAATTCTTTATTAATAAATACTTGTTTTCAATAAAGTTTATATTAGAATTTTGAGAAACAATTAAACAACCATGTAGTTACTTTCTTTAAGAAAAGTAAAATTAATAAAAAGTAATAGTGAAAAGTAAAATTAATAAAAAGTAAAATTAAGGTGCGCAAGGTAATAGTGAAAAGTAAAATTAATAAAAAGTTAAATGTGTAACATATAGTATTATTTAGAGTATAAGGTGAAGTTATGTAACATATATTATTTAGAGTTAAATGTGTAACATATATTATTTAGAGTATAAGGTGTGAAAAGTAATATTAATAAAAAGTTAAATGTGTAACATGTATTATTTAGAGTATAAGGTGAAGTTATGTATCCAAAAGCTCAATAACTTGTATATTGCTGTTCAATGAACAATAATAAGCTTCACTCCTTTGTCATTGTTTCATTTGAATGTTGTATTTTATTTTACTTTATTTATATAGGTTTTATATGATGGTATATGATTGTATAATGTAAATATCAAAGTATCATAATTCGTTTATACGGATTGAACATTTTGAACTGTTTATAACTTTATATATTGTAGGAAAAAAGAAAATGATGATCTACACTGCATGGTGGTATTGATTGCAAAACTTGGCCCAAAACATATGGGGTTTTATGAGTAAAACTAATTGATCTCTTACTTAGCCCATGTTATTTGATCAAATTTGGCCCAAGATGTTATTTGATCAACATTGGCCCAAGAACCTAATAGTAGTGGGCTAATTGGTAAAAGACATAGCCCCATATAGAGGTGCACAAAAAAACCCACACCCGAAACCGGTTTTTTATATACCCGGGTATTCTATACTCGAAACCGGAACCGACCCTACCTGTAGGGTATGGATAGGGTATGCATTTTGAGGTCAATACCCGGACCCGGTCATACCCTATACCCGATACCCGGTTATACCTGATACCCGATACTAATTTTCTAATACCCGAAATAATACATGAGTTTTTATAGTATATTTTTATGTTTATTTCACAAATTTTATGGTTAAGTTTTTTGTAAAATGCATATTACTAAGTATGTGACCTAAATAAGTTAAGTCTAAGCCCTAAGGTATTCAATTCTCTCTAAAAATCCTTAACTTTAATTCTACTTCTCCACGAATTCCTATCCTCAACAATGTCCTCGGAGAGGTTTAGGTCTATCAAATCATGCCTAACCCTCTCATCCCAAATTGACTTGGGATGAGAGAATTAGGCATGATTTGATAGACCTAAACCTCTCCGAGGACATGGTTGAGGATAGGAATTTGTGGAGAAGTAGAATTAAAGTTAAGGATTTTTAGAGAGAATTGAATACCTTAGGGCTTAGACTTAACTTATTTAGGTCACATACCATAATGGTATTTCCCTTACATATATTATTATTATTATTATAATTATTATTAGCTTTTATATAGCTGTTAAACTGTGATCTTATTATTAATATTATTATAATTAGTAGTAGTTTTTATATAACTGTTAAACTTTGATTTCCTTTATTTTGCTTCATACACATGTACTTAGAGCCGAGGGTCTCTCTGGAAGCCACCTCTTTATTCCTTTGGATAGAGGTACGGTGTGCCTACATCCCACCCTCCCCAGACCCTACTTATAGCTTTGCTGTCGGTGGGATTTTACTGGGCATGATTGATTGATTGATATATTACTAAGTAAATAATTTGTAATTAAGTGGATTTATAGTTTTTGTAATATAGTTTAATTATTTTTATAAATTTCGAAGCAAATTTAAATTTTAAACAAATTAAAAAATGTATAAAAAAATTACAAATTCAAAACCGGATATTAATACCAGGTTGTACCCGGACACATACCCGGTTCCAATACCCGAACCCGATCATACCCTACCCGAGTACATAGGGTTGAGTTTTTCTCCTCAATACCCTACCCGAACCCTACCCGATTTCTGTCAATACCCGATTTTCCAATACCCGATCATACCCGAAACCGGTTCAGACCCGAACCCAGGTATTAGAAAAAACCCGATTTGTGCACCTCTAGCCCCATATGGAGGTGCACACAGAACCCAGTTAACCGGTTCCTAACCGATTCGTACCCGAAAATATAACCGGTTACTAACCGGTCCAATCCTAACTGGTTACTAACCGACCCTAACCGGCTGTTAGTAACTGGTTTATATTATTGATTTCAAAACCGGTTATAAAACGGTTAACCAATTTTTTTAATTATTATTTTATTAAAAATCAGGGTTTTATCGGTTATTAACTGGTTAATCGGTCGGTCGATCCGTTTCTTTAACTGGTCAAAACCGGTAGCTACCCGACCTGAAAAACCAGTCTAACCGGTTAATTCCAGCCAATAAAAATTGGTTAGTAAAATAACCGGTAGCCGGTTAACCGCTTTTGTGCACCTCTAGCCCCATACAGAGCCGGCCATGAGGGGAGGCAGGGTAGTCGACGGCCATAGGCCCGACACCCCGCTAGGCTCGAAATTATATATATATATATACTAGTTTGAGGCCCGTGTATTATACAGGTAATTATTGAAAATTTTAAACTTTGAACAATAAGTGAAATCAAGTCAACAAATTAATCATATATTGTTAATACAATTACAATTAAATTAAAATTACAAAAATTGCATAACTAAGATTACACAAATATGTTACAAATAGGTAAAAACTTTCTTTTACACTACATTTGTGATTGTATTAGCAGGTATACATTAATTATCAAAAATCAAAATCTTTAGTTCATGTCTGCTTGTAACTCTTAACAAAGTAACATATATGACTGCTTATAATTCTTAACATAGCCATATATAGTTGTCTGTGGGACAAAAAAAGGTTCTCCAAGTACATACCAACTCTAGATAAATGATAATATATATCCATGATACTAATAAAAAGTATTCATACACATAAAATATCATAGCTTTTAATTAATTAATATGATGTCATATTATGATGTCATATTAGAACATTTGCTCATGTTTATAAAAAAATCATAAGTATCCCAAAAACCATATACCTGAACTTTGATGATATAATCATCTTTAGAATCTTTACAATTTGAAATTGATTGATAGTTATAAATTTGTTGTCATTAATATTCTGTGTATGACAAATTTTTAATTGACTTTATATTTACAATTAAAAATTGTATAATCAAGTAACATAAAAACTAAAAATTAAAATATAACAAATGATTTATTTATTTCATATGAATGTAATTGCCAGAAAAATGAGAAATATATACTAACATTAAAACAATGTTCAAATAATAGTGATTATTCTGAGTTAGAAGAATATTAAAAGATTTAAAGTTGCATAAAGTGAAGGTAGTGATTCTTGTTTATAATCGTTGAAAGTAGGGTTGTCACTTTTACCCGTAACATGAAACCCAACCCAAAATAACTCGTACTTGAACCCAAACTAACCGGACCTGAGAAACTCGAACCCAAGAAAATACTAACCCGAACTTGAACCGAAGTAATTAGGATTGATTCTTGGGTCCGAATTCTAGGTTTCGGGTCAACCCGAAAACTTTTAGTTTTAAAATCACATGTATTTAGGTATTAAAGACTAAGCCTTAGCCGCTGACGTTATCAGGATTTAGTCCAAGTTCATTGCTCTCATTCCACATATTATGAATGTTTATTGTTTATTATTTTGAATATAAACCATAATAAACACTTAAATTAACACTTCAAAATTCACTAATCGTCTTTTGTCAATCCATATGAAGAATACTTATTATATGTAGTAATGGATTTAGTTGGAATAAACCTATAATTTTAATGTCATCTATTGAAATAACTTAAAAGATAAGGACCATATATGAAAATTGGTTGAAAAAAATGTGAGGAGGGCTATGGTATTGACAAGTCGCAAAAATGGTCAGCTTTTATTAGAATATATATATATATATATATATGAAAACAAATATGTATAATCAATTTTTCAACACAATTACATGACCACTAGCTTGGTCTAGTGGCAAAGATGTATGACATCTAACCAAGAGGTTGGGTTCTAGTCTTATTTGACACATTTTAAGTTTATTTTTATACAAAAGTTTTTTAAACAACTCAAATCATAACCAAATAAGCTCATTTAAAATTAAATTGTTTAAACCCAATAAAACATTCCTTTCATTTAAGGCTCAAAAAAAAAAATTCGCCTTTGACCCAAAAAAATTTTCTCCTTCTCGGAGCCGGCCCTGGCCCCATATTATATGATCTGGTCAACTCTCGTCCCTAATTTGTTAATAGCAATACAACTTCAGCACGCATTATGATATTTATTACTACGAAACTTAGTTACTATTAACTATTTAGTGATTATTCAAGTTACTATTAGTGCTTATTTTATTCAAGTTTAGCATCTAGTAGGGTGAAATTATAAAGAAAAAAATGTTGTTAAATAATAACCAGTGTTGCATCTAAATCAAATTTATATAAAAAAAGTTCACAATGGTAAAACTATAAGTTGATGTTGCTTCTTATGTTGTTATGGCTGAAATAGTGGGTTTTGACTTTTGAGGTACTAGGGGTGGAGGTGCAACGATGGTTGGTTGGGATAATCAAGAGAGAGAGAAAGGAAAGGAATAAGACATATCACAAACGGGTTTTTTCTTTATTAACCTAAAATTACCGATGACAAAATACCTTGTTGATAAACTAACCTCGCAATGGGTCTTTTCATGTGTTAACACTTAACAGGTTAGTTTTTGTAAAAAAAAACAAAAGAAAAAAGAAAAAAAGGAAACATTATATTAAAACAACTCATTCTGATTTTTGAGTGGTATGATACATGTGTATGATAATGTTTTTATGCCCTTAATGTGCTTTTACAAATGGTAGTGTGTTAGTTTATACTACATAAAAATCAATCATTTGTGTATGACTACTTGAACAAATTTGGTCCTTAATAGATTGGTTAGTTCATATTCAGTAACTTTATGTTACAAAAAGTTCATTTTTGCTTACTATGATACACGAGGTTAAGTTATTCTACAAACGGTAATAAAAATAAGAAGATAGGAAGTCGTAGTTAATTATTATTTGTCAAGGAGAAATCTGCAATTTGCCTCCCTGGGTTATATCGTCGGGAGATGGAATAACCACTGAAAAAGAATTTGCGCATGTTGCACGCCTGTGTTTCTCGGGCGGGTTTTTTTGACTCCTAAAGTCAGTTGACCAAGCGTTGACCGTTAATGGTGAAGGGTAAAATTGTCATTGTACATAATAATAATAATAATGAGTAGATCTGATGAAGCTTCATCATCATCAACCTCATCACCCTCCCGTCCACCCTCCCCGTCGCACCTCCACCACCGCCGCACCTCCACCCTCCCGTCGCACCCTCCCCGTCGCACCTCCACCCTCCCGTCGCACCTCCACCACCGCCACACCTCCACCCTCTCGTCGCACCTCCACCACCGCCGCACCTCCACCCTCCCGTCGCACCCTCCCTGTCGCTCCTCCATGATGATGGTAAAGATAGAAAGATGATGATGATGATGATGAAGATAAAGAACTGATTTTTGATTTGAGATGCTTTCACAGAGTCAGAACCCATCAAAGTGCGGTTGTAAAAACTTGTTTTTGGATGGATTGAGAGTGAGATTTTGATGGGTTTTGATCCGAAGACTGAATCTGAGATGGGGTTTGAACGAATTGTTTAAAGGAACCCCAAAGGGGAAGAAGACTTTGGGGGGGGGGGGGTTGTTTATTTGTTTATGGGTTAGACTGAAGCGTTTAATGGTCTATATGAACAAATTTATGGGTTGGATTGAAGCATTTACTTGTTTCATATGTTCTGTTGTGTGATTGGTGGATTTATTGGGTGTTAATCTTTTTGGTATGAAAAATAGGAAAATATTAATCTAGTGTTTGGTGATCTGTAATTTCTTTGGGTTGTGCTTTTCATTTTTATGTTTTAGGATAATCATTCTGCAGATTTGGATCAATTAGTATGTTTATGCAGCTGTAATTTATATACTTTGGTATATGGAGATGATGATGAGGAAGTGATGAATATATATTTCATATTGTATATGTTTAACAAACATTAGTTCAGTTCAAATGGTAGGTTTTGTTTGTGGTTAAACCAGAGGTCGGGGGTTCGAACCCCAGCCACTACATGATTTTGAAATATTAGTTTTAGAATTAATTATAGGCTTAGGCGTAAAATGGTCATTTCAACCTTTTTTGGTTAGTCAACTAACGGTCAACTGATGAGAAGGGCATAAACTGACCCGCCAAAATATCACAAGCTTGCAATATGCGCAAATTCTTTTCAGTGGTTATTCAATCTCCCGATGATATAACCCAGGGAGGCAAATTGCAGATTTCTCTTTGTCAAGTGAGTAACAAATGAGGAAAGACATAAAGGGAAACACACCTATTTTCTCTAATCATATGTCAATTCATCCATCATTTAAAACATCTGTAACTTTTTCGTACGACATTTTTCAAAAAAAAAATCGCCACAGTAACAAGTGTTTTTTTATCTTTAATATTCGTATGATTTTTCTTTATAAAAATTTTAAAAAATTACGTTATTGTATCTTTTTGTTTGTCATTGTGCCTTATGTCTATCAGTGCGTCTCTCTCTATCTTTGTGTCTTTATGCTCATCATCGTGTTTTTTTTTCAAAAGTGATGAAATACGAAAATTGTAATAGTGAAGTAACACCGTTGTGTAAATATGTAAATATAATGATAAAATAACAACATTATTTAATACATAAACACAATGATGAATACATATTACACAATAACATAAAACGTAAAACACAATGGTAAATATGAAATTCGTCATTTTTGAAAGCCAAAAACCCGACCCATTTAAAATTTCAAAATCTTTCGGATCTTCATTTATTAATAAAATGGTGAATTGTTTTTGTATTTATGTTCATGATGTTGTTTAGGTTTATAATGTTTTTTTATTATTTTTGATGTTACAAATTTAATTCTAAGTATTATATTATCTTTCTTTAATCAATTGAGTCAAATACATTTAATGGGTTTAAACATTCAATTAGTTAAAATCCATGATTTTAAGCCTTATGACTAGCCATCAAATTAACTCACTTGACCTTGTTATTAACGATTTTGAGCCTATATAAAGCTCACTCATTCTCTACATTCATTGCACAACTAATTTACATTAAAAATCATTCAAGCTTGTCAATTTCTCTCAAGTCTTAAGTTTGACTTTCAAAAGACAAGTTCTCAAGAAGTATTATTTTCTTCTTCTTTTGTGATACAATCTCCGGGTAATGTTTATTTCTTGTCATTACGCATAACGATTGTTTCCATGATGACAACCCAAACGACATTCATGGAGACATATCATCCTTCGTAACCGGCTCGCTTATGTTCGGTGTATGAATTTTATGTTTAAAAGTCAACTTTTTTTTTTACAAACTAATAATCAAGAACAAACATTTTTTAATATACTACTTCATCTTTTACCAATTATGTTCTCACAAACCCAACTCAATAACCGGGTTCGTGACCGACCAAAAAACGAACTACTCGTTAAACTAGTTTTCTTAAATTGTTTGGTTGGAACAAATCAAACTCATCTAAATTAATTAATATTTATTATAACCCACTTATTTTTCCAAGACTAAAATAAATTAACCTAACAAATCAAATAACCAAAAGCTTTTTTTAATAAACTCAAAATATATATATATATATTTTTTCTTTATAAATTGCTTTGTCATAAACCGAACGTCCTCGCCAAATTACTTTCTTTTCGCAAATTCTTTTTAAGCCTATTTATTTATTTATCTAAGGTCGTTCGTTGAACCAAACTTTGTCGGTTCACTTGCTTAAAGGCATTTTTCGCTCTCGACTCGCTTACTTAACATGTGAGTTTTTCATAACCCCTTTTTAACTCTTTTAATATTTTTCGGGGTGTAGCATGTCACAAGTTTTCATTTCGTTAGTTATGCATTTATTTAGAAAACGATTCACATTTATCATACATGTTAATATAATTCTCGCATATTGTTTATGGTTATACGTGAACTTGCTTGCAACGTGTTTACTGTTTTTATGGTGGAAGTTACGCAAATGCAAACGCACACACATTGTGGGAGGGTCCTTTGGGACGTACCTGCACCGCCTAACATTACGACTTCGATTGTTTACGTAAGGTGGTTCTCATTTTCCCGACTTCTACGGCTTCGGCTAAATGAACGAGAGAACGACACTATTTGATTTCATTTTTATTATGTTTGGATATTTATTGCATGATGATTGTTGAATCGCACATTTTATATATATATTTATATACACAAAAACTTATGAAAACTCATCAACATGTGTTGTTAACAAAATATATTATTTTAAACGTGTTGCAGGTTAATATGATGAAGTGCCAGGACAAGAAAATTAGTTATACCTTAGGATTATTTCAGTGAATAATATTTTTTTCATTTATATGTAATGTTG
The DNA here is from genome assembly GCF_021521415.1 of Bidens hawaiensis. NCBI lineage: Eukaryota > Viridiplantae > Streptophyta > Magnoliopsida > Asterales > Asteraceae > Bidens > Bidens hawaiensis. The sequence goes on along the minus strand of NW_027491209.1, from coordinate 1,195,804 downwards.
TTTGTCTCATTATTTAACTATTTGTGTACTTGCGAAATTATAGAATAAAATAAATATATTGTCACTGTTGGGTGCGGATTTTCATCCTCGGAATTGAGTCTAATTTAAGGATAACAACTTGAGCTGCTATTCTGAGGAATGTACGTTGACTAATTCAATTGTCCTATATTATCTGATTGTTTTGCGGATAAGAGCACGTGGTAAATGTGTTTATAAGAACGTGGATTGCAACGGAATGATACTTGAACTTCGTCAACAAAGAACGTGGGCAGCAACGACTTGTTGAAGAAATAGTGTAGGGTTTCCGGAATAATCGGAATAACAGTTGTAATCTTCTTATTATAAATATGAGCTGATAGTATTGTTAGGTCACACACAACTCACTTGTTTAGCTACTAGTACTCATTGTAACACATAGTTCACGATCACTTATCAGCTCCAACCTTTGTAATCACCGGTTTTATTATTAATAATATCGACGGTGATAGTTTTCACCGTCCGGGGATTTTTTGTGCCGGAGATCATAATAATCAAGCTTAATTCAACCAAAAGTTAAGTTTATAATCTTTAACCGAAGAGATTCGACTAAAGATTACGTTGTAAACTCTTGACCGAAACGAAGATTATCATAATCAAGGGTTTTTTCCCTTGTAATCATATCTTTGTGTTCGATATTATTATCAACAAGCACTCCACCTCACTCACTAATTTGATCAAAAGTTGCTTTGCCAATTTTTGACCGAAACAATTTGGCCCCCACCGTGGGGCAAACAGTGCTTTGATCATTATTCATTCTCAAACGAAACCCTACTCTCAATATCCACAACATGTCTTCACAACCCAAGATTGTTTGATCTTCTGCCGCAGCCTCAGAATCCTCAGAGAGGCCGCCTATGCCTCTCCCTCCTGCTGGTGGTATCCCGAAGAAGCCTGACAACGCTCAGAAGAAACCTGCTACTCCTGTGTTCTCAGGTTCGAGGCCATCTCCCAAGGATCCCGTCATGGTGTCCAACAACGACCTTCTGTCTCTGTACAAACGGCTACAGGAAAAGATGGATCGCCAGAACAAGACCAACCAGATGCTCGTGAGGGAATTGGAAGATGTCAAGAAAGCCAATAAGCCGGCGGAAGAATTCACACCACTAATCCCGAGATATCTGGATTTCACTCCTCCAGGATCCTCAGGATTGGTGCATCCAGAGCCAACCACGGCGTACAACTCTAGACCCCTACCTTTCCAGCATTTGGGGTCTGCGGGATTGCACTTATCCGGATCTCAAGGATACCCGTATACGTCATCTGCTGGGCCTTTTCAACATGCAGAATCCTCAGGATCGTCACAGCCGGGAGGACCCTCAGGATTGTTCCAGCAGTCTGGATCCTCAGGATTGTTTCAACAGTCCGGATCTTCAGGATTGCTCCATCAGGCTGGTCCTTATTAGCAGGCGGTATCTTCAGGATTAGCTTACGCTCAGCAGCCCTCAGGATCCTATGATGTGCACCAGGGAGACTTTATCCCGATGCAGGCTAACACTCCAACTGCTCCGCTTACCTACCCTGGAAATACCATGTTTGGGAATACGAGCTACAATGCCCAGACCACTCATCAGAATGTTAATCAGGGTAACTCTTTCAATACGATTCCATTTAATGCTAATCAAGTATTTTTGCAGGATGCAGGCATAAGTTCGAGGTTAGCCCGAGAATTACAGAAGCTTAAGGACATGATATCGAATATCCCCGGCGTAATCCGTCCCATAGCTGAAGTTCCCACTGATAGTCACAGGATATCCCGGTTTGTGCCGTCAATTAGCGACGTGCGGATCCCAAAACGGTTTCAAACCCCAAATATGAAACTATATGATGGCTCAACGGATCTTGAGGAACACGTCGCACAATACAGAGAACGTATGGAGATCAATCTGATCCCTATGGAAATCAAGGAAGTATGTCATTGCAAAGGGTTTGGGTCTACCTTAACCGGAGCAGCCATGAAATGGCTACTGAGTATTCCTCCTAACACTATCAATTCTTTTTCTCATTTAGTTAACATGTTTAATAACCAGTTTTCTTGCAGTAGAACTTTTGAGAAAATGACATGTAATCTTTATAGGGTTACCCAGAATCCTGGGGAATCTTTAAGAGATTTTATTACCAGGTTCAGTAAGGAGTCGCTGGAAATCCTGAATCTAAACCCAGCTTCAGCAGTGGAAGCTCTCAAGTTGGGGTTAGAAAAAGGCTCCTCTTTCTATGATGATCTTGTTATGACTCCATGCAGGTCATTAGACGAAGCAAGAAGCAGAGATCTGAGGTTTATCAGGCTAGAAGACGACAAGAAAAAGGTCGATATCCCGAAGTATGATCAGACGAACAGGAAATTTGAATCCCCGGGAAAATCATATCGAGCAAAGCATTACTACAAGCCTGATAACCCCAAGATTAATGCAGTAGATGAGGAAAATGATGAAGAATATCCTAAGATCTCTGAATATTGTTTTTCTGTTGATATTGGTGGATTAATGTATGCCATGCAGGATTTAGGTGAGAAAGCCAGGTGGCCAAGGAAAGTGGAGAGACCAGGAGCCTGGAAAGACAAATCAAAATGGTGTGCCTTCCACGAAGACTTTGGGCATTTGACTGATGATTGCATCGCACTCAGAAGGGAGATCAGCTATCTTCTCAGCAAGGGCCACTTGAAAGAGCTACTTGGCAAGAAGAAGGGAAGAGAGCAGGATCCCGAGAAAATTCCTGAAAAGCCGACTCCTCCACCAACAGATGCGAGAACAATCATGTTCATATCCGGAGGATCTGACATCTGTGGAACCTCTTATTCTGTTGTAAAGAGAAATGCTGACCAAAGAAAGTTAGAAGTGGCTGACAGGCCAACAAAGACATCTATTCTCACTAAAGAGAGGATTATATCCTACGATGAAAGTGATAGAGTCGATGTTCAGGATCCTCATCATGATAGTTTGGTAATAACTTTATATGTGGCTAACCATTATGTTCGCAGGATCCTCATAGATGGCGGAAGCTCTGTCAACATTATTCAATTAGACGTGCTAAAAAAGATGAATATTTCTGAGGATTAGATCGTCCCCAGTTCCTCAATATTGGTTGGATTCAGTGGAGAAACTAAAAACACAATTGGGGAGATTAAGCTCCCAATATATGTCGAAAGGGTAAATAAAATGCAAAAATTTTGTGTTATTGACTGTTTATCTTGTTGAAAGCAGTTCCCTCCACTTATCACCAATGTGTGAAACTCCCAAGTCCGTGGGGAGTTATCAAAATCATCAGTGACCAACAAGACGCAAAGAATTGCTACACCTCTTCCATGAAGTGTACTGCCAAACCCCAGCAGGCGTAGCAATTACAGAAGCCAGCACGAGGCGTGATGGAGGCCAGGAAAAAGAAATTAAAGAAGTACCTCTTTATCCCGAGGATCCTGAAGTCAAAGTGCTGATAGGAACGAGTATTCCTGAGGATATTGAGTCAAATCTGCTCGATTTCCTCAGGACAAGGCTGTCAACATTCGCATGAAAACATGAAGATATGACAGGTATTTCCAAAAATATTATAACACATAAACTTGGAATTGATAACTCTTTCAAGCCAATCCATCAAAAGAGAAGAAAGTTTGCACCTAAAAGAAACATAATCATTCAAGAGGAAGTAGAAAGACTCTTGAAGGCAAATATGATTAGGGAAGTTCAATATCCCCGATGGTTAGCGAATTTGGTGGTTGTACAGAAAAAGAATGGCAAATGGAGAGTTTGTGTAGATTTCACAGACTTGAATAAGGCTTGTCCTAAAGATCCATTCCCTCTACCACACATTGATTCGATGGTAGACGCTACAGCCGGCCACGAGATGCTGACATTTATGGACGCATCCTCAGGATTTCAGCAAATCCAGATGGAGCCCTCAGATCAGAAAGATACCGCCTTCATGACCCCCACATGTATTATATTGCTATGCCCTTTGGACTTAGAAATGCAGGTGCGACCTATCAAAGGTTAGTTAATATGACGTTCAAAGAGCAACTGGGGGACACGATGGAAGTCTATATTGATGATATGGTGGTGAAGTCCAAGAAAGCTGAGGATCAGCTCCAAGATCTCAAGACCGCATTCGATATCCTCGACAAATATAAAATGAAGCTGAACCCTTCAAAGTGCCATTTCGGAGTGAAGGCTGGCAAATTCTTGGGATACATGGTCACCAAAAGGGGGATAGAGGCAAGTCTGGAGCAGATACAAGCTATCCTGAATATGAAATCTTCAGAATCAGTCAAGGATGTTCAAAGGCTAACCGGCAGGATAGCAGCGCTCAACAGATTCATATCCAAATCCTCAAAAAAATGTAAAGAATTTTATGATATCCTGAGGAAAAACAAAAGGTTCGAGTGGACCAGTAAGCATGAGCAGGCGTTAGCATCCTTAAAGGCTTATCTTTCTTCTGCTCCTCTACTGGTAAAACCCGAGGAAGGTGAATCTCTATCCCTATATCTTGCTGTATCAAATAATGCTATAAGTGCAGTTTTGGCTAAGGATCTTGAAGGTCAACAACATCCCATATATTTTGTAAGTAAAAGTCTTTTGGATGTGAAACCAGGTATTCTTATCTTGAGAAATTAATTTTAGCACTTATTATGACATCTACTAAACTTAGACACTATTTTGAAACTCACACTATGTGTGTTAAAACTAATTATCCTATTAAGTCTGTTTTGAGAAAACCAGAAATGTCAGGTAGAATGGCAAATGGGCAGTAAAGCTAAGTGCATATGATATAACATATGAACCTAGGACTGCCATCAAATCCCAGGCATTAACAGACTTTGTGGCTGATTTCACTAGTGAACTTAAAGAAAAAGCAGACTTGGAAGTCCAACAACTTGAAGAAACCAAAGATAAGTGGACTCTATACACTGATGGTGCTTCAAATGTTAGAGGAACAGGTCTCGGGATTCTGCTGAAATCACCATAGGGGGACATTATACCTCAATCCATATCCTGCGGATTTCAAGCCACAAATAATGAGGCAGAATACGAAGCTTTGATAGCAGGATTACAACTAGCAATCGACATGAAAATCAGGTTTATTCAAGTACATGTTGATTCATTATTATTAACTAATCACTTTAATGGTTCTTACACTGTTAGAGGAGAAAGACTAATGAAATATCTAGAGCTAGTTAAAAAACTAGCAAAGTGTTTCGAAATGTTTAATATTTCGCAGGTACCTAGGGAAGAGAATGTTGAAGCAAACGCCCTAGAATATTTAGCTTCATCCTTCAGGATACCAGAAGGTGTCAAGATCCCTATCGTACATATCCTGAGCCCAACAATAGAAGAGCAAGGTGTCAATGAAATATCAAAAGATGATGAAGATGTGGGAGCCAAGAATCCTGAGAATAATGAAAGTTCTTGGATTATCCCAATCAAGGAATATATTCAGGATGGGGTTATCCCCAAGGATGAAAACCCAAGAGCTTTTCGCACAAAGGTAATCCCATATACTATAATGAATGATATATTATACAGAAAATCTCTTGTAGGACCATATCTTAGGTGCTTGGAGAAGGCAGAAGCTCAAGAAGTTCTTCAAGATATCCATGATGGAGATTGTGCTAATCACTCTGGGGGCAGAGCACTATTCTCCAAAATCCTAAGGACGGGGTATTTCTGGCCAACGATGAAGAGGGATGCTATGAATTATTCTCATAAATGTGATGCATGCCAGAGACATAGCAACATTTTGCACCAGCCAGCAGAACCATTATATCCTATTATATCCCCTTGGCATTTCATGAAGTGGGGAATGGATATCTGATGCATGCGTGCGTGTGGTATAAAATATGATAGGATGGGATGATTTGCTTTTGCACAAGATCGTGTTTTAAATTTATAAAAATGATTTCTACAAAGACTAAACACACAAAAAATAGGCAAGTGTACCTATCATATATATAGGATAGTATTGGTAAGAACCAAGTATCGATCCGTGGACACAAAGGTTTCTAATAATAAATCGTTGTTTTGATTTAATCGAAGGTTTTAATCATTTTGGGGTTAATTTTGAACTTTTTATAAAATGTAAATACTTATATATAATATATAGGTGACCAAGACAAGAAATTCTAAACGAGTTGTTCAATTATGCGAAGGTTACCGTCTAAGATCAAGAATCCACTCTATTTTAGCATTGATAATTGATATATAAACATGTGGTAGACTTGCCATAATAATATATGATAGATAGCTCATTAAGCCTTAAGTGAGCATCTTTGGCACGAAGGAGGTAGCATGTGCATTTTAAAGTCCATCCTTTCTTAATGTCATGCCACCTCAATAATGTCAATTTAAGTTGGTAAGTAGTTTCGTAAAGTAGAAAGATTAGGATTGACTTTGATTTATCAAATACCAATTCTAACAACTTCGGGTGGTTGTAGTTAACTCACACAACCTCCCCTTGGTTGATTTATGTAGGTTATAATTACACATTCCATTAACATATGACTTCTTTAACTAATTTGATATCCTAAGCAAAGCCATTTTCGGATTACCAAGGTTTAGAGAAATACATCATAACTTATATCTCATCATTTCTAAGTACAATATAAGGATCCATGTTTCGATAATGTATCAAAGTATTTCTATTTTTCAAGAACATGAATCGATCATGAACGATTGCCAATGGGATTGACAATCACCAACTTTGAATTAGTGATTTAAGATGGTGAAACACTTCTCATCAAAAGATAATTGTAATATAACCATATACTTTACTAGACTACATCAAATGTCTTGATTAATTATCAAGTAAAACAAAGCTTCTCATATATTTTATATGGTAAAAGGAGTTTAGCTCATAATGAGCATAATGATGAACATTAAGATGATTGATAATAACAAATACATGATTAAACTTGAAATAATCTAACCAAATGTAGATGAATCTTTCTTCTTAATGATGGTAATGATGGTTGATGATGATGATTAGTGGTGATGACCTCCAAACCTTCAAACTCTTCACTAGATCTTCAAAGTGAGTGTCAGTGTGTGTTTTTATAAGTGAAAACCGGAGAGAATTTTTTTTAAGGCACACCAAATGAGTGCAACATGAGCCATTATTTATAGGCAATCTGGATGGTGAGGCACGACCCCGTGCTTGATGAGCACTCCCCCGTGCTTCTTTATGACATGTGCCAGATTTGTTTTGTTTTTTCTGTGAGCTGGCAACGGCCCCGTGGTTGGCAAACACGACCCCGTGTTTTTTAGTGACATGTGCTTAATTCTTCTTTGTCTTTTCTGCATTCTCGTCCACGGCCTCGTGCATGATGAGCACGACCCCATGATTTTCTTTCCAGATTTTTTCTTTTCTTGTTCCAAAAGCACGGGGGCGTGTTTCTTGAGGCATGGGGGCGTGTTTATTTATTTTCTTGTGTTTTCTTCTGTTTTTCTTCGTCTTTTTTCTTGTTTCTATGTTTGGGGCTTGGTTTCACCTTGAAATTATGTTTTATTATGATAAGTAGTCTTTTATGCTATGCTATTAGATAGAAATTGCTGTTTTTAGAGATTATTTGATGCCGAAAAGATGTATATTTCTATGTACATCAAACATCCCCACACTTGAACATTGCTTGTCCTCAAGCAATCTTCTTATAAATATCCTCTAAAAACAGCAAATTTAGATTATCGTTATTCCTTAAGTGAGCTTCAAGAAGATAAAACAATATAACCAATCTTTATGTTAGTGAAAAATAAGAGAGAACTTTTGTTTTTATGAGCTTACGTTTATGAAAAATGTCACGTTCTCGCAATGTTCACTCACACTCGGTTTTATATCTGATCATACCTGTGATGTATGTATGTGAACACTCTTTAGCCAAAATGCAACCTGTGATAAATAAGCTTGTAACAAGTTCAAATCTCCACCTTTTGAAGGGTTGCATAGATTAGAAGGAAAAAGGGATTTCGGTTTAGTGTGAGTGGGGATTGGTATTTTGTGGTGGTTCAAGGGTTAATGGTAAATACAACTTCCGCTGATTGTCGGGAGTTTTGAGATGTCTTCAATGGTTAGCTCCTTTTCTCAGAGAGAGTTTTTTTATATATATATATACCTAATGACTCTTTTAAGGTTAGATCTTCTAGACCGGTTTTATCGAGGATGTGGATCAATTCTTCCTCAATCCTATTCTGAATATAACTTTCAACTCTAATGGATCGTTCGGCTTTGAGCCTAATAGCCCCCACCCTCATTAGTTCGGTATATTCATGCTGAGACTGAGTTTGACTTTTTCTACATCTTCCTTCGTGGGACCAGTTTTCGCAACCTAAACATTGTTCATATCTTTTCGCTCTTCTCTTCATTGCGTTCTTGGAAATTCCACAGAATGGTGGCCTTTGTTCGTTTTGGCGCCACTTTTTCCTCACCTCATTGCTAAATAGAAAAATTCTCTCCCTAAGTTCTGGAGGCAACCTAGGTTTTGCGAAGTGTATGCAGCAAATGAAATTGAAATCAAAAGAATGCATTTCCAGTTCTTTAGGGTCTGCCGGTAAAAGACCAGTGTTGTATTTTACCGGTGAAAGTGGATAAGGTGATCGGATTTTTGGGTTTTTGTAATTTTGGTAATGGGTTTGATCAAATTGTGTAGATATTACCTTCTTCCTTAAACAACGCTTCGTGCGGTCTTGAAATGAATAAATGCGACAAGTTCTAAATCACACGAAACATATGACTCACTCAAAGCTTCCGAAAAATATTTATATGGCATGAGGTTTATCTCACAGTAACGGAGGAATTGGGTATTAACGCCATATTTTGCATAAATTTGTTCTCAATATTACAAAAACTTCTTCTTACTTTATCACTTTTATGTAATGATTGGTTATTTGCAAAAAATTTTCTTGGTTTTCTCTTTAGGTTTTTAAGTAATCTTTGTTTGCTGCAAAAAATATTTGTTTTAGAGAATTTTTATAATTAGTTGGACAAACAATTGGTCAAGTAATTCCCCTCCCCACACTTGAATCTCACATTGTCCTTAATGTGACAAGATTCATGAAAATATAGAAATTCTAGTTGAGTGTTATGGGTAAAAATGGAGAGTTACTTCCCTACGGGTCAACGAAATTTCGATAGAGCGTCCCCTGTATTTCGTCCGTTTTCCTGTTTTTGTACATGTATATAAACTGCAAACATCCACAAACAACCAAGCATAAACTGCTGAAAATTGGGTATGGAATCATCCATCCCTTGCCCTATCGGGCTAAATTAGCTCCTAGCATAATGTCTTTGGCACCCACGACCATAAAAATATCCAAACCAACATAAAAAACAAACAAACAAGTACGACGAAAAGTAAATTGTTCAAAACACAAATAAGTTCATAAAATACTACCAACCCAAGCCCATGCCCGACCTACCAGTGCCGCCAGTCATCAGTTACCCGTGTCCGGGTCAAATGGTCCCCACTTCTTGTCCATGCGATAGCCCAACTGATCAATCTCTCGCCTCGTCTCTGCATATTTGGCTGCTCGTTGTGCATCTGAGGCAGCCATCTGCTCTGTAATCCTGTTAAATGAGGCGGTAGTGTTAGCTGAGAATTGATCAATAAGTCCATATATACCCTCGAAAGAGTATCGGCTATCGTGTGACGAACTGGGGCCAGCCCCTGATGAAGATGGGCCTCCTATCTGATGATAGGTTCGGTGACATTGTTGTCTGGGCGGTGATTGTCGTCTCTCATGCACATCCTGTATCATCATCTCTGACGGGTCTTCTGGGTCCCAAACTTGGTTGTTCTTATCACAGAATCTCCACACACCTGGGCTGATTTGCTGAACCATTTGCATGCTTTCACAGTAATCAAAGTTGAGAGCTATCATGTCTGGGCTTGGAGTTCCTTTTCTGTCTCCACCATAGGTCCTGTAGAGGTTGTAGATCCAGGGACCACCGAAGATCGGGGAATTTCCTCGAGCAGTAGCATTTGACATGAAAAGTTTGCAAAATAGCATAGTGATATTGCATGGTATTTCGTTTTTCATGCAGTACAATTCCCAAAGATCCCTTAAGTTAACAACCCCCTCGCTCTGCCCTCGAGCCGTGACGGTATGACTCAGCAAACGGTGGATGTACCTCATCAGCGGGTCACGCAGTGCTGTGCTTTTTGAGACGCTTGGCCTATACGTTGTTGTTCCATAACTCAACTGTTCCCAAGCTTCTTCCCTAATGGTACCTGCTTCAGCTTCATCATCATCACCTTCATCTGTGAAAGTTGTTTTAGCATCGAACCAGATATCTGTGTCAGTTTCCTCGGCCGTGTAAATACCCAAATCAATTCCCAGTTGAGTGACAGAAGTTTTATGCCAAACAACCCCACATCGGAACTCAATTGCCTTGTTATCCCACATGTCAAACTTTTTCTTCTTTATGTTGAACAAGGCCAGGAATTCTTTTGTAAGTTCCGTCATTGAATCCCCTGTCTGGTTAAAAACCCGTCTCCAAGGTCCCCTTACAATGTTCTGATTGCGGTCCCATTGGTTAACGTGTCTTAGGGTCTCTTCACATGCATGGAAGTGGGATTCTAGATATCTGTTGTTGAGATAGGTTAGTCTTTCGTTTGCCAATCGGTCCTTTGTCTTGCGGTTTCCGAAGACTAGGAATGCATGAAACTCTTCCCCATACTCGGCCATCTGCAATTTATACTTAAATCAGTCAAAATTCATGAATAATTTTCAATTTGCTGAAACAGAGAGCAAAGCACGGCGGCGTGCTTTCAGAAGCACGGCCCCGTGCTGCTGCTTCTGATTCAGTTCCTTTGATGTTTGACTTTTGGTTGACCAAGATCGTGTTGTTTTGTGCATGGCTCGTGTTTTTAATATCGATTTCTAACTTACCCAGACTCGAACCCTCGTCTCTAACCGATTATATCAATTGGGTTTAATGGTGTGTCGGGTATTTATGCTAACACCCAAAACCCGATTTGTTTCTTTCAATTAAACCCTAACCATCAAACATTCAACAATCTATTCATCATATGCAAGCAAACTAACCCATACCCTTTTCGGGTTTTGACCCGATTTGGTCGATTTTGAGCGATTTTAGGGTTAAACTAACCTAAAATGACGAATTTGGACAATGCAATTGTTAAATTAACATACCTTAGGTTTAGAATCGAAGATTTGATGAAGGTTAGAAAAATGGTTGAAGGTCGGCGGTTTTCGGTTCAGAATGTAGTGGTATTAGGTTTGGTGGTTGGAGAAAGTTATTTTATTAAGTTTAAACTTGTAACTGTTCTGGGACCAAAAACACGGCCCCGTGCTTTTGGAGCACGGTACCGTGCTGCTTAGTGCAGACAGTACTGTTTTGTTTATTTGTCGAGCTGGTTTGTTTTTAACTGGGTTTTTATTTTCTGGTTATTTTAACACTTGGTAATTAAACATCCTAAATTTCATTAAAAACATAAAACTAAAGACATAATTAAAGATAGATGAAATGGAAAGTACAACAACAATTCTCGGGTCCTAACACATAGTACTAGCGGAAACAAGTTAAACACGAAACGAAGTCAGAACTTCAACGGCCACCACTCCCGAACAAGTCCTGGATGTGTGGTGGTGCTCGTTTGGCTTCCAAAAGTTTGTCAAGATTTTTGTTGAGCGTAACGATTTCTCGGTTGAGAAAGTTAAGTTTGGAAGTCACATCTTTGTGGTGGCCATCCACAACATGGAAGTTCTCAAACCTAAGCAGGTCGACTTTGTTGATTAACTCGACTACTCGAGCTTCGGTTTGCTTGTTGCTTTCAACTTGATCTCTTACGATACATTGGAGTCTCATGATTTCTTCCCCAAGGAAGGAAGATTCATGTTGTTTCCCCTTCTTCACTGGCCTCCATTCCACCCGTTTTCCTTCCATTTAGGTAGTTTTTGTTTGGTGTGAATGGAATAGTGAATTTATGCATGCATTATATAGAGACTGGAAAGTTGAACACGACATCGTGTTTTTGGAAGCACGGCCCCGTGCTGCTAGAGGAATAAATGTTTCTGAGTTAAAGAATTGTACAGAGTCAGTGCGTATCATGCTGAAGATTCTAGGGTGACCACGACACCGTGCTTTTGTCACAGTGAATTTCCTTTTAGTTTTCAACATGATTCATGATCCGGAATTTTTAGAATGACGTTTATTGAGATAATTTGGAAGTTTGGTCATCTAAAATATTACTTTTCATTAAATAAAGATCCTAGAACAATTACGGGATAAGCCCGGGTTTCCTAAGAAAAGAAAATAATCGGGTTAAGCCCGAAGTCCTAACACATTGTGCTAATGCACTTATTTACACATGAAAACAAAAGGTTAAGTTTCCTAAATCTCCCCAAAAGGCTCTCCTCCTCCGAATGGTCCTGGTAGTGGAAAATACGTGAAACCGAGAACTTGAAACTGGAGTTGCTCGTTGATGTCTCGGAGTTCCATTTTCATGTTTTCCACTGATTCGGTGAGTTGCACGAGACGCATCTCCGCAAGGAGATTCATTTCAGTGAGTTCTTTCACGAGTTCTTGAAGTTTACAAGGCCTAGTTTTGAGAAGGTCTGGGCCGGACCTTGTTTTCCTAATTTCTTAATTAAAAAGTTTGGAGGGTTAATACCTCCAACATTTCCTTAAGTGGACCGTCGATGTATGGTTTTAATCGATGTCCATTTACCTTGAACTTCTGGCCGTTTGAGTTTGAAATTTTGATTGTCCCGTAGTCAAAAACTGATTCAACTACGTATGGACCTGTCCACCGAGATTTCAGTTTCCTTGGGAAAAGACGTGAACGAGCGTTGTATAACAGTACACGATCGCTAGGTTGAAATTTTTTGCTTCCTTTTAAATGAGCGTCGTGTATGCGTTTAGTCTTTTCCTTGTAAGACCAGGAATTTTCGTAGGCCAGTGTTCTCAGTTCCTCGAGCTCACGAATTTGATCTTCCTGGTTTGCTCCGGCGGACGTTAGATCAAAATTCACTGCTCTGAGGGCCCAGTAGGCTTTGTGTTTCAACTCTACTGGTAGATGACATGCCTTCCTGTAAACGATATTGAAAGGCTTTGTTCAAATCAGAGAGAAAGAAGTTATCTCATTCATCAAGCGCAATATCCTGACAAGATTTGGGATCCCGGCAGAGATAGTGTGTGACAACGGCTCGCAATTCATCGGCAAGAGAACAACTAACTTCTGTCCCAGTTGGGGAATCAAGATGATCACATCAACACCTATCCACCCTCAGGCTAATGGACAGGCTGAGTCAAGCAACAAAATCATTATCAATAACCTGAAGAAAAAGTTGGGGTCTAAGAAAGGAAAGTGGGCCGTGGAACTACCTTTTGTTCTTTGGGCAGATAGAACCACTTCGAAGAATGCTACTGGTCAGACTCCTTTCTCATTAGTGTTTGGAGCTGAGGCAGTTATCCCCACAGAGATGGTTATCCCGACGGCCAGAATCACTCATCAAAATCCCGAATACAACACTCGAAGTCTACTTGAAGATCCAGATGCGGTAGAAGAACTCCGGGATTTGGCAAAGATCAGAATGGCTTCTTATCAACAGAAGATAGCAAAGTCCTACAACAAGAATATCAGAGTTCGAAGGTTTCAAGAAGGGGATTCTGTTCTCTGAAAAGCTTTTCAAAATACTACCAATCCTACGGATGGGAAGCTCGCACCAAAGTGGGAAGGTCCTTACCTAATCGATTCGGAAGCAGGAAAGGGGGCATACCAATTGTCTACTTTGGATGGTGACTTACCACTAAGGGCTTGGAATGCTATACATCTCAAAATATATTTCATGTAAGACTTCTATCCCGAGGATAACTGTTATACTAAACAGTCAAGGTATGTACTCAAACTTATACTTTTATTCATTTTTAATATTATTATTCAAACAAGGTACTGACTTAAGCATCGGAGGGGTGTTAGCAAGGCTAACACCCACCCCTCACTTAGAGTTGACTGTTTTGTAGATATGAGGGATTCTCATATGGAATGAAGTTAACAAGGCCTTCGTCGCCAGTTTCTAAGGGCTTTGTCGCCAGCTTATTCCTAAGGTATAAGGGGTTTTCACCTCTTCTAAGGTTTAAGGGATCTTCATCTCTTTTTAAGATCGCCTGTATAGCACGTTTATTTAGCCTTAGTTTGAGAGGCGGGGCCAGCACATGAAACATAGTGACTTGTTACCTCGTTATCCTCGGCTATTGGTTTGAATCTTGAGGTTTAAGGGATCTTCATCTCTTCTTAAGACGCTTGTAGTGCATGATTTATTCGGCCTTAGTTCGAGAGGCGGGGCCAGCACATGAAATATAGTGACTTGTCACCTCGTTATCCTCGGCTATTGGTTCGAACCTCAGGTTTATGGTAGACGTACCATAATCTAAGGTTTAAGAGATTTACATCTCTACTAAAGGGCCTCGTCGCCAGTCCATTCCTAAGGTTTAAGAGATTTAAATCTCTTCTAAAAGGCCTTGTCGCAAGTTCATTTCTAATGGTTTAAGAGATTTTTCATCTTTTCTAAGGTGCCTTGTCGCCAGTTTATTTAGGCCTTGTCGCCGGAATCTCTAAAAATGTTGATATTACAATTCTATTACTATGTCCCTAGGATTAGAAGAATATTCTAAACAATGGTTTTATTGCAAGGATAAGACGGTCTAGTCAATTTCCAGGTTAATTGATACACGGTTCTGGTATGATTTACTATTTGCAAGTATTTTATCTTTCATCTTATTTAGAGTTCATGACTTGATATTGGTTTATTGGTAAAATTTAAACTATTACTAAGAGATTTTTCATAAAACTTAGATTTTTCTATAAATGGAAAAAGTGAAAGGATGCCAATATAAGTCATAAAAAGTTGTACTAATATTATAATGCAAGAAAAGATAGTCCGGGTTTCACTCAAAACGGAGCCTATCCACCCGAACTATCATAATTGTTCTAAAGCAGAAAATAAAAGACGGTTTGGGTTTCATCCTGAACCAGGATCCCTCCACCCAAGCCATTATCCTGAGCTTACTACATTATCCTTACCTAACCATAAGAGAAATTGTTCAAAACAACCATTAAAAACACATAAAAACAACCTGGAAACCAGGTTCAAACCTTTCCACCCTCAGCATTGTCGCCTTCCTTCTTCTCCAAATCGTCGCCTCCCCAACCTTAGTCTCATTCACATTCTCACTAGCTCCAGCATCCTTGATCACCTCAGAAGTCCCAGCCATCTAATCCTCTTCAAGCTTCTCCCCCCTTAGCGTCTTGAGTTTTTTCTTCCAAGCTACGGAATTCCAAGAATCCATCATGTGACCTTTCGCTTATGCTTCCTCTGACATCTTGATCATCGACTCCAGAATGCTGGCGGCTGCACACTTCTTGGTCTCCTCGAAGAACTCAGTCTTCTCTAAATCAATGAGGCTTTGAGATCCAAAATCTCTTTGTCTTTCTTTTTGAGCAGCTTGTCCTTGGTGTCAACAGCTTGTAGGAGATCGGCGAGCTTGGCTTCTGCCTCTCTTTTGGACAATTCAGCATCTTGGGATATCTGTCGGTAACTTTCGGTTTCTGTTATTCCCAAATTAATATTAGTTTTTCTGCAGATTACTATTTTCAGGATAAACAAATATACTTACTGTCCCGAGAAAGTTAGCAAGAGCTTGAAGCTTCTCTACAACATCAGTGGTGGTCATATCAGCAAAAGGCTCGGTCTCAGCCGAAGTGGTGGCTTTCCTCTTCTTCTGTGCATCACTTTTTTGGCGAGTAGTCGGAATTCTCACCGACGGAGAAAGTGTCTTGGAATGTTTTTGTTTCACCACAGTCCTATCCTCAATGAGATCATCCAAATCAACTAATCTAAAAGACTTTGGCTTCGGCATCCCTATACAATGGTTTATCAAGTTATTTTCAAGATAACAAAATCCCTAGAAAACCTAAAATCCACAAAATACTTACCATAAGTCATACTCTCAGCGGGTTTCGTAGCAATCACACTTGTTTCTCCTATTTCTTCCTCTAACCAAAAATCCCTCTCCTCTGCTGGAACCTTGAACAACGCCTTGAGCCTTTTATTCGTATCCTTCCTAGACTTTATCAAATTCTCAAACACAACTGTCAAAAAACAAACCATGTTAAGATGAATCATTTGCAAAAAGAATTTTTATCCTACAGATTTCCTGCCCTTATGAACCCATTAAGTAGGCAAGTTCATCCCATCAGGAACAGAATCCCGACGAACGAAAAAGAAATGTTTTTTCCAATCGGGGTCGCTACCGGACACCTTGGGAACCATGTAAAGACGGCTGGACTTGGATTGAAGACAATAGCGAAAGGATCTGTGAGTTCGGAGGTTATAAGTTGCAGCAATCTCAGGCACACCAATGGATAACCCATGGGTTTTGTTCAGACGATCTACTGTTGCCAAAACCCTCCACACAATTGGCATTTTTTATGTGGATCGGAAGAAAAACTTCAAGAAATTAAGAAGACAAGAAATGAGGACTAACCTGATTATGAATCGATGGAAGAGGATTATGGTGAAGAAGATTGGGAATGCTTTAATTATAACCTAGAGGAACGGTTGTAGAGTCTCCTCGATTCCCGCACACGTCATTTCACATAGCAGAGATATTATTGATTTTGAAATTCAAAATTTTTACAGCTGTCACGCAGTAAAAATTGGGGGCAATTATTAGGTGCGGATTTTCATCCTCGGAATTGAGCTTAATTTAAGGTTAACGACTTGAGATGCTATTCTGAGGAAGGTACGTTGACTAATTCAATTGTCCTATATTATCTGATTGTTTTGCAGATAAGAGCACGTGGTAAATGTATTTATAAGAACGTGGCTTGCAACGGAATGATACTTGAACTTCGTCAACAAAGAACGTGGGCAGCAACGGCTTGTTGAAGAAATAGTCTAGGGTTTCCGGAATAATCGGAAAAACAGTTGTAATCTTCTTATTATAAATATGAGCTGATAGTATTGTTAGGTCACACACAACTCACTTGTTTAGCTACTAGTACTCATTGTAACACATAGTTCACGATAAATTATCAGCTCCAACATTTGTAATCACCGGTTTTATTATTAATAATATCGACGGTGATAATTTTCACCGTCCGGGGGTTTTTTGTTCCGGAGATCATAATAATCAAGCGTTAATTCGACCAAAAGTTAAGTTCATAATCTTTAACCGAAGATATTCGACTAAAGATTACGTTGTAAACTCTTGACCGAAACGAAGATTATCATAATCAAGGGTTTTTTCCCTCGTAATCATATCTTTGTGTTCGATCTTATTATCAACAAGCACTCCACCTCACGCACTAATTTGATCAAAAGTTGCTTTGCCAATTTTTGACCGAAACAGCCACCATTAATAGTGTTACGAGCTTATGAGTGATCTGCACGTTGCACCCGGGCGTATTCCGCTTAAATCCGGGGTGTTACGGTAAATACATATTACACAATGATCTGAAACGTAAAACACAATGACAAATACATAATACAGAATGGACGCAATATACAATGACTAGAACACAATGACGAGTAGAAAAACACAATAACGAACAAGAAACAAAATGTTAAGCATAAAACACAATGACGTAATTTTTGTTTTACTTTTATTTTTAGTATGTGTAATGATTAAAAACACAATAACCATAACCTATAACACATATAAACAATGTAGATAACCCAATTAAAAAAAACACAGTGACCAACCAATAGCAAAATTATATAAAACCCATTAATTTTTTTTTAATTTTTTACATCAATATGGTACTCATATAAAGATAAAAAAACATTTGTTATTATGGTGATATAAAAAAAGTTGTCGTATGAAAAGTTATGAATTTTAAAAATGATAAGTTAATTGACATGTGACTTGCATGTAAAGAGAAAAAGTCAACAAATATGAGTTATTACTTTTATGTCATTTTCATTATTTTTTCTTTTTAAATAAAAATTCACAGCCATTTAAATCTAAGATTATGGAATAGATTATTTCTCACATTTCTCATTTTTTATTATTTTGTATTTTAACCTAACCATGATACACATGTGTGATAACAAATTTTCTTTCGCCAAAATGGTCCTTGCCATACAAAATTTTTTTTTCACTTTCCTTAATTTTGTGTTTTTTTTTTGTTTCACAATATCTAAATTATTTATTAAATTCCAAATCAAGCACACATCTTTCAACCAAAATACAATATCAATCAATCAATCAATCAATCATATACAGTGAAATCCCACAAACAGCAAAGTTATAAGTAGGGTCTGGGAGTGTGGGATGTAGGCACACCGTACCTCTATCCAAATGGATAAAGAGGTGGCTTCCAGAGAGACCCTCAGCTCTAATATGTATGGGGCAATATAAGGAAATCAAAGTTCAACAGTAAATAGTAATAATAATAATAATAATAATAATAATAATAATACAAATAGTAGTAGTAGTAGTAGTAGTAGTAGTAGTAGTAGTAATAATAATAATAATACTATATATATTGGAAGAAAATACCATTATTGTGTGTGACCAGAATAAGGTTAATAGACGCCCTAAAGTGTTCATTTCTCTCTAAAAATTGTTAACTTTAATTCTACTTCTCCAAGAACTCCTATCCTCAACCATGTCCTCTGAGAGGTTTAGGTCTATCAGATCATGTCTAATCCTCTCATCCCAAGTCAATTTAGGCCGTCCTCTACCCCTCCTCCCCTCTATAGTAATGCTTTCTACGGATCTAACAGGATTCGTCGTCTGTCTTCTATTCACATGTCCAAACCATCTCAATCTCCACTCTCTTATCTTGTCTGATATGTTCGCTACCCCTAATCTCTCTCGAAACACAATGTTTCTTATTTTGTCTAACCTTGTGTGCCCACACATCCAGCGTAGCATTCTCATTTCTGCTACCTCCATCTTCCGCACATGTGCCTTCTTGATGGCCCAGCAATCCGTTCCATATAGCATTGCAGGTCTAACTGCGACCCTATAAAATTTTCCCTTTAGTTTAGTTGGAAAACTCTTGTCGCACAATATACCTGTGACTGCTTTCCATATACACCATCCTACCTGAACTCGATGAGTCACATCACTGTCTAATTCCCCATTGCTCTGAACAAATGATCCTAGATACTTGAACTTCGTTACCTGCGGAACCAGCTGCCCTTCAATGGTGATCTGTGCGTCTTCATTGTCATTTACCCCACCAAAATCACAGTGTAGGTACTCCGTATTAGAGCGACTAACTCTTAAACCTTTTGTCTCTAAGGTTGTTCGCCACTCCTCTAGCCTCATGTTTAGATCTTGTTTTCCCTCAGCAATTAAGACAATATCGTCTGTGAACATCATGCACCACGGAAGCGCCCCCTGAATCGACTTTGACAACTCATCCAAGACTACTGCAAAAAGAAACGGACTCAACGCTGACCCCTGATGAAGACCTACCTCTACGGGAAAGAAATCAGTATCCCCCACGGGCGCACGGACACTTGTTGCACTCCTGGTATACATATCCATAATTATCTCTATATATTTCTTCGGTATTCCTTTACCATTCAAGCATTCCCAAAGCAACTGCCGTGGCACACTGTCGTATGCCTTTTCTAGGTCAATAAAGACCATATGCAGTGAGTAGCCATAGCCTGATTCGCAAGGCAATGGTCATCTGACACCATTATTTTTATTTATTTCGTCTTAGTAGCACCAGCTTGACACGCTAGGCAATGGTCAAACGACACCAACTATTTGCTCATATTTAATTGTCGATGCTCATGATATTGATTTACAGTTTTCTCGTATATTTTTATCAACAACTAGTTATTACTTGCTCAACTTTATGTTGACAAACCTATTCTATTTTGTACGTATATTGCATGTTATCATATGCTTTAAGGTGAAGGTTGAAGATCATTTAGAACGGACCTTAGGCTATTTAATAAAAAGACAAAGTGTTCGGGATTATTTTTTTTTGGCTTATGATCATACTTACTGCGATATATTATGATGACCCTATCCGAATGCGATAAATAAACAAGTAAGCATGTAGCATATGAGCATTCAATTGATCAACTACACAATATTCATGATTTGCAATTGATGTATTAAGATATATAAAAGTATTATAAGGTATGAATAAGGTCCCCAAAAGATTTAAAAACAATATAATAGGGGTCTGGTTACTCACCTTAATGAATAGGTGAGATAAATAATAAAATATGAATTAAACGAAGCTCGAGTCTTTAATGTACTGACTGATCCGACACAAAAAAACCTAGTACTTTGAGACAATAAATTGGAATTAAAAACAAGAACATAGCCGCTGGAATTAGGTAAAACGGATGAATAAAACTCAAAATATGATATTTTTGATGTTTAAGCGAGCTGATACTATTCAGAATCCGAACTTCGAATCAGAAGTCGGGTTCTAACTAGTACACTCAAAATATCACAAAAAACATACAAGTCTTCTGACCCGAAAGCTAGTTTTGATTAGAAGATATAGTAATTGAAAAAGTACCAAAATTGACTTTTATACCCCTAAATGGGCATAGAGCAATTGATCGACCAAACTCCATAAATCTGTAAAACTGAGATGTAACATCCTAAAATTTATAATGTTGAATAAAGAAAGTTACGTTTAGTGATTTCCGCGTTATTAATTAATTAATATCGAGTAAAGAACGGATCATGGATTTAGATTAATTGAGATGGGTTAAATGAGAATGGGCTTTAGATCCATGGGCTTTAAGGGATATAAATATCCCCTAAACCAACCTAAAACCCTAAACCCTCATTTCATTTCCATCATAATCTCTACACACTCCAAAACACACACACACCACACACCGCCATATACGGCCGGCAACCGAGGGAGAGAAACGAGCAAGATCCGAGAGAGAGTAAACGATTAGTTGTGGTTAAACAAGTTAAACGAGATCCAAACGAGCACAAAAGGTATGTTCTTGACCTTTAAAGTTTATGTTTTATTGAATGTCCTTAAGCTTAAAGATCCAAGCTTTATAGTATATACGGGATATATATACGAACGAAATGGTTAGGGAACGTTAGTGGGTGATGTCGAACCATAACAAAGGTATTAAAATCGCCAAAATGCTTGATAAAAACCAAACCCGTAGCTGAACTGGGCAACTTCGCCTGCGAACTGGGCAACTTCGCCTGCAAACTGATAACTTCGCCTGCAAACTGGTAACTTCGCCTTCAAAGCTTAACTTCGCCTTCAAAGCTTAACTTCGCCCACGGCCAAGTTCGCCTAGCTGGTAACTTCGCCTAAAGCTAAGTTCGCCTAAGGTTTAACTTCGCCTAAAGCTAAGTTCGCCTAAGGTTTAACTTCGCCTAAAGCTAAGTTCGCCTAAGGTTTAACTTCGCCCAAAGTCAAGTTCGATTAGAAAATAAATTAAAAACCTAATGGAAAATGTGTTAAGACAGTTAATGTAAATAAAATTTTTCCAAGCTGACCTGGCAGCTCGACCCCAGCCAGGGGCTCTGCCCCTTGGACCCTGCTAGGGGCTGCCGCCCCTAGACCCCGCTGCCAGGGGCGCTGCCCCCGGACCCCCGTTCGTTGTGGGTTGTATAAAGATAGAAATACAACATGAGTAGTAGTAGTTAATTGATACATGTAAATATTATACAGTTAGCCGTGCACAGCTCAAGAAGGGAATAACGATTAACGGAGAGCGTAACAGGATTCAGGTGAGTTTCTAGCCCCATTTATGTGTTATGTTTTCGGGGCTGTGTGCATACTCGATGTGTTGTTAATACATTTATCCTAAGTGATAAGTGTATGCCATATGTGATATATGTGATGGATATGAATGATTGCTTGTCGGTACGCGAACGATCTTCGGATATTGCGCGTACTGTCAGGTCAAAAATAAAGGTACGAATATTATATATCGAAGATGTATGAACATTACAAATGAATACTTGTCGGGGCGTGAACGATCTTCGGATATTGCACGTATCGACAAGAGGTATGGTTGTTAAATGAATGATGTAAAGAACGCCTAGAGTGTTCTTATGCTATAATGTAATTATTGTATATGTGAAGTATGTGTATACAGGTACACGAATGGTATGTGAGTTCTACGTTCGACATAGTAAGTTAGGATGGCAAATCCCTCTAGCTTTTGTCGGACATAGACTCGGCTGGTGATGGCGTAGTTAAAGACTGCGGGCCTTATACGTAATGTAGATGATAGATGTAAACGTAGATAGGGACGGTGGGCCTTATACGTGTTACAGATAATAGACGACAACGTAGTTAAGGACTGCGGGCCTTATACGTAAAGTAGATGATAGATGTAAACGTAGATAGGGACGGTGGGCCTTATACGTGTTACAGATAATAGACGACAACGTAGTTAAGGACTGCGGACCTTATACGTATTATAGATAGGCATCAGCATAGGAAAGGACTGTGGACCTTATACGTGCTGTATTTGTATTGTGGTAGCATAGGGGAGGACTGCGGACCTCGTACGTGCTATGGTTTAGGTTGCAACATAGGGAAGGACTGTGGACCTTGTACGTGTTGTGGATGTAGGATGGTATAGGGAAGGACTGCGGACCTTGCACGTACCATAAATGGTGAACATAAGTAAGGACTGCGGACCTTTTACGTGTTCACGACCTTGAGTACAGGTATAGACGGCGGACTATGAACGTACTCTCGGTAGACTGAGGTTAGTGATTGTAGATATGTATGTATGTATGGTAGTAAGTATGTATGTAGAACAGAAGGGTAACTAGTTAGGTATGGATATGTATCTTCGGATATGTATGTATGTGTATGTATTGTATGGCGTCCGATTAACTAGAACTCACTCAGCGTAGCTGACTTTTAGTATGCACGCAGGTGAGTAGAATGAGACAACTAGCTTGAGCGGGCACATGGTGGGCGAATAGGAGACTGGCATTTGAAGACTCAAGATGTTTTAATGTAATTGACGTTTATTTTGAAAGACAAGAATGTTTAAATAAGGCAAGTTTTGGATTGTTGTAACGTTTCATGAAAGTTTTTATATTCCGCGAAAGTTTTAATAAACTCTGATTTGTAAGAACTGTGTTTATGAGTAAATCCGACGCTAAAGTAAGGCTACCGGGTTCGGGGCCTTACATGAGAAGAAAATAATAGTCAAAGAGAAAGGAAAGAGAAGAAAATATGAGTCAAAGAGTCTTGAAACACCAAAGTCAAACCGAAGAACAAATATTCTTGAAGAAAAACACATGAACATCATATAGACGAAAATTAGAGATGGATGTTGAGTTTACAAAATTATATAGGGGGTTTGGAGACTAGGGTTTTAAGGAAAATAGTTTAAATTCGTTTATTAATAGTACAAAAATGTAAAAGATCTCGTTTAGGACGTAAGTCAAACAACAAACCCGAAAGATTTAACCTCATTGAACAAGAAAACGAGTTAGAGAGTTAAAATATGTCTAGGTACATTTACTTGAAGATTATTTGTCATTTAAATTGATTAGGAAGAGATTTAGAGGATCGAAAACGAATTAACATACACAAAAAATCAATGTTTGCTAAGCTGAGCGTTGGTTGCGCTACTCGACGGTAGGGGTGTTCAAAAGTATCCGAATCCATATTCGAACTATCCGATTAGGATATCCGAAACCCAACTATTCAAAAATTCGGATTCGGATTCGAATTGCGTTTTTAGGTTTTTTCGGATAGTTCGGATATTCGACTATCCGAAATAATGAATTTAATATTTTTTTAATTTTAATACATACCTTATAACCTAATTTTAACCTAATTTCCAAACATTCAAAGTCTCCTTTCAATTTCACAGCCTTCCATAACCCTTCCCTCCTTCTGGACTATGTCTCCAATCAATTTCAACACCTTCGTTGGCCGTTGCACCACCTCCATGTCTCTAGCACCGCCTCTGGCACTATCCATCGCCAGTCACCACTCACTACCTCCGTCCACCGGCATCGCCGTCACTCCTTTGTCAGCACCAGATCCACCATGGCTCCACCTTGATAAGATTGTGTATTTTGAAACAATAAGTTGTGTGTTATTTGTTTGTATTTTAAGTATTTTGTGTTTGTTGTTGGATTGGAAATTAAACCTTGATGTTGTTACTTGTGTGACCTGTAAGTTGAATTGGAAGTTGAATATTACAACAGGTTGGTTTTTTACTTTTTCTATTCTTTTTTCGGGTATTCTTTTTTTTTTTCCTAATTCGGATATCCAAAATTTCGGATTCGGATTCAGATAGTGAAATCCACTATCCGAAATGTCCGGATATCCAAAACTTCGGATATCCGGTTTTGAAAACCTCTACTTGACGGGTAGGGTTTTATCGGAATTCTAAAAATGTCATGTTTAGTCCATGAACTTTTGTAAATGCATTTTTTAACCATTTTAAACGATTTTTAGGGTTTTTAAGAGTTGTTAAACAAGTTTGAAAGTTATTATGATATAAAATAAGTTAAACCAAGTTAAATTCTAATAAAACCAAGTTTTTATTAATACGAAATATTCGAATTATATTCCCGAATTGGGTAAAAGCAAACGAAAAAAATTATGAAAAATCCAAAATGTTACATATAATTGAGTAACCGGTCATATAAATGGGTATATATCACCAAATCTCATACATGTCCTATACCCATGAAAATTGCAAAAGTAATTTTTTACCCAGTTAACCATCCTAAATGTTCTGATATTCTCATATGAGTTCCGGTTTCACTATCATCCTTAATCCAATGGTAATCAGGTCCCACAAAACCCGACTCAGGCCTCTGTCAATAATTTATAGATGATTGTTATGCTTCTCTGAACTAGGGTATCTGTTAATAATCTACCAACAGTCAACCAGGTATATCAACGACCCCTAAAGGTAGGGGTGTTCAGCGAATCGAATTTATTCGAATCGAATTATTCGAATTTTGAAATTTTGAAGTTGGATTCGAGTTTGAAATAGATTTGACAAATTCGATTTGATTTGATTCGAATTCAGAATAGCTAATTTGAAATTCGATTCGAAAATGAAGTGCGAATAGAATTCGAATCGATTCGAATTCAGTAAAAAATTATATTTTTTAATTTCAAAACCACTATAATTTGAGTTTTTTTTTTTTTTTAAATACAAGTCTATAAAATAAATAAATCATTTTAAGTTATCACATCTTAAATATTCAAAATGGTAATGTCCAATTACATTAATTATTTATTAACTTTCTATTTTTAATCTCTATAACTCAAAATATTTATGTAGTTTATTATTTCATAAGAATGTATATATAATAAAAATAAAATGTATAATTTGAATTCGAATTTTGAATCGAATACAAATTTATGATTATAAATTCGTATTTGATTCGAAATTCGATTGCTAAAATCGAGTTCGAACCGAATCAAATTCGGATGACTGAAAATCGAATTCGGACCTTCAAATTCGAATGCGAGTCAAATCGAATTTTAAGTTATTCGAGTCTGATTCAAATACTGAATACCCCTACCTAAAGTATATGCATTTCCCCATACCAAATCATCCCACACACACCCAAACATTGTTACGCCTTTTATGTAAATGGGTTTGCCCCTTGTGGCATTTTCCACACCACGGGAACATAGGGTGTTGCGATGTACTTTCATCTATGTATTAAGTTTGTAACCTCACTTTCCATTAATTACCATAATATACATAGTTTCTAATTTTTTTCTTTATTTAATTTAAATATTATTTTAATTAATATGATGGGTGAAACCAACATGTATGTTTTTATGAGACGTTTTTAACACATGCATGATAGTAACGTGACAACCCATTTTTTATTTTTCTTCCTTCTTTGTTTCTTTCTTTTTCTTATCTTTAACTCAATTTTCTGTCAGCAATCATGATGGTTTCTGACCATCAATGATTTCGGCACTATTCCTTTAGGCCATATGTAGTGGGCGCAAGGAAGGGACGAAATTAGGCGATTTGGGGCGCGAACACCGCCCCCCTGAGCGAATTGTGGGTGGGGCGAGGACTGCTTGTCGCCTTGCTTCACTTTGATTATATTATTATTATATTAGTATGTGTGTGCTATATATATACATATATATATATATATATATTATTATATTACTATTGTAGTCCCTACACCATTACACCCCAAAAACAAATTCTCACCCCTAGCTGACTGGGCGCCACACGGCGCAAAATGCCCCAATTTATAGCCCCCTCCACTACGCATAGCCTTATAATCCACTTACAAAACCATATTGTTTTTATTTGTACGAATTCCGTCCGAAACATTCAAATGCTAAAGCACTCTTATATGCTTATAAGTTATAGTATAACATGCTAACACCTCAAAAGAAGTAACTTATCCTTTAAAAATTTGTAAATCAACTAATGCTATCTGCCCAGTACAAAAATAAATCAACCCTAAAAAAAAACAATCGAGTGTAATTTGATGAAAAAAAAATTAAATAATCATTTCACATAAAATTTTCTTTTATCGAAATTGGATCAAGCTTATTTATTCGACTTGCATACCACTCATAATCATGTTGCATCAATGAATTTATAAAATAATGCTATTTGATTAAACGTGTGAATTGTTTTAAGACTATAAAGAAAAGAAGTGGGCGCACCCTGAATTACCAACAAACATGTCACCATCGGTAGCCATTAATTAAATGACCTCAAGATATACAACTGTTACCTTCTTATCGTTACTTCAATTTTTGCCAGATGGAAAACATACAAATGTTTTCATTAATATAAAAACGTTTTTAGTTAAATATACGCATCAACTTTGCTTTTAATATTAAAATGCGAGTTGCAAATCATTTTTGAGTGAGAAAGGTTTCGGGTACAAGTCACTCAAACGATAAAGATTAAAATTAAAAGAAAATTATTGACAAAATAAAAAAAGACGTCCTTTTAGTAAAAGTAAAGATGAAAGTAAAACATATTTCAAGTCCATATTTCAGAATGACAGAGATATCCAGTCAACTTAGATCAAATAAATAAACGGCAACTGGCTTTTAAAATGTATTTCAAGTCCATGCTGATTATTCTTGAAGTACTTTACACACACTTTCAAAGAGTATTTTAATCAATCTGGTCGTATACAGACAACATAATTACATTTATACATATTCTAAAATTTATAAAAAGAAAAATAAAATCTATAACGCATTTATAAATACAAGGGGTAGCTCAATATATATTCTTTTTTTACTTAAAGAAATTCTATAATAAGATTTTCTTACAAAATAAAATATATTAATGTGTCTACACTTTAATAATGACTTCTCACTATTACTGGATTATTTCAAACAAATCTATAATATCATTTCAAGATCAAAGATTATCCGTGAACTATTTATTCTCATCTAATGGTTTTAGTGTAGCTGGTTGCCACATGATCTTATCTTTATTTAGAGAAAAGTTAGATGAAAATATCTTTATTTTTCCCTTAAAGATTAAGAATTAGAAAAGAAAAAAACCCTAATGTTAAATACTTAAATCCTACGAAATTGAAAACCCACCTTTTTTTTCACAAAAAATAAATCATAAATTAAACACAAGAATTCATAAAAATTAAGATTAAAACTGTCCTATGAACAAACAAACATCATTAATTAAAACTGATCAGGCAAACATTCTTGTAACTGCATGACTTCTACTCCTGGGAACAATCTCAGGAGTTAACCTGAAATCATTCGCAAAGTCACAAGTCTTGTCTTCATCAATCCTACCAATCGCCACACTCTGACTCCGCGGCACCAACGGCGGCGTACCCGTCTTTTGCTGCCGGAGAAACTCCGGATCCAACCGCTTTCCTAGACTCTTGGTGGAAGCAATCCTCATCAACTCTGCAAAATCTTCATCAGCTCTTGAAGATGTTGTGCTGTAGCTTTTGGGTAGAGTGGATGTGTATGGACCCGTGGGACCACCCATGCCGGCGGCACATTTGTACATGCCGGAGACGTACAAGTCACGGATCTTGCAGGCAAACTTTACCGGTGCTTTTAGAACTCTGATGGCTATTGAGGGTTTTTTGGTCTTTTTTTTATCCATTATTGAAGAAATGAAGATATGATGGAAGATGGAGAAGATGGTGTTTATATTAATATTATTATTAATATTAATATTATTGGCTGGTGTGGTGTAAAACAATGGGTGAAAGGTGGATTTTTGTACAAATTGGGTTTTCTTAATGTGAAAGTTAACAAATAAAAAAGGTTATATA
Source organism: Bidens hawaiensis (assembly GCF_021521415.1). Taxonomy (NCBI): domain Eukaryota; kingdom Viridiplantae; phylum Streptophyta; class Magnoliopsida; order Asterales; family Asteraceae; genus Bidens; species Bidens hawaiensis. The sequence goes on along the minus strand of NW_027491209.1, from coordinate 1,167,544 downwards.
TTGCTTTTGCTTGTAGTGCCGGGATCGTTTATCCTCGACTGTATCGTATTGTTGGTGGACTATATATGCTCCTAAAAGGCTAAAATGTTGTTAATATTTTCTATCAATTTATAAACTTATAAAAATAAAGTGTTACTATTATAAACTTCGTTATCATGTTTTAATAATACCATAAAATCGAACATCTTTCTATATTTAAATTAAATATATATAGCTATTTATTTATAACGGTATTTCATAAACACCCTAATCTTACCATACTCGGCTCTAGAGCAAGGGCCAACCATACAAATGGCCGGGTACGGGTTTCTCGCATGCACACAAATAGTATACATATTTTTGAAATATAATACCGAAAATATAATGGGCACTTCATATATATATTATATATAATATGGCAATGAAGGGCAAATTAAGGCGGTAATTTTAAGTAATTTACAAAGTTTCAAGCATAAGGTACAAGTGTAAAAAAGGACAAAATAGTCTTTCTAACATAAAAACTCACGTACATTTCAAAATTTTTCAAAATATTTATAACATTTACCCCTTAACTTTAATTAACTTTTGTAAAATTAAAGAATAGTATCAACTTTGATTCTTCATCTTTTATGTATATATTCTTTATATTTTCATTTTTAACCCAAATACCCTCGCGATTTTTAAACGGTCATTACTTTTTCGTATGTTAATATTTTTTAAAAAAAACTGCACCATTAAAACGAGCATTTAATTATCTTTAATTTGAGTATGATATTGTCATAGTTTTTTTTCTTTTTTTTGCAGTTAAAAATAACATTTTACGTATATGTGTTTGTTGTTCGGTTTTGATGGTTTTAAATTAAACCGTGCGTCAAGCTGTTAACAACGCTTTTGTCGTCGAAAATTAAAACCGGACCGTTGAAAATTTAACTCAACAAAACCAAACCATTAGCAATGATTAGGTTCCAGTTTCGTTTGTATTTCGATACTAAATTGAGTTTAAAATAAGAATTATTAATCTACCTATACCAATAAACGGTTTCACGATTACAAACGGAACAGTGAACACCCATAAATCTATTTCGTGATTAATTATCAAGGTTTGTATTTCCCGTTGCATCGCGCAGGCATCCATCTAGTAGAAACTAATATCTTAAAATTTATTGGATTATATTTTAATAAAAATTTATAATTTCGTAGTTATTGGTTGGGCCCAATTAAAAGAATTATCCATGAATCTTAATTAAAAATGCATAATAATAATAATAATAATAATAATAATAATATATTTTGAATACAAAAAGAAAAGGAAACATCGACGATTGGGGTAACACAACGAGACATTGAGTATCGCCGTTTAAAAGGAAGAAACTATATTTATTGCTATAATGTTAATTGTCACTTAAAAGATGCATGCTTACATAATTCGCCCAGGCCTTTTTTTTCCAACTCGTATAAGGTACTTGAATTCTAAAAACAGACCGTGAATATTACTATTAAATTTACACATTTTATTCACAACAAAACTTAAACCCTCATGGTTATAGGAAGGGGTGTCGTCCCTCTCGTCCCTAAACAAAGAAAACAATGTAAACTGACTAAAAAAGGTATTTCACTAATAATAAAAAACATAAATGAAGTTAAAAAAAAACTTAAAAAGAAAATCCATTAATTTCATTAGTTAAATAAAATAAAAAAATTACATTCACTTCCATCCCAACTCATTTGTAATTTGTTGTTCCTATGGCACAATCAAGTTATCATGGGGCGTGACAAAGAAATGTTAATCTCTGTTTTTGTTTCTATTTCACGTGCTCCCTCATGAGCCGGATATTTTGTTCTCAATGTTGTTTTCTATCCTCAAATTCAACTTATAAGTTTGGTTCAGTTAGGCAAAATCGGTGGCTATTTCTTCTAGTTATCGTTTCATTACATACGATTGTGAGGCAAGTGATGGGCCTACACCTTCATTATGGTATCTGTCTCTTCAACATTAAATCCTTCTTCCTGATTCGGTTACTGTGCATACGTGGAACTTGTGTGTGCACTCACACTTTATTATCACTTATCATTATTAATGTTGTTGTGAAACAAGCTTAATAGCCAAACATATAAGAAAGAGATGTAGGGAGAAAGATGGAGATTTCATTAATATGGTGTGTCCTACAAAGAGGTATAAAGAGATGTATATATAAGATAGGAAAACTTGGAGAATAAGCTAATCTATATTAGGAGTTGATAACGATAATATTAATATACTTATAACACTCCCCCTTGGTTATCAACTTAATACGCTTGGAGATGTTGCCTCATTAAAACCCTTGCTAAGAAAACCCAATTGGACAAAACCATAGCTAAGGGAAAAAGAGTGCAACGCGTATTGTCTTCCCGTTATTTATATATCCATTAAAATGGTAAATATCGATATTCTGTGAAAGTTGCCCAAAACTTTTGTAGTCAATCATTTGCGTCTTCATCCCTTGACATTTGAATCCTCAAGTTGAATAATGTTGTATTATCTTCACGTGAAAACTTCTATCACTTCATATGGTAAACACTATAATCCTGTTGCGTTTCTCTGCATCAATAAGACTAACCAAGCTTGTTTTGATGGGTTAGTAAAATATAAACACATATCTTTCATACCTGAAATATATGTTTTAACCCATTCTGATATATCCTAGCAGGACACATGCTGATAAATATAAATAAAGAAAATAATAATCATATATAGCTAACAGTACGACGTAATGCACATATGCATTTAATTATGGTATTTTTGAACCAATAATATTTCATATTCAGATAGGAAATGATATAGAGACATTGTTACACATCCCTTAATGTGCTAAAAGGATTAAATTTGTCCTATGGTAAAATGTCTCAGCTTCTAGATGCACTTTGATGGATTTATAAACATATAATTACACATATACTCAAACTATAAGTCGAGCAATAATCACACCGTGTCAAGATCTTTCGAAAAGAATTATCTATTTAAAAGCTCATAAGTTTCTTTCGATGATGTGTACATCATCACTGTAAACTGTGATTATAAAGAAAGTTTAAGAGTGAAATTTTGATAAAAGTATGGCTAATTATATCCAACTTATCTCCCTCTTTATCAAAATATCTCTTGATTTGTGCCAAGCTCAATTCTAATAGTTTAGTTCATACGTAATAAGCATAAATCCATGCATTTACCAATAAATCCATGCATTTACCAATCCATCATGGACTTCTTTTCTACTTGAAAAATTATGCCTACGCATTCACTTTATCAGGATATTTGATGCAAAAACTTGCTCATTAACACATCACTTTGTATCACATATCAAAATCCATATTGTACAATTTCTTTGTTTATTGAGATATTGTACTCATAACGTGTATTCTCTTCTATGTGTATGTTTATTGATGCACATAATCAACTAATCTTTCAAGTATTCAATTATCTTAGGAAACTTTTCAGGAGTTCCATTTACGTTCAACATATTCAATAATCGTAAAGTATCAAATATGACTCTATACAAAACTATCATTATGTTCTCGAGAAATTACATTACATGATTTGATAATTCAAATCCTTCATAGATTTTCTTGTAAACTCTCAGTGTCAACTGAATAACAATATTTATTGGACACATATCAATTCTCATATTACCAGACTTTTTAGTTATCGGAAAGTCATTGCTTCCACCATTGGATAATGTGTCTCCTCAATCCTCATAATTAATCATGGGTCTTTGCAAAAAACATTTTGTACCATCAATTTTGCTTTATATCACTTAATGAATTTTCATAACTCATATACAAGACCCGTTTGTATCTAACACATTTTACAACTTTAGTTGCACGGACTGCTGGTCCAACAAACTTTCCGTTATTTAGAGAATTCAACTCTGCCTTGTTTGCGTCTTTCCACTTTGGCCAATCATTCTTTTATAGGTAGATTTAGAATCTTGATCCTCATCATCATTTCAAGCGCTAATTATATATATAAATAAAATTATAACGACGTCGACTTTATTTCGATTCCATATATCTTTGTAGACATGATACATAATTTATTGAGAGCTCTTTGTTTTCAGGTACCTAAAGTTTTTCAAGAACTATCATGTCTAATCTCTTTCAAGAGACCTTTTACTGCACCTCGACTTGACCATCTTTATTACTTGCTCCAATTTTTGAGGAAATTTTAACTTTGGAACCGATCAATCTACCACGCTACAAGCGTGCATTAGAATTATTATCAATTTGCTTTTGTCCTTCCGGGACATCTATTAATTGGAGCATTAGCAGTTTGTATAGGTGTCTTAGCTAGACACTCTCTTTTGGTCAGTGATTCGTCTGGTAATTCATTCGTTGATCTTTATTCATGAATTATCCTTTGAACTTTTAGTTCATATAGTTTAGTTTGAGAATCAATGATAATTCATTCCAACTAAATTTGTTTTCCAACTGCTTTAAATCTCCCCCTAATGTTGGGAATGTTGATTCACTAAAGTGAAAACTAATGAGCCACAAGCAAATATCTCATTAATGGCTCTAAGTATTTAATCATATATAATATTTAATATCGACATATATTCCCAACTTCCTTTGTGTTCTCATATTTGTGTCTTGTGGTGGATTAATTTCAGTATATAACATATACAAAATATTAGATGAGAAATATTTGGTTACTGACAAAAAACCAATTGCAATGGGGAGGAAGTATCATAACTTTTTGGCTTGATGTAAATTAGTTTAAAGACAGTAAAATCATATGTACTCAAATACAAACATGAACCTTTGCTCTCGTGATGATTGCCTTTGCAACGAATTATAGACGTTGAGTAATCGTCTTTAAAAATACAATTTATGTAAGAACATAATCTATTATGAATTTCAACACTTATTCCAATGATCATTATTAACTTGGGAATCAAAATTCATATTATAACCGAATGTAAATATACCAATATGAAATAATATGCTTGCAATCTTATTAACTAAGCCATAGATCATGCAAACATCAAGTTGCAATATTGATAACCATTTAGACGATGCATCGATTTTCAAAACACTAAATGGTATCATGTTAGAATATGTGTATCATTTTCTCAATCTATAACATCGAGGGATTCACACCCTCCTTCAGTTGGTAAATAAATGATTTCACTTGAGAGTAATATTACATGTATAATGAAGAATCTTTTGGTTCCTCAATAAATGTCACATCATTGACGCGGTGTAGTCTGACCGGTCACGTCATAAGATACTCATGATCCATAAACTTCAGGTTTATGATTGTATATGTATCATGCTTCTTTAATACAAGACTATAAATATGAGAGAACATTTTATTATTGCTTCAAGCAATCATGTGAGTTTACATATTTGTATTTCCATATTTTGTTCTCATATGTGATCAATCCATTTGCCACTTCTGGTGGTCGATTTCATTACCAGTATGATCATCCTTACAATCTTTTCAATTATGCCAATGATCACAACAATCAATATATAGTCACATTCACTTCACAAAATGGAGTATAACCAAACCAATTTCACAGTTTTTCATTATTTATCAAACATACTGATATAAAATCACTTCAAAGATATGTTTTAATGATATGCTACTTCAGGAGCATACTTGAGGTTTGACTAAGAAAAAGTTGCCGTTTCCGATTTTTTCCTCATTATTAATCTTCTTTTCATATAACAAGTATTGAAAAGTAATTACATGAGTATGTCATGTAAGTTTTATCATGCTAATATTTATAACATTCAACAATGATATTTAGGAAATATAACACTTCAAGTGCCATATATAAACACATCTATCTCTTTCATTAGAGTGATAAAAACCATAACTTTGGTTAGCTGTAAGCATACATAAAGTGAAATAATATAGTACCCGCGACCTTATAACATATCCACATATAAAATATAAGTTTTAATATAACACTATGAGATAAGTGCTTTTATCATTTACAAGCAATTAACTAGCAACCGTAAGTAGAATATGCTTACGGTATTATCTATTTTAGCATCTATAAAGACAATGTATATCTTAAATTAAAATTATAGAATTTCAAATCCTTGAAAATAATAGCTAATGAATTCTACCACAGTTGATATGAATATTATTAATACCATGAAATTATGCATCTTATAATTAAATCATAAATTATTTTTATATATGCATGCATCTGTAATTAATACTTGGACAGATGGATTATGTTTATATCTAACAAAAAAAACATGTTTATATAACGCAATCAAATCTTGTATCAATAATTAACATCCTATTATCATTAATCTCATGTTTCAATTTTTTCATGTTGATACATCGATATAAGCATGCAACTTAGTTGTAAATTACACAATTTTATGAATAATAAATAAATATTTTTTAAAAAGGTTTAGATTTTCGTACCAATTTTCAAATATTTGTCACAATTTTCAATTAAAGAATGATAATAAATCAAATCTGTAGTCATAATGACATACAATATATTATGCGCTATAAGTCATAATCAAGTATGATTATAAACTATGTGATAGTTAAAATATTATGATTATAAATATTTGATCAATTATAAGCAATATCTATAAACATGATCTTCACCCAAATCCCACCACCAATAAGAAAAATCATTTAAATAATAAATTGTTTTTAGTTAGAAAACAAAATACGTGACGCATAATATGTTTTCCTATATAACTTAACCATCATCTTAAATCTTTAGAAAAAGTTAATAAAAGTAATTTGTGCTTAGTTTTCCTTATAAGTCACACATATTAATTTCCTTATTTACATGGTAGAGTTTAAAAGTCATATTCCACAAATATCCCTTTTTTTAGTATAATGAGTTGCCTCATATAATGATATTACAAAATTGCAATATTAATAATACATAAATTTAATAATCAGTTTTAACAATACAAAGTATGCATCTCACAATATTTGTGGTCATGGCAATTTGTATGAACTTAAAATCTTAAATAGCAAATAACCCACGGAAGGAAATCAAAGAAAAACAAGACATGAACAAATCGTCTTGTCAGACGACTAGTATGGTATTTATATATTTCTCCTTTTAAAACTTTACCCATTTCAATTAAACCATAATAGTCGGAACTATCAAAACCCACGTTACTTATTACGGATTTGTTAAACAGTACGTAATATAAAATTGAATTATGATTCAAAAACGTGATATCAATGGTTCAAAACTTAAGTAACGGCAATCTACCAATATGAAATATAAGGACTTTCGTAAAAGAAAACAATAATAGATTAGCAATATAAGAGCTATGTGCAGAATAATCAAAATCACAAAATTAGTAAATCAAACTTTATTTTGACATGGGATTAGTTGTTATGTTATTAAAGAAATATTCGGAATGTAACCCAATACAAATGTTCAAAACTGTAATTCAACCTTTATTATTTAAATCCGGTTCAAAACCTTTAAGATGAAAAATAATTATTCTGATCAGACTCAAGGAATCAATAAATAAATAAATAATAATAATAATAATAATAATAATAATTAGAATGATTTAAAAACACATGTATGTATTGATATTCCACAACAGCGTCCATGTTTTGAACTCATATATGCATATTGATTAATTACTTTAACATAACATATATACATATTGAATTGAATATGCAAATATACAAATATAATACTATATCATTGTAGGGGTATGGTACTAAAACCCGGTCTTACGACCCTAAATTTATTATGATTGGCTTATTTTATTATATGGACTAATACACTGTTTTTGGGCTGAGGGGGTTTTGTGGAGGTAACCATAACTGGGCTAGGCCCATTAGGGTACCATGATGGTGGCCATGAGGCTCTCTATATAAGGAGGTCTCCACCTCCTTTTTCAAGGGCCATGCTCAATAAGAGCCACCACCACTTTTTTGTGTCTGTAAACAAGAGATCCTCAGGATTTCTTAGCAGTCACCTCCACACCCCCGAAAAACCATTGCAGGTCTCAAGCAACCGGAGGAGAAGATCAAGACGTGGTTCGTTCATCTCGAAAATCCGTGGAAACATCGTCATGGATCAGGTCAGATTCATTTCATGCTTCGACATTGGCGCCATCCGTGGGACGGCAACGAACCGCCCTTCGATCTTCATCTCGGCTGTCAGATCTCCCCCAGGAAAAACCCAGATCTGGAAGTTTACAGAAAAAGGCTTCAAGGCTTGTTGTATTAAAGCTCAAAAAGATCCATAGATCTAAAAGAGGTTTCCAGATCTGTGCAAAAAGAAACTGCCTGGTTCGAATGATCAAGTCTCCGGACCTGTGATGGTTTTAAATCTGCTCTGAGCTTCGGATCTATCTAGATCTGATTTACAGATCTAGATCTAGATTACAGACCTGGATTTTAGGTTTAAAATTACAGATTTAACTCTTAAATTGCAAATCCAAAAATTACCAGACTCCCGCCGCCATGTACGCGCGCCCGCGGATTCTCACTCCGCAGCCATGCATGTGCCGCCGAGGGAACCAACATGTGGGTTTCACGCAAAAGACCTCCACCATGTGGGTTTTACGCAGAAGACTGCCACCACGCATGCTCGCCAGCGGGTCACCATTCCGCCGACATGCGTGAGCGCCCGCGGAAACCACCATGTGGGTTTTGCGCAAGAGACCTCCGCCTAGCACGCGCGCTCGCGAGTCACCACTCCATCGCCGTGCATGCGCGCATCAGGCCACGCGCCAAACTTAAAGGTTGGGAATCCTCATAATATCCCATATGGCTACGCGCCATACTTAAGGTTGGGAATCCTCATAATATCCCATATGGCTACGCGCCACACTTAAAGGTTGGGAATCCTCATAATATCCCATATGGCTACGCGCCACACTTAAAGGTTGGGAATCCTCATAATATCACATATGGCTACGCGCCATACTTAAGGTTGGGAATCCTCATAATATCCCATATGGCTACGCGCCACACTTAAAGGTTGGGAGTCCTCATAATATCCCATATGGCTACGCGCCACACTTAAAGGTTGGGAGTCCTCATAATATCCCATATGGCTACGCGCCACACTTAAAGGTTGGGAGTCCTCATAATATCCCATATGGCTACGCGCCACACTTAAAGGTTGGGAGTCCTCATAATATCCCATATGGCTACGCGCCACACTTAAAGGTTGGGAATCCTCATAATATCCCATATGGCTACGCGCCACACTTAAAGGTTGGGAGTCCTCATAATATCCCATATGGCTACGCGCCATACTTAAAGGTTGGGAATCCTCATAATATCCCGTATGGCTACGCGCCAAAACTTAAAGGTTAGGAATCCTCATAAACCCATACGGCTTCGCGCCACATGCTCACACATATCACAGCCTACGCGCACACGCAACATCTGCGCGTGGCGCGGGACACAAAATCTACGCGCACGCGCATGCAATATCTGCGCGTGGCGCATAACACAAAGCCAGAGCCTATGCGCACGCGCATGCAACATCTGCGCGCATCGCATGACGCGCAGTCTACGCGCTCGCGCAAGCTTTATTATTCATACAGCTCATAAGACGCCTCGCGCGCAAGCTGTTATTATTCTTATAGCTCGTAAGACGCCTCGCGCGCAAGCTTTATTATTCATACAGCTCATAAGACGCCTCGCGCGCAAGCTTTATTATTCATACAGCTCATAAGACGCCTCGCGCGCAAGCTGTTATTATTCTTATAGCTCGTAAGACGCCTCGCGCGCAAGCTTTATTATTCATACAGCTCGTAAGACGCCTCGCGCGCAAGCTTTATTATTCATACAGCTCGTAAGACGCCTCGCGCGCAAGCTGTTATTATTCTTATAGCTCGTAAGACGCCTCGCGCGCAAGCTGTTATTATTCTTATAGCTTGTAAGACGCCGCGCGCGCAAGCTTTATTATTCATACAGCTCATAAGACGCCTCGCACGCAAGCTGTTATCATTCTTGTAGCTCGTAAAACGCCGCGCGCGCAAGCTTTATTATTCTTATAGCTCGTAAGACGCCGCGCGCGCAAGCTTTATTATTCATGCAGCTCATAAGACGCCTCGCGCGCAAGCTGTTATTATTCCCATAGCTCGTAAGACGCCACGCGCGCAAGCTTTATTATTCATATAGCTCGTAAGACGCCTCGCGCGCAAGCTTTTATTATTCCTATAGCTCGTAAGTCGCCTCGCGCGCAAGCTTTATTATTCTCACAGCTCGTAAGACGCCACGCGCGCAAGCTTCATTATTATTATAGCTCGTAAGTCGCCTCACGCGCAAGCTTCATTATTATTACAGCTCGTAAGTCGCCTCGCGCTCAAGCTTCATTATTATCATAGCTCGTAAGCCGCAACTCGCGCAAGCTTCATTATTATTATTATAGCTCGTAAGCCGCAACTCGCGCAAGCCAGAGCCTATGCGCAAGACCTCAACATGTCACCATCATGAAGAAAACCTCCCAAAACTCAAAGACAATAAAGACAAGGCCAAAGAAAAGGGAAAAAACCGCCTCATGGCCTAACACACCTTATAAAGTCCAGCGCTCCACCTAGACGCTTGCGCGCCCAGGAGCAACGCTGGACTTGGGGGCCTTGTAGGGGTATGGTACTAAAACCCGGTTTTACGACCCTAAATTTATTATGATTGGCTTATTTTATTATATGGACTAATACAATGTTATTGGGCTGAGGGGGTTTTGTGGAGGTAACCCTAACTGGGCTAGGCCCATTAGGGTACCATGATGGTGGCCATGAGGCTCTCTATATAAGGAGGTCTCCACCTCCTTATTCAAGGGCCATGCTCAATAAGAGCCACCACCACTTTTTTGTGTCTGTAAACAAGAGATCCTCAGGATTTCTTAGCAGTCACCTCCACACCCCCGAAAAACCATTGCAGGTCTCAAGCAACCGGAGGAGAAGATCAAGACGTGGTTCGTTCATCTCGAAAATCCGTGGAAACATCGTCATGGATCAGGTCAGATTCATTTCATGCTTCGACAATCATAAAAGCATCATGAATAGAATAAAACTCACTTGTTGGTCGCGTACGTTGAAATATACTTTGATGATACAGTGATAAATAATATCATAAAAGCATCATGAATAGAATAAAACTTACTTGTTGGTCACGTACGTTGAAATATACTTTGATGATACAGTGATAAATAAATTGTTGAAGCTTGTTGAAGCTTCGTGCTGATAACGTGTTGTGAAACAAGCCTAATAGCCAAACATGTAAGAAAAAGATGTAGGGAGAAAAATGGAGATTTTATTAATATGGTGTGTCTTACAAAGATATATAAAGAGATGTATATATAAGATAGAAAAACTTAGAGAAGAAGCTAATCTATATTAAAAGTTGATAACTATAATATTAATATACTTATAACAAATGTGTTGTTTTTTCATTACAATGGTATAGTTATACTATTGTAATAGCCCAACTATATGTTACAACTTGTTTATAGGATAAATCATCACAATAATTAATGGTAAACAAAGCTAGCAATAATTGGTAAACTAACATGGTTATATCATATACCCGTGTTGTATTTGCGTGTATAAATAGACTAGGTTAGGAACCCGTGTATTACACGGGTTTGAAAAATGGAATATTGGATTTTAATAATTTCTATTAAATGGTATTGACCGATAATAATCCATATTCGTTTTATCGTCACTGGCGGTCCCATATTCAAAAAAAGTTGGCCCCCAATGGTCCCCCGTTAAAAATGACTTAACGGCGTTATAGTTTTTTCTGAATTTCAAACCAATGTTTTAGGGCTTTTGATCGTTAGGAGGATACGAGTCGATTGGTGTAAAACTTAGTTTGAAATAGTGCTTCAAAATGACGAAACAATGCTTCAATTCAGGTGTTTGAGCTTACAATTAACCAAAATCAAGTCGTTTGGATCATTGTTTCGAGCTAAATTTTACACCAATCGACTCGTATCCTCCTAATGATCAAAATCCCTAAAACATTGGTTTGAAATTCAGGAAAAACTATAACGCCATTAAGTCATTTTTAACGGGGACCATTGGGGGCCAACTTTTTTGAATTTGGGACCGCCAGTGGCGATAAAACGAATAGGGATTATTATCGGCCAATACCATTTAATATGGATTATTAAAATCCAATATTCCTTGAAAAATTAAATCACATTCATTATCTTATTATATGATTATGTTCTTTATAATGCAATAAGAGTGTTGTTAAACGTAACGTACCCCCTCATTTTTCTTAAATATAACCCCTCCTTTAAGTTTTTCATTAATACTATTCAAACTTTTTTGTTTCTTTGTTGTCATTTTTTATTTTTGTGTTATTATTGTTTTTAATATTTTAGAAATTATTTTTTAAAATAACAAAATATCACTTTTTTATTTATAATAAACATTTTTTATTATTTAAAAAAAATATTTTTTTTCATAATTTTTTTCTCTCTTTATAAAAAGAAAAATGATTCTTGAACCCTCTTCACGCTCATGTCACGTCGAGACAGTTTTTTTAATAGTTATTAGAGATAGTTTGCATTTTTTAAAACAAAATTCATATTATGAAATTTTCTAATATACATGAATATGGCCAAACATATATCAATATATATATACATACATACATACATACATACGTGGACACTGATAATAATAAAGTATTATTATTATGCTCAATAACACAAGTAGCAAGTAGTAAATTTGTCAGCTATAAGAGAACACAAGTAGCAAATTTGACCCATTTACTTAAAGGGTTGAATACAAGTTGAATTTGTCCAACATGTTCTAAGTCATACTAAAAGTGGGTCTGTTTCAAGTGAAACTTGTTATGACCCAATATGTAAGTCATAGTAAAATTGATGCAAAAGCTTTATTCACAACAAATAAGTATCTCACTAAAAACCAAACCATCATTCCTTCCTTATATCAAACAATTTCGAGATTCTTGTATAAAAGATATAACAAATAAATCATAATATTAAACAACCAACTTAATTGAAATAGATTATTATTTCAAAAGCCATGCTCATAATCTTACAATTATTTTATATAGAATCAGTTTGCAACAGCCATAATTACAACCATTTCCCTATCATTGCTAGTAGTCAGTTATACTTTACGGTCTCAACTTGCAAGATTTTAAAATTAAGAAAAAACAAAAAAAAAAGTGAATGTTGTTTCTGTAATAGACAACACAATGATAGTCATCCAAGAAGATATGTGTTTTGCTTCATGAATATAAATAGATATAAACAAAAACTCACTATGGTACCACTGTATTATAGGGATCAAAATTACTCTATTTATATATCAGTTTGGTCTAAAACTCTAGTTGATGCAAATTTGTATAATACCTTGACATGCAAATAAAGTATATTAAGCACAATGAATTTCCCTATCAATTAACATGTGACATAAAAAATTCACATAATTATTAGATATAAAAAAAAAGAGTACTGATATGCACCATCATCAATCAATTATTTTCCTTCAGTATTGAATTATGTCACATTAGTAAAAGTTATCAATACATATAAAAAAGTTTATTGTATAGAATTAAAAGTAAAAAGTAATCAAGTGAGATGAACCATTTTCGTATGTTCAGAGTAATGACAAATAGTGACACATTCTGAACTGATCACTAATAAACTAAAAACATACAACACAAATTTACACACAATAAAATGAGTTTCAAAAGTTTTACATACAATCTTTTATTCTTTTTTTTACTTTATTTACTACTATAAAATCATAGTTAAACCATTAATGTGGAATATTTAAAATATTTATTGATTGTTTAAATAATAATGGTGCCACTTGGCATAAAAATAGAACAATTAGGTGTCATGTGAAACAACAATTATTTTTGTTTATTATAATAGTAGATGTATACACATTCATCCGTATACCTACTATGTATATGGGGACTTATTTTTTATCGCTTCCTATATTTTTTCTATTTGACAAAATTCACTATTATCGTGTGTGTACATAGATTCATGATATATATGTGAAATGATGTGCTTGTCAATATATACGATCCTTTACAGCTAATGTTTGGTCTTCATTTGTCGCACATCATTATTATAAGGACGAGGCTTATGAACTTTTTATAAACTACTCCACATGGATCACAAAAGGGGAGGACCTTTAGAAACTACACATATCTATACACGTATATAGGCCATTCATATAAAAACTAATGTGTAAAACTACTAATCTAACGATACTATTAAAGCATTACAATTGTACACATGACAATCAACTATGCTATCCACATATGCATCTAACTCATCATGTTTTCATTTATGTTAATTCCACATGTACACTATTAATTTTATTCTAAATATTAAATCCAAAAGAGGCGCGACCCGTTTCTGATTTAACCCGATACCCACTAATATTACACCCGTTGTTTTGTTATCAGCTCTATCAACTCTAATTTGTTTATCCGGCCACTATTGTTTTACATTAATGACCGCAATCTCTTTAATAAATCATGTCCATAAATTGTTTATCCATGAAATTGGTGCATCAACGATAATTGTCGTCTTCAATACATCTGTTGCATTAATTTCTCCTCCCAATGGATGCAACAACGATTTTCGTCTTCCTCAATACATAAACAAGCCTAATTTGTTATTCCGACCAATTGATGCAGATACGATCACCATCTTCTCCATTTTCAAAATGTCCATCTTCTCCATCAAATATGTGTTCGCATGTATGTTAATTATTGATTTGTCTATTTTATGTATTTTATTCATTTTTATTTACCTAATATTTGTTTGAAATTTGTGTTAATTATTTATTTAATATAAAATAATTTAATTTAATTGGAATTTTAGAATCTTTGTAAATAAAATCTGTGTATTTTATTGCAATTTTAATTTAGTTAATTATATTAGTCAATTATATTAAAAGGTTTGTAAATTAAAACCTCAATTAAATTAAAAGATTGTAAATTAAAATTTATTATATTTTTTTTAAAAAATTTAAGTATTTTTAGAAATTTTAAATTTTAAAATAACTATATTTATGATGTTGTTTCTTCTTGTAATTTGACCACCATTTATTTTATCAATTTGGTTTTTAAAATGTAATGATTAGTCAATTATTTAATAACAGTTTTCTGCCTTAGTTAACATTTGACTGCAATTCAAATTCAACTAATTTTAGATTTTGTAATTATACGTGGATTTTATACATATACGGTGTAACTATTTTGTATACATGTATAGGTTATACAGGTTATATTATATGATATATATATATATTTGTATTATAGATTATTTATAGTCTTTTTATATACTAAATATAATATTTTATTGTATAGGCTTTTTCAAATTGATTTTGTAAAACTATTTCTAAATTTAAGAGGTTTCACAAAAATAATTTTCTTCATATCTTACAATATTATTAAAGCAATGCAATGCTTCATATGACATTCAACTAAATGAGCTTGACAGTTGATTATGACTTTATTTTTAACATTAACCTTATTGGTTATTTCAAATTAGTTACATATTTCATATAGTTGATTAAGAAAATTCTTTATTTTTTCATAAAATATATTGTTTAATTAACTATGATTCTTATATGATGATTGATTTTTTACTTTATTATTTTTAATTATTAATAATAGTCAACATCTGTTGGTTAGAAAATGTATATAAATTCATAATTATGGTGGTCATTCAGCGAGAGTAATTTTTTGTAACTCCAATATTTATGCTTCTTTTATTAAGTCATTCAAATTTAATTCTATTATATTAATTATTAATTATAGTTGTTTCTAAACATAACAGGTTTAACAGCATAGTCTGTTTTTACTATTTAAGAACCAGAGTTTATAATAATTCTTCACATTCATAACAATTTTATTTCTTTTAAACTTCTACTAAGTTATTATTCATCCCTTATTTACATATTTTTATATGAAATGTAGTATTTTCACTAAAATCTTTTCTCATTTTATTTTAAATAGCTTACAATGAAGGTTCAAACATTTACAATGTAAGTTGTTCAGACCATTTTATCTTACCAACACAATTCAATGTTTTGTATACAACTGATGTTTTTTTTAATTCATTTATTACTTTCAGAGCTCAATAGAGGTTTAAACTTTCATCATGCTTAATGAATTTGATGTTTTCAAAACCTAGCCACGCACAGTTGAGGTTAGGGTGTTAAAAGTTTGAGTCATATACTGATTTTAGTTGTTTCAAATTTGGTAAAATATGTTTCAAGTTAATATTCGACATTCGGATACGGGATAATTTGGAAATTTTATGCGGGTTAAATTTCTAAAAAGGCATTTTGGTGGATCATGGTTTGTTTTAAACTACTAATTGGTCAAAGAAAGAATTGGTTATGAGTCTGTTTGATTTGTTGAATTATTTTGAATTATATGCAATTTTGGAATTTTTTGAAAACACTAAATTTGTCAAAAGGGGTTCCGTTGTCATTCATTACTCAGGTAAACTTAATTTTGGTCTTCGCTTATGTTTGTGTAATTTATGTATTTTAGTTTTCAGTTTAATAAAAGAAGCATACTAATTTGTTGATTGTTCAACAATTTTTAAAAATGCGGTTCAATATGTAAATATAATGATCTTGTGATGGCCATGGTGCTGCTTTTGTTTTTTTCTAAGTTGCTATTAGTTTTAATAAATCTTGATTAACTGAAAGTTTATGTCACAAATATTTAAATATATTTTCTATATTGTGTGTAACACAGGCTTTCATTGTTAAACATGTTATTATTTTTATGATATATTTAATTTGGATTATATTGTTTTTCTAAATTTTCATTTGATGAAGCAAAATGAGTTTCTTTTGTTAGAATATTTGAAAAAGTTGATGGTGGTTTAATATGAAAGAACATGTTTAAGTCTTTTGTTGATGTTTTTTGGTAGTTTGGTGTACACTAACTTAATGTAACTTTTAACTTTTTAATATTTAGAAAATGTAAATGGTTAATGTTTTGGCCCGAAAGTTGAAGAAGTTTTGTGTTGCTTGAATTTGTTGTTTAAATTTATTATGTTTGTTAACATGTTTTTTCACTTATGTGTAACACGGGCCTATACCCCTAGTAATCTATGATGTGATACTAATATTTTAAAACGATGTTAATTAATATCTCCACTTACTTATAAAAGTTTTACACCTACTCTTGTAAAGAGTAAACATTATTATTAATTAATAAGTATAAAAGAGAAGTTTGGTGTCATAATTCTTATTTTTGATTATTTTAATTAGTTTTCTTTTGTTATATAAATAAGAAATAGGGGTTGTTAACAATTAACATAATTTGATTTTCTTTGATGGTAAGAGGTTGATGTTCCATATTTACAACTCAAGTTTAAGCCTTTCCACTAGCAAATTTTACCCCTATTTTTTAGTTTTATTATTTTTCTTCTTCCTTTTTTAATTTTATTTTTTATGTGCTTTTATAATTACTAGCGAATAGCCAACGCTTCGCGACGGTAGCTCACGTCACCGAAACTGACCGAATTCGTTTCGACATCGGCTCAACGCTTGAATTTTACTATCGTTCAAGTTTTATCGACCAGCGTTGCGCCGGTTGAGAAACATATATATAATCGATTAATTATACATAACTGATTAAGTGGTCATGTGAAGTCATATCAATCCATCACTCGACTTATGTTTGTAACTATTTTATATGTAGCATTGTACGTAATAAACCACACATCAACATTTTTAAAACGTATTTTATCAACACTAAATTGAGTAAATTCAAATTACATAGAATAACATTTTTTATTTTTTTACAACCGAAAATCATAATTAAACATATTAAATTATTTAAGATTAAATCCTGTATGATCCCCCATTTTAGTGGGGTGATAAGGTGGTATAGGTGTAAAAGGGGAGGTCATGCGTCAATACCCATATTATACAAATAAAAGAAATTTGCTGCTAAAAAAAAGATTAAATCCTATATGAAGGTCATAAGAATTAAATTTTCTATTTTATTCTGTATGTACCTCAATATACCCAAGGACACGAACAAGAATTTGTATTTTCAAGATTGAGATGAGTGTTCAACCACCTGATCGCCGTAAAATTTAAAAAGTATACTTATAAGAGTAGAGTAAAAAATGTGCTATTTCAAGTTCTTAAAAAGAAAAAAAACTATCTTTAACTCATATCAGGTTATAGTTTTGTAGCCAACTAAATTAAACTATCTTAGAACTACCGATAGCGTCACTACTTTCAAACACCCTAGACTATGTTAATATTTTCTCTTTTTCTAAAATAAAAATTAGTAATCAGCATTTCGTTTAAATGAATATGTAATCACTTTTAACGGCATCTCCTCTCTCTCTCTCTCTCTCACACACACACACATACACGCATCCTTTCATCAGGTTCCACAACCCAAAATCACATCTTTCGCCAACTACCCTGGACTTGGGGTGTACAAAATGTCTGAACTTGATTCCCAAGCCAACTAATTAGGGTTGGGTTAAATAGGGTTTAAAAACTTTAATCGTGCTATTCGGATTAATCTGACAAACAATTATAATCATGGCGGTCTACTACACTGCCATCAGACGTCAAATTTTTGCTAGTGTTCTGTCGGGAATCAATTTGGCCGATTTGCAGTTTTAGTCTCTGTACTTAAGTTTAGCAAAATTAAAAATGGGTAGCTCAACTTTCTAAGTTGACAAATTGGGAGGGAAATTCCCAAAATGACCCAAAAGAGAAGAGAGAGAGAAAAAATGATCTAAAAAGAAACCATATTCCCAAAATAACCTATTAAATTTGTATTGAGACGACACCTTGGTATTATAACCGACGGGATTTTACAACCAATTAAAACATGACAGTTGGAAAGTTTCTGACATTTCCGATGAGATTTTTAAAAACCTTGGGGTTTTCGTCCATATTTCTAATTTAAATCATTTTGTAAAAAGCAGTCTCTCCAGACGGCTTTTTTATGTTTCTTATCTGGTTCGTTCAAATTATATTGTTATTGAGAAAAGAGCTTTATGAATTTCGTCTTCCAATACACATTTTGAACGAATTTCGTCTTCCAAGTTTGTATTCTCATGTTTCTTATCTGGTAAGTTTTAAAAGTTTAATATCGTCTTGACCGATAGGATTTTTGGTATTCTGTCTCGACCGACTAAGTCTTTGAATATTCCGTCTACTCCGACTATTTTTTAATTAGGTTTCAGGTGGACCTGTAACATCCTAAATTTATAATATTAAATAAAAGAAAGTTATGCTTAGTTATTGTGTGTAAATATTTAATTATGATTAAATATTAGAAAGAATATGGACTTGGAATAATTAAGATGGATTAAGAGATGGGATGTGCCTTAGGTCCATGGGCTATAAGGAGTATAAATACTCTCTTAAACCTCCCTAAAACCCTAGATCCTCATTCCATCTTTCCATAATTGCCTACACATACCCAAAACACACACATCCTTACTATTCGCGACCGAGAGAAAGAAAGAGAAGCGAGATCGAACGTTGAATATTATTAGATCTTCAATATACAAGATAGATACAAGGTTTAAATTTCATAACCAAGCTAACCGAGACCAAAAAAACATGTAAATGTACGTTCTTGATCTTAAAGTTTCTGTTTTAATGAACGGTTGGCCTTGAAACTTCAACCTAGAGTGGATCGGGTATAGATAGTTCATAAAGTAGCAAAGTTGACGTTTAAAATGGACTAAACAAACTTGTAGTTATAAACAGCTAATAAAAAGAAACCCTAGATCTAGTTTTGAACATTTTAAGCCATAAAGGTTCGAGCTTTATGGTTGCGCGAGTTAGGTCTTGTCCGATAACAGTTAGAGAAAACATTTAAGGACATATATATATATATACACAATACCATGCTTAAAATAAAAGCTATGAATATAAAGAAAACGGATAAATGATAAAAGTGTGCATATGGTGATATCAGGACCTGTACAGCAGCCCATTCGGTTACAAATTGGACATCCGAATACAAGGGACTCGCTTACATCGTGAGTCGCATACAAGTCATACTCGATTACAATACAAGTTCGATTTCAAGGCTATAACTCGAATACAAGGTACTATTCGATTACATGTGAGAATTCGATTACAAGCACATGACCGATTTTAATGGGACTCGGATACGTAAGGATCATTCGAATACATGAGGCGTACTCGAATACAATGCGTAACTCGCTTACAATTCAAACTCACATACATGACTCGATTACTTTGAGTCGCATACGTGACTCGATTATTTTGAGTCGCATACATGACTCGATTACCTTGAGTCGCATACATGCACTCTATTACTTTGAGTCGCTCACATAGGCCTGATCACCTTAAGATTTACTTACAATGGGAACCCGTTTACTAC
The DNA here is from genome assembly GCF_021521415.1 of Bidens hawaiensis. NCBI lineage: Eukaryota > Viridiplantae > Streptophyta > Magnoliopsida > Asterales > Asteraceae > Bidens > Bidens hawaiensis. The sequence goes on along the minus strand of NW_027491209.1, from coordinate 1,147,185 downwards.
GTCCTTACTCGAATACAAACCCATAACCTGAATACAATATTATACTCGATCACATCCTTATACTCGATTACTTTGGCTATCGATCACACTCACGTACTCGCTTACATGCTGAGAGTCAACTACATTATGTGTGATCGATTACTTTAGAATGACCGATTACATTATGAGGGATCGCATACATGTAGCCCTTTCAAATACATGCATGCATTCACATACATGTATATAAGTATGATGGCATGCAAGGATAGGACTTAAGAAAAGAAAAAAAAATATCAAAGTAAATGAGGATATTCTAAGTAAATGTAATCTAAAACAATACCACTAGATTAGACCAGACTTAGCCATTTTGGCTGAAATCCAATAGGACAAGTATTGATACGTGTAACTCCTATACAGATAGCTGTGCTCAATTAAAGAAGGGATTAACAACTAACGGAGAAAGAAATATGATCCAGGTGAGTTTCTAGCCCAATTTCTTGTTATGTTTTCGGGGCTGTGTGTATACTTGATGTGATTTGTTACTATATTTATCCTAAGTGATAAGTGTATGCTCTATGTGTTATATGTGAAAGGTATGAATGAGTGCTTGTCGGTGCGTGAATGATCTTCGGATATTGCATGTACTGTCAAGTTATAATTATGGATATGAATGTTGTGTATAATGTATGAATGATATGTACGTTATGAATGAATGTAAGAGATGGCTAGGTACAGAAGAAAGGGACCGGACCCTAATAATATTCGAGGTAGAAAAGGGACCGAGCCCTAATAATACTCGAGGCAGAAAGGGACTGAGCCCTAATAATACTCAAGGTAGAAAGGGACTGGACCCTAATAATATCTGAGGCAGAAAAGGGACCGGACCCTAATAATATCCGAGGCAGAATAGAATAATGTGAAGTAGAGTTTAAAATAAAGTATGAAGGTAAGTATGTATTTTATGAACGAAGTATGAAAGTATGAAGTATGTATGAAAGTACGTAGTTATAAATGCGTTGTATGTTGTATGATTAACTAGAACTCATGTAACATCCCGAAATTTCTAAGAATAAATAATTAATATATTATTTATTTAAGATGGAAAAGTTTACTTGAGTTAATAGAAAAATAGTAAAATAATAAAGATGGAAGGAAAAGTAGACTAATTAGATGTAATTAATTATGTACCAAAAAGGAAAGATATGCCTAAGGTCCATGGATTTAAGGGAGTATAAATACATCTTAAAACCCAAATCTTTTCCATTTTCATACATCTCCACACCATAGCCTACACCATCAAAACACACACTTAACCCAATTCCCGTTTTTGAGAAAACCACCCACCAAGACACGAAGATTCCCGGAGATCTAACCGTCGGATCGGTCTCAAATTTTAACCGAATATTCATGACATATAAATAAGGTTTTCCACCGAAAAGATCTTCGATCAGAGGTCAGGAAGTCCCGTTTTTATCAGCAAAGCCATAGCGGCTCAAAAGTGAAGATTCCGGCGAGTGTTCAGCTGTTCCGGCGACTGTAGCGGCGTTTTCCGGCGAAGGTGAGCTGATGGGTTTGTATATCGGGACAAGACGGTTCCGTGGCCGCTTGAATCACTCAAATAGGAGTTCGTTTGATATGGTTTTGAGCCTCTCAAGTGATTTCAGACAAAAACCTCAAATGTACGTTTTTGTTAAAAAGGTTTACTTTTCGTGTACGGATTTACATGAAAATTGGTAGGATGATAGATCGGGTTATGATTATTGATAAAGTAATGAACTTGATAGTAAACGGGTTAGTTGGTTCATTTCGGGTATAACGAGTAGTGTTCGGTTTATGAAAAGGACGGGTAAACGAAGTCGGTTTTGCATGAAACTTGGTAGGATAGTAAATCGGACCCTATTATGTGAGAAAGATATAAACTTTAACATAAATAAGTTGTTTTGAATGAAAAACGGGTAAATGGGGTGAGACCCCGGTTTTCCAGCAATGACAGCGCCGGAAAAACGTATACAAGGATGAAAAGAATATTAAAACTCTAACCCTAATTCGTTATGTGAAACTAACGAATTAAAGGTAATTCGTTAACGGGCTAGCCTTAATTCGTGAACTGATTCGTTAATGAAGGAATGACGAACTAGCTCTGATTCGTTAAATAATTCGTTATGATGATTCGTTAAGGAAGAACAACGAACTAGCTTCAATTCGTTAAAGCCAGTTTGTTATAAAAGATCAGTTCGTTATAAAGAGTCCAGTTCGCTATAAGGGTTAATTCGTTATAAAGGCCAATTCGTTATGTGGCCATTCGTTAAAGACTAGGATAACGAATCGGATAATGTAAGATAGCGAATCAGATAACGAATCAGGTGATTCGTTACTCACCCAGTTCGCTATATTCTGAATAACAAATTAGAAGTTTGAAATAATGACAGAAAGGTCCTTGGACTTAGAATAAATGGTTTAATTACATATTAGCCCATGGACTTTATTAATTTATGATAGATACCTTTAAAAGTTAACGTGTAACGATTCACTAACCGAGTAATGACTCAATGGAGTAAAATCGGCTTAGACGTTTAAGATTAGTTAAGTAAGCAGTAAGAAGGGCTAGAACAATATTTAATATTGTATTTATTAAACAGTTAGCCGCGCACGGCAAAGGAAGGGAATAACCTTAAACGGCGGACAAAACCGAGATCAGGTGAGTTTCTAGCCCCATTTCCTTGTTATGTTTTCGGGGCTGTGTGCATGCTCGATGTGATAGTTAATACACTTACCTTAAATGGTAAGTGTATTCCATGTATGATTTATATGTTATTTACGTATGTATATTTTGAATGTGAATGAAAGCTTGTCGGTACGTGAACGATCTTCGGATATTGCACGTATTGACAATGGAGGTATGTATATGATAGTTGAATGTGTATGTTAGATATATGTATAACATACGAGTATTTATGAATGATAAAAGAAAGTATATATATGTTACGTGTATGTACGAAGATGAAGAAGTAAGAGATCAGACCCTAATAATATCTGAGATAGGGAAGAAAGGGATTAGACCCTAATAATATCTGAGATAGAGGAGAAAAGAGGGATCAGACCCTAATAATATCTAAGATAGACAAGAAAGGGATCAGACTCTAATGATATCTGAGATAGACAAGGAAAGAGGGATCAGACCCTAATAATATCTGAGATAAACAAGAAAGGGATCAGACCCTTATAATATCTGAGATAGACAAGGAAATATGGATCAGACCCTAATAATATCTGAGATAGAAAGGACATTAATTATATTGTTTAAAATAATCAACTATAAACGTATGTATGAATTTATGTAATGAAAGTTAATTAGTAAAGTAATTATTATGTATCTTCGGATGCATAATTGAATGTAAGTATATGTATTGTATGATGTGTGATTAACTAGAACTCACTCAGCGTAGCCGACTTTTAGTATGCACGCAGATGAGTAGGATGAGACAGTTGGCTTGAGCGTGGACACATGGAAAAAGAATAAGAGTCTGACATCTGAAGACGCATGATGTTTTATATTTAATGTTTTAATTTTGAAAGATAAGAATGTTTTAAGACAAGTTATGATTCATTATGTAATGTTTATGAAAGTTGTATATACCGCGTAAATTTTTAATTAACTTTGATATTTAGAACTGTGTTTATGAGTAAATCCAACACCCTGAGTGAGGCACCAGTAATGTGGCCTTACAATTCACTCAGCGTAGCTGACTTTTAGTATGCACGCAGGTGAGTAGAATGAGGCAGTTGGCTTGAGCGGGGGACACGTGGCAGAAGAATAAGAGACTGACATCTGATGACTCAAGACGTTTTATAACTTATGTTTTGATTTGAAAGACAATATGGTTGATAAGACAAAATTATGGATTAATGTGTAATGTTTTATGAATGTTTTAATATTCCGCGAATGTTTTTATTAACTCTATTTAGAACTATGTTAATGAGTAAATCCAACGTTCAAAGTAGGGCAACGATGACGGGGCCTTACAGGACCCCACTTTCTTAAATTAGATTATCAATTAAATCTAATATTATTATCTTCATCTTCTTCCACCTTTTTCCATTTTCATCTTCATGTTCAAGTATATTCCATGAAACCTAATTGAAACCTAACTATACATTTCTTCCATTATTATATCACATTTCACGATTATCATATCAAATTCCATGAAACCTAATTGAAACCTAACTAGAAATATACTTGAACTTGAAGATGAAAATGGAAGAAGGTGGAAGAAGATCAGGATAATAATATTAGATTTAATTGATAATTTAATTTAAGAAAGTGGGGTTCACCTGAAACCTAATTAAAAATATAGTCGGAGTAGACGGAATATTCAAAGACTTAGTCGGTCGAGACGGAATACCAAAAATCCTATCGGTCGAGATGATATTAAACTTTTAAAATTTACCAGATAAGAAACATGAGAGTATGAACTTGGAAGACGAAATTCGTTCAAAATGCGTCTTGAAAGACGATATTCATAAAGCTCTTTTCTTAAGAAAAATATAATTTAAACGGACCAGACAAGAAACATAAAAAACCGTCTGGAGAGACTGTTTTTTACAAAATGATTTAAATTAGAAATATGGACGAAAACCTCAAGATTTTTAAAGATCTCGTCGTAAATGTCAGAAACTTTCCAAGTGTCATGTTTTAATTGGTTGTAAAATCCCGTCGGTTATAATACCAAGGTGTCATCTCAGTACAAATTTCATGAGTTATTTTGGGAATCTGGTTTCTTTTTAAATCAATTTTTTTCTCTTTCTCCTTTTTTGGTTCATTTTGAAAAGTTTCCCTTGGGCACGATTTTTTTTCAAGATGTTACATGGTAGAAAACATTGATGTGATCAGTAGTTCTCCCTGTGTATTTTGGGTCAACCCTTTCATTAGCTATGGTTTGGCGGAGGGCTACGGTAAGTGATTTGTGGGTTTTAGCTTAAATCGCTTTGATACCAAGTAAAAGTTGGTAATAAGAGAATTCTCTATCCCAAACTTGGAAAACAAGAAAACGACAATAAATATAAAAAATATCATGGTATAATTACACAATATTCTATAATGTTGTTTTGTTGAAATCGATTTATTTCGTCTCGTTATCAACACACATTTAACTTACAATATCAAAAGTATTAATATCAAATTTTTTATTCTAAATAACTTTTTATTCAACTAATATATTCCAGCACTCGAAATGTTGAGCGTGCACATAAGGTGAGAGAGGGGAGAAACTTAGTTTAAATGTTGTTCTTATAATAAACTTATGGACCTTAATGAGAGTAATGAGATGTACATCAACCTAGTGCTGAGTCACTAACATGTCTGACCAATTAAAAGGTAGTCTCTGAACAAGTCATTATGTTTCAAAAAGTTACCCATTAAGAGTTTGCACTAATCATTAATAAATGCCTTTTATAAGAACCAAACACATTTCACCTCTAACCAATTCAGATATAGGGTATGTTTGGCAATAAGCTTTTAAAAGCTTTTAGGAGCTTTAAGATACAAGCTTTTAAGAAAAAGCTCATATTTATTGAAAAGTTTTTTTTGTTAGGATAGTTTTAAGCTTCTAGGATAGAAGAAAAAGCTTGAAGCTAAAAGTTGTTTTTAAGAAAAGCTACAAGCTTTTGGTATTTCATATTTTACAATTTTGGTACTTGAACTTAACACCTTTTGTTAATTCATATAATACTTACATATTTAACCCTTATTCAAAACCAACTACTCCTATGACTTTTTAAAAATGCCATAATTTTTTCACACGTTAATATTTTTTTTAAAAATTACATCATAAAAATGAGCATTTTATTTTCTTTAATTTGAGTATTATATTGTTATACTTCTATAACTTTAAAAAATTAGCATATTATGTGATTATTGGTCAGGATCGGCAACAAGTCGAGTCAGGAAAGCCCGGGTCATGTGTAAGACCAAATTAGGGTCAAAACGAGTCAATGCAAAAAGGGTTAATTTAGTTCAGTTCACGTTGGTACAGTTTTGAGTCGAAAGGGGTCAAGTCAGAATATGTTTCAGATTAGAACGATGCACCGCGCGAGCACCCAGCTAGTTTTATTAAAAGCTCCAGCTACTCTACCAAACACCTAAATATTTCTAAAAAGCTACAGCTAATAGCTACCAGCAACATGTAACAACTAGTTTTGCCAAATTTACTCATAGTCCATTAATGAGAGGTTACTAAACAACCCCTAAGAGGATGTTTGATAATCTTGAGCTAAATCATTAAAATATTTCACTAATTAAGAGATAACATCTGAATCATTCAACATTCTCGTAAACTTAACCATTAAACAATTACATTAACTAAATACACTCTACATTTGCCTGATTTAAAAGTATAGTCTCTTGATGGAATAAGACTACCAAACTGGCACACTATAAAACATTTTTTTAGGGAAAGATATATTTTTAAAGGGAATCGATTCCCTGACCTACGCCTTAAGATTTCTTTTGAGTTAAAATCCAAACAAGAAACATGTAAACTATAAGAGAAAAAAGAAAATTAAAAATCAAGTTTATTGTAGCAACCTACCTTTGAGATTAATCTTAAATATATACAAATGAAATCTTTAAAAGCTCTCAGGTTGATTTTTACACTATCTCGAGCCATCAGATTGTTTTATTTATAAATGAAGGTTTCTTATGCATTTGACCCGAATTCACGGGTTTGGGTCTCACTAAACCAAGATAACCCTTAAACGGGTTATAACATCTCATTAAATTATAAATAAATCGCACCAAATATTTGACATGAAAATCCTATAAAATAAGAATATAATAAAAATTAATATCCAATTTTTTTAAAAATGATATTATTTATATTAAGAAACAATTTTATAGTAAAAAAGTCATCGGGTCATAGATCTTACCAAACTTAGATGGCTTTAAACGGGTTATAACATCTCATTTATTTGTAAAACTCTTTTGATAATCAACCCTAAGGATATTATTAATTTTCTTACATTAAATAAAACTATAATTCAAAAAAATATATAAAAATTAAAAACGAAAAATGAAAACAACCCCCATAATACGGGGTAAAACGTAGTATAGTATATTTATAATGGGAAAAGTTAAACTGAAAAAGTGAAATAAAAATGAGAAATGTAAAAAGGATTTGTGGCAAAAAAAACCCTAAAAATAATTCAAAAATAAATAAATAAATGCATCATAACTCTAAATATAAATAAAAAACAAAACAAAAATAAAAACTAAAATCCCCCCCCCCCTCTTTTGTGTTAAAAAAAGATAGAAAAGACACAATGTCGAGAAAAAAAAAGACATAGTGACGAAATTAAAAAAAAAACATGATAGATTAAAAAAATACACAATAGATCGCAAAATATAACACAATGCCAAGCAAATTATAACACCGTGTTGAGTAACATAACACAATATCAAGTAAAAAAACATAATGTTATGAAAAAAAAACAAAATTAATGACGAAAATAAACAAAAAACATAATAATAAATAAAAAAACATATTGATTTTTTATCACAACATTGTGTATTTTAATTTTAAGTTAAGATTTTTTTGTTAACTTATTTTTATAATTTTGTATATATATTTTTATTGCTATAAATCCCTCTCATATTTTTTTCTTTGTAAGATAGCCTGATGATACATATAATATTAGTTTATTTTCTTTATTGTCACACATGAAATAATTTGTTAATTTTTGTGGCTCAGGTTCATTAAAACTAGTTTTGTTTCCCTTTGTTGTTTATTTGAACTTTTTTATTAAAATATTGACCATGTGATATGGTGGACGGTGATAACGATAATAGTAACGTAACTATGTCGTATAACCCGTACATGCCCTATGGCTGAGGTGGCTTCGCCCACCACAACAACAGTGATGATCAAATTCGTTTGTGATTGGCATTGCTCATTTAAAATTAACTTTTGTTTTCTTAACACACACCGGTAAATTATTGGCTTTGTCACTTAAAATAAGAATTTTCACTCGTATCTTAATATGTGGAAAACGGTCTCGCTTTTAGTCATTTTAACTAACAACCATTCTTTTTGTCAGTTAAGCTAGAGCATGCCTGGCACATGAGGGCATGTAATTAATTTTCTTCCGCTTATCATTAATAAATAATAAAAATATAATTTACTCGATTTACCTTATTTACTTCAAGAAACTACAATAAACCTAAAGGGCTATTTGTATGAGACAATAATTCTAGGGGTGTGCATGGTGCAGTTTGGTGCGGTTTTTGATTAAAACCGAATCAAAAACCAAACTTTTGGTTTTATGATTTTTTAAAATTGTTCAGTTTCGATTTTTTCGGTTTTTGGGTTCGGTTCGGTTTTGAAAGCGGTTTTTTCGGGTTTGCTAATCGAGCCAAAACATTTTGGCCCGAAAACCACTTGACCAAAGATATTGAAATTGGTATGATATATATTTTTTTTAAACTAATGATTAATAGAATATTGAATATCTGGGCTTCAAATATTAAAATCTAATAAAAGATACATTTAAATCAAAAATCAAAATCAAAACTAAAAGTACTATTATTATTAGTTATTAACCATATGCATCAACCAAATATATTTGTTATTAATCATATGAAAAAATGGTTATCGGTAGATTTTATTTTAAAAAAAATGGTCTAAGACAACCTTTATTTCACCAAAAAAGTTGCATTTGGTGAAGTTGCATTAGATCTAATGCAACATTTTTGTTAGATAATGCAACTGTTTCTTTTAAATGTGACCCTTTAAAAGCGTTGCATTTGAAAGAAACAGTTGCGTTATCTAATAAAAAGGTTGCACTAGATTTAATGCAACTTCACCTAATGCAGCTTTTTTTGTGAAAAAAAGGTTGCCTTAGGCCAATTTTTTTGTAGTGATGGTTACGATTAAAATATTATGGTTATTTCATTTTTTGGTTATTTCGGTTCGGTTCGTTTTTCGGTTCTTAACAAAATACAAAACGAACCAAAACCAATATTTCGGTTTTTGCTAAAGTTCAAAAACGAACCGTCAGTTTCTAATTAAGTTTGGTTTTTTCGGTTCGGTTTTTTTTGTTTTATCGGTTCCAATTTGGTTTTTTCGGTTTTGTGCACACCTCTAAATAATTCAGTATCAACGATTTAATTTTCTGAATCTGTTTCTCTCTCTTCTTCTTCGCACTTCACCATTTTCATCTCTTCTCTCTGACCAATAAATCTGACCACCACTGAAAGGTGTTGACCACCACCATTTTCATCTCTTTTTCTAGCTAATTAGTAGTGGAGTGGTAACGTCTTCAACCTCTGGTGTGCATAGGACTGTCTCGTTTGAATTAGCCTAAAAAGCGAGACCAACAACATCGTCTTCCACATGGTTGTTGACCATCCACTTGTCTAATGAATCAGCAATACTAGTGAAAACCGCATTCATTATGTTGGTGGAGGTGGCCTACGGTTTTGTCGGTGGTGATGGGCGGGCAGGTGGCAACATCTTTAGGGTTGGGGAGGAAGACGGACAAAATATGACGTGTTTAGAGAAGAGGTCTCAAGTTCAAACCTGAAAAAAAGGCTTATAATATTGATGTAGGGCAGGAGTAGAAATTTGTTTGTTCAAAATAATAATAATAATAATAATAATAATAAAGTTTGAAAGACTCTCTACCACACGTTGCACTTTATTATTTTACTGATTTTATTTAGGTTTTTTAAATGAAATTTTCAAAAAAAAAATTGAAATATATTTATTGGTAGAAAAACCATAAGGGGGGACGGGGGCACCGCGTGAGGAAGGCCCATCACGCGTGATGGGTTCACTCCACACCGCCGCCAGTGGTGTATCACGCTTAAAGGAGGTGTTTTACGTGATGACCATCACGCGTGTGATGGTGTGAAATCCAAGGAATAGATTCGTTAGGGGATGACCGTTGAGAGTTTGGAAACCTTAACCCCATATTGAAGTAATTATTATTATTATTATGCTGCTGCTGCGGCGGCGGCGGAGGGGGGAAGAGGGTATGGCGAGAGGAGAATGGTGGTGGTGGGAAGGGTGATACGGCGGCGACGGTGGGGTCGTGAGGGAGTGGTGGTGGTGGTTGGGTGGTCGGAGGACGTGGGTGTTGAGGTGGAGGAGAAACTCGCCACCGTTTGCTGGTGGTGGTGGTGTATTAATATTATTATCAAGTCCTCCACTTTCGCCGGCCATGGTTGGTTAGTGGGTTTGGAGAGAAAGAGAGATCAGTTGAATCTAACTATACTATTAAAACAATAAGCTTTAAGTCCATATACCCCCTTCCTATTGGTTGATTCTCATAGTTTTCATTTATATCAATGTCTTCTCAAATTTTCAAGTTAATAAAATAAATCAATAATATATTAAATTAAGATTCATCAATGCTATTAAATTATTATCTTTTCTCTTTCCTTTAATTTTTAATTTTTCATTTTGACTACTTAAATAATAATGTAATTTTTTAATATTACATCTAGCTAAAAGTGTAAATTTAGATTAATTAAATAACAAGACAAAATATTCTAATTAATGTAATATTTTAAAATCGTAGCTATAGTTTGAATACAAAATATTCAAAGTTTCTTTTTGAAAATTTAATTATTTTTGGTTGTTTCATTCACCACCTTTGTTATTTTTTGGTTGATTTCGTTCACCACCTGTGTTAATTTTATAGATAATATATAATAAATAATTTAATTAATTATTTGTTATTTCATCAATAGAAGAAATTATGGATTTTATATAGAGATTACGGATAATAATATATATATATATATATATATATATATATATAATATAGAGACTGAGATACCGATATAAAATATTATAATTGTGTTAAAATATTATATTATTTAAATTAAATTTGTCAAATTCATAAGGAAATTAAGGAAATTAGGAAATGATGACCCATTTTATTAAGGAAAAGTTTAATTACGGATTTGTAAATTATTAAATTTGATATTCCTTCCTTCCTATTTGAATTAAGTTTTACTAGAATATATAATAAATAATTTAATTAATTATTTGTTATTTCATCAATAGAAGAGATTACGGATTTAATATAGAGATTACGTATAATATATATATATATATATATAGATAATCTCCAAAATTGATAAATAGTTTAATGAAATATGATAAATAGTTTATAATCTCCAAAATTATATGTATTTACTCAAAATAATAACATATAATATAAAATATTATATACATAGAGATACCGATATAAAATATTATAATTCTATTAAAATATTATATTATTTAAATTAAATTTGTCAAATTCGTAAGGAAATTAGGAAAGTATGACCCATTTTATTAAGGAAAGGTATAATTACGGATTTCTAAATTTTTAAATTTGATATTCCCTCATTCCTATTTGAATTAATTATTGTCTAAATTATGGTCTAAATGAATGTAAATTTTATTTAATTAACAATCATTAAGATATACGGTAATTATTTAATTGTTTGAATTGATGATTAGTTATATTCATGTAAATAAATATATTAGTTACTTATTTTCCACATTAATTAGTTAATTCCGTATGTTGAAATATAGTATAGATTTAAAGATTAAAGATGTTAATTGAATTATTTTGTATTTATAATAAACTTTAACAACATTAAATTTTAGTAATTCAAATTTTGAAAATCCCTTAATCATCATTCCGTATTTTTCGTCCATGATTCAAGGTAATTGAATTTCCCTAATTTTATGTTTTTCATTCATTCCCTATATACATTCCTTCTTTATTCAAATCTCCGAAATTCAATCCTTTACTATGAACTATATATAAATACTTCTCTTTCACACAACAATTCTTACACTATCACACCAAATATAACTTAAACGAATTTTTTTGTTTCTAAGGTTTATATTTGTTGTTGTTTATATCATTCGTTGTTTTTTAGTTTTTTGGTTAAAAGTGTTATTGTACCAATTAATGTTTTGTTTATTTTTAAATTTTCACCACCAGGAAGATCGAGCCAACAAACATCACCGTGTTGAATCAATTGGATGTTCTTAACAGTGACTATATCCTGAAGGTGTGTATTCTGAAACTTTGGCGTCTCAAGGATAATTCAAAGCCCGAAGAAGATTGGTCCATCGATATATATGTAAATTCCTAAATTAAGCTTATTCCTTCACCGTCTCTTATATTCCGGTAATGGCCGATTTTGTTATATGTTTTTCTGGTAAGGTTCTATTGTTTTCCGGTAAGATTATATTGTTTTCCGATTTTGTTATTTGATTTTCCGGTAAGGTTCTATTGTTTTGTTATATGTTATTCCAATAATTATATTTCATACTCCTTTTGATACTCTTATCATATTATTTTGGTAAGGTTTTATATCAATTACAATTAATTTTGTTTTTCGTTTTTGTTTGTATTTATATTAATAATTATATGATTTTTTTCTTATAATCTCTTTAGGTTATATAACAAAATCGAAGATTCAATGGAGATCTTCACTATTTCGTTTTTCCGGTAACGCGATTCAAATTTTCCGGTTGTAAATTATAACATCAATTTTACATGTTTTCACATGATTCAAATTTTTCATAATTTAATTTATTTATTATGTGATATTAATATTAATATTTAATTTTATCATTTCAGGTTATTGTCCCAAACTTGATATAGCTAATTTCATGGATTGAAGATTGTTTGATAAGATGCCTTTTATTTTTGTTTAATATTGATGTATATTTTTGTTAGTATTCATGTATTTATTTATTTTTCACAATTTATGTAATTCAATTGATTATTATATAATCCGGAAATGAAATTTGCTATAAGTCAAGTTATTGAATTAAATGATTATAATATAAAATTAATGAAGAATTTTATATAGAATTGTAAAAGATCAAAGATTAGTCTTTCTATATTTATATGAATAAATTAATATAATTTTAGAATGGTAATTAAATGAAAAGCAATGGATAAAAGATTTTATGCATTTAATGAATTGTTATACATTTTAATAAATGTTAATTAGGTGGAAAATGTATTTAAGGGAATTGCGTATGTGGACCCCAGTGTGGACACTCTATAATGATGCTACGTGGAAAAATCATTTTGTTTTAATAGTATATTTAGATTATGCATAAATTAAGGATCAGTTAAAAATATTTGTGTATATTTTAAACATTCATTTTGACATAATTAAAATGTTTTAATCTTCTTACCACTATTATATGAACAAATTAAGGACTAAATGGTTTTATTTTAAGCCATAATTTTGACATAATTAAAAGACTTTATTATAATATTGCATTAAAATTCTAACAATATTATATAACGGTTAATTGGTATTTAAATAAAATTTTAATAAAAAGATGAAAACTATTTTGAGGATGGAAAAGTTTTAATACGGGTTTTATTTTTACAATTAATTTTTCCATATTTAAAAGATTCAAATTTTCGTTCTACAACTATTATATGCATAATTATGTATAAAGGATTATGTAGTTTTATTTTAAGCAACATTTTTGAAATAATTAAAATATTTTAATATTATCTTAAATTATTCAAATAACATTAACCTGGAAAGTATTTTAAGATTTAAAAACTTGTAGTGAGAGTTTTATTTTAAGCATTCAATTTCACATAATTAAAAGGTTTTAACCTTACAAATATTATACGCATAATTATGCATAAATTAATGAACATGGGGTTTTATTTTAAGCAATAATTTTGACATAATTGACATATTATTATAGTGTAATATTGAATTCAAATTCAATTAGAATCATGTAATCATTAATTAGTATTTTAATGGAATTCTAAAAAAGTCTTGATAATATTTTGATATTGAAAAATATTTAATGGCTGATTTTTAACTTCAAATAACATTATGTAATCATTAATCTGTTATTTAAAATTTCAAACAGTTTTGTGATTCCAATTTTTATGAATAGTTCAAGATTCTAATTTGTTTATGGGATTCACCAAAAGTTTATTAATATTCCAAACGTTTATTAATTTTATCTTTGGCCCAATCTAAATTTATTTTTATGTTAATTAACATGTAGAAATTTATTTAATTATATAGAAAAAAATATATCTTATATGAAGTTATAAAAAACATTTTATAATGGTTAAAAAAATAAATAATATAATATTCAAATATATAATCAAATTTCTTTACGTTACGAATTTTCTAATTTCCACCCGTGTACTACACGGGTTAGTAACCTAGTAATAATAATAATAAGTGAGTTCTATTGTGTCCTTAAAAGTAAAAAAAAAAACAAAACAAAAAAAAAATTCATCACACACCACCACACCACACCACCACCCCTAGTAAAAAACCATCACATGTGATGAATTTAAGGATGATGATGTGGCACCATTTGATTGGGTGGGGTGTGTGATGAGAAATTTCATTACATCCACCACCCCTCCCCCCTAATGCTTCAACTTAATTGACTTTTTGGGTTTTGGAAGCGTAAGTTTTGAACTAAAACTGAAAATAAAATTGATATCAAGTGCACACTGCACACACCCATTTTGGACGGGCCCAATACTCAATATTCAGGAGAATCCTTGATGCATATTTAGTTGGTACTTGTTTTCATAACCCTAATATAAACAAAAAAAATAAAATAAAATAAAATAAAGATAAAAACAAGACCAATTGGATCCATATTATGTGATTTTTTAAACCAAAATTTTCCAGCTAAAATACCGTTAACTATATATTTGCAATGTTTTAATCCACTATCTCGTTTTTAATAAGACAAACACTTTATCATTAAATCATTAGATCATGTGAAGTCAACAAAAATATTTATAAATGTTGATGTGAATCATACAAGTTACCACTAACATTTTGGTGCTTGCTATGCTTCAATAGCTTTTATTCTATGATTATTTTAAGTAAATAAGCGCGTGCAAGTTATTTTCTATATAGTCATTAATTATTGTTCATTTGTTATGTTATGTTATCATAATTACTATTACCATTATCGTTCATTAACATCCAACAACGTTACACCAATCTCTTGTAGCATATGTTCTACTAATATTCTTTTCTTTTAACACTCTATACGTATGAAGATTGACAATGTTTTAACGTAATGCAATTCAATCAACCTTGATTAATTAACGTTAACATATATTAATATACTTAAGCTGATGATTAAGCTAATAGTGTTTTCTTTAATGACATTCACGCATATGCTTTACTTTACACATTTACTCATACAATCATCACACGTGCACTCCACAAGATTTGAACTTACAATCATATGGTTAGAGAGTACACAACTTTACCATCAGTATGTCTCATTGGAGACGATTAAGTTAATAGTTATCTTTTAGAAAGATCTTCAGAACCCTGTTTGGCTATTTAAGAAGATAAAGACAAACGAATATTAAAGATAAGTATCACATTCTAACGACCAAACTCCAAAGTAGAAAATAAAATAAATTTGGTAAATGATAAAATAGTTGACAACCAAGGCTTTCTATGTTGAATTAAAATATTGAAAACCCAAATTCACTTCTATCTATTTTTTTTTAACGACCAACTAAGTAACGCCGGGTATTTCGTACGCGACCCCAATTGGCTAAAGGTAGCCCGAGCCGGCCACTAGTCTGGACGGACGAAGCCCCTAGCGGTCCACAACATCTAAATATTTCATTAGTTTCTCACCTTTAACATTAGTTTCTCACCAAACTCCAAAGTAGAAAATAAAATAAATTTGGTAAATGATAAAATAGTTGACAACCAAGGCTTTCTATGTTGAATTAAAATATTGAAAACCCAAATTCACTTCTATCTATTTTTTTTTAACGACCAACTAAGTAACGCCGGGTATTTCGTACGCGACCCCAATTGGCTAAAGGTAGCCCGAGCCGGCCACTAGTCTGGACGGACGAAGCCCCTAGCGGTCCACAACATCTAAATATTTCATTAGTTTCTCACCTTTAACATTAGTTTCTCACCAAACTCCAAAGTAGAAAATAAAATAAATTTGGTAAATGATAAAATAGTTGACAACCAAGGCTTTCTATGTTGAATTAAAATATTGAAAACCCAAATTCACTTCTATCTATTTTTTTTTAACGACCAACTAAGTAACGCCGGGTATTTCGTACGCGACCCCAATTGGCTAAAGGTAGCCCGAGCCGGCCACTAGTCTGGACGGACGAAGCCCCTAGCGGTCCACAACATCTAAACATCTAAATATTTCATTAGTTTCCACCCGTGAAAATCCTTGAGTACTTCTTGGATCTCAGGATCCTCAATGCATCTCAAATATGGACCTGCAAGAGATTTTCTATATACCATATCGTTTAACAAAATATATTGGGATACCTTGAGTTTGAAGGACTTGGGATTTTCTGTGGCTGGAATTTCTCCAGTCTGAATATAGTTCTTGATAAGATGGATCCATGATCCTCTGTTATTTGAGGATAAATGATCCCAGAGCACGATTTCTTTATCATTCGTTATCTCTCCAACTTGCTGTTCTCCTATTGCTGGCGAGAGAATGTGGATTATTGGGATTTTCAAATCCTCAAGAATCTTCAGAGATGAGGCTAAGTTTGCTAAGGCATCTGCCCCAGCGTTTTCTTCCCTTGGTACCTGTGTGATATTAAATATTTCTAAGGATTTTGACAATTC
Organism: Bidens hawaiensis; assembly: GCF_021521415.1. Classification (NCBI taxonomy): domain Eukaryota; kingdom Viridiplantae; phylum Streptophyta; class Magnoliopsida; order Asterales; family Asteraceae; genus Bidens; species Bidens hawaiensis. The sequence continues at coordinate 1,130,546 of NW_027491209.1, read as the reverse complement.
CTTCACAACATCTAAATATTTCATTAGTTTCTCACCTTTAACAGCATACAAGACGTTAAAGTGGTTAGTTATCAACAAAGAATCTACATAAACTTGAAGATACCTGATCCTCATGCTTTTGGCTAATTGCAAACCTGCGATTAAAGCTTCGTACTTTGCTTCATTGTTTGTTGCCTGGAACACACAAGCTATGGACTGGGGTAATATGTCCCCCCAGTGGCGATTTCAGTAGGATCCCTAATCCTGTTCCTCTCACGTTGGATGCTCCATCAATGAAGAGTATCCAAGGATCATTGGTCTTTTCCAGTTGTTGTACTTCCAAGTCATCTTCTTTTTGTAGATCACTAGTGAAATCAGCCACAAAGTCCGCTAGTGCTTGAGACTTGATTGCTATTCTTGGCTCGTATTGGATATCATATGCACTTAATTTCACAGCCCACTTAGCCATTCTACCTGACAACTCTGGTTTTCTAAGAACATTTATTTATAGGATAGTTAATTCTTAAAATAATAGGATGAGTTTCAAAATAATGTCTTAATTTAGTAGAAGCCATAATAAGTGCAAGAATTAACTTTTCTAAATGAGAATACCTGGACTCCGCATCTAGAAGATTTTTACTTACATAGTATACAGGATGTTGTTCACCTTCATGATCCTTTACCAAGACGGCACTCACCGCATTTCCTGAGACAGCAAGATATAGATACAAGGATTCTCCATCCACAGGCATCATTAGAGTTGGAGCTGAGGATAAGTAATCCTTTAGGGCTGTAAGCGCAGCTTCATCCCTTTCAGTCCATTCAAATTTCTTGTTCTTTCTAAGGATATCATAGAAGTCTTTTCACTTCTCGGAGGATCTTGAGTTGAATCTATTCAAAGCCGCTATTCTTCCAGTGAGTCTCTGGACATCTTTGGCATTTGCAGGAGACTTGAGATTGATAATGGCTTCGATTTGCTCTGGGCTTGCTTCAATTCCTCTTTTTGTGACCATATATCCCAGAAACTTTCCAGTCTTAACACCAAAGTGGCATTTGGATGGATTCAGTTTCATGTTATAGTGGTCTAGGATATTGAATGCTTCCTCAAGGTCCCTGAGGTGTTCCTCTACTTTCTTCGACTTTACCACCATATCATCTATGTATACCTCCATAGTCTTGCCCAATTGGTCCTTGAACATCATGTTGACTAGTCTTTGATACGTCGCTCCTGCATTTCTTAGTCCAAACGGCATAGCAGTATAACAATATATGCCGGTTGGAGTCATGAATGTTGTATCCTCTTGATCAGATGGTTCCATCTGAATTTGTTGGAATCCAGTGGAAGCATCCATAAAGGTTAGCATTTCATGTCCAGTCGTTGCATCCACCATGGCATCTATATGTGGTAATGGGAAAGGATCCTTGGGGCATGCCTTGTTTAAATCCGTGAAATCGACACACACCCTCCACTTTCCATTCTTTTTTGAAACAACGACCACATTAGCTAACCATCGAGGATATTGAACATCTCTGATCATACCGGCCTTAAGAAGTTTTTCAACTTCTTCTTGTATGATCTTGTTCCTCTCAGGAGCGAATTTTCTTCTCTTCTGATAGACGGGTTTAACAGTTAAATCAAGGCCGAGTTTATGAGTGATTACCTCTTTTGAAATATCTGTCATGTCTGAGTGCTTGAAGGCAAAAGTAGATCTTCTTCGCTCTAAGAAGGATATTATATCCTCCTCGATCTTACTCGGGATACTGGATCCTAGGAACACCTTTATTTCTGGATCTTCGGGGTCCAGTGATACTTCTTTAAGGTCTTTCTCCCGAGCTTCCAACACGTCCCTAGGAAGTGTTTGTAGTTGCTATGCTATAGTTGGTTTGGTTGTTGGCTTCATTGATGATGAATAATAGTTCTTGGCCTCCGCCTGGTCACCCACTATCTTTACAACTCCCCAAGGAGTAGGCAGTTTGATGCATTGGTGATAAGTGGAAGCTACAGCCTTCATTCCATGGAGCCAAGGCCTACCTAAAATAACATTACAACAGGAAAGGTTATCTAAAATAACATTACAAGGGTAGTCATCATCGTCATCTCCTTCTTCAACTGCCCGTACGTTCTGATTATTGAACTTGGCGTACGGCTTCGAATTGTTGTTCCTATTCCAGGATCCTTTATTCTTTTCGGGAGTTTCTTGTTTCGTTTGTCCTCCGAGACGATCCTAGATCTTTTTATCTTCCTCTAATCGGATGTATCTTAATGCCCTGTTTCTGACTTCATCTAATGTCTTGCACGGAGTCATCACTAAATCATCATAAAAAGGGGAGCTCTTTTGAATTCCCATTTTGTATGATTCAACAGCAGTAGTCATATCAAGCTTTGGGATATCTAGAGCCTCCTTGCCGAACCTGGTAACGAAATCCCTAAGAGATTCATCACTAGGTTGAACAACACGATATAAATCAATGGTTAACCTCTCAAATTTTTGACTACATGAAAATTGAGTGTTAAACAAATTAACTAAATGAGAGAAAGATGTAACCGAGAAAGGGGGGAGACTTAGCAGCCATTTTAGTGCAGCTCCCGTTAGTGTGGCTCCAAATCCTTTGTAAAGGCAAGCCTCGTTGAGTCTTTCAGGGACATGATTAATTTCCATCCTTTCCCTATACTGGGCAACATGTTCCTCCGGATCGGTGCTCCCATCATACGTCTTCATGTTGGGAGTTTGGAACCGCTTCGGGATTTCAGCATCACATATGGGTGGAGCGAATCTGGATAATTTGTGACTTCCCTCCGGTATCTCAGGAATTGGACGTATTACTCCCGGGACACTGGATAGCATATCCTTTAGCTTCTGTAACTCCTTGGCCATGGCCTGGTTGATACCTGAATCCTGCATGGGAACACGGTTAGTATCTAAAGATATAGGATCGTACCAGTTACCTCTATACTGAGTGGAGTTTGGTATTCCCGATGAGTATCTGGGATAAGAGGAGTCAGCAATCGGAGTGGGTCCTCCAGAAGCTATGGTCTGCATGGGGATTATGTCCCCATCATGGACTTCGGAAGACCGTTGATGATGGGATCCAAAGGATCCTTGATCCTGAAAGAAGGATCCTTGATAAGGAATCCTGGAAGATCCTGGCGGAAGCATCCCTGATCCCCTTCGGAACATCGAGGAACTCTGCATTGGTTAACCCATCGACACATGGTTGAAGCTAGATGGTCCTTGCTGGAAATCCGAGTATCCTTGGATCTGATGACCCATGGATCCTTGTTGAAGGTTGGATGATCCTTGCTGAAAGGCTGAGGATCCTTGAGTCTGAGGACCCATGGATCCTGGTTGAAGGATGGATGATCCTTGCTGAAAGGCTGAGGATCCTTGAGTCTGAGGACCCATGGATCCTTGTTGAAGGATGGATGATCCTTGCTGAAAGACTAAGGATCCTTGAGTCCGTTGACCCATGGATCCTTGTTGAAGGATGGATGATCCTTGCTGAAGCTGAGCTAGGGATCCTGGACTGGTGAAATCCAGCATCCTAGGCATCAGGGGGGGTGAGATGCTCTGCTGGCCTCTTGGACTTTTTGATGTCTTCGATCTCACGCAGGATCCTTTGGTTGGTCTTGTTCTGTTATTCCATATATGCTTTCACCTGCAAAAACATAGAGGAAACGTCATTGTTAGAGTTTACCGCCGAAGTAGCAGCGGTTTTTGAGCTCTGGAAGACTGGTAGTTGCGTGAGGTAAGGTGCTAAGGATCAAGTCTCCAAATCTGTTATGTGAGGTAAGGTGCTAACACGATAACGAAAAGTGTATAAGCGTAATATTGGTGAACACAAAGATGTGATTACGAGGGAAAAAGCCCTTAACCAAGATAGTCTTACTTCGGTCAAAACTTATCAAGGTAATCTTTGGTAAAATAACCTCGGTCAAGGATTAATAGGATAATATTTGGTCGAATTACTTTAGTCAATGATCAACAAGGTAACATTTGGTCGATGAGTATGTGATTATCGTGGTCTCCGGCACAAAAAACCCCCGGACGGTGAAAACTATCACCGTCAATTATATTGATAAATAAAAGATGGTTACAAGTGCGGTGGAGTATATGATCGAGATTACAAAGTAAGCTAGAGTGTAGAGAGAATGCTAGTTTCTACTCTAGTGTGTGTGTTAGTACATGTGTTTACCTACTCGATCATAGCTCATTTAAATAAGATAACAACAATAACAATATTTCCTAATTATCCGGAAGTCCTCCACTTAGCCGCTCCACGACCTTTGACCATGTGCCAATAGTCATCCAGTAGCGAGATAAGCGGTAGACCAAGTCTAGATACCGTTGTTGTTATTTAAACATCAATCTTCTAGAGAATTCGTTCATAATCAACTATGTTGAATTAGGATCCTGGATCCACGTTCCAGCTAGAAGCTTTCCTGTGAGGATAATTGATGCAAGTTCGTCTTAAAGTTGCTACACCTGTTTAACACATCATCATACTAAACGCAATCATTAGTAAACAAGTAATACCGAGGATCGTCGATCCTTTATATCCTGATATATATTTCAAGGATAAACTATCCATAAGAGAGTCAAGGATAAATGATCCTTAGTGTAAAATTCATGGCATAACCATGTCCTCGGAGAGGTTTAGGTCTATCAAATCATGCCTAATCCTCTCATCCCAAGTCAATTTCGGTCGTCCTCTACCCCTCCTCCCCTCTATAGTAATGTTTTCTACGGATCTAATAGGATTCGTCGTCTGTCTTCTCTTTACATGTCCAAACCATCTCAATCTCCACTCTCTTATCTTGTCTGCTATGTTCGCCACCCCTAATCTCTCGCGAAACACACCGTTTCTTATTCGGTCTAGCCTTGTGTGCCCACACATCCAACGTAGCATTCTCATTTCTGCTACCTCCATCTTCCGCACTTGTGCCTTCTTGATGGCCCAACAATCTGTTCCATATAGCATTGCAGGTCTAACCGCCACCCTATAGAATTTTCCCTTTAGTTTAGTCGGGAAACTCTTGTCGCACAATATACCTGTGGCTGCTTTCCATCTACACCATCCTACCTGAACTCGGTGGGTCACATCACTGTCATAGTTTATGCTACAGTAATAGTTTATGCTTACATATTCAGCCCATCTGAATTCAAAAGTTGCAAAGTCAGCCCTTGTAGTTGTTTATCTTTCATGTCTCAATTTGTTTTTTATGTTTTTGAATTGCTTTGGATATGTATAGTTGCTTTAGTATGACTTATTAAATTAAATGGTATTGGTTTTAAAAAAACTCCGATTTTAATTAATTATTCTATATCTTTGTTTGAATGCTTGTAACATTTTTAGATTTACACAATTCTTCATATATTGGTTTTATTCATCATTATTTTTTCATTTTAATGTTTTTATGCTACAACTTCACAATTTTATTACAACTTGCGTCGGTGCATTCTTTAAAAAAAATCTAATTACCCAGTTGTGATTGATATCTTTTCTCGATATTTCATTATAAATGCTAATGAAAATGGAGTTGTATACAATATAAACATTTTTTAAACATCATGACCTATATATATCGAGTGCCCGTGTCTGACGAACCAAATCGAACAATAGTGATACACGCGTCGGTATTAATGGAACCGATATCATGTAAAACATGTTTCGAATTTCTACTAGGCATATCACAACTTTGTTTTTTGGGTTTTCTCTATTAGTTATTATACCGAGTGTCGATGTCATACATGTGTTTTGGATAAAAATCTGCTAAGGATAATGTATCCAAATCTGTTAAGTGAGGTGTAGTGCTAAGACGATAATATTGAAGGTGTAATCGAAATCTTGGTGAACACAATGATTTGATCACGAGGGAAAAGCCCTTGAATACGATAATCTAACTTCGGTCAAAAGTTAACAAGATAATCTTTGATCGATTGACTTCGGTCAAGGATTAACAAGATAATCTTTGGTCGAATCATTTCGGTCAAGGATCAACGAGGTAACCTTTGGTCGGATAGTACGTTATTATAGTAATCTCCGGCACAAAAAACCCCCGGACGGTGAAAACTATCACCGTCAAGTTTGTTAATGGTAAAAATCGTGTTACAAAGGTTGAGATATGATCAAAGATTACAAGAATATCTAAGTGTGTATGTGTATGAACTGCTAGAGAGATTTATTGACAAAGTATTGTAAAATGTCTGCAGCTAATGAGTGTGTAGTAACCTAATTTTGATCATAATCTCAATATAAATATAAATAAAGGCTAACTAACTCCTATTTTTATGGCACTACTCCCACTAGCTTAGTCTTCACTATTGACCACGTGCTGGAGGTGCCTTGTAGCATAATATTAAGTAGACCACATCCTTGAGCCGTTGCAATTGATAACTATCAACCTTCATATAAGAAACAACCGTTAACAACACCAATTGCTGAGGATCCTTGATCCTGGCATAGCTCTGGAACTCTTCAGAAGGATAATTGATCCAGACATGTCTTCAAGAATAGCATATCCTCAGCACTCAGTTATTTGTGACTCAACAAGAAGTCCTATAAATCCGCCACTTCTCCCACTAAACGTGTTACAGCCATTTGACCACGTGTTTGACAAGTCCAATAGCGAGATATTCGTGGAATAAGTCTTGGAGCCGTTATACTTATTAAATAACAACCTACACACAAGAAACAATTGTTAATAATACCAAGTACTGAGGACCACTAATCCTGACAGGATCTGTCTAAGGATAACTGATCCAAGAACATATGTCAGGATAATGTATCCACAACAAATTTCCGTGCCCCAACAATTGCCCCCAAAATGGCGGTTGTGATAAGATCACAGCTGTCATTTTTCCTTTGAATTAAAACTTCCTTCAAAAACATATGTTATTTGACAAGCTAGATATAATTATCGTATATCTATAGAGTTTCCTTGAGAACTTCCCTTCAAGCTATATATCCAACTCCTCTTATTCTCCCTGCAAATCATGAACAGCTAGTAATACTTGTTTAACCCGGGTAGATGGTCCTTCTTTCGTATGGTGAAATCCGGGTTAAGGATTTTGGGTAAGTCCAGGTTACTTGTGTTAATAATATAGAACTTTTGACTATTTACTCGTTGTTATTTTGAAAGATTGTTTGATATAGATTTAGTCTAGTTGAATGTTTTAAGAAATAATCTTGAGTAAAAAGTTTTAGGATAGAATATCCTTGCAACAATAATTTAAAGATTTTAAATCCTTAAGTAAAAAAGTTTACAAAGATCTTAGATAAATAAATGTAAATTGACAAGTAGAAATCATACCATAAGGTCTGATTAGACCTAGGTTACCATAAGCGTTTAACATTCCGTAACCCTTGTAAAAATTAATTTAAGGATCTTGAATCCATAGATGTTGATCCTCCTGTGATCTTTGTAATCAAACTTAGGATACCTGATGCAAACAACTTATTAAATGGGATTAAACCCAACAAACTGGGGACACAGCCAAATAAACTGGGGACAAGCCCATAAAATAAACTGGGGACAAGCCCGTGCAACTGGGGACAAGCCCGTGTAATCTGGGGACAAGCCCGTGAACTGGTGTTAAACTGGGGACAAGCCCAAAAACTGGGGACAATCCCAAACTGGGGACAAGCCCAAAATCGGTGTTTTGCTGGGGACAAGCCCAAACGTGAGATAACGTGAAAACGTTATAAACCTTAGCTAACATGAAAGTGTTAGAAACCTTTGTCTTGAGATAACGTGAAAACGTTATAAACCGTCGGTACGGTACGTCTACCATAAATCGTAGGATCCTCCATATAGCCGAAGACAACGAAATTGCCAGCCACTAAGCGTGTACTGGCCCCGCTGCCTCGGACTATACGTTGGATAGCGTGCGCTACAGGCGATTGTAAGAAAGGTGAAAACCTTTCAATCTTAGAGGATATGACCATTGGGGGTCGTATCCAAACGTGGGCTAGGCCAAGAGAAACAAGACAATACCTCAAATGTAAGGAGAGGTGGCCAACCTCTTGATCATCAAGTAAATTATTATAATCCTGCATGGTTACTCAAAACTTGGAAACTATAAAATGTTAAGAATATATTATCCTTAAACTAATAATAATTCAAAAAGAATAACTGATCATATAGATGTTACCGATTTAGGGGATCCTTGATCCTTTTTGGATAATATATCCTCTTAGGATAGTAGATCCTTATCAGAAAAAATATTTCTTGAGGTGGATGACATTCCATGCTCTTGGTAACCCGTTTCCTTCCATTGTGAGCAAATGATATGCCCCCTTTCCTCCTTGTGACTCAATCTGATAAGGTCCTTCTCATTTGGGCGCTAGCTTCCCATCAGCCGGATTTGTTGTGTTTTGGAAGGCTTTCCTCAACACTAGATCTCCTTCTTGAAATCTTCTGATTCTGATATTTTTGTTGTATGCCCGAGCTACCCTTTGTTGATAAGCTGCCATTCTGATCTTTGCTAGGTCTATGAGTTTTTCTATAGTATCCAAGTCTTCAATAAGGATTCCTTCATTGGCTTCAGGATCATGGATGCTCATTCTGGCCGTAGGAACTACCATTTCGGTAGGAAGTACAACCTCTGAGCCAAACACCAATGAGAAAGGTGTTTGACTTGTCGCATTCTTTGGCGTTTTCCTGTCTGCCCAAAGAACATAAGGAAGTTCTTTAGCCCATTTTCCCTTCTTGGATCCTAGCTTCTTCTTTAAGTTGTTGATAATGATCTTGTTGTTATACTCCGCTTGACCATTGGCTTGAGGATGAACCGGAGTGGAAGTAATCATTTTAATGCCCCAACTGTCACAAAAGTTAGTGGTTCTATTTCCGATAAACTGGGAACCATTATCACAAATAATATCAGCAGGAATACCAAATCTACTTATAATATTTCGTTTAATAAAAGATATCACTTCCCTTTCTCGGACCTGTACGAATGCTTCTACCTCAATCCATTTGGAGAAGTAGTCATTCATAGCAAGCATAAAAACCTTTCCACCGGGTGCTTTTGGTAGCTTGCCCACAATATTCATACCCCATTTCACGAAAGGCCATGAGGAGGATATAGGATATAGAGACTTCGCTGGCTGATGAAGGATGTTCGCGTGCCTTTAACAAGCATCACATTTTGTAACACCGCGTCCTTTACCCTCTTTAATTTAAGCCCAAAACAATAACTTAGAAAGTATAGGGACTGAAATTTCAAATTCTGAAAATCTTCTACCGCGACGGGGTAGCAAAAAACCCATCGCGTAGCGCGATGGGGTTGGTGAGTCACCGGACACGTGTCGAACACCATGTCAACACGTGGCGCAATGTGACAGGCCACGTGTCACCACCGCATAAGGCGGGGTAAAAGACGGCGCCGCGGTACGCGACAGGTTCCAAGGAACCTATCAGGTACCGCGATGGGGGTTCAAAAATGGCTATAAAAGGGGGGTAACAGGCATGAACCCCATTCATCCCAAACCACACCACTCTTTACACACACATAGCCTTGGGAAGCGTGTCCCATTGCCGTAACAAGCCAACGTGCTGTTTTTCTCGTAATTCGTGCAAGAAACGAAGTTGTAATCAAGCTAGCAATCGTATAAGCGAGTAGATCAAGATTCCGCTTTTTTCTTATTATCAATCTAAGTGTCCGCTTTAAGGTAGGGTTTACGTTTAAGTTATTTTAATTATAGCTTAGACTATCAATCGAGGCTATGGCCTTTAACCTTGATCGTATTTTACAAACATTCATTCACAATCATGTTTTCCTGGACGTTACTTTATGATGAAGTAATGTTAAACAAAAAGATATATTTTGACGGGCATGTAGAACCTGGAAGGGGGATATCACTAGTAGTAAGTTTCTTGCCTAAGGAAAAGTAATTCGCATAAATCCCAATCAACCGAGGGACCCGTTTACTTACCTGGAGAAACTTACCAACGTGATAGAACCTATTAGGCCAAAGCATGCTATATCAAACGTCACATAAAATCAAGTGTTTTCAATCACAATCAAAGATAAACGATTTCAAGGTTAAGCTTACAATCATAGCTTAATCATCATTCAAATCATTCATACAAACCTATTTATGTATAGGTTAAAATCATTCACAATCAATCAATCAATCAGTCAAGGGTTTTCAACACCAACGGGTACAAGTGAATACGTTAACATTTTCAATCAGTCAAAACATGTTTATACTCAATAAGACGAACGGGTGTTTATCTTAACGAGTCAATCAATGTCTACATGAGATAATGAAATCTCTAAAACGTTATAATACAAAGTAGAGAATAATATCAACTCAGACCGAATACACATGTGTCTGGATCCAAACATAACTATTAAAGTTCAATCAATCAATCAAAGGCAATGAAGCCGCGAGCTTAAACGGTCATGACCAGTTCTCAGTTCAGGGCCGTTTGGCTCGGGGAATACCGTTGTGTGTGTAGGGCAGTGGTACATATATACCGGAAGTAGAAATACTTCCGCTGAGATTGCCAAGAAAACTACATTTGTATTGTAATGTCATTCAAAATGTTTTATTGAGTCATACGTGTTCACCAGCATATAGCTGACGTATTTTTCCAACCCATTGCAGGTAATTAAGCATAAGTAGCAATAGCAAGGATTGGAGTATTATGATGATAGAAGCCCGTACAAGATGGCTTCGTTTTTTGATAACTAAAATCCTTGTAATATGGAACATATGTTTTGTAAACCGATACTCGGGTATTTAATTCCCGAGTAAGTTTTCAATGTAAATTAATATTATATTTAACCTAAAGTCTTCGCTAAAAATTAACCCATAAACTCTGATACATTTACAAAACAGGTACCAACTTGTGGTCACACGCCTAGGCCTTAAGTAGGGGTGTGACAGGTTGGTATCAGAGCCATCGGTTTCAGCGAATTAGGTATTAAACATTAGTACCTAGGCTTTAACCATTATTATGATCATTATCATTAATCGTAGGGATAAGATAGGATTGGTAAACCTCCTATCCCTAATCTAACTAAAAGTGCAGATATCTTATATTAACTACTTTGGTCATAGACACCGAGTAGCCATTCTATCAAAACCAACAATCAACTACGAACCATCCTATATGGAGAGTAGCAATAGTTATTATACTAGTTTTTTCAATCACAATCAACCAATCGTTCCGAACTTGCCTTTTGGGAGCCAACCGGTGTATCTCCCAGGGAGTCAGCAAATGCCAATAGAGATTTCTGACGACACCATCGACAACAATCCTCAGTATTATCCATCCGACATTCCAACTTACCATCCTTCCGAGGAACAGGAAGTGCAAAGCAAGATCAAGCAGGAAACTAAATCGGAGTCATCAAGCTGGATGAATTGTCACTCTGATCAAAGGGGGTGGAAATTTGGATCACCACCATTGAACTATCAATATGAGACCCCACCAGCATCTATAGAACCCAGTTATAAACCAAAAATGAGGGTTAGCATGCCATACAAAAAGAATTTTAACTCAACATCAATCAAGAACCCTTATGAATCCGAGGAGGATTCTGAAGAGGAAAAAGAGAATGAAAATCCTTACTTCCCTTCATACTTAGGATCAAGGCCTTCGATATCGCAACAAGCAAAGGAGATTTGTGAGAAGGCAAATCTCATCGAGGAGTTTTACACCACTAATATTCCCGATGAAGAAATGCACACATATGTTGCGAACCCGCATCTCTATCCCCAAGAGAATGCTTATCTCTAGCCGCATCCGCGCCAACGGGATATCCGAACCTGCCAAATTCGGTTACGGATGAGCTGAGAAATGAGAAAGTTTACAAAAAGAGAATGGGGAGAAAGATTGCCAAGAAATGTGACAAGATGAAAAATCTTGTTACAAAATGGATTAAGGATTAGAAATCGTTGTTGTATACTGTTGTAGTTGTTGTAATCCTTTTTCTTGTAAGATAAATAATGTAATATAAAGTGTGTCTTTTCCTAAATTTTGTTTTATTCATGTAACAACATGTCTAAAGCAAACAGTAATCCAGAAATTCAAGTAAACAATAAAGGAAAGACAATTGAAGAAATTTTACAAGAAAAAGCTATCGCGGACAATATACAAGCCATACCACAAAATTATGTGCTTGGTATTCGCGATTTGATTAAGGAAGCCGTAAATCCAATCTATGAAATTCTGAAAAATGATCAAGTAGAACTGCTTCTCAATCTAATAAAAGAGCAAGTAGAAGTGAAACCACTACTTCAAAAAGAGAATCAAAGAAAGAATCCAAAAAGGAATCAGAAAAGAAGGAGAGTAAGAAAAAGGAAACTGAAAGAAAGAAAGAAACGAGTGATGCTAGTTCAACGGCTGAAAACAACCTCTATGAGAAAACAAAGAAACTCAAGATACATGAAGGTTGTGATTTCAAGGTGTTTATAGTTTATAACCCCAAAGAATTTCACGGGGACAAGGAAACAATACATACTCTCCGATGGTTGGAGGAAATGGAATCGATCGTGTTGATTAGCAAGTGTACGGAGAGTGAAAAGGTGCAGTATACCTCCCAAATGTTTAAGGGGGGAGGCATTAGAGTGGTGGAATACCCTGATTGGAATCAAGGGTAGAGAAAATCTATACAATCTAGACTGGGCAACGTTCAAGGCTATGGTATTGAAGAAATTCTGTCCGATCAATGAAATGGATCAGATTCAAACCATGCTGTGGAACCACAAGGTTGTGGGAACCAATCTCAAGGAATATAATACCAAGTTCCTTGAGTACTGTAGAATTGTGCCACATCTGGTCACTCCTGAAATCAACAAAGTGACACGATACATCTACGGATTACCAATCGAAATCCGTGATTATGTTCGTTAACATATGCCGTCTTTGACGGAATCGGCTATGGAGTTGGCCGGATATTTGATGGATGGGATGATAAGGAATCTGGACGAGAGGAAGAAAGATGATGGCAAGACGCTAGTTGGTGGAAAAGTGAGAAAACTGAGAAGAAGAAGGAAGGGGCGTTTGTATATAGTCGCCCCATTTGCAAGTCATGCGGTAGGAGACATTTTGGTAGATGTCTTCGACCAACTAACACCGTTGTATGTGGATTTTGCAAGAAACCGGGACATTCGGAAGCATATTGTAGGAAGAAGACTGGAGTATGTTTTGAGTGTGGCGAGAAGGGACATTATAGTACTGAATGTCCAAAGAAGAAGCCAACAGTAATGACAGTTGGTGCAAGTGGCAGTGGTGTGAAGACTGGTGCCAAGAAAGGAAATGCTCGTGTCTTTATGTTAGACACTCAAAAGGCAGCTGATATACCGGACGTGATCACCTGTACGTTCCCTATAAATAATGTTTATGCTAGAATATTATTTGACTCGGGGTGCAAACCAAAGCTTTATAGATTATAAATTCTGTAGTCTATTAAATGAGCCCTTAGTTAAACTAGATAAACATTATGAAGTAGAAACTGCTGATGGAAGTATAAGTAGAATAACCAAGGCTTTAGAAAATGCCACAATATCTTTAGCCAATCACGTCATACCTGTACGATTGTTACCCATGACATTGGCAGGTTTTGATGTTGTATTAGGTATGGACTGGTTATCGTTTAATCAGGCCCGTATCCTATGTAATGATAGAGCCATCGACATTCGAACACCTGATAATAAGATTATTCGTATAACCGGAGATAAGGAAGGAGGAAAGGTAGGAATCATTTCCAAGATCAAAGCAAGTCATTGCATAGGTAAGGGATGCCTTGCATTCATGGCCTATGTAACCAAGGAACCCGAACCCAAGAAGATGGAGGAAGTGCCGATCGTGTCCGAATTTCAAGATGTCTTTCCTAACGAGTTACCAGGAGCCCCGCCTGATAGAGAAGTAGAGTTCAAGATTGACCTTATACCAGGAACGTCACCAATTGCCAAATCACCTTATCGCCTAGCACCTACGGAAATGAAATAGTTAAAGAAATAGTTGGATGAGTTATTAGAGAAAGGATTCATATGACCGAGTTTGTCACCGTGGGGAGCTCCAATTATATTTGTAAAGAAGAAGGATGGATCGATGAGAATGTGTATAGACTACCGAGAGCTAAACAAGGTCACGATTAAGAACAGGTATCCACTACCAAGAATCGATGATTTGTTTGATCAGCTCCAAGGAGTAAGCTGTTTCTCAAAGATTGATCTTAGATCGGGTTACCATCAATTAAAAGTGCAAGTGGATGATATACCTAAAACAACATTTAGAACCCGATATGGACATTATGAGTTCACTGTGATGCCTTTTGGACTCACTAATGCTCCAGCAGCTTTCATGGATATGATGATTCGGATTTGCAAGCCATACTTGGACAAGTTTGTTATTGTCTTCATAGATGACATTCTTGTTTACTCAAAATTCAAAATCGATCATCAAGTTCATCTTAAGATTATACTTGAAACCCTAAGAAACGAGAAATTATATGCCAAGTTCTCCAAGTGTGAATTTTGGTTGTCCGAAGTACAATTTCTTGGTCATGTTATAAATGAAAAGGGTATTCAAGTAGATCCAGCAAAGATTGAGGCTATAACCAAATAGGAGAAACCTAAGACACCGACTCAAGTCCGAAGTTTTCTAGGCTTAGCCGGATATTATCGACGATTCATTCAAGACTTCTCCCGGATAGCTGTCCCATTAACTTCGCTAACAAGAAAAGCAATTAAGTTTGAATGGGGACAAACGCAAGAGGACGCATTCGAAACACTAAAACAAAAGTTAACCAATGCACCTATTCTGGCATTTCCAGATGGATTAGAAAACTTTACCATTTACTGTGATGCTTCGCACACGGGAATGGGATGTGTTTTGATGCAAGGAAAGAAAGTTATTGCATATGCTTCGAGACAATTGAAAGTTCATGAAAAGAATTACACCACGCACGACCTTGAATTAGGCGCTATAATTTTCGCTTTGAAGTTATAGCGACATTACTTGTATGGTGTAAAGTTCACGGTATATACTGATCACAAAAGCTTGAAGCATATATTCGATCAAAAGGAGTTGAATATGAGACAAAGGCGTTGGATGGAAACACTTAATGATTACGACTGTGAGATCGTATATCATGAAGGAAAAGCCAACGTAGTGGCTGACGCCTTAAGTAGAAAAGAATATGAGAAGCTAAAGAGAGTACGAGCTCTTAGATTGGAACTTAAAGTTGATTTAGCTAGTCAAATCAAAGAAGCTCAGAAATTGACACTGGAAGAAGGAAACATCAAGGCCGAAAAAGAAATAGGCACAATTGATCAATTGATTTAAGGAAGTGACGAAATTCTTAGACTTGGTACAAGGATTTGGGTACCAATGGTCGGAAATCTAAGAGATAAGATTCTCGAAGAAGCACACAAGTCAAAATATACGATGCATCCAGGTAGTGACAAGATGTATCACAATTTAAAAGATGACTATTGGTGGATCGGTATGAAGAAAGATGTTGCTTTGTATGTAGCTAAATGTCTAATGTGTTCCAAAGTGAAAGCTGAACATCAAAAACCGTTAGGATTACTACAACAACCGGAAATCCCGATATGGAAGTGGGATATGATAACCATGGATTTCATCATGAAGTTACCAAACACTTCACGCCAAAATGATGCAATTTGGGTTATGGTAGATAGACTCACGAAGTCTGCTCATTTCATTTCAATCCAAGAAACGTTTAGTATGGATAAGTTAGCACAATTATATGTCGAAAACATTGTATCCTTGCATGGTGTGTCGCTATCCATCATATCCGACAGATATAGTCGTTTTACTTCAAATTTCTGGTCCATTTTTCAAAAAGCCATGGGGACGCGACTAAATTTAAGTACTGCTTACCATCCCCAAACTGATGGCCAAAGTGAACATACGATTCAAACCTTGGAAGATATGCTTCGTGCCTGTATTATTGACTTAGGAGGAAGTTGGGACACTCATCTTGCGCTGATAAATTCTCGTACAACAACAGTTATCATACGAGTATCCAAGCAGCACCATTCGAAGCATTGTATGGACGTAAGTGTAGAACACCTGTGTGTTGGTCAGAAACAGGTGATAGTCAGTTTTCAGGGCCTGAAATTGTTCAAAGGACTACCGACCAAGTAATACAAATTCGTGAACGATTGAAAACAGCAAGGGATAGACAAAAGAGCTATGCGGACATTCGCCGCAAGCCTTTGGAATTCAAAGAAGGCAATAAAGTATTACTTAAAGTATCACCTTGTAAAGGTGTGGTAAGATTTGGGAAGAAAGGAAAATTAAGTCCAAGATTCGTTGGACCATTCAAGATACTCGAAAAAGTTGGTCCAGTTGCTTATCGACTAGAATTGCCCGAGGAGATGAAAGGTATTCATGACGTGTTTCATGTATCCAATCTTCGCAAGTGTTTAGCCGATGAAACCCTTGAAATGCCATTAAAAGATGTTAAGATCAATGAGAAGCTTAAGTTTGTTGAATAACCAATTCAAATAGAAGATAGTATGGTTAAGTTTCTCAAGCACAAACGACTTAAGCTCGTGAAAGTCAAATGGGATTCAAGACGTGGACCCGAGTACACATGGGAACTCGAGTCAGAAATGAAGAAAAAGTATCCCAATCTATTCCAATAAATCTCGAGGACGAGATTATTCAAAAGGTGGGGAGGATGTAACACCGCATCCTTTACCCTCTTTAATTTAATCCCAAAACAATAACTTAGAAAGTATAGGGACTGAAATTGCAAATTCTGAAAATCTTCTCCCATCGCGGTACGCGACGGGGTAGCAAACAACACATCGCGTAGAGCGATGGGGTTGGTGAGTCACCAGACACGTGTCGAACACCGTGTCAACACGTGGCGCAATGTGACAGGCCACGTGTCACCACCGCATAAGGCGGCGTAAAAGACAGCGTCGCGGTACGCGACAGGTCCCAAGGAACCCATCGCGTAACGCGATGGGGTTCAAAAATGGCTATAAAAGGGGGGTAACGGGCATGAACCCCATTCATCCCAAACCACACCTCTCTTTACACACACATAGCCTTGGGAAGCGTGTCCCATTGCCGTAACAAGCCAACGTGCTGTTTTTCTCGTAATTCGTGCAAGAAACGAAGTTGTAATCAAGCTAGAAATCGTATAAGCGAGTAGATCAAGATCCTGCTTTTTTCTTATTATCAATCTAAGTGTCCGCTTTAAGGTAGGGTTTATGTTTAAGTTATTTGAATTATAGCTTAGACTATCAATCGAGGCTATGGCCTTTAACCTTGATCATATTTTACAAACATTCAATCACAATCATGTTTTCATGGACGTTACTTTATGATGAAGTAATGTTAAACAAAAAGATATATTTTGACGGGCATGTAGTAACTGGAAGGGGGATATCACTAGTAGTAAGTTTCTTGCCTAAGAAAAAGTAATTCGCATAAATCCCAATCAACCGAGGGACCCGTTTACTTACCTGGAGAAACTTACCAACGTGATAGAACCTATTAGGCCAAAGCATGCTATATCAAATGTCACATAAAACCAAGTGTTTTCAATCACAATCAAAGATATACGATTTCAAGGTTAAGCTTACAATCATAGCTTAATCATCATTCAAATCATTCATACAAACCTATTTATGTATAGGTTAAAATCATTCACAATCAATCAATCAATCAGTCAAGGGTTTTCAACACCAACGGTACAGGTGAATACGTTAACATTTTCAATCAGTCAAAACATGTTTATACTCAATAAGACGAACGGGTGTTTGTCTTAACGAGTCAATCAATGTCTACATGAGATAATGAAATCTCTAAAACGTTATTGTTTTGGACAAAAATCAGCTAAGGATCAAGTATCCAAATTTGTTATGTGAGGTAAGGTGCCAATTAAATAATAACGAGTGTATAAGCATGATATTGATGAACACGATGATTTGATCACGAGGGAAAAAGCCCTTAACCAAGATAGTCTTACCTCGGTCAAAACTTATCAAGGTAATCGTTGGTAAAATAGCTCCGGTCAATGATTAATAATATAATATTTGGTCGAAGTACTTTAGTCAATGATCAACAAGGTAACCTTTGGTCGATGAGTATATGGTTATCTCGGTTTCCGGCACAAAAAACCCCCGGACGGTGAAAACTATCACCGTCGAGTTTATTAATGAATAAAAAGTGATTATAAGTGTTTGTGGAGTATATGATCGAGATTACAACGAAAGCTAGTGTCTAGAGAGAGTATTTGCTTCTGCTCAAGTGTGTGTGTGTGTGTGTAAGTACATGTGTTTTTTCCTATCGATCATACTCAAATATATAAGGAAAAAGTAATTAACAAACTTAACAACTTCATCATATAAATCCGCTAGTCTTCCATTCTTCACCAACGTGCTCTTTGACCACGTGCTGATAGCCACTCACTAGCGAATAAAGCGGTAGACCAGGTCTAGATACCATTGTTGTTATTTAAACGTCAATCTTATAGAGAGTTCGTCCATAATCAGCTATGTTGAAATTGGATCCTATATCCATGTTCCAGCTATAGGATGTCCCGTGAGGATAATTGATGCAAATTCGTCTTAAAGTTGATATACCTGTCTAACACATCACCATACTAAACGCAATCATTAGTAAACAAACAATACCGAGGATCGTCGATCCTTTATATCCTGATGTATATTTCAAGGATAAACTATCCATAAGACAGTCAAGGATAAAGGATCCTCACTATAAAAATCGTGGCCTAACAATTGCCCCCAAAATGGCGGTTGATAGTGGAATACAACTGTCATTTTGAAATTCAAAATCACTGTAAAAACTGCTGGATGGGACGGTTTTGCCAGTAAATTTACCATTTAGCCCTCAAGGTTAATTATAACCATCTATATATGCCGCCCTATATCTTTGATTATATACACCTTCATCCGACGCATCAGGTATTCTTCTAACCCTTGTTTCTTATTTTCTTTAATCATGTCCGCCGTTTCTTCTTCTTCTCCGGCCCCTTCTAAACCTTCTAAACAGTCATCCGGTGGTTCCGAACTAGTCGAAATGGAACCCCAAGGTCTGCTTTCCAACCCATCTTCTGAAATTTGTAAGCTCACGGATCCCGAGGTCGACAGTTATCATACATTATTTCCTCCAGATACCCTGTTCCGAGCCTACGAATCCAGCATTAGATTCGATGTTTACTCCAAGGTTTGGGTCTGCTTTCCGGCAACTCCCTTTCTTATCGGCTATAAATACCCCTTTCCGCCTTTTACCCAAAGTTTTTTCGATTCTACCGGCATATCTTACATACAAGCCATGCCGATGATCTGGCGGGTTCTTAGCACTATCTAAAGAATCATCAAGGAGGAAAAAATCGATTTCGGCCTTCCGGAGTTGTCATATCTGTATACCCTTACTACCTTCGGTTCTGCCCGTTTTATCTTCAAATCCAAGCCCCGACAGCCCCATCCGATCTCCAAAGCCATGCTAAATGATTCCGTGTGGAGGAATCAATTTTTCTTTGTTAAACGCAACTCGATACCAGGGGGACTGATCTTCCTTCAACGTGGGTCACGAAGGGTAGGATCCTGGATCCTTAAGGAATAGCAGGATCCTTTTTTTCTTCAGTTTTAATGCTTATTCTTTTCTGTTGTTTGCAGTTGAGAACTTCGCTTCATTGAGCAAGCTACCTGGAACAGAAGAAAAGGCAAAACGGTTCCTAGCACTGGATACCGAAGTTAGGACCTTTCAAGCTCGGTTTGTTTAAGGTTTTTGTGACATCCCCTCAAGTTCAAACATGTCAAGTTAGTTAATCATTTTAAAGTAAATAAAATAAAATAGAATACTTATATGTTGATTTCTCCTCTATAGGCACCAAGAAAGCTGGAAAGTCCGCTCTCAAGTTCTCCCTTGACGACATCGACTGTATGGTTACTTCTTCTGCTGTCAAGAAGTTGGCTTCAAAGGCTGGCACAAGCTCCGAGCCCAAGACCGCCACTACCAGGGCTAAATCTGCAGCTTCCAAGAGGAAAAAATCCTCTGATCCCGAGACTCACTGTGACATTGTGTGCTCTGTAAGTATACCGTATTTTCCCCTGTATTGATTTAGGATCCAGTATTGTCCCAATTTTGACACGAAAGTTATTGGTAGGCTGTGATTGCTATGAGGGACCATTATGAAAAGACTATCCTCCAGATAAGTGAGAAAATGTTCGGGTTAGGGAAAGCTGCGGTTGCTAAGGATAAAGCTATGTTCCAACTCAAGAAACAATTGGAGGATCAGATATCCTCAGCCGAAGCCCAACGTCAAAAGGCAGTGGAGCAGGCGACTAATGAGGCCAAGGTGTGGGCTGCCAGGTCGGTATTTCAGGCGCGGATCAAGATGGCGATGGAGGCCGGTGATCCTGCCTTCGACAAGTCAGCCTGGGAAGTTGAGAAATGGAAGGCTTCTCTTGACGACCTTGGTGGTGAGGATGATGAAGAGATGATTGAGAACACCGAGGCTGGGACCAACGGCGTTAAGGAGGCGGTTGAAGCTGGCAAGGGGGAAGGTGATGTTGCGGTTGAAGATGCAGCTTAAGTGGGCGATGAAGGATATTAAAGACAAGGCCCGAGCCCACTTTTTTATTTGGTGTTGATGTTTTTATGAACAATTTCTATGGTCTGTAATAAACAATAGTATTTAGGATTAAGGATCTATGATCCTTAAGACAATATGCGAGGGTGACAAAGGTGGAGGGATCCTCTGTTTGTGGGGATGAAGCCTTTGTTGACCCTGTTTTTAATTTTCCTGCACTTTTAAACTGTTAGTAACTCTTACTTAACCCGGATGGATGGTCCATCTTTTCGTATGGTGAAATCCGGGTTAAGGATTTTGGATAAGTCCTAACGGCTTATTTTAATATAAAAATCTTTTGACTATCTACCTGTTATTTATTTTCAAAAAATTGTTGCTTATAAGTTTAGTATTATTAATAATTTGATAAATAATCTTGAGTAAAAGATTTTTAGGATAAAAGATCTTTAAAAATCGTCTAGAATAGAATATCCTTAAATCATAGATTTTTGGATAAAACATCTTTAAAGAAAATGTTAGGATAAAGCATCCTGAAAGTAGCTAAAGACTTTAGTAATCAAATAACCTCTTAAAAGATTAGCCTTTCTAACCAGAATATCCAAAGTTATTGCAATAAATATCAAACTTAAGTTAATCAATAAAGATCATACCAGAAGGTCTAGATAGACCTAGGTTACTGGAAGTATTGAACTCTTGATGTTCCTTACTAGAGTAGCTTTAGGATCCGGGATCCTTAGTTTCTTGATCTTCAATAATAACTTAGAAAGTTCACTGCAAATAATTCATATTATTAACTAGGATCAAACACATTAGACTGGGGACAAGCCCAACAAATATTCTGGGGACAAGCCCGTGCAACTGGGGACAAGCCCATAAAATAATCTGGGACAAGCCCAATAAACCGGGGACAAGCCCAAACTGGGGACTGGCCCAAAGATACGGATGTTAACTGGGGTCTCACCCGAACCGGGATTTAGCCCAAATGTGAAATAACGTGAAAACATTATAAACCGGAGGTATGGTACGTCTACCATAATTCGTAGGATCCTCCATATAGCCGAAGACAACGAAATTGTCAGCCACTAAGCGTGTACTGGTCCCGCTGCCCCGAACTATATGTTGGATAGCGTACGCAACTGGCGATCGTGAGAAAGGTGAAAACCTTTAAACCTTAGGGGATATGACCATTGGGGGTCATATCCAAACGTGGGCAAGGCCAAGGGAAATAGTAAAGTATCTTAAATGCAAAGGAGAGGTGGCCAACCTCTTGAACATCAAATGAATCACTACAA
The DNA here is from genome assembly GCF_021521415.1 of Bidens hawaiensis. Lineage (NCBI taxonomy): Eukaryota > Viridiplantae > Streptophyta > Magnoliopsida > Asterales > Asteraceae > Bidens > Bidens hawaiensis. The sequence goes on along the minus strand of NW_027491209.1, from coordinate 1,108,714 downwards.
TCCTGCATGGTTACTCAAACTTGGAAAAGATAAAGTATTAAGAGTATATTATCCTTAAATTAATAATAATTCAAAAGAAATAATAGATCAGAAGGATGTTACAGATTTAAGGATCCTATATCCTTTTCTGGATAATATATCCTCTCAGGATAGTGGATCCCGATCAGAAAAAATATTTCTTGAGGTGGATGGCATTCCATGCTCTTGGTAACATGTTGTCTTCCATTATGAGTAAATGATATGCCCCCTTTCCTGCTTCCGACTCAATTTGATAAGGTCCTTCCCATTTGGGCGCTAGCTTCCCATCAGCCGGATTTGTTGTGTTTTGGAAGGCTTTCCTCAATACTAGATCTCCTTCTTGAAATCTCCTGATTCTGATATTTTTGTTATATGCCCCAGCTACCCTTTGTTGATAAGCTGTCATTCTAATTTTTGCTAGATCTCTGAGTTCTTCTATAGTATCCAAGTCTTCAAGAAGGATTTCTTTATTGGCTTCAGGATCACGGATGCTGGTTCTCGTAGTAGCAATCACCATTTCTGTGGGAATCACTGCTTCTGATCCAAACACCAAGGAGAAGGGTGTGTGGCATGTCGCATTTTTGGGTGTAGTTCTGTCTGCCCAGAGAACATAAGGAAGTTCTTTAGCCCCTTTTCCATTCTTGGATCCTAGCTTCTTCTTTAGATTGTTGATGATGATCTTGTTGCTGGACTCTGCTTGACCATTGGCTTGAGGATGAAACGGAGTCGAAGTGATCATTTTGATGCCCCAACTGTCACAAAAGTTAGTGGTTCGCTTCCCGATAAACTGGGAACCATTGTCACAAACAATTTCAGCGGAAATACCAAATCTAGTTATAATATTTCCTTTAATAAAAGATATTACTTCCTTTTCTCGGACTTGTACAAATGCTTCTGCCTCAATCCACTTGGAGAAGTAGTCAGTCATAGCAAGCATAAAGACTTTTCCACCTGGTGCTTTTGGTAGTTTGTCTATAATATCCATACCCCATTTCATGAAAGGCCATGGGGAGGATATAGGATATAGAGGCTCTGCTGGTTGATGAAGGATGTTCGCGTGTCTTTGTCAAGCATCACACTTCTTTGAATACTCCACTGCATCTTTCTTCATTTTTGGCCAGAAGTATCCAGTTCTAAGTATCCTGGAAAATAATGCTCTTCCACCTGTTTGATTGCCGCAATCTCCTTCGTGAAAATCCTTAAGTAATTCTTAGGTCTCAGGATCTTCGATGCATCTCAGATATGGACCTGCAAGAGATTTACTATATAACATATTATCTAATAAAATATATTGGGATACCTTGAGCTTGAAGGACTTGGGATTTTCTATGGCTGGAATTTCTCCAATCTGAATATAGTTCTTGATAGGATGGATCCATGATCCTTTGTTATTTGAGGATAAAGGATCCCAGAGCACGATTTCTTTGTCTTTTGTTATCTCCCCAACTTCCTGTTCTCCTATTGCTGGCGCGAGAATGTGGATTATTGGGATTTTCAAATCCTCAGGGATCTTCAGAGATGAGGTTAAGTTTGCTAAGGCATCTGCCCCAGCGTTTTCTTCCCTTGGTACCTGTGTGATATTAAATATTTCTAAGGATTTTGACAATTCCTTCACAACATCTAAATATTTCATTAGTTTCTCACCTTTAACAGCATACAAGACGTTAAAGTGGTTAGTTATCAACAAAGAATCTACATAAACTTGAAGATACCTGATCCTCATGCTTTTGGCTAATTGCAAACCTGCGATTAAAGCTTCGTACTTTGCTTCATTGTTTGTTGCCTGGAACACACAAGCTATGGACTGGGGTAATATGTCCCCCAGTGGCGATTTCAGTAGGATCCCTAATCCTGTTCCTCTTACGTTGGATGCTCCATCTGTGAAGAGTATCAAAGAATCCTTGGTCTTTTCTAGTTGTTGGACTTACAAGTCAGCCTCTTTTTGTAGATCACTAGTGAAATCAGCCAAAAAGTCCGCTAGCGCTTGAGACTTGATTGCTGTACTTGGCTCGTATTGGACATCATATGCACTCAATTTTACAGCCCACTTAGCCATTCTACCTGACAACTCTGGTTTTCTAAGAACATTCTTTACAGGATAGATAGTTCTCAAAATAATAGGGTGAGTTTCAAAATAATGTCTTAGTTTAGTAGAAGCCATAATAAGTGCAAGGCCGAGTTTAACAGATAAATCAAGGCCGAGTTTGCAGCCTTAGCCATTCTTCGCTTCTGATGGACGAGTTTAACAGATAAATCAAGGTCGAGTTTATGAGTGATTACCTCTTTTGAAATACCTGTCATATCTGAGTGCTTGAAGGCAAAAGTAGATCTTCTTCGCCCTAAGAAGGATATTATATCCTCCTCGATTTTGATGGGGATACTGGATCCTAGGAACACTTTTATCTCTGGATCTTCGGGGTCCAATGATACTTCTTTGATGTCTTTTTCCCGAGCTTCCAGCACGTTCCTAGGATGTTGCTGTAGTTGCTATGCTATAGTTTGCTTGGCTGCTGGCTTCATTGATGATGAATAGTAGTTCTTAGCCTCCGCTTGGTCACCTACTATCTTTACAACTCCCCAAGGAGTTGGTAGCTTGATGCATTGGTGATAAGTTGAAGCTACGGCCTTTATTACATGGAGCCAAGGCCTACTAAAATAACATTGCAACAGGAAAGGTTATCTATAACACAAAATTTTTGGTATGAATTTAAACCTTCGATATAAATTGGGAGGTTGATGTCCCCCAATGTCTTTTTAGTTTCGCCACTGAAACCGACTAGCACCGATGTTTTTGGGATGATTTCTAAATCCGGGATGTTCATCTTTTTGAGGACATCATGCTGGATAATGTTGACCGAGCTGCCTCCGTCCACCAGGATCCTGCGTACATAATGGTTAGATATAAACAAAGTAATAATCAAACCGTCATGATGAGGATCCTAAATGTTCAGCTTGTCTTCTTTATCGAAAAAGATTCTCCTGTCTGTTGTTAATGTGGTTGATGCTATTGGGTGATCTTCGTTATCCATCTTGCTATCTTTGGCGAATCTTTTTGCTGTGGAGAAAGATGTTCCACATATGTCTGAACCTTCCGAGATAAAATTAACTGCTGGCACATCTGGCTTGTTTTGTTGAGGATCCTGGATCCTTGAATTGAAAAAGACTCTCTGATCAGTCATCCGAGTAGTGGGGATGAGTGGTATTCTCTCATTGTCCAATTAAAATTCTTCTATGGGACTCTCTTCTATGGCACACAAATCTCTAAACAATTCGTAGTCTCTGGAGACAAAATTGATCACATGGGCATCCGGCGGTGGTGGTGTTGCTTTTTGTGGAAGATCTTCGGGATCTTGGGTCTTGGATTCCTTCCTTCCCAAGAGTTCTTTAAAGTAACCCTTGCTCAGGAGGTATCCAATCTCTTTTCTTAATCCGATGCACTCATCTGTTGCATGGCCAAAATCTTCGTGGAAGGCGCACCACTTAGACTTGTCCTTGAAACCGACAACCTTCTCATTATTTCGGGGCCACCTTGCTTTTTCTCCGAGATCCTTCATGGCACAAATCAAGCCATGAGTAACTACAGAGAAACAATAGTCGGAGATGCAAGGGTATCTTCATCGTCATCTCCTTCTTCAACTGCCCGTACGTTCTGATTGTTGAACTTGGCGTATAGCTTTGAATTGTTGTTCCTATTCCAGGATCCTTTATTCTTCTCAGGAGTTTCTTGTTTCGTTTGTCCCCCGAGAAGATCCTGGATCTTCTTATCTTCCTCTAACCGGATGTATCTTAATGCTCTGTTTCTGACTTCATCTAATGTCCTGCATGGAGTCATCACTAAATCATCATAAAAAGGGGGGGCTCTTTTGAATTCCCATCTTGAATGCTTCAACAACAGTAGTCATATCAAGGTTTGGGATTTCTAGAGCTTCCTTGCCGAACCTGGTAACAAAATCCCTAAGGGATTCATCACTAGGTTGAACAACACGATATAAATCACTGGTTAACCTCTCAAATTTACGACTACCGGAAAATTGAGTGTTAAGCAAATTAACTAAATGAGAGAAAGATGTAACCGAGAAAGGGGGGAGACTTAGCAGCCATTTAAGTGCAGCTCCTGTTAGCGTGGCTCCAAATCCTTTACAAAGGCAAGCCTCCTTGAGTCTTTCAGGAACAGGATTAATTTCCATCCTTTCCCTATACTGGGCAACATGCTCCTCTGGATCGGTGCTCCCATCATATGTCTTCATGTTGGGAGTTTGGAACCGCTTCGGGATTTCAGCATCACAAATGGGCGGAGCGAATCTGGATAATTTGTGACTTCCCTCCGGGGTCTCAGGAATTGGACGTATCACCCCGGGAACACTGGATATCATATCCTTGAGTTTTTGTAACTCCTTGGCCATTACCTGGTTGATACCTGCATCCTGCATTGAACCATGGTTAGTATCTAAAGATATAGGATCGTACCAGTTACCTCTCTGCTGGGTGGAGTTTGGTATTCCAGACGGGTATCCGGGATAAGAGGAGTCAGCAATCAGAGTGGGTCCTCTAGAAGCTGTGTTCTGCATGGGGATTATGTCCCCATCATGGACTTCGGAAAAACGTTGATGTTGGGATCCAAAGGATCCTGGATCTTCAAATAAGGATCCTTGATAAGGAATCCCAGAGGATCCTGGCGGAAGCACCCTAATCCCCTTTGGAACATCGAGGAACTCTGCATTGGTTGACCCATTGACCCATGGTTGAAGTTAGGTGGTCCTTGCTGGGAATCCGAGTACCCTTGAACCTGAGGACCCATGGATCCTTGTTGAAGGATCTGTGATCCTAACTAAAAGAGTGAGGATCCTTGAGCCTGCTGACCCATGGACCCTAGTTGAAGGATGGATGATCCTGGCTGAAACATTGAGGATCCTTGAGCCTGTTAACCCATGGACCCCGGTTGCAGGATAGAGGATCCTGGCTGAAACAGTAAAGATCCCTGCGAAGGCTGAGCCATGGATCCTGGACTGGTGAAATCCAGCATCCTGGGCACCAAGGGAGTGAGATCTTCTGCTGGCCTCTTATTCTACCTGAGATCTTCTATCTCACGAAGGATCCTTTGGTTGGTCTTGTTATGCTGCTCCATATATGCTTTAACCTGCGAAAACATAGATGAAACATCACTGTTAGTATTAACCACCGGAGTAGCAGCAGCGGTTTTCGAGCTCTGGAAGACTGGTAGTTGCGTCTTGCTTCCAGCAGCAGCAGTTCGTTGTGCTTCCGTGATTGGCGGATGCATCGGTGGCAAGGTCCTTGATGAGAGAGAAACCGATGATGGCATGGTTGACGACGCAGAGGTTGATTGAGAGGCCATTGCGAGTGTTTAGGGTATGGAAAAATGAAGGTTGATGAGAATAATATGGATTATAGCACCAATTGCCCCACGGTGGGCGCCAAATAGTTCGTTGTGCTTCCGTGATTGGCGGATGCATCGGTGGCAAGGTCCTTGATGAGAGAGAAACCGATGATGGCATGGTTGACGACGCAGAGGTTGATTGAGAGGCCATTGCGAGTGTTTAGGGTATGGAAAAATGAAGGTTGATGAGAATAATATGGATTATAGCACCAATTGCCCCACGGTGGGCGCCAAATTGTTTTGGGTAAAAATCAGCTAAGGATCAAGTATCCAAATCTGTTATGTGAGGTAAAGTGCCAATTCAATAATAACGATTATATAAGGGTGATATTGATGAACACGATGATTTGATCACGAGGGAAAAAGACCTTAACCAAGATAGTCTTACCTCGGTCAAAACTTATCAAGGTAATCGTTGGTAAAATAGCTCCGGTCAATGATTAATAATATAATCTTTGGTCGAAGTACTTTAGTCAATGATCAACAAGGTAACCTTTGGTCGATGAGTATATGGTTATCTCGGTTTTCGGCACAAAAAACCCCCGGACGGTGAAAACTATCACCGTCGAGTTTATTAATGAATAAAAAGTGATTACAAGTGTTTGTGGAGTATATGATCGAGATTACAACGAAAGCTAGTGTCTAGAGAGAGTATTTTCTTCTGATCTAGTGTGTGTGTGTAAGTACATGTGTTTTTTCCTATCGATCATACTCAAATATATAAGGAAAAAGTAATTAACAAACTAAACAACTTCATCCTATAAATCCGCTAGTCTTCCATTCTTCACCAACGTGCTCTTTGATCACGTGCTGATAGCCACTCACTAGCGAATAAAGCGTTAGACCAGGTCTAGATACCGTTGTTATTTAAACGTCAATCTTCTAGAGAGTTCGTCCATAACCAGCTATATTGAATTAGGATCCTATATCCATGTTCCAGCTATAGGATGTCCCATGAGGATAATTGATGCAAATTCGTCTTAAAGTTGATATACCTGTCTAACACATCACCATACTAAACTCAATCATTAGTAAACAAACAATACCGAGGATCGTCGATCCTTTACATCCTGATGTATATTTCAAGGATAAACTATCCATAAGACAGTTAAGAATAAAGGATCCTCAGTATAAAAATCGTGGCCAAACAATTATAATACAAAGTAGAGAATAATATCAACTCAGACCGAATACACATGTGTCTGAATCCAAACATAACTTTTAAAGCTCAATCAATCAATCAAAGGCAATGAAGCCGCGAGCTTAAACGGTCATGACCAGTTCTCATTTCAGATCCGTTTGGCTCGGGGAATACCGTTGTGTGTGTAGGGCAGTGGTACATATACCGGAAGTAGAAATACTACCGCTGAGATTGTCAAGAAAACTACATTTGTATTGTAATGTCATTCAAAATGTTTTATTGAGTCATACGTGTTCACCAGCATATAGCTGACGTATTTTTCCAACCCATTGCAGGTAATTAAGCATAAGTAGGAATAGCAAGGATTGAAGTATTATGATGATAGAAGCCCGTACAAGATGGCTCCGTTTTTTGATAACTAAAATCTTTGTAATATGGAACATATGTTTTGTAAACCGATACTCGGGTATTTAATTCCCGAGTAAGTTTTCAACGTAAATTAATATTATATTCAATCTAAAGTCTTCTGCTAAAAATTAACCCATAAACTCTGATATATTTACAAAACATGTACCAACTTGTGGTCACACGCCTAGGCCCTAAGTAGGGGTGTGACACATTTCCTTGAATACTCCACTGCATCCTGGAAAATAACGCTCTTCCAGTTCTGAGTATCCTGGAAAATAACGCTCTTCCACCTGTGTGATTTCCGCAATCTCCTTCATGAAAATCCTTGAGTACTTCTTGGATCTCAGGATCCTCAATGCATCTCAAATATGGACCTGCAAGAGATTTTCTATATACCATATCATTTAACAAAATATATTGGGATACTTTGAGCTTGAAGGACTTGGGATTTTATGTGGTTGGAATTTCTCCAGTCTGAATGTAGTTCTTGATAGGATGGATCCATGATCCTCTGTTATTCGAGGATTAAGGATCCCAGAGTACGATTTCTTTATCATTCGATACCTCCCCAACTTCCTGTTCTCCTATTGCTGGCGAGAGAATGTGGATTATTGGGATCTTCAAATCCTCAGGAATCTTCAAAGATGAGGCTAAGTTTGCCAGGGCGTTTGCCCCAGCGTTTTCTTCCCTTGGTACCTGTGTAATACTAAATATTTCGAAGGATTTCGATAACTCCTTCACAGCATCTACATATTTAATTAGTTTCTCACCCTTAACAACATACGAGCCATTAAAGTGGTTAGTTATCAATAAAGAATCTACATAAACTTGAAGATACCTGATCCTCATGCTTTTGGCTAATTGCAAACCTGCGATTAGAGCCTAATACTCTGCTTCATTGTTTGTTGCTTGGAACTCACAGGCTATGGACTGGGGTAATATGCCCCCCTGTGACGATTTCAGTAGGATCCCCAATCCTGTTCCTATTACATTAGAAGCCCCATCGGTGAAGAGTATCCAAGGATCCTTGGTCTTTTCCAGTTGTTGGACCTCCAAGTCAGCTTCTTTTTGTAGATCACTAGTGAAATCAGCCACAAAGTCCGCTAGTGCTTGAGACTTGATTGCTGTTCTTGGCTCGTATTGGATATAATATGCACTTAATTTTACAGCCCACTTGGCCATTCTACCTAATAACTCTGGTTTTCAAAGAACACTCTTTACAGGATAGTTAGTTCTCAAAATAATAGGATGAGTTTCAAAATAATGTCTCAATTTAGTAGAAGCCATAATGAGTGCAAGAATTAACTTTTCTAAATGAGAATACCTGGCTTCCGCATCTATAAGACTTTTACTTACGTAGTAAATGGGATGCTTTTCACCTTCATGATCCTTTACCAAGATGGCACTTACTGCATTTCCTGAGACAGCTAAATACAGATATAAGGATTCTCCATCCACAGGCTTCATTAGAGCTGGAGCTGAGGATAAGTAATCCTTCAAGGCTGTATGCGCAGCCTCATGCTTTTCCGTCCATTCAAACTTCTTATTCTTCCTAAGGATGTCATAGAAGTCCTTGCACTTCTCGGAGGACCTTGAGATGAACCTATTGAGAGCAGCTATTCTTCCTGTGAGCCTTTGGACATCCTTTGCGTTTGCAGGAGATTTCAAATTGAGGATGGCTTTGTAGGTTCCCTGGACGGATCACACGAGATATCCCGATATACACAGGTGCGGAATCCCTGTGTAGATCGTTACGGACGTAGAACACAAACACACGAACACGATACGAACAAACACACGTTATATTAATAACTCAACACGTGATATAATCACAGTTACAGACTCTCGATCTCACGTCACTTGACTCACTGAATTACACGAACTCGAACTCTTCCAAAACGATAATCCGTAACCTATATAAATACACGACAACTTCGCCTCAGGCGAAGTTGTCCATAACTTCGCTTGTTCAACAAGTTCGCCTAGGCGAACTTGTCAACAACTTCGCTTGGTTAACAAGTTCGCCTAGGCGAACTTGTCAACAACTTCGCTTTAAACAAACAAATACATAAACAATATTACAGACTCGATTACAGACACTAGACATATGAACTACTGACATTTATGCACCAACAGACTCCCCCTTGGCAGTAGCTTCATATCTTGATCTTTCAGCTCTTGTCTCGTAATCCTGTAACTTCAAGCGTGCACTCCTTCTCTAACACACACCGACAAAACCCTTTGATATTTCCTTGCTTCATCCTTCCAAGCAGGAATATAAAAGATATTTTTCTCGTTAAACATCTTCAGATCAGCTTGCGATAAGTTAACAAGATGCATCGGATCGTAAACTCTAAGGATCTCTTGTTCATCCTCATCTTCCATCACTGCCTCAGCTGTCTCACAATCAACGAACCACCACTTTAGGTCTTTGAGCACATCCTTGGGCATAAGCTTCATCGGTACTTCTTTAAGGCACCGGATTGGTTTATACTTCATAACCATCCAAGGCTTTCCATCAGCTCTCAAACCTCTATCCTTGTCTTCAACAAGTTTCCCTTTCTGTGGTTTCAGCAGCTCAAACTTCTTTTCCTTTATGCTCTCTTTCCATACGATTTTCCCTATGACTCTAGCCATATTATCGTCACTTCGATTGATCAACCCCAATCTGGCTAAGTCTTTAACCTCACATTCAGGCAGTGTGTTTAACGATCTCAACATTCTTCTAAGGTACTGAACTCCATCATATCATTTAATCACGAAGAGCCGCAACTGCTTCAGCATAGCCCTTTCTTTGCTTCAGCATAGCCCTTAATGTTGTAACTCTTTTTGAACATGGTAGGGACTGTCGGTTTCTTTGTTTTGACGAACCATTGAGCGTATCCTTCCTTCCACCTCGGCTGCTCTTCCCATTCAGTATCTTCAACTTCCGTCTGATCACCCATATCGGCCTTCTCAACCTCTGGAATGTCATGTTCGACGTTTTCCTCTACTATCTCTCCTTCCTCAATCTCATTCTTAATCTCAATTTGCTCACCGATCTTCTCAATCACATCACTCGGCAGCACATCTTCATCAAACAACACATCGTCACTGAACATATCATTGTCAAGTTCTTTCAACGCATCAATCACGTCATCATCAACCAACACCACATCATCACCACCAGAACCACCAGCCGCGTCGGCAGACTCCCCCTCAGGTGTGGAAGTACCAAGAGATTGAGAAGTTCTTGGCAGCTCACCACCTGCATCTTTCGATGCATTGGGATCATCGTCTCGGTCATTTCTTCTTTTCGTCCTTAGCTCGTCACCCTTACAGCTCATCTCCCCCTGAGATGCCAAGAACTCCTTCAAGGCATCGATAATTTTCCCATGCTCAACCAGGAGGGATGACTGTAGTTGATTTGCCTCTACTAGGCGTTGAATAGTCTTCGATTGCTCTGCCACGATCCGCTCTAGTGAAGCTATTCTCTCTGAGTCTGACATAGGCGTAGGCGAGACATCAGAAGCAGGCGTAACCGCAGGTGGTACCATACCTGATAACCCTGCAGTAGTGACGACCGTTGACTCTACAAATCGTGCAGCTACCACCGACTGAGTAAGCGTTGGAGGTGGTAGAGACACAATCTCCGGAGTCGACGTCTGGATGGTAGTGGTGGATGGAATGCCAGCAGATGATGTAGCCACCACGGGAACATCCGCAGCGCTTGTACTTGTAACTTGTACAGAAGTAGGAACGATAGACATACCAGACAGTGAGGCCGGAGCAAAACGTACCATCCTTGAAGTCTCTCCAGCTCCCATACCAGCACCTGTCCTTTCCCGTCTTGAACGTCGTATCAGCTTATGTATATCTTCTTCCTCTTCTGACTCATCATCATCCTCCGTTCTCTTTCTCTTCCTAAACGTTCTCTCTCGAGACACCATCAACCGTCTCCCCTCATTCATGATCTCATCCAAATCTGAGTCAGCCATCAATGTAGCTGCTCTAGTCGCACTCACACCCGAACCCTGTGCAGCAGAGACCTGCACCTCTTCAACTTGATCCATATCGAAATAACCTTGACCTCCAAAGACAGCATCAAGATCTATATCCTCTGCAGCCGACACAACAGGCACAGCAGGTGCAGCTTGAGTTGCTCTTGCCTGTCGCGGTTGAGGATCTCTGAACTCGTCCCCACCAGCAGGAACATACTCTGGGTTGATTAAAAACCCAAACAGTGGAGTATGCCTTGGACGACGTTCAGGGTTGCTCCTCTCACTCGAAGTGCGGCATTGAGCAAAGATACGTTTGCTCACAGATTCCACGTATCTGATCGGTCGTCTCTGAGGTAGATTCGGAGCCACATGGTTCAATATCATCTGGATGAAACGTGGATACATAATCAACCGCTCCCGAGCCATCGCCCTTCGCTGTCTATCGATCTCGTAAAAGACCATCTGACTAAAATTGTAGCGTTTATTGTAAGTCAGTGCAGTCATTGCAGACTGCATGGTCGCACCCATACCGTCAGTGCCCGCCTTCCTTCCTGACATGCAAACTATCATGACGTGCATAAGGAAGCGCCACTGATCAAGTAGAAAACCCTTCTGCCTCTGTGAATCGCCTAATGGACCAGAATAGCCCATTCGGAGAAACGCTCCATCACGAAACGGAGCCACAAACTCAGTTGGGTCGTCCCTCGTCTCTTCTCCAAACCGTAACGCCACCCGAATCTGTTCAGAATTGAACTGAACCTGTTGATTGTTCACAGTCGCTCGCATGACCGGGGGCTCAACACGACAATCGTATTCTACCGTCTGCCAAAAGTCTTCGATATTTGGTAAGGATATCGGTAGAGTGTTCGTGATAGCATGAAAAATCCTCGAGCGTATGAGGAAAGAAATAATCTCGCGGTAATCCTCAACGCCGCTCGCTTCCGGGTCAAGGGTGATGTACATATTGTGACCCGGGAAAAATTTCCGTTGGTTATCACCATCGTCTCCTCCTGCACCTCCAGCACCAGCTACTGCAGCCATATCTGCAACAAACGAACCAAGTTAGATAAACGTTAATGAATAACACAAGTTCGCTGGTTACCATGAGCGAAGTTGTGATAAACTCTGTATAAGCGAAGTTAAAGATGAGGTGAAGTTGGGAACAACTTCGCTTCAACTTTAAGTTCGTCTAATCGATATTAAGTAAAACTGATCTAGGCGAAGTTAATGTTAACTTCGCCTCATCACAACATCGCCTCAGGCGAAGTTACGGATAACTTCGCCTCAGGCGAACTTAAGCTTCAGGCGAAGTTCCCGATAACTTCGCCTAAACCCTAACTTCGCCTGAATCTGAAACGGCGACAGTAAGGTTAATCAAACATCGAAAAATCTCGGATTTTGGTTAAGTTTGAAGATCAAGGACCCCGAAAAACATGGTTTTAAGGTTATCTAGACGATCAAAGTGGTTCTTAACACGTAAAAACAAGTTTTGAAAATCGGTTTTTAAATTCCGATGGTCCGAGGTTTCGAAATCGGTCTAAACGACCCCTGATTAGCATGAATGAGCATGGAATATATGATAAGTCGACATCTCGAACCTTGAATCTGAATGAAATCTGGGAAAAATAACTCGGAATCGAAATAAACAATAACTTCGCCGGATAATCAGTAAGTTCGCCGGAGAATAAGTTCGCTGTGATTTGAAAAGTGATGAACAGTTTTGACTGTTGAACATCCTTATATAGGGTCTGGGTTATACAGGCGAAGTTACGGATAACTTCGCCTAGGCGAAGTTATTCACAACTTCGCCTGTTTAACAACATCGCCTATATTTACAAAATCAAACCTTATAATTTGAACATTTTTCAATTAACTCTTTAAAACTTCCCTTTAAGAAATAAATGACATGATCAATTCTAAGTAACCAGTTAAAAAATCATAAAACTATCTAAGTACAAAAACTTAAAAAATTTAAAGTATAAGGGATCAAATTTCAGTCTAGTTAGGGACTACCACGTTTTTAGAAAAGATCCGAACAGGAATCATACTAATTACGTGACTGTCACATAGATCCGTGTTTAGCTGTATTATGACATATAGAGACAGGTTGTAAGCAGGTATAACTTAAAGTGGTTTTCATCGTGTCTGTGATACGAGTTAGGTTCGATTAAGCCTCAAAATTTAAGTGAGCAACAACTCAGAGATTTTGATGCGTCCTATCTATCCTCAAAACGTATTTGGCTTTCCCTAAGTCACCCCGAATTGACCTCGACCCATAGTGTCTGATTAAGTTGTAAGTATTCTTGATCTGCTTCCCGTTCTTCTCTCTTACTCAATGATTGTGAAGTCTTGATATTGTCATCTCTAATATGTTTCAATAACTCCAAATATATATATATATATATATATATATATATATATATATATATATTTTAACAACATTGCATTCAAAATAGAAATTAACTGCAAGTCCCGAATCTGGGTCACTGCAGTATCTTGAGTCGCTATCTTCACGGGAATCAGAACACACATGGGCTCGTGTATGACTGGGTAATCGCTTTTCTGCCTATCATTCGGAAAGATATATATGAAGACATGCAAAACTCTTAAGGAGTTTCCACGTAAAATCAAGTAGATTTAGTTTGTATCACGTCTACTTGTACGCACCATAAAAAGTTACCATGACATATAATGACTGTCCTAAAGCCTTTTAAGCCTAATAACTTCACTAGCTAAGCACACAGAATTAGTATATCTATCATTTTCCAAGGTTGGATCAATTTTCTGTTAAACATAGCAAATGAACTTCTTACGAAGTAGTAGACTTGAAAAATAATTTCATTTCCCATTTCTTTCAAAATTTTAACATTAATCGCCCCGACCAAAACAAAGTCTTCAGGTAAACGGCTATCCCGAAGATCCAATGGATCAGCTGGACCGACCACATACTAGTATGTGTCCTTCTAACTAAGTATGATCGACTAATTTTAAGCGAAAGAATGAAAAACTCGTCATAAACCGCCCCGGTCACTATCAGTAATCTGGTTAATGGCTATCCTCAAAATCTACAAGTAGAAAATGAGGACCAAAACATATCCGAAGACAGGTCCTTCAAACTAATGTAACCGACATATTTTTAAGCGATTAGTGACGTTTTTTTTTTTTTTTTTTTTTAAATATCACAAGAAAAGCATGGTTACTCGGGATTGATCATCCCATTCAGTTCAATAAGGTTTTGAAATCTGGATTTGTCAAACGCTTTAGTATATAAATCAGCGAAATTATCAAGCGTATCCACCTTTTCAAGCACAATCAATTTCTTCTCAGCACAATCCCGTATAAAATGATGACGTATGTCAATATGTTTAGTTTTACTATGTTTCACGGGATTGTTAGTTACTGAGATAGCAGCTGTGTTATCAATGCAAATAGGAGTAAGTAAGAAATTCAGACCATAGTCGCGCAACTGTTGTTGAATCCAAAGAACCTGAGAACAGCAGTTGGATGCTGCCATGTATTCTGCCTCACAGGTTGAAATTGCGACTGAAGTCTGCTTCTTGCATTGCCACGACACCAATCTGCCACCAAGAAACTGACATCCTCCAGTTGTTGACTTCCGACTCTGATTGCACCCTCCATAATCAGAATCTGTGTAAGCGACCAGCTCCAAGTCTCCTCCTCTCGGGTACCACAACCCCAGCTTCGGCTTGCCCTTGAGATACCGCAGTATCCTCTTTGCACCTTTCAAATGAGAATCTTTTGGATTTGCCTGAAAACGTGATGTAATTCTTCGGTTCAATCTGGCTTATAAAGCAGGTGTACAGGCATTCATTGATTATTCCTGTCTCCTTAATGCTTGTATAAACACAGGTGTGTTCATTCAAGCAACTTCTCGTTTGTACACCTGAGGACACATCACTAATCACATTATCCAAATGGTGATCTTTATGAATTCTCGTGGTCGGAACAGAACCGACATGCAAATTATCTTCCAAATTAGAAGAGATCTCGTCAATGGTTGTTTCATGCTGAGAGTGAAAAGGATTGATAAATTCTTCTTCAGCTGAGGCAGCAGGGGTACCGATAGTGTTTGATGAGGAAGGTTGACATTTATCAATCAGCTGTCTTTGCAATAGATTTTCTTCCTCATCGAGTATCATCTTCGTCGCAACTCTTTCTTCTTCTTCTTCAGAAATTTCCAACTCCGGTATGTTAAAAGACTTAAAAAGCTTAACATAGTCGAAAAGCTCAGCAGGTCCATTGCTTGGTTTTGGCGGTTGGTAACTTGTGATGTCGGTGTTACACACCACCTCCACCTTGCAAGTCGAAGTATTGAAGACACGTCTGTTGGGAGTACCAACAACATAACCGACTAATATTCCTTCATCGGCTACTTCGCCAAATTTAGAATTTGTCTTCAAGATCGAACAAGGGGACCCGAATGGTTCAAGACCACTCAAGTTGGGCTTCCTTCCATGCATAAGCTCGTAACACGTTTTACCAAGTCTCTTAACGGTTAATACTCTATTCAGAACATAGCAGGCTGTAGCAACTGCTTCAGCCCAGAACATCACAGGAAGCTTCGAATCTGCCAGCATAGTTCTGGCTCCTTCAATTAAAGTTCGGTTCTTCCTTTCAGCCACTCCATTCTGTTGCGGAGTATACGGAGCGCTGTATTGGTGTTCAATTCCTTTCTGAAGACAGAAGATCTCCATTTCAAAATTCTTGAACTCCGTTCCATTGTCACTCCTGATGAACTTCACTGTTTTACCCATGACGTTCTCGACTTTGGTAATCAAATTCTTCACCATTTGAGCCGTCTCATCTTTCGATTTCAGAAAATATACCCACGAATATCGCGAGTAGTCATCAGTGATCACCAAGCAGTAAGAAGTACCTCCTAGACTTTTTACATTCACGGGACCAAAGAGATCCATGTGAAGCAGTTCTAGAGTACTGGCAATAGAGTTGACCTTCTTGGTGAGATGGGATTTCTTGTGTTGCTTTCCCTTCTTGCATGCAATACATTTGTCTTCAAAGTTAAAACTTTTCAAGGGAACGCCCATCACAAGTCCATTCCTGACAATGTGGTTCATCTTCCGAAGATGAATGTGCCCCATCCTCCTGTGCCACAGTTCGGATTCCGATTCGCTTGCTTTCGTTATTAAACATGATTCTTCCGTGGCCATTTCAGTAGACCTCATATCCATCACATAAGTATTTGTATCACGTGGACCTTTCATCACTATCCACTCGTCTGGTATCTGAAAACCAGGCTTCAACACGATCGCCTCATTCTTCGTGAAATGAACAGTGTATTCCTTATCACAAATCTGCGACACACTCAGCAGATTGTGCTTCAACTCTTCTACAAAGTTCACATTCTCAAGAGTCATTTTTCCATTGGACACCGTTCCTCTTCCAGTAATTCTGCCTCCACTTTCACCGGCAAAGCTAACTCTCGCTCCTTGAACAGGTTTTAAGTCGTGCAACAAGTATTTGTTACCCGTCATGTGCCGGGAACAGCCGCTATCTACAATCCAAAGACTGTGGGCAGCCCTGTTCAACTGTTCCTGCACAATAAAGCAAAGGATTAGAATCTAGGGACCCAAGACCAATTGGTCTTGGATCTATACATCCCGTACTTCTGCTTTCCAAAGTTAGCATCTGGATAATTCCTGTCAGTCCTATTAGGAAATCTCCTTGGAAATTGAGTGTGAGGCCTTCCAAACCTATGTATATTGAAAGTATTATATCTTGTGGTTTGGTTATTAGCATTGTTAAACTGAGGTTTGTTTCTGTGAAAGCCTGAATTAGTTACATTTCGGAACTTTGAAGGGTTTTCATTTTTAGCAGTATTAACATTCCCATTAGGCTTATGCTCAGTTTTAATAGGCCTCACACCTCTGAATTTCGGCGTCAGAGGGCAATCTGCGACAAGATGTCCTAACTTATTACACCTAAAACAACACCTATGCTCCATTTTCTTTTCAAAGGTTGTTTTGGATGTCGAGGCTGTGTTACCGGCCGTTCGTCTCACATAAGGTGGGACGTACGGGTTGAGTGGAGTACTCTTTTTATAAGTTTTATCTTTTTCTCCACTAGTGGGTAACACTACCTTCTCTTTTGTCTTACCCGATTCGGACAACTTATCCGAATCTGATGAGACTGGACTCGTAACAAAAATTTTCACACTTGAAACAGGAGAACTCGTTTCGCCACTACTAACACTTGGTTCTTTACTCGTAACCTTGATTGGAACTGTCTGAGGAACTTAAAAATCAACAGATTTCTGAACACTAGGGTTAAAAGTGTAATTGTGGTTATAAGGTGGTGGAACCTCGTGATAACCAATTCCTCCTCTCTTCGTAGAGGTACCTTGATCACTAACAAGGTGATCAAGAATAGCTGAGGAATTTCTGAACTGCTCAAGTTTTCGGTTCAGTTCCACCACTTTCACCTGGTGGTCAGCAATCTGCTTTTCTCGTTCAGCAATCAGTTTAGTCTTTTCTTCTAAAACCTCATAACTTAGATCAATTATTTCAATTTTTTCAGCAAGTTTTGTTTTTAAGCTTTTAACATCTTTTTCACACGCTTTTATTTTAACTTTGTAACTGTTTTCTCTTGCTTTCATAAAGTGATGATCTTCTTTAAGAATTTTAAATTCAGCATCTAAACGAACATACTGATCAGTTAGGGTAGTAAGTTGCTCAGACAAATTCTCACATTTAGTACAAATAGGTTTAGAACTTACCTCGGAGAGTTGATCCTTGTTATCTGCCATGAAAGCTTTTTCCTTACCAGTGGCTTTCTCTTCTCCGGTAATCTTCTCACATTCTTCATTCTCAACCTTAGCCATATTTGCCTGCTCACTAGTTTCATTCGAATGCAGGTTCTAGTTGTATTCACCTGCTTCTCTGGACATCATGGCATTGACTTCTTTACTACTCCCAGTGTGCTGTGCAGACCGGCCTAGACCACGTTCAACTCGCTCGTTTCTGCACTCTTTGGCAAAGTGCCCGTTTTGTTGACAGTTATAGCACCTCACCTTAGACTTGTCGAACCCTGGCCTGCCACCAACAAACTTTCTCCCCGTCTTTCTCATAAACTTCTTCACTCTCCTCACTATCATGGCCATCTGCCATTGTAAATCCATTTCCTCCAGATCATCAGCATCGATCTGGTCATAGTCTTCATCCAGCATCGCTGGATCAACAACCTTTCCTTGAATATAGTTTTCATATGAAGCAAAAAACGAAGCATAGAGGCCAAACTGCTCTTCAGCAGATTTGACGCTCATTGGCATCTTAGAGTAATTATTGCTTGAGGAACTTGAAGATCCACTACTCTTGCTTGCTGTCTGTTGAGTACCACTTGATCCACCCGCAACAAAGCAAACATCCCCATTTGAGTTTACTGACACATGCCCCTCCTGTGAAGAATTGTCACAAGACTCGCCCTTCGAGTAGTAGGCGGCAGAATCAGTCTTTGAACTTGAATTTGAGTTTACTTTAGCACCGTACATGCCTGGATCTTGAACCTGATCCATAGATGTTTCTTTTCTTACCATATTAAGCTCAAAAGTTCTGAGCTTGTTGACAGTGGTTTCAAGATCATAAGTAGGGAAGTCCTTGTCTTCCCTCATCAGCACAGTATACATCTCCCATTTTGGTGGGAGGGCATCGAGAAGCTTTTCCACAATCTCTTCTTCTCGGTAGGAAATGGAGTAGTTACTCAATTCAGTCATTAGATGATAATATCGAGTGATAATATCATCAAGAGATTCGTTCTTCAAGTACTTAAAGACTGAAAATTGAGTTTTGAGCAACTTTATCTTTGACGCCCGAATACCTACATTCCCTTCAAATCTGTTCTCAAGAGCTTCCCAAAGCTCTCTAGCCGATGTATACTTTCTGAACGTATGGAGGATCTCCTGTGGAAGAGCCATTGTGATTGCAGCATGAGCCTTGCTTTCGGCTTCATACATCTTTTTCTCCTCCTCTTCCGTTTTACTGTATTTCTTGATTTGGTCTCGACCCTCATACTCCATGACTGGTGGAATATATCCATCTTGGATGCATACCCACATTTTCGCATCCTGGTACTTAACGTATTGTATGAACCGATCCTTCCACGCGACAAAGTCGGTTCCCTTCAGCAACCTTGGGGCCTTTGTAGCTGACCCCGCTTCAACTTCCATCTTTACAAGCTCTGAAATGTTGATCGACGATATTTTTCTTGAAGACTAAGAAACCCGAAAAATTCTGAGTAGGCGAAGTTAAAAAAAATTTCTTCTGAACAGTACTGTAGGTGAAGTTAAGGATAACTTCGCTTAAGTAATAACTTCGCTGGATCTTTCTTAAATTCGCGTGACTGGGCGAAGTTAAGATTAACTTCGCTTAGGGTAAGCGAATTTAGAAAGTAGGCGAACTTGTAGACAAATTCGCTGAGCTAAGCGAACTTGATGAGAACTTCGCTGAGTTAGGCGAAGTTGAGGAGATAGGCGAAGTTGTAAATAACTTCGCTTCTCCTTATATCTTCGCCGAAACCCTACGTATCCTGACGGCAACTTCGCCTGATGAACAGCAACTTCGCCTGACGAACTCAAACTTTCTGCAGATCTGAAAAACGGATTTTAACGAAGTTTTTGACGGTTTAAAGGCTTGAACACACTGGTAGGAAGCTAGAATGAGTAAAAACACCAAAAACTTGTCCCGCGAGAAGTCGAAACGGGACGAATTCTACATCCGCGTGAATATCCCGAACCACACAATCGAGCAAATGCTCTGATACCAATTGTAGGTTCCCTGGACGGATCACACGAGATATCCCGATATACACAGGTGCGGAATCCCTGTGTAGATCGTTACGGACGTAGAACACAAACACACGAACACGATACGAACAAACACACGTTATATTAATAACTCAACACGTGATATAATCACAGTTACAGACTCTCGATCTCACGTCACTTGACTCACTGAATTACACGAACTCGAACTCTTCCAAAACGATAATCCGTAACCTATATAAATACACGACAACTTCGCCTCAGGCGAAGTTGTCCATAACTTCGCTTGTTCAACAAGTTCGCCTAGGCGAACTTGTCAACAACTTCGCTTGGTTAACAAGTTCGCCTAGGCGAACTTGTCAACAACTTCGCTTTAAACAAACAAATACATAAACAATATTACAGACTCGATTACAGACACTAGACATATGAACTACTGACATTTATGCACCAACAGGCTTCAATTTGCTCGGGGCTTGCCTCAATTCTTCTTTTAGTCACCATATATCTCAGAAATTTTCCAGTCTTAACACCAAAGTGGCATTTTGACGGATTCAATTTCATGTTATATTGGTCGAGGATATTGAATGCTTCCTCGAGGTCTCTAAGGTGATCCTCAGCTTTCTTTGACTTCACTACCATATCATCTATGTAGACCTCCATAGTCTTACCCAACTGATCCTTGAACATCATGTTGACTAATCTTTGGTATGTTGCCCCTGCATTTCTTAGTCCAAACGGCATAGCGGTATAACAGTATATGCCGGTAGGAGTCATGAATGTTGTATCCTCTTGATCAGATGGTTCCATCTGAATTTGTTGAAATCCAGAAGAAGCATCCATAAAGGTAAGCATTTCATGTCCTGCCGTCGCATCCACCATGGAATCTATATGTGGTAATGGGAAAGGATCCTTGGGGCATACCTTGTTTAAATCGGTAAAATCGACACATACCCTCCACATTCCATTCTTTTTTGAAACAACGACCACATTAGCTAGCCATCGAGGATATTGAACCTCTCTGATCATACCGGCCTTAAGAAGTTTTCCAACTTCTTCTTGTATGATCTTGTTCCTCTCAGGAGCGAATTTCCTTCGCTTCTGATGGATGGGTTTAACAGCTAAATCAAGGCCGTGTTTATGAGTGATTACTTCCTTTGAAATACCTGTCATGTCGGAGTGCTTGAAGGCAAAGGTAGATCTTCTTTGCCCTAAGAAGGATATTATATCTTCCTCAATCTTACAGGGGATATTGGATCCTAGGAACACCTTTATTTCTGGATCCTCGGGGTCCAATGATACTTCTTTGAGGTCTTTCTCCCGAGCTTCCAGCACTTTCCTAGGATGTTGCTGTATTTGCTATGCTATAGTTTGCTTGGCTGTTGGCTTCATTGACGATGAATAATAGTTCTTGGCCTCCGCTTGGTCACCCACTATCTTTACAACTCCCCAAGGAGTAGGTAGCTTGATGCATTGGTGATAAGTTGAGGCTACAGCCTTCATTCCATGGAGCCAAGGCCTACCTAAAATAACATTGCAACAGGAAAGGTTATATATAACACATAATTTTTGGTATGAATTTAACCCTTCGATATAAATTGGGAGGTTAATGTCCCCCAATGTCTTCTTGGTTTCGCCACTGAAACCGACTAGCACCGAAGTTCTAGGAATGATTTCTGAACCCGGGATATTCATCTTCTTGAGGACATCATGTTGGATAATGTTGACCGAGCTGCCACCGTCCACTAGGATCCTGCGTACATAATGGTTAGAGATAAATAAAGTAATAATCAAACCGTCGTGATGAGGATCCTG
The DNA here is from genome assembly GCF_021521415.1 of Bidens hawaiensis. Classification (NCBI taxonomy): domain Eukaryota; kingdom Viridiplantae; phylum Streptophyta; class Magnoliopsida; order Asterales; family Asteraceae; genus Bidens; species Bidens hawaiensis. The sequence goes on along the minus strand of NW_027491209.1, from coordinate 1,087,163 downwards.
AATGTTCATCTTGTCTTCCTCATCTAATAAGATTCTCTTGTCTGTTGTTAAGGTGGTTGACAATATTGGTCGATCTCCATTATCCATCTTTATCTCTTTAGCAAGTCTTTTTGCTGCAGAGAAAGAAGTTCCACATATGTCTGAACCTCCGGAGATGAAATTGACCGTTTCCACATCCAGGTTGTCCAGATGAGGATCCTGGATCCTTGAATTGAAAAAGATTCTCTGATCAGTCACTCGAGTAGTGGGGATGAGCGGTCTTCTCTCATCGTCCAACTCGAATTCTACTACGGGATTTTCTTTTATAGCACAAGAATCTTGAAATAATTCGTAGTCTCTGGAGACAAAGTTGATCATATGAGCATCTGGCGGTGGTGGTGTTGCTTTCTGCGGAAGGTCTTCAGGATCCTGGATCTTGGATTTTTTCCTTCCCAAAAGTTCTTTAAGACCCTTGCTCAGGAGGTATCCAATTTCCCTCCTTAAGCCGATGCACTCGTGTGTCGTGTGGCCAAAGTCTTCGTGGAAGGCGCACCACTTAGACTTGTCCTTGAAGCCGACAGTCTTCTCATTCTTTCGGGGCACCTTGTTTTTTTCTCCCAGATCCTTCATGGCACAGATCAAGCCATGATTGTCCACAGAGAAACAATAGTCGGAGATGCAAGGATAGTCTTCATCGTCATCTACTTCTTCAACTGCCCGTACGTTTTGATTGTTGAACTTGGCGTACGGCTTCGAATTGTTGTTCCTGTTCCAGGATCCTTTATTCTTTTCGGGGGTTTCTTGTTTTGTTTGTCCCCCAAGACAATCCTGGATTCTTCTGTCTTCTTCCAATCGGATGTATCTCAATGCCCTGCTTCTGACTTCGTCTAATGTCCTGCACGGGGTCATCACTAAATCATCATAAAAGGGGGAGCTCTTCTGAATTCCCATCTTGAATGCTTCAACAGCAGTAGTCATGTCAAGATTTGGGATTTCCAGAGCTTCCTTGCCGAACCTGGTAACGAAGTCCCTAAGGGATTCATCACTAGGTTGGATAACACGATATAAATCACTGGTTAACCTCTCAAATTTCTGACTACAGGAAAATTGATTGTTAAATAAGTTAACCAAGTGAGAGAAAGAAGTAATCGAAAAAGGATGAAGACTTAGCAGCCATTTTAGTGCGGCTCCCGTTAGTGTGGATCCAAAGCCTTTGCATAGGCAAGCTTCTTTAAGTCTCTCTGGAATAGGATTGATCTCCATCCTTTCTCTATATTGTGCCACATGTTCTTCAGGATCAGTTCTCCCGTCGTAAGTCTTCATATTCGGAGTCTGGAACCGCTTCGGGATTTCAACATCACAGATAGGCGTAGCGAATCTGGATAACTTGTGGCTTCCCTCAGGTATCTCGGGGATTGGTCTTATAACCCCGGGAACACTGGATATCATATCCTTGAGCTTATGTAGCTCCTTGGCCATAGCTTGGTTGATACCTGCATTCTGCATGGAACCACGGTTAGCATCTAAGGATAAAGGATCGCACAGGTTACCTCTTTGCTGGGTGAAGGTTGGCATCTCGGATGAATATCTGAGATAAGAAGAGTCAGCGACAGGAGTGGGACCACCCGACGCGATCGTCTGCATGGGAATGAAATCTCCTTCATGGACTTCAGAGGATCGTAGATGTTGGATTCCTGAGGATTCTTGATTCTGAAAGAAGGATCCTTGAGGTTGGGAATTATAGGGCCCTTGAATATATAACCTAGAGGATCCTGGTGGAATGACGGATGATCCCTGCTGGAATAACGAGGATCCCTGAGCCTGTTGACCCACGGACCCTTGTTGAAGGATGTACGATCCTGACTGAAATAGTGAGGATCCTTGAGCATGCTGACCCATGGACCCCTGTTGAAGGATGGATGATTCTGGCTGAAACAGTGAGGATCCTTGAGCTTGTTGACCCATGGATCCCTGTTAAAGGATGGATGATCCTAGCTGAAACGGTGAGGATTCTTGAGCTTGTTGACCTATGGATCCCTGTTGAAGGATGGATGATCTTGGCTGAAATAGTGAGGATCCTTGAGCTTGTTGACCCATGGATCCCTGTTGAAGGATGAATGATCCTTTCGAGAGCTGAGCCATGGATCCTGGAGTGGTGAAATCCAGCATCCTGGGCATCAGGAGAGTGAGATTCTCTACTGGCCTCTTAGTCTTCTTGAGATCTTCTATCTCATGAAGGATCCTTTGGTTGGTCTTTTTATGCTGCTCCAGATATGCCTTAACCTTTGAAAACATAGATGAAACATCATTGTTAGTATTAACTACTGGTGCAGCAGCAGCGGCTTTTGAGCTCTGGAAGACTGGTAGTTGCATCTTGCTCCCAGCATCTGCAGTTCGTTGTGCTCCCGTGATTGGTGGAGGCATTGGTGGCAAAGTCCTTGATGAGAGAGGAATTGATGAGGGCATAGTTGACGAAGCAGAGGTTGATTGAGAGGCCATTGATAGTGATACGGGTATGAAAAATCGAAAATTGATTGGAGTAATATGGATTATAGCACCAATAGCCCCACGGTGGGCGCCAAATTGTTTTGGATAAAAATCTGCTAAGGATAATGTATCCAAATCTGTTAAGTGAGGTGTAGTGCTAAGACGATAATATTGAAGGTGTAATCAAAATCTTGGTGAACACAATGATTTCATCACGAGGGAAAAAGCCCTTGAATACGATAATCTAACTTCGGTCAAAACTTAACAAGGTAATCTTTGATCGATTGACTTCGGTCAAAAATTAACAAGATAATCTTTGGTCGAATCACTTCGGTCAAGGATCAACGAGGTAACCTTTGGTCGGATAGTACGTGATTATAGTAATCTCCGGCATAAAAAACCCCCGGACGGTGAAAACTATCATCGTCAAGTTTGTTAATGGTAAAAATCGGGTTACAAAGGTTGAGATATGATCAAAGATTACAAGAATATCTAAGTGTGTATGTGTATGAACTGCTAGAGAGAGTTATTGACAAAGTATTGTGAAATGTCTGCAGCTAATGAGTGTGTAGTAACCTAATTTTGATCATAATCTCAAAATAATAAAAATAAAGGCTAACTAACTCCTATTTTTATGGCACTACTCCCACTAGCTTAGTCTTCACTATTGACCATGTGCTGGAGGTACCTTGTAGCATAATATTAGGTAGACCATGTCCTTGAGCCGTTGCAATTGATAAATATCAACCTTCATATAAAAAACAACTGTTAACAACACCAATTGCTGAGGATCCTTGATCCTGACATAGCTCTGGAACTCTTCAGAAGGATAATTGATCCAGACATGTCTTCAAGAATACCATATCCTCAGCACTTAGTTATTTGTGACTCAACAAGAAGTCTTATAAATCCGCCACTTCTCCCACTAAATGTGTTACAACCATTTGACCACGTGTTTGACAAGTCCAATAGCGAGATATCTTGTGGAATAAGTCTTGAAGCCGTTATACTTATTAAATAACAACCTACACACAAGAAACAATTGTTAATAATACCAAGTACTGAGGACCACTGATCCTGACAGGATCTGTCTAAGGATAACTGATCCAAGAACATATGTCAGGATAATGTATCCACAGTGTCAAATTTCCGTGCCCTAACAACATGTAACGTAACAATCAAGCTGATATCGACCGACGCCCGCAGCGTAGCGCGGGGAAATCCACTAGTTCATATAAAGCCAAATATATCATTCTTCTAGAAGAAGTTAAACACACTCTTTAAACTCGTTATGATCCGATGTGTAAGGTCTACCCTTTTGTTGGCAATCGGCATATCCACCAATTTACATACTGTTAACTTTAGTAATTTTTCTATCACGGTACGAGTAGTTTATATATCCATGCTTATTATTCACTAAATGTTGTTAAACATATGAGTTTTTATCGCACAACTTATGCCCAAGCGCGTTGAGTCAAGTATACTAAGGTTGAGTGAATAAAATCCAACTTGAAGTATATAAGAAGTTGAGCTCGTGCTCCTAAAATTTCGTCTTTAACTCATTCTTAAAAGGTTTCACGTTAATCTCTTTTTTAATTTACATAAATGAAATTATATAGAGCAACAATTATAATAGATCATGTTGGTAGAAATAGAATAGTTTATTATGAAATCTCATGAATGTCCTTAAGAAATTAATCTTCTAACACACAATCTAAAGTAACCAAATTTGGTACATTTTTCATTATTATGAATAAGATATCTTTCTAAATCACATACTGCTTTTCAAATTAAAGTAATATTTTGCGTGACACGAAATCAATCATCAAATAAGACAGAAAGTTTTCTCAAAAACTAGATCTTTTTATCTTTTTGAAATTTGAATGAGTGTCAAATGAGTGAAATTCAATGATGAAATCAGATCAAATGATTTTTTTATATCGACGATTAACAAGTGCAATAAATCATCGCAACTCTTCATGAAACGCCATTACAATTAGTCACTTTTTGTCATAACCATTATAGTTATAACAACTTTTGTACCGAAGAGCATAGTTGTTTCTTGTTTTGGATATAAATCTGCTAAGAATAATGTATCAAAATCTGTTATGTGAGGTTTAGTGCTAAAATGAAACAGCGAATATGTAAATGAAATAATGATGAACACAAGGATTTGTTACTAGGAAAAACCCTTGATCTTGGACGGATTGCCGGCACAAAAACCCCGGGTGATGACAAATCGTCTATCACCACTTTTATTAATCAAAAAAGGGTGTTACAAGGGTTGGAAGCTATGATCAGCGATTACAATGATGTCTAAGTGTGTGTATAATGCTAATTTCGTAGAGAGCAGAGTGTGTTTGTCCTAGCTGATCAAGCTTCAATTTATACAAAAATAATATAACAAATATCCCTATTTTTTAGCCTATAATCAAGTCATTCCTTCATTATAGCTCTTTCCTTCATTATCCACGCGTTTTATTAATTTGATTGCGATATTACAGGTTTCACATGGTCATTAGCCGTTGTAACTACCAAAAATATCAAGATAACAAAGGAAAGTCGTTAATAAATAATAAATACTGAGGATCACTGATCCTGGCAGGATCTGCAATGTATTCTAAGGATAATTGATCCATATTATATGCCAGGATAACATATCCACAGTGTCAAATTTCCGTGCACTAACAATTGCCCCCAAAATGGCGGTTGTGATAAGATCACAGCTGTCATTTTGCCTTTGAAATCAAGCTCCCTGCAAAACAGATGGAATTTGACAAGCTGGGTATAATTGTCATATATCAATGGAGTTTCCTTGGGAACTTCCCTTCCGGCTGTATATCCAACACCATTAAGTTACATAAGTGTTGATCCTTCTGTGATCCTTATAATTGAACTTAGGATACCTGATGTAAATAACTTATGATATTAACTGGGATTAAACCCAACAAACTGGGGACAAGCCCGTGCAACTGGGGACAAGCTCGTGTAACTGGGGACAAGCCCGTGAACTGGGGACAAGCCCAAAAAACTAGGGACAAGCCCAAACTGGGGACTGGCCCAAAGATACGGATGTTAACTGAGGACTCGCCCAAACCGGGATTTAGCCCGAACGTGAGATAACGTGAAAACGTTATAAACCGGTGGTATGGTACGTCTACCATAAATCATAGGATCCTCCATATAGCCGAAGACAACGAAATTGTTAGCCACTAAGCGTGTACTGGTCCCGCTGCCCCGGACTATACGTTGGATAGCGTGCGCTCTAGGCGAGAGTGTAGAAACTCTAATTTATAAGAAAGGTGAAAACCTTTAAACCTTGGAAGATATGGCCATCGGGGGTCATACCTTAACCGTGGGCTAGGCCAAGGGAATAGTAAAGTACCTTAAGTGTGAGGGAGAGGTGGTCAACCTCTTAGACATTGAACCTCTTATTGAAATCTGCATTGTTATTTAAAACTTGGAAAAAGACAAACGTTAAAAAATATTATCCTTAAATTTATAAGAATCTGAAATGAATAAGTAATCGGATAGATATTACCGATTTCAGGATCCTTGATCCTTTTGAGGATACTTGATCCTGATTAGAAAAAGTATTTCTTGAGGTGAATAGCATTCCATGCTCTTGGTAACCTGTTGCCTTCCATAGTCAGCAGGTGATATGCCCCCTTTTCGGCTTCTGACTCGATCAAGTAGGGGCCTTCCCACTTAGGTGCTAGCTTTCCATCTGCTGGATTAGTTGTGTTTTGGAAGGCTTTCCTCAAAACTAGATCTCCTTCTTGAAATCTTCGAATCCTGATATTCTTGTTGTATGCCCCGGCTACCCTTTGTTGATATGCTGCCATTCTGATCTTAGCTAGATCTCTGAACTCATCAACAGTATCCAGATCATGGAGAAGGATTTCATTGTTGTCTTGAGGATCAAGGATGCTTGTTCTGGCAGTAGGAACCACCATCTCCGTAGGGATTACAGCTTCTGAGCCAAACACCAATGAGAAGGGTGTTTGACATGTTGCATTCTTTGGTGTTGTTCTATCAGCCCAAAGAACATATGGTAGCTATTCGGCCCCCTTGCCTTTCTTGGATCCTAGTTTCTTTTTCAAGTTGTTTATAATAATCTTGTTACTTGATTCTGCTTGACCATTAGCTTGAGGATGAATTGGTGTGGAGGTAATCATCTTAATGCCCCAACTGTCACAAAAGTTAGTGGTTCTTTTCCCGATAAACTGGGAACCATTGTCACAAATAATTTCGGAAGGGATACCAATTCTAGTAATAATATTTCTTTTAATGAAGGATATCACCTCTTTTTCGTGGACTTGAACAAAAGCTTCTGCTTCTATCCACTTTGAGAAGTAACCAGTCATTGCAAGCATGAATACTTTTCCTCCTGGCGCTTTAGGTAGCTTACCCACGATATCCATGCCCCACTTCATGAAAGGGCATGATGAGGATATAGGATACATAGGCTCTGCTGGCTGATGCAGAATATTTCCATGTCTTTGACATGAGTCACACTTTTTTGAGTACTCCATGACGTCTCTATTCATGGTAGGCCAGAAGTATCCTGTTCTCAGAATCCTTGAGAATAGGGCTCTACCTCCAGTGTGATTACCGCAATCTCCTTCGTGAAAGTCTTTGAGCACCTCTTGAATTTCAGGATCTTCGATACATCTCAAGTATGGACCTGCAAGAGATTTCCTATACAGAATATTATTTAATAAAATGTATTGTGATACCTTAAGTTTGAAGGACTTAGGATTCTCTGTGGCTGGAATCTCTCCATTTTGAATGAACTTCTTGATCGGGAGGATCCAAGACCCTTGATTACTTGAGGATAATGAATCCAAAGGCACAATATCTTTGTCAGTTGTTATCTCCTCAACTTCTTGTTCTCCTATTGCTGGTGAGAGTACATGGATGATTGGGATCTTCGTATCTTCTGGAATCTTCAATGATGAAGCTAAATTTGCTAAAGCATCTGCCCCAGCATTCTCTCTTCTTGGTACCTGTATAATACTAAAAGAATCGAAGAACTTTGATAGTTCCTTCATAACATCTAGATATTTGATTAGTTTTTCACCTTTAACAACATATGAGCCATTAAAGTGGTTAGTCATCAATGACGAATCTACATATACTTGAAGATACATGATCCTCATGTGTTTAGCTAATTGCAAACCTGCGATCAGAGCTTCGTATTCCGCTTCATTATTGGTGGCTTGGAATGCACACGCAATGGACTAGGGTATTATGTCCCCCTGTGGTGATTTCAGTAGGATACCCAATCATGTTCCTCTTACGTTGGATGCTCCATCAGTAAAGATGATCCAAGAATCCTTGGTTTCTTCCAGTTGTTGAACCTCCAAATCAGCTTCCTCTTGTATGTCACTACTGAAATCAGCCAAAAAGTCTGCAAGAGCTTGTGACTTAACGGCTGTTCTGGGCTCATACTGAATATCATATGCACTCAATTTCACAGCCCATTTGGCCATCCTTCCTGACAATTCTGGTTTTCTAAGCGCATTCTTAACAGGATAATTAGTTCTTAAAATAATAGTATGTGTTTCAAAATTGTTTCTCAACTTGGTTGAGGCCATAAACAAAGTAAGAATTAGTTTTTCAAGGTGAGAATACCTGACCTCTGCATCTAATAGGATTTTACTTACATAATATACCGGGTGCTGTTGTCCTTCATGATCCTTGGCCAGAACAGCACTGATTGCATTACCTGACACAGCTAAGTACAGAGACAGCGGCTCACCATCTATTGGCTTCATCAAAGCAGGCGCTGAGGATAGATAATCCTTAAGAGCCTTTAGTGTATCTTCATGCCTTTGAGTCCATTCAAACATTTTATTTTTCCTCAAGATATCATAGAAGTCTTTGCACTTCTCTGAGGATCTGAAAATGAATCTGTTGAGAGCAGCTATTCTTCCCGTCAGTCTCTGGACATCTTTAGCATTCACAGGAGACTTTAAATTAATGATGACTTCTATTTGCTCGGGGCTCGCTTCTATTCCCCTTTTGGTCACCATGTATCCTAGAAACTTTCCAGCCTTAACACCAAAATGGCATTTTGACGGGTTCAGTTTCATGTTATATTGGTCAAGGATATTGAATGCTTCTTCAAGATCTCTAAGATGATCCTCAGCCCTCTTCGACTTCACGACCATGTCATCTATGTAGACTTTCATGGTTTTGCCTAACTGATCCTTGAACATCATATTGACCAATCTTGATATGTCGCCCCTGCATTTCTTAGTCCGAACGACATAGCAATATAACAATATATGCCGGTAGGAGTCATGAATGTTGTATCCTCTTGATCAGATGGTTCCATCTGAATTTGTTGAAATCCAGAGAAGCATCCATAAAGGTAAGCATCTCATGTCCTGTCGTTTCATCTACCATGGAGTCTATATGCGGTAAAGTGAAAGGATCCTTGGGGCATATTTTGTTTAAATCTGTGAAATCGACACACACCCTCCACTTTCCATTCTTTTTTTAAACAACAACCACATTAGCCAACCATCGAGGATATTTAACCTCTCTGATCATACCGGCCTTAAGAAGTTTTTTAACTTCTTCTTGTATGATCGCGTTCCTCTCAGGAGCGAATTTCGTTCGCTTCTGATGGACGGGTTTAATAGAATAATCAAGGCCCAACTTATGAGTAATTACCTCCTTAGAAATACATGTCGTGTCTGAAGGCAAATGTGGATTTTCGTTGCTTTAGGAATGATATTATATCCTCCTCGATCTCGTCAGGGATACAGGATCCTAGGAACACCTTCGTGTCTGGATCTTCAAGATCTAAAGATACTTCTTTTACGTCTCGCTCCCGAGATTCCAACACGTCCCTAGGATGTTGCTGTAATTTCTATGCTATCGTTTGTTTAGTTGTCGGCTTCATTGATGAAGAATAATAATTCTTGGCTTCCACTTGGTCACCATCTATCCTTACTACTCCCCAAGGAGTTGTTAGTTTGATGCACTGATGGTAAGTAGAGGCTACAGCCTTCATTCCATGTATCCAAGGCCTGCCAAGAATAACATTGCAACAAGAAAGACTGTCAATAACACAAAACTTTTGGTAAGAGTTTAACCATTCGATGTATATTGGGAGTTTGATGTCCCCCAATGTTTTCTAGCTTTCACCACTGAAACCCACTAGCACCGACGTTCTCGGGATGATTTCCAAGTCCAGGATATTCATTTTCTGCAGCACGTCATGTTGGATGATGTTGACCGAGCTTCCACCATCGACTAGGATCCTGCGCACATAATGGTTAGCAAAAAATAAAGTTATAATCAAACCATTGTGGTGAGGATCCTGGATGCTTGTCTTATCTTCTTCGTCAAAGAAGATTCTTTTGCCAGTCGTCAAAGTAGTGGATATGACTGGTCGTTCTCCGTTCTCCAACTTTGTTTCTTTGGCGTGTCTTTTTGCTGAGGAGAAAGAAGTACCGCATATATCTGAGCCACCGGAGATGAAGTTGATTACTTGTGCGTCTGGTGGGGGTGGAGTTGCTTTCTGTGGTACATCTTCAGGATCCTGGATCCTAGACTTTTTCTTCCCAAGAGCTCTTTGAAATGGCCCTTGCTCAGGAGGTATCCAATTTCCCTCCTTAAACCAATACAACCATCTGTCTGATGGCCAAAGTCTTCATGGAATGCACACCATTTGGACTTGTCTTTGAAGGATGTTGTTTTCTCATTTTTTTCAAGGCCACCTCGCTTTCTCTCCAAGATCCTTTATGGCACAAATCAAACCATGAGTATCAACAGAGAAGCAATACTCAGAAATACTTGGGTAGTCCTCATCATCTTCTCCTTCTACAACTGCCCGGACATTTTGATTGTTGAATTTTGAGTACGGCTTTGAGTCGTTGTTCCTGTATGAGGATCCTTGTTTCTAGTTAGATGGCTCTTGTTTTGTTGGAGCTCTCAACCGTTCCTGGATCTTCTTGTCATCCTTTAGCCTTATAAATCTGAGTGCCCTGATTCTGACTTCATCTAAATTCCTGCATGGGGTCATCACAAGATCGTCATAAAATGGGGAGCCCCTTTGAAGTCTCATCTTGAATGCTTCAACAGTCGTAACCATATCAAGACTAGGGATTTATAGGGCCTCCCTACCAAACCTTGTAACAAAATCCCTAAGGGATTCATTATAAGGTTGGACAACTCTATACAAATCACTAGTTAACTTCTAAAATTTCCTACTACAAGAAAATTGGCTGTTGAACAAGTTAACTAAATGTGAAAAAGAAGTAACGGAAAAGGGAGGAAGACTTAGCAGCCATTTTAATGCAGATCCTGTTAGTGTGGATCCGAAACCCCTGCATAGAAAAGCCTCCTTGAGTTTTTCGGGAATTGGATTGATTTCCATTCTCTCCCTGTATTGAGCCACATGCTCTTCGAGATCAGTTGTCCCATCATACACCTTCATGTTGGGGGTCTGAAATCGTTTTGGGACTTCAGCATCACAAATAAGTGGAGCAAAGCTGGACAACTTGTGACTTCCTTCTGGTATTTCAGGGATCGGACGGACCACTCCTGGCACGCTGGATATCATATCCTTAAGCTTCTGAAGTTCCTTAGCCATAGCCTGGTTGATACCTATATCCTACATAGAGCCAAGGTTAGTGTCTAAGGATATATGATTATACGTGTTACCTCTCGGTTGATTGAACGTTGGTATCCTAGAAGTGTAGCCAAGATAAGACGCATCTGCTATAGGAGTTGGTCCACCATAGGCAATGGTTTGCATGGGGATTATGTCTCCTTCATGAACCTCTGAGGATCTTTGATGTTGCACTTCTGAGGATCCTTGATTCTGCCGTAAGGATCCTTGAGGTTAGGAGCTGAAGGATCCTTGGTGATACATCCCAGAGGATCCTGGTTGAAGGAACGAGGATCCTTGAGTTTGCTGACCCATGGATCCCTGTTGAAGGATAGATGATCCTTGTTGAAGGAACGAGGATCCTTGAGTTTGCTGACCCATGGACCCCTGTTAAAGGATAGTTGATCCTTGTTGAAGGAGCAAGGATCCTTGAGTTGGCTGACACATGGACCCCTGTTGAAGGATAGATGATCCTTGCTGGAAGATGAAGGATCCATGAGTCTGTTGAGCCACGGATCTTGGAGTAGTGAAATCCAGAATCCTTGGCATCAAAGGAGTCTGATCCTCCAGTGGCCTCTTATTCTTCTTGAGATCTTCAATTTCACGTAGGATCCTCTGGTTGGTTTTGTTCTGCTGCTCCATGTATGCCTTAACCTGTGAAAACATAGTAGAAACATCATTGTTAGAGTTAACCACCGAAGTGGCAGCAGTGGTTTTCGAGCTCTGGAAGACTGGTAGTTGCGTCTTGTTTCCAGTGGCAGCAGCCCTCGGTGCTCCCGTGATTGGAGGAGGCATCGGCGGCAAAGTTCTTAATGAGAGAGGAACCGAAGATGGCATGGTTGATGAAGCAGAGGTTGATTGAGAGGCCATTGATGGTGATATGGGTATGAAAGGTTGAAAATTGATAGGAATAATATGGATTATAGCACCAATTTCCCCACGGTGGGCGCCAAATTGTTTTGGATAAAAATCTGCTAAGAATAATGTATCCAAATCTGTTATGTGAGGTTTAGTGCTAAAATGATAACAGCGAATATGTAAATGAAATAATGATGAACACAAGGATTTGTTACGAGGAAAAGCCCTTGATCTTGGTCGGATCGCCGGCACAAAAACCCCGGGTGATGACAAATCGTCTATCACCACTTTTATTAATCAAAAAAGAGTGTTACAATGGTTGGAAGCTATGATCAGCGATTACAATGATGTCTAAGTGTGTGTATAATGCTAATTTCGTAGAGAGCAGAGTGTGTTTGTCCTAGCTGATCAAGCTTCAATTTATACAAAAATAATATAACAAATATCCCTAATTTTTAGCCTATAATCAAGCCATTCCTTCATTATAGCTCTTTCTTTCATTATCCACGCATTTTATTAATTTGATTGCGAGATTACAGGTTGCACTTGGTCATTAGCCGTTGTACCTACCAAAAATATCAAGATAACAAAGGAAAGTCTTTAATAAATTATAAATACTGAGGATCACTGATCCTGACAGGATCTGCAACATATTCTAAGGATAATTGATCCATATTATATGCCAGGATAAAATATCCACAGTGTCAAATTTCCGTGCACTAACAATTATAGTTGTTTCTAATCCACAACTTTAGTATTGAAGACTAAAACCAGTTCTAAAGACCAAAGTTAGTTTTGATCACCAACGCTTGTTTTGAAAACCGAATCCATTTCAGAAGATGGGAACTGAGGAACAAAGTTAATTTTGATGATCAAATTAAAAAAAAAAACATTAAACAACTATGTGATTCCAGAGCATAACAGAAGCATAAAATTTTTGAAAGTTGACTTAGCAACCTAACCCCAATCAAAGGCTTGGCCCTTAGACCCCATCAGGGGCTCTCGATTTGGGACCCCTCTAACTTGTGGTGCTGCCTAGACCGATATTAGTAGTTTTCGCCCCTTGAACTATTAAGGTGTATTAATATCAGAAAATAGAACAATCTTGATCAAGTGTATACTCCACGCTTTCTAGCATGTATCAACATATAACATATTCTCTTATTTGGTTATAAGTGAAGCCCAATTAACCAAAATAATATGATGATGCTAAAATCACCAACAAGTCTTCCCCACTCTATTGTAATCATTGATTCAGTTAAAGTAACATTACTCACAAATGTTGAATTTTTATCTTAGTACACTAATTACAAATCCTCCACTTGTAGCCTAGTGGTAGGAGGCTTGGATTCTCCATTAAAAACTCAAGTTTGAATTACACTTGTGTCATATTTGGGTGGATATTGACAACAAAGAAATTGACCTAAGTCTTGTACAAAGGTTATCAGTATGAGTGTAGGTTCCCAGCCGGATCTACACGGAATATCTCGTTCTACGTAGGTGCGGAATCCCTACGTAAGACGTTACGAGCGAAGAAGACGATACACGTTAACACGATCAAACACACGTTACAATAAACAAAGACACGTTGTATTGCAACTGGAAACACGTGATTCACTGATCACCGATTACACAAAACTGAATAACTCGTAAAAACTAAAACTTTAACTCGTCTACTGATCTAGCCGTAACCTAGCAGTTTATATAACACGACAACTTCGCCTAGCATGTTTAGGCGAAGTTGTCCCTAACTTCGCTTGTTCCACAAGTTCGCCTATATCAGCGAACTTGTGAGAACTTCGCTTACATCCAAATACAAATCCAACTAACTCGATTACAGACACTAGACACTGAACTACTGACATCATGTACCAACAATGAGCCCACCCGGGTTTTCGTCCAACGTGTGTTACGGCTGAGAGTTCTGCTCTTGTGGTGGCACAACGACTGTTAAGTGGCGGCAAGCGGTATGGTTTCCCGGAGGAACGCCCAAGACAAACTCTGAAGCCAGCGTGGGTCCGGTTAAGATAACATAGTCTGGCCAGAGTGGGTCATCGGTGCTCTCAAAATTCGAAGAGTGCGGTAGGCTAATTACAAGAAAGTCGTTGTTCTTAAAAAAATACATTAATTACACATTCCATATATTCAAAAATCAAGGTGTCTCTAAGGATTAAACCATGTCTATTCATTTGAATGCATGAAGATAATTATATTCTACTACTCATATGTCAATTTCCTTCTATGAATACATAGACGCCAAGTCCTATGCTCTTTTGAAATAGCTAAACTTAAAATTTTCAAATGACTTTTAAGAAGTCTAAAATTTAACGTAACGTTACTACATTTTAAACATATACCTTATGATGATATTACAGGTGTTTCTATATCTATTTGTTAAGCTTTCTACATTCAATTCAACACTAAATATTAGACACAACATAATTAAACGAATTGCTAGAAATAGTATTATGTAAATACGGGTTTGAGCATTTAACCCATCCTTTGTACAAACCCTAAGTACAATTATCAATACATTTATATAAAATTATACCTTTGTTTACACACACTTTGTTGATACATATGTTTTCATCTCATTCTTTGTTTATTGGTTTTTTTAATAGATTAAAGTCTAAGGACTAGTTTTGATAATTAATGTAAGTTCATTCGATATGGGATGTTAGCGAATGAACAACCTTGGTTCCTCATATGCTATGGGATGTTAGCGTATGAGATGTTAATATATTATGCCATTCTCTAGGGGAATGTCTAGCGAATGGCGTAGCAATGTGGCTTATTTGCTATGCGTGTATAGTGAACGAGTCATTCCCTATATATAGTCTACAATCTATTCTAATTATTAACGATCTGATTATTTGTTAAAACTTTGTGTCGTTACAGTGCCCATTTGTTAACTCAAAACAAACACAAACACACATTGAACCCTAATTGCTTATCAATCGATCCTATCAAATACTAGATCTGATAATATACGAATCATGATGATCCTTGTGGTTCCTCGCACTTATGATTTTAACTTGTTATTAGATCCAACGACTCATTTTTTTGTGCCAAAAACACCATCATTTTCTTGTTACCATCGTGTCGGAGCTTTCTTTGTTTTGCAACCTCACCGCTTAGCTTTATTATTTTTTTTTTCATTTTCCCTATCAAGAATCACTTATTATAGCTTAATATCCGGTAACAATCATCATTTTCGCCAATCTACATCGCAACCACCATTTCTAGGGTTTACAAGTTAAGTTTTCGCATCATCGCCGGGTAATCGCACAACTTTTAGATTTACTAATATAGTTTTCGTGTAGCTTACAACTTATCGCTTAGCCTAAAAGATATCTCATAGCTTACAAGTTATCGATTAGCCTAAGTTTACGCATAGCTTAAAATTTATCGCTTAACCTGCATTTTCGCATACTTTCTAACTCATGCTCCATGCTCTCATTGAGGGATATTGAGCAAAAATGAAACAAATGCACAAGTATATTGAGAAAAAAATATCGGCATCAACGTGGTGGCCCTAGTCATGTTCGTTGAAGTGAGGATGAAAATGATTAGTTGTAGTGTTTAATTTCTAGTGGTTTGTAGTTCGTTACTTCTTGATACTTTGGTTTGAATTCATTTAACTTGGATATTTTTGTTTGTATACCTTTGGTTTATAGTTTTGTTTAATTTATGATGCTTTTATTTTAACGATTTTATTTATATTTTAGTTAGTTTTTTACAAACTTGTTGTGACGATATGCCCTCACTACATGTCCATATATAACGATGACACTTGTAGTGAGGACTATTGTCCTATTGCGGCGAGCCTATATTGACAACTTTGGTAGTAATGAAATGTCCTTGCTATAGGTGAAAAACTGGCTATAGTGAGGGCATGTCCTCAGTACAAACCTGAGTTTTTTCGTCGCTATAAGCATTTATTCTTATGGTGCATGTTATGGCTGCTAAAATTAACTTTTCCTTAGAAATGCCAACCCATCCCGTTATCCCAATATGAAATAACTATTACGTTGCTCATATATATATATATATATGAATGATATTTTGAGAACTTGATGAGTTGTAAGTACTTTAAAAACTCAATATGAACCAAACATTTAATTAAATGAGTATAGACTTTGTGACTGAGACTAGATTTAATTAAAAAATGAATCAGTAGAAAGAATAAATATTTTTGATCATTACACAATTTTAAATGTTAGTTACACGTGTAAAAAGTCGATTCTGTGTTTAAAAAAATACTGTAATTTTTTTTCGTTACTTACACTTGTATATTACATGTGTGTAAAAAACTCAAAAAAAATTGTTACGTTGAGTTCTTTCGAGTTCTTAAAACTCAAAGTGGTTTTCAAAAGAAATCAATTATATATGTATATGTTTAAGTTCAAGAGAGAACTGATATTAGTGCGAGAAATAAATATGAACCGCTAGTTTTATATTAGGTTTTAAATATTTAAAAATAAATAAAAAATATGTAAATGCAACAATAAATTCATTTTCTCTCTCCAATTAATACAACTAATATAACAATAATAAATCACTCTCTAGTTAATATATCTAACTAATTGAACTATAAAAATTAAAAAGATAAAAACACTACTTTACTTTTATTTTTTTTATTTACACATTCTTCATTTTATTCAACATAAATACAATTTATTCATATAATACTATTTCTTTATATTAAAAAAAATAATTTCCACTCAATTTATTAGCATATATCAACGTCTTTTTTAACACTAAGTATCAAAACATAATATACATTGTTTTTCAATTGGCATGCCTATAAAAATTATTGTGATAAATAATAATAAAAATAATATCTTACAAATGTGTCCATTAAATGTAAACAATAAATATACAACCTACACAAAGTTATATAACCTAAGTTTGAGCAATAAAAATGTACAACATACAAAAAGCATACAACTTACAAATGTAATTCGACATCAATAATTATATAAACTATACAAAGATACACATATCCTACACATGCGTAGGTTATATGTTTTTCTTATGTAGGTTATATGTTTTCTTATTCTTAGAACAAGTGTAAGTTATATGTTTTTGTGTAGGTTGTATATTTTTTATTGACATTTAATGTAAATATGTGAAAGATAGTTTTTTGTATTATTCATCACAATTTAACTACGTGTTGATGGATATTGATATGTTGAGTTTGAAGAAATTGGTTTTGAATAAAAAGAAATTAATGTATGAACAAATTGTATTTGTGTAAAATAAAATTTTCATGTGTAGGTTATATGTTTTCGTGTGCGTGTGTATTTTATTGATGATGAATTTTGTGTGTATGTTATATGTTTTTCGTGTGTAGGTTATATGTTGTCTTATTCTTAGAACAAATGTAAATTATACGTTTTTGTGTAGGTTGTATGTTTTTTGTTGATATTTAATGCAAACACATGTAAAATAGTTTTTTGGTATTATTCATTATAATGTAAGTATGTGTTGATAGATATTAATGTATTGAGTTGAAAGAAATTAGTTTTGGATAGAAAGAAATTTTAATGTATGAATAAATTATATGTATGTAGGATAAAAATTTAAGACACAAAAAATAAGTTATAAAAATAAATGAGTTCTTAATATTTTACCAGTTATAATAATTTAATTAGTTATATTAATAAAGTATATAAGTATTATGGTTTATTATTTATATTAATTAAAGAAAAAGAATGATTAATACTTTCTTTATTCATCTTTAAGCATTTAAAACTTAAAACAAAACTAAGAGTCCATATTCATTTCTCGCATTTCTTGCAGCAATATCATTTCTCTCTTGAACCATCCCCTCTATATATATATATATATATATATATATGATCAGGATCATGAGAGAACCTTTTTGAAATTGAGAACTATGAGAACCATTTTGGACCACAAAAAACCCAAAAATAAAAAAAATCATAAAATAAAATAAAACACAAAAATCAAAAAAGTAAAAAAACCAAAATTTCTTATTTTATCATCCCGGTTTCATAAAAAAAACTCGGTTTAGCTAAATTATATACACATATGTATAATACATACATATATGTACATTTACATGTTTTTTTTGTACACATGTGTATAATTTAAGATATATGAAGTTGTACATATGTGTATATTACGTAACTAAAGATTAAATAAAATTATACATATTTGTATAATACAACGTTTTTTTTTGTTTTTTTCTATTTTTTTTTATTTTTTTTAATAAAACCGGAATGAAATATAAGAATTTTGGTTTTTTACTTTTTTAAAATTTTTATTATTTTTTGTTTATGATTTTTTTAAATAGTTTTTTTAATGGTGTTTTTAGTGGTCCAAAATGGTTCTTAAAGTTCTCAATTTGCAAAGGGTTCTCTTATATATATATATATATATATATATATATATATATATATATATATATTATAAAGTTATGATTTGTCCTAAGTCCTAATGGTCAATTGATATACTACATGTTTTGTGGAATATGTTCTTCTAGACATTGATGGCAATTTGTCGACGCTCGTAAGTGAAAACACTAAGCCGATATCCCATGTGTAGACAACTTGAAACATATAACTCTAAACAAATTTACATAAATTGTGCATGATTTTTCATGCTCGTAATTTTTTCTTTGCATGAACATATAACTATTTACATAAATTGTGCATTTATATGCGTAGGCAACTTTAAACAAATTTCCATGCGCATTATTTTTTCTCTTTCTTAATGGTAAGTGTACGAGTCTATGGTTAAATATTATGTTTGAGTCACAACTGACTCAACCCGTTTGGTTAAATGTTTAAAGTTGACTCTTTTCTTTTTGTGTTGTGTAATTAACAGGGTTTAGTTCATTGCGATAGTATAATTAGTATTAGTTGTTTAATTTGTGTAGTTCAACAGAATAGATTACGTTACCTTTGTATGTAATTCTAGTTTAATATCATAATTTGTTGATTTGGTCAATCATAAGAAGTCAAACCAAATACATGCATTTAGGTTCAGCAAGATTAAAATTTAGAAACAGGAAAGTCAAAACATGAAGGCAAAGTCAAATATTTACGCGTCATTTCATTCTTTAAAAAAAAATTTTGCATCTTTATTCGTCTTTTTCTACAGGGAATAAAAATTCCGAAAAGAATTTAATTATCAATAATCTCGTTGAAACAAAATATTACTCCATATATAGTGGCACTCTTATCCTACGAAGCGTCAGAAGTTAAGAGGAGGCGACATGTGCCTTTGGGGTGAAAGATAAGTTTGTCTTCATCATAATCGCGTACAAAATTAAATGATCACGTAACTTATACAATGACTATGCAACCTATATTTATAATTACGGGTCTATATAATTACGCATGCATATACACAACATATATGATACTAATATGTCAGATCCTCATTCTATTAGGCTATGAATTGTCAACACTAAAACAGAGACATGAATTACATCATAGCACAATCTCAACATAGATCTATGAGAAGCAATACTAATATGCCGGGCCCTTGTTTCTTCGTTCCATTAGATACGTTAACGTTTAAATATAAAGTTAGTAAATTACCCTAATGATCTTTATACTTAATCAAAATTCATTTTTATTCTAACTATTGAGTATGTTGTTCTCTGTTAGGCTATGCGTAATGGGGCGCTAGTTTGGGCGAGAAAGGGCGACAAAGGGAGAGCACACCGCCCCCTGGCGATATTTGGGCGAAATGGGGCGGGGACGAGGAGTAGATGTCGCCCAAGAAGAAGAAAAAAATATTATTATATTAATATGTGTGTGTGTTATATATACATGTATGTATATATTATTATATTACTATTGTAGCTCCTACACCATTACATCCCAAAAACAAATTTTCACCCCTTGCTGACTGGGAGCCACACGGCGCATAACGCCCCAATTTGTAGCCCCTCTACTACGCATAGCCTTATGGTTATATGTTTGTTTTGAGCTCTTGCGACTTCCAAGTTGTGCCTTTCTTCTTCGTTAATGAACTGGTCTTTCAAACAAAAAAACTTAAGCAGGCACAATGAAAGTTGAGTAAAAGGGTGTCAAAACAGTTAATTCTTATAAAAGGTGGGGTGGGGTGGGGTGGGGTCTGAGTTTTATGTTAAAGAGTAGGGCTCTAATAAGCTAGTAGTATAAAAAATAACTACTTGTATAAATTTACTGTTTGCTGTAAGTTTGAGTTTTTTTATACCATATTGAAGAATTAGAGATGTAACAATCATTGTTAGCTATTTTATCTACTCCGTATTTTATTTGACTTGTTACCTATTATCTCTACTACATTTATAATTGGTTGCCATCATTTATCCCATCATTTTTAAATATAATATAAAACAATATCACTTATTTTATTTATTATTAAATTTCATCTACACAACTTTATTATTAATAATCTTTAGATTAATAATAGTTGAATTATTTTATTCATCTGCAACATTTAGATTCATCTACAAACATATATTTCCCAACCTATTTCTCTAAACATATATTAAGTAATAATTATTATATATTATAAATAATAGAAATGATGACAGGGACATGCTTCTTCGTTCCGTCTTCAACTGGCAAACGGTTATGGCACGGCAGTTACAGGCAACAATCGCGTCGCTTGAGAATGTACCGCTTCAAACCACCGCTTCTCGTCGCTTGCCATCATTTCACACCCTATATATATCATTCTCGCCACCATTAAACTTCCATCCGATGGTTTGATGATTCCGACGGCGGTTTCAATTTTCCGGTTGTTTCAATTGAATTCGATTAAATACATTGATCACACAACAACACTCTATTCCGATCATCAACCGCCACCGCCCACCGCGACGACATTGGTAGGGTTTTGATGGTGGAATCGGTATGGTTTCAATCAATTATCGGAACTCGGAAGAAGCGGTAACAACACTTTAAACTTTTGTTTTCTTTTCCGGCGAGTCCATAGAAACACCGATAACATCCAGAAGATTTTTAGACTTTTCAAGACTATGATCAAGACTACGAAATACCATAACAAAATCCCTCTTTTTTAAACAAAAATCCAGTAAGTGTTTTTATTTGCATAGCCCTGATTGTTGACTTTAAATAAAGTTTGTATAACGAGAGTTCAATATCCAAATTGATTGTAAGCAATAACTCTTTGTTATAACAAACCAATAACCTGTCGTTTGACTTTTGGTGGGAAATTGCAATATGTGAATATATATGGTTTTGAGAATTCATTACAATATGAAAATTTTATGGTCTTGGAAGAGGAAACAGAAGATGATGGTGATGATGATGATGATGATGATGACATACAATGTTGTTTTTTTTATCAAGATGATTAAGTTTTTAGAACGTCTGGTCTGTCCTTTTGGTTGATTTTCTTCCACATGTGTTTAATTTTTCAGGTTGATCTTCAATTACATCGTTATGTTTTGATTGTGCAGTGAAAAATGGTTAAAGAACATTATTTGCTCACATATGTTTGAACGTTCAATCATGTCCTTTGCGTAAAAAGTTTTGTTGCTAATTTGGTTCCTCTCAAGTTATAGCGTTAACTGGTTAAAGATGATATTATACACCGTATTTTCAGATTTATATTGTCACCCTACATAGCTTAAAATATGCATGTTGTGACCGTATTCTATTTATATAGTTATTTTGGCCCGAACCAACCTGTTTTTGATTTTTTTTAAATCGACAAAAGCTAGATTAATGAAAACCGACACATATTTGTAAACCAAGGAAAAGAAAGACAAATGAACAAGACGGTGTACACCTACACTTTTAACTTTTGATTTTCCACTCAAATGTTGCTTTTATTATACAAGTTTTAGATGTGGCAAAACTATAATTGTAAATGTCACTCATGCCAAAATTAATGTAACTAACACAATATAAAACCGATATTTATAACCAAACAAAAACAGCACCGCTGCAACGCGCGGGGAACAATGTTAGTTTTATTTTATTTTAAATTATTTAATTCAACTTTTTTACATGTTCTTTAATGTCTAATTTATAGTATGGTCGAAAACAAGTGAAACTATCACAAGAACACCCCTATTTTATAGCTTGGTTAAAAAACTAGTGAAATTTCAACTTGAATCCTATCACCTAATAAAGGGAATCAAGAGATACGTGGTAACTAATTTATAATTGATCATTTGGCCATTAGTACATGATAACTATTCTTCTGATTTTATTATTATTATTATTCTCTTTAAACAGCTAATTTTTTCACTTTATCTTATCCTCGTGTTTCGAAAGAGCATAAAGCCATAAACCACATTTATTTAATTACGGAAAATTGGATTTTAATAATCCCTATTAAATGGTATTGGCCGATAATAATCCCTTTTGTTTTATCATCACTGGCGCTCCCAAATTCAAAAAAGTTGGCCAAAATGGTCCCCCGTTAAAAATGACTTAACGGCGTTATAGTTTTTTCTGAATTTCAAACCAATGTTTTAGGGCTTTTAATCGTTAGGAGGATACGAGTTGATTGGTGTAAAACTTAGCTCGAAACAATGATCAAAACGACTTGATTTTGGTTAATTGTAAGTTCAAACACCCGAATTGAAACATTGTTTCGTCATTTTGAAGCACTATTTCAAACTAAGCTTTACACCAATCGACTCGTATTCTCCTAACGATCAAAAGCACTAAAACATTGGTTTGAAATTCAGGAAAAACTATAACGCCGTTAAGTCATTTTTAACGGGAGACCATTAGGGCCAACTTTTTTGAATTTGGGACCGCCAGTGACGATAAAACGAATAGGAATTATTATCGGCCAATACCATTTAATAGAGATTATTAAAATCCAATTTTCCTCTAATTAAAGTTCATACACCTTAAATATTAGATAAGCCCAATAATTGTATTTTTAGCATTTTGCCCGGTATGGAACAATATTGGTTTGAACGTACGAATGTTATTTTTGTATTCTCGAGACAAAATCAATAGCTGGGGCCCATATGTGTGGCGGCTACAATTTGAGCCTGTCCCAGTTATGGACCGTTCTATCAACATTCTGACATTTTATTTATGTAAGCTTTAAAAATAAAAATGTTGTCATTCTCCAAAAATTACGGGTCTTGAGTATCAATATTTTAAAGGAACTTCCAATTCCTATATTGCTATTTCATCTATAAAACTAGGTTAGAGCTTTTGTTAAAACACGATGAAAAATATAATAAAATTAAAAAAGTAGTTTATATTATACGTAAATTCAGTTAATTCATATAATATGGAGTATTTTTATTTCACATACTGATATATTTATTTGTATGTAGGGTAATTTAACGAATACCAAAATTACCTACACATTTCATTCAAAATGATAATTAATAAAATAAAAAGAAATGATAACCATTGTAATTAACAAAATAAGGAAATGTCATAAAATAATACTGAATATGAGAAATAATGTTACGGTTTTTGTGTACATATTCTTGACCTTGCTAACCTCTTTCATCTTGGCTGATCAAGCCTCAGCTGCAAAAAGCCCACATGCTACATTTGCCTTCATTCCCCTTCTACATATTGTCCACATCCATTGCCTAATCAAACTTGCAATAACCTTTTAAAAGTAATCCACATTACAGACCATTATAAACACAAATGCAATATGTAGTATCACACCCCGACCAAAGGCGCCGGACCATGTCCGAGCATAACATATTGATTGGACAGGAGCCCAAAAGATACTAATTAAAGCGACAATAATTATTTAATTTCATTAACATTAAACAAGTACACAAATTCAATAATAAGAAGCAAATATATCATGTTTTTTTTGTATCTTGAATAATATCCTAATGTAAAACTAATTTCTTCGATCTAGAACAATGTCAATTACTTGTACATGTAGCATATATAAAAATAGAGTTTGTCAACACGAATGTTGATAAGAATATATAAGTTTGTTAAGGTGTAGCATGTACAAACCCTTATGGTTATTGTATCAAAGAAAATCAAATTAAAACATAAAATAACAAGGAATGTAAGAACTTTGTTAAGGTGTGACCATCGAAGATCATCTTCCAACCTTTAGTTCTTTGTCTCCTCCGCAACACACACCATGGTGTATCGATTATGTGTAATCCTTGACATGAATATATGATGTCAAATTTGCAACCATGTAAATGAAGAAGATGACAAGAATAAAAGAAACCTTAAAAATAGTACAACTAGTGTTACTAAATAACTTAATTACCTTAATTTTTGACAAAATAATAACAATAAGACAAAATGAAGAATATGGAAATAAGAGAGGGAGAGAGAAGAAGATAAATTCTTCTTTGAATTTTAATGAAGAATAATAATAGTACAAAAGAAGGGGAAAGGGGAGTGGGGTGAATGGTTTTAGGGTCTTTTGGGTTGTATTATATTGTATTTTTAAGATATAGAAAGAAACATTTTCTACAATAATTAATTAGATATTGTACTTAGGCTAGTTACATGTTTAAAGGTTCATGCAACAATTTATTGTGTTATAAAATGAAAGAAACAAACTTATGAGTTATAACATATTATGTATAGGCAAAATACATATACATAAATTATAAGGGAATCTAAATATCGAGTTAGGTTATACGAGTTTCCAAACGCTTTAAATACATAACACAATATAAGTAACGGTGTGAGGAAACAATTTTTGATTAATCAAAACTTGCGAATATGTTAGCATAGTAAATATGATATAACTTAAGTATCTGATGTATATAAATTTATACATCTTTTTAGCATCTAATCTCTAAAAACTGCAACTTTTATCAAATAATATAGTTCAAATAACATGTTTCTTTATTCTGGTGATAAGCCACTTATTTAAGCTGGAAGGCTCGCATGCATCATTCCTTTGTCTTTAATATCTCACCTGAAACATGTTTTAAAAATATTTTATCAGCACGAAATACTGGTGAGTACATTCATTTGTAAATGACACACTTTTACAGTTACAACATTAAGATGTTTTTACATACGTCTGCTTACAAATTACCGAAAGGTATTTGTCACTCGACCGTATCTATGATTGTGGTCATATTACTTATTGGCTAACACTTGTCCAATAAGTAACGTGTAATAGCCCAGTAAGAAAGCCTTGTATACAAAACTCCACAATACCAGCAGTAACCATCCCGTAAGTCACTGTAATGTATTTAAAATACTTTCAAAAATATATATTGAAAACATTTAGACCATCTGTCATAAGTTATATAGGTTTTGAAATTAAGATGACAGTGTCGGAAAAACAGTTGTCTCACGCAAATGTGAGTTGTACAAAAACTCGAATGTCTCACCTTGCAAGTTTATTATTTATGAGCTTCCTGGTATTTAGCACCTAGTGTAGTACATATATGTGTTAGTATAAACCGATAACTTTACACGATGGCACAAACTCTCACCTTGTTCAGACCGAGCTTTGGATTTGTGTACTAAAGTCTCGATCAATTGGACAAGGTATCGTTGTAGCTACTCGAGGTATTACACCAATACAAATATATCAGGTATTGTCCTTTAATCCTGTTACAAGTTAAGGTAACTTCAGGTTAAGTGATGTTATGCATGACTAGTCATAACCGTGATCGGCTTTGAACAACCTGACCTAGTATAGACATGGGTGATCAGTCCATGCCTAAACCAGGGTCGAGTCACTCAACACCTACCCTAGTTATAACACTAAAGCCTATCCCAAATATTATACTGAAATATTAAAATTTATAAATTAAACTTAAGACAAATGATCATACCTAAAAGCACGTACATGAAAAGGAGGTGGGAAAGCACTGTGTATGTTTGTGAACCAAAAACAAAGATTTATATATGAGAGATGTTGACAGACTTTCATGAGTCGGTTATTATGGATTTTAGGCCATGTTTGGGATTCCTTATTTACACCTCCTTTTGACTAAAATAAGGAGTTTTTGATAAGTTACATTTTTCTAACTTATCAAAACTCCTTTTTTCTTCTTTAAAAACTTAAAAAAGTCGTATTACCCAAACACTTTTTTAACTTACAAAAGTTGATAAGTTATAAGAAGGTAAAAATAAAGAATCCCAAACACCCCTTAGTTGATAATGATAATTCTTATTTCTTTTGTTGAATAACATATAGTGTGTATTTATAAATTACAATTATTATTATACTCTATTGAATGTTCTTTACATTTTCTTCTGCACACACGTGCACTTTTCATTTTATTTTGATGATAACATTATTTATTTTATTATTATTATAGCGTTATTATATTTTTAGTGTATAGCTTGTGTTTATTATTATTATTGTTATTATTATTATTATTATTATTTAACGGCATTTTACAATACTAGTTGCTCGTCTAGACATTTCATATCTCAATTAGTTACTGTACCCATTACTTGCTCGGTAATACTTAACATAATTTCTTTATATATATATATATATATATATATATATATTTTTTTTTTTATATATTTATTCTCATAAAATGGGGTGTTACAAAATATTTGTGTACACGGATCGATACTTGGTTCTTACCAATACCATTCTACATATACGATAGGTACACTTGCCTATTTTGTGTGTGCTTAGTCTTAGTATAAATCACTTTTATAAATTTAAAACACAATCTTACGCGAAATCTGAATTCTAATCCTCCAACTTTTAACCACACCGCACACACAACATCAGTATCAATAACCAATAACAGGATTAAAACATAGATGTCCAATATTTCATTGATTATAAATGTTTAAAATCACATTGAAAACAAAAATGGACCGAGTTTCAGGTTTGAAGATTAACAAATGTTACATGTAGCACCATCATTGTTGCACTGCGTATCACACAAATCAACAAACTGAATGTGGAAACTAATAAATAAGCATATCGAGCAAATAGATTGTAAGAAATGAAGCTAAATACCCACCTTCTTCAAGAGTGACAATTAAAAAACCAGTAAAACTACCACCAAAGGATGGCGTTGTTAGCTATTACAGGTTAAATTTCTCCTCAATTTCCAATCTCTTTAGACAATCAAGCTAGAGACACGGAAAAAATTTATCACATGAAATGAACAACAAAAACTACAAACTTTATAAATGTGGATAGATGCACTTGTACAAATCCAAATGTATTTTTTTTAAAGCAAATTTTATAAAAGAAAACCACGAAAACACCTGATAAACGTATTAGGGCCCGAAAGTACACAAAATAAAAGAAACTACTATCAAACCAGGAATTAAGTGCAACCTCCAAAACATAAAATTCTAAGGTTCATTGGATTTTAATAATCCATATTGAACACTATTGGTCAATAATAATCTATATTCATTTTATCGCCACTAGCAGTCCCAAATTTTAAAAAGTTGGCACCTAGTGGTCCTCCGTTAAAAAGAACTTAACGGCGTTATACTTTTTTCGAATTTCAAATTAATGTTGTAGGGATTTCAATCGGAAGAAGGATGAAATCGATTGATGTAACTTAGCTCGAAATAATTATCCAAACGGATTGAAATTTGTTAATTGTAAGTTCGAACACTCGAATTGAAGCATTATTTCGTCGTTTTGGAGCACCATTTCGAGCTAAGTTTTACATCAACTGATTCGTATCTTCCTTTCAATCAAAATCCCTAAAACATTAGTTTGACATTCAAAATAAGTATAACGCCGTTAAATTATTTTTAACAAGTGACCATTGGGAGCCAGCTATATTAAATTTGGGACCGCCAGTGACGATAAAATGAATATGGATTATTATTGGCATGTGCCATTCGATAGGGATTATTAAAATCTAATAAACCAATATCTAATTATTCAAAATTAAAACTACACGCTTTCTTCTACTCCGTATTCAATCTTTTGTCCGGATAAGTAATCCAAAGGAATGACTATGTTTCTGCCATCAACTTGCTTAGCGATAAAGGTTCGTTGTTAAAAATGATGGTGTTTCTTGCTTTCTATATAACATCCACAAAGTGACCACTAATATCGCTTGCACCACCTCACCTTTCCTTTTGTTAGCCCATGTTTCTTTACACTATCAATCAAACCATATACCAACATATACTAAGGACCGATCCAAATGTATAAAAACCCATTACTTCTATCCCCAAAACGAACTTTGAAACCGAACAACAACAAAGTTGGTTCCATCTTTAAACTGCCCGAAACCGAGATATGGATCATACAACTTTTTCTAACTATGCAATACAGTCAACTAGCGGGTAAACTGAATTACCGAACTCACACTCGTCCAAACTTGTCATTTGCAATCCAATTCTAAAGTCAACTTATACAAGATCCAATACCTCCACATTCGATTGCTACGTTGTTTATGTCAAAGGAAATGATTCTCAAGGGTTGTACGTTAATAATTCTCCTACATTTATCTAAATGCTATTGTGATTCGGATTGGGCATCCTGCCTTAGCACTCGCAATCCGTCAGTGGATACTTTATATTATTCGAGTGTTGTCCAGTATCTTGGAAATCTAAGAAATAACCTACTCTGGCTTTTAGCTCTGCCGGAGCAGGATATTGATCAATGAAACATGTCACTTCTAAACTACCGGGTTAGCACGATTATTGTTTGAGTTAAAGGTTCTAAATATGTCTCCAATTCCTCTTAAATGAGACATCCAAGAAACTATATATTTACATAGCTAAAAATCATGTATTCCACGAGCACACTGAACATGTTGATCTATATTATCATTTTGTCTGAGAAAAGCTTCAAGAAGGCTTGATTATTTTGTTTTTGTAACATCCCACTTTTTAATATAAATAAAATATCTTTGATCATACTCACTGATTATTAAACAATGTGCTAGATAGGTATAACAAAGCTTTAAAACTATAAGACAGTTAGATAGGTATCTAAAATTGATAAATGCATAATTCATGAGTAAAATAAGTATCTAAGGTATGAGATATTGAGACAAGCGATTAGTATTATGGGTCATCATATAATCATTAATGTATATTATATTTGACCTTGCTCCCTTTTTAATGAAACATAAGTCGAAATGTAGAGAAAAATGAGCTTGTTCTAATGGTATATTTGTAATTTTATAAAACATTGTATTTTGAAAGTTATAAAAGAAAGTTGAGAATGGAGCTAAATTAATAATTATAATTATATAATAATAATAATATGTATCGTATATAAAAAAGAAAATAAAATAAAAATGTATATGCATCGGAAACCATGCACAGTGAAATGAAAATAATAATAACTACAACAATAATAGAAATAATAGAAAGAGTAAATTAAGAATAATCATGATAATGATGAAAGCACAAGACACGTGTGTGCATGGAAATAAAAGAGCAATTTGAGAGGATAATTTATGTATAGTATAATCTACCTCACAATATAATTTTTAAAATTATTTGATTAATTCTTAGAGTCTACAGAAGAGAAGGCGACTCAATTCATATATAAATAGGTAACTTAAGTTTACCTTTCTATTCATAGCATTTTCTCAACCTTTAGCCTCGTTAGAAGACCAGTGACATATAAGGTATATTATTATAATATTTTGATTGATTATTACTTTTACTTTATATTAGTACAAGGGTGACCCGTAAGGGTAAATTTGTACACTTTTAATATTTTAATAATAAATAACCTAGAGTTTAAGGGTAGCAATCCATTAGAATATGGTGTATGGTCTTAGCACGACATGTCTAGTACGTGCACAACTAGATTGTGGTATGGTATGACCACTTTGATCTTGAATGGTTAAGATAACCATGAACTGTAAATTAGTGGATATGGTTGTTTAAACCATAGCATTGTCTGGACTTGAATAGTTGTGCACGATAATGGCAGTTATTTTGTGAAGAGCCTGAGAGTATTAAAATATATTTTTTGGCATGATTAAGTGAACTAGTATATTAAATCCTAGATTTCAGTTGAAGTGGAAAGAGACACGCTAACTAAAGAAAGACTGTTCATGTGAGTTACTTAAACTATTTTGAAAACTCTGATACATGCTCGTAAATTTATTTGGACTGTGAGTGATCATGTATTTGCATGGCGCATATGGTGTGGTACCCAAGGTGTTATATATATTATAATGATCATTATATATATTTTCCCAAGGGAACATGCACTTTATACAGCAGCAGACGTGCGTAAAGTCTGTATGTGTGAATATATAATGCTGACCCGGCTTTAACGTGAAGCGGGCGGGTTATAATTATGGCATGACATAAAATGAGCTCATACTTGATTAATTAAATTTTTTTAGCATCAGTTTATTAAATATGTCAGTTTATGTGACTCACCAGCTTTGTGCTGACGTATTTTTATCCGAGCATGTATTACAGGTTGATAAATAAGGACATGGGAATTAGCTGCTAAGAGTTGGAAGAGTTTATACGTTTTATCCTATTACAATATGTTTTGTAATATGTGTAATAGTTAGACATGTAACAAATATTTTAGTTTTTATATAAGACTACACTTCCGCTGTAAGTTCATGCTGACTGGTCACTATAAGAACCCCATTCTGGGAGGGGTGTGACAGTTTCATACTTAAATATTGTTTTATACTCGTAAAATTGATCAAATTGCTTATATTTTTACTAAAAATTTGTGTAACATCCTGCTTTTGAAAAAGAATTTAATAAAATAAATTTCGTTTATTTATTAGTGTGTCATGTATCGGTTTAGATAATAAATTAACAGAAGGTGAGCTTGGACATTTAAAAGATGGAATAAGGGATGGAATGGGTCTTAGGTCCATAGTCTTAAGAGAGTATAAAAACCCCTTAAACCTTAAACCTTCCCATTTTTATCTATCTCTACACCATAGCCTACACCCTCAAAAACACACACAAACACCATCTTATATCCCGTGCCAAGATCCGAATGTGGAAACCCGAACCCGTTGGTGCTAGAACGTTGCGACGAACCAAAACAACATCAAGACTATGCCATGTTTGTAAACCGACTTGTTTAAGGTACGTTTATAACGAGAACTTGTTCGTTTAGGTTCAGATTTCATTTAGAAATCATAGATCTGTTTGAGTATGGTAAAAACGAATCCAACGCAACAAATCTCACTAAAATTCGTTAAAATCGATTGATTAATAAACCGGGTCTAGAAAATGATCAAACACACTGTGTAAACGCAATGTATGTATGTTTGGGTGATTAGGGATTGTTAGCGCTGAGATTGCGAGTCTATTGATACCAAACTCGTGTTGTTCCATCGCGATTTGAGTGTTAACTGCAAATCCAATTTGTGTTGACTGTCTACTGTTCTTATCAATTTTGACTTTGACCCTAGAGTCAAAGATTTGGATAAGTTTGATGCCCAATTCATTATACCAAATGAATCGCTGGTTATTCGCTAGAAAACCATAACGAATTGGATACATTCGTGTGTCATTGTGACGAATGAACCCTTCTCATTCGTTATATGCTCATTCGCTGTGTTAAGATAACGAATCAGGATGAAGAATCAGATCATGTTGAGATAACGAATCAGGATAACGAATCAGGTCATGTTAAGATAACGAATCAGGTAATTCGTTACTCATTCGCTATGTTAAGATAACGAATGAGGCTTAATCAAAGGCCATTCGTTATAATGAATGAGTTAACAATAAAATAATAATTTAAGATTTCTAATGGAAATTTTGTAAGAACAGTTAATGAAAATAAATTTTTTCCAAGCTAACCTGGCAGCTTAACCCCAGCCAGGGGCTCTGCCCCTTAAACCCCACTAGGGGCTGCAGCCCCTATAACCTCGCTGCCAGGGGCGCTGCCCCCAAACCCCCATTCGTTGTGGGATTTCATTAAACTAGATTTACGATATGGATAGTGATAGTTGATTGATACGCGTAATCGTTATACAAGTCGTGCCCAGCTAAAGAAATGAATAACTATTAACGGTGAACGTAACATGACTTAGGTGAGTTTCTATCCCCACTTTCCTGCTATGTTTTCGGGGCTGCGTGCATACTTGATGTGATTAGTTAATACACTTACCCTAAGTGGTAAGTGTATGCCTTCTATGATTTTATGTATGAATGAATGCTCGACGGTACGTGAACGATCTCCGGATATTGCATGTACCGCCATGTAATAGTGTGATATGTCATGGTTTTACGAATGATATTTGAAAGTTATGGAAGTGATCCAGTGTAAGTGTGAAAGTATATAAATTATATTGATAAAGAAGATAATGTATGGTTGTATGGAGGTATGCTCAAAGGGTTGCATACCCTAATAATATATGCGAATGTTACGGGGTTGCATACCCTAATAATATATGCGAAGGTTACAGGGTTGCATACCATAATAACATATGCGAAAGTTACAAGGGTTACAGGGTTGCATACCCTAATAACATATGCGAAGGTTACAAGGTTGCAGACCCTAATAATATCTGTGAAGGTTATAAGACGAAATACTCTTTAAAACGTTGATATGATTACGTATGTATAAGTAAGCTAAAACAAGAAAGTACGAAAGTACGAAAGTATGAAAGAAAGAAAGAAAGTATGTACGGACGAATGAAATAAAGGTAACATTCTAGGTATGTAATATGTATCTTCGGATACGTATATAAGTAAGAATGTGAATGTATTGTATGCTGCCTGATTAACTAGAACTCACTCAGCGTAGCTGACTTTTAGTCGCAGATAAATAGATTGAGACAGCTGGCTTGAGGAAGACATATGGCGGAATCTGAAAACCCTTGCATATGAAGATTTGTCATGATGTTTTGATACTATATTTATGTTATGTTTTAAAAAACAAATTATGGATGTTTGTAATGAATTGTTGACTTTTATTATTATTCCGCCAAAGTTTTAATTCATTTTGATTTTTAGAACTGTGTTTATGAATAAATTTAACGCCAAAGTAGGACACCGGGATCAGGGCCTTAAAGTTTGCATACTCCTTAGTATAATGATCTACTTCACAACTTTGATGTCACACACAAATTAGGTGTATCACACCCTCCAACTAGAGGGGGTGTAGTCACGTGTCATTAAGAAATTGGTTACTATTATTAGATTATAGCAATAGTAATTAATTTCTTAAAGACATATTTCTGTATTCTCATTCTATCTCAAAATTTATGATTATAATGATCATAATAGGGTAAGTAAATAAAAATGGCATGAATTATTTTTGACCTAATACATTTAATTATTCAATATAACTTACAATACAGCAGAAATAATACACACAGATACTTCTCTATGTACATTAGTTTATATTAATAATATTAATACTAATGTGCTTTTCTTGTAGCTTCTCAACTCGATCGTCACCTATAAAATAACCCCAAATAAAGTATGCGATGATTTTCTATTTAAAAAACTATGAACGCTTCACTTCATGCTGTTCAATGTTGCTATCTAAGTTTATATTCTATATGTTGCTTTGAATATTTCAGTACTCCCTACACCGAATTGCCATTAAAACATTAGGAAACGTCAGATATGTATAAAAAATAATATTCAGAGATACAGTAAGATTTGGAAAGACAAACTTGGTCAACAATTCATAGTTTTTCCATATTTTACACTCACTATATGTGTGGTTAGCCGACAGAGACTGACAAGATACATATTTGAATTTCTAATTTAAAGTCTTTTAATTAAGTTATTTCTAACTTATATAAGAAAAGTTCAATAAAATCACTTAATTTACTATCATATCCTGTTCGTTAAATTAAAGATATGGTTTGATTAGAAACCTAACCTATTTCTCTATTTATAGATGTACAAAGTTAAATTAATCTCGATAAATTAGTGTATGTAGAAAAGGAGAAAAATAATAGATGAAGTATTTGTCATAAAGAAAGTTATGTGAGAAATTTTTAAAAGAATAAATAGATTTTATAGACATTTTTAGTTGGGGTGAGTGTAGTCGATGATGGAGGTTGTATTTAAAGGTTGAAGGTACCACGAAGTGCTATAATCTGTGTGAGCGATGAATATATGTTTATTTGTTTATCTGTGGTGATAATTAAGTTTTTATGTGTTTATAAGTTTTAATAAAGAGTAAAATAACCAATTTACATGAATATAAATTGTTTTTACCGTCCTTAGCGATAAGGAACAAAGTGCTACGATTTGTGATATAATAAGGAATACATCCTTAATTTTTGAAAATAAGTTATCAAAATTGTAAATTTGGATTGCATTATATTGCAAGTCAAACGTTGAACAACAGACATGCCTCGTGGATAAACAATAATTTGACTTTACATTCTCTATATATACACACATCCTCCCAAAAACATATACACAAACCTTAAAACATAAAAATGGATCAAATTACATATTCCTACACTTCATCAACATCATCTTCATCTTCTTCTTCAGACAATCAAAGACCAAAAAAAATAAAATCGAGCCGAACACCATACCTCTATTCCCTCCATTCCGTCCACAAACCGATCCAAAAACCGGTCACCAAACATTTCATAGCTCCATTGCCACCTGCCCCAGCCAAAATTTACAAGGTTGAGTCCTCTGGCTTCAAAGAAGTCGTTCGTATGCTTACCAGCACCCCAGAATTCCAATCTCCATCCGTTCGCCGCTTGAAGACATCGCTCCACCGCCTCTCGTCCTTTCTGGAATACCAAAACCATCAATATATTCAAAACCACCCGCACCACCACCACCTTCACAACCAGCACCACCACAGTCATCCGAAGGTGAAGCAACAACGAGCCCACTATCGATCTTTACTTTGTCCCCAGGTTTTTGTAAATTCTTGAATGAAACATTGGATACGAGTAGGTTTGTTTCAAAGTCACCTGTGACAGACTATTTTGGAAGTTTGAGTCCTTTGGGGATAAACTCATCACCTGCACCACAGGCTCATGATCCATTAGGGGCTGCACTTCTGAGCCCATTCGGGTTTTTGTCACCGTAGTCTTTATCTTGGTGTTCTTCAGCACTTTTGAGTCCTGTCAGCCTTTCTGTGTTCAACTGATGTCCCGCTTTTTAGCTTCTTTGTGTTTTGGGTTAATTTTGATTTCTTGTTATTATGGTTATATATATTTTTGGGTTTCTTGATTTAAGCCTATTTTATTTCAAGTCATCTTTTTGGATCAGTGGGTGGTTTAGGGTTTCCGCTAAATATAAACTTTTATTTAAAGTTCTAGTGTCTTTAGCCGTTCAGTACCCCTCCAAGCGAACTCATGCATGCGTTATGTCAATTTATTTCAGTTTGTTGGTTTAACAAACAAACTCCTTTTTCCGCAGAATTACGTGTCACTTGAAGTATTTTCACCAAACTCTATGGACTTCGCTTGCACCACGGGTAGCTAAGTGTCTATAAGTACAAGGACTTCTGAAAAACGCTTAGAAATACTTAGCTGAATCGTAAACCATCAATCTGTTGATCCTAAAATTTCCAGTTCTTTT
The DNA here is from genome assembly GCF_021521415.1 of Bidens hawaiensis. Taxonomy (NCBI): domain Eukaryota; kingdom Viridiplantae; phylum Streptophyta; class Magnoliopsida; order Asterales; family Asteraceae; genus Bidens; species Bidens hawaiensis. The sequence continues at coordinate 1,051,811 of NW_027491209.1, read as the reverse complement.
GTTTTCTTTTTTTGGACAATATTGAACCAATGACTGGTTCATCTAGAATAATGGTTTTTTTAATCTTATTAAACATGGGTCATGTTCATCATCTCTTACCATTTACAAATGAGATCCAGACCAGTTTTCGTCTTCTGAAGGAGATCATGTGGCTTAACCCAAGAATATTGTTCATAAGATTCCGAAGTGAAACCTGGCCGTTGTTTTCTGAAACTTACATAAAATGACTTGCGGTTGTTTAAAGAATCCAAGAAGATGAAATGAATCAGTTGTGGAACAAATATTTCCAGCTCTCATGTTTTTACTAGCATCTCTTTTCAACAAATTGAAGTTGTATACAAGTATTTGACTTTTATATGCCAATGATCGCTACTTTTTGATACTAAAGTCAAACATGCATTGCATATTAATTATTTGTATTTGCTAAGTTTTAAGTTTAAGTTTGCAATTTGTTTGCTGCCACATCTTTATTAATGAAATGGTGCCTATGAACAATAATTATAATACATGCATGGTGTAATTCAAGCTTACATAATATTTTGATTTCGAGATTTCTTGAAAAAGGAATAACGTTGACAAAAAAAAACTCTAGTTATGCATTTCAGGATAAAAATCAGTTGAGAATTTAATAATTGATAGATGTTTCCAAGTTGAAGAAGTTAACAATGTCTTCTTCCTCACAAAATAGATATTTATATAATTATATATGGGGGTGCTATTTCTAAAGGTGATATTTATTTAATTATAAGGATTCCCAAAAAAAAGTCTCGATCCAAGCCGCAGGTTAGTTAACATCGACTCCAAGCCCGAGCTCAACATGACTCAACTTAGCTTGTTTATAGCAATTGCCGGGTTTGAAGATTATACTTTTTTTCTAGTGACTTTATGTTGTAGAAATTATACATGATAAGAATTAAATACGAAGTTGCTACATCAAAAATCAACTACTATATTCCATTACAAAATAATCAACTATATGCATCATAATCATATTTTTAATACAATAATTTTGTCAATCTAACTACCTTTACGTAGACAAGCTATAGCTATATTTACTTCCAAATACTCCCTAGTCTTTAGTATGCTACTACATACTGCTTCTAAAACTTTCTAGTTCCGTCTCAAGATCATCCTGCTATATACTACTTGAGCCGACACTAAGTTTCCTAAAAGGTAGATAATTAAAGAAGAGAAATGAACCCTTAAGTGTTTCTAATAACTATAATTCAGTTTAAGACTAATTTCTAGTCATAGCAAGTTTGGGAGGTGAAATCACTTCTCGATTTCCAACCCTAGTTCAATTCCTTAGATTTCTATATATGTTATGAAGTTTTGTTCAATAGGTGAATTTGGTTTATAGGTATCATCGGCTTGAGCGACGACTTACAGGGCATGTATGCCGTCACTAGCTTATCTTGACGGCATGTTGTCGTTAAAGTTGTTCTCACAACATATTCGATGTGATAACTATGATAGATGAAGGGGGTGAGAAATTTGAGGTAAATGAACACAGTTTCAGCCGTCGATTGAATTCGGGCATTCTCAATCCTATCTGACTCTCTCTACAAAAAGTCGGTGCAACAAAGGGCCTCAAACATCATCGTTTTACTACTTTCAGAACCAAATGAAAAAAATGTACATACCATGTATAGATGGCATGTCGTAGCGACAAAGAGTCCTCAAACGTCCTCGTTTACCTTTTCTTTATTCAGAATAAAGAAAAAATATCTTGACGACACATCTTCGAAATAGGGCTTCAAGTTGGCGTGCAACTTTTCGTGAATCCCTCAAAAATCACTTGTGACGTCATGCAATCGATGTAGCGTTCAGAAGTCCAAAACTTTTTACCCTCCCAATCTCAGCGACACTTCGTCATTAAAACCAGAGTTATGTCTAATAAGAAAACGTGGTAAAACTACACTATTATGCAAGATATATCTGATATATAAGGTGTGAATGCCGGAAGGAAACCGGCCTCAGTTCAAACGCTAATTTAGTTAATGCTATGTGGATATGCATTCTATTGTACGTTGCTTTCCAAGAGTTGTGAGGTTAACTAATAATATATAGATTAACATCTTAAGATCATGGGGAAGCTAATGATCATGCAAACAAAAGAAAATAGCAAAAAATATTGGCATAGTTGATTTAGTGAATATTTTGTGTATTTGATTAAGTACAATGCTACATTACGATGATGTTGGCTGTTCATGCTGATACATACATCTCTTACAACATATAAACATATATTAATTGTTTTTATTGACTGAAAAATACCAACAGCTTCTAAATGACATAATTGTGGATTAATTTTAATAATAAGAATTCATATATTTGTTTGTCAAAAGCAGCCATCCTCATGTGGGTCAGTGATTTGTTTGTCTCCGTTTCCTTAATTACATTGTATTATTAGATAATAATATAAACGAAACGCAGTCATTGTAACAGACTAAAATATCCTGATAACAATATATAGCATGCGTCTTATAATGTGATAGTAACATCAGTTTTTGACTTTTTGATATAATCTTCTATATGCCTCCATAACATCCAAGAAAGAATTCAAATTGTGTACATTTGAAGACCTAGCTTGGAAGTCAGGCATCAGACAAAGTCAAATTATTACAAGTTGTACGTATTTAATGTAGCAATACATTTAATAAAGGAATTCAAGATCCTCTTATCACCTCAAGGCTAACAGTTCCAGTTGACTTTTTGTTTAATCTGAAGACTAAGACTTGGACCAGGCAACAAAATTAGTTTCGTTACCAAAAGCATGAATTTAATTAATTGATACACGCGATATGAAAGAAACATGCTTGAAGGGTAAGAATGTAAGATTATGTTTTTCATTGATTTTTCGTGGGACAAAGTTAGAAGTTAGAACCCTAGGGAATGAGAAAATTTGAACGCATTGAAAAAATTTACTGAAATGATCTTTTATATTTTAATATCTATTTGCATAAATGCATTGATTAATGACATTCTACCTATAATAACCATGGCAAGTTAAACAGAAATTAATAACTGTGCGCTCGGCCGCCACAAGTGTTGTGGAAAAAAAAACATAAAGGGCCAAGAAAAATTTAGGGCTAATCGTCTAACAAATAAAAAATAATTAGTATATGGCACAACTTTTTAATTTACTAGAGCTTTGATTTGAATAAGTGAATTGAAAGGTTATACTCACTTGACTCCTTCCCCGACTTTCATACCATAGATGACTCATTCCCAATGGATTCTTCTTGGATTTTTTATGTTTAGTTCTTCATCATGGATTCATGTCATGTTACCTCTTAGATTGATCACTTAAGCATTACTTAGCATGTTGTGTTTTTCTGTGTTTTCTTTTACTTGTTTAATATAAAAAGGACATATATTGAAGAGGTAGGTCCCAACAGAGCCCAGTTGAACCCGCAAGACTCACCTCAAAGAGGGACGTCTGCGCAGTTGAACCCGCAAGACTCACCTTCAACAGGGACGTCTGCGCAAAGGCTAAACTCGCAACTCACCTTGAAGAGACGTCTGCGCAGAAACCAACTGGATCCGCAGGACCCACCATGCTCAGAGACGTGACGTCCTTACGCGCAGTACGCAAGCTGTTCCCGCAGGAAAAGCCTCCCAATGGTCGACGTACTCCGCCTGTTTCGGCAGCAACGGATACTAGCCATCAGGGAAGGCTACCCACGTAGCAAGGCTACACGCACAAGGCACTTAACTCTTAAATAATTCAGTAATGTCACCTGAAGAAGGAGTGAGCAAGCCAAGAACACTCCCGCACAAAGCCGGGAACACTCCCGCACAAATGAGCCAGTCCGTACGATACTGGAGGATCTTTTGTACTGTACCTGACGAGGTATGGACAAGAGATCTGACCAAAGATACGACAGCTCACTGACAACAGTATGACGAGCAGCACGCTCTTGTACTGTATGTCACTATCAGCCGCTGCCTACTCACCTACCTGTCGGAGGACGTGCATAGCCTGCAGTTGGTGGAACAGGAATAGTACACAGCCGGCCTGGTCACTATCAGCCGCTGCCTACCCACCAACCACCAGCATGGCACGTGCGTAGCCCGCAGTTGGCAGAACAGGAATACTATTCAGCCGGCTGTACCTGCTTGGAAACCTACCTTCGGCTATAAATACTCCAACACCTTGGAATGGTATGGACACATTACATTACCTTATCACATCTTATCTTTTCTAGCAATCTCTTAATATACACTTATATTCAAGAGCAATCTAGTCTGATTCTCACGCCGGAGGGTGGTCACAAGGAGGTACTCCCCCCCCCTTTCTAAGTGACGAACTCACGGTGTCTGTTTTGCAGGTCACCAGAAGAACCATCTTTGTCGGACATAACACTTCGTGGGAAACATCTATTTAACCCCCAGATTATCCGTAATCTGCCCGGGGTCAATTAGTGTTTCTTCATATATGTATGATTTGCTATTTAAGTTGCCTCAGTTGTTGGTTAAACTTGGATATATTGCATAATCAACTGTGATACCTAAATTCAGCTCAGTTAGAATGTATGTAGCTTTGGATGTTATAGTTTGCATGAAAGTTGAAGTCAGTTAAGTATGACAAAAATAAAGAATACAAAAGACTAGAGCTACGACGATCACACACAAATCATACTTCATTCATTAGATTTGGGAATCCAATTAACGAGTTCTTTATGGTACACTCGCATAAAATACGGTTGGTCGATATATATATATATATTTATAAATCGAGCTAACAGACAAATCCATTTAGTGATTCCAGTACGTGGTATCATACCCTTCTTGCCTCCTTCCTCTCTAACATCCCCACACGGCCCACGGGCCACCACAAGTACCCTTCATAGTCCGTCGTCTCTTAAATAATACTGTATTATTAATGTTTTCTTTAATTTAAGTGATATTATGAAGATAAATTGTTAACAATACTCTTTCTAGATGCAAAGTTAGAATATGACATATTGTTATAAAAGAAACCAAGAGACAAAAACCTCTCGCGAGTAGCGAGCAGCTCGAGTATAAGCAGTCCAATTTGTTGGAAAAATTTATTAGTGAAAATGGGTTTTTCACTAACTTTGGACATGAATAATATATTTATATATGTGTTGTATAAATATTGATTTGAGTGTCCAAAACGGAGCGTAGATGAATGAATATCAATGCTCGAAGTTGTACGGTTGGAATAACCAAAGAAGAGAAAATTGGATTTATCTTTGACATCGTGTTCCACGTAGGAGCGCATGAGTGTCGCGCCTGCATAACGGACTGTTGCGAACAGTTGTTTGGACCTGGTCAAATACTTTGTTTCAACTCATGTCATGAATAAATATGATGGTTTTGATTCACCACTTAAATCTAATTAAAAGTATCTAACCATGTTAATTACAATAATTAATTTCAAGTTTATTACAAGATTAATTATCTTGTTTATGACTAAATTAATTTTATTGTTTATGGCATATTAATTTTGGTTAAGTATTTCTCATTTTGTGTAAGTATATAATGAACTTGTTGGTTCATGTTGGAATAACACTTAAAAATATTTTGGAGTCACTTACACACACTCATAATAAAATTTAGAGAGGAGCACTCTCTATATTTATGTCAAAACAACATCAACAAATTTTCCTACATCTTGATAAACACCAATATAGCCGGTGACTTCCTCGGTTTCGTAGCCATCTCCGGCAGTACACATACTGTTCCGGTTGTTGTACCCTGGGAAACAGACGTGCTTAAGAGTAGGCTCGGAATCTGTTTTAAGGGCCCCGTGTCTAACACGATCCTCAACCAAAACTGTTACCCAATTTCAATAAACGAATTGTTGTTTTGAAGAAACATTTGTTGAAGACTCAAGTGATGAAGACTCGTAACATGGATAATAGAAGAAAGCTTATGGAAGCACTCCTAGTAATTAAGATATTGATTGAATCATTTCGGTATGTAAATTTGCATTTTATATTCTTTTTATGTACTTTTGTAAACGGTATTGTACTAAGTGAATTTCCCACGACTAACGAGAGTATCGTTATTATATTTTTATTATTATCTTAACTCAAAGTGAACCACTTTTCTTACACAACTAAAAGACAGGTTACCAAAAAACAAAACAAGACAACGTGAAACTATAACAGGAAGTTCACAAAATTGAATTTGCACTACAACTCCCAATCCAAGCTCGCCTCTTTGCTTCGGTTTTTTAACCAAAGGAAAAAGTAGGCCTTTTAACATTATATGACAAATGTGTTCTTCTAGAATACTTAAGGCATAAATTTCTGAATGTGTTATTGTGATATGATTACCATTTTCGTGGTTATATCATATAAAGCTTTAAGAAGAAAAGTGTATTATATGCACCTGTTCATGTAGTGAGAATTACAAAAAAGATAGACAGGTTCATCTAATGTGTGACATGTCAACTAGATTAACTATTCATTACGGAGATCATGACTCAATAGTTGGATAAGCGACCATATCTATTCATTTAAATTTATTGCTGGGCTTGTCAGCCGGCCTATCTTCAACATTATAGAAACAATCATGCTCGAATTTTAGAATGATTTTAATAAGAATTTTAGGATTTTATTCCTGTAAAGTATATGTGTAGCAAGAAACGAACTGTTGATTAGAGATGCTCATGCACAAAAGAAGAAAAAATGCTAAAAGAACCTGAGCCCAATGTAGATCTTGCCTCAGTGATTCATCATACATATCATAGCCCAGTTAGAGTGAAAGCCCAACTAAAAAAATGCAATTTGCAACTTTAGTTAACTAACGTTCGATTTTAATTTTGGTGGATACCTCTGTGAGGTATCAAAAATATTTATGTCAAAGTTGTTTAATTGATCCAAAACTATAAATTATCTGCACACAGTTATTCTAATATTCACCAGAATTAACCAGAATATTATTTGAAATCAACTAAGTGGTTAAAACTTTAAAGAAGTCTCAAATCCTATGTAGGCCGAGCTAGGCCTATTCTATTTGGGTATCAATCCTTGTTAGGCCCTAATTTTAATCTCATTTTGGACTGGGCTCAAACTTAAGGGGCACAAAACCGGCTTTGGGTCAAATCGGATAAGTTTGAAAATCTGATCGTGTTGAGTCAAAGCTTTAAGCTAGTTTTGATTTGAACCGGTTTATAAGGTAAAATGATCAGATCAGATTGAACCCATTTTAATCTGGTTCAGTTTAGTTTTACCGGTTTGCCGCCTAACGGTCTCAATAAATGTAGAAAAGGTGTCCAATACACTAGTGTTGACGGTTCTAACCTCATGGTACACAAAGATGTCACACCCAAATTTTTTGACTCAATTTTTCTTTATAAGTTATTGCGGAATTCGGTTTTCAATTACTAAACACAAAAACATGTTATTGACTTTATAAGGTATTATGGTTTACCTTTGTTAAAATATATAAGACGTAAATGAAACTAAAACAATGGTCATTTCAACACCCAATAAGTTAACACTTGAAAACATCACCCAACACCACCAAAACTTTTATGTTTGTTAATCCATCATGAGACTTGATCATGATTCAGGTTCCACTCAATGTGAACATGAAAGCATATGCACCATATGAGCAATAGCTAAGTGGGATTACACATTTAACAAATCAAACCAACAAAGATTTGCCAAAAATTGTGAAACCCGTCGTATGATAGATATAACACTCATTATTCTTAGCGTATTAACTCGGAGTAGACAATTTGCATTGGTTTATAAGACGTGCCAACCGACATCATACGACACTTCCATCTCAAATATGGTATTTTTCACATAAACACATTCTTGAACACCTACAACTAAGACATATATAAACATACAACGTAAACAGCATATTAATAATGGCATAAAACACCAATTTATGTAAGTTGGTTTCCTTATTTAATATCGCATTTGTACAACATATCAATAAGGTATACTTATACCCATACCCAACTAATGGGTCAACTAACTACATCCTGGCTCTAATAACAACATAATAGATCATATGACAGGTCCTGATTTTATTGACAGTCGGTGAGTCACAAGAAGGCACTCATAAAAGTACTGGACACTTTCCATTAAGCATACCTAATGTTACAATAATGGGCCACATAGCAACTTTGGCAGTTCTAGATTAACCATACGCGGTTGTGGTTTAACAAAACATCAACAATAACTTGTGACCCAATATTCAACCTTTGATTCTTAATGTAACATGAAGCATTAAGCAACATGTCTAAACTAAATCAACTAATTTTTATCACCCAAAACATATTGATCAATTATGCTCACACTTACTCGTAGGATGGATTGAATCACAAGTTATTTCTCTTTCCAGCTGACTTGTTGAATTCTTGAAGTTATACTCATATGCCAATAATCAAATTCTTGGCATAAATCTCATTTCAACACATAAGGATCTTTTCGACTTATGGAATTTTCTTGTTGTATTGATTACAATCATACATCTTAATTAGTTTCGTTTATCAACATTATGTTCATCGGTATGAAGCCCATTTTTTTTACCTTACATATCAAAATGACCCCCCCCCCCCCCACCCCCTTCACCACCTCGGGTTCATACTTTGCCCTAACAATGCAATTGATCATCAAGTATTGTCGTATTAAAATGATCCGGAGTTTTATACATGGGAAAAAAGTCAATAGTACCCCTAAACAGACACTGTTAATACATGAATGACTCAAACCAACCCATCAAGTATTGTCATATTATATTTTATATATAATTATGGCAACATTCATATTGATATAGTTAGAAATATCGAATGTAAGAGTTTCATGACACCCAAAGACCCAACATATCATTTTGCATAAACTATCAATTTCATAAAATAGTAAGTTGAAATGTGTTGATAAATATTACAAAATTCTTACAATAATGTTGTAACATGATTGCGGAAAAAATAGGAAGTGGCTATTTAGAGCTGGTTTTTTAAACTCATAAATAAAAAATTTAAGTGAGACATATGATGACTTTATGATCTTAACTAAACCCTATTCAAAGTAGCCGAATTTTGTGTCTTCATAACCAGATTGAATTGAATTTCGTTTTTTCATAACCGGATCGAATCTACCGGTTAAATAACTGATCTTTAAACGTAGGTGAGGCATAACCCATCATAACCAAATAATCTACAAATCACCGGCGGACACCTCACCAACACATTCAAACTAGTCCGAATCTGTATCCACCGGCGCCACTATAGTAAACCCGCCCCTCAATTCTATCTTTTCCCCTCTCTCCTTTACACACATAACTACTTTCCTTCGGTGATTAAAACCCGCAAAAAAATATTATTCATATATTTTTATAAAATGAAGAATATCTTTATAAAAAGGAATAAATGTACCAACAAAAAAATCCACATAAATTTTGTCACCACCGACTCGAATAATTAACAACGACCTATGACGGTCAAGCCACTTCGTACAACAAGTAACACACACATATACATATACATATACATATACATATACATATACATACATCCTGACCTATCCCCATCTCGATCCCCAATCCAATCACACCACACTCAACTCATCACCGATCTAATTCATTCTTCCACAATAATGTCATGGTTCACTAGATCCATCGCCAACACCTTCCAGCTCCAAGACAACCCACAACCCAACAAAAACAACGATGATGATGATGATGATGATGATTCACCTCTATCTCCAGGCCAAGGAGTCAAAGAAGACTTATCAGAAATCACCAAAACCTTAACCCGCCAGTTCTGGGGCGTGGCTTCGTTTCTCGCACCACCTCCTTCCGAATCGGATCCGGTTGACCCGGAAGCTGATGGTGATGATGATGATGATGATACGGAGGGTATATCTGGAATAAGAAGAGACTTTGCGGAGATTGGCGGGAGGTTTCGGAGTGGGATATCGAAGTTGTCGAATAATATTGACGTCTCGGAGATTACGAAACTGGCGACGAACTTTCTCCAGGTTTCATCGGATGGTGATGATGAGTATGTTTTGTCTAAGGAGGTTAGGGAGATTGGTGTGACTGGTGAGGTTTTGACTTTTGTTAAGGATATTACTATGCATCCCGAGACTTGGTTGAACTTTCCTTTGCCTGATGATGAAGATGATAGTGAAGGTAAACCTTTTATTATTATTGAGGTTTATGTTTATTCACCTGCTGTTTAATATAGCTTAATGGTTTGGTGATTTACTTCTAGACTTGGTTAAGGACTTCGATAGGAGTTTGTGGAGACGTAGGATTAAGGTTAAGGGTACAAATGCATTTTAGGTGGGTTGTAGCACTTGTAGGGAGTTAGTGTTGCCTACATGTTATGTGGAATTTAAATGTGATTGTCTTCTTGTATCTATATTTATAGGTTGTTTTTGATATTATATGTCTATTTATACCACCGTTGTTATTATTGTTAGCTGTATATTTTTCTACTGCATGTTTTGAGTTGAGGGTCTCTCTGAACCCTGTCGCTTATTTTGGGTTTGTTTAAATCTGGGGTTAATTATAAGAGCCCTATGTTAGGATTTACATTATTTTTGTCTTTCTCATTTAAAGGGTCGATGTTTATGTTATTTGATATGCAATTTCTGATTTTTGATCAAGCTATGATCTTTTTTTCTTTATCTTATTTTTCTTTCGGTTCTGTGATTACATACTTGCTGCAAGTTTGTGATAGCTTCATAGATTAGTTTATTTTTCATGTTTTTATATAAGCTATTGTATGCAGTTTCTAAAAAAATTGAGCATAAAGAACACCATTTCACAACATATAATACTTTTTATAACTAGATGTAGATTAGTTTCTTCAAAGATCCATATGTTTTGCTCTTTGGTGGCATTATAACAATTGCAGCTTTATCTTAGAAGTTAGAACATCAGTCACGTGTATTTATTATGTTAAAAACCTCATACTTCCAACTTTCTTGTCGCTTAGATGTTTAGAATATTTTCATAAACATGATCTGGTAACGTATATTATGTTTTTTTTGTGCTGTATCAGATTTTGAACTATCTGATGCACAACAAGAGCATGCTCTGACTGTTGAAAGTTTGGCACCGAGGTTGGCTGCTCTTAGGATTGAACTCTGCCCAGGTTACATGAGTGAAAATTCTTTCTGGAAGATATATTTTGTTCTTTTGCATCCAAGACTTGAACCTCAAGCTGCTGAATTTCTTTCAACACCTGAGGTATATGTTCTAAAAGAATTCTTATTGTACCATGAATTATGGTAATTAGTGGACTATAATTTAACTTACTTCCATGCAGATAGTGAAAGCCAGAGCATCATTGACACACGTTCTGAAGACTCAGTCCAACACACAAACAAAAGCGGATGACGTGTCAACAAACAGTTTTCCTTATTCTGAACCTAAACCTGAATCTTCTCAAGAAGAACATTTGTCTGTGCCACTTGAGTCATCTAACACTCAATCGACAAAATCTGTTATATCAACCGATCCAGAAGAAGTTGAAATTGTAGACAAATCTGTGATTCAAGAGGAACCAAGAAACAAGACCGAAGTTGAAGATCAAAGCGTTGCTTCTAATGTAGTTGAAGATAAAGATGAAGATGATTGGTTGAAAGAAGACAACTCAGAGAATGTTGTTACTGGCACAGCCGCAACTACAAATACAATTCACATTGATAATGATGAGGATGTTTCATTTAGTGATCTTGGGGAGGATGACGACGGAGATGTTTCAACTAATTACAAAAAAACCGCGTCTGGTTCTGATTCTTCCACGAAAGACTCGCGGGATTGGGTTCGGCTGGGAGAGGTAAGTGGTACAAATAACTCTGAGACGAAGGAATCTAATGATTGGCTTGATGTTGATGACATTGATGTCGCATGATGTTTAATAGTTTTTCTTCTCACTCATTGTTCATGGACTATAAGTGTATGTTATGTTGCTTTTGTGAATATCTTGTTTACAGTTTCTGCGAATTTGAATTATGGCCCTTGGAACTTTGTACATAAGTCTGCTTATGAAACGTCCCACACTAAGATATTTTTATGCGATTTCTTCTCTTTTAAGTACTAGCTTTGAGATTATCCGGTTTTACTGTGCCTTTGTTACTTACCTTTGGTTTCTCATGTAATCGATTGGATTGTTCTTATAGTGGATTGGAGGAATGGAGAGTTAGACCCAAACTAACGTGAGATTAGCGGATTAGATAGAATTTGATATACTTGCATCTCTTTAAGGACATGATTAAGCATAGGTTATACTTTTAAATGTATTGAGGTATTAGGCGCTGATAGTGCTACCTTTCGTCTGACTGCCATCTCCCGTTTGCTATCCTTTTAACCTCTTTTCGTCTATTTACTTGAACACTGAGAACACAATTTTCTTGTAAGGTTGTGTTCGGTAAAATGCTTAATTTGATGTTAAAAGGCTTGAGTGTAGTTTTGACGGTTGTGTTTTGCATCAGTTTAGATGTGCGAATTTTAAACTGAAACAATATGTGAACTAATGTTAGTTCACAACTTCATATTGTGACATTACTACACATAACATACACCAAGTTCATTTGTAAATAATTGTGCAGTGAATTGATGCCATAAGTTCACATGTGTATATTAATTTAACACGCAAATCATTTAAAAATTCAAAAATGAGTTTACAACTTTACACTGTCAAACAACATTTAGACTATTCTAAATTCAGATATGAATTCATAATACGATATTCGAACTATTGTCAATTCATAGTGTAACCCGTTTGATATTAAATTGTGAAAACAATATCAATGTGAAACCTAAATTTCAATTATTCAATTTGAAATAAAGTAACATTTTTTTTAATAATAGGTTACTAAATGAGACGTTCATAAGTGTTTAATCACCTATTGTGTAGGAAAGAGGAAAATAATATCATAAGTGTTTATGAATAAGATATATTATAAACAGAGAATCGGATACAAACATTTTTTCAGTAATAGTTTACTAAATGAGACTATCAATAATAGTTAATCACATGTTGTGTAGGAAAAAGGAAAATAATACCATATGTTTTTAGTTATAATATTAAATAGAGAGAGAAAAATAGAATGTGAGTGCTATAAATATGTTATTTACTAAAATAAATTGTGGTTTGCGTCCCTGTGTTTTATGAGAGGGACCGGCTTGAGACCATATTTTCAAAAATGAGCATGGTGAGTTCTTGTGGTTTAGGGATAGGATTAGTTCGCATCCCATCGTCTAACTGCCGTCATCTCTTACGTTAAATGCAATGGCATTTATGTAATCTTGCACCCACACATCGTTAGGCGTTAGTCGCTGTCTACCACATACACCCAATGCATAAGACTCAAAACCGAAACAAAGTAATCAAGTATATCGGTAGTCGCCCCTCCTTCCACCCGATCACCGTCACAACATCATCACCATCATCAAAGGCAATAATTAACAAAAACATGAAAAGATAAAAATATTCACAGTTATATCTAAAAACGATCAGTTTTCCGAAACAATAATTAATCAACTGTTGGATGTCGAAAAGCCAATCAAAAAATTTGTAAAATACCTTTATCAGTTACAATTACTAGTCACCAGCTAGTTTTGCCAAACATATTTCATACGACTCCTAGCTAGTTTATTTTATACTAGCTTTTGAACCCGTGTATTACACGGGATTTGTCAAATAATAGAAATAAAAGATCCATTATTTGAGAGAAATGAACAAAATTAAAGGTTAAAAGAAAATAATACATATAGTACAAATAATAAGAAGTCTAGAATCTCAAATTTATAAATTCGATTTTTTTATATACAACATTTGCAAAATTGTTTTGACCAATAACCCGTGGATAACTATGATGAATGAAATGAGAAATTAATTAAAAGGGAAATTATAACCCATTTTTCAAAATTGTTTTGTCTCATGGCCCATGGATATGTATGATAAATAAGATGAGAAATAGAGAATTAGAAATGAAATTAAAACTCATTTGTCAAAGTTATTTTGACACATGACTAACGGATAGTTATGATGAATTAGATGAGAGATTAGAGAATTAGAAGGAAATATATAACCCATATGCCAATATGGTTGTGCTCCATAACCCATGGATAGGTAAGATGAATGAGAAGAGAGATTAGGCCAAGAATGAATATGGCCGGAGCTGCTACAATTGCTTCAGCGGGAGCTGCATCTATCGACTGAATAAAGTAACTTTCGATATGGACTGGGAAGGAATGGGATTGCCACATCATCCTCATTATTTTCTTTTATTAGTATGGTTAGAAGTTAGATTTCTTATTTTTAACCAAGGGTATTCGGGTAATTTCACATCAACTAAAGGTTAATAGTTAACGGAGTTAATGATCTGTTAGAATGAGGTTGTTATTGGTAACAAAACTAAAAGTTGAGATTACCTCACAGTGTAATTGTTGGCCACCCGTTTATTATTTGGATTATTAAAATCCGATCATCCTTTATTTATTTATGACAATGTCGGTCTGAAGCTCAATAATTCCATTCGACAACATCAATTTTATCAAGTAAAGGGGACAGTAGAAAATATTTTGCACTTTGGAGAACACCGGCTGAAATCCACCGAGGTTCGTCAATCGTACTTTTTATTTTGTATATTCTGCAAACCCTAGATCAATCGCTATTCTATTCAATTAATTCAGAGATCTTAAAAAAAACCCCTAACTTTGTGGAATTTGTTAAAATTGTTTGTTGTATGTATTCGAAGCTGTTAACAATCGTTTATTTGTAGTTTCAATCGCTCAAATTGGAGCCTTTAGTGTTTATAACTTCCTTCTCGTGTTAACAAAGTTGCAGAGTTTGCTGAATTAAGGTGACTTTAGACCCTTTTATAACAGTATTTTTTCAGTCTGATTTTGATCTAATTTGAATTGTTGTATTACAATTAGGGGTGTGCACGGTTCGGTTTGGTTCAGTTAATAGCCCTCAACCAAATTAACCAATCTGATTTCGGTTAATCGGTTGGTTAATTTGGTTAATTTTTTTATGGTTCGGTACGGTTAATTTCTTTAAATAACCAAAATCAAATTTGGGCTAAAAAATGAATGTATAAATACATGAAATTGAGATATAAATACATGAAATCGTGGTATAAAACATGAAAGATATGAAATAGAGATATAAAAGCTAGAATATATGAAAATATGAATGGTTCGATTAATTTCGGTTAACCGAGGGTACAAAGAATAACTGATAACCGCTTTTTGGTTAATTCGGTTATCGGTTAATTTTGCTTCGGTTGTTGCTAACCCCTAAATTTACAAATCCTTGTCTCACTTTTGGTTGGTTATTTATGATATGATGTGCTTGTCTTTTTAACAATTTTATCATCTAGAGGGGTTTAGAGATGTCATTACCAGATGAATTATGGAGGTGGATATTGGAACTAGGAGTCAACACAACATGTTTGACCTACAAAGATCTTTGCTGTCTCTCCATGAGTTGCAGACGCCTTAAACGTCTATCGAAAGAAGATGTTTTATGGTCAAAGTTACTGTCTTTTGACTTCCCGGCGCACACGTTTTCTTCCACCGACAACCAGTCTGTCAAATCAGTCTACCAAATCAGGTTCGAGAAGGATAAAGTGAGGAAGCTTTTAGCGGAACGAAGAGCTGTGCTTAGAATAGAGTCTCAGATACACAAACACACAAGAAAGTTGAAAGAGATTGAAGGTAAGTTAGTAGTTGAAAATGAGAAGTTGAAAGCAGCGGTTGATGAGTTAAAATGGTTAAGGAGGGTGAAGGAAGCATCAACCGCGGTGAAAGTGTGGCAGCCGGAGATTATTCATAGTAGGCAAAAGCAGATTGTTGAGAATTGTAGTGTGCCGGTTGGTTTTAGGATTAATGCGGTGGAGATGGAGATTAAGGTTTGTAAGCAGAACATTTTAGGGTTTGTTAGAACTCGGAAAGATGAGAATGATAGGTTGGAAGCGGCAAAGGAGCGGTTGTCGAACGTTAAGTATCATCCTTTGAAAAGTATTGGTGTTGATGATGAATCAAGAAATAGTAGAAAGATTTCAGGGAAGAAGTTGAAGAGAGTGAAGCATGAGTGAAGTTAAAAGATTTTATTTGTTATGCTGTTGTATTGTATCTTCCAAATGTAATAGTTTTAATTTATGTTTTAGATAGAATAACTGAATCTTGAAATTAAGCAATTATTTGTTTAGTCAGAGTGGAAAACTTTAGAAACCATATAAAGTAAACCACTATTAAGGTTTTTGGGTGAGTCATTTGAGGTAAGTGTACTCAACTCGGGCTCTAGTTAGCAATGATATGAGCCGAGCCATCTTGACTATATATTTCCAACCGAGCGAGAAACTAAGCTTCTATTAAGCTCATGCCAATCTTGACTATATATTTCAAACTGAACGAGAAACTAAGCTTGTATTCAGCTCGTGTCAAGCTTGAGCCAGCTCATGGCTAGACGAGTTGGTTTGCTATTTTCTTGTTGTCTATGATTTTGTATTCATATTTTTATGAAAGCCTCAACCAAGTTGATAACAATCTTAAAATATACCAGTGTCAAATATTATACCATCAACTGCTGCTGTGCAAGGGAATGAGCTAATTTATACGATCCAATGAGTAAGTTATACAAGCGGTATCAATCCATGGTTCAAGTTAGCTGAGTTTTTATATGAACGAGCTTTTTTAACTCACTCGACTCAAAACATTTACATACACCCAAGCCACGCCCTATGTGAACACATGCTTAGCTGCAACAAGAACAAACCAAACTATCATATGATTCAATATTAGACCCCTAATCTCCTTTAATGATGAACCAAGAAATGGTACAAAGATTTCAGATAAGGAGTTGAAAAGAGTGAGGTTTAAAGATTTCATTTTGATATGTTGCAGCTTCCAGATGTAATAATTTCGTAGTTACTGTTTTAATTTATAGTTTTGATAAAATAACAATATTTCAAAATTCAACTCAATGGTTGTTAATAGTCATAGATTCAAAAGCTTTGGAAACAACTAAACCATTATTAGTGTTTATTCAAGGAGTCATTTGAGCTAAGTATGAACTCGGGCTCTTGTTTGCAATGATACAATTCTAGCCGGTTTGACATGACATTTCCAACCAAGTAAGAAGCTAAGCTTGTATTCAGTTTGCCTTGAGCTTGGGCCAGTTCATGGCTAGACGAAGCAATTCGTGTTTTTTACTTGTCTATACTATTTATTTATAGTTTTATAAAAGCCTCTTGTTTACAACAAAATAACAACAATCTTATTTGACACAAGTCACAAATGTTATACTTTCAACTCTGCGCAAGGGAATGATCTAATTTATACTAACAAACAAGTAATACAAGCTGTATCAATCCATGGTTCAAATCAGCTAATTTTTCATGAGCGAACTACTTTCAACTCAAGTTAAAATCAGGCATTTATATGAATCCACAAACTAAGACAAATGCGTTATAAGTTTTTAAAGAGCTAACTCATGAGGCAACACACCCAAGCCCACTATTTAAACATGCTTAGCCACAATGAGAAAAAACCAAACCATCGTATGGTTCCACATTACACCGGCTATAACCAATTATTTAAATGATATTATGAGTTTATGACAGTAATAAACTTAATAATCTGGGGGAAAAAACTTGCAACTTATGCCTCCTGAAGCAGAACAGTGATAAGTCTAGTACTCTAGTAATTCTCATGTATGAACCACTGCACACTTTCATGTATGTGAAAAAAATTGCAGCATTTGTTGAAACTGTTAAAGCTCAGTCAGATTTGAAAACTTTTAAAATCATAACAAAATCACCGTTAAGAGTTTATTCAACGAGTCATTTGTGATTTTGAGCCAAGTGATTATCAACTCGGGCTCTAGTAAGCAATGATACGAGCTGAGCCAGCTTGACCAAACTAAGCTTGTATTTGGTCTTCCTTGAGCTTGAGCAGAGCCAGCCTGACTAAACTACGCTTGTATTTAGCTTGCCTTGACCTCAATCCAGCTCATGGCTACACAAGTTGGTCTGATTTGTAAATTGTCTACACGATTTTGTATTTATGTTTTTATAAAATCCTTAAACAAGTTAACAACGCTCTTAAATTATACAAGTCTCGAATATTATACTTTCAACAATAGCCATGCAAGGGAATGAGCTAATTGATACTACCCAACGAACGATTTATTATTTAAAGCTAATACACAAGACCGCGATGATCAAAAAACCAAACTATTATACGGATCCAAATTAGTTATAGGACAATCTAAATGAAATTATGACAATGATAAAGCTAATTAATCTGGGAACAAAACGAACAGTGATAAGTCTAAAACTCTAGTAATTGTTTCAAGTATGAACCAGTGTACACTTTGATGGAGCTGAAAAAAATTGCAGCATTTGTTGAAGCTGCTGTTTACGACGAGCTGGAGTCGGTTTCTTTAGCAGCGGCGGCTTCTTCCTCGAGTTTCTTCTTCCAGTAATCATCGACAGCTGGTCCAAATATGGCTTTTCCGGACACAACTCCAATTCTAAAACACACAAAATGGTCAAATGAATACGGAAAGACAATAATGAATTATCCAATAAACATAAAAGGCAAGTTGTAGATCGAGAATAATAAGAATAAGAAGTTACACGACAGCTCCAATAACCATGGGAAGAGACAGGAATCGTCTTCGATTGAACATGTTTTATTTTCTCTGCTAATTGCAACAAACCAACCCTCACTCAAATTCTAGGATTCAATTTTTGTAATCGATTAGTGAACTGATGATGAATATTCATTGGGTTAACTGGATTGGATCTTATCAGTTTTCTTGGAACCCAATTGAACCCTGGTTAGGCCCATTTGTGAAATCCAAGTAATTATATATATTTTTTTCTTAATTTATGTATTTTATTTTGTTAAGAAACATATATGTTCTTCATGGCCCCTGACTAACAAAAACTTAACTCCGTTAGTGTAATGATGACGTGTCATGCACACATGTCAAAAACATGCTAGCATGGAAAATGTGATGCAAAATCTGGCTTGTGTGGCAGATCACACCATCACCACCACTATGGCAACTACCACCATAACTGGCCATCACCACTTGTCGTCACGACCATTATTATAAAAAAGGTTTAACCTACATAAATATTGAGGATAAGGAGTTATTAAGTGGAACGTCGAAGTAAATCTGGGAGGATCTAAAAACCTAGAGTTTCCATATCTCATGTTAATTGCAGGAGTAGTAATCAAACTAATGCTACGATGTTGATCAAAAATGCAACTACGTGAGAATCCAACTATTAAAATTCTGATACATTGAATAACAGTTTTGATTAGTGAGAAATGGCTGTGGATTCGTTGATGCTCTATTAGAGAAAAAGGAAGACGAAGATGAAGATGGGGAAAGTGATTTGGAGAGAGAGGAGGAGGTGATGGTGGTGTTGTTGGCGGCTGCCATAGTGGCAGTGGTGATGGTGATAGTGATGGTGTAATATGTCGCATATGCCCAATTTTGCCGCATATTTTGTCACATGTATAAGAACGTTTTTAACATGTGTTCATGACACGCCATCATCACACTAACGGAGTTAAGCTTCTGTTAGTCACGATTCATCGAGAAGAAATATGTTAAAAGATGAGACTTTCAGCAGCTAACTCGTTAGTTGGTACTGTTATTTGCCAATTGTCTATAGTTAGAATTATTTAAATCCAAATTTCCTTTATTTCAAGAAAAAAACTTAAAAACAAAAATGCATATAGATTGTTTTTTCACTCATCAATAGAGGATGTATTCATTATATTAAACACTAGCTTTTGAACTCGTGTATTACACGAGATTTGCCAAGTAATAAAAATAAGTTTAGTCTTTTATTTGAAAGAAATGAACAAAACTTAAGGTAAAAAATAAATGAAATAAATAAGGTTTATTATTTTAATTGTGATAATCAAAATACTTATGAATTAATGTATTGTCTAATTAAACAACTTATGAATTAATTATATTTTTCTTTTTCATGTGTACTACTCATGATGGAAAATATGAAACTAATGTAATTTCTAGTGTAACAATATTTAAAAGATGATGATCGATGTGCATACACACAATAATCTAGAGCATATTTTCTTCAGACAATATAAATGCATGCCTAAATATATAATTTTTCTATAATGTTGCAAAATCACCATCAACCCAATAACTGATTTTATTTAACATCAACTTTTCTTTAAGCCGATTATAAATGTGACATTTACACACCTTTGAATAATAAATAAAATCCATCCAACTATGTTATAACCTAATTGACAAAATGGTTTTGACCAATAATTCATAAATAGCTATGATGAATGAGACGAGAGATAATGGATTATAAAGGAAATTTAGGCTATAAGTGAATGTAGGCTTGATACCTAAGTTTCAATATTTTATTTTATTAGTATGTTAAGATTAAGATAGGTTACATAATCATTTGGTGAAAATACATAGATAATATCTCGATTGTTACATGGACCCATGTTTCAAGGGTTTTTCTCTTGCGTATAAATATAATCAAGGTGAGCAACAAGTATCCTTCTCGTCAAGCACTCTTCTTTCCCGACTCCTTCACAACTCTCTTCGACGTGATCCTAGAACAATGAAATCACGCAAAAGTTTAAATCAAAATACGTGGTCATGCATGCAAATCAACTACAAGTACTCTACCTTGTTATCCGACTTTGTAACGGAAGTGGTTGTAGAGGTGACGCTGTTTGGAAGAGCTACCATCGGGCGAGCAGCATAGGACAGTGTGAAGGAGAGTAGAGCTAGTATGAGGATGATGGGGATGACTCTAGACATTGTTGTTGAATGTTGAGTCTATATTAAGATGTACACAATGACATGTATGAAGTGAATTTATAGACATCCAAAGTATGGTGTGAATTTGGTGAAGCAAAAAGGGGACTTTATAATTCACACAAATTATACATGTTATATATGTGTACACATGCATGATGCAACACTATGTCATATGAAAGTAACATTCAAATGTGAATATTACATGCATTTTTTTTCTAATGGTCTTTATATTCTTTTAATCTAATTTATATATAGAAAAGATCATTAAGTATTTCAAATTGCTCCATAAGAAAAGTGGGAATTTGTGGTTGGTTGACTTTAGGGGGCTAGTCAAAATGTGGACTGTGCTAAAAGCACAATGATAAAAGCATGGGAACTAAGGAATCACACAGTGAACGGAATGTTTTTACGACTTTGACGAACGCATCAATAATCCTTTTTCAAATATAAAAAATATTGGTTTTTATATAGTGACAAACTATATGGAAGATAGCATTAAAACTTTTTTCTGGGAGTGAAGGTAAGTATCATAAGTTTTATATTTATTTATACGACTTTAAAACTAAACTAGTCATTAAAATAAATGAGAAAAAATAAATGATGTTTCGAAAATAGTAACGAGATTTGTGGAATGACATGTAATGCCTCGAAAAAGTTTGTGTGATAATATGTTGATGTTGATGTATTAGATGACTCGACATGTTTATTTTTTATGTTTTTTAACAACGTAATCTTTTGATATAAATCGCGGAGAAAATATTTGAACCCAATATTTACAATTCTTTGTCTTCAGAACCGTTGTTCCGTTATCCAAAGGCTTGTGAAATGTTAATATGTTTTTTTCTCAAATAAAATTAAAACCAAAATACTCTACGTGTGAACGTATGATTACTCACTCTTTAGTGTTAATGTGTTGCCGCTCTTAGGCATACAACATTAGAACACTTGTTATCTAACACACTTACTTTTAGTCTTTGGTTTGGTAAACTATAGGAGCAGGATAAAGTCGGGATAATTGAAAAATATGCTAACATGGAATCATGTCACACCATGATCAGTGAGCCCAATACTTCCTGAAACAGCAATACTGAAAGGATAGGGAATTTAATTTTTCATGTTTAACATAAGGTTAATCGTTAGATTTTTTTTTATTAAATTATGTTTGTCATTTCAAATAAAATGATCCAATTACAATAAAGAGGCAGGCAAGCGGGCAACAAGCTGCGCCGCCACCTCTTTTTGAATGGCAAAACCGATCCTACTGAAAATAAAATTATCGTTCTTTGGCGTCGTTGAGTTACTGTGTACGGCCCGCTGAACTCTTTTTAAAAACGTAGCAGCATCGGAAGCACTATTAAATTATCGTTCTTTGGCGTCGTTAGATATTAAAAATAGTTGGTCTAAATCGAGTGGCTCAATATAATAGTTAAAATAATGAGTAAGATATTAGAAACTCTTTACTTTGGGAAAGCACTGTGAACGTATCTAGAAAGTCCTAAAGATACAAAATCTGATGACGCTTGATTTATCACATAGAAGACTTTTGGCAAATCTTTCATCAACTTACAACCGACTCATACAGTTCGATTACGTCAGTTTCACCTTCTCTTTACATGCGTTCCAAATATATTTTTTTTTTTCTTTAAACGGCGATGACAATTCGGCTCAAAATTTCTTACATGCCTTCAATTACCTCAATTTTTATGTGTGGATAACTAAACGTAAAGTATAACATCAAGTTCCCAAACTTCAACCTGAACGTTAATGGTGTAACTATAACAGGAAAACTTACATGAAACGTAAATAAAATATCATTGTTCAGTTAGGTTTTATTATTCTAGTTCCTGTCCATGCAATTTTTAGAGTGGGAAGATCGGTTAAACTATAATTTTCCGGGTAAATAAAGATAGTTTGGTGTTCTTAGGGCATATAGCTTCTTGCTAGTTTGTTCATTTATTTAATAAAACTTCACCGCTGTTAAAAAAAAGTTTAGTTAAAAGAAAAGAAAAAGTTGTATTGCAATATCTACGTTTTGAAAGACTCGAAATTAAAATCAAATGTGAAAATTAGGTGTCAAAATTTTCTTTTTATAAGCAAAAATATAAACTTTCATATATAACTTGTGTCAACATTAAAACATTTACAAAAGTTGCCATTCATTCTAAGTCAAGCTAAGAGGATAGTTATTCTAAAGATCACACTTTAGAAGTTGACATATTTACAGAAGAGAATTCAATTCTAATGCTTTAGTGTTCATTGTTGATCCCGTGAATAGATCATGATCCACCTCTCACCTCTGGTTACATAAACCGCACGACAATATTAGCAATGATAACTGGGAATTCACAAACTAAACATGGTAAAAAAAATAGGCCAAAACAAGTCGCCAAAATGCAAGGAAAACAAGTAATTAATGAACGTATAATACGCAATCAACATATGATACGCCAGGCATTTTTCCCTACTAGTGTATAATCAGCGTATGATAATAGAGAGAGGCGCACCAAGTTGTAGACCAACGTATAATAAGCCAAGTAGCATATAACACGCAACCTATAAGATATTCCTTCACAAATAACTTGACACACATCATTTTCGTCGACATTTGTATATATTCACCATGTTTCAAACAAATTCTAACCAATATGTCAAGCAATAACATAAGAACCCTTGAACATACAGTTGCAAAACTCGACTTAATGGGCACATGCAGGGGGTGGATCTACATATACGAGAGCGGGTTCACGGGAACCCACTGAGTTTCGAATTTTATATAAAATATAAGAGTGAACCAACATATATTTTGTGAGTGAACCCAACAAATGAAACGAAGCTCTGGCTCACTGGTAAACATCCCTTCCTCCTAATTTGACAACCCGGGTTCAATTCCCACTCTCAGCGTGTTTTCATTCTCTTTGTTTTTTTTACTAGTTAACTTGGCTGTGTATGTTTGACGATGTATTCAGAACGTATTGTTAGTTGAATTAGGCAATTTCGTTCTTAATTTGAAAGCACGTAGGTAGGGATTTTAATATAGCAAGTTACTTTGTGAAAACTGGATGGAACCAAGGTGCAGATATATAAAAATGTAACATACGTATTAAAATAATTTGTAATAAAATATTTGTTACTATTAACGGAGAAATTCATCTTAAATTCTTTATTTATAAAATGAAGATGGAGAACCAGATATAGCTATCCGTTAGAACTCGTTAAATTTAACCCATTAGAACCAGATAGTTATTCTATTTTTGTTAAATAATATACTAGGTTCTCTAGTCCTAAACCGTTGGCTAACCCGTGAGAATCAATAGTAGACCTCTTAAAAAAACATAAAAATGACAGATGATTCGATTTGTTTGATTTTTGGTTGGGCACAAGCAACCATCTGTAATTTATATTTCTTTGTAATCTACTGCATTCTTGAGAACAATCTTACCAACACAAAAATGTTTAGTAATAATATCATAGGATTATTTTATGGTATTTTGTAATATTAGTTTAACTAAACAAACAATTGAAAAGACTTCAAACTGTGCATCATTTGAAATATAATTAATTTGACTAGATTTGTAAAACTGACAGTGAATGTTGATCATATGATGTGGGATTAAAGTTATCATTAACTAATTAATTTTGATTGTAGATTATTTTTTTTCATGCTTCGATGTGTATCGCGATATTATTAATAATGTAAATGTATCTATGGTATTACCCTGCTGTGAAACATAGGCTATATTTTACTTATAATGTTTAATTTTTAATTTGTTGGCATTATGAATATTAAGAGATATTATGTGTTACTATATCGTAGTTTTATTATGTGATAAACCTTAACCGACCAGAACAGTCGAAACGACCCAAACCATAAAATCAACCCGAACCGTTAAACTGAACCGAATAGTGAACCCACTCAAAAAAATTCCTGGATCCGCCACTGGGCACATGACAATATAGTGACTCCATTGGTAACTTTCCAATCAGGATCGTCTCCGAGATTTTTAGAACCTAGGTCGAGCTTAAATAAAAGGCCCGCAAGCCTTAATAAATAACGAAATATACAAGATAATTTATATAAACGACGATTAATGTTATAATAATAAACACATAAAATGTTTAGTATTAATGTAATTCCCCAGTTTTCGAAATCCTAAAGTTAAATACTTATACGATTTATTAATACAAAATTTATGAGAATTAATATAGTTATTTTAATATAAACTTAATTTTTTGAACTTGTTATAAAGGATTTGCTATATTGTTGAAATAAAAGTTAAGTTCAAAGTGAAGTATAACTAAAGCAAAACTAAAAGGAGTGAATATGTAAATAACATAAAAAAGGGGGTTGTTCCTGTCGTTCTTTGAAACTTAAGTCATCATCTCCAAATTGACGTCGCTTGATTTCCGGCAAAGGTTTTCTTATGAATGTATTTTCCAGTGTGTTTTAAACACCATAATTAATGATCGAATCAACCGATTGACGACATTGATTGATTCGGGATCGTTTATTGAAAAATATATACATATATATAAAAGTTTTGGTCCCCAAAAATTACGTGCCCCAATCAGAGGTGCGACTCTCACACCCATGGGCTGGCCCTATTTCCACTAGTGGTTTCAAACATTTTGACATGATCACCATGCACCTGTGTGCTTTGCTTTTCATTATAAGGTCGCATAGCAAATTTGTAACTCTTTAACTAGCTCCTTAAAGAGGTTAAGACACGTAATTATACAACATTTCGAACATTAACCTCATCATTCACAGCATACACACATAACCCTAAATCAAGCAAAAATTACAATAAATCACTCATCTTTGCCCTTGGGATCTTTGTTTTCTTGATTTCTTGATCCAACCTATTAACTTTCTTAAGTCAAACACATAATGGTGAATTTGCATATTCAAAACATATTATTTCAACATTCCTAGACATACGAGTCATTTCAACATAATATCTTTACAAGTCTCCAAACAAGATTAATACGACTTGTTCACTCACATATAAACACTTTTTTGTTCAGTACTCACATCAATCCTTTCATTTGAACAATTAACCCAAATACTTTTATTTTCACACCCGAACTTGAGTTTAGCATAAAAATTGAAGCATTTTTAGTCGCATACTCGCATGTTATATATTCCTAGTAGCTATAAACTAGAAATCAAGTACAATATTTTAACAATTCAATTTCCTTATCAAGTATATTAGATCGGCAATGAAGGTGCGATACTCAGAATTGAATAAAATTAAAACTGAGCATAAAATAAGTCAAATAAGATATCGAGACAAATATTAAGTCAAAAGCGTAGACAATGAGAGAGACTGGATAGGCCGGCAATGTGTTAATTAAATTTAAAATAAACTATTTAACCTTTAGGTTTATAGTTTAGGCCAATCACTCAATTTTCAATAATATTTTGGTGAATTAAGCACTGCCACTGGGAGTAGCTAACATTGACTTTGAAACTGATCATTCCATAGTAGTTCTTACTATCATCATGAAATACAGAATAATAGGTTTGAATTGACGATAGGGTGGATAAAATCATATCTTGGTAGGCCATTAGGAATTGCTTTTGTTGGAATTTTTTTATTAACACAGTGATTGTTTTGACTCAATAAAAACTTATTAATTAATAACATGTTAGATTATATACCTAGCTTCTCGTTTATCAAACAATTCTATATTATAAAGAAAATCTTGAACTTAGGAAAAATATACAAGCCATATATGAGGATATAAGAGGTATAATTAGGATACATTTCATCATAATAAAAACAAAAAGAAAATAAATTACAATACATATTGCACGTCAATAATATTGCACGCCAAAAAATAAAAGTAAAAGAAAAACTAAAGAACTAGTAATAAAAGAAGGGAAAAGGGCGGATGCATCTTTAAAGTATGTAAGGCCCCTTTACCGGTGTCTCACATTTGGACGTTGGATTTACTCATCAACACAGTTCTAAATATCAGAGTTAATTAAAAACTTTCGCGGAATAATAAAATAGTCAACCATTCGTTACAATAATCCATAATTTGTCTTTTTAAAAACATAACATAATCATAGTGTCCAAACATCATGACAAATCTTCAGATGCCAGCCTCTTCAGTATTGCCATGTGTCTCCCTCAAGCCAGCTGTCTCAGTCGATTAGCCTGCGTGCATACTAAAAGTCAGCTACGCTGAGTGAGTTCTAAGTTGGGCTTGTTATTATCTTAAGATATTGGCTTGTTTGTTTAAGCTGTGGACTGAGCTAAGTCAGGCCCAACGGCCCATTACAGCATCTGGGTTCAGCTGGGTTCAGACCCAAACTGGGTGGCCGAGAACTTTGGGCCGAGAATCCCATGTTTGACCGAGAACGCTTGCGTTGACCGAGAACGCTGACCGAGAACCCACCCGTCACCGAGAACCCGTGGGAACCGAGAACTCGTCGTGACCGAGATCTCAAGTTGGCCAAGAACTCAGGTTCAGTGCTGCTTGTTCATATTTTTCTATCTCATTTCTTTTTCTAAGCTCAGGTAATGTTTAACATCCCATGACATGACTTTAACCATCATTTACTCTCCATAACTGTTTAATCATTCAATATCATTCCACTACCAAGATTTAACCCGTGTCTAGCATAAAGCTTAGGCCTTTATTACTTTTAAAACTTGTTTTAGGTCTAAAGCTTAAAGCTTTATCGGTTTTAAACCCAGTTTAGCTAGATCCTTATCTAATGAATATATTAAGTCCATTTTTATCATCAAGTTTGCAACTTTATGAAACATCTAGACCCGATCTACTATAAGGTTAAGTTTCATAAAAAACCGCTCATACAAACGTAAGCTTTAAGGTCAAGAACATACCTTTAATCGTTTTCTAAGTCACGACTAGCTTGATACGTGATCTTGGACTTGTTAGCTCACTTGTACGATTGAAGATCCTATGTTATGATGCTTGGTTTTGGGTTCGGATGATGGCCGGCGGCTAAGGGGGTGTTCTTAGGCTTAAGTGTGTGTTTTTAGGATGTAGAGGGAATAAGATGGATAAGATGGATGGAAATGGAAAGATTTAGGGTTTAAGGGGTATTTATATTCTCTTAAGCCCATGGACCTAAGGCTCATCTTTCCCTTTTGGTCCATGATTAATTCTATCTAATTAGCCTACTTATATTTCCCTTTTACCATTTTACTATTTATTTATTAACTCAAGTAAACTTTTCCGTCATAACGAGTCAATATTCATTATTACTATTATTCGAAATTTGGATGTTAGAAAGTATAACTATAAAATCTAAAATTCCTACTAATTTTTCTTGGTGTGCATTTTTTTTGTGTGTTTCCTTGTGTAGATCGTGTACCTCAACTAAGGTTGAAACTTCAAAGCATAATATTATATTAGTATCAGATGAAAACTTGTCGAATAGTTTGCATTAAACGAAAGTATAACTTTGCATTAACCGTCTTAAAAGAATAAGTTTTGGTTTAAAGTGTAGGGTTAAAATAAGAAGTTCGTGTTTTCTAAATAATGTAGAAAACAAAGAGGTTAAAACACATCCAACTCTTAAAATACATAATTTTCTTCAATTTAAAAACATGTCATGTTTTATAGCATGATAGCACACCATGTTTTTTCAACTAGTTTTAGTCTCAACCCTTAAGACACTAGATCTAGTGATCCACGTCTTTTCTTAAACTACTTAGAAAACACTCACTTCTTATTTTAACTCCTCCCATGGTTTTAATAACCAATTATAAACTTATTTAAAACGGTATTCATCATAAATTTGGTTAGTAGTTCCCTTCTGGCATTTTCAATTTGGTACATCTTTCCTTTCTGCCTTCCGGCATTCTTTGATATCTAAGCTATACAAAGCTTTTCCAATTTATGGCCGCCTAGCATTAGAGACAAAGATGTTAATTGTTATAAAAAAAGATTTATAAAACCATTTTTTTCCTTTATTAATTTGATTTGTATGTTTTATTTTGGTGATGGCTACATGCTAGAAATAATGCTTTTGATTGTTCATTTTCTTGATGTCTATATTGTTGTCGCCTATCTTCAACCTTCAAATGTTCATACGAATGATTGAACATGTTATCTTTTCTTTATCTACTTGTCACTTCTTCTTTTATTTCTTTTTGGTCTTTATAGTATATTGGTATTTTCTATTTCTATTGTTGTTTTCCTCACATATTTTGATATGTTATGGTAATTTGTATTAGAACCGAACTGAGTTTGTATTAAATTCATATTTTTGTTATTTAAATCAGTTATAAACCTAGAAAAAACAAATACAAAAAAAGAAAAATGCATTGACGTATCATCGTCATAGGTCCAAAGGAAAATTAAACCCTAAACTATATAGCGATGATACGTTATTGCCATATAAAGGTCAAAATTATTAACATAAATTTTTTATTTATTTGGGAGTTAAATATTTAACGACAATCCTGTTGCATTGACATGTCATCGCTATATGGTGAGCTATGGCATGTTTTGCCACCAATTGCGACGACATGTCGTCAAGATATCCTGTGACAACGACATTTGGAGTCTATAGCAACGACTACGCCGTAGCCATAGCCTCAATTTTTTGTAGTATAAACTTCATATCTTATTATAATCGGTCACAAGTACTACTGCATGTAAATAAGGTTTAGAACAATAAAACCTTAAGAGACACTCAACTTTTATTTAGCTTTAAACCTTCAACAGGCCAATGTGAACTTTAAAAGCTCAGGTTTTGTTATCTTTTGGATGGGTCAAAAAAGGATCAATGATATGACTCATAGCTACAACTTGATTCAGTTACTAAATGTGAACCGAGGAACGTATTAGAATGTGCATATTGCCGTCAAAAATAAAATATCATTTATCATCGCACCACAACAATACGTACTGTGTGTCCTACGTTGACATATGAATAGATAATATGGATTCTACTGTAAACTATTTCCATTGCAATTTATAATATTTGTGACATCTGCAAACTGACTGAGACCCTATGGAAACCGCCAAACAGTAGTTTGTTTTGGTTCGACATTTCCAAGTTTTCTTTTACCAACCAGCCATTCACAGATAATGATGTTATTAACAGTTTTAGTTTGTCTGATGCAGAAAACGTATAAAAACTAGGGTCTTATGCTATAATAATTGACTCCCCCACCCCACTATGAATTAATTCCGTTGACTAACTAGCTTCTTATATTCCATAAGTCTTTTTCTCTTTTAACTTTCACAAACATATGTTAATATTTAAATACTTTTTGATAAAAAAAACACAAACAATAGTAAGATCATATCCTGACTACCTGATATGTGATAATTTAATCCACTATATAAATTATGGGTGTGTTGGTTTGTAACAGTGTAACACCATTTTTATAATTAAATAATTAAATAAATAAATAAAATATTATAAGTTAGAGATGTGTAGCTTTATGTAACCAAAAGTAACGATAAGATTGATTGGAATCTTATAACGTATTATTTAGAATGGACGTTTGATTGGAAAACAATGTTTTTGCCGTGTATGCTGTGGGGTGGATGGGCCATTACTACTCTGAGGCGTGGCCAAACCATATTACTCCACCCATGCAAGGAGTGTAACGTTATGATATATTTTAAAATATTTCTGGTATGTGAGGTTTGACTATATATATATTCCATAAATTAATATATGACTTACAGGGCAAGTTAAATGTTATTTATTAAATATATGATCAAATAGTAAATTAAGGTTATATATCTACTCTATTAAATATAGATGATTATTTGAATTAAATGGCAAAATTAAAGTCTTATTGCTGATTATTAAATATACATAATGATTCGAAGATACTGTATACGAACAAGCAAACAAACTGTTTACAAACATATATCGGTCGATCCCTACCATGTGGTTCTTGATTTCTGACGCCTCGTATACTATTTGATTCATCATATCATATCATATCTTTTTATATATATATTTCCTTTTCATGTGAACAACTATATGCCCAAATCAAGGGTATGAACAAAATGTATTGAACTCTATATGAGAACTAATCATGATACTGAAACACATATATATCAAACAAACCATTGTCTCAAGGTTTTTTGTCATTGGTGTAAATATAGTCGAGATGAGCAACAAGTGTCCTTCTTTCTAAACAATCATCTTTCCTGGACTCAGCACAACTATCTTCAATAATATCGGTGTCCTACAAGGAATTAATCAAACTTTTAATATTAATTAGCTAGAAATCACCACCAGTTAATTTGCCATGCAAATCAAGCGATCATACCTTTTGTGTGGTGGTGGAGATGGTGGACGTGACGGCCTCGGGAAGCACGGCACCCGGCCGGGCCTCGGTCGACAACATAGAGAAGATCAGGGCAAGGACTAGTGTGAGGAAGACGATGGTGGCTCTAGACATGGTTCTTGTGTTGGAGTGAAAGATGTACGAAAGGATAAATTATTGTGTGGATTTAAATAGGCCAAATAAATAAAACGCTTGGTGTGAACAATATGATTGAATAAAACAATATATTGTCTAAGAATATGAGTCAAACTTAAATTCTAGTTAATTCATTCCAATGCACAATATTTTCAAATATGGAAAAAAATAAATGGTTAAAGAGACAGATACTGGTGGTATCTTTAATTGATATGAATTATCGTTGTATTTTATTTGTATATAATTATATTATAATAGATTATTCAACGTGTGTCATAAGAGAAACTTAATATAAGTTAATAATACTCTGTATCAAGTAAGCTAATTTAGTTTTTTTTTCTTTAATTTAATTATGGAGTTTTAATTCAAATTTAGTTCGGTTTTTTTTTTTTCTGATTTGTTCTAATCTACAATACATCTTAGACTATACCCAATCACAATCTCACAATCTCATATTATAAAATTAATTTTTCTCTCTTCAATTTACATAATTTAACTCATCCCAATCTTTTACACACATTCACAACCCATCCCAACTTAAAAAAAAGTATTTTTTTAACGAAGTCCATTTTTAATAAAATTTATGTCGGAATGTTCATAATTTTTTTTAAGAAATATCGTGTATTTAATTATTTTTTTATTTAAAATATTAAAAGTTAATTAAATAATTAAGTTATTGGGGGTTAGTTTGAACTGCAATCTGGTTTGCTTCACCAACCTAGATTGCCAATCTAGATTGTTTTATTTTCTTTTTTCAATTTCTTTTTTAACTTTGGGTCCACCAATCTCATTATGAGATTACCAATAAGAGTAGTCTTATAAGGTACTTAATATTTTCAATCATACACATTTAAATAAAGTTAATTATATTTAACTAGAATCAACAAAACATAATATAGTAATTTAATAAAACAATTAAAATACTTATTAGTATTCGTAACGTCCAAAAGAGGCTTGACAGGAAATGAATTGGAAAAGATTCAGTTCCCATCATTATTTAACTTTTTTTTAAATTCTATATTTTATAATCTAAAAAAAAAGTCCTAACAAGTAGCTATTGCTAACAGCTAGAACATAAAATAGAACATTAAGCCAAATACACACCACAATGTTTTAATTACTCTTGATGCTATATATATAAATGAAACTGTTAAAAGTTCTTTAATTGTTTTATTGTAAATGAAGGTTTTTCATGCATTTAACTCGAATTCACGGGTATGAGTCACATCAAACCTAGATAATATTTAAATGAGTTATAACATCTCATTAAATTAAAATTTAATTTTACCAAATATTTGATATGAAAATCCTATAAAATAGAGATGTACTAAAATTAATATTCGATTTCTTTTATAAAAAGATATTATTTATAATTAAGAAACAATTTTATAATAAAAAAATAAGTAGATCATGAGTGTCACCAAACCTAGATAGCTTTTAAACGGGTTATAACATCTCATTTATTTATGAAACACTTTTATCATCAAACCCTAAGTATATTATTAATTTGCTTCCAATAAATAAAGTTAAAATCCAAAACAATATATAAATATTAGAAACGAAAAATGTGAAACAACCTGCGTAATACGGAAGATAAAACCTAGTAGATATGTAAAGTAATTAGATCAAACTAATTACACCGTTAAATCTCCACAATTTAAATGGAACAAAAGTTAATAAAAATGTATTATATATATATGTGTGTGTAAGAGAAAGTATATATATATACACACACAAAAGAGAGAGAGAGAGAGAGAGGTACCACCCATCATCCGCTAACTAACTCGCCATTACAAACCTAGGAGACGAACCTCAAGCACACAACATAACTCATCCTTGGTTGTCTGTTTCGTCCATCAGTGCCACATAGACACGCATCTTGAGAAAAAGGAACGGTGCATGTTAGAAATGCTCTAAAAATAATATATATATATATATATATATATATATATAGAGGGAGATTCTTCTATATCTTACATTCCATTTTTTGTGTGTGTTAACACGACACAACGAGTGTGTGTGGTTCATTTTTTTACGTCTATCTTTTGTTTGGTTTTCTGAATGGTTAATGAAAGTTATTTCCCGTGGGTGAGGGGATGGTGACCGAAGATGGTGATGACGATGGTGATAACTTTATGCCTTCGAGTGGAGTGGACGTGTAAATACACGATTTTACACTCCCCACCGCAACACGAGGATGTTAATACTATAATTATGAAATTCCCGGATGAAGAAGCTTCATATAAGTCCCACATACAAATAACTAAGTTAATAGCAATAAAATATGGAAAAACAAGTATATATTTTCATATTCTAATCTTACTATACTATTAAAACAATACAAGATATTCATATGGTCTTCAACTAACATGTTTACATAGGCTTTTAAGTCATCTGGTTTCCATATATAAAATTGTCACATAATTCACTAATTAATGTTTTCTAAAACCATACCTTCGCTAATTAATGTTTCTATAATCATAAACAATCATTTCCTTTCAGATGATTTAAAAACCGATTTTGACCACAATCAATTATTTATAACTGATTTTGTGTTCATTTTTTTAGTATGACAATTATTTTAACAATTCAATAATTTGTATAACAGTTTCTTATTTCACAATTTATACATATTTTTCCTACATTTTGTGGTTTTGCAGAGAACAAAGTAAAGGAATCTTATGATATCTTTATAAGATATCATAAGAACTATAGATAATTTCATTGAAATTTAATTGCTATAATTTCAATGATATATTTTAAATTAAAGAAAGTGAGTTGGCCCACAAGTGACGGTTTAATACGACTCTCCAGTCTCCTACTACATCATCTATTCATTTGTGGTCACCTGATTAACATTCCTTTACCACAAGTCTTAAAGCTCTTTATTAAAAGAGAATTTGTTTGACTTTGTTATGTGTCACGTTTAATCATCTTTGGTTGTCTAATTTTGACTAGCGGTTTCAAATCATCATTTATCCATTTTCTCACTTATGTTTTCGTTCTTCAATGTGTTTAGTTTAATCTATAGTCAGCTATTTGAAAATCTGGTTTTAAAAATACGTCATGTATGGTGATAAAATGACGTACTTTCTAACTTTGTGATTGTATTTTAAATCTTGTGAAGTGTATGTGTGGTAATTTTAGGAGTGCATTTGATGTAAAGTAGTGTGTGTATGTGTTTAAGTCAAAAAAGGAAAAAAAAAATATATGAAATTCTAAGTTTGTTTGGTGAGTAAACGTACTATCATTTTTGGTTTGATCAAATTCGATACTTTGCATTAAAAATATTTTTTCCCATAGCTACGCTTATGGTTTCATAAACTTTTCATTTTCATCTATTTCGTTAACCCCACCCAACTTTTACTGTTTCAAAAACTTCACGCTTTCACACACACAAATTGGGCTTGTGACAAACTCACATATCACAACACTAAAGACTACATCGTCAATCTAGGCGCTAATCCGGTTTCTTGTACTGGAATAAAGATTTTCGTTTATTAGATTGATCTACTTTCCTATATTATTGAAACATGCTTTGTATATAAACCACGTATTGTTATGTATTGAGTTATCACAAATAATAATTAAATAAAATTTGAACTATCGAATTATTAGATGGTATCACGACAGGTTTTCAACCTAAAAGCACAACTCTAATCAGCCGCCTTCCACCTATGACCACGACAAAGAAGATTCAAGCTCCGACATGAAACATTGAAACATGATGCTTCACCCGACACGAACTCTCCGTTATACATTCATGCTTCAGCTTATTCGAAGCAAATGCACGTGAACGATGTTCTAACCGATAACAACTACTCAGACTAGTCCCAGGAGATGATGAACTTTCAATGCGCCAAAAACAAAGTCAGTTTTATCCATGGATCCATTGAGAAACCAGAAAAGACCATTGCGGGTTACATGTTGTGGATACGTTGTGACACCATGGTTAAAGGATGGCTCACAACGACTGTGGAAAAAGAAATCAAGAATAGCGAGTAGTATGGCTACAGATCTTCTTGAACGTTTTGGCAAAGAAAGTGCTCCCCGATCATACGAATTGAAGCAAATACTTACCACCACGCAACAAAGGGGCACCACGGTCTCGGATTACTTCATTAAATTGCGTAGCAACTGGGTAAAGATGCAATCAGCCTTGTCCGTCCCTCGTTGCACTTGCAACAAATGTACTTGTGATGTTAGAAAAAAATGGTGGAAATAAGAGACAAAGAAAGGCTTTACGAGTTTCTCATGGGACTCGACAATGATTTCTTGGTTATTCGAACTCAGATTCTTGCCATGAATCCAATACCGAGTTTAAATAATGCTTATAATCTCGTTTATGAAGACAAGAAACGGAGGGCTATTACTGCCGACAAGAAGCAACCAACCAAACCTGCTTCCTTCAAAACCTTTATGCACAGGCGTCGTGATAAGCCAACATGTAACATCTCAAAATTTCCAAGATTAATATTATTATATTAATTACGTTGGAAGAAGTAAATTAAGTGAGTAGAATAATAATAATAATAATAATAAGATAAAAGGATGGTGGG
Organism: Bidens hawaiensis; assembly: GCF_021521415.1. Taxonomy (NCBI): domain Eukaryota; kingdom Viridiplantae; phylum Streptophyta; class Magnoliopsida; order Asterales; family Asteraceae; genus Bidens; species Bidens hawaiensis. The sequence continues at coordinate 1,016,025 of NW_027491209.1, read as the reverse complement.
TTAGACTCGAAGGAAATTTATTATGGACTTAAGATGAAGATGAGCCTAAGGTTCATAGGATTAAGGAGTATAAATACCCCTTAAACTCAAATCATTTCCATCTCCATCCATTTTACACATTAGCCAAACACTCTCTACTATATTCTATTCAACGATCCAAGACCAACCTAAGGTAAGAAATCATTTATCTCAGCTGACGCAACATATTAGAACCCGAGACCGCAGCCCCGAGATGTCGAATGAGCCGTTTGAATCTAGATCTAGCTTTGTCAGGTGTTTAATCAACCAAAAACGAGCTTAAAGGCCACCTTAGCTCAGACACCCCGAAGCTACCTAGGTCATAAATGATCAAACCTCGGCCAACCATGGTGGTTAACAGCGGCTGACGGGGCCAAAATCGAAGAAAACCCCCAAAAACGCGTAAAGAGAAAGCTGGTCTGAACATACGGCGTATATGTATAAAAACTGTATAAGTTATGTTCAGCGTATAAGTAGATGTTTACCGTATATGTATATGTAACATGTATGTATGCATGCACCGTGTATGTATATGTAACGTGTAAGTATGTATACACCGTATATGTATAAAAACCGAACCAAAACACCAAACCGAATTAGAAACCGACGGTTCGGTTTTGAACTTTAACAAAAACCGAAAGATTGGTTTTGGTTTGGTTTTGTATTTTGTTAAGAACCGAAAAAACCGAACCGAACCGAAATAATCAAAAAATTGAAATAACCATAATATTTTAACCTTAACCATTAAAACAAAATTTACCGACGACCATTTGTTTAGTTTTAACATATGATTAATAACTAATAATACTAGTACTTTTAGTTTTGATTTTTGATTTTAAATGTATCTTTTCTAGCTTTTAATAATTCAAGCCCAAATATTCATATTCTATTAATCATTAGTTTAAATAATAAAACAAAAAATTCAAAATGATCATGCCCAATTTCAATAACTTGGGTCAAGTGTTTTTTTTGCCTAAAATGTTTTGGCTCGATTAGTAAAACCGAAAAAACCATAACCATAAACGAACCGAACCCAAAAACTTAAAACCGCAAACCGAAAAACCCGAAACCAAACGGTTTTAAAAAATCATAAAACCAAAAGTTCGGTTTTTGGTTCGGTTTTAGTCAATAATCGCACCACGCACACCCCTAGTTGTAGCATCCACCACAGTTAAAATGCAATGGCTCATCTCCGTACTATTTGAACTCGGTTACAAGTCTAATATATATTACCCCAAACAATTTACTGCTTGCTAACCCATTTTTATATGTTATAAAGTTCACCTGGAAAACATGATTAAAACGTTAGTGTTCAAATTATAATTAACACCTAAAGAGTATATGTGGTATCAAAAACAACTGTTTACACGTGTGTGTGTGTTTGAGTGTGAGATCGATGAAAAAGAAGGGGCCAGGAGAGGGCCGTGATTTTTAATGAAAGTAAAGGAATGAATCAAGCTTTTAATGTCTTGTTCTACCTTAACCTAAGGGAAAATAAGTGCTAAGTGGTATTTTTTAATTTGAAACCTAGTGGGAAGAAATACTTGTGCTCTTGGGGAAACATACCAGGATAAGAAGCCTAATGTCATGGGCCCAATATTTGAAGATCGAAATGCTTGAATTGTGTTGAAACGCTTGGGTTTGTTGGCTCATCCCAGACTTCATCGGGCACGGCCTCAGCGGTTGCGAGCTGTTGCCGCTCGCCTGATTAGTCCAAGGCAGGACGAAACTAGCAGACCCTTATTATGAGCGGACCGATTGGCTGGCCTTCGGGCGCTACATGGACTCTGAGAAGGTAACTTCATGACAATAAGCTGCTATTTCAACATATGTTGGCGTACGAGAGGTAAACTTTTCATACGACATCATAACATTCATTCGGGACTTCCTTGGCTGGCCAGGTCATGCCCCAGATTTTGGTTTTACTTGGTTGAATCTGAGTTGGTGGTGGTGACACAAAGGGCCACTGAACTTGATATGAATAGTAGTCCACCCAACTTGATGAGTCTAAACTGGCTTTCAATCACCATTTCTTCATAATTAAGAGTGGTACTATGCTATAGATCCAGAAGTATCAACTAAAAACTCAATCGACATTGTTCGATACTAGCCATGTATGTTACATGGCTTCCATATGGGACCACGTGGCAGTCCACACCAAGTTGGTAAAATAGTAGTCACTTCCGTTATCGACCATCTGTGAAGTTTTTGGTACCGGGTTTGATCGCACAGTTGTTTGGCGTATGTGCCCAAAGAACCCTATAATTCACAATTGGTCAAACATATAGAACTCAGGTGTTACTTCTTTTGGGAGATGGTAGCTCAAGAGCAATTTGTATTAGAACATTCTGACCAAGGCTCTGGGTAGGAATAAATTCGTCTATGTTTAGTGGTCATTACTCTATGCCATGAAGAAAGTAATATTCATGAAGAAACAATTATTTCACAAATTTCATGGGAGTACTTGCTGCATCTTTGCTACACTAGACCACAACAATCTTAGGGAAAAATATGGTTTGATTCAAATAATAACCTAGAAATTTATAAGTTTGGTTGACTAATAACCAAGAAAATTAATAGAAAAGTCACTTGATGAATATTTTTTTTCTTTCTAAATAGTCATTCATTTGAAACCAACAAATACTAGTTGTTTCTAATTTCAACCAACTAAAAGGCGTTACATCAGCTTCGCGGGCTAAGCATAGCCACCGCTATTTGGCCTAGAAAATCATGAAAAGTACTGTCGGGTTTAATATTCATACAGCCAGAGAGCGAGGCATATTGAAAAGCACATCCTAAGCCTTTGTCACCATCCAAAATCCCATGCTTAGCAAGCGCTTTCCTTGCATCTCAGCCAGTGACACTATATGGCGAATCACTTTTCATGAGTTGGTGGCTAAGGCTTAGCCGTCTTACGAAAGTGATACGATTGCTTTCGATTGGCTGAAATATGATATGATCAAGTTTTATTAGGCATTTAGGCTAAAAAGATATGTTTGTTTTGAAAATTCCTCTAGTCAATCGAGTCTATTTAGGTAGTTTTTCACTAAATACATACCATGCATGACTAATAAAAAATATTTTAAAGAAATTATTAAAAAGATATTATAATCCTTCAACTGCAACCTTCGGAGGTCAATTTATAAAGGACATAGTGGTTGAATTGGTACCAAACATGGCTTGTATCTATAGGTCTCTTTCTTGGAGAATCATACTTTGGAAAAGATGTGATCTTTTATCTTTTTATATTACACAACACTTTATTATCATTTGTTGATATAAAATATTGTATTTAATAATATATATGCTTTATATGTTATAAGGCTATGTATAGTGGAGGACTACAAAATGAAGGCGATTTTCAACAAGTAGTGTCACGCCAGCAAATGAACGACTTTCATTTTAAGAGCATAGTAGTTTTGTAGCACAATACACACACACACACACACACACACATATATATATATATATATATATATATATATATATTACACACAACATATTAAAATATAACTATTTCCAAATCATACCCGGCGACAAATTGTGATTTCCCCTTTAAATTCAATTAATTAAACAAAACTTAAGTAGTAATACATTAAGAATGTTTCGACATGACTCTCATTTCTTGTTATAGCGAGAGTCATAAAAACTTGTTGGTTAACGCATGTAGGCTATCTCATGTAAGTTTATATGGTGGAAGGCATTTTTCACATCCAATTAGTGAATGGGTCATGAATCAAGTAAGGCAACGCTTTGCACAGTTCGAACTTCGAATTGTGTCATGTTTTGGCAACTAATCTAAATGTCTCTTTATAGTCCACGCTAACTTTCTGAGACATGCAGTCACAAACTAAACACACCTAATAGTTATTAAATGTACAATCAAAGTATTTTATGTTAAACTTCAACATCATCATATAACGATCATATTAGGCATTCTAGGTAATAACTCGATCCCATGCTTGAATATAAGTAACGATATCGAACTCAATGCGTATGGTGTTTTCCAAATTTAGATTGAGAGGTGCTTCATTTGGATTTCGAGGTACATGAGAGATGGTACAAGAGGCATGGAGATAAGAATATCTTTTTGGTTTAGTGATGTTGGTAATGCTAAGTGTAGTCGTGGATTGACAAAGTGGGGAAATCGGAGTAGTTGTGTGTGAGAACGGACATTTGTAGCACTGGTGACAGGAGAAGACGGTTTAGCCACGACAATTGGGTTGGATGAGATGGGAGGTTGCTAGAGGATGGTGCAACTGGTAGAGGTTGTGAGGGAAGATTTCAAGTCTAAACCTTGACTGTATTATTGATTGTTGTTACTACTTGATTACAAATAAGCTTATTTATAACCGTACAAATTCTTGTTAGATAAGGATAGGAGAAAAATTAACTTAAAAACCCCTAGGTTTGTAAGTATGACAACTAGGTCCTCGTACTTACGGAAGATTACACTAACAATCACCCCTTATCTTGAGACATTGATGAAGCTTCACATCTCGTTAAATTTCAACCGTGGCAACGGTTTTGTAAGGATGTCTGCTCTTTGTAAATCTCCACTGATTTGCTCCACCTTGATTTTTTTCTCTCTCGATGCACTCCCGAATGAAATGGTACTATGTGTTGACTTCTTCCATGAAAAACTAGGTTCTTCATCAAGGTAATAGACGGTGAATTATTCACCTTCAATGTCACGATTTCCTCCTTTTCTCCGGTCGCCTCTGACAACAAACCCCGAAGCCATAAGGCTTGATACGCAACCGATGTAGTCGCTATAAATTCAGCCTCACACGACGATAACGCCACCGTTCCTTGTTTCTGAGAAACCCATGATACTGGTGATGTACCATAGTAGAAAATCAGACCCGATGTAATCTGACCATCATCCATATCCCTCCCGCTGAAGTAAGAAACCCAATCATACGGGTGATCGTATGTGGTAAGGAAATCATATATACAAGGAGATTGTGACGCTTGGAAAACCAGAAGATAGTGTCATAAAAAATAACATGGAGGGTAAGGATTATTTGACGGTGGGGAGGTTATAACATTATACCACGAATGATTGGTTGCGTACCCGAGGAATACACAGAGTGTTGAATGTTTGGCAAGTTTGTTGATTGTGGTAGATGGAAAAAATGATCGACACAAGTTACCAAAAACAGGTAGGTTATCATAGGATGGTGTGTGATGGTAAAGAATAATAGTCAAAGTGGCACTGTAGGTTTTGAGTGGATAAAACTTTTGAAGATATGAGGCCATTTGAAGCTCTATGTCACGGGGTTATATTTTGGACTCACGTGCGGCTTTAGAACCTGGTCTAAGTAAGCCTAAATAGTTGGGTTTATAGTGTTTTGTAACGGAAGACTTAGAGAGAAATGTTGGTTCGTGGAAACACGAGTGTTGGTTCTTGTATTTCAACAAGAGAAAGGTGTTTGTATTACTTGAAACAAGTATACAAGAAAGATGGTTATATTACTAGGAATATAAGAATACAAGGCTTTGAGTGTTACAAGTCTTGGGTGATCTCAAATGAGGCCCCATATCACCTATTTATACTACAACAACAAGATCTAGAAAGTTCGAATATAGATTATTCCATACAAAAGATCCAGGTTTGTTTTCTAGAGATTTCTAGCATCTTAAAGCTTCTTCGTTGGCCTAGAAGTGTCTTGGTTCTTCCAGGTCGATGTAGCACGTACTAGGCTGTTCTGGAGAGTTCCAGAGAGTACCGGACTGTTTCACACGGATCCGGATTGTTCCGAAGAGTTCCAGAGAGTGTCAGGCTGTTCCAAAGAGTTTCAGGGTGTATCGAGCTGTTTCGAAGAGCACCGGGTTGTTTTCGGGCTATTCGAAGTGTTCTAGAGTCTTCCGGGTTGCTCTAGTTTGTTCCGGGCAGCCCTTGATGCTTCTTTAGGGTTCCGAAATGATTCGGTGACGTGAAAACCATTGTGTAATTTGGTGGTGCGTGAAAGGTGCAAAAGATGTTTGGAACCGATGAGGGCACATGAATGGACATGTGACGTAATTGATAATACATATTTTTGTTTCGAGACTACCGTTTTGAGAGGATGTATGAGGTTAAGAGAATTAAAAAATTATTCCATGTTAATTCCAAACTGAGTGAAGGGGACCTATATTATCTTTTCTATTGCCACATTGAAAAATATTTATTGATATGATCGAAGTGGTTCTTAATAAGGTTATGAGTGTTAGAAATTTTGAAAAAAAAAACTTGTGATTTGCGATTACCCCCGAGCTAAAAACATAATTTAGGAATAATTACCGCCCCAACTATTAATTGGTGAAGACTGAAGACCATAATTCACTATGAACTGTAAAAAGTGAATAGTGAAAGAAGTAGATACATAAAGGTAAGTTAATACGTTTTTCAAACCCTCATGAATGACAAACATTTGAAGTACGTCTTAGTATTGCATCAATTAGTGAATAAATACGTGTTTTTTAAAGAACGTAAAATTGAAGATTCTTGATTTCCTAAATGGTGCCGTCAAAGAGGTCTTGAGATATACTTGCTAAAGAAGAGGAGCTGGTGAAATGAGAAGTTGACTATAGTGAGTACGGATCTCCAGTGTCGTTACATCTGTGAACAGGCATCCAAAAGCTCTTCACATCAAAACCAAAAGGATTAAAGTCGATAGAAATAATATTATCGGTAGTTTAACGACCAACATAATTTTTTTTTAATAAGATTAGGAGCATGAAGAAGGTATGAAGTTTTAAAGGATTAAAGGGTAGGGTAAGGTTTAAATATTGACATCAAAGATTGTGCTGGCAAGATGGTGGGCTAAACAAAAGGATGCGACTAAAATTTTTGGTGAATCAAAGAGACTCTAATATCATGTGAGAATTAGAGATAATAATGTGATATAATTGAGTTTGTTATTATGGCATCTTACTAATACATGCTTGACCTATTATAGGATTACAATGCTATGCAAAATATATTTTATTGTAAATAAAAAAATATATTCTATATTCTAATAAACTACAAACTCTTAATATACATCTGATAAAGGATTTAGAGATCAAATATTGTTGTTCCTTACTGTCTTTAGAAGTGGACTAGTTCTTTCTTAGTAATTCGTTTAGGGATGGAAACTTTTGCGACAAAAAGGGGACAGAACATATAAACCTCTTTACACTATCCTAGGACGATAAAACGAATCTCTTTACTTTAGTCTCATTCAACAAAACTGTTTGGAAGTAACATGCGATGTTAGTTAATTATATAGTCTATTAAACATTTACGTGCTTGTTTTTTGATAATTAATATTCATTTGGAAAGTCTATATATACCAAATGATTATTATATCAGAATATACTAATTTCTCATTCTTTTGCGATTATTTTTAATTTCCCACTTTTCTTTCTTTTCATATTTCTTTTTTTAGTGGATTAACATTCTTCATTTGTTTATACTCTTATAATTATCTACTTAAACACCAGAATTAATTATATCGATTGGATAACGGGGAACGCGAAAAAGACGAAGTCTCAGGGAGCAATTAAATTAATAAAATACCAATACTAATTAAAGGCTAGCTAGTTACGTTGTCAAGATTTTGTTGGTCTGGATTTCGAATAATCGTGTGAACAAATTTATCAAAAAAGCCCAAGGTTCTACAGTTACTTTTATTAAGTATAAACTTAGTCAAAAGAGGTAGTCTAGTATATATATCAATATTTTGAAGATTTTGGGATTAGTTTATGCAACACTAACCGACATCATTTCCTTTTTCCTTCCGTACACTGCCGTTTTAGGTTGCATCCCAATTTACGTATGTCTAGTAAAATAAAACCTAGTTTGAAATTAGCTAGTATATAAACAAGTCATTAGTGAGTCAAGCCGGCTTAACTAGTTTTTAAACAATATAACCACGTTCATTGACTCACTTGTATGGCTTGTTTAAGATAAGCTTAGAATGTGATATTTATAAGTTACAATCTAATTATCTATTATCTAATAAGTATAAAAGAGAAGCTTGGTGCCATAAGTCTTACTTTTAATTATTTTAATTGGTTTTCCTTTGTTGATATCAACATAATTTGATTTGCTTTGGTAGTAACCGGTAACAGGATCATGCTCCACACTAATCCAGGTTCAAGCTTTTTCACTAGCAATTTTATTATTATTTTTCTTTCTTTTTTAGTTTTTATTTTACTTTTAAGGTGTTTTTATAATTTCTAGCAGAAGAGCCCGCGTTTCGCGTCGAGAAATGGTACAATAAAGCACGTCAACGAAACCGACCGAAATCGTGTCGACTTACCGCCTCAACACTAGGGTTTTACCACGGTCCTAGTTTTACCGAATTGCCCGGCGAACGCGTCGGATGAAAAACTAGTTATATTATAAATCAATAAGCCTACACAATACAGTACATGAGCCCACTGAATATCGTCATAATCATAATAGTAATATCAAGTTAAATGTTGAAATAAATAGAGAATATTAATTTTAATTTTAACGAGCCGATCCTCTAGCTCAATTTATATGCTCAGTGAGAATAAATGAGCTGAGTTCATCACTCGTTTAACATCAAGCTCAAGTCCAAGCTGAAGTTGGCTTGACCTGGCTCTCTTGTTAAACAACCTTATTTATATGATATGGTATTGAAGACCAACGAAAAAAAAAACATTTATTGAAAACATTACTATACTTCTTTACACAAATCTTTGGTTGAGCCCGTGGAAGTTAGAAGCAATGACCAATAAATTTATTAACACAAATTATAAGAAACAGTTAAATTCGACATAATACTAATAATGATTGATCATGATTTGAAATTTATAAAAGCAGGAAAAAATGGTCGACAAAGCCATGTACAGATCTCTTTACACTTTCTAGGAGGAAACTTTTACCTTTTTTTATGCAACCGAATGGTCACATGCGTGGTGTTTATTAGTTGTAGAATCTAAGAATAAAATAGGAAAGTTTATAACGTCTATGTTTTCAAGGCTATAAAATAGTTTATTAAAAGTATAGTAATTTTGCCTTGGTATATTAAGGAACCATGTCCATTATTATTTTATAGGACAATATAACATTTGATTATCTACCATTGAATTAATAATACAGTGTTTTCATACTTTTATATTTATAAAATTGGAATTTGGCATTTTGACATGGTGATTTTAAGGTTGAACGTACAAGTAACCTTGATCTTGTTAAACTCGTATTCATCATGGACTTGTAGCCATTCTAGCTTTGACTTGTAGGTAAAAATTCTTGCCTATTTAAGAGACGACCATCGTTTATATTGTGAGCGTAAAACGTAGATAAATTGAAGAATTATAATTTAAGTTGTTATATAATTCATTTTATTACGCATTATTTTTATGTTTTATTATTGAAATGCCGTTTGTAATTCTTGTACCTATGCAACAATTCTTATGTCTAAGTCGTTCAAAATCTAGTTAGTATGCAAATGTAGTTCACATAAGTATTTTGTTTCTCTCCCTTAAAAAACTACTAATTATGTATACAATATCTTATGTTTTTAAATTAATAATCTAGAAAAATTTATATATATAAACGTGTACGTGGTATTAAAAATTGTCAAAGATAAGACTTTCATAAATGGAAAACATTCAACGCAAATCTATATAAATGTGTCTAGTGATATATATAACTAAAATACAATAGCATTACAAGCATTTAAGTATATCGTTGTTTGATCGCTTTGTTAATATTCCCTAACAGTTTGAGTGTGAGCATTTCATTTGCTCAAACTGGTCTGAAATGTCTACATACTACGAAGTCAAGGGTACATAGAGAACATGAATATGACGAATTATATCATTTTTTTCTGATAGTGTTGTGTCTGTTAATATATAGATGTTTTGTTCATTGATGTTGGACTGAATTCTTAGGGGGTTTATGATTGATACATGGTCACGGGAAAATATAGAGGCCTTTTAAGAGCAAGACATGCAATTTCAATAGTAGGTCGTGTAACCAACTAGCTTCAATAAGAATATTTGCTACCCTCGGATATTTGGCTTCGTCATTGGAGCTGGAGATCGATTGCTAGCGTTTATAATATCAAGAAATTAGATTATCCACAATTATGATGTTCTTGTAAGAACTGAACCAATTTTCCATAATCCTAGAATATATCATTTGTCTATCGGAAAAACATCAAAATCTTGTTATCAATTGCTCATATATCTCTTATGTGGTTGATCAAGCTAGCTAATTTTTCCACGCGTACTCCAACTATGGCTCATTTTTTAGTTGGTTAAGCGTATTCTCAAATATATATGGCCCAATCTTAAGTGGCCTTAATTTTCAAGTGCCCTATAGAGTCTTTATTAATTGGGTATAATTCGGATGTAAAAAGCGCTCAACGTATTGAAACTAGATAATCCACCTATAGTTACTCCGTTTTTAATTATTAGTGGCAACCTCTTCTCTTGAAGTACTAAAAGGCAACCATCTGTATCCCGATCAAGTTGTGATCAAATCCAAATACCAAGTTATGACTAACAATGTTGTTGAGATTATGTTGGTCATGTCTTCTTCATGAACTACATGTTTTGCCTCTGAATTTGCCTACACTCTTTTATGACAATCTCAACACTATCTTTCTTAGTTAAAATATATATAGTTCTAACAAAAGAGCGATGCATATTGATATTGATTACCATTTTGATTGTGAGTTGTATTATTATCTATATATATCATCAGGTAGTGTTAGGTGTAACAACGTGAAAATTTCGAGTTCGAAGTATCAACTTTCCAAAGTCTACGGATCAAAATCGTCAAATGCCAAACTTGAGGGTTAAAAATAAAAATCTGTTTTCCTGACCCATCGCGCTACGCGATGAGTCAGAAGAGACTCCCATCGCATACCGCGATGGGGTGTCTGACAATAAGTGACACGTGTGCCACGTGGCACACGGTGGCACTATGTGCTGCCATGTGTCGCCACGTGTAGCGGCGCCTGCCACGTGTCACCACGTGGCAGGTCTATGCTGTGATTCAGCAAGCCTATATCGCGCTACGCGATAGGCTTGCCAAGTCACCCATCGCGTAGCGCGATGGGGACCAAAATTTTGTCTATAAATAGCAACCTTCGGGATTTCATTCCACACACCTCACAACTCAGTTTTCTCTCTCTAAAACATCTCACTAGAATTCCAAGTTCATATAAATGTTTTGTCTTGATAAGCGTGCCCCGATCCTTCATTTGTGTACAACGTTTCCTCGAAGTGTGTGCCACCCTCCACCCACACTCAAGCAAGAAGGTGTTGTTATAATGACGAGGAGTCTCGAAAGTCGTGTCATCAAGTGTTGAAGATTTGGCGTTCCTCGATTTGCGTATCGAGAAAAGTAAAGCGGCGTCGGAGTGCTGCTCAAGTCCCTAGGGTTTCTATACGCCACTAAGGTTAGGCGTAATAATAAATTCAATATAATTCAATATTATATTCAAGGCTTTGGCCTTAAATCGGGTTATACTCGATACCTCGATAAAAGAAAGGAAAAGAAAACATAACAAAGAAACGAATGAATGTTTGATTATTGAATAGTATGATTTACATATATATGTGTGTAAGTATATATGTATGTATATTCTTTGTTATGAAAATATTATTTAATGAATAAAGAGCATTCTTAAATAATAAAAGAAAATGATTACGTTTCTTGGGGAAGAAGAAACGTCGGGTTTTTAATATAAACTAAAGGTTTATAATTTACTTTTAAACTAGAAGTTTTCAAGTAAATAAAGAATTGAACTAAAGGTTCAATCGAGGATTGAGATATAAGACTAAAGGTCTTAAGCCGGATCGTGTATCCGACTAACAAATATTTATACTCGTACTATAGGTGCGAGATAAAGAAAGGGAAAGACACTTGGACGGTGAGTGAAGCCGATCCTAAAGAGACAAGGTGAATACGCCCCCAAACTTTTAAACTTGTTTTTAAAATGAGTCAAACTTGTTATATGAAATTGTTTACAAGGAACTATGTGTTCCTAAAATCCGTTTTAACTATGAGTATGAACCTAGCCCTCAGGCTGTGGTATACATATGTCTGGATCCTTACATAGGTGGTACTATGCGATGTATGCGCATGATCGCACCACCCTTGGTCGTAGGACGCTCTCCTGCAGGGAGTACGACCTTATGTGTATATTTACGGGTACTTAACTAAGTCGAACGCTGCGGTGTTTGCTGAGGTGACCTAGCGTAGAAGCTCTAGTTTATAATGTGTTGTTTGACTTTGTTATTCCTAAGCCACGTTGGGCCGAGGCAGGCGTAGTCTCGAGGGGTAATAAAGTAAAAGAAGTAAGTTGTGTCAGCGTGTTCACCAGCATTAGTTGCTGACGTATTTTCTTACATTTTGCAGGTGAACAAGTTTAGCGCTTGGAGTGTCGAAGCGCTATTGATATATCCAATGGCTCGGATTCATTTTGTAAACTTAATATGGTGGTTTGTAAATATTAAACAAGTAAATGTTTTGTAACAACTTAAACGGGTGTTTATAATCCCGTCTTTTATATAAGTTACATTTTCGATTCTTAAAGTTTTATAAGTCTTCCGCAAATCAACGCAACTCTGATCTATTTACAATTATGGTACCAACAGTTGGATCACACTCCTAGGCCTAAGATGGGGGTGTGACATTAGGTATGCAAGAATGACATAAGAAATGGAATGATTCATTACGTGGGAATGAAATAAGTGGTGTTTGGTTACTCAATGGAATGGAATCATCCATTACACATGGAATCTCATTCCATCAAAACCATTCATTCCCACCCGTTTCTTTTTTTCCATTCCATTCGTCTTTCAACCTACTCTTTTAACACCACCACCACCTAACAACAACAACAACCACCATCACCACCGCCACCATCCGACCCCCACCGCCACCGTCACCACCACCACCTCCGCTGCCGCCACTATAGCCGCAACCACCACCTGACCGCCACCATTGTTGTCGCCACCTTCACCTCCACCACCAACGCTACCACCGCCACCATCGTCGCTATAACCACAACGACCATTGTCACCGTCGTCACCTGACCATCACCGCCACCGCCACCTCCATTTTCATCTCCGGAGCTGCCACCACCGTCGCTATTGTAGTTTTTTTTTATTTTGGTAATAAAAATTATTTTGAGATATGAGTGTTTTTATTATTTCTGTTTCATTCATACAATTGTTTTTGATACCAAACAATATAAAGTAATAATTCATTTCATTTTATAGGTTAACCAAACAAGACAAATGAATTGTAATGATCAATTTCATTCCATTATCCATTCAATTCATTCTCCCATTCCATTCCACCTTCATTTCATTCCTTTCAACCAAACATACCCTCAATATGTAAACTTATATATATGCTCATCAATAATAAAATATTCATTTATGGTGAATACTCGCAAACCCAACATTAATTTTCACTATTTGAAAATGCATGCGAATGAACGCATCCTGAGAGTTTGAGTTAACAAAGATGATCTCAAGCGTTTTCTATGATCATCATTCTAACTGATTTCTTTGAAAAATCCAAATGCAATATAGTAAATGGTTTCTATAGATTCTATAAACAGAACATGAAATCAATGAACACGTACGCAAACTCATAAACATACGTGTCCAACATATTGTTCATACCCCCCTAGAAGAAAACTCAACTCTAGAAAATCAAGCCAAGATATATCAAATTATACATAGCTTAATCAGGAACATGTTGATTTAATATGACCTTGAGTTTGATTTGCAAAGGTTGGAGAATTGAGATCGATGGAAACATATTAGGTTGTTGGGAGCTAACGATCATTTACATACCTCAACATAATTTAAGGTTTTAACAACCTTTCTCAACATAGATATATTTTTTAATAAACATAGCGGTTGTTTTAAACATGTTAGGTACTAGTCCTATCAATTTTAGTGTTTCTTTGAATTTTCAATACTTTTTATCCAAACCTAAAGTTATGTGTGAATAAAGCTAGAAATTAATACCTTAAGTAGTGTGTGACCTAAAAATCGACTTTAAAATATAAAAATAAATAGCCGCCATCATTTACCATATTCCGGGATCTCAACAAGCCCATGGACGGATGGACCATATGACGAAATCACCCTCCTTTTGAACCACTCTGTATCCACGTAAGCAAATCTTCTTATTGGCTGCCCGACCTTCACCGGGTGCCAACATCTGTCCCACTTTGTCTTCTTTTCTTCGTGACTAAGCATTGATGTTATGCTCTTTTCTTTCTTTAACATATTTACTATAAAAAGTTTAATTAAAAATGCTACTTTCTCATTTGCAAAACCTTTATCTACTAGCTTATCCTTTTACTAACATGTTTCAAGATGGATTATGTTTTATATATATAAAAATACAGGGAAAGCTCCAATACAATAATAGCTTATCTATAATAGGTACGCGAATATCTTTTTTCACGAAATTGATTAATTAAGTCACATCTTAACATCTCAGAATCGTCAATACATATCCAATTAATTATTGGTTCACCGAAAAAAAACAGTTTTGGATCATGAATCAATCATTTTTTTACTTTTTTTTCACGAAAATCGTTTTTAAGCGTTTTAGGTTTTGGTTGAGCGTTTATAGGTTTTGTCTTTATTTTTTGCCTTTAAACGTCATGCGTACCTATCATACGTTAAGACATTATTGTACAGCATCTCGACCCTATAAATATAATACAAACGATCTTTGTAGAATTTAGGTGGATGTATACCCTACCCCGCCACTAAACATATTTAATGACGAAAATGCCCTTTTGAAATACTTCATACTCGTCCTTAAATACCAACAGCCCATCCATTGTTTCTTCCCTTTCCTCCTCCTACCTTCTTCCTATAGTAAACAATCACTTATTCAGTCATGTCGATTTCAAGCTTCTCCTTCAACGACTTCCTCGACAACATTCTTGTCGATTTCCCGTCTCAAAATCCGACCATGTTGTCTTCTGGCTCCTACAACTCCACAAGAAACACAAATAGTTCAAGTAATTCTGGCTCCGATGATGCTATTGATCACGAACGTCGGACGAAACGATTAATATCCAACCGTGAGTCAGCTAAACGGTCCCGAAAGCGAAAACAAATGCATTTGGAGAATTTAACGAACCAGGTGGCACGATACGCGAAGAGTAACCATGAACTTGTGATACGTTTACGGGTTGTGAACCATAATGGACATATGGTCCGGAAAGAAAACCAAAGACTACAATTAGAGTCAGTGAGGCTTCAACAAAGACTATATAATTTACGTCAACTACTGACCATGTTACCGTCTGCATGACCATGCAATGATAACGTCTACGTGACACCATTAATGAGCGAAACAAACCTACGACGATGATATCATTTTTAATATATATATTCGTCTAAAATTAAACGTCTGTGTATATGTGTAGTATGTATTTATATATGTCGAGATCGGAGCTTGGTAAAGTGATGAGAACTTTAGTGTCGTTTATTTTCTTTTATTTCTGTAATTATGGAAAGTAGTGCCTTTTGGCAAGGCCAGAATCCAGTTAATCAAGTTTTTATTAATTAAATTTTTACTTTGGTTGAGTTCATGTTAGATCTTTCGTGTTTTGCTTTATTTTCTTTTAGACACATAATATTAAAACAAAAATGCTAAAACCTAAAACGAAATATACGAATAGAAAGAGTTAATAAAAGACTTGAAGCCAGAAAAAAAATCTTGAATGGATATGAGAAGAATAGCTTTGAGGATTGTGAAGTGACGAACTATCAATTTAAGCGTAGAGATATTTAAAAGGCGATGTGATTTTTATGATAATGCATTACAAAAGAAAAAAAAGTGGTGGAACAAAAATGAATTTTTCAAAGTTGAAAAAATAGTTGATAGTTCTCTTTTGATTTATCCATCCTATATATAGTAGAAAGTGCAAGGTTAATTAATTAATGATAACTAAAAAAATGGTCAAAAGAGTTATCATTTTTATTGCATACGTAGTTTCAAAATTAATTTGGAGATCACTAAGTTAAATGTTATTGATGTAAATTGTAATCCGTTCTTGTGTTTTGGATATTTAACACTATGAGTGTAGTCGGGCAAGTAACTTAAAAAAAAGGAAAATTGGATTTTAATAATCCCAACTTAACGCAGTTGTCCGATAATAATCCCAACTTTGAAAATAGCTGTCACTGGTCCCAACTTTCATACTATTTGTTTTCATTGGACCTCCGTTAAAAAAAATTTAACAACGTTAAGTTTTTTCCAAATTTCAAACAGATATTTTAGGGCTTTTGATCGGAATGAGAATACGAGTCGATTGATGTAAAACTTACCTCTAAAAGGTGGTCCAAACGACCAAAGGAGCTTCAATTCTGGTGTTTAAACTTCTAGTTAACAAAAATCAAATTGTTTGAAGCGTCATTTCGAGTTAAGTTTTACAGTAATCGATTCGTACTCTCATTCCAATCAAAAGCCCTAAAACATCAATTTGAAATTTGAGAAAAAGTTAACGTCGTTAAAAAAATTTTTAACGGAGGTTCAATGAAAACAAATAGTGTGAAAGTTAGGACCAGTGACAGCTATTTTCAAAGTTGGAATTATTATCGGCCAACTGCATTAAATTAGGATTATTAAAATCCAATTTTCCTAAAAAAACCCTATTGGATCTTTGAATATGGATCAAGTTACTAATTCCTCAAGCAAAATGTTTCTAACAAATATTTAAATTAGGGATGTGCACAAAACCGAAAAGACCGAACTGAAACCGAAAATCAAAAAACCGAACCGAAAAAACAAACCGAATTAAAAACCGGAGGTTAGGTTTTAAACTTTAGAAAAAACTGAAATATTGGTTTTGGTTCGGTTTTATATTTTGTAAAGAACCAAACCGAAGTAACCATAATATCTTAACCGTAACCATTAGACCAAAATATGTAAATGACTATTTGTTTAGTTTTAACATATGTTTAAAAACAAATATATTTAGTTTCTGCACATGGTTAATAACTAATAATATTGGTACTTTTAGTTTGGATTTTTAAATTTTGATTTTAAGTGAATCTTTTATTAGTTTTTAATATTTGAGGTCTAAATATTCAATATTCTTTTAATTGTTAGTTTAAAGAAGAAAAAAAATGTCATGCCCAATTTCAATATATTGGGTCAAGTTTTTTTTTCTGGCCAAAAAGTTTTGGCTTGATTAGCAAAACCAAAAAAATCACATTCAATACCGAACCAAACCAAAAACGAAACCGAACGGTTTTAAAAAATCATAAAACCGAAAGTTTGGTTTTCGGTTTGGTTTTAGTTAAAAACCGCACCGAATCACGTCATGCACACCCTAAATTTAAACGACATTTTATTATTATCATAAATAAAAAGTAATTCAAGATTGAAACAAACGCGTCAAATTACACACGAACTTTACTTGTAAAAAGGTGAAATTACTTTTTATTCAACCTTGATATTATCAGATCGAGAGAACAAATGTCATATTTCAATTTTCAACTAGTAAAGTTAGAGAGTAATTATTGTATAATTAAAAAAAAGAGTAAAGTGTCAAAATGGTTCCTGTGGTTTGTTTAATTATGCGATTTTCGTCTAAATAGTTTCTTTTTTGCAATTGAACCCTTGAGGTTTCCCATTTGTGGCCAATTTTGTCCAAATCGATAACTCTGTTAGTTTTTAACGTTAAGTGAGGGGTATTTTGGTCTTTGTTATATACTTATTATTTTATCCAATTATTTAATAACCATTATGAACATCTTCTTAATTTTCAGAGGACAAAATATAAAATTACAAAGTAAAATAAACATTATATCTACTCACCATCTCCAATACCGACTACTATAATTCCGGTCACTTTGGCGGTGGCCGGTAACGAGCAAGAACACCACTCCATCTACTATATCTCTGTCTTTCTATCTCTGGTATATGTTTACTCACGAAAATCAAACAAACTACAAAGTTGAAAATCA
The DNA here is from genome assembly GCF_021521415.1 of Bidens hawaiensis. NCBI lineage: Eukaryota > Viridiplantae > Streptophyta > Magnoliopsida > Asterales > Asteraceae > Bidens > Bidens hawaiensis. Next base: position 998,034 of record NW_027491209.1, on the reverse strand, counting down.
TAACAAATATGGTAGGATTTGACCAGAGACTAAAATGAAGATAGCAACATCGAAGATGGATCAAACGTAACTTGCAAACGAAATATAGCAACTGATGAAAGAAATCAATAAAACCCCTAAATCTATGTTCAAGAATTGTAGCCCTAGATTTAAAAGTGATGTGGGTCACCAGAGATGATCTTGTCGATTAAGGCAAGGGAACTGCGATTGAGGTTCACCGGAGATACAGATCTGGCCGACAACCACCACTTCCATCTCTCTCGCTCACCACCACAGTTGAAACCGAGATTTACAGGTTTCCGGCCGTCGACCAGTACCCAAGCGATGTTGGTGATGGCGATTTTCAGGCGGTACTGTCGCACTTGATCCTCTCCGGCTGTTTCGTTCGAAACCTAGCGGTGGTCTGGTTAAGTGGATGGTTCGGTGGACAATCGACAGGGATGGTGAGGGGGTCAGTCGTTTTTCTGGTTAAGTGGATTGTATGGCGACGGGAGCTGTCCGGTGGTGTTGGACTGTAAACTGTTGGTGGCAGATTGGTGTTGGTAGGTGGATGTTCGATGATGATGCTGCATCTAATACATTTTAAGAGTAAATATTAATAATAATAATAATAATAATAATAATAATAATAATAATACATTTAAGTATATATATATAAAATTGATTATTGACTTAAAATTACAAAATAAACAAATAGGATAAAAAGACAAATTTACCCCTGATTTAACATGAAAAACAAACGAGGTTAACATTTTGGCAATGTTGTTAAAACCGGACCGGACCGGTCAATCGGTCCACCGACCGGTTCGGTTCTATGCTGCTTGCTCGGTATCTCGAAAACCGGCTGGTCCGAACCGGTTCACCGGTCCGACCGGAAAACCGGACCGGTTGAACCGGTTTTCCTATTAAAAAGTATTATTTTTTGAGAAATTTGTTTTTCTAGCATTTTTTAGCCGAATTCGGTCGGCCGGTCTGACCGGTTCGATCGGTTGAACCGATGAACCGGCTGCCTGGCCGGTTTGATGTCCGATCCGGTTATGAAAACATTGCATTTTGGATGATATTGGCAACTAATGAGAAACCTCAAGTGTTTTGTTGCAAAAAATAAACTATTTGGATGAAAATCACAAAACTGAACAAACCAAAGGGACGATTTTGACACTTAACTCTAAAAAAAACATAAATTATATAATTCTCGTTTGATTGCTAGAACACCCCACATGGGTGTAAACGGGTCAAAACACGATAAGCTTGCTAGGTCATAAGTTTGAACAAGGTCAACTTAAAGCACATTAATTTGATTAACGAATTCGACCTAAGCTTCTTATATAGAGTTTTAATAAGCTTGCTAGCTGGTTATGCAAGCATAAAATAATTTTTATCTAACATAATAAAGTATGTTATTAGATATAATAGTTATGATAAAAATCAAATAACTAAAAACATATATTGTTATATTTATAGTTAAGGGGAAAATTAAAGTACAAATTAAATTAACGTGCTAATTGTGAGAGTTAAGTAGAGTAATTATACATATACAAGTAAAGTAATTATGTAATAAAATCATTATGTAATATGATTTTATTACATAATTACTTTACTTGTATATATAAATACTATACTTGATTATCATAATTAACACGTTAATTTCATTTATATTTGATTAATATAAACCCTATAGTTAAAAGTCTAGTAAAAAGTCAGTTAATAAAATCTTAAAAAGTGTGATACTTCACCATTGATCAAGAGCAATTAATGGATGAGATGAAGCACTCATAACACGAACCAATTAATTTTACGTAAGTTTGACAACAAAAAAGTAATAACCATTCACATGAGATGATGCACTTTTGACACATACCAAGTATTTTTACGTAAGTTTGACAACAAAAAGGTAATAACCATTCTAAGTGATATTTTTCTATTGCATTATTTTAATTTAAACGTACATAACTTTTAGTACGTTATTATTTTTATTAATTATAAGAATAAATCGAACAAATATTATTATTAACTTTAGTATGATATTACTATTTAAAAAAAAAAAAAAAACTTAAGCGAGTTAAATACATACATAGGCCTGTAAACGAACCAAACGGACATGAACAAATGCATGTCCGTGTTCGTTCATTTAACTTTCAATGAACAAGAACACTTAGTCGAATCGACTAAGTGTTCTTGTTCATTGAAAGTTAAATGAACGAACACGGACATGCATTTGTTCATGTCCGTTTGGTTCGTTTACAGGCCTATGTATGTAATTATAATATAATTATTTGTAAAATAAATTAAAAAGTGAGTGGAATAAGAAATTTTGCAACTTAAAGTTACAAACACAAAAAATAGCTTAAAATTACAAGTAACATGGTTAACCCGACCCGACTAACCCGAAACCCGAATAACCCGAACCCGACTAACCCGAACCATAATAGGGTCGGGTTGCGGGTTAGATATTTTTAAGGAAAACCCGACTAACCCGACCCGCTTAACCCGAAACCCGATCGGGTTGACCCGATTAACACCCCTACCGACAACCCTTCCATCCAAGGTATAGAACGTGATGAATCGGTCCACCAACAACTGAGAAACCCTGCTCAACCTAGAGCAAATTGCTACATGTTAAATTCTAACGTATGATCTCTCATAAGAAAAGTCATAATACTGCATTGGATCAGTTCTCTTGCTTATATAACATTAATTCTTAAGGAACACAAACTATTGATCTTTGTAACAAATAGTCGAGTCAAATTTTAAGCTTCTTAGCAGCAATAACTGCCATAGATTATCAGAAGACAATTGTATCTAAGTTGTTTTTTGGTTGAAAACATGCCTCTCATCTTATTGATAATCACAATATATAATTACATTTGTTAAACTTCCACCTCTTTGTGAACATAGATCGGGGATAACATGTCTTGACGTATAAACCAGAATGGAGTATAGAGATACTTTTAATGATGTTAGTACTTTGTTTCTTGTCCTTTTGCCTTTTTATTTGAAGCCATTATATTTTAATCATAACCTTATACAATCCACATTACCATTTTAGCATTGTTGTTTTGTTTTCATTTTGAGGCTTATAGCGATTTTGAATCACCTAATTTATTTTTCTGTGTGTCACACTAAAAGGTCTTTGGAGTTGTGGGTCTTATTGGGAGCAATTTCTCTATTTAGTCTTATTCTATTCTTCCCAGATCTTACCAATGGCACTCTATATGCGGGATTTAAATGGGTATATTTGTTTGTTATATATAATTACAAAACAACTAAGGTGATGTTTGTTTTTTTAAAAGTAAAATGTTTGCAGCCTACGGAGCATATAACTGTAGACATCTGTAGCATAAGAGGTGGACCAAAATTCTGCAGTATACAAGAAAGAAGACTGTTTGTTTTAACTTCTGCAAATCAATTTCTACAAATTCAACAAAACAATTTATGCAAATCAATTTCAAAAAAAACAATATTAATTCAAAAAATCAATTTTTAAAAACTAATAATACTTCAACAAATCATTTTCTAAAAACTATTAATAATTTAGCATATCGATTTCTACAAACATTTAACAAATAAATTTCTACAAACATCAATTAAAAATGTTAACAGATCTGATATGTGGGAATTGTCACAATTACTAATCTGATTTGTTGAGAACGGATAGATTGTCACGAGATAATTAAGACCTAGAGGTGTGGGGTGGCTAGCGGTAGTGTGGCCGACAGCTGGCAGGGGGTACCGGCGGAATCGTAGGGTGGCTGGTGGAGGTAAGGGAAGGGACAGCAGAGGCAGGGGAGTGGCGGAGGAGTGACGGTGGAGAAAGTGGTGGAGGAGAAGGGTAGATGTAACATCACGTAAATTTCGGGCCAAAAATGTCAATTTTCAAAGTCAAGGGACTAATTCTGCCAATTTCCAAACTAGAATGACTAAAAAGTAAATTTTGATTTTCCTGACTTATCGCGATACGCGATGGGTCAGAGGAGACACCCATCGCGTACCGCGATAGGGTTGTCTGACACATGGGACACGTGTGCCACGTGGCACACGGTGGCAACGTCTACCGCCACGTGGCACCACATGGCAACACGTCTGCCACGTGCCGCCACGTGGCGCGGTTCCTGCCATGTGTCACCATGTGGCAGGTCTACCCTGTGACTCGACAAGCCTACATCGCGCTACGCGATGGGGACCAAAATCCAGTCTATAAATAGCAGCCTCGAGTCTTCACTTCCCTCACACCAAAACACACACATTATTCTCTCTCTAACATCTCTCTAAACCTCGAAGTTCGTGCCATCGATCCCTCTCGAAATTCGTGCCTCGTTACCTCGTTTTTCGTGCCCATCATCTTGATATACGTACCACTTTCCGACAACGTTCCAAGTGAAGAGGAGGTGTTGCCCCGACGTCCCGAAGATTTTCTCGAAGTACGTGCCGAGAAGTGTTGGTGTCTTGAGAAGCGTGCCAAGAATAGAAAGAGTGAGTGACCAAGCGGCGACGAAGTGCTACCCAAGTGTGAAGGGTATATTGAGCCAAGCAAGGTAGGCATAATGCCCGACCAAAATAATAATAAAATATTATAAAGGCTTAATACCCCAAGTCGATATTATTCTCGATAAACAAAGAAAGATATAACAAAGAAAATAAAGAAAAGAAGGATAATATATATATGAATATATATAAGTATATAAGATTATTTTTTGTTATGAAATATATTATTTAAGTGTAATGAGTATACTTAAATAATAACGAAAGAAAAAGTACGTTTCTTAATGAAAAAGAAACGTCGGGCATTATAAATAAACTAAAGGTTTATTAATATTACTTTTCAACTAAAGGTTATAAAGTAAAAAGAGATTATGAACTAAAGGTTCATCGAGATAAATAAGACTAAAGGTCTTAAGCCGGATTGTGTATCTGACTAATGAAAGTTATACTCGTACTATATGTGCGAGATAGCGAGAAAGATTCAATGGACGGTGTTGGAAGCCGATCCCATTTGAAAGGTGAATACACCCCACTTTTACAAACTTGTTTTCAAACAAACAAATGTGTTATGTGTAAAACTTTACATGAGGCTACGTGTCTCTAAAACATTGTAAATAAGAGTATAAACCTAGCCCTCAGGCTGTGGTATACGTTTGTCTGGATCCTTACATATGTGGTATGCGGTGGGCACATCGCACCATGCCTGGTCACGACCTCCAGCCAAGATGGGCCGAACCAAAGTATGTTCGAGTGAGAATGACCTTGTGTATATTTATGGTACCTAAGTACGTCAAAACGCTGCGGTGTTTTGCTGAGGTGACCTAGTGTAGAGACTCGAGTTTATAATGATTGTTTAACTTGATTATTCCTAAGCCAAGATGGGCCGAGGCTTACGTGGTCTTGAGGAGTTAGTTAATTAAAGAAAATATTTTATCGTCAGCATATTCACCAGCATTCGTTGCTGACGTATTTTTATAACATTTTGCAGGTAATCAAGATTAGAGCTTGTGGATACGAAGAAGCTTAAGAATCTGATGGTTTGAATAATTTTGTTTAAATATTAAAATATAATCTTTTTGTAAAACATATAAACAAGTAAATACTAAACGAGACTTTCGTCTCGTTCTTTTGTAATGTAAATATTTATAAGAAAGATCCTTATGTTTTATTAAGTCTTCCGCATTAACCCGCTACTCTGATTTATTTACAAATATGGTATCAACTATTGATCATACTCCTAGGCCTAGAATGGGGGTGTGACAGTAGAGGTAGGGGTGTTAAAAAAAACGAATCCGAAATATCCGAATCTGAATTACCCGAAAATTCGGATAGTGATTCGGAAAATTTTCGAATATTTCGGATATCCGATATCCAAAAACTTAAGGTTATTTTTATTATTATTAATTATATATGAAAATCTTAATCCATTTCATTGTATAGTTCCAAATTCAACACACTTTCGCTGTCAAAACCAAGACCTACGTAACCCCAATCAATGCTTCAGATTGTTGTGACCTTGATACTGAAACCGTCATTCTTCAAACGCCGCCGGTGGCAGTGGACGAATAAAAGTCGTCGTGGTGGTTAATTGGACAATTGAATTCCGCCATATCTCAACTCTAAGAACCGATTTGTTGTGTGCTTTAGACCAAATTGGACCAACGATATTAACTTCAGACCAATTCAGATCTGCCGTGCTTGCTTGTAGATTTTATTTTTTTATTTTTAGAATTTCGGATATCCGAAACACTATCCGATCAGATATTCGAAATTTGGGATTAGGATTCAGATAGTGAAATCCATTGTCCGAAAGGACCGGATATCCGAAGTTAGGATATCCGAAACACCAAATATCCAGTTTTAAACACCCCTAAGTGGAGGAGCTAGGGTTTAAAGAAAATAAACAGCATATGTTCCCGGTCTTAGGTCTTAGAAGAGGTTAGAAGATCTTAGAAGCACATGATCCAAGTTTGTTGCAAGAAAAGGATGCGTAAACCTTTATTAATAAAAGGTCTTGCGAGAAACAAAAACAATGCAAACCTAAACATCTGTGCAACGCAGACAAAAGATGTCAGGAATAGTTTTTCTGAAAAAAAACAAAAATTGTTTTAGAGATAGGAGACAACATTTAAATAAGACTATACGCACCATTTTAATAAGATAATATGGTATATCATATAACAATATGTAAAGAATAAATAAATAACACACAATTACGTAGTTAGTCATCGACATTTCTCTAAAGTAATAAAATTGGGTACTACGGTTTAAAAGTTGCAGGTGTGGTATTAAGGTTTTAAATTTGTAACAATCTTATGTACTAACTGTAACCTCCGTAAAAAGTTAACATAATTTGCGCCAACTCGTCGTCGTAACGCTCGAGTTTACCAATGCATAGGTTCCAATGCTTGATTTTTACCGACCGAATAAATATCTTTTTAAATATATTTTTTTTTGTATGTTGATCTTTTTCTATGTTAATTTAACCCATTTATTTTTTGGGTTTTATTAAGGTACCTTTACTAACATAACCAATAATCACCGAATACGCGACAACTCGCTGTTACAACACAATGCTTGGTTTTACTGGCCAAATAAATATTATCTTAAAAGCATTCATAATTATAATTCTTGTGTTGTCTTGTAACCAAATTCTTTCGCGCGCGCGCGCGCGCGCGGGGGGGGGGGGGGTGGGTGGGTGATGAGAGTCGGAAAATTCCTTGGGTTAGATGGGAGTTGGTTTTGGGTGACAAAGCTAAAGGTGGATTGGGTATAGGCAGTTTGAAGAATTTTAACTTGGCGTTATCATATAAATGGAGGTGGAGATTCGTTAGCAATCCTAATTCTATGTGGGTGAAGGTCCTTAAGGCTATTTATGGGTCAAAACTAAATCAAGATGGCATGTCACAGGCAGTCAAAGGGAATGGGATTTTGTCTCGTATAATGAATTCGATTAACAAACTTAATGATGAAGACTTGATTCCTGCTTCAGTTATAGGAATATAAAAACGGAAGCGAGACTTAGTTTTGTAAATATTTGTGGTTTGGAGATTCTAGTTTATGCTCACGACTTCCTAGACTATTTAATTTGGAGGTGAACAAGAACTGTTTGGTAAGAGAGAAATTGGTTAATTCAGTTTGGGTGTGGAACTGGAGAAGGTGTCCTAGGGGTGGGGTGGAGGACGCTCAACTCAATGAGTTGATATCTCTTCTCGATTCAGTATCTTTGAGTCGTTCGGATGATAAATGGATTTGGGACTTTGATTCTGGTGACGTGTTCTCGGTTAAAGGAGTCAGATCTTACTTGGATCATCAGGAGCTGCCAGAGGGTACGATCCCTACGAGATGGAATAAATTTGTGCCAAGGAAGGTTAACATCATGATTTGGTGCATGCTTCTAGATCGTCTCTCGACTAGATTTTGTTTAAGTCGTAAATGTTTTGACATTCCTTCTATATTATGTCCAATTTGTTTGAGTTCGGTGGAAGTTTTGGATCACATTTTTGGAGGGTGTCACATTGCTTCAAAGATTTGGAATGCTATCGGTCGTTGGTCGGAAGTGGCTCTTCTAGGTGATAAAGGGTCTAAAAGTATTTTAAAATGGTTGGATTCGTCAAGATGGGTGAAAAAGAAAAAAGATGTTATTGAGGTGATTATCTATACGACATGGTGGACTATTTGGAGAGCGCGGAATGAGACTATTTTTGGTCAACCCCATGACAACAAAGACACTCTGTTTGATTCGATTGTTTCAGTTTTGTATTTGTGGTTATCATCTCGTAATTGTAAATTTTATTTAAACTGGGTGGCGTGACTCAGAAACCCGTTACTTAGCATGTAATTTTTGTTTTGTACCTGATTAAGTTTTTCTTTTCAGACGTGGTTTTTATTTCAAGCTTGTCTTTAAAAAAAAATGTACATGTTGCATTAAGTTCTTTTATACTAATTCTGATAGCTAATTGTATGTTCATAAAAGTATTAATTTCACACTTCCTCTCATTCTTCAAAATGACCACTACTAAAATGTTTTTTTTGCTTTAGTGGCATCCAAACAGTAGCATGTTCATCAGCGTGAGATTAATAATGTCTTCTTGTCATCTTGGATGGTAAGTTAAATAAAGAGATTTGTGTGAAGATGCCCCTTCATATTCGGATATTCCTAATCCACACAACAAAGCTTGCGGATTAAAAAATATTCATATCGTTCAAAACAAGCCAACAGACAATGGTTTTAGAAACTTTGTAACGCATTTCAACACCCGGGTTACTCACACTCTAAATATTATTATAACCACTTTCTAAGGAAAATCTATGGTACATAACCAATTTACCATACCTATGTGAATGATATTCGTGTCGGTGGTTCTAACCTTGAAAAAATTATGAAACTAACTCGGTTAGTTTGTTTACATGTATAATCCTTGTCAAGGACTTGAAATCAATTTACCCTACATATATTTTGAATACCCCCAGCCAATTATGAGTGTGATATTGTGACTTATGCCCTTAATAATGGGCTACTTCAACCTAAACAAAAGTTCTGCTGATAGTTGATTACCCATAGCTATACTAAACCTAACTCAAAATATTAGTGAGACCTTGGATGGAACATAAGGGCACTAGACTGGGATGCTCATGGACTACCCTAGAACTCCACCAATCTTACACTATCAATTCACTTTTTCCCATCAACTATCCGAAACTACCCTATAACCTCATCTTTAGTGGCGCCACTCTTTTTTCGAATAAGTACCCTAGACCATTTCTTTTTTAATAAAACAATATATATACATTTAAAAACACAAATAAGAATAAACTTTCATTAAAGTTACGTATGTTTTACAAATTTAACATTTTAATAAAGAACTAGCGTCAAGAAAAGAAAACAGCAGTATGAAAAATATAAACAAAAATGGAGATATAACATGAGAAGTATAGTTTCACATGGAAGGGAAATATAAAAATATATAAGACCAACAATACACTTGATGCAACAAAGGAAGTGCAACATAGTGATGAGCTCGAGATGGTACCGGTACCGATCCTGAAAATCCCGACCCCGAAGATTTGAAGTATTTTTGGTACCGGTGCCTAGATGTTCCGTACGTTACCGGTATTTCGAGCAAAATTCAATACCGATATCGGTACCGGTACTATACCGATACCGAACTTAAAACTTGGTACCGAAGGTACCAAATTGGTACCAATCCGTATCGGTATCGAAAACGCTCATCCTTAGTACAACATGCTTTAAATATATACAAATTATTTTTAGTATTGAAAATAGAAATTAGTTGAAGTTCTAAATACCTAGAATAAAAGTTAATTTCTCTTTACATGTGTATAAAAGTAAGTGGTTAGTTTTCATGAATAGTGATTACTGTGTGATAACTACCATTTGCTTTTTAATATATATATAATTCTTGTCCTTAGAAAATTAATATTTGCTCTCCTCCTTAATTCATTTCAATTGGTTGGGCCACCTTAACTGGGCTAGTTGGGCTCGGGTCATGTTCATAACAACAAATCAACACAAAAAGTGTCATTGAAGTCTTCGCAGATTCAAATTACCTATCTAAGGAAGAAGGACCTAAAACACTTTTTTGCTTGATCGGGTCATTACTATCTAGGAAGTAATTGTTCTTGTCAATTTATTTTGAAGATTATTGTTTATTTTTTTTTTTGGTTTATTATAAATCATGAATACAAAAACATCACTAGCTTTTGTTTGCTTTCGATTCATTTTTATCATGGGTTACATGCATACGAGGTATCTTTATCATCATCATTAACATCAAAGTTATTATTAATCATCATTAACATCAAGTTCTTATTTACAAAACAAAAAAGTTTACAGACCTCACCTACATTTCTTAGTAAGAAGGAAACAAAGATATTCTGGAGTCACGCAATACGCTTTTAGACGATCCCTCATATTTTAGGCATGCATGTTAATCGACATCCCAAAGAATAAAAAATAAGACCAAAAGAAAATAAAAAGGTTGCATAAATGGTTAGGAGTGTTACGGTTCACTTTCGATTAAAACTATTAAAACATAGATTATTACCGGTTCAATCATGACTAAACCAACGTGACCAGCCATTCTTCATAAATACAAAGCACCTAATTCATAAAACATGCCTTTTATATAAATTTATTTTTTCTAAAATACTAAAGAAAACAAAGAACACACGTTATAACTAACACCTACATCAATAAACCTAAGTGAAATCGCATCATCAAAAGATGCACTATGTGATTCATGTGTTCCAATTCCTCATTCCCTTGTGGATTCTAATCAGACCATGAACTCGTTCCGAAGGACTAACCGGAGCACCACTCCTAGCCACTGGCCTCTTCCTTACGAGGTTCCCCTCTTCCACATCAAATGAGCATTTGCACCACAAAAAAGATTTGCTCCCAAATATTCCAAACCTCTTTTTCTCACTCTTAGCCTTGTAATCCTTTGAACACTCTTTCAAAGCTAACAGAAAGGGGTCCTCCTCCCTCCAGAACATAGCCGACACGCTTCTTCTCAAGACTGGCTCACGAAAGCACCTTGGTGGCGGCGGTGGTAGTGTCGGTGAAGTGGATGCTGGAGAGACCATATGCTTTGGTACACCAGGGATCATCTCCCAAGAGAAGGGTATGGTGCTGATTGAGTTAGTTTGCTTGTGGTTCATGGTTTTTATAATAATGTTTGCAAGTTGTTGATGACTTACATGAATTGGTGATTATATGTGTGATGTATATCCATGTATAATGTGTGTAATTCACACTTATGGACATATCGTAGAAGAAAAGGTGAAGGTTTTAAGCAAATGAAACGTGAAGGAGAAAGTAGTCATAAGTGCTTTTAGAGTAGTTCATGAGAATTTGATGAGATAGCAAGGGGAAATGGAGGTTAAAGAAGGCTTTTGGTGTTTCAAAGTCCAAAATTCATTCCCCTATAAGTGTTATAGATATTTATTAACGGTTTTAGTTCCCATTATTACAAAAAAATGGGTAAAGGAAAAGTTAATATATAATTGTCATATGATTAAGCTCACGTTTTTGGGTTACAAAGTTTATGCTTTATTAATTGGAAATGAGTTTTTGGTGGAAACAATTAATATCAAACAAAGAATTTCTGACGGTCCGTTGTGGTCTCATGAGGGGCGTCATGCACCTGCCATGCAAGCACTATATGGGCGCCGACCCATCTTTCTTGCCAAAGCAAAGCAGTGACGCCTCCATAGTAAAGATGGGCCATTACAATTTAAAGCAAAATATAATTTATTTTTAAATTTTATAATTAACTTTATCATAATAATTGTTTTTTCTGGTTTGGCTATAACACTTGTGTTGAGATTAAAGCCCATCATGGATTTATCTTATCATATTGTTTCACAAAACGTTGAGTGGACTTGACTTTTCACCCTACTCACTTGCGCTCCTGTCCACTTGAGCCTATTGTGGTAAGTTAGTCGTTAGGGGGGCGCTATCCGGCTCACGCTTTCCCGTTAGCACCCCCCCCCCCCCCTAGTTGGATCATGTTGTGGTGTTCGTGATCTACATGGCAGCGGGAAGGGGGTAGCGCCCCCGTTGAATTGGCCACAACGCATAGTGTAGGTAACTTAACCTTAACATTTGTTTTTTGTGTTTGTTTGTTAATGCCTCCATTGCTACGTGGCTATGATGCTGCGTCACTTTTCATTAAATAACCAAGCTCCACGATACATTGTCCTAATATAATCATGTGTTCTTTTGAAATGGACAATTTATCACTTAATACTGGTAACCAATGAAATTTAAAACCATATATAGTGTATTATGTTAGTACCTTGAGGAGAAGAGAGGGAGTAGTACATACCTAGTGCGCGCTTTACTTGGATTTTGTATTTTTGCAGGGTCTGACGAGGGGCCAGACTATAAAACGATCCGATTTACGTTGTCTTACCCTACATTTTGTGCACGAGACTCTTTCGCACAGCTTGACCCAACGTCCCAACACCTCAAGTTCAAAAGGTCGAAATCCTTCTGTATAAACTCATACCCTATGTCATTAACATTTGTTCACAAATCACAAATCGTTTGAAGTAGAGAGGCCGTAGGGATGGTAACAAATTGAATTTGATGAGCAAACCTTAAACACTTGGGGGGCGTAATTGGATAATTATTCGGTATTAGATTGAGTATGATGTTAGTCTTTAGAATTTTACAGGTATCGGATAAGTATGAAAAATCAAGAGATATTTGTTCTGATTATCTGAAAACACATTTACTCGGGTACACCCGTAAATATTTCCGTTTTAAATTTGTTTAGTTTTAAGTAACCAAGAGAAATAGTGATTGATCTATGGAAACAAGTAAACAACAAATAGAACGTGATAATTATTAGTAGGGGTGGCAAATGTGACACATTGGGTTGAATGAGTTGTATTAAAATGTATATAATAGGTCAGGTCAAACTAAAAAAAGAAAATGATTGAAACGGGTTGACATTTCCTGAGTATTTTTTATAATGGAACGAGAAAAACGGAGGAAACTTTTTTGTATTTTTACTTTTTTAGTTTTTAATTTATATTTTGATTTATGCTTTATTAATTATATTTTTTTATTTTTTAATGAGGGGTTTTTGAAATAGGTCAAAATAGGTTGAAGTTTCAAAAACCTCTCATTAAAAAATTCAAAAAAATAATTAAAAAGTCATAACTCGAAATATAAAACAAAAACTAAAAAGGTAAAAATACTAAAAAGTTTCATCTGTTTTTCTCGTTCCATTAAAAAAAACCTCGAGAAATGTGAACCCGTTTTGACCCGTTTCAATTATTTTTTTGTTTGACTCATTCTGACCCATTATATACATTTTAATACAACTCATTCAACCCTCATGGGTAACATTTGTCACCCCTAATCATTAGTAAAGACAAAGTTTAGTACTTTCTAGAACTCACCGATTTTAGAATCCTTTGAACTATATAAAGTGTTTATAGTATTTTGAACTCTCTCACAGATCTCTCTAAAGGAGAAATGTTTATATGAAAATTTTCCCGATCCATAGCAGCATGAGTGTATCTTCAAGTCTTAGTTGCATTATAACCAGGCTAGTCTTGACTAGGATAACAATGTTCTTAGCGGGATTGTGTTTATAATTACTTGGTCAATGGTAGGTGTGGGAATTTATGGCACAATACAAACCTAACATAAAATCCGTTATTAAGCTAGACATGTTCGAGTCAGTACCAGGTCAAACTCGCAAACGTATTTAGCTCAATTTTTGTGTTCGTGTCAACATAAAGAGTTTGAGGTCGAACTATTTGCTTTATTATAATTTTTTCAGAATAAATTATTGAGATTTTTTTAACTTTATAACGTTTTATAATAAAACTAAAAGTAAAATATTTGGGCACTTAATTGAAGTATGAAATAATGAGTTGTCATTTGTGAATAAAGTGGCGACTAGAATAAAATGTTTTAACCATCTCCGTCCACAAACGTCCGCATTTTGCAACACGGTGTGTGATAATGTGTTTAAATATACAATGTCAATTCAATAATAAACAGATGTTATAAATGTTTCTTCTCTCATGATCATTCATTTATTTTCTTTTTTCATGTTATTGGACTTGGAGCTAATGGAATTGGGCTTGCACGTGAAACTGGGCTTGGAGTTGTTTATATGTTTAGAGTGATGCGAGAGAGTTTGTTGCTGGCTTGCTGCTATCACATTTTGATACAGTGATACACACACACACAACAGACTACACACGTGGTTTATGACATACACATTAGACCTTTATCTTACGATGTGTCTTGTTCATATCATTTTGAGGGTGCAACCTTCATCTGGTGGCTGCAATCTTTGATTCTCTCTCAGGCTTGCTTGTTATGGTCATTGTCTTGTTCGTTTTCAAGGGTTTATCGTGTTGGTGAATATGTAAGAGTTTATGTCTAGATTTGCATGTTATCTCGTGCCATTGTATTTCTAGTTCTGATTTATTCTTCTTGTCAAAATCGTATTGTTCTCGTTCTTCCGGTTCAGGGTTTGTAAATATTTGATCCGATTAACAATTCTATGAAAGTATTGGGCTATTAACTTATATTTTTTCGAGTTAAACATAGCTTGCGTATTTTCCATTTTTCGATATTGGTAGTCATTTAGGCCTAGGGCTGGCAATTCGTGTCTTAACAGGTTTAACAGGTAAGAGGCGACGCGTGTAACACAAATATCAAACTTGAATACGACTCGTTTAACTACTTTATATGTCATGACTATAAGACAGTTTTAAGTTTTGTGTACCAATAAGGGATAATAATTTATTAGGCCCAATGGCCCATCAAAGCTATCTTAATGATCGTTCTTTTTCTTTTAATTAAAAATTTTTAAGTTGTAGCTTGGAACTTTTAAATTTGTAAATTTGTAGTATTATTTCAATAATTTTTTTTTCTAGAACATGCCGGTTTGAGGTAACAAAAATCCTTATAGATAAAATCAAACACCTATGATAATCAAACTTAAAAACTTGTCATTTATTAAACTATTAAGACATAGAAGGATGAGACCGAGTTTCGAAAAATGCTTTACACCCAGGTTGGGTCTAGTACACATTTTGCTTGTTAACTACAAAAATATGAACATGATAGTTGAATATTGGTTTTTACTACATTGGCAATTATGCATCTATCTAAGACACGATTAACATTTTAATTTAAAGGGTCAAGTTATTTTATAAAATGGAACATAATTGAGAATTTTGAGAATGATTTTTAGCTACACAAAAAAATTCCTATAAAAATTAATAAAAAATCATAACTCAAATTTAATAAAAAATGAAAAAGGTAAAAACACAAAAATGTTTCCACCGGCTTTTCGTTCTCAAAAAAAAAAGACAAAATGGTAAGTGAAAAAAATCATTGTGTTTATTTTCGTAATTGATTGTATCTTTTTTCCTTGATATGGTGTTTTTTTCTTTATTTTGTGTTATATTATACTACGTTGTTCTATATTTTGTTCGATATTTTATTATATTTTGTAATATATTGTGTCTTTTTTAGTTATAATTGTGTCTTTTTATGTTTTAATTATCTCTTTTGTTCATTTTGTCTTTTATTCAATTTTTTTTTATTATTTTTTTGAACGAAAATGATAGCAGAAACATTTTAGTTTTTTAAATTTTTTCGTTTTTTATTTATATTTTGAGTTATGATATTATATTTTTTAAAATTTATTTTTAATGATTTTTTTGTATGGTGACATATCATTCTCACATTCTCATTTATGTCTCCATTTGTATTTTAACTTTACCATAATTATACTATGTGGTTTTTTTTAGTAATTGATATTAGTAAGCTAGGCTTCATTTTTCTCTATTAGAGCATTCTCATCCAACCCCCTATTTTATGTGATTGTTGTTGTTATAATTTAGAGAGTGATTTAGGGTGTTGTGAGTGAATAGTTTTTTATATTT
The DNA here is from genome assembly GCF_021521415.1 of Bidens hawaiensis. Lineage (NCBI taxonomy): Eukaryota > Viridiplantae > Streptophyta > Magnoliopsida > Asterales > Asteraceae > Bidens > Bidens hawaiensis. Next base: position 982,101 of record NW_027491209.1, on the reverse strand, counting down.
TAGAAAACAGAGTGATTTTTCTGTATATTTGAAAACCTATTGTTCACTCCTTATAATTTTATAATATATTTTGAAAGTGGCTGTGAGGGAAGGAAAGAGAATTAATAATGATAAATGTATAAAAAATATTATTTAATTAAGAACATTCGCATCCAACCACTATCACTCAATCCAATATTACACTAAAACACACTGTATTTTCTCTCTTCTTTTCAATTAAATTATACTTTTTTTTGTCAAAATGGTTTTGAATCATGACCTATGAATAACTACGATGAAGGAGATGAGAGATTAAAGAATTATGAGGAAAATTTTAGGCTATGATTAAATGTGGTTAAGACATTTAAGTTTTAGTTTATTAAAAGAGTAAAATAAGATAAGATTAAGGGTTATTTATTTATTTATTTTTAAATTTAAGAGGCCACAACAACATGGTTTTGTTTTTTGTTTTTGTTTTTTCCTTATAAATGATAAATAATATTCAACTGGTTAACCAATTATATTCACAACAAATGGGAAAGGCGGGATGGACGATCACATAGGCACGTTCCAACAGGAGCCTAATTACGGAAGAAAATTATTTTATTCGTTTGTTACTATAAAATTGTTTCTTAATTATAAATAATATCTTTTAAAAAAATCGGCCACTAATTTTTATTATATCCGTATTTTATAGGATTTTCATATCAGATACTTGGTGAGATTAATTTTTTATGTAATGAAATATTATAATCTGTTTAAGGGCTATATGAGTTTGGTGAGACCTATACCCGTGAATTTGGATCAAATACATGAGAATATTTCATTTACAAATAAAACAATCTGGTAACTTAAGACAATGCAAGAAGGTTTTGTTTATATATATTTAAGATTAAGATATAAAAAGTTTTAAAACAATAACCTTTAAACAATAAAATCACAAACCTTTTTAAACCCACTCAAAATTTTAAAACCAAAGAAGGAATTAGCCCATTGAACAATTTGAAACCCAACTATTGTCCAGCTTACAACTCTTAAGATTTAATCCATAAAACATTTAACCTAGTTACCCTAAACCTAAATTGTCCAGCCCGCGTACAGGTACCCAGAATCGAACCTGATCTTGAAAACAGGCTTTGAAGGCACTTAGTGATCATCAATCACTTAATAGGTTTTATATTGAGTTAAGTTATTTGACAATTTATTACCCGGTAAAATTCTCAAACATGATATTTTAAAATACTTGAAACACGTCGATTGTTTTCCTAATACATTAATTGCATATTGAATCTTACTGATAGTTACTGACAGTCTGTAGAGAGAAGCTTTTCAAAAATGAAGCTCTTGAAATTGTATTTACAATAGACAATGCCTCACAAAAGAATTAATGAATTGGAAATGTGTATTTATTTTTTAGCATACTAAACTATAAGTATTAACAATATAACCTTTTAAGACAAGACAAATCCGCTTTTTTGAGCCACACAGTCACTACAAGAAAACAGGATCAGTGGGATATGAGGCCATATATTTTTATATTCAATTCAACGGTTCTTACTTAAAGCAATAAAGTTATTAATCACGTTGGATTTATATTTTAATATATAACATTTATAGCATTGCGTATAACTTGTATAGTTTAACGCACACTTTAGTTAGAATCAATCAAAGCAAAGAATTTACACATCGATGTAATATTGTATAACTCAATATCATTAGGCTAAGAGTAATGGGGCTTGGTTGAGCCCCAAGTGATCCAATCAAAACCCGACACGTAGGCGATGACATGACACTGAATAAAGCCTTTCAACCAAGTCTCAAAGGGTGTAGTGGGGCTTGATTGCCCATCCCCAATTGTTTGACCAAGCCCCTTGCTCAACCCTTGCTCAAAAGTTTGACCAAGCCCCGTGGTCCGGATCACGGGGGCCGTCCGCGCCCCTGATCACTTGATGGGTGTAGTGGTGTTCGCGAGCCACCTCACCCACCACCTGGACCACGCCCCTTCTTTCGCGAGCCATTACCCATAGCCTTAGAAGCGTCAGTTCCTGACACGAACCAAAGTTTATTAGATCAATGTTCCGTTGTAAAGTTTTATACGGGGTTGTGATATGTTTTGATACGTTGTTATGAAATATATAACTATCATGGTTAAACAAAAGTTAGTAAGACTATCAATTGTTTATATGACATTGATATCAATGATATTACAAGAAGTTACAATTTTTTAGTTAAACATGGAAAGAAATCCTAAGGCTATGTGTAGTGAAGGGGCTACAATGGGACGATTTGTGTCATTTGACGTCCAGTCAGCAAATGAGTGGTTTTTGTTTTAGTGATGTATATGTGTGGTAACCCAACATATATAATACATATATATCACACACACAAAATTATAATAATAATAATAATAATAATAATAATAATAATACAAAACTGACACCATCAGGTGACATGCAGTTGCCCCCCCCCCTCCCCCCCGGGCCACACACACACACACATTTCGCCCGTTTGTAACCTGGGACAGTGTTCCCACAACTTGTCGCCCCAAAATTACATTTTATCACCCCCTTCTCCTTATCATTATTATCATCATCATCATCATCATCGTACTCAGTATATCCCACCAATAACAAAGCTATGGTAGGGTCTGAGGAGGGTAAGATGTAGACAGCCTTACCTCTACCCTTTAGGAATAGAGAGGCTGCTTCCGGTGAGACCCCCGACTCGATAGTAGTTTTGCATCAAGCCTTGGACATAAGGCACATAACACTCAACCATCGCCGATTGGTGCATGTACCCTTGTCTTTCGGCTATCAACGCCACCACATGATGCCTGATTAACCTTCCGCCACTTTTGACGTTATTTTCACAAGATTAGTAAAATAACGTCAAAATTTATGCAATTTCACTTTTGCCCACCCGAGAATTCACACCCCCTTCTCCTTACCACTACACATACCATAAGTGTAAAAGTTAACCCATTTATGAAATTTTGTTTGACCTTAACACTATATATATATATAATATGGTGGAGTATCATTATCTTTAGATAATTTGGTGGTTGCTACTTGAATGGGGGAATACGTAATATTATCATCTACTCCACTTATTTTAGTCCAATTCAATTTCAGATTTGTCTCTACGTTAGGTTGTATATCATGCATAAAAAGTTATACTAAAATAGAGCGACAATGTCGTTTAAATGTTCTTTCGTAACAAGAAAGAGATGTTTCATATTACAATTTGTTTTGTCAAAGAAACTAATAACACGCGTCATGCATCTATGAATTTCTATGCTGAATGTCTTAAAATAGGTCAAGTCATCAAGATTTATCGTACCATTCAATTTTTTTAATTTTAAATTTGTAGAAATCTTAAAGAGAGGATTTATATGTTTAAAACGTGCTTTTCTCTCTCAATTTTTTTAATCTTTTGATGAAAAACTGAAACCTTTATCCTCTCTTCTAGTTGAGATAAAAGCTAAATGTTTTATATCATTTTATGCTTTTTCTCTAATTTTATACGATAAGCTTATTAGTTTATTTTCTAGATGCCAAATTTTTTTTCTACGTTTATCAATTATGGGTCAAAACAATGAAAAAAATTCACTACAAGGACAACCAAACCAACAAAATTTAAATGTGATAAAAAAATTGAATGCACTGTTATAACATGGTGTCACTATATACAGTTAATAAAAAAACACTATAACATTGACTCAAATTCAAAAGGTTGAACATGTCATAATATGTTAGGCGTATTGTTTTAAAACTAGTATGCCAAAACACATTACAATTGCACCAATTTACAATATTCTAGAGGTTTGGACCTATATAAACTATTGTCAAGTACATTATACCACAATGGTAATTTACAATAAGTGACGCATTTTCTAAACATTTCAACTCGACTCATCATTGAGTTAACATGCAGTGCAAACCCCCGATTTCAAATGCTTGCAAGTTTTGTTTAGACATTGTTAATGCTAAATCTCCATGGGTGAGTTGGTGCGATATCTCCATGGGTGAGTTACCCTCCACGCCGGCTCTCTCCTCTCTCACAATCCCTTTTCCCGCTCCCTCAAAAGATTCTCACAACGTCTTAAGACTCAAGTGTCCTCAAAAGATTCTCACGTCTTAAGACTCAAATGTAAGAGATAGTTTTAGTATTGTTTTTTCATGTAAGAAAAGTCCCTTTTATGTTCGAGTAATCTGAATAGCATCCATACAATTATTTAATGTTTTGTTTGTATTTACAAATTAGATCTTGCAAGTACCTTGTAATCCATATCTAGTATAAACTAAACACACGTTACATATTTATACTTAGGTGAACTAATATAACGATTTTACCGTTTTAACACTATCTATCTAATTCTTATATTCATCTAAGAATAATCACCTTTACAACACATTTATAAATTTAACTACTTAAATAATACATCAAATCAACACATTGTCGTATTAAAACAAAAGTTAGGTAATCCCACTAACTAAGATTGACTTTTGATTGATCGAATTTAGTTAGCACTTGATGAGTTGATGTAAGAGATGACACCACACAACACATGCAATATGAATGACACCATGTTTCGTGCCCGCAGATGTGATCAAATCTTTTCTTTTGCGTGCAACGTTACGTCCATATTCGACTCACTTCTCACCTAAATTCCTAAAAATAATTTAAACAATTTTCAACTGTTCATTGGATCCCAATTCTTCATAAATATTATTATCATGAATCCGACTTCTTATTGAAGCTTCAATTATTTGTTCCTGCTTTTAATTGTCACTTCTGTCCCGTATAAACACAAAGAGAATAAACCATCGGATACCTTATAACAATATTAATTTCCAATTATTAATTATAACTTATAGTATATATAAAAATATAAAACCTAATTACATTCTTTACAGATCTAATTAACTACAAATCGTAATCATAAATGAAAATTTATAAATCAATTTCATAATTACCAAATTAAGGCAAGAACCTGTCAACTACCGCACTTGTATCTCCGGCCGCCGGAGTAATTCCGGCAGCCGGAATTTCACCGCATTTTTACATCTCGGCGCCGGAGTTAAGATCTGACGGCACGACGGACACGAGGAGTGAGATCCAAACCACTTATCAATGCAGATGACGTGGAAACTATGGCCGCACTTAGGCAACACTCTGATCTCATCTCCGGCGGCGAAGTCCGTCAAGCAGATAGCACAGTCGGAGACTTTCACGTTCTCCGGCGAGTACGTGAGCTTGGGGAGAGTGTTCAACACCTTCTTCTTGAGCCCTTTGTTAGCGGCAGCTGGTGGAGATTGGTCCGTACGGCCGGAGTTTACCATGCCGGAGATCCGGCGGATCCATGAACACCGAGCCAGGCTATTAACCCCAGGATGCAGATTAAGGCGCATAGTAAGGCGGCGAGTATGACGACGAAGTCGGAGTCGACATTTGTCGGCGTCCGGCGGTGGTGAGTTATCTCCGGCGAGGCATGTTTGTTTGTTTGTTGAAGTGGAAATGGAAAGATGGAAATGTGTAGTGTGTTTATATAATTATAATATGTAGGGTTTTATTTTTATATATAAGAGTCGGTTGGAACGGTTAGTGCTATATACGGATAAAGAAAACAAAATATATTTGGATAATGTAACGCGAAAATAATAAGTTATTCATTACAAGTAAAGTTCTATCCAGTCTAAATGTATAGGTGATATGGTAATAGACTCGTACCTAATGCGTTGAAGTTATGTTATCAATGGAACCGACTGTTAGATGTTAATTATCGGTTCAATTATTGGTTTGGATTTTAAGAGTCGGTGTAACAAAAAACGTTATTTTTACATGTGACATCTTGGTCATTTAAAACTCATTCAAAACGAATTGGTTCATTTAGTTTTAGTGGTGCGTGCATATAATGTATATATGTGAAAAGTGAAATTGCACTAATTTTGACGTTATTTTACTAATCTCGTGAAAATAACGTTAAAAGTGGCGGATGGTTAATCAGGCATCATGTGGCAGCGTTGATAGCCGAAAGACAAGGGTACATGCACCGATCAGCCGGTGTCTCGATAATTGAGTGTTATGTGCCTTATGTCCAAGGCTTGATGCAAAACTACTATCGAGCCGGGGGTCTCACCGAAAGCAACCTCTCTATCACTATGGGGTAGAGGTAAGGCTGTCTACATCTTACCCTCCTCAGACCCAACCATTACTTTGCTATTGGTGGGATATACTGAGTACGACGATTATAATGATGATGATGAGTTTTAGCGTATTAGCTCGTAACTAATTGGGACAACATAGCTCGTGTTCGTGGTGTTACTGATCGCGACATGCTGATTTGTATTACATAAAGTTTTGTTGTGATTAACTGATTATAATATAAGGTCGGTGAATTTTAGTATTATCGTCATTCTCAGTTTGATGGGTAGTAAGGTAGTTTAAGGAGTGAAATAGGATGTTAATGGTTTAATTTCCGTAGAGTGTAACTAAAATTTAGCTGTTAAAAAATAAAATTAACATGTGACATCAATTATGATTGTGTGAGTTCTTCATGAATGATTGTTAGATCATGTGTAATGGTTACTAAGCACAAAAGGGTGTTGTACAGCACGTGCCCTTCGAGCCAGTAATGAAAATTTTTTTAAAAAGTGGTGTAGTAATAAAAAGCCTCAAAACCCCTGTAATCATTACATTTTTCTCCTACTCTCTCACAAACATGTTTACAATGAGAGTTGTGTACACGACTTGCCAAACCAAAACTTTGCTCACAACTAGAAGGGGGGGGGGCGTTTTCTTAACACAAGACCAGTACTCGTGGTCTTAGGACTCTTATCTAGGAGCTATACAACCTAATAAGACCTAATTAGGAAAATGTTACACCATCATATATTTTTGACATATTATTGAGTTAATCTTATTGGTGTTTCGGTGATCATTTCTACAAAATAAAAGTAGACGAACACTATTGATATAAATACTGTATCAAAATTGTTATTTGTTAATACAAGTTTATTGTATAAATTTGTGTTCATCTAACGGATTGCTATTTATGGTTTAATCATTCACCTAAAGTTTACTTATAAATAACACCGCAGCCTAGTATTAGAAATATAATATGATTTAATCTTTATCATATTATTGAGATAATCCTCGAATTCTTATCTCTTGTTGATTTATCATTATCTCATAATTTCATCATTATCTATCTTTTAAATATATGAAAACATTATTCATAACCTCAATTAACTCTAATAAATATTACTTATTAGGGATATGATCCATATCATACCCAACCGTTACACCACCAAAAGTACTGAAAGGATGTAAAAATAGAAACTGAATTTGGTGCCGATTTTCTGTATGGTTATAATCGGCACATGAACCATTAAAAATACCGAAATTGAAAAGTAGTGCAACTATAACCACATATATATGGTACCAATTGTGTTCGTTCGGTATAGATCGATACTTGTACCATTAGAAATACCGAAAATAAAAAACAAGAAAATGAAATACGAATACCACTAAAAACCAACCAGATCTCGATCATTACTAGTTCTGTCCGCGTTATATTAAACAATATGATTAATCTCTCGAGTCGCGGAAACATCATATAGTAATCATACCGAAGACTATGGACTCCTGGAATACATCAAATCTACTACAAACATCATAGACTCCATACTCCGTTGCACATCTATGGAAATTGAAAAAAACATAATCATAACATGTCTTTGCAAAGAAATATCAACTCACGATCCAATTTCAAATGATTACTGTAAGCCCAGGAAGGTAGCAACAATGTAGCATCAGGCCACAGCCCAACGCAACTTGCATCTAGGCCACACAGTTCAGCCATTTTGGGCCCAAGAGTAGAAGTTTATTTCTAGGCCACATAGCAACTACAGAAGTTTTAGTGGATAGATGGACAATATCAGTTTGGACCTGGCCCTTTTAATCTTAAAACAAAATACGAAGCCGATTATTTTAAAATATTCAATAAAATGATTATGAATTTTTTTGTTTAGGCTGTTTTTTAACTTTTAAGAACACTGCATGGTTTGCCTATCTAAACAAGTCTAACTAACTTCATTATAAAGTATAAACATTTTCATCATGTTATGAATCACCTCTTTTGTAAACTCAAAGAAGCATTTAGCATCAAGTTATTCCATTTGATAACATAGGAAACCCCAAAGTAGTATTTAACATCTTGCTACACACTGGTTCACATGTGAACTAAAGTTAATTTGTTTATTTTGTTATCAAATATTATTAATATTGCTTGCTTAATTCATACTTGGATCATTTAAATTCCTTGTTCTTTGTGATATTTAGAAGAGTTAGCACATCTATGTTTTATATCATATGATGACAAATTTCATTTTTAAATACACAATGGCAGCTACCAATACCATTTAGTGTTTTTTCATTCTACATGTTTAGGTTTATTTTTTTCTATATACATTCATAGTATGAGTTGTGTACACAATCGTGATATTAAGCCACGTAATTTATTGAAGATCTTAAATATTATATAGCAAATGTAGTAATATGGGCTTATTATTAATTGTAAAGTCTATACACAAATTTAATATCTTGGTCTGTAGTCTTATCCACACCTGAAGAGGTAGGTCCCCGCAAAGCCCAGTTGGACCCGCAAGACACACCTTGATGGGGTACACGTCTGCTCAAAGACCAACTGGTTCCGCAAGACCCACCATGCTCAGAGAGATGAAGACCTTACACGCAATAAGCCAGCTGTTCCCGCAGGAAAGCCTCCCTTGGTACAGTACCCTGCCTGTTCCCGCAGCTATGGGTACAAGCTGAGAAGGAAGGCTACCCGCACTAACAGTAAAGCTACACGGATAAGGCACTAACTCTTAATACTTCAGCAATGTCACCTGAAGAAGGAATGAGCAAGGCGGGAATATTCCCGCCCAAAAGAGCCAGTCCGTATGCTTCTGGAAGATCTTTTGTACTATACCTGCCAGGTATGGACAAAATAGACAAGATCTGACCAAAGCAGCCCATGAACCAATCACAGGGTGACAGCTCACCGAAAATAGTACGAGGAGTAGCATGCTCCAGTACAAAATGTCACTATCAGCCGCTGCCTACCCACCAACCCTCATCGTGGCACGTACATAGCCTTTAGTTGGTGGAAAAGGAATAGTACACAGCCGGCCATGTCACTATCAGCTGCTGCCTACCCACCAACCACCAGCATGGCACGTACGTAGCCCACAGTTGGTGGAAAAAGAGTATTATACAGCTGGCTGTACCTGCTTGGAAACCTACCTTCGGCTATAAATACTCCAACACCTTGGAACGGTATCAGGACAGATCATCTGATATTATCTTATCGTCTCTAGCTATTTCTCTTAATATACACTTATATTCAGAGTAATCTAGTCTGATCGCCGGAGGGTGGTCACAAGGAGGAACCCCCCCTTCTCAGTGACGAGCTCACGGTGTCTGTTTTGCAGGTTGAGAAGAATAACCATCTTTGCCGGACCTAACCCTCGTGGGAAACATCTACTTAACCCTAAGATTATCCTTAATCTGCCGGGGTCACTTATTGTTTCTTCATTGGCGCCATCCGTGCATAAAAGCTATAACTAATTTTTCTCAGTTTTTTCAAAACCTCTGGAAAGATGGTTAAGGTTACTCCGGTGCCAAGGCCAGCGAGTGACCAAGAAACCCCGGTAACCAAAACCCCAGCTACTGGGGGGAACACCGGCGAGTACACAAATTTTACGAACACTACCCCGGTTACCCAAGCCAGGGCAAGTGCAGTAAACAATCCTCCCCTGGGATTCATTGATACCCAGGTGGAGAGGCAACAGACAAGGCTCCCCCGCCAAACACTTGATCAAGTGAAAGCGTGGGGGGAAGCACGTCAGAAGGAATTCCAAGCGGAGTTGGATGAACGTTTGCGTTCACTCCAACAGGCTGACGAATTCGGAAGTACTCGACAACAGCTCAACACGAGCAATGATTGCGAGTACTTGGACGATGATTGGGAGGAGTCCGACAGCGACGCAAACCCTCGTCATAGGGCGAAAGGGAAGCGCAAAGAAACGGACTTCCAACCGAGAAGGAATTTTGGAGAAACCTTCAAACCGAGGAACGCGGGGGGAAACTCACGTGACTTCTCCAAAACCTTTAGACCGACTGTTGCAAATGCGGGAACGTCCAAGTTTGCAAGGGACATTGCGGAAGCAATCGCCCCGAAGAGTGCCAAACAGATGTCCAACATCGGCACTTATGATGGTATATCCGACCCAGATGATCACTTGAACAGATTCATAGCGGGGGCAACCGTCAGCAACTGGACAGAACCCACGTGGTGTTATATGTTCCAGATGACGCTGGTCGGAGCGGCCAAGGCATGGTTTGATCGTCTACCGGTCCACCACATCTATGATTGGGCGGACTTCCAGCACAAGTTCAGCCAACACTTCAGTCAACAGAGAAAATATACTGAAGAGCAGTGGACGATCCTCAACTGCGTTAGAGAGGAGGATGAATCTTTGCTAGACTTCATCACTCGCTTCAACTCAAAGAAGCTGAGTCTGGGCACCATAAGTGAAGATCTTGTTCGCGCAGCTTTCATCCAAGGCGCCGAATACCCAGAGCTTGTCCGCACATTGACGGGTAAAGACGGCATGCCATCCACATGGGATGCCAACATGACGGCAGCCAAGCGCTTTGCCGAAACGGAAAAGCAACTAGGTCGGAATCTTCCCCTGAGTACAAATCTCTACACGCAAAGGACCAGAGAAAACAACGTCCGGACCGCCCGGCAAAACAAAAAGAGGAAGCTAGGCATTTGGCAGTCAAGGGTAAACTTTGACACCTCATCCAGCTCTCACCCTCTATTAGGCGGAAGGGATAACACGCACCCATCAAACCGAAACCCCCGATGGACGCCACTCACCAAAAGCGTTACGGAGATATTTGCCACCGAGAAACTCCCATGGCCAAAAGCTCCAATGATCCGGCAGCGCCACAATGCTGATCAGAGCAAATCCTGTGACTTCCACAGGACAAAGGGCCACAACACCGAGGAGTGTACATCTTTGAAGGATGTTGTCGAAACATTCGTCAAAGATGGAAAACTTGCGCACCTCGTGGCATCAATCAAGAATGGAGGAAGGAATGATAATCGGTACAAGGGCAACGGACGAAAGCCTGTTGACATCAGCATCCACATGGTTCATGGTAACGTCAGAAGAAGGAAACGACGAACGACAGAACTATGTACGTGGAAGGAAGCTGAAGTGCGCTTCCCGTGAGTGCCAGGAGGGCCCAACAAAGAAGGCCCTATAGTCATCAAAAGCCAGCTGGGGCACTACATCACTTCCCGCACCCTTGCTGATAACGGCGCCTCGTCAACGGTCATGTACAGGCAGTTCTTCGACAAGCTTGACGACGAAGACAAAGAACGCCTGGAAACGGTCTACGCCTCGATGGAAGGGTTCGATGGCAGCACAAACACCCCCTGGGTATCCTATCTTTCCCCGTCACTCTCACGGACGGGAAACATTCCCGCACAGAAGACGTGGCTCAACCCTCTCCAGCACAGGACAACGATGATGTCTGGCGACTCTACACTGATGGAGCAGCCAACAACGAGGGTTCAGGCGCAGGGTTGAAACTAACCAACCCAGCAGGCCAAGAATACACTTACGCTATTCGACTGGATTTTCCAAGTACAAATAACGAAGCGGAGTATGAAGCATTCTTGGCCGGGCTGAGAATGGGAGTGAAAAACTTGGAAGCCCACGTGGATTCCATGTTAGTAGCCAACCAAATAAACGGGACGTACACGGCCGTGAACGACACAATGGCCCTGTACCTCGCACAAACAAAAACCCTTATGCGCGATTTTAACGATTGTAAAGTCATACACGTCAAGCGTAGCGAAAACAAATCTGCGGATGCGTTAAGCAAGCTTGCATCATTAGCCTTCACCCACTTGGGAAAGGACATCCGCATTGAACTCCTTGGAGCACCATCAGTCCCGCACAAGGAAATCTGTGTCATCCAAACCGGCACAGAAACGTGGATGACACCAATAATAAATTACCTTGCGGCGGGTATACTACCAGAGTCAAAAACACAGGCAAGAAAAATACGCTGTAAAGCACTGAACTATCAACTCATCGATGACATCCTTTACAGACGTAATTTTCTTGGCCCACTCCTAAGATGCGTGGACAACCAAGATGCTGGCTACCTCCTAAGGGAAGTGCACGAGGGCATCTGTGGAGTACACGCAGGTCCACGCGCTGTTGTAGCTAAGCTAAACAACGCGGGATACTTTTGGCCGGGAATGCATACGGATGCGCTGGCATACATCAGAAAGTGTAGGTCTTGCCAACTCTACGCACCCAACACGCGTCGCCCGAAGAATGAACTTGTTCCAGTCATCTCTTCATGGCCATTTCAGAAGTGGGCCATCGATGTGACAGGCCCATTTCCCACAGCAGCAGGGAACGTTCAGTTTCTAGTGGTAGCCATCGACTACTTCACCAAGTGGATAGAAGCAAAACCCTTAGCCCAAACAACCGCAAAACATATCAAAAAATTTATTTGGGAATTTATTATTTGTCGTTTTGGACTTCCACAGAATTTGGTGAGCGATAACGGCACCAACTTTGCTGACAAGAAGCTACAAAATTGGCTGGAAGAACTTCAAATCACCCACACCTTTACCTCAGTGGCGCACCCGCAGGGTAATGGTGAGGTGGAAAGAGCAAATAAGAGCATCGTCGACGGCATAAAGAAAAGACTCTTGGAACACAGATCCGGCTGGGTGGACGAAGTTCCACACATCCTTTGGGCAAACAGAACGCTGAAAAAGGCAAGTACGGGAGAAACCCCGTTCAGCCTCACTTATGGCACTGAAGCCATGGTCCCGGTCGAAATTGGTCTACCCTCACCAAGGGTCTTGACTCAGCCAGAAGACAATGATGCAGAAAGACGGTTAGACCTTATGCTAACCGAAGAACGCAGAGACTTAGCTGCAGCGCGTGAAGAGAATTACAAGTGACAAATGCAAAAATACTACAACACGCGGGTAAAACTCTGCAACTTCAATGTAGGAGACTATATATTACGTAACAACGAGGCTTCGAACCAAGAGCGCCCAGGAAAGCTGGCCCCGGTCTGGGAAGGACCATACATTATCAAAGAAGTTTTGGGAAAGGGCGCATACCAGCTCGAAAGGCTCGATGGCACCCCCATCCCAAGAACATGGAATGGAGCTCAATTACGCAAATGTTACATGTAGATCAATTCCAAACTTGTAAAAAAAAGGCCTAGAGCCACTTCTAATGGAAATGATTCTCCTTTATCAGATTGTGTTGATAGCCTTACCTTTATACTTATGAACTTTCCACACTGATATGCAGGTATTCACCGCATAAATAAGTGTGAAAAGAAGTAAGTCGTTGCGTGTGAAAGGCGGCAAAACCCGCATAAGCATAAAAACGGTAAAAATTTCTAAGGAAATGATGAGGAAAACCTTCACGTAGGTCAGATATAGGTAAAGTTTAGCCATCCTACTAAGTGAAAGTGACGGTCTTACCCGCACAATCACGAAAGAGGAAGCAAAACTTTAACCTATTATCTGCCATGTTGAAAGGTTAACTTATTCAATGTACTCAAGAAATTGCTAAGTTAAACTAAAATATGCGTGAAACAAAACATATAAGGTTTACAAGGCAATGCATTAACAAATAATTTATATTCCATCAAAATTCAAATATTACAAGAATTGCTGGGCATATACCCGCATACAAAAATATGAATCTATTCTAACAGTGGGAAGGGATCTAAAGGATCAAGCTTCAGGACCACTCCCGCTTGAACCCGCACCATCAGTTGAGTGTGGCGGTTCAAGGAAAGCCTTGAGAATAGCTAGCCCATCATCAGCAGCAGCAATCTCGTTCACCTTCCCCACCACCGGATGCGGGAAGGCAGCATACTGATTCACTGCTTGGTCATAAGCAGCTTCAGTATCCACGTCATAAAGAGGGAAGTTGGAAGGCGGGATGCCTTGTTCAACAAACCCTAGACCAAGCAGGAACCCAGCCTTTTCCCCATCCTCATGAGAAGCGTTGAGGGCTGCGCTCATAGCATCGTCATAGGATGTGTTCGTGAGAACCCGATGCACAACCTACAAAATAAAAATATATATTAAAAACTTTTCTAAGTATAAAGAAAAGCGTGAAAAAACTACGGAACTACGCATACCTGCGACAACGCTTCTCGTAGAAGCCACTCCTTGGTGACCAGAGCCTCTTGGAGGGCAGCTTGAGCTTCATCACGGGCGCGTTCGGCTTTGTTTTTAGTAAGGTTGGCAAGCAACACATCTTTAGCTGTAGCCTCTTCAACGCCCTTCAGCTTACGCTTAGTGTGGTCAAGCATGCCCCTCTGGTCCAAGATCTCTTGGAGCTTCTTGGCGTCTTCCATGGCCAAGGCATCATGAGCCTGTTGGAGCTTCTCTAATCTGGCCTTAAGTTCTTCAACTTCAGTGCGTAGAGGCTCAGCAACAGCTTCAGCCTTGGTGGCCCTTTCGGTTGCGTTCCGTGCAGTCTCCTTAGCCAACCTAAGTTGTTCGTTAACAGCTTGGGTAGCCTTGGAACGGGCCTCGAGCCGGGCCTGAACTTCAACCTCGAGGGCCTTGAAGGCCTTTTCCTTCTCCGCAGCAATGGCGGCAAGTCTCCTGTTCTCCTCCCGGATAGTCCGCGCCTGAGCCACTTCCTGGCTACGCGCCGTCTTTAACTTGTCGTTTTCACGACAAAGCAACTCGACGCGCGGCTGCATCCGGGCAAGGAGAATCCGAAGCTCATTCGTTAGCCTACCCTCCTGGTAGCTAGACATGGCCTCCCCCAACGCACCACTTGGGGCGGCGTGGCGTGCCCATTCGACACAATCCGCAGCAGTCCGGAGGGTTGTTCCCCGACGGATACTCCACCGAGGAGCGTACACCTCGTTGGAATCACGAACTGCAATAAAAAAAACAGTTAAAAAAAAAGATGATAAAAGGGATAAGGCCAAAATATCCCCACGCACCTGTAGGGTCGACAACAGGTTGATAGGCACCAAACCCATCACCTGAACCCAAAGGATATCCATCCAAAAGGTCAAGGAGATGGGAAGGAGGCAAAGATGGGCTAGAAGCCCCAACCCTGAACGTACCTGAGGGACCGGCCGTAGTCGCCGGCGCCGGAGGAGGCATTGTAGAGGCCCCTGCTGTAGAAACCAACGGAGGTGAACTCACTGGAGGTGAACTCACAACCGTGGCCGTCGCTGCGGAAGAACCCGCAGGAAAAACCACCGCCGGCTCAGTGAAGGATTCCGTAAAGATGGCACTGACAGCCGGCGAAGATGATGTTACAGTTGGAACAGTTGCCTCAACGGGATGAGCAACTGAACCAATGCTGCAAACAGGCGCAGCCGCCTGGGTCATCGCCTCGGGTAGGTTGACCAAACCTACCGTCATGGGTCCAGAGATGCTCCATCCCTCTCCACTCTGGAATGCGGTTGCATCCACGCCTGCACGAAGACAAGATATATAAGTATGATGGCGGAAAGATATGCAGTTAAGCTGAATATAATTTATACTTACGAGTTTTCTTGAGCTTGAAGGTTCTGACAGGCGGGGACGAACCCGATGGAGCCGGCCTCTTCATGCCGGTCACCGTCGTCGTACTGGGCTGCCCGGAGGTGACAGCTGTCTCAACCTCCGGAAGAGTGGTCTCACAATCACCATGGTTCCCCACTGCCTCCTCGCTCTCGGTCTCCGAGTCAGACCGGTTCCCCTGATCGGCAGTGGAGGCAACCTTCAACTTGCCCTTCGCGCCAGCAGCCTTCTTCTTCCTCACGAAGAAAGGACCATCTGCGGATTCCTCATCAGAAGATGACAAAATTAGAGGAATTCCAGCAGAGGTTTGAGCATGGAGAGGGCGGGGGTTAAAGAAACCCTTACCTGGCCGCGTGGCGCTCAGAATCTCGTGGCCTGGCGGGTAGACCTCCACAAACCGATCCGCCGTTTGCTCCAGGATGGGCAACTCGTTCTCATCAAGAGCACGAGTACCCAGCCGAGCGGGACCAACCGCTCTCACGCGGTTGCAGAAGCGACTGCAAGTTGTTTCCCTCTGAAAATAAAAAGAAAGAAATGGTTAGAACAAAAACCCTAAATTAGCAAATAATATGAAGCATACCATAAGGGATAGAGTTCAAACCGTATTCGAGGACGATGGGAATCTGTGGCGCCTCTGCCCCAGCACCTTTCCACACCCGGCTCATACCGAGCATCACCATCCCAGACTCCGCAAATCGGTAAACCGGAGTCTGGATCCGGGAGATCTTGGTAAACCATTCCGCCTCCTGGTAGTTGGAGGCGTGAAGGTTGGGGAGTGCTCTCCCGTTCTTGAATGTCATCGCAATAGGGACGACACAGGCAGAGATATAGAAGAACTCCCGCTTCCAAGACCGAAAACTGCGCTCGGTAGCACAGATCTTCAAACCCTTGATCCGAGTGACCAAGGTGTACCAGCCTTGGATGCACCTCCAAGAGTAGAAGGTCATCAGGCGGTCGACGCGGGGCTCCACACCCAGAATGAGGCACACCCATTCAAAATGGCGGATCTTGGCGATCGCCATTGGGTGTACCTCCGTCAAGTGTACACCGTGTTTCTCCAAAACACGGTACACAAACTTCGTCAATGGGAACCTGAGATTCCCATAGATGAAGAATGCAGCAACACCCCTATCTTGCCCTTGGGGGCATCGTACACCGTCTGGTGAGGCTCAGGAAACTCAGGCTCGAAAGGCTCGAGCATGAACTTCTTGACGATGTACTGATAAAGGTCGACGGAAAGAGCGCACTCGCCAGCAGTACTCTTATCGTCCTTGTCAGAAGTGGACGTTGGGTTCTCGATATACACGTCGGACTCTTCGGCGGTGACTTCTGGATCGTGAAGGGAAGACATGTTGGGGATGAAAAGAAGAACGATTTCAGGAGAATGCTCGACAAAAGTTAGAGTATTCGCCGGAAATCGCTTAGAAGAAGAAGGAAGTGAAAGTGTGAGTTGAGATGCATCCTCTCCTCCCTTTATATACTCATCGCAATGAATGCGATGAATTTAATGCGGAGAGAGGAAAGCGCAGGAGCAATGAGAAGATGACACGTGAAAAGCAAGCTGGCAACAGCTGTCGACAGGACGCGTGCCGTAAGGACGCGTGCCGTAAAATTCGCGCCCACGCGCCCGAAAACTCGCGCCCACGCGCCTGAAAAAGCGTCTGGAATGACCATATAATGTCACGTCGCCATAACTTCCAGCATGTCCTGAAACTGTCAGAAGAAACCGTCGGAAGACGCTAACGTCCCTTCAACGGTTTGGACTGTTCTTATCCTTTCACCAACTCTTCGAATTTCAAAAAGATTCAAAAAGACTCAAAAATAAGAGGGAATATACCCCCTTACCTTGGGAAGTAAAAAACCATAAGACAAGTGCGGGTACAGTGTCAAGGCGAAACCCTTCACATACTTAGCACTTGCAGGGAATTGAAGCCAAGAAGGATCTTATGGGCCGTGCTTGCGGAAAGGGAAATAACACCTCCGTATAGCGGGAACGTTGAGAACTGGCTTGTTTGAAACTTCAAGGAGGAATTGGTGGTTTAACATAACTGATCACTATGTCCAAAACTACCAAAACCTCGTGGAGAGCCTATACAAGTGAAACTCAACACTCCCGACTAGTGGAGAGGTTAAACACCTACCCGCATCATAACCAAAGATCAGGCAGAAAAGTCGGGAATTTCTGCAAGTGACATTAGGAAAACCGCGGGAAGAATCCCCACGGAAAACCTTAAAAAACAAAAACCTCTTTCAAAACCCCTTGCTTAAAGTCCAAAAGTTCACCTCACTAATTCATGAGAAGAACAATGGACTGGGGGGACTTGAAGAGGTAGGTCTCCGCAAAGCCCAGTTGGACCCGCAAGACACACCTTGATGGGGTACGTCTGCGCAAAGACCAACTGGTTCCGCAAGACCCACCATGCTCATAGAGATGAAGACCTTACACGCAATAAGCCAGCTGTTCCCGCAGGAAAGCCTCCCTTGGTACAGTACCCTGCCTGTTCCCGCAGCTATGGGTACAAGCTGAGAAGGAAGGCTACCCGCACTAACAGTAAAGCTACACGCATAAGGCACTAACTTTTAATACTTCAGCAATGTCACCTGAAGAAGGAATGAGCAAGGCGGGAATATTCCCGCCCAAAAGAGCCAGTTCGTATGCTTCTGGAAGATCTTTTGTACTATACCTGCCAGGTATGGACAAAATAGACAAGATCTGACCAAAGCAGCCCATGAACCAATCATAGGGTGACAGCTCACCGACAATAGTACGAGGAGGAGCATGCTCCAGTACAAAATGTCACTATCAGCCGTTGCCTACCCACCAACCCTCATCGTGGCACGTACATAGCCTGTAGTTGGTGGAAAAGGAATAGTACACAGCCGGCCATGTCACTATCAGCCGCTGCCTACCCACCAACCACCAGCATGGCACGTACGTAGCCCACAGTTGGTGGAAAAGGAGTATTATACAGCTGGTTGTACCTGCTTGGAAACCTACCTTCGGCTATAAATACTCCAACACCTTGGAACGGTATCAGGACAGATCATCTGATATTATCTTATCGTCTCTAGCTATTTCTCTTAATATACACTTATATTCAGAGTAATCTAGTCTGATTCTCACGCCGGAGGGTGGTCACAAGGAGGACCCCCCCCCCCCCCCCCTTCTCAGTGACGAGCTCACGGTGTCTGTTTTGCAGGTTGAGAAGAATAACCATATTTGCCGGACCTAACCCTCGTGGGAAACATCTACTTAACCCTAAGATTATCCTTAATCTGCCGGGGTCACTTAGTGTTTCTTCAACCGAAGTTATGTGGAGTGATTTTAGGAATGCAAAAATGTTGGTAACGAGTAACTACACTAAATATATATATATATATATATATATATATATATATATATATATATATATATATATATTTTGCCAATTTATAGAAAGCAACTACTGCAGTTTAGTTTTGAGCTTTATTTGTTTTCACTATAGGTGTCTGAGAAACCAAATATGTCGTATAGTTGTTTTAAGATATTGCAGGGCTCTCTGAATTGATATTTGGAGAAACAGAATACATATGTGGCATGTTGGTTGTGTTTTTGGCAAAGTTGACTATTTTTTTGTTTGGTCATCTACTCTTCTTTAGGTTTCATCTTTGACTCTTTGCTTTGGTTAAGAATTTATTTAATTTATGACAAGAATTTTGGACCATTATATATGTTTTGTGTAAAGAACATCAGATTTACCGAAAGAATTTAATTACCTAGAAAAAAAATAAGTAAAAGTATATCAAGTGGGATGTCTATTTAAAAAGAAAAAAATTACTTGTTTTAATGGTGTAACTTGTTCAATTAAACCATTTCATATGCTTAACATGTTTTAATATTAAAACACAAAACCATGTTATTAATATTCTAGTTAGGCTATGTGTAGTGGAGGGCGGTGTTCCTTTGTCGCCTAGGGGGCGGTGTTCTCGCCCATGTCGCCACTTGTCGTCCCTCTTTGCTG
Organism: Bidens hawaiensis; assembly: GCF_021521415.1. NCBI lineage: Eukaryota > Viridiplantae > Streptophyta > Magnoliopsida > Asterales > Asteraceae > Bidens > Bidens hawaiensis. The sequence goes on along the minus strand of NW_027491209.1, from coordinate 962,457 downwards.
CCCACAACACTTTGTCTAAGAGGTTTTATTATTGGAATGAGGAAATGGTACTGGGTACTGGTACCGTCTGTATCATTTCGGTACCAACGTTTTGAGGTTTGGAATCGGTGGCACATCGATATTTCACCTAATATTTGCCTCCGGCACCGGTACCATACCCATCATTTTTGGTACCCATGCTGATCCGGAAACCTCAAAAAGTTGGTACCGAATTGATACTGACGGTACATGTTTCGTACACTGGTACCGGTTTGGATTGTTGAAGTCCAATTTCCCCTTAATCGTGTGCATTTGTTTTGATTTTGAGTGTTCCCCGATGAACACTCCTATGTATGGGATGATTATGTTGTGAATCTTAATCTTAATAATCATTCGTAGAAGGGAAGTTAATGACGCTAAGAAAAGGATTAGACATATTTGGACTTCTGTAACTCTTTTCTTTGTGTATAGTGTACACGGATCTCTTGTCCATTTTTTAATTCTACATACAGTTTGCCTTGTTTTATGGACTTCTTTGTGTACATTGAGTCGTATTAGCTTCATTATTCATTTAATATATGCATTTGATTCATTTAGTTATAAGATTGTTACATAGCTATACGCTTAGAACTCGATGGTTTATGTTTCGACTCTAATACACGAGCCATAACAACCAATGCAGTACCATACGCACATGAATGTGATACGAACCCATCACACAAGAAGGGATGCACACCAAAGTCAAAGCTATTTATTGGACCTAGTCAAAGTCATAAGGAGTCAAAGTTGCTTAATTATATCTAGTTCTATTGTAATATGGAGACTATCGTTTCTCGAACCGGGTCTTTTGGGTCTTTTATCTAAGTAATCGTATCATTTGCTTGAGTCTAGATTCTAGACTCTATCAGAATGGCACCCATAGATGTTACCAACACAACATAACACAAATCAACAAATTAATAATTTACAAAGAAAACAGAATATGCATGTTCGGGTCTACTGCTGTTGGAACCCTCAACAAACAGCAGCTTCTGGTAAAGTTAAACATTCATCAATATCTTAAATACAAAATATTGAATCACTTAGAATATTATAGGCACCATAAAATTGCCTTTTTAAACATGTTTTAGTCACAACTTCACACTAAAAACTCCCATTTTCTCAAATCACAATGAAGTAATACTCGCAAGTGTTGCCCTTTTCGGGCTGCTCCCCGAACTACTATTCGAAAGCGAAACAAAAGTACTTTTCTGTAAAACCCCGGTTGGTGATGACCCGGACCCCATATGATAACCAACCGCGTCCCACATTTCACTTGTCTCCACACCCGATGACCGATTCAACATTTCTCCTAGTGGACCCCCCATCGAGCTCGAGTTCCCCCACGAAATGGGAATCCAGTTCGATGCATGTTTCTGTGTTGGGTCATGGTCAAGGTCATTAGTCAAACCACCCAAACCCACAAGTTTCTCTCGAGCCGGAGAGTTTGATGACGATGAGAAATCTGAAGCCGTCACAGGAATCGACATTGAGAGTTGGGTCCAGTCCAGTTTAAGCGGCTCAACAAAATTCGAAAGTGGGTTCGGGTTCGATGCGCCATGGTCCAAAAACGAACCGTAATTAGTGGAATAGACTTGAGGTTCTTGTGTCCTGTTGATGGGAGTTGAAGCAATGGGTTGTGAAACTGGAGCAGATGAGGTGGAAACAAGTGGGCCCACTTTGGAATTGCTGGGACCGGTGACAGCTTGGCCATTTTGGCTTTCCACAGGCTTTCTTGAACGATGGCGGCCTCTGTTGATGTGTCGTTCACAGTATTTCTGATCCGGAACTGCATCTCGAGAGCACCTCCATTTTTTCCCGTCTGTTCTTCGGCACCTCCCTGGCTCCGGGTCCGTGGGACCCGCGAACCCCAGATGGAAAGTTCCCCATCCATCTTCATTAATTATTAAATGCAAATCAGATTCTGAAACAATCTAATAAAGTTCGGGGTGTGTATGAAACCGAAACGAACCAAATAAAAAATTGACAGTTTCGTTATTTTCAGTTCAGTTTCGGCTTTGTTATGACCAAAAACCGAAATAACCAAACACTAACGGAAAAACTCGTTTTTTAATAACTTATATAAAAATGATAAACTGTGTTGCCTAAATATTTTAAATCTAAATGTGCAACAATCAATTAATTGTTAAGTTATAAAAAAATTAGGCATTTCTTTTTGGAGTAAAACTTTAAATCCAAGTAGTAAAGACAAAAAAACAAAACCGAACCCGTTGTAAAAACAAAAAACCTAAAAAACGGAAACATAATGATTTTTAAAACACCAAATTTTGGGTTTTTGGTTTGGTTTTAGCCCAAAACCGAACGCATTGAAAAAAGCAAAACCAAGCAGTTTTCTAAAGCCCCAAAACTAAATCTTTGGTTTTTTGTTTGGTTTGAGCCCAAAACCGAACTATGCATACCCCAAATGAAAGTTATGTTAATTAAAAAGACATACAAGAACCAGGCGCGTATGATATTGAAGACAAAGATCCCGGAAACAGGAAACTGTTAAGCGATTTTCGGATCGGATTAAGCAAATTAGACGGAACCGGGACATTAGCAACAAAGTGTTTGTAGATTAAAGCTTGGTGTTCTAGCTCCAGCCATTGAGAAGGGGTAAAGGGTCCTTTGTACCTTGAAACAGGACCTCCATAACCATAACCTACAACCAATAATAAATCAGAATCTTGGTAAAAAAAAAAAAGATTTAGCAAAAAAAGGAAAAAAGAAAAGACTTGACAAGACTCCAAGAACAAAACTTGCTTCCAAATAACCCACATTATAGATGCCACTGAAAAGACCCATCACATGTTTACTAATGTGCATAACTTTAATGGGGACATGCATACTAGTAAATTCACATTATTAACAGTGAAAACCTACATTTTTATTCTACAAGTCAAAACAACAAGATCATATTAATATTCCATTATTCCATAAACACCATCTTAAAACCCAAAAAAAAAAACTATACAAATGTACGTCTTTTTATGCATAAGGTACAAGTCACTATAGCTATAGCTCTGGATTTAGTAACTTATGCTCTGGGGAGATAAGATTTACCAAACCAAAACCTAAAACCTATGACAACATTCGTTAGGTTTGTTCCTAGGATCCAATTTCTCCCTAAAATTAGTATTATTAATAATAATAATAATAATAACAACAACAGTAACAATAATAATAATAATAGTAATAATATACCTGTATTTTTAATGTAAGAATGTGAGGGTTGGTAGAAAGAAAAGAGTGAAGTTTGGTTTGAGTCTTTGTCGGATGAAGCAGAAAAGAAGCTAAGCATATTATTGGAGTCAGCAGCTGAAAGTGAGAGTAAAGAATCAGATCTCAAAGACATTGACTTGTTGGGTTGGTCAAAGTAATCGGTTCTAGAAGACTTGCAGGTTTGAAGAAAGAGTTGATGATGATCGTCAGATCTGTTGGTTTTATTATCATCGTGAGATAAAACACAAGTGTTGTCGAATGTGGCCATGGTTTTGTTTTAAATCTAGAAGGGGTTGTTCATGTTGGTTGGGTTTAAAAGGTGTGGAAGAAGACGACAGTGAGTTATGGAGGAGAGAGAGAGAGAGAGAGAGAGAGAGAGAGAGAGAGAGAGAGACATGAACAAATATGGACGGAAGTGAAGTGAAATGATTCAAAAGGGAGTTTGGAGTTTAAGATTTCATTGTAATCCACTATGGAAATATGTTGCAGATGAGTCCATGTTTTTTAAGGTTTTTGCAAGTTACACCAGAGTATTTTGTTTGCAAAGTGTTAACGTTTAATATGCTCAACCTTTGTTAAATCAATACATTTTTTATTTGTATTTTTACATGTTATAAACTTATTCGTGAGGTTATTAAACTAATTTTATTTTGTTTTTGGTATATTGTTAAACACGTGACTTTATTTCAAATAATGTGTTTTTATTTAGATTTGTTATGTTTTTAATTATTAATGTAATTGGCTGCCAAAGTAACTCAATTTTTTTGTTTTGTTAATATAAGCGTGATTTCCTACAAGGTCTTGAAGGGTTGTGTTTAGGGATGTTCTTTGGGTTTCAGGTTTTTCGGGTAGGGTTTTTTGGGTTTCAAAGTTTTAAATCTCAACTCGAAACCCAACCCAAATCTCTCATGGGTTTTTCGGGTTGGGTTAATCGGGTTTCGAGTATCTTAGAAAACAAAACAAAAAACAAAAAAAAATTAGAAAACTTCAATGCTAAAATTAAAACAACATATTTTTTTTTGCTCGTAACGCAAATAATCAAATGATAAACTAAGATAACTTTATAAAACAATGCAAAAGAAGAATAAAACTAAGTAACTGACTCAAACCATAATCTTCTTCAATCGGACGTGATTTGGTTGTTTCAATTACGGATTCTATTAGTAATAAACGGAAAACATAAATTAACAATAAACAATTGATCCATAATAGTTGGAATGACAACAATCGATTAGGGTCAGTAACAGATAACTTTCGTGGCTAAGACTAAGTCTATTATACCTAAAAATATATTTAATTTCAAAACTAAAAGTTTATTCTGATTTCTCGGGTTGACCCAAAACTTATAAATCAAACCCGAATTACTTCGGTTTGGGTACGGGTTAGTATCTTCTTGGGTTCGGGTTTTTCGGTTCGGGTACGGGTTTTTTCGGGTTGGGTTTCGGATTTCGGGTAAAAGTGACAACCCTAGTTGTGTTGGTTTTAGCGGACACATTATTATATTATACAATTGATAAGTTTGGTGCCGCTTTGACGACACCATACTTATCAATTGCGTTTTTTGTTTTTTTAGTTATATTATTGTAACGAGATAACTGAAGCCGCTCAAATGTCAATTTTATGGTTTTTTGTTTAATTGACTTCCGGTACCGTAACAAACGTGATGGAAACCGACTGATTCCGCCTAGACCCATCGCCTCAATGTTCGAGACTGACAACGCTCGAGTTTTACCAACGCCCGAGTATACAGACGGACACCACCCCGTTCGTGCACCTCAATTTTTTTATTATCCAGATTTTTTTCGCTCGGTTACCGTAACGAAAACTGACAGAATGTCAATTGTGTTTTTTTAGTTTTTGTATCATAACAAACGTGCCAGAAACCGATCGAATTCACGTAGACTCACCGCATTTTGTTTTAATACGTATCGTAACAGATATAACGAAAACCAACCGAATGTCAATATTTTTTTTTGTTTTAGCTCCATAAGGAACGTGACGGAAACCGGTCGAATTCGCATCAACTTATCGCTCAATGCCCGACACCGAAAACGCTTTTGTTTTACCAACCTGTCCCGCGCCGGGTGAAACCCTAGTTATATATAAATATAAAAGTCTGGCAAGATGTTGAAGTAGATACAAACGCAAGGCCACTCATTGAAGTACAAGCGTTGGTCTAATAGTACCACTCAGTCTCACACTCCGTGCAATTGATGCTAACAAGTATATATGAGTATTCAACTTTTGTATCATTTTATGTGACTTGCTCAAGGCATGACTATAGTCGTACAAACCATTTCTTCGATGGGCTTCCTAAACGAGCAAATGGAGAAAACACCCAACTCATCATCCTACCATTCCCATGTATCTCCAATTATCTTTATTCGAAACTACAAATTTATAACAAAACATGTAAAATAATTTAGCTTAGGTTATGAAAGTCGATATAACTTTTACTTAACACTTAAACCAACCATTTTGTGATTTGTGAATGTGCAACTAGACGATCAATCTCATAAATTACTAGACAAACTCATGATCGTCATAATAGTTATTCTAAATTTAAATTTAGAAATGATATTATAGATAGATTATAAATTAGAAATATGATATAAATTAGTTCAATATATGTTATAATTTATTTCTCTAGTTGTTATTTATATTTTTGTTTATACCTTTTACAAAATTAATGTATATTTGTATCGACTGTACAATGTAGTATATAGTATTTATGTGGGTTGGGCATGCCAAAGAAAAAAAAAGATATATCTAATAGAAGGAATAGTATTCACAATTTGGTGGCTTGTTTGAACTTTGAAATACTAGGAAGGAGACCCTTTTTAACATAAATGACTTGGGGGCGTAAATTTTTAATTAGTTCTTCACTTTTCTTTCTTAAGGGCCCGAAACAATCACCAATGTATTTTAGACCGAGTGGATAAAGATCCACTTCTGTGCGTGTAATTTTCTTTAGGATGTTTGGTTACCTTATTCTAACTATTATCTTTGTATGTAATCTTTTGCTTTAAAGGAAAATGTACGTGTGACGTACTTTTGTAATATAACAATAACATATAGTAGTTTAAAATGATTAACAATAAACTAGTGAAAATAAACGAGGCAACAGTAGAGTGATGCGATTTTACAGTAGTTTTTAATTACCATGACATGATGGAATAACTCAAGTGAACGGTAAGCTAGCTCCACCTAGCTATAGACTATATAGCTTTGGGTCTAACACAATCAAAGCTTTCGTCCGTTGCTCCACTCCTAATATTGTCTGAGAACTAGCTCTGAGTTCCAACTACATAATCTCCTAATAATGTTAGAAAACTAGCTATGACTATATGGCTTTGTGCCTAGAATATTTAGAACTCGTAACCAACAAGGTCATTAGGTTCTGAGTACTCGATTGTTATTAAAGATCAAGTCACGCATTAACACCTTAAAATTATATTTTTGAGAACATAAAAATTGTTACATTTTCTTCACTTCTCTCTTTCTTTTCACCTATTTTCATTTCATTTAAAACTAGATAACACAGTAGCAAATTATGTGAGCTATTGAAGCTGAAGCCTACATAATACACACTTCAAAACAAACAGTAATTAGGGTGAGCGTAGTGGGGCGACATAATGTTAGATCGATTTGGGCTACAAGTGGGCGAGAACACCCCCTCCCCCGGCGATAAGTGGGCAACAAGTTGGGAGGGGGCATGATTATGTCGCTGGGTGTGTGAATAGAGGTGCTGACATGGAGATCAACTATAGGTGGGGGGCGACCGCCCCCTAGGCTACATGTCGCCCTCCTCGGCCACGTGTCCCCCCCCCCCTAAATTTGTGTAGCCCCTCACTACACATAGTCTTAGGGTTATCTACATGTGATAAACAATATGACAGTCATATTAGATTTTATCATAAAGATGAAAATAATTTTTAAGCGGACAAGAAAAGACATTATATATGTTTAGGGGTGTGCAAACGGTTCACACCCACGAGACTCTAACTGTAACATCGTAAAAATTTCGAGTTCAAAATGTCAACTTTTCAAAGTCTAGGGATTAAAATTGCCAAATTCCAAACTCGAGGGTTAAATTTGAAAATTCTGTTTTTCTGACTCATCGCGCTACGCGATGGATCAGAAGAGAGACCCATCGCGTACCGCGATGGGGTGTATGACAGCGAGACGCGTGGCACACCACGTGTCCACACGTGGCACATCGGTGGCCACGTGTCCCGACACGTGTCCACACGTGGCACGCCGTCCGCCACGTCAACTTAAAATATGTGGCACACCGTCTGCCACGTGGCAGACCTACGATGTGACTCACCTGGGCTACGTCGCGGTACGCGACGGGTGCCCAGGAGCCCGTCGCGTACCGCGATGGGATCCAATATTTTGCCTATAAATAGCAACGTCGAGACCAGCCATTTTCACATCAAAATTCAGTATTCCTCTCTCTCTCTAACATCTCTCTAAATCCCGACAATCATATTAACGATCCGCCTTGATAAGCGTGCCCCGATCCTTCGTTTGTGTACCGACGTTTTCTTGAAAGTTCGTGCCACCCTCCATCCACATACGACCAAGATGGTGATTGTTCTCGAAAGGCGTGTCATCAATTGTTGAAGATTGGTGTTCATCGTTTGGAGTGTTGAGAAAGTGAAGCGGTGTTGAAGTGCTGCTCGAGTTCCTAGTTTCCAATACGCCAATAAGGTTAGGCGTAACGACAAATCAATATAATATAATATTATATTCAAGGCTTAAGCCTTAAGTCGAGGTTATACTCGATACCTCGATAAAAGAAAAGAAAAGAAAACATAACAAAAAAATGAATAAAACAATGAATGATGGATGTTGTTAAATACGTATATATGTGTGTAAGTATATATGTATACTCTTTGTTGAAAATATTATTTAATGAATAAATGAGTATTCTTAAATAATAAAAGAAAAAAAATACGTTTCTTAGAGAAGAAGAAACGTCGGGTTTTTATATAAACTAAAGGTTTATAATTACTTTTAAACTAAAGGTTTTTAAGTAAAAGAAAATGAACTAAAGGTTCATCGAGGTTGAGATATAAAATAAGACTAAAGGTCTTAAGTCGGATCGTGTATCCGACTAACAAATGTTTATACTCGTACTATAGGTGCGAAATAAATAAGGGAAAGACCTTCGGACGGTGAGTGAAGCCGATCCCAAAGAGACAAGGTGAATACGCCCCAAAACTTTTATAAACTTGTTTTCAAACGAGTCAATCATGTTATGTGAAAGTGTTTACAAGGAACCACGTGTTCCTAAAACCATTATAAATAAGGGTATGAACCTAGCCATCAGGCTGTGGTATACGTATGTTTTGATCCTTACATAGGTGGTACTACGCGATGAATGGGCACATCGCACCACCCTTGGTCGTAGGACGCTCTCCTGCAGGGAGTACGACCGTTGTGTATATTTACGGGTACTTAACTAAGTCGAACGCTGCGGTGTTTGCTGAGGTGACCTAGAATAGAGGCTCGAGTTTACAATGTGTTGTTTGACTTTGTTATTCCTAAGCCACGATGGGCCGAGACAGGCGTAATCTCGAGGGGTAACAAAGTAAAAGAAATTATTTTTGCGTCAGCGTGTTCACCAGCATTCGTTGCTGACGTATTTTAATTACATTTTGCAGGTGAACAAGATTAGCGCTTGGAATGTCGAAGTGCTACATTTTAATCCGATGGCTCGGATATGTTTTATAATAACTTAAAGTGGTGGTTTGTAAATATAAACAAGTAATGTTTTGTTAACAACTCTAACGGATGTTTTATAATCCCGTCTTTTTGAGTGTATATATAAATGTTACATTTTGATCCTTAAAGTTTTATAAGTCTTCCGCAAACTAACGTTACTATGATTTATTTACAATTGTGGTACCAACATATGCGTCACACTCCTAGGCCGTGTTTTGGGGTGTGACACTAACTGGACCCGTTGGTTGGTATTCTCAGGACATGGGACCGACCCTATTGTAAAAACTGGATCCGATCTATTCAGGTTTCAAGGGTCTTACCCAGTTTAGTAAAGCGAAAATGGTCAGATCCGCAAGACTCTAACCGGATCCCTCTATGTACAACTAAGTAATTAAAACCTCAATTTCCCGACAATCGCACCAAAAATCGACTACCTTTTTTATTTTCTTCTTGATCAATGACAACTGAAGCATTCTAGTTCCGAGTTTAGGAGCCTAGGTAATAGTATTCCAATCAAAGAGCTGACAAAGGGATACAAGTCAGATCCTAGATGTATCGGACCACAATGTTAGAGACGAGATGCAAAGGATGAAATATCTAATACCACATCGATATAAAAGGAGCAAAAGATTTTAAAACAAGAGGGATAGATAGGAAGAATTCCTTTAATGCACATATAAGCTGTGGAGCCTCATCCTTTGTGGTATGGTTGTAAAGGTTTTAGTGTTACCTAGTAGAAATTAAGATTTAAGCCTCACAAAAAAGGCAAAAGAGTTAATAAAATTTAACTGTTAAAAACAAAACATAAGTTGTAGAATTAGAATTACATCAAAGAGAAAATTAAATGCTAGTATAAAGATATGGTCACATAGCATGACGTGTTAGGGTAACAACTAACAAGAAAGGGTTTACTTATGGACCTATCACGTGACATGCGCTACCTCCCCTGCTTCCCTCTAGGTTTAACTAAATGGAGTATATTACTCTCTCTAGCCATAGGTCCCAAGTCCCAGCCATGTTTCATTGATTCACAGCACTTTTCTTTGGGTAATAAAAGGGTTGTGTAATCAGGCCGGCTCAAGGGTTATTATAGGGGAAGGTGGCACAAGTAAGGTTAAGTTTTATTGTTTCAAACTACAAAGTAAACCTATCGCAACCTATGTGGGTAGATTGAGTAATTGCAATTCAAGGCAAACTTTTCCATGAAAAATATTAAAACATAAATGTGTTATTAATTACTAGACTGGTGCCCGCGTGATGCAGCGGTGTAATTTGAACATGTTAATCGCGTACAAATATAAGGGTTTATGGTTCGGTTAAAACCTTCAAATCTTTTTAATCGGTCGTTGGTTTGACTTATTTTTTCTTTTTCTTTTTTACTTTCGGTTTGTTGGTCGGTTTCAAAATTTTCAAAACGTAGTGAACGGTTGGTTCGCAGTTTATATCGGCAACCGGCCATATGAAACCAGAAAATACTGTAAATTAACCTAATTGCAATATGATTCATTTTGTAATCTTTGTTGTTATTATTTCACGTCTTAGATCTTCCATTAATAATTACCATTTATGTGGCTAAAATTATCATTTTTAATTTATGATCATCTCAAGTATTATATTATGTTGGTTTTTAGTTAAAATTGATGGTACACTTAAATTATTAATTATTTTATACTAAATTTATTATTAAAGTTTAAACTGTGAAACCAAACTGGAACCAGGTCGTTAGTAACGATTCGGTTTCAACTTTCAATGGCTGAGTTTGGTTTTGGACAAAAAATCAGTATTAACGGTTAGACTCACAAGTTTAACTTAAAAACCATCAAAACCAACACTGAACACCCCTACGTGACATATTAATTTATTTAAAATGAAAAAAAATTACAACAATATCATATCCAAATTAAAGAGAATAAAATGTTCATTTTTATGGTGCAATTTGTTTATAAAAAATTAACGTATGAAAAGGCTATAGTCGTTTAAAAATCATGGGTGTGAAGTTAGTTTACAAGTTAAATTAAAAACATAATATGGTAAAAGACGAGGGACCAAACTTGTAAGTTGAATGGACTGTGTTTAAAAAACTTGTTTACCCTTACTAACACATTACCTCATGCTTTAAGTGTTGTAAATTACTTAAAAATGGGTGTCTTAATTTGCCCTTGTTTAGTGTATTATATATAGTACTAGACGGGTGCCCGCGCGATGTAGCGGGAAACCCAGACTTTGGTAATCTCATTATAAGTTTATGTGTGTTCATTGTTCGGTTTGAAAGCGTTCAAACCGATCATTGGTTTAATTTCACGATTGATTTTTTTTCTTTAACTTTTAGCCAACCGATTTCAAGTTTCAATGGGGTGGTTTCGGTTTTCGACGACAAAAAGGTTACTTAAAGTTTGGACCACAGCTTAATTTAAAAACCATCAAAACCATATCGCAAACACCCATACGTAAAATTTTGTTTTTTTAACTGAAAAAAACTAACAATATGATAATCAAATTAAAGATAATAAAATTCTCGTTTTTATGGTGCAATGCTTTATAAAAAATTTTAACGTATAAAAAAGTTATGACCGTTTAAATTCCGTGGGTGAAGTTGGGTTAAAAGTGAAAATTAAAAGAGTATATAGCTAAAAGATTAAGGGTCATAGTTGTAATTAATGTTTAAATTTACAAAAGATTATTAAAGTTAGAGGATTAAAATTGTAAATATTTTTAATGATTTGAAATTGTACTTGATTTATCCCTTAAAAGACTATATTGTCCTTTTCAATATGCTTTGTTGAGTTGTAAGTTAGTACTAAATTTTGTATTTTACTTAAAAGCAAGCGTCTTAATTTGTCCATCTTTCACTCATTATATATAGTATAAATATAGAATATTATTACACATAAATACCACTAACGTTTCAACATTTTTATTCAATCAAATCTTTCATCATTTTTATGCACCCAAACCTTCACATTTTCATTCACTCAAACCGCTAGTGACTAATTTCTCAAACGATAATCTTAGGATATTTTTTTAAACGATAGTAGCATACAATTTTTCAAGCTGAAGAGGAAGACATGGAAACATCATTTAGTTTAATTGTTATTTTTTGAGTTGTCATATTTTATTTTTTTGGTTTTCAGTTATGTCATATAAGGGTTTTCTCGGATCAAATGACGAGTGCATCCAATATTAAAAGGAGTGCATGGTTGATTTGTTTATTGTAAATGTGTACTTGAGTTTATTAATAAATTAAATAATTAATGTCACTTTATTATTAGTATCTTTTGAGCCTGAGCAAGTAACGTGACGCCCCGCCGTATTCTGTCGAAGGTCGGGATGTGACATTGGTCTTAAGTGAATGTTTTTCTTGGATTGAAAGGTGAGTGTGTCCGATATGATGAATTTAACTAGTAGTCAATTTGAATGATTCGTTGGCCATTTAAAAAAATAATAGAAAAACAAAAACAAAACACAACACTGAGATAGGAGTGTTTTTATTATTTTTATTTCATTTTTACAATTTTTTTTTAATACCTGACAATACAAAGTAATAATTCATTTCATTTCCATAGGTTAATCAAACAAGAAAAAGGGATGACAATGATCAATTTTATTCATTTATCCATTCCATTCCTTCTTCCATTTCATTCCCCCTTCATTCTATTACTTTTAACCAAACATACCTTAAGAAAACATACAATTCAAACGTAGATAGTATTTGTTATGCAAGAATGAAATGCGGAATGTAATGTACCACCGTAAGGGAATGAAAGAGAAAAATGTTTTGTTGGTCAATCGAATAAAATCACCCAGTGGAGCACAAACCGGTTAATTGGTTAGTTGAAAACATGCTCTTTTAAAAGCTAGTTAGACCGGTTAATCGAGTCGGGTACTACCCGGTTTTCAACCCAAAAAACCGTAACCGGTATAACCGGTTTTGGGTATAACCAAGTCGCTTAACCAGTAAATAACCGAAAAAAACAGTTTATAAAAAATAATTAAAAAACCTAAAAAACGTTTACAGTTAACCGGTTCTATAACCAACTATTAACCCATTTTTGGGCCAAAATGTATAACTGGTTATAAACCGACGACCATAATTGAATATAAACCGGTTTTTACGGATCGGGTAGTAACCGGTTATGTTTCAAGGTACAAACCAATTAGCAACCGGTTAACCAGTTAGCTTGTGCACCTCAAGAATCACCTATTACTTGTCCATTCTATTCTCCATAAAACACCTCAAATTCATTCTAGACACCTCTTTGATTTTTTTTTTCTCATTCAATTCCCCCTTTCACCCCCTACATCACCCTCCACCACCCTCCTCCATCAACACCGCCACCGTTATCACCATTACCCACCCATCACCACCAACTACTGCCGCCATCACCCCAATCCCACCACCACCAGCCATCACCAATACTGCACGCCATCCACCACCTCTGCCCATCACCCACCGCCACAACCTCAAACAACCGTCACCGCCCACCGCCACCTACAACCATCACCCACTACCACAATCATCACCACCGCCGTTAGTCTGTCACTCACTACCATTTTATTTTATTAATTTGTCTATTCTGCCCACCAAATAACACAGAGTAATGACTTATTTCGTTTCTTTAAGGTAACCAAAAATTTCAATAGAATGGTACTTATCCATTTCATTGTTTTCTATTTCATTTCCTCGTCCATACCATTAATTCATATCGTACAGACCCTTAACTTTTTACTGAGTAGTAATATATCTAACATTCTAACTAATACTTCTAATGGGATCAAAAAATGCAAGTGTGATTTTTGTTGTAATTTTAATGCCTATGAACTAGAAGAGTCTGAAAATGAGACTCCAAAAATTGATGAGTTAAGGTTAAGACTTAAGAGGAGTTACTTTTAGTTTGGCACTACAACCTGCTCCCTGTCACCTTGTGATAACACTTTTAACTGCGGTCCAGTAAGTACCGCTAGCCATCTTAAACTCTATTGTGGAACGTCTTGAACCATCTTGAACTCTATTGTGAACCACTATAAGGACACTTACCGAAAAGAAAAAAAGTCATATAGATAAATAGATACTTATAGAGGTATAGGTACTTTTATAAAGTGAAAGAAAACATAACTAACATTTCTGATAAGGATAATAGGTATACATTTTTGGAATTTGTTTACAATAAAATTAAAATGATTTATAAAAGGCATCCAAGAGAAATATGGGTATGGGTGGGCCATGAATGATAATGGGTATCGGATGGAGTGAAGGTAAGGTTCCATTCCCATCACCATCACTGTCATCCTTACCCACAACCACAGCCACAACCATCTTCATAGATTGTGCTCATTTAAAGGGAACAAACTCCTACCAACTAACATGCTCCCCAAAGTTGGTGGCTAATTAACTCTCCCTTTAATAACTTATCACGTCACTCCTTCAATTTTTATCTTTTTCTTATTTAATTATTTCTTTGACTAAATGATCTACTCAATAACTAATTTCATATCAAAGATCTAACACATACTATTATTTGACCATGCTCAAGAATCCAATAAAGTGACAAAAAAACAACACATTAGAAAGAGGCTAGATAAATAAAAAATGACTAGTTAACTAATGACAATGGTTATTCACACGTTCTTTTTGTTTATTCACACACTCTCTTAACACACATATTATCTTTATATACACCATATAAAGGGTGTATGAATAACACATCCCATACTAATTATAGAATGTAATATATATATTTTTGACATTTTTAATATATACAAATTCTATTAACTTAACAATTAGATTTGAATGTAGTCATCAACAAAATGTACAACTACAAGATTGCTTTTTGTTAAGCAAATTGGGCCCGTGCCTGTTGGTAGTTGGTAACCTTATAATGAGTTTATAACCGGCCCATGGACCATTAAAAAAAGCAGCTAATCAATACTCTACTCTCTCTCTCTCTCTCTCTCTCTCACACACACACACACTCACATCAATCCAGATGAAAATTTCAAAGATAGGTTAGCTCATTCATATCCCTGCCCCCCTGAAGACACATACACATCACACACCACCCAATGGTGGTGTGCCACATCACCAAATCCAAATCTATCACATTTGATGGATTTTAGAAGGTGTGGTGTGATAGGTTTTGGTATACATATATATATATATAAATATAGGTTTTTGTGTGAGTGAGAGGAGCGTATTTGGGGTATATATATATAGAGAGAGAGAGAGAGAGAAAGAGAGTTCCATCACCCAAACCCACTAAATGCGTGATGGCCATCACGCTTGAAAAATGACCGGCGGCGGTGTTGGGAGGCATATCACGCGTGATGGGAGGCATATCACGCAGTGCCCCGCCCCCTGACCTCGGTCACTGCGGCTTTTCGCTTAGTATGATAAATTTCACGATTTTGTCTGAAATATTTTTAGATATTGAGCACCCAGGAGCAATTTACTTACGAGACTTAGTTGACATTCATAAAAAGTATCTAATGAATTATGAGTTCAATACATCCTCTTTAGCAGAAAGATGAATATTCCTTGCTCATTATCAGACAATTACTTATTCACAAACTTTGTGTGAGGCTAGTTTTCATTTACCATCTCATGAAAAACCATTTTCGCTCAGCTTGGCCTTATCATCTTTAGGGGTATTTTAGTGATAGGTTCTATAGGAGCTGGACGATCTTATTTAGTCAAATACCTAACGAAAAACTCCTATCTTCCTTTCATTACTGTGAGGTATCGGTTTGTGACTTCGGTTATCGCTGTGACTAAGCCCAAGCTTCGCCACTGTGTATAAATGTTTGTGTGTACGAGTGAGAGAAATTGAAAACTTAAGAAGACTTCATTTATAATATTTTTAGATACTTTTTTCTTAGAGTAAGTTGCATCTATGAACAGTAAATACAAACAATAATATATGGATGGACTATTAAAATAGATTGTTGAAATGTATGGAGTTAATGGTTTTGACCCACAAGCTTTTGCTATGTCTTAAACCTCTACCACCATTTTCTTAGGAGGCCTATGTTTGCTGCTTTGATATCACGGATCATAAGACTGCCTTGAGCTTTAGAAGCAGGATTTTGTTTCATGAAATCCAACAAATATATCTTGAAGTTTGGCGAACCCCAACCCATAAGAATATTCTTATAATTCTTCCAAACCTTACAATGGTGTTTTAAAATTGACACGATATAAATAGGCGGTTGATTACAACTTTAGATAACATGATTGTTAAGCCCCAAAACCCGGATATGACGCCAATATTGGATTTCCACATAACACTCAATGGAACACTTTCAAAACTCACATGATATAGTTAAAATTACACGTTAAATTTTCAAACACACTTTACACTAGGATGTCAATTGTCTTCATCAAGTAGCCCGAAGATGTCATTCAACTACACACCTAAGCTCACTTTGACAGAGACCTATTAAAATGGTTCAACTTACGTTGGCGAGAGTCTATAACAAAGTATAGTTAGTATCAAAACCACATTTAATATTTTAAAACACATTATTATATAGGGTGGTCTAGACACCTGCCACCTCCCAAAAAAAAACACCACACACAACACCCCCCCCCCCCTTTCTGACATCACACATTTAATGTTAGCTCCATACACATATTGGATTCAGTTGTGCATGAAACATTACAACATGAGACTCATTGTTTTGCCACCGTCGTTGACTTCACATTGTTTTTCCACCAATGTGGATTTCACACACTCACACACGATCATCATGTTTCCCCAACATTGAGTTAAAACCTTGAAGTACTTTTCCACACTTCTAGTTTAAAAACATTCTTTTCACCACACTTTTACTACTTAAGTGATCACACACACACACAACTCACATTGGCAAGTAACTTACATAGATATGTAATATAAGCTCACCCATTGGGTCATTTATGTGAACTCTCTTATATCGATTCCTCTACATAAAACAAATTCATGTTAAATCACCTATACAAGTCCATTCACACTAGCACACTAGCATAACCTATTCACACCATACTAACCAATTTTACCTAAGTTACTCCAATCATCAAACGCACTGTCCACTGTTCACACAAATTGTTCACACATACACAATAATGTACCAAGCATATCATAATCATCACCCACATGCTATTTATTATTTAATAACACTTGTTATTAGTAACACACTTGTGGCTTTCTAATATGAACCAAACCCCACACTCAAAAGTCAAAACCACACTTTAATGATGCTGAAATATTACACTTTAACCACATTGTTCGTATAACTTAAACTTGCATATCAAAACCATCACAACCTAGTATTAAGGTTAATTACCGCACTCAATGCCGTGATCATAGCACTCACAAAACAACCCTAAAAAACAATAATCACGTTCGGTTCACTCAGGTTAATCCTATGTTAGACGATTACCACATATTCAAATCATTCATATACACTTCGTACTCAAATCAACTCAAAACGCTTAGAAAGTTAGAGAAAGATGACATACATAACTCACCTAGATCGATTCAACAGTACACGTTCGTTTGGCCCTGAAAACACCTAAACAACCACACTATTGCCGCACTTCCACCTCCAGTCGCCACTGGTAACACTTTCTCACACGTTAACGGGTGACTAGTAGTGAATCACCACCCCCACCGCTTTCAACTTCTCGTACTCACAAAAACCTTTTTCAGGTCCCAAAACCAACTTTTATGTCTCCAAATTTTCTTTCCAACACCGCATTGCTGCATGTAGCCGCCGTGACCCTTCATTACTTTTCGTTTGAGCATTAGAATATACCACACCATTTGGTTCATTGCTTCCCTGGTTACCCGTCCACCTCTCTCTCTTTCTCTCTCTCTCTAGTTGTTGCATACCACCACTCATCACCAGCAGTTGTTGCCGCCTCCACAAACAATCGTTGCCACCACCAACAATTGGTTGGTAGTTCGGATTTGGTTTATCCTACAGACACCTCCCAAACACATGAGCACCATGAATCACCACACCCCACGAATCCTTTCTCACTTTAATTTCTCTCTCTCTCTCTCTCTCTCTATATATATATATATTCGATTATGATGGGGAGGATATGTGGAGAGTTGGTTGTAAACCAATTCAAATTTCCAATATCTCACTATAACTCCCAATTATCATTACGTGCACACCATTTTAGTTAACTGAAGCGGTAGACAGTGGCAGATGTAGCTCACAACTGAAGGATTAATCTTGAATGAGTAATATAGTTAAGGGTTTTATTTTTTTAAGTTATAATTTAGTTATTTGAATTGTAGTAGGTTTAGGAAAGGTCTTGTCTTGGAGAGCAAGTTAAGTAGGTCTATAAATAGGCTTTAGATTATTTGTTTAATTTAATAGAGTCAAGTGAGAGTTAACAGAGAGTCAAGGAGTCTCATCTCCATTTACGTTTGATAACAGAGAGTCAAGTGAGAGTTAACATAGGGTCAAGGAGTCTCATCTCCATGTACGTTTGATAAGTTCGTTTGTTATGTTCGTTTATTATATGAAAAGAGTCGTGGGTTGTTACCCCAATATATCGTGTTCATTTGTTTGATCTAATTGTTTGATCTATCTGGGTCAACAATTGGTATCAGAGCTTAGGCTAGTTCAAAGAAGAGGGTTTGATTATCTATTTTTTTTCGTTTGATCACCGGGTTCGTTCCGTTGCCGTTTGCTGTTTGAGTGAGAAAAAGGATTTTAGTAGTTTGAGGTTTGTGCACCATATATATTAAAAAGGTGTAGTATTGTTATTATTATTATTATCATCCAAGTAGCCACGTGAAGAAGCCAAAGGGCTGTGATCGAAGAAAATAAAAAGAAACAACAGGGTAGCAAGTTGGAATTAACAGCAAGCAGGCCGGCATGTGAAAAAATTACTATAATTCAATTAAGTAAAATAGATATAACACAATAAAATTCAATCGAACTACAAAGCATAGTCGATCAAGATGGAGGGGTTTCTAAAAGAGTATGGTTTTTGGGATGTTATTGAACCTACAATCAATATAACTATAGATGAAAGGAAGATGTATACAGCGTTGGGGTTCATATGTCAAACCCTACCGAAAGACATCTTGGTACAAGTTGGCATACTTATGAATGCTAAAGAAGTATGGCGTGCTTTGAAGATTCAATTTCTCGGAATTGATCATGTACGAAAGGAAGAAGACGAAAAAGCAGCTCAAGAAGCCGCTAAGAAAGAAAGATTGTATGAGATCGTTGAGAATGAAAGGTTGGATGCTATTGTTCAAGAAGAACAAGCATGTAATAATGAAGCTCAGGAAGCTACAAAGAATGAAGAAGCTTTGCAAGTTGTTTTGAGAAGTGAAGGCAAAGAAAGGTTGAATGAAGAAAAAGAAAAAATTTCTTTAGAGGAAGAAGAAGAGAAGATGGAGAATCTTAAGGTATGTTTATGACTCAAACAACCTTGAAGAAGAGAAAATTGATAAGATAAGTGAGCAGAAAGGAAGCAATAAATCTGCTACTGATGATGATGAGAGGAAGGATATTGTACTGAATGAAAGGAATGATGCAGCCACCTGGTCTGTAGATTTAAAAGTTTGTGTGAAAGTCAACAACCGAGCAATTGTGGATGAAAAGTCATAACCGAATGAAAGGTTAAGAAGAATTTTCAGAATGAAATGCCCAATAGGGCAGATAAAGAAAGAAAGAATAACACATATGCAAGTTTTGTTAAGCGAAGAAAGAAAAGAAAAGTTAGAAAGAAAACCGTGGAGAATGAAGTTGTATCTGGAATCAATGTGGGAGGTTTGAATGATGAGCGTGAAGAACTTGTTAAACAGGTCTGTTACAAACAACTAAAAAAAGGATAAAGATGAACCAATGATTATAGTTGAAGAGTTGAGAGTGCTATTAGGAATTCAAGACCTTGGTGGTACAAATGAGATGAACAATTCAAGATTAAGGGGGATGAATGAAGGATTAATCTTGAATTAGTAATATAGTTAAGGGTTTTATTTTGTTAAGTTATAATTTAGTTATTTGAATTGTAGTAGGTTTAGGAAATGTCTTGTTTTGGAGAGCAAGTTAAGTAGGCCTATAAATAGGATCTAGATTATTAGTTTTATTTGATAGAGTCAAGTGAGAGTTAACAGAGAGTCAAGGAGTCTCATTTTCATGTACGTTTGATAAGTTCGTTAAGTTTGTTTATCATGTTAAAATCGCGGGTTGTTACCCCAATATCTCGTGTTCGTTTGTTTGATCCGTCTGGGCCAACAACAACCAAGGGTAGCAGATACTACCCCTCAACTTTTCATTTGTAGAGCAATTTTTTTTCTTTTTTGATCGGTTTTCGTATTTCATTACCCCTGAAAAAATATTGCGTTACCCCTTGTTTGTTTAAAGCCCAACCAATTTAAAAGTTCAAAATAAATAAAGCCTTAACAAAGTTAATAGCCCAAAGCAAATAAAAATCATTAACCTTTTGTTTCTTTTTATTTGAACGTGAAACATCCAACTAAGCAGGCTCAAACAAAAATAGGCTCAACAAAATCATCATTTAAAAGTTCAAATCAAATAAAGCCTAAACAAAGTTTATAGCCCAAAGCAAATATAAACCATTAACTTTATTTTCTTTTGTTTGAACGAGAAACGTCAAACATAAACATGTTCAACAAAATCATCATTTTGAGGTTGAAGTGTTTAATACGATTTTGGATATGCGAATTCAAGAGCTTGGAAAGAGATTTAATGAGGTCTCAACTAGTTAGAATATATGTTCGGTTTAAATCTATGAGATTCGTTTTTCAAGTTTAACATATCTAAGATAGTGACATTTTCGGGGATGCATTATTTTGATTTTAATAATGAAGAAAGATGGTGTATTGCAGGTGATAATATGACCTTTTATCACACTTTAAAGGAAGATTATAAATTTGTAAAATTGGGTGGAATGCGTGACCTTGCTTGTGTAATGGTGGAAACCGGAAAGCACACTACTTTTCCTTTGGTTTATCGAATATTGAAGCTAGCGCTGGTTTTACGGATTGCAAATGCAACTGTTGAAATATGTTTTTTTCTAAAATGAAGCTTATCAATACGGGTTTGGGCAAGTGAATGTGTGATGGGAATTTGAACAATGCTTTAATTTATGCGGTAGAAATATATACGAATGATAAAGTAAAAGGAGAAGGTATAATGGCTCGATTACAAGTTTTCAAAAACAGAAGAGGGAAATTTGCACCGATGTGTTTATTTTATTTAATATCATGTTTCTACTTTTGTTTCGTTTATATTATATGAAATGCGGCTAACAAAATTTTTGAACGTTACCCCTAAAAAGTATGTTTAGATACGTCACTGGCCGTAAAATTCTATACATATCACCACTTTAAGCCGGATCTACCCCATCATGTACATAGTTGCTCCTTCAAAAACTCATCTTGCGATTGGACACCAAGTAATAGCATCTCAAGATTAATATCGACAAGTTGAAAAAAAGAAATTTGAAGCAAGCCGAGAGAAGTCTCCCATAAATTTGACATCATCAGAAATAAAATAAGATAAAGTGATACATTTTAATCCACAATAAAAAGAAATAATATTTGGGTGATTTGAATGGTTACACGTGTCCCATCTTCTTCTTCAAATTTTCCTTCATGAGTATATTACATGCTTTGATCTTGCTTCTGTTGTCACAAACTTCTTGAAACTCCATAACAATGGCAATATACATATCTTCATCAACAGTCAGTCCATCATTCTCTCATATTTCCTCCACCCCACCATTCCAAACTCCCTTATCACTTTCTTCCCAGTATCTCTTATCCCCTACTACCACCATACGTTCCCTTAACCTCACTCCATGCAAAATCAATCGAACCGCCGTTGTCGTCCCAAAAGCTTCTTCCACCGCCACTTACTCTCCTGAAGTTACAAACTTACTCGGCGACGTTAACATCTTCACTGCTTCCGGCGACTCCGTCACCTTCAATGACCTCTGGGATCAATCTGAGGTACGTACTCCCTTTAATTTTTGTATAAACATTAAATTGATTACACAAACACAAAAGCAATAACCAAACATGAGGATTTAAAGTGGTCTGGTCTAGACTGACATACGTCATAGGTTGCTACGGAGTATTCTTTTTATTTAGTGACAAACGATTACAAGTACCAAAGTACATATGCATACATATATAGGGATCAATCTGTGGTACTCCCTTTATTGTTTTTATTCCTGCCAATTTTGAAACTAAGTTAATCAGATTGACAGATTGTCCTATAAACATAAATCAATTACATATCAGCCCACGGTAGTCCAATAAATCCATATATTGTGGAACTTGAATTACAATACGTTAGGGATTAGAGCACACACGAAATGAACACAACACAAAAGCATTAAATAAGCATGGGGATTTAACGTGGTTTGGTCTAGACTGACATATATCACCAGTTGCAACTAGGTATTTTTCTTTTTATTTAGATTACAAGCATGCATTCATATATAGTGATTACAAAATTAGGTGAAACACGTTTAAAATAAACAGGCTTGGAATGGGCTAGGGCCGGCTGCCCGTAGCCCTGCACCTCTTCTTCTTTTGCGTCTCTGTCGAAACCGGTCCAAAAGGCCAGCGAACCCAACACTTTAGGTTTAATAAACTGCTCATCATGATGTATATGCATACTCCTTGCTTGAAGCTACATATTAATGCATAGATTGGATCCTTGAGAACGAAATGTAATCTAATAATATTTGCAAGGGATCGTTAATGAGTTGAATTTGACATTGACAATGAAATTAATATGATTTTTGGTTATTTTCTCTAGGGGATTGCTGTTGTTGCACTTCTAAGACATTTTGGATGCCCTTGCTGGTAATCAGTTTAAAGTTTCATCACTTTTGTATATATAGGTAGACATATATAGTTAAACTAGTTTAGAACCCGTGTGATATACGGGTTGTTAATATTAATAATAACAATAATAATAATACTAATAATAATAAATTAAATATAAACATGATATGATATATCATGGATGTTGGTTACCTAAATAAACATGTTTCCCAAAGTCCCATAATAATTTCAAAACTAACAAATTCAAATAAAAATACTTATATGTTAATACTCTTAACACACTTTAGTTAACATCTCATGCATAAATATGCTAAAATATTCTGATTTATGTAATGCTAACTTGCTATTCATAAATTAGCTAACTTTACAAAACCTCAAATAAAAGAAACATAAATCATCACTGAATTGTTTGAGAAGAGTAATTTGACCGAAAAGTCATGGTTAAACCAACATTCCCAACTCCCAACCACCGAAGGTACTCATCAGATAGCACACAAGACAATGAGACATTACAACAATCATCATTTCTGTTCTTAAACAAAAAAAATTATAGCAAAATGACTGAATGAACAAAGAACGAACGTACCTTTATAGATATGAAGAAAGATGGATGCTTTTTGAGTATATTGGAAAGTAACTGCAATTTGATAAAGAGTTAAAACAGAGGATGTGATCATCTATTAAAAACAAAAACACTAATATAAATAATTACATACACCATCAATATAGATTGTTACGTGAGTCCATGACAACTTGTAAACGAACATATAGTTTGGGTCAAATGTAGACGTCGTTTGTATGCAAATGAAAGTGATGAGATATGAAAACAATCAAAGCAACAACCTTAAATTGAAAAAAAAAACACCTGAACCACCATTTATTATCCCATAAAGGTATAAACATTTTCTTACACTGAGTTATTGCATAATCCACAACTATTTTTAAGGGCACTCATCTTCATACATTTAACTTAATATGAATGATGGCTTACAATTAAGCAGTATGCACTATTCTCTACTTGCACAACACTTTAGCATGAGACATGAGTGAATATCACACGTCACAGCAAGTCCCAAGTATAAATCCATCCAACACAATATAAAGTAGACACTTCATAAACAACGATTTCTTTTAGAACAGTTGCAAAAGGGACCAATTTCCTACCAATGCCTACAGGTTGAGAAAACAAAGTAATAAAACCATCTAAGGGTGTGTTTTGGATAGCTTCTTGGTTTTTGAAATAATCAATTTAGAATAAACAGCTGCAATTTGCTTATTTCACTCAGAATCTTGGATATGCAATCCCAAAACCCAAACTCCCTTAAAACATCTTATTTCTAATTATCATATGTATTTTTATAATTACAAATGGTTAGGTGTGACATATGTAATTTTTGTATGACTGCAGAAGAGTGTTTCTTGCTGTTCAGTTGGGCTATTGCTTTTCATTTTTCTGGAAATTAGATCATGTAATAATATTTTGTTCAAGATCCCGGGTCTTGAGCAAAACAACACTTAAAAACTTTTAAATACGGTCTTAAAGGTTTGTAAGTAATCATGTATTTGTAAAATAGTGACAAAAGCATTTACCTAGCTGTAGTAAAAAAACCAAAATCAAATATATCAACTTAATCGATTGAAACACACCATAAACAGGAGCTATGAGAGTAGGATTGAAGGAACAAAATCGGCTGCCAAACGAATACACATAACGTAAATAGGAAAAAATAATACCTTAAAACCCCTAGCAGGGAAAGTAAAGCCTTCAACCAAATGCTACCTTTATCTGCAAATACAATAGGAAAAAAAAACAAACAGTTAACAAAAAATTATAAAAGCAAAACAAATGTTCATATTAGATATACATCATTTGTATTTTACCCTTGTTCAGAAGATACCGATGTTGCTGAAGATACAAAAAATAGGAATAATTTAATCTTTAAAATGAATCTGTATAGTCGAATCGGATATTGGTAACACCTTTAAATTAAATTTGAAGACGATGATCGATATTGCACATCATGTAATCGAATCTGTAAATCAAAATTCAAAATTAGGGTTAGTATAAGATTAACGATTATATACGAAGTCCAATTAATACCATAATCATTGCAGAAGATAGAAATTACGGTTGATGATGATCGAATATTGCTAACACCTGTAAGCTTGAAGACGACCGATGAGTGCGAAGGATCGAACATAGCTAAGAATCTGCCGATAATAAGAAAATGGTTCAAGTCGGCTTTTAGGGGGTGTTTGGTAGAGAAATGGAATTGCAGAGATAGGGAATTGGTACGGAGAATGAGAATTGCCTGTTCTGTTTGGTAGTACAGAGATTTCAGTAGAGAAATATAGCTGAGAATCATTTCCCTTGTTTGGTATATAGAAAATAAACAGAGAATTATATCAACTTTATCATTAGCCCAAGTATTTTTTTCATAACAAATATTTATTAAAAAATAAAAAACATATAAAAAGATGCATAAATTCCAACCAAAATATGCATTGATCAAACCAATTCACATACAAAACGTAGTTTTTAAGCAAAAAACATCAACCATAGTTAAAACCAATTCACATACAAAACATACTTCAACCATACACAACTATCCCATTGAACCATCGGTATACAACTCGACCATCTCAATTTTCTCTTCTATTGTCAACGCAAGAAAAAAACGTCCTAGATCCACATCTTTACCAATCAAATGAGCTGCTTTGAACCGTTTTTTCGTAGTGATACCTGGTAAAGCTTTCAACTCATCACTAACCTTTTCATAGATTTCACGAGCCTCCATACCTTCTTTGCTAAGTTGTTCACCCACCATCTCCCCAAATCGAAGCAAAACTTCCTTGATATCTTTGCAAGACTCTCGATATATCTCATCTGCATCCGTGCTTCTACCTCTTTTGCACTTGCTTGTTACACTTCCTGTTTGTCCTTCAGATCTATCAACATTTGGAACGGCTTCATCAACAAAATCAAAGTCTTCAATATCAACAGGTGAGCTTTTTTGCGTCTCTTGAACAACATCTTCTTCTCCAAGGTCAACTGCTTTACCACCAATAGCTCTATCCTTACCGAATATGGTACACAATTTGTCATAGAAAGGAAATGACTTATCACGAAAATTCACAGCACCTTTGTGAGACTACAAGACAATTACAAATAAATTAGACTAAAATTTTAAAATCTAAAAAATATATTTTTTAGAATATACCTTCACGTATTCATTCCAAACACTTACGTTTTGAGGAGTTTCTTTGACGAGCACTTTCCCCCTTTGATCTGTAACCAGGAACCACATCTACAACAAACTGCTGGACATTACGCCCCGGTCTTTGTAGGTAAAAATCAGATGGTACACTACTTCCAGCGGGATTAGGTTTATGCATCACAAGATCTTCGTCTCCAATCAAACCTTGTACATCCGTAAACAGCTCACACACATCCAAACCTGCTATCAGACATACAAGTTTAAAGCAATTCAATAAAGAAATTATTTCACGATGCAAATATAGCCAAGGGTAATAGCACATTCACAACTCACCCATCCGCCGCTTTAGGTTTTGCCTTTGTTTGGCTAGTCTTTCTTTCGAGTTGCTGCCAGAATCACTTGCAAGGTCATACTCCTAAAACAGAATAATCAATATATCAAGATTAACTATATCCACAAGACTCTAAGCTAAAAGTTCAAAAAAATACAGTACATGTCCTCTGGAAGCCAAAAGAGCCCCATGTCCCAACACTTTAGAGAGTTCAAAGCTGTCAATAAAAAATGTCAGATCAATAGCTGAAACAGAGCAAAAAATGGGCGTACGTAAGGGACCAAGAAAAACCTCTGGAATGAAGTGCTAGCACTTATTTTGGGGAGAGATGTTGGCCAAAAAACAACCTCTTCAACAGAACAGTTTATGCAAGCCTCCTTCATCTTTGTCTCAACAAGATTAAAGAGATCAGTCATAGATAAATGCTTGAAACATCCAGCAATTGCTCCAATGGCATGAGCCGCCGCAACTCTGATATCCCAGTTTTTGCTATGAAGATATTGTGATACCTGAAAAATGCATTAAGCAATAATCAAACCAATTTGAATGCACAACCGCCATAATATGTCCCAAACTAAAAAACAATACTAAAATAAATCAATGCAGTAATACATACCTTACGTAGCAAAGAGCTTAAATCTTGAGGATGTAATTTTGCAATCTCCCCTATCTGGCGAGCTGCAGTGAATCGTGTGGCTTGTGTCGAGCCAGCTTAACAACGGTCAAGAAATACAAGCAGCCAGCATGAACCTGAAAAAGTACACATTTTCACTCTACCTTATTTCAAGCTAATATTAACCTAACTCTAGATTAAGCTGCTTCTCTCATACCAAATCCAAATTGTGACATTCAAGTTCCAACCGTTAATTATGTCAATCTGCTGCATCAGATAGTATCACCACTCTAAATCCATCTAAACTATATATATTAATGATTTTTCAACTAAACTCCCATATTGCATGATTAGGCATACATGCATGGCACCTAATCACTTTTTAAACAATTCAAAGGCAAGTCGATAATGAAACCAAACTATAAACTTATTGCTAAAAACTCATCCGTTTTCCCACAAAATATGCATTTACAATATAATAATGATAATAACAACAATAAGCCTAGAAAAGAAAGATTGCAATAAAAAGATACTCTCGAGTAAAGTCAGCAACCGTTGGAGGCGAGAAGATTGTTGCTGTGCCATATCTCTTAATAATTATACCACTCACAACATTTCTCATTCTACCAAAAACAATAATCTTTCACAATCCTGTCAAATGATTTCATTCCTCTCACCAACACACAATCCTACACCAACCAAAAATTATAAAAAAATATACAAATCAACATCCAAACCTAAATAATAATAATAAATACATTCCAATCGAATTACACTAGCAATACACAGCATTATCCAATAACTATTAACAATTTCGTTATTATAACGATTGAATCGTTAGCAGTGATGGTAATATACATAAATAAGAGAAATTGAACGTACCTTAAGGTTTTTTCGTGAATGGAATTGAGAAACCTAATAATAATTAATAATAATAATAATATTAAGTGTGAAGCATTCGATTCAATTGACGGTTATCGGCGTGGTGACGTGGCGGATGTGTGTTACGGTGATGGTGTGTGTGTGTGTGTGTGTTGTACAGTGAAGATGAAGAACGAATGAGGGTTTCGGGTTATTATTATTATGATGATGATAACTGAGATCGGTTCTTGGATTGGAGATGATTTGTGGGTGATTAGAGGCTGCAAGTCGATCGAGCAGGGAGAGGCGTGAGAGAGTGAGGCTGAGAAATGAAATCAGAGAAATCCAATTCTCCGCTTTTTTTAGAGAAACAAAATCAGAGAAATGGAAATGGTTTATTTCCATTTCTCACCTCTTTCTTTCATAAACAAACAAGAGAATTCTTTCCAATTCCATTTCTCACCCCTCAATTCCCTCTACCAAACACCCCCTTAGGTTAAATGAATTTGTGAATTATTATTATATAAAATAAGGGAAAATAGTTAGAAAAGGGGATTGGTGAAAATCTTATTGTTTTATTAGATAGGAAGATGCCATGTGCCATTTTAAAGAAATTTGGTGAAAAGTAAAAGGAGAATTTTGTGGAAAATCCACTTGTTTATTATAGAGAGAGAGAAAATCATATTTTTTAACCTTTGTGTTTAATTTCTTATTTATTACACATATAGTTGGGAACTCGCATCGACTCTGAAAGAAGTTAAAGCGAAATTTGAATCCGCTGGTGTGAAGCTGATTGCTATTGGTATCGGCGAACCTAAAAAAGCTCGCATCCTTGCTAAAAGGGTAATAATTCCTTTTTGCGTTATTATTATCCGGCGTTTGATTCATGGATTTTGTTTTAAGTAATTGGAATCCGTCGTTGGAATTGAAATAATCATGTTTTGTTCGTATAATTTAGAATCAAATAGGTTAGGAATGGAATTCAGATTCCAATTTTTATTGAATTCCAGCTAACTAAAGACCCCCTTAGTTTGCAATCATTAAGATCAAATTATTCTTTTATCGTCACAGTTACCATTCCCATTGGAGAACCTCTATGCAGATCCCGAACGAAAGGTGTTTTGATCTTCACTTGTCAAATTTATTAGTTTTTAGAGTAAGCCTGTTGCATGTTATTAACACTTCAATTTTTTTCATGTGACTTAGGCATATAATCTCTTGGGTTTGTATTATGGCATTGGGCGGACATTTTTCAACCCTGCGAGTGTAATATCCTCTTTCCTTTATATCTATCATAATCAACTTATATAACTTGCATTTTCAACCACGCCTGAATGTGAACCAACAGGCGAAGGTGTTATCAAGATCAAGATTTGAGGCTTTGAAAGAAGCCGTAAAGAATTACACGATAGAAGCAACACCAGATGATAGAGCAAGTGTGTTGCAACAGGTTTGATCTAATATAATATTACATTATTTACTTACTGTACTGTAAATAAATGTACGCGCTTGTATGATTAATAATAATGCATGTTTTGCTTTGTAGGGAGGGATGTTTGTGTTTAAAGGTAAAGAGTTGTTGTATGCATGGAAGGACGAAGGCACAGGCGATCATGCTCCTTTAGATGACATTTTCAATATATGTAGCAATGCATGAATATTGAACAACACATTATTAGTAAACATGGTATAGTGGTTGTGTATTTCAAAGTATAAAGGTTTTGATCCACTCATGTTAATATAACAAAGTTGCAAGTTTACCAATTTCTTCAACTAATTGGTACCAATTTTCACTACCAATATTCCCAAATTTATTTAGTTGATTATTTCCTTATTAATTTTGGATGAGACAGAAGATTGGGTTGGTTCTTGGGTTGACTACTAGGTGGGCCTGCCCATAGTCTTGTTGAGTGAGGTTGGACCATCAGAATTCTGATATAGATTTTGATTCGCATGTCTATTTATTTGAACTAAAAATTATTTAATATTTGATATTTTATGCTATGTTTCATATACTTGACACAAAGGTAATAATGAATAACTATTTGGACGTTATAATGGAGATGGGTAGGACAGAGAATAAGTATAAGTAAAGACATGTAAGAATTATATACACACATGAATCTTGACTTAACTATAATCTAGCTGTAATACTTCAACCTTTTTTTTTCTTTTCTCCTGTTAAATTATTAAAACACTAATTTAACACACCAATATATCGATGGGAATGGCGCGTCCTTGTGAACATTTTTTTTTTAATTTTATTATTTGAAATTACTTTATATAAAAAAAATTATAGATGTGACATAGTTGATAGACTATTTTGTTGGTACAGCGGTGAGTGTGGTCCATTTTCAGTCCTCTGGGTTTTTCTCCTTACAATTTTGTAACTTTGTAAAAATATCATATACTTTCTTAAAATGATAAAACAACCCTTTATATAGTTATAAAACCTACAATATCTCCTTTCATGATATTATTATTGATTAAATCAAATGTTTTTTTATTAAAACAGAACTTATTATTAATAGTACTTTTACTGATATTTATAAGAAAAAAAAAACCTTTTGTGACTTATAAAATGTATTTCCATCTTAACATATAATAATAGTAATAACCACTTCAAATATAATTTTGTGCAATGTGGTGTCTAGAGTAGAGAGAAAGCAAGTTGTAGATACGTAATGTTTGGAGTATGTGAAATTTGATGCAAAGTCATGTCATATTCACGTAATACACACACCAAGCCTAAGGATGGCAGAATTGGGTTCATAGGCTCAAACCTCATTCACTTTAATGCTGACAGGTGCATTCATAACCGGCCCTCCCATAAGGACCACACTGGATTTCCTCGTCGATGTTCGTTTATAAGAACTTGTGTGGTGGATGGAGCCTAGGGATGGGCATTTTGTCTCAAATACCCGTACTCGTACCCGTACCGTACCCGTATACGTACCTGTACCCGTACCAATTTAGCTTATTCGGTATGGGCATTGGTACTCATTTTTGTTGAATTTTGGTACATGTACAATCGGGTACATGTACGGGTACGATACGAGTACATTTGGTATTTTGTACCTGTTTGGAGTATATGGAGGTTTAATTGAGATTCTTCATATTTAATATATAAAATAAATTCTTCAATCATGTTATTATTTAACAAGTACCAAACATTTCTTCAAAATTAAACAATATAAGATCCAAGACTCGAACCAACAACAAATCACTTAAAGTCGGCAACCGAATTAGGGTTCTTCAGTTCTATCGTATCTTAAAATCGACGGCCAATTTGGTACCTATTCTAATTTGGTACCCGTCACGTACCTGTGAAAGTACCGATACCCGGACTAATTCAGGTTGTTTGTTACTCGTACCGGTATCGGTTTCAACATCGTCGAAGATCTGGAAATAAAAAAGTAAAGTGGTACAAAAACGGGTATTGTACCAAAATATCTGTACCAATACCCGTACCCGTACTCGTACCATACCGAAAAATTTGGTACGAGTATTGATACGTGTTTTTACTGATTTTTGGTACGTGTACAATCGGCTACTGGTACGGGTACGGATACAGGTACTGTCCCACGCTCATCCCTAGATGGAGCCCCTTTGTGAGCGCTGAGCGTAGGGGTGCAAACGAGCCGAGCCGAGCCCGAGCTCGACTAGGCTCGAGCTCGGCTCGTTTAACTTACACAGAGCTCGAGCTCGAGCTCGGCTCGTTTCGAGCTCTATTTTGAAAGCTCGAGCTCGGCTTGAGCTCGGCTTGGGCTGGGCTCGTTTACCATTTATCAATTAATTTTTTATATAGTTATAATTATTTTATATATTTTTTCTATTATAATTTTATGTATAAACGAATATATATTATTTAGTTATATTTATTTATTTTTTCATAACATTATACTTATTAATTAATAATTATTAAATATATATTTTAAAAAAATTATATAAATAGCAGGCTCGTTTAAGCTCGCGAGCCGGCTCGAGCTCGATAAGTAAAGCTCGGGCTCGGGCTCGTTTATTAAACGAGCTTATTTTTAGGCTTGAACTTGTGCTCGGGCTCTATAAAGCTCGACTCGAATGAGCTTTCTAACGAGCCGATCTCGAGTAGCTCGCGAGCAGCTCGGCTCATTTGCACCCCTAGCTGAGCGACATGTGACACCACGTCAGCATATGAGCCTTTTGTTTTCCTAAAAGGGATGTTCTGGATGAAGCCCCGAGAATCATTATCTTATTATTATTTATCAAAAAAAAATAACATATAAAAAACCCACCAATCATTATCTTATTATTATTTATGAGGGATGGCCTTGGCTTGCCAGGATTCGAGTCCTGATCTCACCTGATTTTACTGGCTCCTCGTTGTCGTGCCGTTTGGCGGGCGTGGGGTCGGGTTTTATCCGGGGATTCCCTCAATAGGTGGATCGCTAGGGGCTCCGTCCGTCCGAACTCATGGCCGGCTCGGGCTACCTTTAGCCAATGGGGGCCGCATACGGAGTACCCGGCGTTACTTAGTTGGTCGTTCGAAAACAAACCAACCCTACCCCCCATCCGACGCTGTGTGGAGAGCGCCCCCCTTCCATCGTGCCTTGGGCGGCGGTTTCCCGGCACTATGGGGTGCTATGGGGGTGGGAAGCGATGGTCTAAGGCTATACTCAATCCTCTATAGTTATAGATCATTCACTAGCAGCGTCATCTTAACTTTTCTTTCACCCCTTCAACTACACCGTTCAATCTATGTTCTACTCCGTTCTTCACCGTTCTTCATTTCCAATTTTTAATATAATTTAATTTTGATATTTTTAATGGTTTTAAGATAATATTCAATAAATCCGAAAAGATATTAATTAAAAAAGTGAAAACGATGACATTAATTAAAAATTATGAACTTAAAAAAAAACTATATAGTTATGCCATATTTTTTTAGCGATTTTTCTCTTAAAAACAAGCCACTTCGAGGTCCGTTAAGATAAGATGGCGATATTTAGCGTTATGATATCCAAATCTTTTCGCTCGGCCTTAACTTCATTAAGTTTTTTCTTTAAACGAATCTTTTCTCGTTCGCTCTTGACCGTCTCATTGCTTAGCTTCTCCTTCAACCACATCTTCTTGATATGCAAGTCTTTGAAAAGTCAACCTTTATAACTTCCAATTTGGGATCTCCTTTTTTTTAATTAGGATCCCGCCCTTGTTTTGTCTCTCCCAGTGGGGCGTTTCGGTTTAGTCGAATCTTCAACCTCCAAATCATTCAAATTAAGGTCGATGATACCATGGGCATCTAAACGACACGTGCTAAAGTCTCCACTTTCGAATGTTTTTGTCCTTTTTGTCGACTCAACCTCATTCACACTGGAAACCAGTTTGGACAAACCCGAACAATTTCCCAAGAATTTAGGTAGGGAAGACATGCTTATATTTGATAAGATATCGCTCGTTAGCCAACAAGTAAACATTGGTGTTGCTACTACCACTCTTTTGATTGTTACGGGCATTGACGTAAAATCCGTTAAACCATGATAGTTATCTACTCATTTCCCTCCGTTTTCAACTCATTGACATTCAAAATTCATATAACATTCTTTCGATCTTCATAAAATCTTCAATATTCTTATACATTTCTTCCGATCTTCATACAATGAAATCAGCCCAAATGAACTCTGTAATATCAGCGATCAGAACATACCCCAAATGAACCAAGCACCACCCACACGCGAATGGATTTTCGAAACACAACCTACACTCAAAATCATTTCCCAAAAACAAACCGCACCCGCAAATGATCATACAAAAAGAAACAAGCCATAATTTCCGTTTTTAGAGGAACGACATGCAAAAGTCTTAAGGGCGACAATAGAAAAGTTCCATGGGTTCAAACTTGGGTGAAATTGTCCGATAACAGAAAGAAAGAAAGGCACGACTATATTTTATAAGAAAGGCTATTTTCTTGTATGTTTGTCCACCGCATTCTCTTATTTGAAGAGTCCGTCGCCCCACTCTGGCAAGACTATGTTGTATTAACTGGGCTCATGCTAGCTTCAGAGTTTGACTTGGGCGTTCCTCCGGTAAACCATAACGATGGTTGCCACTTGACAATCGTTATTTCACCACAAGAGCAGAACTCTCTTGCGTAACACACTGTTAGACTAAAACTCGTGTGAGCTTTGGATTCGAACTAATTAACAACCTCGCAAAGCCTAAATTAAATATTTCATTACCAATATCTACCAAAAGTGTCACAAGTGGGGATCAAATATAGTAACACAAACATCTTACTCACAGTGGGGACTATTTTAGTATTTTCCTTTCTTATTTTTAAACATCTATAAATTGAATGAATTTGGTTATTTATAGTCTGGATGATGGAATAAGACTTGACATGAGATGACAAAAGTCAAAACCCTGCTCGATCAGTATGTTCTCCGGCAACAAACAGGCGGCTAAGCAATGAACCCTAGCTAGAATGCTTAGACTACAAAATTAGATGCTCTGGCTCAAGTGACCAACATGATTCTTTTGTCTTTTGTTTTTTACATGCTCAGATCGAATCTATTCTCTCATATTTATTGATATTCAAACTTTTATTTCCACACTCTTGACTTAAACCGTGTTATTGGTAGGTCCGTTAGTTCCTGACACGACCCGAAAGTCGACACGAAAATATATAGGTTTTGGGTCAGCTAACACGACTCGTTTTCTTAAGCATGCCAACCTAACCTGAACCGTCTAAAAAATGGGTTAACCCGAACACGACCCGTTAAAAAGTGGGTTGACCTATTAACCCGTTTAAGAATTTTAGAAAAGTTATTATTTTGATTTTAGAGATAAAAGTGTTGAATTTTAAAGTTAAATACTTTGATTTATAATTATCATATATTTATTAACTTTTAAATATTAAACCAACTAGCTTTTAAAATATTTTTATCCACTCTTCACCTCCAATATTTTTATTTTACTAGTCCTAATCGTCTATTCTCTTATTATTTTCATTAATATGTTTTTTATCTTAAGCAAAATATGTGAACCTAAATTTGTTAATTGAGAATGAGAGATAAATACACAAAACAATTAGATCTATCTGTTTTATATGAATAAGATTAATTGATTGTCTAGGTTATTATTAAGCCACTAGGTATTACTCGCATTCATAAATGAACGTAAAATAGGTTGACCCGAAATACGACACAAATTTAAATGGGTCGACACGACACGAAACGAATAAATATATGGGTTGGGTTATGGTTGAAGAATCTCAACACGCCAACACGAAATATATTAATCCACCAACCCACCAACCAAACACAATTGACACCTCTAGTTATTAAGGTGAACGAAGTGGAAACGAGAAAGAGCCAAGAGAGGATCGGGAGCCGCGCGAACACTGCCCCGGCCTCTTCGTTACCGAAGTAAATGATCCCAGGTCTGTGACTTCTTGTCAAGTGATCGTGTCGAATGATCTTGTGACCGTTGGAGAAGACCGTTGAACGGCCAATTTTTTAAAAGAAACTTCTATATATATATATATATATATGGTGGAGCCAAAATAAATAGTGAAGTGTGTCTAAGATGTGTAAGAAGTAATCTGGTGCGTTACATATGTTGATCTAACGGTGGATATGAAAAATGTGTTTGTTGTGCGATGTGTTTTATTTTAGTGGTGGTGTGTTTATTGTGTTTTGTTTTTTTTATAGATCTAATAATGAAAATACACTTTCTACACTTTTTAGGAAAAATCTAATTCTTATTATAACCTTGCTCTCTCTCTCTCTCTATATATATATATATATATATAGGGGATGGATCTTGCGAGAAGTGAAGGTGTAACTCCATTAATCCCTAATTTCACTCCCTTTCTTATGATGTTACCTACATACATGTAGGTTGGTTGTATTTATGTCTTAGCTACACACATATACATGCGTACCTACACACATTTAAACCTACCTACACACATACAAACGTACCGAGCTACATTCAAAACCTACGTACCTACACACATACAAACATACATACACATATACAAAAATACGTACCTACACACGTACATACGCACCTACACAATAAGAAATGGGAGTGAAATTAGGGATTAATGGAGTTACACATTCACTTCTCGAACTTCTCGCTGTAAAAAAAACTTCTAAAATGATCCAATACCTATATATATATACATAATTACAAATTTTGTCCTTTAAACATAGCTAATTTACGAATCAAGTCCTTTAAAAAGTTTACTTTCAGACGTGTCCTTTACATGAAATGTTTATTTAATTTCTGTCCTTTTGATTAACTGCCATCCAAACTTTCAGTTAAGTAACAGCATGCGCATGACATGTGATAGGTAAAATGGTCATTACGCCTTTACACTCACTTAAACAATAAAATAAAACAAATTATTAATTTAAAGTGGGTCCAGTCTCCATCATCTTCATCTCATCAGATTATCTTCATCTCCTTTCAACCTTACCTCGTAACCACTCCAGCCACCATATCACCACAACTCCGGCGACCTGCAACCACCGCTTGCAATCGCCAGAAAAAACTAGTGGCTGCCAAACTTGCTTCCTTTCTCCCCTTTCTCATTTTCCGATGGCCAATGGAAAACCACTACCGCCACCCCTTTCGATTTCCTCACATCTCACATCTCATGTCGATTTCAAAAAGCTCAAACCCCCTTAACCTAACCTCACCCACGCCCTTAGCCAAATATTCCCCAAATTGGCATTAAACCTAAGGCTGAGAATTAACGTACGTTTCTGGAATTTGATCAATCGAACGATATGTTATGAAGACAATAAGATTCAAGTCTAAACCTTTATTGTATTGATTAATAAGTTGTTGTTTTTACTTGATTACAAATAACCCCTATTTATAACCATACAATTACTTGTTAGACAAGAATAGGAGGAAAACTAACTCAATAACCCCCTAGGTTTGTAAGTACGACAACTAGGTCCACGCACTTACGCAAGATTACACTAACAATCACCCCCCTAATCTTGTGACACTGATGAAGCTTCGCATCTCGTTAAACTTCAACCATGGCAGCGCTTTTGTAAGGATGTCTGCTCTTTGTAAATCTCCACTGACATGCTCCACCTTGATTTGTTCTCTCTCGATGCACTCCCGAATGAAATGGTTCCGTGTGTTGATGTGCTTGCTTCTCCCGTGAAAAACCGGGTTCTTCATCAAGGCAATAGCCGATGAATTATCCACCTTCAACGTCACGATCTCCTCCTTTTCTCTGGTCATCTCTGACAACAAACCCCGAAGCCATAAAGCTTGACATGCAGCCGATGTAGCTACCATAAATTCAGCCTCACATGATGATAACGCCACCGTTCCTTGTTTCTGAGAAACCCATGATATTGGTGATGTACCATAGTAGAAAATCAAACCTGAGGTGCTCCGTCCATCATCCATATCCACCGCATGATACTGTCACTATACCCGTGCAACATACTGTTTCTGCCTCTCGAGTAAGTAATACCAAAGTCTAGTGTACCTCTTAGATATCGGAGAATATATTTAACCGCTTGAGCATGAGCTTGAGTTGGTGATTGCATGAACCGACTTGCATAACCAACCGAGTAGCTCAAATCAGGTCTCGTATGACTTAAATACCTTAAGCTTCCGATTATCTTTCTATAACCGGTCGGATCTACCTTCGGATTCTCATCTTCTTTAGACAACTTTAAGCCCGGTTCCATAGGAAATTGAGTCGAATTGCACTCCCAAAGACTTGCTTCTTTTAGGATCTTCGTTGCATAACCGCTTTGCTTTAACGTTATCCCACGATCACTTTGCTTCACTTCGATCCCGAGATAGTAATGCAACAACCCGAGGTCACTCATCTCGAACCTTGACTCCATTTGTCTTTTGAAATTTGCAATTTCTTGCACACTTGTACCCGTGACTATCAAATCATCAACGTAAACTCCAACGAGTAGTAGCCTTTGACCGGAACACCTTTTGTAAACCGCTTGTTCTTGTTTACATCGAGTGAAACCAAGTT
This sequence comes from Bidens hawaiensis, assembly GCF_021521415.1. NCBI lineage: Eukaryota > Viridiplantae > Streptophyta > Magnoliopsida > Asterales > Asteraceae > Bidens > Bidens hawaiensis. The sequence goes on along the minus strand of NW_027491209.1, from coordinate 924,623 downwards.
GTTTTAAAGACCCGTCTAGTTTAGTATTCCATGCCCTTGGAGCTTGGCGTATACCGTATAACACTTTAGCCAACTTGTACACTTTTCTTTCTTCACATTTCTTAACGAACCCATCCGGTTGAAACACGTACACCTCTTCTTTTAAATCGCCATGAAGAAACGCAGATTTTACATCCAAGTGATGCACTTCCCAACTTCGGTTTGCTGCTAATGCGAGTAAAAGTCTAACGGTTTCGATTCTTGCCACTGGTGCGAACGCCTCTTCAAAATCGATCCCATATTTATGAACATACCCCTTAGCTACGAGTCGGGCCTTGTACTTCGTTATTTTCTCGGCTTCATCTCTTTTGATTTTATAGACCCACTTTAAAACTATCGGTTTTACTTTGGGTGGTGCTTCGACTAACCGCCATGTCTTGTTTCTTTCAATTGACTCGATCACCGCTTCCATTGCTTTTCTCCAATGTTTTTCATTATTCGCTTCTCGAAAATTTACCGGTTCATCATCGAATAATAATAGGAGATTTACCTCGTCGGTTGCCGGGTCTTGCTCGGCGGGTGTCGGTATACCTTCAACCAGAAAGTCGCTAAATTTCTTAGGCAAAACCGTCTTTCGAGTAGTTCGACGCGGTTGGATAACTTGTAACGGTTCTTCGTTTAGACCAGTGTTCGGCCTAGCCGGGCTTACGGGTGGGCTGCCACCTTCTGAACTTGATGACTCACTTCCGTTTCTGATACGAACCAACTCACCGGTATCATGTCGGTCTACGACCTGGTGTCAAACCCGAATGTCACTTGCTCCGGTTCGGGTTCAATGTCGCATCTGACAATAAACTCGGTCCATTCAGGACCCTTTTCGCTCTCTTGTTTGTCAAGATCAGCCCACGCGTACCTTTTACACTCGTCAAACTTGACATCCTGTGTAACGTGTACTCGCCTTTTGATCGGATTAAACATACGATAGGCTTTTGTTCCGGGTTGAGTACCTAAGTGAATCATCACAACACTTCGGTCGTCCAATTTCTTTTGACCGGTACCAAGGACTTTTACATACCCCGTGCATCCGAACACTTTAACGTGTGAAAGGTCGGTTTTCTTCCTTTAAAACGCTCGTACGGAGTCGAATCCTTCAAAGATTTTGTTGGTGATCGGTTTAGTAAATAAACCGAGTGATGAACCGCTTCTCCCCATAGATCTTGTGGTAGTGACATCGCCTTTAACAAACTTCGAGTCGTACCATGTATGGTTCGGTTTCTTCTTTCAACCAGTCCGTTTTGATGTGGGATGTACGGGGCCGTAAACTGATGTGCCACACCTATACTTGACAAGTAATCTTCCAACACATGGGATGCAAACTCACCCCCGTTGTCGGTTCGTATGGTTTTAAGTTTCTTGCCCGTATCGTTTTCCACAATTTTCACGAAATCTATGAGTAAGCCCGCAACTTGGTCTTTCGTCTTTATCGTGAAAACCCACATATAGCGGGTGTAGTCGTCAACAACTAGTAAAAAGTATCGGTTGCCACCATGTGTCTCGGGAGTAATCGCGCCACAAACATCGGCATAAACGAGCTCGAGCGGTACCTTTGCACGATAATTAGATTCTTTCGGGATATCCGATCTTGTTTGTTTGCCTAGCATACATGCATCACATATTTGCATCGGGTGTTCGATTCTTGGCACTCCATCCGCGAGTTTCGAGAGACCCCGAAGGGCATCGAAATTCAAATGCCCCAATCAAGCATGCCATATCCATGCAACATTATGCAAATTGACTTGTAAGCAAACAGGAGAAACAACCTTTAAATTAATTTTATAAACCCGATTAAAGGAACGCGGTACCTTGATTAGAAGTCTTCCATCGTGTTCGAATATCCATAAGATACCGTCTTGGATCCCGATCTTGCATCCTTCTTCGTCTAATTTTCCGAGACTTATAATATTATTTTTGAGAGATGGAATAAAATAAACGTCACTCAAGGCTCGTTGTTCTCCCCTTTGACCTTCTACTACTATCGTGCCCCGACCTTCGATTTCAACACACGAACCATCACCAAAGCTTACTTTACCAGTCTTGTTACGATCGATGTTTTGAAAACCATTCCGGATTTCCCGTCATTTGGTTACTCGCCCCGTTATCAAGAATCCATGTGTTTTTATCCCATGGGGTTGAAGCATATTGCTTTGGATCAACCCGGCCTTCTTTTAGAAAAACGACATCTTCCTTACTCCGAGCTACCGTCATCATGTTTAGAACCGGTCCGCCATCTTGAGCAAGGTTACTTTGATCGTTCGTCTCCTTGTTTCGGTTAGGACATGACGTGGCAAAGTGTCCTAGTTCCATTTAATCTTTGACCGATCCTTCTTCACCCGGGGTTCTTTCTTTTCCCGATCCACAACCTTACCCTTTCCCTTGTTCTTTTGACTTGATTCGGTTCCCATCTTTCCTTTCCCATGACGCCTTTCTTGATTGCTTTTAGCTTTCCATTCTTCATATGAATATAGGAGTTGTTCTTGCTTACCGGACACGGGTTTGTCTTCATCTCCAGATCGTTCCTCAAACGCTTTTAGGCGTCCAACGGCTTTATGGAACTTCATTGTAACGATTCCGGCAAATTCAGGTATACCCTAGCCGGAATATACTATTTACGTGTTATTCAATACTGAATATATGAATTATAATGTGTTTATACGAGTATATAAGATTCACAGTACGAATTATACTCGAATGAACAGTTAGTCGTATTAGAATTACGATTAACCGATGAACGGTTATTGAAACCCGAACGAATCGGGGATTACGTCATAGATTAAATATATGATGTTTAGTAAGGTTTACGGAGTATTAAAGCTTCGGGATAAGTGAATTATAGCACAGAAAAAGGATTTCGATTTATTAGTACGTCGGTACGTTAAACGAAATCTTTAACATCAAACCAAGCAAGAGACGATCGATCAAGCCGAAAAAGATGCACAATGACCGACAATATGATGTGTTGAGTCAATAAATGTCATGGTTTAAGTTTTTAAAGATTTTAAATCGGTTTTATATAAATTTTATTTTTAAGCCGAAAAACGACCGTCTTAGCCTCGTTTTAAGCCGAATTAAGCGTTTAACCGAAAAACGAACTGAACCAGATTATCCACAACGTTATCTGGATTACGCAATCCAAATGTGTGGCCATGGTTAGAGTTGTGGGCCCCCCTCCCCACCTTACTATGGACCGATCGGTCCATAGTCTCACACATACACATTCACTTTTTCTTTTTCTCCAAGATTTCTCTCCAAATCCTCTCTACATTCTCCAACATCCATCCAAGAACCAAGTTTTTAAGCAAGAAAACGAGGTATAGACCGAGTTATAATCGTGTTATTCTTCTTTTCTTGATTCATTTACAAGGAAATGAGGTTTCAAATGAAAAATGGGTGAAAACCCGAGATGAAACCGATTCTTGGAGGATCAAGTGATGTATACAAGTTATACAAAGGATCTTGGTCCAAGAAAGTAGTTAAAAGAGTCAAAAACGAATTTTTACGGTAAAAATCTTTGTTTTGATGTTTTAATCGAAACCATGAAAGAAATGGCTTGATTGTGGGTATAACTTGCTTGGTGTGGTGTTGTTGTGCTTGTAAGTGTTGTATCTAGTGGCTAGCAAAGGCTAGAAACCAAGATCTTTGCGATCTAACGCTAGAAAACACAAAGTAGTTCGGTTTTCGTATGATTTAGTTATTTTGGACAGATTGTGATAGACCTAGAGTTGGGTCACGAAATTTGACAGAGATGATCTACACATGAAAATATGAGATCTGTGAATTTTTGGTAATTTTTGGATAAAGGATGAATATTTGGTGAATTTAATGCTCGGTTTTGGCCAAAAATGGTGAAAAATAGCTAAACATCATGAAAAATTCTGGAAAATTTAAGATAAGCTTTTTATAACATATAAAAGTCACACACAAAATTTCAGGTTCATTGGAGAAGTCTAAGTAGGCTTTTCGGTAAAACGAGTTCTAGGGATTTCTAGCTCGGTTTTGGTAAAAATGGCATGAAAAGTGAGTTTTTGGTTTGGAAAAATTACAGGGAACTATGTGGGTGACAGGGGTCATCCCAGAAAAGTTTGGGATTTTTCGAAGGTCGTTTGGTATTTTCGACATATTTGGTGTTTAAATGACGTTTAAAAATGGTTAAATAAATCTTAGATATAAAAATTAATTCTGGAAAAATTTTATAAAATTCCTTACTGTCAAAATATGGTTTGTACAAAATTTCAAGGTCCGAGACTAAACGGATATTTATTTGTGCTAAATGGAACTTAAAAACAAGCTTTTAAAGCTTAAAACGTGTAAACCGGCAAAGTTCGCCTAAGCGAGCTGACTGGTGCATAAAAACCTTAAAAATGGGCTATTTTCATGAAACTAAGTTAATCAAGTAAAAATAAATCATCCGAAAATAATTCGGATGATTTGGGTAATTTTACCCGATTTAACCGTTTCCGGTGTATTAAAGACGGAAACGGGCCCCGCGGCCAAACGGGGTGTCTAACCGAGCTCTAATTTCACCACTTTAATGAAAATATCAATAATAACTATTTTCGGGTTGTGTGTGGTCAAACTTATTTTTGTAAACATAAAGACGGATAACCGTGCTAGGCACGCAAAACGAGAAAACAAACTAACGGTAGTTTTGACTAAAGAACTCTAGGTGATATCACAATCTAATTCCTGAAAAGTATTTCGGGGTTAACATTGTCCCCGGATCGTGTACGGTACTGGGTTAACAGTGTCCCCAGACGTACCGGTTAACACGAATTTAAGTTATATTGATAGAAATTGTGTAGTAACGATTTGGGGATCGTATTACAGATCTGTACCAGTAGCCGTGCACCGTAGTACATCTTGCTCACAAGAAGGTGAGTTTTCACGAGCCCCTTTTTATTGAACTGTTTTAAATATTTTCCCGGGGCGGAAAGCATGTTTTTATCAAAGTGTTTAAGTACATGCCGATCGCATGGAAATCAATGTATTTATATAATGTTTTTTGTACGGGAATCGTACGGTAATGTATTAAGATGGTAATTGTCTGAGTTGCTAATATTGTAAGGCCCGAAACAGTGTTCTGGGGTAACCGAGTTCCCAGAGGTTATTAAATGTGTTCTGGGGTAACCGAGTTCCCAGAGGTTATTAAATGTGTTTCTGGGGTAACAGAGTTCCCAGAGGTTATTAAATGTGTTTCTGGGGTAACAGAGTTCCCAGAGGTTATTGGAAGTATTCTGGGGTAACAGAGTTCCCGGAGGTTAATCGATATGTTTTGGGGTTAATAGAGTTTTCACTTGTGAACTCAGTATAATTACATCACTTATTTATGATTTTTATAATGATTTGTCATGGTTTATTTAAATTAGTGAAACTCACCAACTATTCGTAGTTGACCCGTTTTCTTTACATGCTTTCTAGGTACACTCAAATTGGAATGAGTGATATGTGTTCGATGCTGTGTGCTATTTTGTGGAAGTCTAGAGATCTATATTTTGCATTAAATATGTTAATGTACTATCGGTAACACTTATGTTATAACGCTTAGATGGTTATGAAACTCAGAACAATGTAATATGTTTAAATTAATGTAGTGGTGTTTTCTTTATAAACAATGCTGTTGATATCAGATGTGTCTGTTGCATCCCGTGTACGTTTCCGCTGCGGTTACGGGGTGTTACAGAACTTGGTATCAGAGCCATTGGTTATAAAGAATTAGGATGTCTTTAAAAGATACCTAAAATATAACCAGTAGCTCAAGTATTATAGGATCTGAATATCAACTAATAATTTATTGTGACGAGATCGGGATGAACTTGGATGGACAAGTGGGTTATTATGGTCCGGAACATAATAACAGACTTGTCTGCACGAGGGAATTCAGGGAAAGTTACGGGGGACTTTAATAGGTAAAATTGGCAACATACGGGCAAATATGTGATAATATTGTTATGTGGTCAAGTTGTATAAGTAAGTGTATATTAATTTGATTATGATTTACACTATGGAAAGAACTATATGTTTGTTAACTTGTGTGCAGGTAAAATGTCAAGAACTCCCAGTTTGTCGATTGAGGAGGACCCGGAGGAGGTCAGCTCCGGGGACTCTGGGAGCCCACTCGTAGCATCTAGCACAGAGCCTAGCGAGGCTAGCCTTAGGAGTTCCGGCCAGTCCTCCCCAGCTAGGATTGCCAGATCCCCGACCCCACCCGCACCACAGGCCGCCCCTGCACTCCCCGGATTCGGACCCCGCCTCACGGCGCGAATCAGTATCCCACCTGTCCGACCTACCTCGCCCCCACCCAGACCTGCTACCCGCAGGGGCGAGTCCTCCCACTCTCAGCCCGAGCCTGCGACTCTACCTGTGTGGGGTCTTCCTAGACAGGAACGGGACGCGGCGGCCTGGCTCCGAGTGCTCACCGAACAGGTGAATGAGCACTCCGCCGCCCTGACGGTGGGAGTCCAGAGGAGGATGTACTTGGGGGATTGCATACTGGACCATCAGTATGCGATTGCCCAGCTGAAGAGGGAGTGCTCATACTCCCAATGGATGCTCGGTCGGATGGAGATGCGGGTCCGGGTTATGATGGCTGTGTTGGTGGTGTTGGTGGCGATATTGGTGGGGTTGGTTTACCACCGTGTTTAGTTGTGTTGGGATGGGAATAGACAGGGACCGTTTTTTTTGATACTCTGTGTAAGCAGTTAGTGGTGATGCTAACATGGAGTGAATCTTGTTTAGTTATAATACAACCACTGGCCCTTAGGGTGGGTCTCTTTTGGGGCATATCAGTATAGATACTTTTGGGTATCATTCAAGCACTGACCCGTTGCGGGTTATGTCGAGATGATGCCGACATCGGCCCTACGTATGAAAACTTAACTAATGTAATAGTGACAGGAAAGTAATATGAACGGATGTTTGTGTAATATGTACTAACGTTTATTAATGAATGGAATGTTTGTTGTGTTTTATGATTGGAACTTGTATTGATTATATATATTTTCTTGATGTTGTGTAGAATGGCACCAAAACGTTCAGCCCAATTGTCGGAAGTGGACGTGAGCCGTTTGATTGCTCGACAGTTGGAGGCGGCGATACCGGATATAGTATCGCGCATCGCCGCCAGTATTAACAATTCGACCAATCCAACCCCTCCGAGCAATCAAACGACCACCAATAATGACGGGGAACGAAATACTGCTCCTCCGCAGAATGATAACACGATTCCGAGTAATGACGCACCGCCTAGGGTGGTCGTTACAGACAGTAATGGCCCTATACCTACGGTAGAGACGAACCGTACTGAACCGATTCGTGCATCCAGGGGATGTTCGATCAAGGACTTTATGTTGTGCAAACCTCTAGAGTTTAGCGGGTCTGAAGGACCAAATGGATTAGTTAAATGGATCGAGAAAATAGAATCCGTGGTGAATATCAGCAACTGCCCCGAGGATTGTGTTGTTAAGTATGCTGCCTGCACATTCACGGACCATGCCTTGACATGGTGGAACACCATAGTGCAGACTCGCGGTCAGGCGGCGACAAACCGCATGACCTGGACAGAGCTCAGGGCTCTTGTACTGGAACATTTCTGCCCGAAAAACGAATTGCAGAAATTAGAAAATGAATTGTGGAACCTGGAGATGCAGGGGGCGGACCATTTGGGTTATACGAACCGGTTTAATGAGTTGTCGCGATTGGTACCATGGTTGGTCACCCCAGAGTCGAAGAGGGTGGAGCGTTATATTTGGGGGCTAACTCCGGTTGTAAGGAGTATAGTCAATTCTGGGGGACACCAGACGTATGAGGGTGCGGTGACGCAAGCTGGTATCGTCATGTATGATTTCGTAAGAAGCGGGTCACTGAAGGTGGCAGGAGAGTCCGCTGGGGGGAAGCGGAGTTCACATGACCATAGGACCCAGGAAAAGCAGCAAGGTAAACGTGCTAGACCCACTGCCCAGAACTACGCCATGACTAGTTCGGGCGGAAGGCAAGAACCGCAGAAGGGAACGTTTCCTAGGTGTGGGAAATGTGGTTACCACCATGGTGGCGTGTGCAAAGAAGTGGTGTGCCACCGGTGTGGCATGATTGGACACTACGCACCAAATTGTAAGACAAATCTGAACAACCTGAACCGACAACCGCAACCTATCCGTGCGCAACCATTTAAGACTCAACCAGCCCGACAGCAGAACCCGCAAGGAAACCAAATGGTGACCACCAGCCGTGCTTGCTATGAATGCGGCAGCACGGATCACTTCAAAAGTCACTGTCCGAAACTGAACCAGGGAGGAAATGGGCGACAACCCGCGGGTCAGGCATCGTCGTCCAATCCGGCGCGAGGCCGAGCATTCGTGATGGGGGCGAACGAGGCACGCCAGGACCCCAGCGTAGTGACAGGTACATTCCTCGTCTCTGATCATTACGCTTCTGTATTATTTGATACAGGCGCCGATAGAAGTTTTGTCTCCGTTAGATTCCTTTCGATAGCAAACCTTCCTATTGGTGAAACCATAGAACCTTACACCGTAGAAGTCGCTAACGGTAAAACCATGATAGTTAATCAGATAGTTCGGAATTGCCCTTTTATTCTGAACGAACAATCCTTTCTGATTGACTTGTTGCCGGTAGAATTGGGTAGTTTTGACGTGATAGTGGGAATGGATTGGTTAGCACGTAACAGGGTAGAAATAAACTGTGAAAAGAAAATCGTCAAGATCCGGGTGTCGGATGACGAGGAGGTATTAGTGCAAGGAGAAAAATCCGGCACCATGATACCATTTATATCCCACCTCAAGGTATTAAAATATATACGTCAGGGATGTGTGGCGTATCTAGCGAGCCTGACGGCTACTGATTCTGAGGAAAAACGGGTGGACGATATTCCCGTAGTACGCGAATTTCCACAAGTTTTCCCAGAGGAACTTCCTGGATTACCGCCAACCCGACAGGTCGAATTCAGAATCGATCTGTTACCTCAAGCTGGCCCTGTTGCTAAGGCACCTTACCGACTTGCACCATCTGAGATGCAAGAATTATCCAACCAATTGCAAGAATTGTTGGATAAAGGATTTATACGTCCTAGTTATTCCCCGTGGGGTGCACCGGTACTATTCGTGAAAAAGAAGGACGGGAGCCTTAGAATGTGCATTGATTACAGGGAGTTGAACAAGTTGACAATCAAAAATAGGTATCCTCTCCCCCGAATCGATGATCTGTTCGACCAACTACAAGGTGCGAGCTACTTCTCAAAAATAGATCTTAGATCGGGATACCATCAGGTTAGAATTCAGGAGAAGGATATCCCAAAAACCGCATTCCGGACTCGCTACGGTCATTACGAGTTCTTAGTTATGCCTTTTGGGCTAACAAATGCACCAGCAGTGTTCATGGATCTCATGAATCGAGTCTGTAAACCCTACCTCGATAAATTCGTCATCGTGTTTATTGACGATATTTTGATATACTCGAAGAGTAAAGAAGAGCACGAGCAACATTTAAGATTAATTTTAGAGCTTCTAAATCAGGAAAAGTTGTATGCAAAATTCTCCAAGTGTAACTTCTGGTTACAAGAAGTGCAATTCCTCGGTCACGTTATAAATCACCAAGGAATACACGTTGATCCAAGTAAGGTTGAAGCAGTTAAGAATTAGCAAGCGCCTAAATCGCCAAAGGAAATCCGCCAATTCTTAGGCTTAGCTGGATACTATCGTCGATTTATAGAGAACATTTCCAGCATCGCCCAACCTTTAACCCTCCTGAATCAAAAGGATCGAAGGTATGATTGGGGTGAAGAGCAGGAAACGGCGTTTCAAACGCTAAAACAAAGATTGTGCCAAGCGCCGATCTTAAGTCTCCCCGACGGAGACGATGGTTTTGTCGTGTACTGTGACGCATCCCGTAGGGGATTGGGATGTGTGTTGATGCAGAATAATAAAGTCATAGCCTATGCTTCCCGACAGTTAAAAGTACACGAGAAAAATTACACTACTCATGACTTAGAACTGGGAGCAGTTATCTTCGCACTTAAAATCTGAAGACATTATCTCTACGGTACAAAGTGCACCATCTTCACCGATCATAAAAGTCTGCAACACATATTCGATCAGAAAGAACTGAATATGAGACAACGAAGATGGGTCGAATTATTAAGCGACTATGACTGTGACATCCGTTATCACCCCGGCAAGGCTAACGTCGTAGCCGATGCCTTGAGTAGGAAGGATCGGGTTAAGCCATTGCGAGTGCGAGCGCTGGGGATGATAGTCCAGTCGAACCTTTCGGATTTGATTCGAGTCGCTCAACGCGAGGCGCTGGAAGAGGAACAATTGGAAAAAGAGGGACTTTTCGGTAACGAGAAAAATTTCGAACAGCGCAAGGACGAAATTCTCTACTTCAAAAATCGGATTTGGATCCCGACCCTCCATGATCTTCGTGAATTGATCATGAACGAAGCGCATAAATCGAAATATTCCATACATCCGGGATCGGATAAGATGTACAAGGATGTGAAGGAGTTCTACTGGTGGCCGGGTATGAAAAAGGATATAGCCACATACGTCGGCAAGTGTACGACGTGTGCGAGGGTTAAGGCGGAGCACCAGAAACCTTCGGGAATGTTACAACAACCGGAAATTCCCGAATGGAAGTGGGAGCAGATCACGATGGATTTTGTGACACATCTCCCCAAGACGTCCCGAGGACATGATGCAATTTGGGTAGTCGTGGATTGATTAACCAAATCGGCACATTTTATTCCGATTAGAAATAATTATAACACTGAGAGACTTGCGCAGATTTATATAAATGAAATTGTGTCTCGTCATGGGATACCCATCTCAATCATCTCTGATCGGGATAGTCATTTCACCTCCAAACTTTGGCAAGCTGTGCAAGAAGCGCTGGGAACGCGTATTAATCTAAGCACAGCTTACCACCCTCAGACCGACGGTCAGTCTGAGAGGACCATCCAAACATTGGAGGATTTGCTTCGTGCATGCGTACTGGATTTTAAAGGAAATTGGGATCAACATCTCCCACTCGTTGAATTTTCCTATAATAATAGTTACCATAGCAGTATAAAGGCAGCGCCTTACGAAGCATTGTATGGACGGAAATGCCGATCACCACTCTGCTGGACTGAAGTGGGCGACACACAGGTTATTAGATCAGATCTGGTCCAGGAAACGACCAGCAAAATTCTTGAAATTAAGAACAATCTGAAGGCCGCACGGGATCGGCAGAAGAGTTATGCCGATACCCGTAGAAAACCGTTAACATTTGAGAAAGGTGATAAAGTGTATTTGAAAGTATCACCTTGGAAAGGAGTAGTCAGATTTGGAAAGGCGGGGAAGTTAGCCCTTAGATACATTGGACCATTCGACATTACTGCAAATATCGGTCCAGTAGCATACCGATTAGAACTGCCTGATGAACTGAGTGCAGTTCACAATATGTTTCACGTGTCGAACTTGAAAAGGTGTCTGTCGAATGAGACATCGGCGTTACCCTTAGAGGGTGTCCAAATAAGTGATAAACTCAACATTGTAGAGGAGCCCATAGAATTAGTAGATGGGAAAATCAAGCAACTTAGACACAATAAGATCTCGTTGGTCAAAGTTAGATGGAACTCGCAACGAGGCCCAGAATATACATGGGAACGAAAGGACGAATTTCGGAAGAAATACGCCCACCTATTTCCTCAAAAGGAAGTAGTTGACACGTAAAATTTCGAGGACGAAATTTTTATAACTGGGGGAGAATGTAACGATTCCGGCAAATTCAGGTATACCCTAGCCGGAATATACTATTTACGTGTTATTCAATACTGAATATATGAATTATAATGTGTTTATACGAGTATATAAGATTCACAGTACGAATTACACTCGAATGAACAGTTAGTCGTATTAGAATTACGATTAACCGATGAACGGTTATTGAAACCCGAACGAATCGGGGATTACGTCATAGATGAAATATATGATGTTTAGTAAGGTTTACGGAGTATTAAAGCTTCGGGATAAGTGAATTATAGCACAGAAAAAGGATTTCGATTTATTAGTACGTCGGTACGTTAAACGAAATCTTTAACATCAAACCAAGCAAGAGACGATCGATCAAGCCGAAAAAGATGCACAATGACCGACAATATGATGTGTTGAGTCAATAAATGTCATGGTTTAAGTTTTTAAAGATTTTAAATCGGTTTTATATAAATTTTATTTTTAAGCCGAAAAACGACCGTCTTAGCCTCGTTTTAAGCCGAATTAAGCGTTTAACCGAAAAACGAACTGAACCAGATTATCCACAACGTTATCTGGATTACGCAATCCAAATGTGTGGCCATGGTTAGAGTTGTGGGCCCCCCTCCCCACCTTACTATGGACCGATCGGTCCATAGTCTCACACATACACATTCACTTTTTCTTTTTCTCCAAGATTTCTCTCCAAATCCTCTCTACATTCTCCAACATCCATCCAAGAACCAAGTTTTTAAGCAAGAAAACGAGGTATAGACCGAGTTATAATCGTGTTATTCTTCTTTTCTTGATTCATTTACAAGGAAATGAGGTTTCAAATGAAAAATGGGTGAAAACCCGAGATGAAACCGATTCTTGGAGGATCAAGTGATGTATACAAGTTATACAAAGGATCTTGGTCCAAGAAAGTAGTTAAAAGAGTCAAAAACGAATTTTTACGGTAAAAATCTTTGTTTTGATGTTTTAATCGAAACCATGAAAGAAATGGCTTGATTGTGGGTATAACTTGCTTGGTGTGGTGTTGTTGTGCTTGTAAGTGTTGTATCTAGTGGCTAGCAAAGGCTAGAAACCAAGATCTTTGCGATCTAACGCTAGAAAACACAAAGTAGTTCGGTTTTCGTATGATTTAGTTATTTTGGACAGATTGTGATAGACCTAGAGTTGGGTCACGAAATTTGACAGAGATGATCTACACATGAAAATATGAGATCTGTGAATTTTTGGTAATTTTTGGATAAAGTATGAATATTTGGTGAATTTAATGCTCGGTTTTGGCCAAAAATGGTGAAAAATAGCTAAACATCATGAAAAATTCTGGAAAATTTAAGATAAGCTTTTTATAACATATAAAAGTCACACACAAAATTTCAGGTTCATTGGAGAAGTCTAAGTAGGCTTTTCGGTAAAACGAGTTCTAGGGATTTCTAGCTCGGTTTTGGTAAAAATGGCATGAAAAGTGAGTTTTTGGTTTGGAAAAATTACAGGGAACTATGTGGGTGACAGGGGTCATCCCAGAAAAGTTTGGGATTTTTCGAAGGTCGTTTGGTATTTTCGACATATTTGGTGTTTAAATGACGTTTAAAAATGGTTAAATAAATCTTAGATATAAAAATTAATTCTGGAAAAATTTTATAAAATTCCTTACTGTCAACATATGGTTTTTACAAAATTTCAAGGTCCGAGACTAAACGGATATTTATTTGTGCTAAATGGAACTTAAAAACAAGCTTTTAAAGCTTAAAACGTGTAAACCGGCAAAGTTCGCCTAAGCGAGCTGACTGGTGCATAAAAACCTTAAAAATGGGCTATTTTCATGAAACTAAGTTAATCAAGTAAAAATAAATCATCCGAAAATAATTCGGATGATTTGGGTAATTTTACCCGATTTAACCGTTTCCGGTGTATTAAAGACGGAAACGGGCCCCGCGGCCAAACGGGGTGTCTAACCGAGCTCTAATTTCACCACTTTAATGAAAATATCAATAATAACTATTTTCGGGTCGTGTGTGGTCAAACTTATTTTTGTAAACATAAAGACGGATAACCGTGCTAGGCACGCAAAACGAGAAAACAAACTAACGGTAGTTTTGACTAAAGAACTATAGGTGATATCACAATCTAAGTCCTGAAAAGTATTTCGGGGTTAACATTGTCCCCGGATCGTGTACGGTACTGGGTTAACAGTGTCCCCAGACGTACCGGTTAACACGAATTTAAGTTATATTGATAGAAATTGTGTAGTAACGATTTGGGGATCGTATTACAGATCTGTACTAGTAGCCGTGCACCGTAGTACATCTTGCTCACAAGAAGGTGAGTTTTCACGAGCCCCTTTTTATTGAACTGTTTTAAATATTTTCCCGGGGCGGAAAGCATGTTTTTATCAAAGTGTTTAAGTACATGCCGATCGTATGGAAATCAATGTATTTATATAATGTTTTTTGTACGGGAATCGTACGGTAATGTATTAAGATGGTAATTGTCTGAGTTGCTAATATTGTAAGGCCCGAAACAGTGTTCTGGGGTAACCGAGTTCCCAGAGGTTATTAAATGTGTTCTGGGGTAACCGAGTTCCCAGAGGTTATTAAATGTGTTTCTGGGGTAACAGAGTTCCCAGAGGTTATTAAATGTGTTTCTGGGGTAACAGAGTTCCCAGAGGTTATTGGAAGTATTCTGGGGTAACAGAGTTCCCGGAGGTTAATCGATATGTTTTGGGGTTAATAGAGTTTTCACTTGTGAACTCAGTATAATTACATCACTTATTTATGATTTTTATAATGATTTGTCATGGTTTATTTAAATTAGTGAAACTCACCAACTATTCGTAGTTGACCCGTTTTCTTTACATGCTTTCTAGGTACACTCAAATTGGAATGAGTGATATGTGTTCGATGCTGTGTGCTATTTTGTGGAAGTCTAGAGATCTATATTTTGCATTAAATATGTTAATGTACTATCGGTAACACTTATGTTATAACGCTTAGATGGTTATGAAACTCAGAACAATGTAATACGTTTAAATTAATGTAGTGGTGTTTTCTTTATAAACAATGTTGTTGATATCAGATGTGTCTATTGCATCCCGTGTACGTTTCCGCTGCGGTTACGGGGTGTTACATTCATGGTCTTTATATCGGCAAACTGTTTAATGGTAGCAACAATCGCTTTATACCTCTTTCTCGGAACGGAATTCAAAAGCTTTTTCACAAGGGTCTTTTCTTCAAACGGTTCTTCAAGATTGCTTGCTTTGGAAGCTATTTGGCTTATCTTGGTCGAGAAGTCATCAAACGTATCTGTTTCTTTCATCTTGAGTGTAACGAACTCATGTTGAAGAGACTCAATACGTGCTTCTCGAACCCTATCAACCCCAACGAAACGAGTCTTAAGTGCATCCCATATCTCTTTAGCGGTGGAAAGGTGAGCCACTTGCATCACCAAAGCCTCCGGCATGCTTTGATAAAGATACACAATCGCCAACCCGTCTATCTTCGAGTCAACCACCGTTCCCATTCTTGGTTCGATAGCCTCCAACAACCCTTTAACCTTGAAAATGGCCTTGATTTTTACCGTCCAAATCGTATAATTAGTGGACATAAGAATCGGAAACTGAATCGAGAGAGAACTCGGTTCTTTGGGAAAACCGACTTGATTACTAGACTTGTTAGTATCACCCATCTTTTTCTTTATCGTTGGTACTTCTATCGAAATCTTGAATCAATAATCTTGAAACAAAACTTTGCAATATTTTGTTTTTCGAAGTTACTATGTACAAAAATACTTGAATGATTCACAAAGAAACTCAAATACAAATACTTTATCTTGAATTTTCCTGTCCACCAAAAATCCAAGAACCCCTCTTGACTTATTTGACCACAACTTTAAGTTGCCTTTTTGATTTCTTTCGTAAACCCTGAGCACAAAGTAAATAATATGTAAACTTTGACTTTTTTTAGCTTGGATTTAATCACAAAACCCAAATACCCTACTGCTTGTCGTGAACCCCAACAAGGAAAATTAAACTTCTTTCCAGAAATTGCTTTCCGCCGACCTAAGTCACCAAACAAATTTTCCGAACACTACGGCCTTGTTCAAGATGTTCTTGAATCCTACCGTCTCTTTGTTCACGTCTCAAGAAACTGAAACAGGGCTGTTCTCCGGAGATCGACGCAAACCGCAACGATTGCTCACCGATGAGAGACTCCAAACCAGTCGCCGGAATCTAACACAACGGTCACCGGAATCTTGTTCTTCTATCGCCGCTTCTTGATTTCCGATCGCAGCTGTCGCAAGCTCTTGCGGTTATCACCATCCTTACTTGCCGGACCTTCGTTGATCGGTAATCCTCGCCGGTGATTTTTGAACCTCAACCGTAGCTCTGATACCAATTGAAGACAATAAGATTCAAGTCTAAACCTTTATTGTATTGATTAATAAGTTGTTTTTACTTGATTACAAATAACCCCTATTTATAACAATACAATTACTTGTTAGACAAGAATAGAAGGAAAACTAACTCAATAACCCCCTAGGTTTGTAAGTACGACAACTAGGTCCCCACACGTATGCAAGATTACACTAACATGGTACACACAGAAACCACATACTCTGTCCACCACTCCCGCCACTCACCACCGCCAACGTCTTCCAACCTGAAGAAACACCAGTCGAACCCCGACAGATTACGAGTAACCTGAGGGTTAGATAGACGTTTCCCACGAGGGGTTAATTCCGGCAAGATGGTTCTTCCGATAACCTGCAAAACAGACACCGTGAGCTCGTCACTAAGAAAGGGGGGGGGGGTTCCTCCTTGTGACCACCCTCCGGCGTGAGAATCAGTCTATATTTGAATATAAAAGTATATTATTAATGCTAGAGCAGTTATCAGGTAAATTATACAAGATATTAGATGATGAAATGATAATACCATTTGATGTCTTTTATAGCCGAAGGTGGGTTTCCAAGGAGGTTTAGCCGGCCTACTACTCTGCCAACTGTGGCCTACGCACGTGCTCTGCTGGTAATTGGTGGATAGGCAGCGGCTGACAGTGACCAGGCGTGCTGTTCACTTTTCCTTTTCCACCAACTACAGGCTAGGCACGTGGTATGGCAGGAGTTGGTGAGCAGGCGGCGGCTATTGGTCACAGTGCTGTGGCGTGTTGTCTGCCATGCTGCTGTCAGTGAGCTGTCGTATCGTTGGTCAGATCTTTTGTCCATACCTCGTCAGGTATCACACAAAAGATCCTCCATTATTATACGGACTGGCTCATTTAGGCGGGAGTTTTCCCCCTCCCGCCTTTATGCGGGAATGTTCCCGGCTTTGCTCATTCCTTCTTCAGGTGACTACTGAATTATTACTGAGTTTGAGCCTTATGCGTGTAGCCATGCTGCGCGGGTGGCCAGTCCCTAATGGCGGGTATCCGCACCTGCGGGAACAGGCGGATACTTGGAAACCATAGGGAGGCATTTCCTGCGGGACCAGCTTGCGTACCGCATGTGAGGTCGTCACAACTCTGAGCGTGGTGGGTCCTGCGGGTTTGGTAGGTCGCGGCGCAGACGTCCCTATGGTGAAGTCTGCGGGTTCAACTGCGCAGACGTTCGTTTAAGGAGTCTTGCGTGTTCAACTGCGCAGACGTCTCCTTTTAAGGGAGTCTTGCGGGTCCTAACCACCTCTGCTGGGACCTACCTCTTCAAGTCCCCCCAGTCCAATGTTCTTCTCATGAATGTTTAATAAAGTGAGGTGAACTTTTGGACTTAAGCAAGGGGTTTTTGAAAAGGGTTTAGTTTTATGGGTTTTCCGCGGGAAGTCTTACCCACGGGTTTCCCAATGTCACGCAGAATTTCCCAATGTTCTGCTTGATCTCTGGGATGATGCGGATAGGTCTGTAACCTCCCCGCAAGTCAGGAGCGTTTAGAACCTTTTGTGTAGATTCTCCATGAGGTCTTGGTGGTTTTGAACATAGTGATCAATCATGTTATAACCACCAATTCCATCCTGAAGTTTCAAACAATCTAGTTCTTGACGTTCCCGCTATGCGGGGATGTTAATCCCGTTTCTGCAAGCATGGCCCAGAAGATCCTTCTTGGTTTCAATTCCCATGGAGTGCTCGGTATGCGAAGGGTTTTGCCTTGACGCTGTACCCGCACTTCGTCTTATTAGTTACTTTACTCCCAAGGTATCCCTGGCGTTAAATCCCTGCAGGGCTAGGTGCGTGAAGGGTTTTGCCTTAACACTGTACCCGCACCTGACTTATGGTTGCCGAGGTGTTCCTGGCGTTTAATCCCCTGCGGGCGCTAGGTACGTGAAGGGTTTTGCCTTAACACTGTACCCGCGCCCGACTTACAATTGGGTGCCGAGGTATGACTTTTTACGGGTGTTAGGTATGTGGAGGGTTTTGCCTTAACACTGTACCTGTGCCCGTTTTGTAGTTGGGTGGAATGCCAAGATTTTCTCGGCTTCACTTCCCTGTGGGTGCTAGGTATGTGAAGGGTTTTGCCTTAACACTGTACCCGCACCCGGCTTTATAGTCGGGTTTTTTCCGGTTTCCGTTCCCTGCGGGTGCTAGGTATGTGAAGGGTTTTGCCTTAACACTGTACCCGTACCCGACTTCATAGTTGGGTTTTTCCAGTTTCCGTTCCCTGCGGGTGCTAGGTATGTGAAGGGTTTTGCCTTAACACTGTACCCGCACCCGACTTCATAGTTGGGTATTCTTGGCCTCTGTTCCCTGCGGGTGCTAGGTATGTGAAGGGTTTTGCCTTAACACTGTACCCGCGGCCGTCTTACGGTCAACTGGATAGCCAGGGTAAGGGGTTTTTCCCGCTTACTTTTCGAATCTTTTTGAATTTTTGAAATTTGAAGAGTTGGTGAAAGGATAAGAACAGTCGTCGTGCGACGGTTTCTTCTGACTGTGTCAGGACGTGCTGGAAGTTATGGCGACGTGACATTATATGGTCATTCCGGACGCTTTTTATGGCGCGTGGGCGCGATTTTTCTGGCGCGTGGCCGCAAAATTAATGGCACTCGTCCTTTCAACAGCTGTTTCCAGCTTGCCTGGTGCCACATGTCACGGTTTCATTGCACCTTCAATTTCTCTCTCCTCCGCATTAAATTCATCGCATTAATTGCGATCACTATATAAAGGGGAAGAGGGTCCTTTGTAATTCACATCTTCACTTCTTCTCTTCACCTCTAAGGCGATTTCTGGTGAATACTCTCTTATTTAGTTGAGCATTCCTCCGAAATCGTTTCTACTTCCTCTGCAATATGTCTTCCCATGATGCTGAAGCTGTAGCCGACGATAGGAGTACTGCTGGCGAGTGCCAGTGTGCTCTACCTATCGATCTGTACCAGTATGTCGTCAGGAAATTCATGCTTGAGTCTCTTGAGCCTGAGTTTCCTGAACCTCAGCAGACTGTGTACGATGCCCCCAGTGGCAAGATCGGGGTATATGCTGCATTCTTTGTTTATGGGAACCTTAGGTTCCCATTGATAAAGTTTGTGTACCGTGTCCTGGAGAGGCACGGTGTGCACCTGACCGAGGTGCATCCGATGGCGATTGCCAAGATTCGGCACTTCGAGTGGGTGTGCCGAATTCTGGGCATTGAGCCCTATGTGGACCGCCTGATGACCTTCTATACT
The DNA here is from genome assembly GCF_021521415.1 of Bidens hawaiensis. Classification (NCBI taxonomy): domain Eukaryota; kingdom Viridiplantae; phylum Streptophyta; class Magnoliopsida; order Asterales; family Asteraceae; genus Bidens; species Bidens hawaiensis. The sequence goes on along the minus strand of NW_027491209.1, from coordinate 905,192 downwards.
TGGAGGTGCATCCAGGGGTGGTACACCCTGACAACCCGGATCAAGGGTTTGAAGATTTGCGCGACCGAGCGCAGTCTCCGATCGTGGAAGCGGGAGTTCTTCTACATTTCTGTCCGCGCCATCCCCATTGCCATGAAGTTTAAGAAGGGGCAAGCGCTTCCGAGCCTTCACGCTTCCAACTACCAGGAGGCGGAATGGTTCGCGAAGATATCTCGGTTCCAATCTCCGGTTTACCGGTTTGCGGAGTCCGGGATGGTGATGCTGGGGATGAGCCGGATATGGAAGGAGGCGTCTCGGTTTCCCATCCTTCTCGAATACGGTTTGAACTCTATTCCTTATGGTATGTCTTGTCTTTCTTGCTGATATGAGTTTGTCTTCTAACTGTTTCTTTTCTTTCAGAGGGGAACGATTTGGAGTCGCTCCTGTACCCGCGGGAAGCTGACGGTCCCGTGCGGGTGGGTACTCGTGCTCTAGACGAGAACGAGTTGCCCATCCTGGAACAAACGACGGATCGGTTTGTGGAGGTCTATCCGCTGGGCCACGAGATCCTGAGCCACCGGCGGCCAGGTAAGGCGTTATTCTCTCCTCCACCCCTCAATGCTGTACCCGCTGCTGGAATTCCTGACATCCTGTCTTCTGAGGAATCCGCAGATGGTCCTCCGTTGGTGCGGAAGAAGAGGGCTGCCGGCGGGAAAGGGAAGGAGAAGGTGGCCTCCACAGCTGATCCGGTGCTTCTATCTGACACCGAGTCAGATAGTGAAGAGGTGGCGGGGAACCCCGGTGGTGAGAAGACCACTGCTCCGGAGGCTACGACTGTTACCTCCGGAGAACCAACGACGACGACGGTAAGCGGCATCAAGAGACCGGCTCCATCGGGCTCGTCCCCGCCCGTCCGTACGTTCAGGCTCAAGAAAACCCGTAAGTACAAACATCCTTATCTTTGTAGATTTATCATTTTATAAATTTATTGAAACACTTATCTTCTTGTGTAGGCGTGGATGTTGACGCATTCCAGGGTGGAGCGCAGAGGAGTACCCCTCCGCCGATGACGGTAGGCTCGGTCAGCCTACCTGAGGCGACGACCCAGGCGCCTGCGCCTGCTTCCGCTGGATCAGTTGCTCACTCCCTTGAGCCGACTGTTCCAGCTGAGATGACGTCACCGCCGGTGGTAAGTGCGATTTTTACAGCATCTTTCACCGAGCCGGCGGTTACGATTGCTGCGGATTCTGCGGCGGCGACCACGGCGGCGACCACGGCGGCCGCTACTATGCCTCCGCCACCGGCAACGACGGCCGGCCCATCAGGTACACGCAGGGCTTCTCGCCAATCTTTGTCACCTTCCCATCTGCCCGACCTTTTGGATGGATTTCCCTTAGGTTCAGGCGATGGGTTTGGTGGCTATCGGCCTGTGATCGACCCTACAGGTGCGTAGGGTTCTTTTGGCCTTTATATTTTTCTTCATCTTTTCCTAACTGCTTTGTTTCTTTTGCAGTGTCGGATTCCAATGAAGTGTATGTTCCGCGATGGAACATCCGCCGAGGAACAACCCTTCGTACCCCTGTGGAGTGCGTGGAATGGGCTCGCCACGCTGCTCCCCATGGTGCGTTGGGGGAAGCCATGGCTAGCTACCAGGAGGGTAGGCTAACCAATGAGCTTCGGGTTCTCCAGGCCCGGATGCAGCCGCGCGTCGAGCTGCTTTGTCGTGAAAACGACAAGTTGAAAGCAGCTCGCGCCAAGGAAGTATCTCAAGCGCGGGCTCTTCGGGAGGAGAACCAACAGCTGTCCGCAGCTGCTGCGGAGAAGGAGAAGGCCTTCAAGGCCCTCGAGGTTGAGGTTCAAGCGCGACTCGAGGCCCGCTCCAAGGCTGCCCAAGCTGTTAACGAACAGCTTCGGCTGGCTAAGGAGACTGCGAGGAACGCAACCGAGAGGGCCACCAAGGCTGAAGCCGTTGCTGAGCCTTTACGCGTGGAGAATGAGGAGCTCAAGTCCAAATTAGAGGCTCTCCAACGTGCTCATGATGCCTTGGCGATGGAAGATGCCAAGAAGCTCCAGGAGATCTTGGACCAGAGGGGCGTGCTTGACCATACCGAGCGGAAGCTTAAGGGCGTCGAAGAGGCTGCCGCAAAGGAAGTGCTACTTGCCAACCTTAACAAAAGCGAAGCCGAACGCGCCTGCACCCAAGCTCAAGCCGCCCTTCAAGAAGCTCTGGTTGCCAAGGAATGGCTTCTTCGAGAAGCGTTGTCTCAGGTATGTTTAGCTTTACGTCTTCACGCTTTCCTTTGTACATAGAAAAGGTGTTTGACACTTGTATTTTCTTTGTAGGTTGTGCATCGGGTCTTCTCAGAGACTACTTACGATGATGCCATGAGCGCAGCCCTCAACGCTTCTCATGAGAATGGGGAAAAGGCCGGCTTCCTGCTTGGTCTAGGGTTCGTTGAGAAAGGCGTCCCGCCTTCCAACTTCCCTTTGTTCGATGTGGACACCGAAGCTGCATATGACCAAGCGGTGAACCAATATGCCGCCTTCCCGCATCCGGTGGTGGAGAAGGTGAAGGAAGTCGCTGCTGCTGATGATGGACTTGCTATCCTCAAGGCTTTCCTTGAACCGCCACGCTCTACTGATGGGGCGGGTCCAAGTGGAAGTGGTCCTGAAGCTTGATTCTGAAGATCCCTTCCCGCTGCTAGGATAGACTAGATTTTGTTTTGTAGGCGGGTAGTTACCCGGCCATTCTTGTAATATATCTTTTGTGAAATACAAATCTTTTTATGGATAAGACTGTTATTTCCTTTGGGTTCATTGCTTTATAAACCTTATATGACTTGCATACTTAGTTTAAATTAGCGATTTCCCAAGTGTTTAGAATAAGTTAACCTTGAATGTGGTTGACAGTAGGTTGAAGTTTTGCTTCCCCCTTTGTGAGTGTGCGGATAGTACCGGCATTTGCACTTGGTAGGATGGCTACTCTTCCCCTTTAACTGTCCTGCGTTAAGGTCTTGTCATTTTCTGGGTTTATGCGGGTTTTGCCGCCTTCCCCACGCAACGATTCTTCACTTGATGCGGTGAATACCGGCATTAGTGTTCGAATCGACCGTTCAACGCGTGGTTGTTAATAGGTTAGTGTTCAGCTTCCTCTACCAGGATTCATGCGGATATACCGGCACTTTCACATAGTGGGATGGCTGAACCTTTCCCCTTTAACTGACCTGCGTGAAGGTTTGATGCTTTTGGGTTCATAAAATATAAATGTAAAATCATCAGCTTCAATTTGAAGGAGAATCGTTTCCATTAGAAGTGGCTCTAGGCCTTTTCTTTACAAATTTGGAATTGATCTACATACAAACTCTGTAATTGAGCTCCCATTAGGCGTGGCTTGGATGGGAGCACCATCGAGCCGACATGTATCTTGTTCGGGATCTCGTTGCTTACGCAGTATGTAGTCTCCGTTGAAGCTGCGATTTTTATTCGTGCGTTTCCCCAGCTGGGGTTCACGCATCAGCCTGCTCGACGCTCACTTCGCCACAAGGTGCGCGAGTGTCCCATCCTTGACAAATGCTTCGACCAAGTCCTTTACGTCTAAGCATTCTTCAGTGTTGTGGCCTTTGGTTTTGTGAAAATCACAATACTTTCTCCGATCAGCGTTGTGGCGATGCCGGATAAACGGAGCCTTTGGCCACGGGAGCTCCTCCGTGGCGAATATCTCGGTCACACTCTTTGTGAGTGGCGTCCACCTAGAGTTCTTCTCCAGTTTCACGTTATCTCTTCCGCCCAACCGATGTTGGAAACCGGACGGGGTGTCAAAGTTTACCCTTGACTGCCAAATGCCCAGCTTCCGCTTTTTGTTTAACCGGGCGGTAAGGACGTTGTTTTCCCTCGTCTTCTGGGTGTAGAGGTTCGTGCTCTGTGGAAGATCTCTACCCAGTTGCCTCTCGGTTTCCGCAAAGCGTTTAGCTGCGGTCATGATGGCATCCCATGTGGATGGCATGCCATCTTTGCCCGTCAGGGTGCGGATGAGTTCCGGGTCGTTTGCGCCCTGGATGAAAGCGGCTGCGAACGAGATCTTCGCTAACGTTGCCCAGGCTTAGCTTCTTCGAGTTGAAGCGAGTGATGAAGTCAGGCAAAGATTCTTCCTCCTCTCGGACGCACTTGAGGATTGTCCACTGCTCCTCAGTGTACTTTCTTTGCTGACTAAAGTGTTGGCTGAACTTCTGTTGGAAGTCTGCCCAATCGTAGATCTGGTGAACCGGCAGACGGTCGAACCACGCTCTAGCTGCCCCGACCAGCGTCATTTGGAACATATAACACCACGTGGGTTCCGTCCAGTTACTGACGGTCGCCCCCGCGATGAATCTGTTCAAGTGATCGTCAGGGTCAGAAATACCATCGTACGTGCCTATGTTGGACATTTGTTTGGCACTTCTTGGGGCGATTGCTTCCGCAATGTCCCTTGCGAATTTTGACGTTCCCGCCCTTGCCGCAGTTGGCGTGAATGTTTTGGAGAAGTCCCGTGGGCTGTTGCCCACGTTTATTGGACTGAATGCTTCTCCAAAACGCCTTCTAAGTTGGGAATCCGTTTCTTTACGCTTCCCTTTCGCCCTATGACGAGGGTTCGCGTCTTCCTCGGATTCCTCCGAATCATCGTCGTATTCGAATTCTTCCACTTGTTGGAGTGAACGTAAACGTTCATCCAACTCAGCTTGGAACTCTTTTTGACGTGCTTCGGCCCACGCTTTAACCTCATCGAGTGTTTGGCAGGGGAGCCTCGTCTGTTGATTTTCTAACTGGGTATCGGTGAATCCCAGTGTCTGATTATTTACTTCACTTGCCCCGGCTTGGGTAGCTGGGGTAGTGTTCGTAAAGTTTGTATACTCGGTATTCCCCCTTATAGCTGGGGTCATAATTACCGGAGTCTCTTGGTTACTCGATTTTGGGACCGGAGTATCCTTAACCATCTTTCCAGAAATTTTGAAAAAACTGGAGAAAAATAAAGTTCTAGCTTTATGCACGGATGGCGCCAATGAAGAAACACCAGTTGAACCCCGACAGATTACGAGTAACCTGAGGGTTAGATAGACGTTTCCCACGAGGAGTTAATTCCGGCAAGATGGTTCTTCCGATAACCTGCAAAACAGACACCGTGAGCTCGTCACTAAGAAAGGGGGGGGGGTTCCTCCTTGTGACCACCCTCCGGCGTGAGAATCAGTCTATATTTGAATATAAAAGTATATTATTAATGCTAGAGCAGTTATCAGGTAAATTATACAAGATATTAGATGATGAAATGATAATACCATTTGATGTCTTTTATAGCCGAAGGTGGGTTTCCAAGGAGGTTTAGCCGGCCTACTACTCTGCCAACTGTGGCCTACGCACGTGCTCTGCTGGTAATTGGTGGATAGGCAGCGGCTGACAGTGACCAGGCGTGCTGTTCACTTTTCCTTTTCCACCAACTACAGGCTAGGCACGTGGTATGGCAGGAGTTGGTGAGCAGGCGGCGGCTATTGGTCACAGTGCTGTGGCGTGTTGTCTGCCATGCTGCTGTCAGTGAGCTGTCGTATCGTTGGTCAGATCTTTTGTCCATACCTCGTCAGGTATCACACAAAAGATCCTCCATTATTATACGGACTGGCTCATTTAGGCGGGAGTTTTCCCCCTCCCGCCTTTATGCGGGAATGTTCCCGGCTTTGCTCATTCCTTCTTCAGGTGACTACTGAATTATTATTGAGTTTGAGCCTTATGCGTGTAGCCATGCTGCGCGGGTGGCCAGTCCCTAATGGCGGGTATCCGCACCTGCGGGAACAGGCGGATACTTGGAAACCATAGGGAGGCATTTCCTGCGGGACCAGCTTGCGTACCGCATGTGAGGTCGTCACAACTCTGAGCGTGGTGGGTCCTGCGGGTTTGGTAGGTCGCGGCGCAGACGTCCCTATGGTGAAGTCTGCGGGTTCAACTGCGCAGACGTCCGTTAAGGAGTCTTGCGTGTTCAACTGCGCAGACGTCTCCTTTTAAGGGAGTCTTGCGGGTCCTAACCACCTCTGCTGGGACCTACCTCTTCACAACCGTATGGATTTTAAGATGAATATGATGTTTGTGGTGGCGAGGAAGAGGAGACGAATCATATATCGATCTTTGACGCATCCGGATGATGCAAATAACGGATTTCCGGCGACCTTGAGTGTTTGCCGGCGAGCCAAGGCAGTTTCCGGTGGAATTGGCTGGCGATTATGGTAATGGTGATGGAGATTGATGATGCTTGTTCGACGATGATAACGGTTTGGTGGTGCTTGGCTAGTGGCGAGTAGCGATGATGGTGGTGCTTGCCAGTTGCCACCGACTATGATGGGTTTTTGGTGGGTTGGCCATTCATCCTCTCCTCTGTCCAGTATTCAGAATATAAATATTATGAATTTATTTTCTTGTTTTTTATTTTATTTTATTTTGTTATTGTTTTGTATTACAAAAAATTATAATTTTTAAATTTAATTAATAGAATTAGAAGTAAACTTTAATTTACCTTTAAACCCTCATGTGCAGTGCACATCTGGTTATTTAACTGAAATATTTAACATCCGTTAGTCTAAAGGACAAAAAGTAAGGAAACATGTCTCATAAAGGACACCGTCTGAAAGTAAACATTTTAAAGGACTTGATCCGTTAATTAGCTATGTTTAAAGGATAAAATTTGTAATTATATATATATATGTATATATATATATAATACCATTTAACCAACACAAACCATTCAACAATTTCTTTACACACAACAACATTTCTACACACATTTGTCTTGAACGTTCTCTACAATCTCTTATCCAACAAAAATATTGATCCTTGACGAGCTAAAAATAGTTCGAAGCAATCGAAAGCCGGTAGTTTTCTTGACGTTTAGCCGACTCAAAATTAATGTTGTCGGAGTGGGGAGACGTTCAACCCATAGCTACTCCACCGAACCAAACTCCGGGTTCATCGAGTTTTTACAAAAATTTCAACAATTCCAAAAATTCGAACAACAAAAATTTCAACACTATCGACCAAAAAATGAGCCGGAAGAATAATCCGACCTAAACAAAGACGGTAAAAATTTGCAAGATGCGGTGAGCCTAGACGAAGAATCTGACGAGCCACCGGACCCTGCCCCACAAAAAACAACGAGCCGAAAGAAGCTAAGGTCGTGGACCGAGTTGGAAGAAGTGTCGTTGGCGAGGGCTTGGATCGCCATATTGGAGAACGAGAAGGTCGGAAATCAACAAAACACGACTCTTTTTAGAGGTCGATTTATAAAGCCCATACAACCATATAAAGGCAATCACTGAGAATTAACGAAAACATGAAAACCTAATTGTCAAATCAAGTAACCATACAACCATATTGAATTGTCCTCATGTCATTGTAATCACTGACACACGCCACAAAGGTGGTGTAAACTAGTGCACATACATGGAGCCCATACAATACCCATACAACGAGGTCTAACTGTGTACAACAAGGTCTAGCTGAGTACCCATGCATCATGGTCTAATTGTGTACCTATACAACGGGGTCCGATTGACTAAAGCTTGACTACATAACCGACGCTTAACTTACCGTTAATTTACTTGACACATATCGTATTCATACCAGCACCAAAACATATTTTAAATATATAAAAGAGCATTTGGAAACTCACCTGAATCTTATTGCGCTTGAAATTAATAGTAAATCATTTCCTTAACCGAAAACGGTTAACTATTAAACAAGTAGTCATTAATTATTGATTCTACACAAATTAATTATACTTTATTAAATTAAGTTAACTAAGCTAACTGGTTCGGACCCATTAACTTAATTAATCTTACTAACACATACTAATTTATCTAAGCTGTATATAATGGTTAAACATCTAGAAATTAGTATCCTGAGGTTCATTTGCAAAGAGAATTCTCATTTTTAAGAGCATTCCCATTTGCAAAGAGCATTCTCATTTGCAAGAGCAATCACATCCGCAATGAGCATTCTCATTTGCAAAGTGCATTCTCATTAGTAATGAGCATCCCTATTCATTTTATCAACCGAACCTTACTCACTTAACATGAACTAGTCCAAATATCTGGTTTATTATAAAGTTTGAGACTCTAAAAAGCGTTCCATCCTGATCTAGTGGCATACTAAATTTCATATAAAATAGACTTCATTTACCCATATTTTATTTTTTACGAACCGAACTTTACTCGTTTAACATGAACCGACCTAATTAACCGGTTTATTATCAAGCTCGTTACTTTATCAGTAATCGTGACCCGATCTATCATCCTACAAACTTTCAAGACATACCGACATCATGTGAACCACCTGTTATAGAAAACGTACCTTTTGAGATTGTGCTTGAAAACACTCCAATAGCTTGAAACTATAACAAACGAACCCCGTCAGTTACCGCCGCCGGAACTGGTACCACCTTCACCGGAAAACCAAAACAGTTGCCAGAATGTTCTCTTTTTCACCGTTACAGTTTTGATTACAGAGTCCTGAGTTCTAGACCTCCGATTGTCCCAACGGTGAAAACCTTCAAATATATGTTACAAAGCTTCTTCAAATATTTGAGACTGATCCGACGGTTAGATCTTCGGGAATCATTCGATTATTGCTAGGTGTTCTCATAAAAACGAGAATGAAGTTTGGAAATAGGGTTTTTTTCTCTCTCACACACACTTTCTCTCTCTATACAACTTGGTGGAAAATGGTTCAAGAAATCTAAATTCATTCTTTTATACAATGAAGTTGTGGAAATAACACAATTAACCACCGAACTTTCCGAATGATGTAAACGAAGCATTTGATATCTTTAATATCCAAGGTGAATTGAATTTAGGATGTTACACGGTTCTTGAACACATTCCCACTTAAATGGATTTAAACGATTGGAACGTGTAATTCCCCGGTGCGATGGTGATCGATACGAGATCCGCACGATGTCTAGGAGTGCGGATTCCTCCTAGACTCGTTTATGGTGTTGGAGACGAAGAACACGAATTAACACAAACATACACACGAATGAAATAAATGAATCTGCAGATCCTTTATATATTAATCAACATGTATTACATACCGAACGAGAAAACAAAAACGGCTGAACTGAGGTGAGCTCTACCTCGGGTCTGCCCACACGACTCTCTCTTTCTATTTCTCTCTATGCAACTAAACAATTGAACAATTGAACTAATAACTTTTTCTGGATGCCAAACTCTAAACATGACACACGTATATATAGATACACAAACTCGCGGGCTTGGGCTTGGGCCTATGGTGAAGTTGTCCTAACTTCACCAACACGTGAAGTTGTTCTAACTTCACCTACACGTGAAGTTGTATTAACTTCACCAACACATGAAGTTGGCTCCCTCCACAACTTCACCCAACTAGTCAGAATAGCATAGCGACGGTCACAAAATGCACCAACAGAATGTCAAGTTAACTCAAAATGGAAAGGTTTGCATCCTAAAGTTAAAAGATTCAATTGCATCTTCGACCAAAGGTGGGGAGCGGGTCGATCGTGTGGTCAAGACGACAAGGATATTTTAACAGCGTTACTGCTGAATATAAGAAGTTGAAAGGATGAAAAAGGTTTTACTCATATCAAGGCTTGGGAAACGTTGAGGCCTTGATGCAATGCAGATGTAGTAGAAAAAGGTGTTAATTTTTTTCAAAGGTTTGTACACACAATATTGAGTTTTAAATTTATAAAAATGATTATTATCTTAACTAAATCACACACAAATAGGCACTTATACATATCGTATATGTAGTAAAGTATAGGTAAGAACAAAGTATCGATCCACGGGCACACTTATAAAGTTTACTACTTAATCGTTATATTTATTTAACCGAAGTAAAGATCATTTTTGTTTTGGTTTTTAGTAAAAAAATCTAAGAGAAATAAAATAAAAGACAATATTTTTGGGTTTTTATATTTTAAGGTGGAAAGAAAATCAAAGATAAAAGGGTATTATCTTGATTAAAACTCCTCTTAATTAGGTTTGATAGTTATTAGTAAACTTGTGATCTTGAGCTTGCTATGGAAATTAAATGTGAGGATAACATATTTAGTCATGTTACTCCATGATAATTAAAGAAAGAGATAACTCTTGACCCCATCCTAATGACTCTTTTTAGGTTAGATCGTCAAGACCGGTTTTATCTAAGATGTGGATCAGCTTCTCCTCAATCCTAAGTTGAACATAACTCTCAACTCTAATGGATCATTTGACTTTGAGCCTAATAACCCACACCCTCATTAGTTTGGTACATTTGTACTGGGATTGGGTTTGACTTACTCTACATCTTTTTTCGTGGGACTAATTCCCGTATCTTAAACATCTTTCATATCTTTTTGCTCGTCTTTTCATTGTGCTTTTAGAAATCCCACAAAATGTTAGCCTTTGTTCCTCTTTGCGCCACCTTTTCTTCATCTCATTGCTAAAGAGAAAAATTCTCTCCCTAAGTAGGCAACCTAGGTTTTGCGAAGTAGGCATCAAAGTAAATTGAAATAGAAAGAATGCATTCCAGTTCTTTAGGGTCTGATGGTAAAAGACCAATGCTGAATTCTACCGGTAAAATGGTTAATTTGGTAGGGTAGGTTTTGTGGTAGGTGTAGGGTTTATGTAGGAGGGTATGTGATTTTTGAAAATATATTACCTTTCTTATTATGTAGCATTTCGCTTGATCTCGAATGAATTCTCAAGAAAAGTTCTATTCCGCAAAATTGCCTGACTCACTCAAAAGTATCTAATATATGAGTATTTTTCTGAATATCTGCATGAAGGCTAATTCTCACAAACAGAAAGATTGGATGAAAACACCATATTTGTCATAATGTTATTCTCAATCGGGCATCCTACATAATAATAATATTACTAATGTCTTAAAACATCCACACCAAGCGACAAAAATAAAATAGTTTAACAACCAACAACAACACAAACATAAAAGTGTATCAATAAACATCACCAAGCCATGTGGTAATAAGTGGTCAACCGTGTCATGGGTACTACGAGGTCATACCGACTTACTGGTCCTCTAATCTGGCCATCTGGTCTCTCATGTTTCTTATTTGTCCGTCAAGATGGTCAAATCGGGTGGTCTTGAGATGGTACATTCCCGCAAAGGAGTGCGGGTCAGGCTGTGATGAACTGCCACCAAAGTCGGTATGTGGAGTGTCGGGCCGACGACGTGTGCAGCGTACTTGGGCTAACGAAATATCATCATCCTTATCAGCCGGAGCCTCTAGATCCCAAATCCTACCACGAGTATCCACAACCAAAAGCTCCATGTTCCCAATACTCATACCACCATATCCGTAGTCATGCATATCTAGAGGTCCAAGGGAATTGAATCTGGTCCCTCTCTACCATGAGAATCTAAACCGTATGCCATCAACCTTGATGTATTAAGTTAAAGTAGTAAAACATTTCTTCATTAATGGATAATTGCAAAAATAACCATGTACTTTATCAAACTAAATCACATGTTCAACATAATCATCAAGTAAAACAAAGCTTCTTCATAGATTTTAGATGGTAAATGGAGTTTAGCTCATAATGAGCATAGTTATGAACATTAAAAGAGATGAAGTTAACAAACACATGATCAAACTAGAATAATCTAACCAATTGTTGGATGAATCTACCCTCTTTAATGATGAAGGATTATGATGATGATGGATGATGGTAGTAACCTCCAAGCATTCAAACTCTTCATAAGACCTTCAATATGAGTGTAATGTGGGTGTTATTAAAAGAGAAACTCGTATAGATATTTTCTTCAAGCACTCTTGATCAATGCAACATGCTCCTATATTTATAGGTAGTATGGAGAGACAAGCACGGCCCCGTGCCTCAAGAGGCACGCCCTCCTTGTCCAGTCTCAATTAATGCTTTGTCAGATCGAAAATGTTGACTCATCAGGGGGGCGTGCTTCCTGAGGCACGGCCCCGTGCTTTTGATGATCTGTTATATTTCTTTTTGTCTTTTTCTAGAAGGTGACCATGGCCCCATGCTTCATGAGGCACGGCCCCGTGCCTGAGTGTCAAGTATTTTGTCTTTTCTTGCAGATTTTTGTCTTTTCTTGCATCTAGAGGCTTGGGGGCGTGTCCAGGGAGGCATGGGGGCGTGTTCAGGTGTTTTCTTGGGTTTTCTTTGGTTTTTCACTTGTTTATTCGTTTAAGGCTTGGGTTTACCTGAAAATACATTTAATATGATAAGTAGAAATTTGAGCTATATTATTTGATAGAAGTTGCAGTTTTCAGAGGTTATTTGATGTTAAAAAGATGTATAACTTTATATACATCAGTATGCCACATGAAGCTTGACAATCCAAGCTCCCCCAATCATCTTTGTATCGTTGACCTTGGCACATTTCTCCCGCATTTTGCACAACATGTAAACAATATTACAGTTTCCCCATGTTTTCATGCAATAAAGGGCCCAAAAATCCCTAAGGCTAATGACCCCTGTACTCTCACTGGAGGATGTCATGGTGTGGCTAAGGAGACGATGGATGTACCTGAACAATGGGTCCATCCACTCAGTACTCTTAAAAACACTCAGGTTATACACTGCCTTCGAGTTACCTGTCAACAATCTCCATGCATCCGCTCACTCAGTTTTATCAGATGTCTGACTCCTCTCTCTTCCCTCTTCACCCTTAAATGTGTAGCCTGATGTAAGCCACATCTCAGTCTGTGTCTGAGCATGCGTGTAAATTTCCATGTTCACACCTAACTCTATGAACGAGGTCCTGACCCACCGACCTCCTAGCCTAAAAGTTACCATGTCTTCTTCAAAGTGATATCATGAGTACAATGGGTTTTCTTAAAGTCTGAATGAAGCTAGTAATTTTATTATCAGTTCCTAGTACGATTTAGTTTGGTTTTACAGGAAGCGCTGCCATGACGCAAGAGTTATTTCCTTATATATTTCATACTAGTTCACATTCCTAAGTGTTGACCTACATACATAATATAGGGGTCTTTCCATCCTTGTTTTCATTATTTAGCTTTTTCACTAGCCTTGATATTCTTTCTTGAAGTACCCACAAATAGTAACGATGGGTGATCTATTTTCTCAAACTCCTCATCGTCATATCCGAACATCCTGAATAATGAAAAGGAGTCAAGAAACATGAGTTTGAAAATTTCAATTTTGGTTCCAGAAGTAAGGCAGGACCGTGTCTTGGAAGGCACAGCCCGTGCTTAGTTTGGGCGAAATTTAACTATGACGCATATACATGCCTTTAGATATTGTGCCTTTCTCGTACCGTAGGATTCGACAGAGGGTGTGTAGGTGATCAGAAGGCGATGCATGCATGTGCATGCATACTTGTTGCACAACGTATAAGATATTAGGTCGCGTGAAGGTTAAGTATTGAAGTTTGCCTGCTACTCGATGATACATGTTCGGATCATCAAGTGATGTGCCGACATTAGCACTAAGCTTGTCGGTGGTGCAATAATGCTTATCGAATGAGTTCACGTGAGATACATAATGTGCTTACGGGTGATTTGGTTCAACATGCTTGTTCGGTTCGGCCAATTCGAGGCGAAGGTGAAAACGCATCAAGCGGGGATGACAAAGGAGACGAGGAAAGTGAAGACGAGCTCGACGGAGACGAAGATGGTGAAGAAGACGAATACGAGTAATTTCTAGTTGTTTTTTAATTTTAATGTAAAATTTATTTTATTTAATAAAATGTTATTTGAATTATTTTAAATAAAAAATAAATAAAATAATGATGAGGTAATGATTGGAATGAGCTCTATCTACTACACTAATTAATCAAAAAGCCCCTATGCTGACGTGACGTCACATGTCACTCCCCCCATCCATATAGGGGCTTCATCCACTACACATGTCTTATGATGGTTAGGCAATGCGTACTGGGCGAGAAGAATGGGCATAGAGGGGCGATTTTTTGAGAAAGCACCCCCCCCGGCAGATAAGAGGGGCGACCAAGGGGGATTTAGTCGCTTGCGAGGGTTTGAGGAATATTATTATTTTATTGTTATGTGGTGTGTGTGTGTGTGTGTGTAGGGTGAGGTTAAAATAAAAGTTGAAGTGCGTCTAAGAGGTGTAGGAAGTGATATGGTGCATTGGATTGTATGATTTAATGGTTAAGATTCGTTGTAGTGTTTTTTCAGGGTGTGTAATCGGCATCTCGATGTGATACAGCCTTTTCTATTTTAGTTGGGAAAGAACGGCGAAGTCCATCCGAACCGTCCAATGAAGAATAAGAGGAGAGCAAAGCGCCAATGGCGCGCGAAGCGCATGCGGAACGGGCACGGAGAAAATCTCCCACTACGGGGTAAGAAGCAAGGAAGGAGTGCCGCTTTCAAAAATGATTTTTAGTTCAATCACCCGCCGAAGCGAATCCTTCGAAATAGCCAAGCCAGTAAGTAGAAGGGCAAGGTGACCGCAGGGAAAGGCATTACCGGAAGGAAAGTAGCCCAACTCAATGTCTTACGCATCAATGGCCTTTGAGTGAAAGCAGTAAGTCAGTGGCCAAGAATCATCGAGGCATAATTGTCCATTGTGTTATATTATTTATGGAAACATAATCAATCTATAATTATCATTTTTTTAATCTGAATTTAGAACACAACTATAATAATATCACAAGATATATTGCAGTGTGTTATAAATCAACTAATAATCAAAATTTAAAAATAACACTAAATTTTATCCAAATTTAGAACACAACATCAAGAACACTAAGAACAAAAACACACTCTTGAGTATTATAACTATATTTCAGTGTGCTTTTGATCCAAAAAGAATAAATACTTATCAAGTTTTAATTATCATATTTTTATTCAAATTTAAAATACATCTCTAAAAACACCTATGAAATTAAAAACACATTATGAAAAAAATAAAAAAAAAAGAATTCTGAATCAACTAAACAAACCAAAAAATACCTACAAGAATTTAATTAGACGGCAATATCTTTAAATAATATTTCATGGGTATGGTTTCCCATATAAAAATGAGTTCGCCATAGTCAGGAAATAGTATTCCACGTCCAAGAAATTATTAGATGTACCAAGATCGATTATACTTTTGTAATAGTTGAATATTGGGTTAAAGATGATCATAATCAAGATCCATAAAAATATGGTAGTTGCATGTCTAAAAATAAAAGATACAATTTAAATCAAGCTTGAAAATTAGAAGAATAATAATTAACGATTTAATGGATAAAATAAAGAAAAATAATATGGACCATCCTACCCTTATATGTTATTGTACATGTAAGGGTTTATATTGTTTTTTACACTTTTCATGAATCTAGATTTTTTTATTATAACCTTACTCTTCATCATCATCGTACTCAGTATATCTCACCAATAGCAAAGCTATGGTAGGGTCTGAGGAGGGTAAGATGTAGACAGTCTTACCTCTACCCCGTAGGAATAGAGAGGCTGCTTCCGGTGAGACCCCCGGCTCGATAGTAGTTTTGCATCAAGCCTTGGACATAAGGCACATAACACTCAACCATCGGGACACCCGCTGATTGGTGCATGTACCCTTGTCTTTCGGCTATCAACGCCACCACATGATGCCTGATTAACCTTCCGCCACTTTTAACGTTATTTTCACGAAATTAGTAAAATAACGTCAAAATTATTGCAATTTCACTTTTGCCCACCCGAGGGTTCACACATATATACATTATATGCGCGCGCCGCAAGCAGGGCGATATAACCTTACTCTCTTTATATATATATATATATATATATATATATATATATATATATATATATATATATATATTGGGCTCCAACACCACTATACCGTAAACAAAAATCTCCTATTTGCTGATTGTGCGCCAAATATCACAAATCGTCCAATTTTATAATTTTTCCACTACACAGCCTTATAAACCTCTTTTCATTTTCATTGTTATCAGTTAGTTAGCTTTTATCATTCATCACAATCCCTTGTTATTAAACACAAAAAAAAATCATTTACCAAATGGGTTTTTGATTTATTTTGAATTCTTTCATCGCTTAATTTTAATCTTTGAAATGGGTTGTGATCAAAGATTGTACTATTCAAAATTATAGCAAACAGATAGATTCAAACTAGGAAAGCTGAATAAAAGTAAATGTTTAAAACCGGACAAAGATGTTACCGACAAAATATTTAGGGAAAACAGATCCTCATACCATAAATTGCATAATACGTCGTACATGTACGTGTTATAGATTAATAGGCATCATAGATTCACATCACAATAAAGTAAAAGAAGAGAGAGAAAGAGGAAAGCAAAAGATCAAGTCTTTCTCACACACAGATCCCAACGCAATGCTGGAAGGATTCCCAACAATGTTTGCTGTAAACTCATTCTTTTTGTTTGAGTTTGAAGAAACTAGCTTTGTTCCCCTTTACCAATCTTTTCATGGAGATAACGACGAGTTAATGCATTTGTTTTTCATTTACATTTGATGTATACTTGTCATTTATGTACGTAATATATAGATCTACATAGATATGCGTCTGCAACTAAACAACAACAAAAAGATAGACGTACTCTTGACTTATTCCATTCACCCCCTCGATCTCTCCCCACATCTTCTTATATTACTTTCAAAAATGGTGAAAAACAATCTATAATTTACCACCTAACCAATCATTGAAATAAATCAAACCTTTCTTTTCTTTAGAGTGAGTTTTAACTTAGAACAATGAAGTCCATGAGTAACAACAACATTAATGACAACAACAACAACAAGAACAGTGACAACTGGTTAGGTTTCTCTCTTTCTCCTCACTCACCAGAGGCTACTCATCCTTCTCCTTCAAATCTCACACCTTTTTTCAACTACCAAAACATTTACTACAATGGTGGAGTTGAGCTTGCAAATGATAGTGGTGGTAATGGTGGTGGGGTATACTCATATTTTCCTATTATTATGCCTGTCAAATCTGATGGTTCACTTGGCTTAATGGATGCCATCACCAGATCACAAGGTTAGTTATATTTTCTTTATTCTTGTCATATTATTTTGGTTTTTTTGCTTGAAATGTTAGTAATGTTAGGTTTCTTTTTAGGGATGGTTCCTTCAACAACACCAAAACTTGAAAACTTTTTTGGTGGTGTAACAATGGGGACCCCTGGGTTAGACACTAGTACAATGTACTACCACCAAAATTATCATATCCAACCTCAACACTACCAAGATTACTCATCAGGGTTGTACCCAACTGTACAACAGGAAGCCAAGATTGTGGCAGATTCTACTTGTGGTCTTTACCTTCCATGTTATAATGGAGAAGGTTGGATTTCAAACAGTTATGGTTCTGTTAATGGTGATGGTTTACAGTCCCTTAGGTTGTCAATGAGCCCTGGGTGCTCACAATCAAGCTCATGTGTCACTGTTTCACAGCACCAAATCACACATGCTGCTACTTATGTTACTGAAAATGTGGTCATGGATACAAAGAAAAGAGGGGCTTTGAAGGTGAATCAACATAAGCAGATTGTTCACAGGAAATCTTTAGATACATTTGGTCAAAGAACCTCTCAGTATAGGGGTGTCACCAGGTTGACTTCATTTCTCATTTTCTTGTTTTTTTTTAAAGTATCACGTGTAGGTTTTATTATACATTTTTGAATCTTTGTTTTCATCAGGCATAGATGGACAGGTAGATATGATGCTTATTTATGGGACAACAGTTGCAAAAAAGAAGGCCAGACTAGGAAGGGAAGACAAGGTTAGAAGTGTTGTCTTATGGTTATTTTGCTTGTTTTGACTAATTATAACTCTTCAGTTTCTTAACATTTTTCATGTTTCTTGGTTTCTGGACTGTGATCTTCACTTCAGTTTATCTGGGTAAGCCTCAGTTTCTTGTTTTAGCTTTAAAAAACTTTACTTTATTTTAAATCAAGATTCACTAATAATGATTACTTCATGATGGCTTTTAGGTGGTTATGATATGGAAGAGAAAGCTGCTAGAGCTTATGATTTAGCAGCACTCAAGTATTGGGGACCTTCAACTAATATTAATTTCCCGGTACCTTTTTATATGAAGTTTTAAAACTAATTGTATATCTTTATGGTAATTAAGGTGATATTAACATCGAAAGTGTTAACTTAGGTGGAAAATTATCAACAAGAGCTTGAAGAAATGAAGAATATGTCTAGACAAGAGTATGTTGCTCATTTGAGAAGGTAAGTTCTCTTACCATCTACCAATTTTCTCACTTCAAATTTCAAACCATATAATTTAATTATGTACATAATTTATGAATTATATCTGTCACATCCACCATAAATTCTATTCAGGAGAAGCAGTGGTTTCTCTAGGGGTGCTTCCATTTATAGAGGAGTAACAAGGTCCAACAACTAGTCATTTTTTACATTTATAACTAAAGAAATTATATACATATCTTTTGATGATATAATTTTGCAAATTTTCAGACACCATCAACATGGCAGATGGCAAGCACGTATCGGTCGTGTCGCGGGGAACAAGGATCTTTACCTAGGCACATTTAGTAAGTCTTGAACTAAAGATTATGTAAAACATTTTATTCATAATAAAAGAAACGTTCCAAAATTTTAAAGCAATATTTCAGGCACCCAAGAGGATGCGGCCGAGGCTTACGACGTGGCTGCGATCAAATTTCGTGGCACTAATGCCGTTACTAACTTCGACATGACTAGGTACAATGTCGAAAAGATTATCCAAAGTAATCCTCTTCTAACCGGGGACCTAGCTAGGCGAACCAAAGACCCGGACCCCACAAACCAATTACCTCAAATTGGGGAACCAGAAACCATCCCAACTTCAATGCCAATAGCAACAACACAAGTGAGGTCACAGATCCCTACATTTGGTGCATGGACAGATGCATAGTCGGAAATGGAGTCAAGAAAGAATTTGTGGGACCCGAGGACGTGACCCAACCCTTAATTACTAGCTGACAACAGCTCTGTACGTGCCACTGTGGTTAACTGGCTTCTTTTTCTTTTTGAAATAGGAAGGGTAGTTTGGGTATTATGTAGGATCTTGTAGGGTTTCTATTTCATAAAGTGTTTAAATTTTTGAAAACCTATATTAGATTGTAATGGAAAAAAGCTAGAAAAGGTTGTAAGGAAAATGATAAAAGTAGGTTAATGACAGACGATCCTTTGACCAATTTCGTGACTCCATGTTTGTGTATATTTGATTTGTTGTTTTTCTTTATCCATGTTTATAATGCTTTTTGCTTTGTGGATTGAATTTTAAGATGTATTTATAAATTAGTTTTTGATTTTATACGTATATAGGTGAAATGATAATTAATGTATAAAGAAGGCAATGAATTGTTGGGTTGCATGTATAACTGTACTTTAAGTTTTAATGTTAGTATTATTACCGGTATGATGTATGTTTAGTCTGTACTATTAAGTTTTAATGTTGTTAGTATTATTATCGGTATGATGTAAGTTAACATTTATTATTATAGAATTATACCATGGTTAAGTGACAATCAGTAGTTAATTAATTCCAAGTGGTTTCATCCAAAAGTGTGATGATTGATTACACCCGTTGGCTATGCATATAAACATGTATATATTGTAATTAATCCAAACGATATGTACGAATTCAAGAACTAGAAGTATTTGTGTTTATTACTTTATTATTTTAGTTATCATTTCTTAAAATTACCCGCCGTGTTAGATCTTCGAGACTCAAAAACAGTTTCTGTAACCTTTGTATAATACACAATCTCCAAGCATCCAAATGTCCATGAGTTGTCTCTGAAAGGTTTCAATTACTCTAACAAAGTGGCATCGAGTGGTATTAGTGCCTCAAGAAAAGAAAACAACCATTAGAAACAAATGCTACAAGAATTAGTTTTATTATTATAAATTATTTTGTCATTTTATGTTTGTATGTACTTTTTTTTCAAATTTAAGAATTTAATTTTAAGAATTTATTTTATGCAATTTTGAATTAATCGATATAGAAAATTAGGAAAACATTTAAAAAAAGAAAGAAAGAAAGATTACCATCAAAACAAAATAAAAACATTACACACAAAACTTGTAAAAGCCCCTCTACCTATGTGGCAAGTCACGTTAGGTGTGAACATACATCGAGCATAGAAGAAGTCTGGGGTACCTCTCAACTTTTATGCTGGCTACCCCTCAACTTTTATATTGAAGTGCAAATTTTATTTTTTCCTTTGTTATATGTATCGGATACCTTTGAGCAAAAATTATGATACTTAATTTTTTATAAAAAACCCAATAATTCTCCCCTGAAACTTTTTTAAAAAACCAGTCTGGAGCGGTTCATCCGGAAACCGGCTTAGACACCGGTCCTGGTTAACACTTTTCAAGAGTCTTCTGTCGAACCTTAAGGTTTTTACCAAACCGGGTTGAACTGAAAGCCGGTTAACTGTTTGAACCATATAGAGTAATTATGAGATGCTTAATTTGAAAATTTTAGAAATAAGTTTTATAGGAGTTGAGATTTGAACTCAAGATTTGGACAACGCATGGCCTACCACCTACTCTACCATAAAATTATGTATAGAAGGTGGGTTAAGTTCTTTAAATATGGTTGTTCTCTTTTAGTTAGTTTCAACTCATTATTTAGTTGTGGCTTTTGTTGTTCATACTTTCTTTGTTTGTGGTTTTGTTTCCTATTATTACTTTTAAATTAATATACAACATAAATCGATTTCTAAATTATAATTTTTCAAAATATGGAATTATTTTTAGGAGACAAAATAAAGACAGGAGGAGTACGTACGGCCCATGTCACAGTCCAACTCTGTAACGAATCAACTTCATGCCATAATAAGACTACACATTTTCTTCTTAGCAATCTTTTATCCAAAAGCTACTCATGATACAAAGAAGAAAATGAAGATCAAGAGCAAGATATTTACCAAGATGAGCTTGTTTGCTTTTGTGTTTTAAACACTATCACCAACTTCGTGTGTGTTATTTGAGATTACTACCATATTAATGAGAGATGCAAAGGTAATCAATGTCTTTGTCAGTGGAGAATGATAAACGATAATTAGCCAACAACTTAGAAATAACCGACGTATATAATAACCATAAAATATAACTCAAAAAACTGATTACAATATATTTTGTAGTGATGGTGGTGATTGTTGTTATTCCATTACTAACTTTGTACATGTATTTATACCAGTAACTCAAGTTGGTCACCAAGCATAATATGTGTTGATCAAGGTGAACTTGAGCAATAAGGTCAACTTGGCCAACAAGATGAACTTGGCCACCAAACAAATGAAAGAATGTTTCAAAATACCCCATAGACTTTAACCGACTTATTAAAACCTCTTAGGCACAGTTCACCGACTTGTGACCCGGAATAGAAGTTAATCCAACATTCACCCCCTAATTCCTGATTCAGATTTGTAAGGTCTTCAACTCTAAGTAACTCGTGCATCTCTGTGAACTTGATTCTTGAGAGTGCTTTAGTGAGATAGTAGGTTAACCTCCCGAGATCCGACATTTCAAACTTGGTCACCATACCCTTCTTGAAATCGGAAATTATGCTCGAGCTTGAACTTGTCACAAATAAATCATCCAAATACACAGCTACGATCAAAAAATGTTTTCATTCGTCTTTCGGTAAACCGATTGTTCCTTGTAACACTTTTGAAACTTCATGTCTCGTAGGATGTTATCGAGCTTTGTGTTCCAAGCTCGGGAAGCTTGCCTTAACCCGTATAAGGCCTTTGACAACTTGTAAACTTTTGCCTCCTCGCCCTTTTTCTCGTATCCTTTGGGTTGTGAAACAAACACGACTTCTTTCAATTCACCATGCAGGAAAGCCGTTATTACATCAAGATGGTGGATTTCCCGTCGGTTAGATGCAACCAATGCGATTAGTAGCCGAACAGTCTCAACTTCGGGCTACCGGAGCGAAAACATCATCAAAGTCGATCACGGGTTGTTGCGCGTAACCCTTTTGCAACCAACACAGCTTTGTACTTGTTTATCGTTCCATCCGCATTTCATTTACTTTTGAACACCCACTTCAACCCGATACATTTTGCACCCTTTGGAGGTTCGACTATCTTCCATGTTTCATTCTTGTTTATCGAATCGATCTCAACATTCATTGCACGAACCCATTCTTGGTTCGACTTAGCCTCAAAATAGCTACACATTTCACCACTTGATGTAAGAAACAATAGCTCATAGTCAGATTCAACATGTAACACATAATCTTCTTGTAATATTCTTGGTAAAACCGAGTCTCAAGTTGAACATCTTAGACCCGTTTGGGCCTCATATTCACCCGAATGGATCTGTGACCCATTACTCGTTGATTGAAATTGAGAGCGGGTTGAGGAATTAGGCCTGATATGAGTTGGTTCGGCTAATTCGTTGGACTCGGGTTGAACCGATGATGCATGTTTAGATCTTGGGCTACCCGGGTTGCTTCCACTCGTTTCTTCAATAGTGGGTTCGATTTGACCAGTTCCATTGTCAATCGCACCCCCCCCCCCCCCCGCAAACAATAGAAAATATACCTGACTCGGTGTCATTCTTTTCGACTTTCTTTACCCAATTTCTCCCTTTGTTTTCGTCAAACACAACCTCCCGACTAACAAATATTTTCCCGGTGTTCGGATCGAAGAGACGGTATGCTTTTGAACCTGTCTTCGGCCCGAAATAAACAAGTCGTCATGACTTGTCATCAAGTTTCTTTAGATGTACACTATCAACTTTAGCATACGCATGCACATAAATACTCGAACGTGTTCAATAATCTGTTTCTTTTTGTTTGAACAGTTTATATGGAGTTTGATCAACCAAGGCTCGGGTTAGGACCCGGTTGATTAAAAAAGTTGTATGTCGGACCGCTTCTCCCAACATATAATTCGGTACCTGCATCGCCTTTAGAATACTCCGCACAATCCCCATTAAAGTTCAGTTTCACCTTTCTACCACGCCATTTTGTTGTGTCATGTACGAGGCGGTTAAATGCCGAATAATTCCATTTTCATCGCATAACCGATTGAAATCACGTGAAGTGAGTTCTCCTCCCATGTCGGTTCAAAGAGTTTTCATTGGTAAACCCGTCTCCGTCTCGATTAGGGCTTTAAACCTCTTAAACTTTCAAACGCTTCACCTTTTTCTTTCAATTAAAACGTCCACATATATCGTGAGTAATCGTCTATAATAACAAAGATATACCTATTACCCGAGATAGAGGGTGGGGTTATTGGTACGCACAATTCGCCATGAACTAACTCCAAAGGTTGGGTTGCTCTAAACGAGGATGTGGCCGAAAACGAACGCCTCGTTTGTTTACCCACCAAACACGATTCACACAACTGATTTTCATGTTTAACATGTGGTAAACCTCGTACAAGATCCTTCTTGGCCATCTGTTTCATTAACTCAAAATTGATACGCCCTAGCCTTGCATGCCAACGCCATGCATCATCTTAAATCTTTGAGTGGAAACACACGGGAGCTCCAATCTTCATTCGTATTTGTAGATTCTGTTTGCGGATCTCGTGACCTTCATGAGTAACCTCCCATTCTCATCGTACATGGTCAGAAGATCGTGTTTCATCCGAATGTCACATCCAGACTCTGTTGCTTGACCGAGACTTTATTATATTATTTTTTTAATTCCAGAATGTAATAAATCTCGGTTAACAAGTCTTGGTCACCCGATTTTCCTTGGAAAAGAATTGAGCATTTTCCCTTGATTTGAACAAATGACCCATCTTCGAACTTAAGCCTCCCGTTTATGTTCTAGTTTAACTCTAAAAAATATGACCGGTTTCCTATCATATGATCACTTGCCCCATTATCCAAATACCACACATCATCTTCGACCAACTCAATCTCGTATTTCTTTGGTATTATGTTTTGTTCATTTAAGAACCCAATTTGATGCATATACGTTGTATCATCAAATATTTTACGGGTTTCTATTTTGTACTTTGTTTGCTTCTTGACCCTTTTGAACTCGGTCTGGGAAATCGGATGCAAAGTGACCAAACTGTTCACATCCGTAACATAAAATCTTTGACTGATCTTTCTTCACCCTTACTTTTCCTCGACATGATGACCCTTGTTCGGTACTAGGGGTTCGGTCTTGGCCATTAAATCGGCCTCAAGCGCGACCTCGACCTCCTTGTCCTCGTCCCCTATTAGTCTACCTTGGTCACCCCCTTGAATTTCTTCTTCTCGGATTCGCTCCTCATAGGCTCGAAGTTTGTAACATCCTAAAATTTATAATGTTGAATAAAGGAAGTTATGTTTAGTGATTTCGCGTAATTAATTAATATCGGGTAAGGAGCGGATAATGGACTTGGATTAATTGAGATGAGTTAAATGAGAATGAGCCTTAGGTCCATGGGATTTAAGGGATATAAATACCCCCTAAACCCAAAAATATCTTTCATTCTATCACTTTTCTAACACACTCCAAAACACACACACACCACACAACTTCGCCGCCGGCCGAGGGAAGAACCGGGCAGATCCGAGAGAGAGAGAGAGCGATTAGTTGTGATAACAAGTAAACGAGATCCAAACAAGCTCAAAAAGGTATGATTCTTGATCTTTGAAGTTTAAAGATCCGAGCTTTATAGCGTATATACGACCGAAAATGGTTGGGAAACGTAGTGGGTGATGTCGAACCATAACAAGGGTGTTAAAATCGCCCAAAATGCTGGACATAAATCAAAGCCGTGGCTGATCTGGGCAACTTCGCCTGCAACTGGGCAACTTCGCCTTCAAAGCGATAACTTCGCCTTCAAAGCGATAACTTCGCCTTCAAAGCGATAACTTCGCCTGAGGCCAAGTTCGCCTAATTGATAACTTCGCTTACGGCCAAGTTCGCCTGATAACTTCGCCTAAAGCTAAGTTCGCCTAAGGTTTAACTTCGCTTAAGGTCAAGTTCGTTTAGAAAATAAATTAAAAATCTAATGAAAAATGCGTTAAGACAGTTAATGGAAATAAAATTTTTCCAAGCTGACCTGGCAGCTCGACCCCAGCCAGGGGCTCTGCCTTTTGGACCCTGCTAGGGGCTGCCGCCCCTAGACCCCGCTGCCAGGGGCGCTGCCCCCGGACCCCCGTTCGTTGTGGGTCATATAAAGATAGAAATACATTATGAGAAGTGATAGTTAATTGATACGTATACTTGTTATACAGTCAGCCGTGCACAACTGAAGAAAGGGATTACGATTAACGGTGAACGTAACCGTGTTCAGGTGAGTTTCTAGCCCCATTAATGTGTTACGTTTTCGGGGCTGTGTGCATACTCGATATGTTTGTTAATACGCTTATCCTAAGAGATAAGTGTATGCCTTATGTGAATAATGTGATATGTATGAATGATGGCTTGACGGTACGTGAACGATCTTCGGATATTGCACGTACTGTCAGGTTGTAACGCTAAGTATAAGGTAAGTATGATATGTATGCTTATGTGTATGGATGTGATAAAGTTAATAAAAGAAGGAAAGGATGGTTGTATGGTTACGAAAAGGGTACCGAGCCCTAATAATACTCGAGGTATGATGTATGGTTGTATGGTAACGAAGAGGGAATCGAACCCTACTAATATTCGAGAACTAGGGAACCGAACCCTACTAATATTCGAGGAAAGAGGGAAACCGAGCCCTAATAATACTCGTGGAAAGAGGGAAACCGAGCCCTAATAATACTCGTGGAAAGAGGGTACCGAGCCCTAATAATACTCGAGGAAGGAGGGTACCGAGCCCTAATAATACTCGAGGAAGGAGGGTACCGAGCCCTAATAATACTCGAGGAAGGAGGGTACCGAGCCCTAATAATACTCGAGGAATGTAGGGCGTAATGCTCTTTATAACGTAAGATATGAAGGTAAGTTAATACAAAAGAAAGAATGAAAGTATGAAAGAATGAAAGTATGAAAGTATGAAAGTATGAAAGTATGAAAGAATGAAAGTATGAAAGTATGAATGAAAGAATATAAGTTTATGTGTATTGTATAGTGTATGATTAACTAGAACTCACTCAGCGTAGCTGACTTTTAGTATGCAAGCAGGTGAGTAGGATGAGGCGGCTTGCTTGAGGAGACACGTGGCATTGAACAAGAGTCTGGCATCTGAAGACTTATGATGTTTTAATTTCAATGCTTTAATGTTGAAAGACAAGGATGTTTTGAGACAAGTTATGAATTATTTAATGTTTTATGAAAGTTTTATATTCCGCGTAAATGTTTTAATTAACTCTGATACTTACAACTGTGTTTATGAGTAAATCCAACACGAAAGTAGGGCTACCGGTAACGGGGCCTTACAAAGTCGGCCTACAACGTCTTCAAATCCCGTTTTATTGAGATCGAGCACGTGTTCAAGCGAAGCAACAATCTGAATATACTTCGATCTCGGGAGACTTTTGAGAAACTTCTTTACCAACCTTGGTTCATCTATAACTTTCTCGCAAATTTATATATGGAATCTGACTCGTTCATCTTCATATTGTCAAATTCCATTAACAAGCTTTGGAGACGTGCTTCCCTAACCCGTTCGGCACCTAAGTGACGGGTTTTAATCGAAACCCACATGGCTTTAGCAGTTTCTTGATCTCCAATTTGCATCATCAAGGTTTCGGGTATGGATTTAAACAAAAAGGCCATAGTCATGTCATTTTTGTCTTCATCAGAGACATCCGAGTTGATGGTGTCCCAAACTTTGTGAACTCTTAGGACTACTCCCATCCTCATAGCCAACATGGTATAGTTCGTTGAAGTTAACATTTGACATTGACCGGAAAATGCCCCGGTCTCTTTCCCCTTTGGCGGTGGCGGTGGAGTCGTGTTACCCAAGGCTATTCGAACCCAACTTGTTTGAACAAAGCAACAATTGAACGAACTATGTGATCGATAATGACAACAACTTCTTTGAGAAATCAAACCAACTTGTTCGATCAACCACGGTAACAACTTCTTCGGGAGATCAAACCAACTTGTTTGATCAACCACGACAACAGCTTCTTCGGGAAATCAAACCAACTTGTTCGATCGAAACACCTTCTTTGTTGGCTGTAATGTATCGTGTTCTTGAACCAAGATCTGATAACAATTCAATAATGATAAATGATAATTAACGAACAACTTAGAAATAACTGACTTATATTATAACCAAAAAATATAACTCAAAAAACTAATTACAATAGCTTGGGTAGTGATGGTGGTGATTGTTGTTGTTGTTATTCCAACACTAACTTTTTACATTTACTTATACTAGTAACCCAACTTGGTCACCAAGCATTATATGTATCCACCACTCAACTTGGTCATCAAGATGAACGTGGGAAACAAGGTCAACTTTGTCACACCCCAATCTAAGGCGAAAATGTCGTGGCATGAGCTGATTGCTCACAGCTTTTAAGGTACTATCATGCAATAATTAAAATGTGAGAATATCTATTAAATTTAATTAATTATTCGAATAAATCCAAACAACCAAGTACATAAAACTTAAAAATAAAAGCAACAAGATAATTAATAATTCAAAATCTAAAATCAAGTCTTGATTCATTCTTCTAACAATAATAACTTTAAATTCTTCACCAAACCTGATATCAGTTCAAATGATAACCTGCATATGCGTATAAAATAAAATAGTTTTTTCAACACAAGGTTGAGTGAGTAAAACACCAGTTAATTTAACATACAATATAATATAAAAACACAAAACTTATTCCTGTGAGATAAACAATTAAGCTAATGAGCAAATAATGAGTGTCGGTAAAACCGTTGCCTTGCGATGTGGGCATTGGCTACTACGACGGTCGTATGATCATACTATTACTGTGAGTCTGTGTGACACCCGGTAAATTCCCAATCCCTTAAACCAAGTAATCAACCTAAATATTAGGTAATTGTTATATGCGCCCTGCGCGAGCGCGCCATATTAGAATCAGCGCGTGCATTTGTTATGTGCGCCCTGCGCGAGCGCGCCATGTTAATCAGCGCGGGCATATTATGTGCGCCCTGTGCGAGCGCTTTGGCTTTATGTTTTCATGTACCTTAACGTTATGTTGTCTAATGGGTTGACCATCCCGCATGATGCTAGGGCGGGTGCATCCTAAATCGTTTATGCGCGTGCGGAAGGGAACTAACCTCCCCGCATGGCGGGAACATTGAGAGCTAGTTTGTCTGAAGCTCCAAGATGGAATTGACTTCAACATAACTGATCACTATGTTGAAATACCAAGACCACCTGGAGAATCTACAAATGAAACTCAATGTCCTAACTGCGAGAAGGTTACGCACCTACCCGCAGCAAAGAAATGTCCTTCACGCAGAAAGCTATGCGCACAAAGTGATACGCACAGAACACTTAGTCTATTCTCCAGACGTAAGGAGATTACTCCCGCCCAAAAGGAAACAGTAGCGTGTTTCAGAGATTTTCCACTTTTTACTGTACACGGACAAAAGTACCTGAAAAAGCACACTGTAACATGAAAAGTTAACTGTCAGCCACCCTATTCTCACCAACCCCAGACCTGCATGTCCTGACCAAATCAAATCAAAATCTTTTATCCACTACTCCACTTTTAAATAAATAATAATAATTTCCATACCTTATCATCATTACACCTAGATATGAAAAGATTACAATCCCCTAAAGCAAGGGATTGTGTTCCCTTGAGTTTGCCTATAAATATGTAACCTAAACTATCACCCAAAACACACTTCAAACTTCTCTCTTAAGAACTGCAACTTGCACTAATCATCTCCCAAGCATCCGTTGTTTTCGTTTCCGATCCTGTTACCAGGTAAGCCAAGAATATAACCTTGAGATCTGCTTTCCAACCCTTATATTCTCCTAATTCTTGATCTTAATATATATACTTCTTGTTATTTAATCGCATTCTAGACCTTCAATTCCGAGGCCAACACCAAGAAAACCCGAATCTCGATTAATCCCTTAACAAGAACCACAGGTGAGTCTCACAGCCCCTATTCTCGCTGTTTTCACTGTTTTTAAACTGTTTTCGGGGCGAGGGACACGTACTTAAATAATGTTTTATCATGGTATACTTACAAGCTATGCAAGCGATTATTTGTTTAAATTATATTTCATAATGAGCAATGCGAACGGTTATCTAAGGTTTTTGATGTATGTGCGCTAGAACTCGAGTAAGTGATCACTTTACCATTGGAACTCTAAGGGTAGGGACTGCTGGTTTGATCCACCCACTCGTAGGGGTCGCACCTCTTTGCATGGACGAGTGCCTAGTATGGTCATGGGGCAGTACTATGGGTTTGAGCCCGCTCGTAGGGGTCGCGCCTCTTTGCATGGACGAGCGCCTTGTTTTCCGGCACAACGTCTGCGCGTAACCCGCGGGACGGTATTATTCGCTCGTAGTGGCAGCGCCACTTACACAGACGAGCACGGTTTTTCAGATGTGTCCGCGCGTAACCCGCGGGACGGTATTACTTGTTTCGCTCGTAGTGGCAGCGCCACTTACACAGACGAGCACAGTTCCCAGAAATGTTCGCGCGTAACCCGCGGGACGATTTTATCAGAATGTGTTGATAGAACTATGTTTTACCAAGCATGTGTTTTAATGATGCTATCAGAATTATGTTTCAGAATGATTTTTATCAAGATTATGATGCAATACGATTTATCAAGTTACTAAAACTTGTGAACTCACTCAGTTTATACTGATTCAATGTTTTTACGTGTCTTTCAGGAGATAACTAGGTAGCGCATGGAGTCACACTTAGAGCACCTCACGCTGAACATCTAAAACTAGCTTTTTGGAAGATTTTAGTTCTATCCCTTCGATGCGCGTGGTTGTTCCCGCCGCGCAAGGGGATACGGCGTGGAAATCTTCAACCGTTTTTATACTTGGATGTTTTTATGTAATTTTTTTTAAACAATGTAATGTATTTGTATTAAACATTTCATGCGCAATGAAAATCTTACTTTGAATGTTTGCAATGGCCCGTGCTTAATTATCAATCCCCACTCGCGCGCGCCCGGCTGTTTCCGCCGCTCAGGGCCGGGTGTGACAGATTGGTATCAGAGCACTGGTTATAGCGAACTAGGAAAAGAAGTTTTAACCTAGACTATAACCGTTGGGGAATCGCATGAAATATTTTTCAAAGAAAATATTTTCAAAAGAAACTATACACACACTTAGGAACACGGGTCACACAGTGTCTAGTGAATAAAGATAAAGAACATTATGTGCTCAGAGTAAATGCGCTAAGTTTAATATATTTTCACTCTTTTAAAGCGAGAATGCCTCCAACTAAAGCCAAGGGAATTACCATGACACCCGAGGAACTCGCGGAAATAATCGCGCAAGCGATCGCGACACATGAGGCCAGCAAGGCCGAATCAAGTCAGGGTCGTCAGAATGAGACCCCAGAACCCGAATCAGGAGCCTTGGACAAAGGATGCTCCTACAAGACATTCATGGCCTGTAAGCCTTGGCCATTCAAGGGTACCGAAGGGGCCATTGGGCTCTACAACTGGATTGACAAGATGGAGACAGTTCTCTCCATTAGCGGATGTAGTGAGAACCAGAAGGTCCTTTACGCGACCTGCATGTTCCAAGAAGCAGCTTCATCTTGGTGGAAGCTTCAAGTGAAGACCTTGGGGCGAGAAGTTGCTCTTCACAAAACCTGGGAGGAGCTGAAGGAGATGATGATGAGAAAGTTCTGCTCTCGCGCAGAAATCCAGAGTCTGCAGCAGGAATTCTGGAACCACACCATGGTAGGAACGGATATCGACGCCTACAACAACCGGTTCAACGAGCTTTGCCAGTTGGTGCCAGACATGGCAAACACGGAGGAAAAGAAGATCGAGAGGTATATCTTTGGGTTACCTCCTGTTGTTAGGGTTCCGCTCAACGCCGCAGCGCCTCCAACCATTGATGAGGCGGTAGCGCGGGCCATCACCCTTACAAGGGATACGGTCCGTGCGGGTATGTTAACTACGCGCGGAATCGAGCAGCGAACCTCTGATCTCAAGAGGAAGTGGAACTCTCACCACCGAGGGTCCGACTCCAAGCAACCACCGTTCAAGAAGCAGGAGAGCGTAAGGGCTTACGCGATCCAAGCCGCGGAGCCATCAAGGAAAGGATACAGCGGGCCTCGCCCATGGTGCAACAAATGCAAGTATCACCACGAGGGTGAATGCGCAAGAATCGAATGTGCCAAATGTGGCAGACCAGGGCACAAGACGATGAATTGCCGTGTCAGAGAAGCTGGAGCGAGCGACAACTGCTACGCATGCGGGAAGCTAGGGCATTTTAGTCGGGATTGCCCGCAAAAGGGAAACCAAGCTCGCGGGAGAGCTTTTGTGATCGGCGCGGGCGAAGCTAAAGAAGAGCCGAATGTGGTAACCGGTACGTTTTTGCTTAACGGCCATTTTGCATCTGTTTTATTTGATACTGGCGCTGACCTAAGTTTTATATCCGCTGAGTTTAAAAACTCCCTAGGCCTAGCAAGCAGTAGGCTAGACACGCCTTATACTATAGAACTAGCCAATGGTAGGCAGTTATGCGCGAACGAAAGAACTGAACAATGTGTAATAGTCATGGGAGGTCACGGGTTCAATATTAATTTGTTGCCAATAGACTTGGGAAGTTTTGACATTGTGGTAGGTATGGATTGGTTAGTCGAGAACCACGCGGAAGTTATTTGCCATGAGAAGCAGGTTCGGGTCCCACTGTTGAACGGAGAAACCTTGGTGATTCAAGGGGAAAGAAGGGGAGTTGCGACGAAACTAATTTCGTGCCTAAAAGCGCGCAAGTGCCTAAGGAAAGGGTGCTACGCCTTCCTGGCGCATGTAGTAGAAAAGAAAGGAGATGAGCGAAGAATTGAAGACTTACCAGTAGTGCGCGAATTTCCCGAAGTTTTCCCTGAAGATTTGCCCGGATTACCGCCGCCGCGACAAGTCGAATTTCGTATTGATTTAGTCCCAGGAGCTGCGCCAGTAGCTCGAGCGCCTTATCGATTAGCTCCATCTGAGATGCAAGAGCTATCCAATCAGTTACAGGAACTATTGGATAAGGGTTTCATACGCCCAAGCTTTTCACCTTGGGGAGCTCCAGTACTGTTTGTTAAGAAGAAGGATGGTTCTTTCCGGATGTGTATTGACTATAGGGAGCTGAACAAGCTGACAGTCAAGAATCGGTACCCCTTACCGAGGATTGACGACTTATTTGACCAGTTGCAGGGATCCAGTTATTATTCGAAGATAGATCTACGGTCAGGATACCACCAACTTAGGGTCCATGAGGAAGATGTGCCGAAAACAGCCTTCCGAACTAGATACGGCCATTATGAGTTCTTAGTGATGCCTTTCGGACTAACTAATGCGCCGGCTGTGTTCATGGATCTGATGAACCGCGTGTGCAAACCATACTTGGACAAGTTTGTGATTGTGTTTATAGATGATATTCTGATTTACTCTCGGACCAAGGCCGAGCATGAGCAACACCTGAGATTGATTTTGGAATTGTTGAGGAAAGAAAAGTTGTATGCGAAGTTTTCCAAGTGCGAGTTTTGGCTTAGAGAAGTTCATTTTCTCGGTCACGTTGTAAACGAGAAAGGAATACACGTTGATCCTTCCAAAGTCAAGGCCATCGAAAACTGGGAAGCGCCAAAAACCCCAACTGAGGTGAGGCAATTCCTAGGACTAGCTGGCTACTATCGACGCTTCATTGAGAACTTCTCCAAGATAGCTCTACCACTGACCGCGCTAACTCAGAAAGACAAGAAGTTTGTTTGGGGCGAAAATCAGGAAGCGGCATTTCAAATGTTAAAACAGAAATTATGTAGTGCGCCAATTTTGTCTTTACCCGAGGGGACGGATGACATCGTCGTTTACTGCGACTCTTCACATCAGGGACTCGGATGTGTCCTTATGCAGCGAGACAAAGTCATAGCGTATGCCTCGCGCCAACTCAAGACCAATGAAAAGAACTACACAACGCATGATCTGGAACTTGGAGCGGTTGTCTTCGCGCTAAAGATTTGGCGCCATTACCTCTATGGTACAAAGTGTATAATCTTTACGGATCACAAGAGCCTTCAACATATATTTGATCAAAAGGATTTAAACATGAGGCAACGAAGATGGGTGGAGTTGTTGAATGATTATGATTGTGAAATTAAGTACCACCCTGGAAAGGCGAATGTGGTAGCAGACGCGCTAAGTAGGAAGGAGCGAATAAAAACGCTACGAGTCAAGGCTCTAAGGTTGACCATTCGCGCAGATCTCTCTACCCGCATCCGAGACGCTCAGCAAGAAGCCTTGAAACCAGAGTTTGTTAAAAACGAATCACTTGGGGGTATGATTAAGGATTTGGAGCTCAAAGAGAACGACACTCGGTATTTTGCTAACCGCATATGGGTCCCTCTCAAGGGAGGATTGCGCGAGCAAGTATTAAACGAAGCTCACAAGACGCGGTATTCCGTACATCCTGGCGCAGACAAGATGTACCAAGATGTTAAAGCGCTGTATTGGTGGCCCAATCTTAAAGGCGCCATCGCAACGTATGTCAGTAAGTGCCTGACGTGTTCGAAGGTAAAGGCTGAATACCAGAAACCATCAGGGTTGCTTCAACAGCCAGAAATTCCCATGTGGAAGTGGGAACAAATCTCTATGGACTTCATCACCAAATTGCCAAGGACACCTGGGGGTTACGACACGATCTGGGTTATTGTGGATCGGCTAACTAAGTCAGCGCACTTCCTGCCGATCAAGGAAACCGATAAGATGGAAAAGTTAGCCCGATTGTATATTCGAGAAGTAGTTTCAAAACATGGAGTCCCAGTGTCCATCATTTCTGATAGAGATAGTCGGTTCACATCAAGGTTTTGGAGATCGTTACAAGGAGCTCTAGGTACTCGCCTTGATATGAGTACAGCTTATCATCCTCAAACGGATGGGCAAAGCGAGCGAACAATCCAGACATTGGAAGATATGCTACGCGCGTGCGCGATCGATTTCGGAGGTAGCTGGGATACTCATCTCCCATTGGTTGAATTTTCTTACAACAACAGCTATCACACAAGCCTCAAGGCTGCGCCGTTTGAAGCTTTGTATGGGCGCAAGTGTAGATCCCCACTGTGCTGGGCTGAAGTGGGTGACAAGCAAATGACTGGTCCAGAATTGATCCAAGAAACAACAGACAAGATTTTTCAGATACGGGATCGCCTTAAGACAGCGCGCGACAGACAGAAGAGCTACGCAGATGTGCGAAGGAAACCGTTGGAGTTTCAAGTAGGGGATAGAGTACTTTTGAAAGTCTCTCCATGGAAAGGAGTCCCCCGTTTCGGCAAGCGAGGAAAGTTGAATCCGCGCTACATTGGACCATTTGAGATCCTGGAAAGGATCGGTCCGGTTGCTTATAAACTCCGTTTACCCGCCGAACTCAGTGGAGTTCATGATACGTTTCATGTGTCCAACCTCAAAAAGTGCTTATCTGACGAAACGTTGATTTTGCCGTTGGAAGAGATTCACATCGACAAACAGCTGCACTTCGTAGAAGAACCTATAGCAGTAACCGGTTGGAAAGAACAAAAGTTGCGCAGAAGCAAAATCAAGTTAGTAAAGGTTCAATGGAAATCAAGGCGTGGGCCTGAATTCACTTGGGAAAGAGAAGATCAAATACGCAAGAAATACCCACACCTCTTTCAGAGCATGGCTTCTGCCAGCAACATCTCCTAAATTTCGGGACGAAATTTGCTTAACAGGGAGAGAATGTGACACCCGGTAAATTCCCAATCCCTTAAACCAAGTAATCAACCTAAATATTAGGTAATTGTTATATGCGCCCTGCGCGAGCGCGCCATATTAGAATCAGCGCGTGCATTTGTTATGTGCGCCCTGCGCGAGCGCGCCATGTTAATCAGCGCGGGCATATTATGTGCGCCCTGCGCGAGCGCTTTGGCTTTATGTTTTCATGTACCTTAAAGTTATGTTGTCTAATGGGTTGACCATCCCGCATGATGCTAGGGCGGGTGCATCCTAAATCGTTTATGCGCGTGCGGAAGGGAACTAACCTCCCCGCATGGCGGGAACATTGAGAGCTAGTTTGTCTGAAGCTCCAAGATGGAATTGACTTCAACATAACTGATCACTATGTTGAAATACCAAGACCACCTGGAGAATCTACAAATGAAACTCAATGTCCTAACTGCGAGAAGGTTACGCACCTACCCGCAGCAAAGAAATGTCCTTCACGCAGAAAGCTATGCGCACAAAGTGATACGCACAGAACACTTAGTCTATTCTCCAGACGTAAGGAGATTACTCCCGCCCAAAAGGAAACAGTAGCGTGTTTCAGAGATTTTCCACTTTTTACTGTACACGGACAAAAGTACCTGAAAAAGCACACTGTAACATGAAAAGTCAACTGTCAGCCACCCTATTCTCACCAACCCCAGACCTGCATGTCCTGACCAAATCAAATCAAAATCTTTTATCCACTACTCCACTTTTAAATAAATAATAATAATTTTCATACCTTATCATCATTACACCTAGATATGAAAAGATTACAATCCCCTAAAGCAAGGGATTGTGTTCCCTTGAGTTTGCCTATAAATATGTAACCTAAACTATCACCCAAAACACACTTCAAACTTCTCTCTTAAGAACTGCAACTTGCACTAATCATCTCCCAAGCATCCGTTGTTTTCGTTTCCGATCCTGTTACCAGGTAAGCCAAGAATATAACCTTGAGATCTGCTTTCCAACCCTTATATTCTCCTAATTCTTGATCTTAATATATATACTTCTTGTTATTTAATCGCATTCTAGACCTTCAATTCCGAGGCCAACACCAAGAAAACCCGAATCTCGATTAATCCCTTAACAAGAACCACATGTGAGTCTCACAGCCCCTATTCTCGCTGTTTTCACTGTTTTTAAACTGTTTTCGGGGCGAGGGACACGTACTTAAATAATGTTTTATCATGGTATACTTACAAGCTATGCAAGCGATTATGTGTTTAAATTATATTTCATAATGAGCAATGCGAACGGTTATCTAAGGTTTTCGATGTATGTGCGCTAGAACTCGAGTAAGTGATCACTTTACCATTGGAACTCTAAGGGTAGGGACTGCTGGTTTGATCCACCCACTCGTAGGGGTCGCACCTCTTTGCATGGACGAGTGCCTAGTATGGTCATGGGGCAGTACTATGGGTTTGAGCCCGCTCGTAGGGGTCGCGCCTCTTTGCATGGACGAGCGCCTTGTTTTCCGGCACAACGTCTGCGCGTAACCCGCGGGACGGTATTATTCGCTCGTAGTGGCAGCGCCACTTACACAGACGAGCACGGTTTTTCAGATGTGTCCGCGCGTAACCCGCGGGACGGTATTACTTGTTTCGCTCGTAGTGGCAGCGCCACTTACACAGACGAGCACAGTTCCCAGAAATGTTCGCGCGTAACCCGCGGGACGATTTTATCAGAATGTGTTGATAGAACTATGTTTTACCAAGCATGTGTTTTAATGATGCTATCAGAATTATGTTTCAGAATGATTTTTATCAAGATTATGATGCAATACGATTTATCAAGTTACTAAAACTTGTGAACTCACTCAGTTTATACTGATTCAATGTTTTTACGTGTCTTTCAGGAGATAACTAGGTAGCGCATGGAGTCACACTTAGAGCACCTCACGCTGAACATCTAAAACTAGCTTTTTGGAAGATTTTAGTTCTATCCCTTCGATGCGCGTGGTTGTTCCCGCCGCGCAAGGGGATACGGCGTGGAAATCTTCAACAGTTTTTATACTTGGATGTTTTTATGTAATTTTTTTTAAACAATGTAATGTATTTGTATTAAACATTTCATGCGCAATGAAAATCTTACTTTGAATGTTTGCAATGGCCCGTGCTTAATTATCAATCCCCACTCGCGCGCGCCCGGCTGTTTCCGCCGCTCAGGGCCGGGTGTGACAGTCTGTGATTATGATGGACCTCTCCGAATGTGGACAATTAAGCAAATAAACATATAGCAAGTTAGGAAAATAATTGATACGCACACAAGGATTAAACAGTTTGCAATTGTGAATACTAAATAATAGATAAATTTAATACGATACGCATATGTGCCCAAAAGTTTGGAAAACAAGTAAAAGAAGGGGAGTGAATTACTCACCTTATCAAATAAGCAAAGCGGGAGTGTTTTGATAAAAAAAGGATAGATCACGCACTTAGGGAATTACGACAAGAAATCCTAAGTTACAATAATTGCGGAAATAAATATGAGTTGAACAACGAATCTAAAACTAGATAGAGATTCTAGAATTTGATGATCGAGTGCGTTCTTGCGAAAGTCAAGTATTACTTAAATTTATTATTTATTTATTATTTGTATCTTTACTTTTATATATCAAGATAATAATAAATAGTATATTTTTAATTATATAAGCTTAATTATAAATAATATACTCAAATAAATAATTATTTATAATTTTTGATAAATTAAGTAAAGAGATTTGTTTTAAATATTTATCTTAAACTAAAAATATATTAATGTATTTATATATCATTTTATTTGTTAAAAATTCTTTAATTTAAATATATTAAAGTTATAATAATTAAGATAAATATTTGTTTATAAGAATACATGTGTTTATAAAATATTTTACTTATAATTATTATAACAAGACATATTTTAATTATATATTTTAAATTTAAAATCCCTTTTAAATCTTTAATATTAAAACCTTTATCAATTTTTAATAATCTATTATATACACACACACACACACACACACACACACATATATATATGGTTTTTAACCAAGGTTCAGAAAAACTAGTTAATATGTCGGTTTTAATAAAACATAAATTAATTATTAGTTTATATAATATTTATAATATTATTTAGTGATTAAATATAATAAACTAACTAAAATAAAATTGCTTCCAAAAAATAGGGCTGGGATGGGGGGGGG
Source organism: Bidens hawaiensis (assembly GCF_021521415.1). Taxonomy (NCBI): domain Eukaryota; kingdom Viridiplantae; phylum Streptophyta; class Magnoliopsida; order Asterales; family Asteraceae; genus Bidens; species Bidens hawaiensis. The sequence continues at coordinate 867,223 of NW_027491209.1, read as the reverse complement.
GGGTTGAACTCGCGTCCCCAGCGGTCCAAGCCTTAACGCAACCACACACTAGCCAACTGAGTTGGCGTGTTACTTAATATAAACACGATAATCATTAAAATATAAACATAATAGTTAAAAATCCCAAATCATACATAAACCCTAACAAAATCAATAAGCCAAATCGTTGAATGTTTGGCCGATTGATCATGGGGTTAAGTTAGCAGACAAGTTGACGAACATAATCATATAACTAGTTACGTTTAACGATGTTTAATTGTTGTTACACAAGCCGATATTACGGACGACCAAAACCAGTTCAAGAACACCAATCTGATTGCTAAGAAAATATAATTAGATATGGGGGGTCATGTTCACAATGTCTGTGAGGTTGTGCAGTGTTTAATATAAATATCATGATCCCTAAATGACATATCTATAAATCGCCGAAGGTGGTTCGAAATAATATGTTAATACATATCACGAAGATCTAGTTTACCAAATTAAAGGTGTCGGTGATGTTCGTAAAAGGTATTATAATGATCTTGCTAAATCAATTGTTGATTAAACACGAGAATTAAGGGTCAAGCAACAATATGGGTATACGGGTACGGGTTGAATCATGGGTTATGGGTTTGGGAAAAAGGGTAAAAGGGTTTATACATAATAATATAACAGATTTTGCAACTTAGTCCCTATAGTATAAAGATGGGAACACAAAGGGGTTAAAGTATTGTTTAGGGTTAAAATTGTATATGTTTCAAAGTTATTTTATATTAAATAAATATAATAACAAATAAAAATAAAATAATAAATACTCGATAGACGCGATATTTTATGAATAAAAATTTCCTAAACATATAAACGGGTCGGGTAATGAGTACATAATATAAAAATGAAGAATCTAAGTTGTTACAAACTTGGCCACCAAACAAATGAAAGAATGTTTAATAATACCCCTTAGAATTTAACTGACTTGTTAAAACCTCTTAGGCCCGGTTCACCGACTTGTGACCCGGAATAGAAATTAATCTAACAAGATGTGGTGATACTACCGATTAGTAAGAAGTCTGAAGATGATCTCTACTTTATTAGAGAGTCATTCAAGCAATCTCCACCAAAACTAGTGAGCTTTAAAGAGGCGGTCACTACATTCTTAGTGAGAACTTTTAGTCGTGATCTCTACCGGATCAAAGAGAAGATTTATAGCAAAGACAGACCATCATATGAAGAGCAAGGGACAGATATATGTATGGTGTTATCTCTTCCCGTAACTTCTTTTATACATGGCAAATGAAATAAATTTTGAAGAATTGAACTAAAAACACGATTAAACTTAAAAGTATCATATTTAACAAAGAGGTAGTCTAGTTGGCAAGTAATTCAATGATTGTCACATTTTTCTTTGCTTGTGTGTTTCTCTAAAACTTGTCACAGAATTAAAGCCTTCTATTATTTTAAATAAAATTTGCAACATTTATTTGATGTGTGTATATGGTGTCGCATGTGTTTGTGGTGAAGGTTGCTGAATAATATTGTAGTGGACGGTTTTCGAGTATGGGTAGCAAGACGTACATAAGGAAATCTTAGAACCCTACAAACACAAATATTGGCATTCAACGATGACCTAATGAGTACCCCATGATCCTTCATTGCGCAACCATATATGTACACATTTGTGAAGAATGCACCCGTTTGAGGGTACGAAGATGAACCTATGGTTTGAGGCCATTTAAAATTTTCTTTTTTTTGTTTTTTATTCAATAGATAGAAGAGAAGAGATGGTAGATGTCTTAGAGAAAACTAAGCTGAAGAGAGAAGAAAATAACATACGAGAAAAGAAGATAATTTGGTGAACTCCTTTTTTTTTTGTATTTAAATCATTTTCATTTTAATTTAACCTCAAATAAAATTTTGCTTATCATAATAGCACATAATTAAACCTTTTTGTAACATTAGAAATTAAGTTATTATAACAAAGAATACAAATAGCGTTGAGTTAAAGTTATTAAAAGTGCATGTTAAAAATAGTGTTAATAATGCCTTTCAAAAACAAATAGTGTTAATAATAGTGAGGAACATATAATACTTTTTTCAAGTGTATTGATTACCTGAGAGTATATAAAATTGTTATATAGGGTCAATTTGTCAGAATATATTACTAATTTTTCATGTTAATTGACAAGATAATATATAGATTGCAAAGAAAACCCAACTACAAACTAGAACATATTTCAATCTTGTAGGTCCCAAAACCGACCACGAACGAATTTTGCAATTGATAAAAATTTTGAGACGAGTGCGGTAAATCTTTGACCGAACATAAATAATATAAAGATAAGATATATGAACGATCTCATTATCGGTTAAAAGATTTGATATATTAATAAAGAACCGACCCACCCAAACCATGTAGGTTCATCTTAGTATCCTCAAACGGTTTGTGGGTACACCATGGAAAAACACACACATACAAAGATACATAAGCCTATTTATGACCTAATATTAAACATTCTAGAAGCCTTATCCCATTGAAGCTAAATAAATAGCAAATGTCTAACGTCACAAACGTATCGGTTTTCTAGTAGCGCATAAAACCTACTTCGAAACACTAATTACAAAATTTAATTAATAAGTTTATGAAAGCTAAAAATAGTAATATTCTCTTAATCTCTTACTGAAAAAGGCTGAACAAAACTTCCTAAAATTTTAATAAATTTAATGGGCCTATTATCAAACCACAATTGAGGAGAGTGCCCCATGAGTATGACCCAAATTCCCCATCACCCTTTCACTCTTCTTGTTCTTATTATTAATCTTAACCATCACCACCTCTCCTTCCTAACATACGCTCTTATCACCCAGACATGCGTACATCACGATTAACCCTCACCTTCATGCTAATATGCACCTTTCTCCCACCATCATCACCAAACCCCAAAGACGAATCATGCTTAATACATTTATTCCAATCCTTCAAAGATCCCAACAATAACCTCCGAAACTGGACCAAACAAACATTCCCAAACCCATGTTCCAACTTCAACTTCAACCTCGTTGGTGTCACATGCAACAACGGCCGCGTGTACAAACTTTCCCTCCAAACCCTTAAACCTCCAAGGAACCATATCACCCTATATTTCCAACTGCACTAATTTACAATCTCTAGACTTATCCAACAACCAGCTTACTGGACTTCAATACCTTGTCAACCTAGCTGTACTTGCCCTCTCATCTAACCGTCTCTCCGGAAACATCCCGCAGGAGCTGGCATTGTGTAGTTACCTTAATGTTATTGATATACATGATAATGAGCTCACGGGATGATTCCGGGGCAGTTGGGTGAGTTGGTGCGGTTGTCGTTTTTGATGTTTCGGGTAATAAGTTGTCGGGGTTGATAACGTCGAGTTTGGGGAATCGGAGTGGAAACTTGGTGCAGTTTAGTGTGAGTTCGTATGTTGCACTACAAGAAAATAGTGTTTTAGGGGTGATGCCCGTCGTCCCTAAAAGCATGATTTATCGCCCTAAAGAGGCGCCCCTAATACCTCGTCACTAATACGCCTTTTGTCGTCCCAAAAAATACTAGGTGTCCTTAAAGGTGTCGCCCCTAAAGGTATGGTTCGCCTCTATTGGTGTCGTCAGTAAAACGTTTCCGATTAAACTCCGGCGACACTCCTGTGAAGTATTAGTGACGATCCCTCGCCCCTAAAAGCCTTTGAAATTTATTAAAAAAAAATCGTATTTCCGGTTATTTCCATATTTTTTCAAGATTTTTACTATAATTTTATACAGACATTTGTCACAACGATTCATATATATAAACATCAACTTATAAAAGTACATACATGTCAACGTACTAGTACTAAACAACATTTAAACCGATAGAGTAGCTAGTTAATTAAGATCCATACTATCATTCGTCGCCTTCATCCATGTCATCCTCGTTGTCTTTGCTTGATTCTTTTTGGCGATTTCCTCTAGGTGATGCAGAAATTTGGATCTTGAAATAAACTAGCAATTTGGGCCTACAAAATAAGATGTATATGTTGTAAGTAAACACCTTTAAACTTAATACTAGGGTTTATTCTAGCCATGTGCAGCACATAAAAACTTAATCCTAAGGCCTACAAAATAAGTCGTCGCCCCTAAAGCTGTGTGTACGATAAAACCCTAGCCGTCGATCAATATCCATATCAACGGCTAGGGTTTATTCTAGCCATGTGCAACGCGGATCGGTGGCTTGTCGCCCTAAAGCCAGCTTTTCTTGTAGTGTTGGTAATAAGAGGCTTTAAGGGTATCCGTTGGGTTTGATAAGAGGTTTCCCTCTCCTTTCCTTTTCTTTCCTTGATTAAAAAACTCAAGAACAAGGCGTTAGTGATTTAGTTCCCTCTAAACTATAATGTCATACTAAATACTTATATGATATATATTTTTTACCTTTCTATAAATTGTGATATTAGAAACAGACGATTATTGCTGGCAAGTTCAACCGGTCCTATTTGTATTTTGTAGACTAGTAGAGGCCGGGTAGAGTTGAGCGCGGTGTCGTTACTAAAAATGGGTACCATAACTGAAAATACTCGGTACGGTGTCGAAGACAAAACTTCAGTAGAATACTGGTATTGTACCAATCCCGAAACCTCAAAAAGTAGGTACCGAATTGGTAACGGCAATACTCGACTTGGTATCGTCATCTGCTCATCCCTTGCAGAGGATTCAGTTTGGTCCAATTTCCTTATGCTGCTTTGTCACGCTTTGCCTTTTCAAGAGTGAGGGTTCAAATCTCATCATAATAAAAAAATTATAATAGTTTAGAAGTATGCTTAGGTTTGACGTTTTAAATAGCACTATATATAGAAGTACCACTTCCTAGACTATCAAGGCTAGGGATGATGTAGCTTAGTGATTGAGTGTGAACATATAGAAAAAGTTGATGAGCTAACATGAAGAAAAAAAAAGGATAGCTTAAAGATGAGATGAGATGGGTGAAAAAATCCCACTTCCTTTATTTTTAAATAAATGGCTTGTACAAGGGACTGAATACAAGTATAAATTTAAGGGACCAATGGAAATAAGAAAAGGGAAAATAGGAACACATTCGAGTAAGTTTGATGATTAATGTTCGTAATTATAGATCAGACATATAAATATCCTACTGGATGTGTTACAATTTCTAGTAATGAGGAGAAACTATACAATTAATATTATTATAAATTGTAAGCCTAATAACCATAAGAATAGTAGCATGGAATTAATATGCTATCATGATCATTGTATGTTCATGTAACAATGGAATGGATTAATATTTAAACTTGTTGATGATATGGTGATTAGTGGTTACCTCCCTAATGTTTCAACATATAGAGATATGATTAAAGGGATGTGTTTGGAAAGGTCAACATATAAATTGATTACAAACAAAAAAAAATCACTACAATTTCAAGTTCTCTGCATGTAGCATGTTAGTGTAGCAAAAAGATAAAGACAATCGTCCCGCTTCTCGCTCTTCATTCATCCGGTTACTCCTTATGATGATCCGTTTCATCAAATATCTCATCCTGCATAATACCACAACACAAAAACAAGTTACATCAAAACAAATTTTGAAAAATAATCAACAAAAAAAATAAATTAATGTTACATTTATAAGCTCTTCCATAACATCTTCCATTGTTATGATTCCTATGACTTCCCCTTCTTGTCTGAAAGACGAAAATGGTTTGTCTGTTATATTAACAACCCCGGGCAAGAATTTATCCGACCACCTTCTGCTTTTAGAGGATTCTGCACGTGACACGTTCCCACTTCCCGAAACCTTAAACCTGTTGAATGTTCTGCTTCTTAAACCTGCATTCCTATTGCTTTCGTTCAAGATGTCTACTCTAACTTCACTTGTCCGCCTGCTTGTTGACTGAAGCACTGTTTGACTTTGGCTTTGACTTTTCCTTTGGCTTTGAGTTGGATGTTGAATCACCACAGCTATGTGGCTAAGACCTTTTTGGAACTCGTTTAGTATGTCGTATAACGGCATTGTATCTGAAACCCTGTATATGATACCGTCATAAAAATGGTAATTTTAAACTGTTCATTGAAATGATAAGTTTGATCTATTGGCTGAAAATGGTAATTTTGAATCGGTACGGAAAATGGCTGTTTCAACCCGTTTACAAAAAAATGATAGTTTTGACCCCTTTAATAAAATGGTAAAAATTTATACATTTAATTTTGATATATAATAAAACTTGTAGTTTTGACCCGTTTACTAAAAACGGTATTTTTGACCTATGCACTAAAAATGATTATTTTGACTTTTTCACTTAAAATAATAGTTTTGACCTGTTCACCGAAAATTGTAACTTTGACCCGTTCATTAAAAATGGCCTTTTTGACCTGTTTACTGAAAATGATAACTTTGACATCTGTAGTAAATATGGTAATTTTGACCCGTTCATTAAAAATGGTAATGCTGACCCATTCACCGAAACTAATAATTTTGACCCGTTTACTAAAAAATGGTAACTTTGACCGGTTCACTTTAAATGGTAACTTTGATCGGTTCACCAAAAATGATAATTTTGATCCGTTCACTAACAATGATCTTTTTTTTGACGATTTTTTCATAAATTATTGATAAGGTTAATGTTAATTCATACCTGGGAATAAGTCGAAGTGTGATATTTTTATAGGTACACAATCTGCTGGATTGATGTTCACTAGATTTTTCACCTGTTGTGTTGTTCACAACGATTAAGAGCGTTCAAGATTGTTATCTAGACTATTGCAATAATTACCATTTTATGTAAATATTTACCAAAAGAGCTCCAATTATGTTTCCAGGTTGATCATAGTATACCGGTACTCTGCTATAACCCTTTTCTATAATTAAATTCATCAAATTTCTATCAAGTTTCGCGTTAATATCGACAGAAAACGTTTCAGATAAAGGTGTCATGGCGTCGTGTGCAGTTTTTGAGGTAAGTTCAAGTGCCCCTCCTATAATTGTTGTTTCATGAAGTGACAAACTTCCACCTTTACCAGCCTTCAACATGTATGCATAGTTTTATTAATATTATTATTAGAATTATATATATCTTTTGAAAGAACTAAATTAATTTGTTAACAAGGTTGGTTAATAATGTACGTTATTTCCATGAAAGTCAACCAATGTTTTCAACTCAGCTCTGCGAAAAAGACTAACATGTCCTTTACCCAATATGAAATCTAGCACCTGATGATAGTTAGTTCAAGAATCAAAGTATCAAACACAGTTTAAGGTTATGTTTCTAAAAATATAAAAATAAAAGTTAAAACTCACCTTGCTTATCGGGTAAGCTACGGGAAACCAAATCCAGACAAGAACACGAACAAGTGGAGTCACGGCTGCACCGATGGCAAGACCATAGCGTGTGCAAATTGACTGTGGTATTATCTGGTCAAAGTTACAGGCTCAGGTTCAGTTGACTTCTATTTTTTCTTTCAAAGTTCATATGTTTAATAAATTTATGTTGGAAACTTAGTATTCTAATTACCTCACCGAAGAAAAGTATTAACGTCACTGAAATGATGATAGCACCCAATTCCGGGACCAATTTGTTCAAGAATATAGGAAGTGCCTAGAACAATGAATATAACACATGTTTGACATTGTAAGCGCGCTTAAAGGTATATAAGTGGTTTGGCAAAAATATCAGAATTGAGCTCTAGCTTTGAAAAGTAACAAGTGTAGTATATTTGGTTTTTCAGTTTGTACCATGTTTGAAGTCTAACACTAACATCTGTTAAAGGTTATGTCAAGTTTTTAAAAAATGACAATCTTACCCTTTTAGCTAAGTTCAAATTACAAGGACCATTTGCCTAATTAATCTTTAATCCTAATTAATATACCTCCATGGAAGTAGCATTGCTGATCAAGAGTGTGCAAAGAATTAAATGATGCCTCTTCACAACTGATAAAATCTTTGCTGCATGCACACAAGTTTTTTTTTTCTGATTAATACAAGAAATCTATAAGGTTTCAGTTGTGATGTGCAACAAAACTAAGCATACATGCACAAAGACGGTCAACGGGCTTTCCTGATGCAGCAAGCACTTCAAGTTCAACAAGACTCATAGACAAGAGCCCAAGTGTGAGGCCCGACATCATTCCAGCAAACAATACTATCATCGCAACCACCGCAACATGAAAGAAGAAGTTTAGACTGCAACATGGTAATTCCTCCATTCCACTTTCAAAATCTAAAACCTTGATCTTTCATGTTTATGTTATAATAGGTTGGAAACAAAGAGATAGGATTTTTTGAGGATATTCCAATGAAAATAACTGTTTTTCATAAAAAACATATTTTAGGTTTTGTCACTTGGTTTATTTCTGTCTTTAGTACATACTACAGACAGATGCAAAACAATTGGAATGATAAAAACTTTGTTGGCCGATTTTTGATGCCTTGATATTATAGACTTGAGTTGTATGGAACAAAGCAGGCTCACTATTCTGCTATTTGTTTATTTCTTTTTGTGCATGTGTGTTGAAATACTATCAATTCAAACATCCAAAGGTTTAAGTGATAAAAGTATTATTTTGAAATATTTAAATTTGAGGGAAAATGGTTCAAATAAAAAAGATAAATGCTAAAAGTGTTAAGCAGTAACGGATCTAGACATAAATCTCAGGGGTAACGTTCAAAAAATATTTTTTTACCGAATTTCATATAGTGTAAACGAAACAAAAATATATTTCAACGGTTGCGATTGCATTCGGTAAAACCAACGCTAGCTTCAATATTCGACTAACCAAAGGAAAAGTGGTGTGTTTTCCAGTTTCCATCCTTACTCAAAAGGTCGTTACTAAAATACACCCTCTTTCTTCGTTACTAAAGTCATTCAGATGCATTTCAAAAATGTCACTATCTTAGATATGTCAAACTTGAAAAACGAATCTCGCATATTTAAACAAAACATATTTTCTAACAAACTAGTTAAGATTTCACTAGTGTTTGGTATGAAGTAATGATAGATGGAATGAAATGGATCATTCCAAATGAATGAAATAAAACATGTTTGGTTGCTATTCATCAATGGAATGATTTTTTTCTAAGGAATGCAGTTCTTTCCATATATAACATTTTTCATTCTATAGTAAAAGGTGGTTTTTCTTTCATTCCTTCTAAGAATGAAATGGAAAATGATAAATAATAATAATAATAAATATAATTATTTATTATTATTATTATTATTATTATTATTATTACTCCTATTGTTATTATTGTTATTTTAGTATCATCATTATTATTTTATTATAGTATAAATATTATTAAATTATAATTTTTATTATATTTTTATTACTATATCGCATTATCTTATTACTGTTTTATTAATTGACAAAAAAATATTATGATTTAATAATTTACCATTTAATAAAAAAAATAATAAAGTGATGATTTATTTCATTCCGGTAACCAAACAAGACAATGGAATAGTAATGATTCATTTCATTTCTTTGTTCATTTCATTCCATTGTCCATTCCATTGTCCATTCCATTCTTTCATTCATTCCATTACCCCATATCAAACATACCAATCTATTTCCATGTTTTTGAATTTGCATATCCAAAACCGTATTAAAAACTTCAGCCTCAAAATAATGATTCTGTAGAGCCTGTTTTTGTTTGATGTTTCTCATTCAAATGAAAGGAAAAAAAAGGTTATTTTTTTACAAGTTTTATGTTTTTCAAATCATAGTTATATTTTTGTATTAGTTTTTATTTATTTTAGTTATCTTATTAAAAAAATGGTTTAGGATAGAAGAGATGAGAAATGTGACCATTTCAAAGGTTAGTGATTGTAGCGATTGAATGGAAAGAGTAAAAAGGCTTATGAAAGAGAACGTGTTAAGGATGTGATGTACCTAGTGTGTTTCTCTATCCTAGACTCTTTCGTGTACTATCTAAAACCTAAGTTGCATTCTTACGACAATGTATTTGTAGTTGGAAATTCAAGAATTTTCGTTTAAGATAAAAATGAATCGGAGCAAGAATTAAGTGAAGGATGACTGGGTAAAAATGGTTGGGTTTATAATGAAAACAATTGCAATTCAATTATAAGGTTAAATTACAAATATCTAATAGCTGAAAGAATTATTTGTAATGAAATTAGCAATCAATTTGACATAACCTAAAGTTCAAAGCATTTGAAGTAAGGGAAAAAAAGTAAAAATAAATAAATAATAACCCAAACGTAAATCAACCAGTTTCCTATACTTTAATTGCTTTAACTTAAACATCAAAATTATAATAAAAGGAAATAACATGAAGGGGAGTAGGGAACTACTTAACATGGGCTACATCATGGAATCAAATGTGGCTGCTATATGATAAATTAGGTTGATGATATTACAAGCTTATCCATGTGGGCCTATTTGAATATATAGAGCCTAGAAAAATAAAACTTCACTTTTTAAGGTGGTACCTTTCGGCCTTTCGCCTTTCCCCACTCACAAAAGAATTGGATCCGCGCATTGTTTGAACTTGTTACAATGTTAGTATGTTACGCGTTGTTTTGTGTGTACAAAGGCAAGTGATATTGTAATAATAAGCGCATTCAGTGGCGGATTTTGTCATTAAAATAAAAAACTAAGCCATGTTAGAAAGAGTCAAACCAAAACAAGTCAAGTGAAAAATTACATAAAATTGTGGCACTCCTAAAGGTGGTGAATTGTCAATGGTACTTCTATGAAGTTTGTAAGTTCACGGGGCTAGCTGTAGTTATATGGGGGACGGCTAGCTGGTCATCTACAACCTATATAAACGTGTTGTAATGTACATGTTGTAATATAAATGGTTACACAGCTTAGGGGCGTTTTGAATCTATCAATTATTATATGAGAGAAAATTGATTTTCTATATGATACTTTTGATATTAATGTTTCGTAACAATTCACTCGTTATAAATCACGGATTTGACTCCTAAATTACAATTATGTTTAATTGTGTGTATTTCTAATCACAAAAGGTTTTAAATTTACTAAAGACATATTAGTGTTTGATATATCTGATTTGAATTAAAAACATTAAGACATCTATGTGTTCGTTGTGTTAGGTTACAAAAAAAATAATTTAAAAGTGACTAAAGGACACATTAGTGTTTGATATAGATATACATGATTTGAATACAAAAATAGGACATTCTAGTGTTAGATGTGTTGGTTGTCCTATCATACGCATTTGTGATATGTTCATAAGCTTGCTAAAAATATTATATAGGTTAAGTTGTGTGATTGATGAATCAGTTCATCGTATTTGGTATTAAATTTCTACAAAGAGTTATATTGATCGAGAAACTAGTAGATGGTCTATCTTTTAGCATGAGTCTACATTTAAGACTGTTATGTAATTATAACAATGTGCTTTATGACCACTGAGTTGTAGATATTACAAACTTGATCATCAAATAAAAAACAAGAAGATTATTGATGCATTTCGATTTTAATTGGTTATTTTTTTATTAGGATAAAGAGTCTTATTAGTAAAATACTAATTCAAAATAACTTTGTGACATTGTAGTGCATACATTTAATTCTTTCACATGTTCAAGATATTAACCACCTATGATGGTATATAGGCACACTATAGGCGTGACACTGTTTTTGCCAATCTTTCATATAAGATTTTGACATTTCATTATTTCAATTTGAAAATAAGACATGTTTGTTGTGCTTCCATTATGTATGTATTTACGTAGTACAAATGTACAATCGTTGTTTTCATGTTATATGTTAATATTAGCCTTTTCTTTTTCTTGTTCGTGACAAGAAAAATGAATATAAATCAAAAAGAAAAATATTTAAGAGTTGAACAAGGGAATTACTTATAAAAAAGATATTAAATTAAAAAGTTTTAAGAGTCAAGGACATTTGTTGTATGGGGCGTATTCCTACGTCTTTGTCATTATAAATCTTCTTGGGACCAAAACTTCTAACATGTTGTTACGACCCAACATACTAGCCTAGCTCAATCCGTTGTCCAATCCAATGCAGGCCGGCCCAAACGTGACACCAAAACTCCAGCCCGTTTGCTGGATTAATGAAGAAGGAGTGCTGCACATTTTTAGTAGTTATTTTACATGTTTCCCATGTTTGCATGCATTTAGTTAGTGGTAGAAGTATCCCACGTTTCTAGTTTTCTAGCAAACAATAAAGTGCATTTAGGAATTTTTCTTTTAAATTGCATTGTAATTTCCTTTTTGAAGATATATGAGAAAATCGTTCCAAAATTCCTCTGTGTTTTTAACCTTTCTTCTTGGAGATTTACCCACTCTACGGGTAGCTAACACATGTACGCATAGATTTATGTCGCCTATGGTAGTTTTATGTTCGGTTCCAACTTGCAACTAAAATACGTTAACAAATAACCATATAGGATGAATTAAGATAGCCGTCAAATTTTACGAGTTCACTTATTTAAAGGTGAATTATGTTTTTAAAGTGAACATATAAGCATGATGATTTCATGAATAAAATCAATATACCTTCTTAGGTTTTTTCTATTACCGGCACATAATATACCTTTTTAGGTTTTTTCTATTACTGACACATAATCTATCATATTAACTAATATCACCTAACCTTTGTGTCGAGACATGAAATGAATCTGACCTGATCCATGACGATGTTTCCACGGATTTCGAGATGAACGAACCACATCTGGGTCTTCTCCTCCGGCTGCTGTGACCTGCAATAGCATTTTGGGGGTGTGGAGGTGACCGCTAAGATGATCTTGAAGATCTCTTGTTCACAGACACAAAAATATGGTGGTGGCTCTTACTGAGAATGACCCACCCTTGATAAGGAGGTGGAGACCTCCTTATATAGGGAGCCTCATGGCCACCATCATGGTACCCTAATGGGCCTAGCCCAGTTAGGGTTACCTCCACAAAACCCCTCAGCCCAAAAACAAATGTATTAGCCCATATAATAAAATAAGCCCAAAACACAATAAATTAGGGTTCTTAGTACCATACCCCGACACTTTGCACCACATGTTTCGACCTCTTACCATTTTGATAGGGGTACTGGTGATTACTGATTTTAGTATCGTCAAGTTATTTTAAGTAATTGAATTTATTTTGTACACTAACTGAGAAATCAATATACCTATTAATACAAGTCACGAGGTGTAAACCTGCATTATAACTTAGATACCAAAGAACCCCTAAGGCTCCATAGAGCAAAACCCCTAGATCAAGGTGGGTTTCAAGAGGACACCACTCTTGGTAGGTTCCGATACATCATCCTGTCAGGTTAAATGATGTATCATATACTATCAAGCTAACAGACTTAAACTTTTGGGCACACAACACCAGGGCCAGCCTTAAGGCATTGTGGGGTAGTCGACGACCAAAAGCCCGATATCCCACTAGGCCCGAATATTGTTTTTCAAAAAAAATTATATGTATTTTTATAAAAAAAAAAAATATGTGTAATCAATGTTTCAGCACAATTACATAACCATTAGTTTGGTTTAGTGGTAAAGGCGTATGACATCTAACCAAAAGGTTGTGGGTTATGGTCTCATTTGAGCCATTTTTAAGCTTATTTTGTATACTAAAATTTTTTACGCAACTCAAATCATAATCAAGTAAGCTCATTTAAAATTAAATTGTTTAAACTCAACAAAATGTTCCTTTTACTTAAGGCCCAAAAAAGTTTTTGCCTTTGACCCAAAAAAATTTTCGCCTTCTCGAAGCTGGCCCTGCACAAGACCAACGAATATTGGTGCACGATACACACCTGCTAGTTAAACCTTTCGACAGAGAATCCCTATGCGACTCGGTTTTAGTGTTCTTTGTTTTTCTTCTTGTATCATCGGCTCATTGTGCAACCGGTGTCAAGATCCTTCAAATTTGAATAAAAAAAAGATAACTCGTTAGATAATACAATATCCTGACAGAAAAATAAAATAAATAAATAAATAAGTAGCATCGTCGCCGACACGAGGAAAGAAAAGAAAAGGATCCACATCATAGTTAACGTGACCCACGACCCTGACCCGCCTAACCCATTAGATTTAGAATTAGAATTCCCCAATTGAATTGAATTGAATTCCATCCATCAATTTCCCACTCACAATAACACAGATCCAAGATTCACCTTTCTTTCATTCAGGTTTCTTCATTTACTCTTCATCTTCTAATCTATCTATATTTCACTTTCTGCTTCATCTTCCATTCTTTTCTGTCTTTCCATGCACTAATTGCTACTTAATACTCGATTGCTTGTGCAAACATAAATCACTGGGAACCCTTTTGCCAATCTTATACAGCCAAAACCCAATCCAATTCTAAATCTTGAATACTAAAAATCAAACCTTTAACGTTTTTGTTCGTTTCTTTTGGCAGCTTAATAATAATAATAATAATAATCATGTCAAGAAGACCGGGTCCCACACGCCGATTTCCAGGTACCGGAGGTGGCCTCTTTCATTCCAAATCACAAACTCCTCCTTTATTATCCATTCTACTTGGATTACTAGTAAGCTCACTTACTTATTATATTTTCCCTCATATGTGTATATTAATTAGTTAAGTCTAATTCCATTATTTTCCCATAATCCAGGGAACAATTGTTGTCATTGGTTATGTTTTCAAAGGCTCAGGTTTGTATTAAAATGTTTGATGCACATATATTAAATATTTTATAATTAATTAAATTAATAATCTTGAAATGCAGCAGGTGGTTCTGCGGACCATAAAACATTTAGCAAGATCCAAAGTGACTTTAGTTGCGCGCACGATGTTCAAGCATCAATACCGATATTAAAGAAGACGTACGGTGACAGTATGCATAGGGTGTTGCACGTGGGGCCCGATACGTGTGCGATAGTGTCTCGGTTAAGAGAGGAGAAGGACACTGAAGCGTGGGGTGTGGAACCGTATGATGTTGAGGAAAGTGATGTGGCGTGTAGGAGTCTTGTGAGGAAGGGGCTTGTTCGGGTTGCTGATATTAAGTTCCCGTTACCGTATCGGGCTAAGTCGTTTTCGTTGATTATTGTTTCGGATTCGGTTGATTATTTGTCGCCTAAGTATCTTAATAAAACGCTTCCGGATTTGGCAAGGGTTTCTGCTCAAAATCTTGTTATATTCACAGGTAATTTTTTTTTGATAAATAATGATAGGTAAATAAAGGTCGAATTTATGGTTTTAAATTTTTAATCATGTTAGTATTTTATCTTGGTGTTGTTTTAGGTAAACCTAGTAATTCAAAAGCTAAACCCACACAAGCATCAAGATTTGGACGCCCGGTAAGCTAAACTTACATACTTGAGTTTTGTGATTGGGGTTGAAATTGGTCACTTTTGAATTGGTTGAAACTGACGGGCCGGGTCCGCCAGGACGAGCCTGGCCCGATTAGGTTGGGTTGACCAGCCTAGACGTGTACAAATTTGGTTCTTGGCCCAAACTGATTTGGGTTCGGTCAAAAGTTGTCAAGATGGTTTTTGGCACAAGCCAGTTTGGGTTCAGTCAATCGAGGTCAATATTGGTTTTTGGCCAAAACGGTTAAGATTGAAATCGGTTTATAAGGGGAAAAGGGTCTGGTCGGTACTGGTTTGGTTTTGAAAGTGGGTTATAACTGATTGGTTCGGGTTTAACCAGTTCTGACATAGGGGTTCTCAAACCAATTATAACCCTGCAGTTTGAGTCCTGTCCAAACCGGGTTCTCTCAAATCGGTTTTGGTTCCAACCTTGTTTTTATGTTCACCTCTGGACTACCAACAAGTTTTTTCAATTTTAAAAATAATTTTAATAAAAACAAATGTGCATTAATTATGATTAGTAAAACGATATTGTTACAGTAGTATATACTGAATTTAAGCGTATTTCAACCCACTGAGATTAAAACGCCTTGTATGTAATAAATTTTCTATGATTTGAAAACTAACAATTCAAATGACAATTTTGTAAAGGCTAAAATGCGGAGCGCTTCTTGGTGGGCCCGGTTTTTCGTGCAAACAAGCCTTGAAGAGAACGAAAAAGCCGCCAAGAAGTTTGAGCAGGCTGCTGCCAAGAGCTCATACAAACCAAAATGCCAAATTTTCCACTTGAATTCATACCATTAGTGGTGAGATATTAACTATTCATATTTCATAATCATTTTAGCTGGGATTTTAGCAACAAAAAGAAGCCTAGCTCATATATGAATATAGTTGTATTGTTCTTGTTTCAGTTTGGTGGAAAATGTTGATTGCATACTTGCATCACCACCCTTATGCTGTTATTTATACCAATTCATTAAGATTTTGCGAACCGATTCAATAGTTGTATAATTATTCGTTTAAAGACAAATAACAAGTTTAATAGCACTTGCTCTTATTTATATAAATATTTAACTTGTGACACTTTTATTTTCATGTCAAATTTACAACTTTCAACTTGAAAATAAATTGTGAATATGTTTGTTGGGGTTGGGTTGGGGTCACCATGAATGGCTTTTTATGTTACAAGCCAAGTGGTATGATGTTGGAATATTTACATAATAACATAGATGCCAGGATGTCAAAATTTGGATGTTTGCCACAAGAATATTGTCGTGAATGAGACGTCATCATATGCTAAAATGTCTAATCAATATGATGGGTTGGGCCCAACTTTAAAGAGGATATGATGTAAGTTGTTGTTTAATTAATGGGTTTATGTAATCCGGACCAATGAGTGTGAATGTAACATGTAAGGGGCCTACATGGGTGCTAAAAGAAAGGAAGCAAATGGGGCAATCAAGTTGGTGTTTGTTGAAGGGCATCGAGAAAGCAAAGGCATTTCACATTTGTCTCCTAAGTTACGTATATAAATATCTTTTCATTAGTAAAGAAGTATTAGATTGAGACATTAATGATAATATAAGTTTAACATGATCAATATTGTGATCTCTTCTACATAGTCATGTGAATGTGTGACTTGGTATAGTAATATGCCACTTTTAACGATTGTTTACTAATGAAAAGGATTAGTAAAACGGTGTCAATTAGTGGTTAATAATTTTTCTTCTAGATCCGTCAATAGATAGAAGACGACACAATTGATTTATAGAGGTTTAAGTGAATTTTAAATAATTGACTCTAGTCATCTCCCTGATCCTTCGAGGCTTTGATCGAGAGTTTTCTTCACAAGATGTCTTTCTAATGTCTTTCTAATGTCTTTCTAACTGGTAGAGAACACCAATTGCATGTTTCACTCTTCATCTTCTTCAACAGACTAGGTCACCAGGTCACTATATCAAGATCATGAACTACACTATGTCAAGATAGTGTAACCTTCCAACTAATGTACCTTTCATTTGCATTTAAAATTGAAACATATATTCATGTACTTCACTAAAATGGGTTAACCGCTTTATGGTTTGTCAAACCCAAATCACAATACACTATATTCTTCCATTTGACTTAACAATTTCATCAAAACTTAAGTCTTCAAGGTAAATTTAGGTGAAAGACATCCCCTATGTGGAATTATTATTTTAGAAATTAGTTGATTTTCAAATAATATATATTTAAAATATTTTGTTTAACTAAGTTTATAAAGTTTTCAGAAATTTATAAAACTACCTTTCTTCATTTTATAAAATTATCTTCAATGGGTTGGACATGTATTTGCATCATTTTCATTCTTTGATGTAGATTCATTATAATCACACTTGTTTAATGACTAAAGATATCAATCAAGTATTTAGGGACATGCATGTGACATATAGCATCATTGATGAACTAGTAATATTGCAAGTCCCACATTAAGTTAATTAGTTATTATTAAAAATTATTAAGATAGATTAAATTTAAACCGTTGTTTTCTCAACAGGTTTTATTATATGGTTTTCCCATACGGATCGATTTCCATCATTATATTTATTAAAACTCATGTTATCAAAAAGTTACACTTTTTTTAATTTCACTGGCTAAGTACCCGCGCGATGCGGCGGGACTAGCAACCCGACAATGAACGCATAATCGGTGTCAGTATATGCGTCACCTGATGACAGTGCACACGTAACCCAAAATTAGACAAGTAACTCGTGCAAAGCCAGTACACGTGTAACTGAAGATTAAACACGTCTAACCGGAACCCGAATTCACATTACCAGCATTAAGCATGCTTAACCGACAATGGTGCAGGACGCTGGGTTAAACGCTTACCAAGATTGGGATACACGCGTTAGGTGGTGCCGGACAGGCGTTTATCGGCCCATGTATATGTAAATAATGGCATTTGTGCAACCAGTGTTGAAAATCATGAAGGGAGCTGATGTACATAGAAATATACATCTTTTTAGCATCAAATAATCTCTAAAAACTGCAATTTCTATCTAATAACATAGCATAAAAGGCTACTTATCATAATAAAACGTAATTTCAGGTGAAACCAAACCTCAAACGAAGAAACAAGCAAAAAGACGAAGAAAAACAGAAGAAAACACAAGAAAACAAAGAAACACGCCCCCATGTCTCAAGAAACACGCCCCCATGCTTATGGAACAAGAAAAGACAAAATCTGAGAACAAAAGCACGGGGTTGTGCTCAGCATGCACGGGGCCGTGGACGGGAATTCAGAAAAGACAAAGAAGAATTGAGCACATGTCACTAAAAAGCACGGGACCGTGTCTGCTAACCACGGGGCCGTTGCCAGCTCACACAAAAGACAAAACAAATCTGGCACATATCATAAAAATACACGGGGCCATGCTCATCAAGCACGGGGCCGTGCCTCACCATCCAGATTGCCTATAAATAGTGGCTCATGTTGCATTCATCAAGTGTGCCTTGAAAAGATTTCTATCCGATTCTCTCTTATAAAAACACACACTAACACTCACCTTGAAGATCTAGTGAAGAGTTTGAAGGTTTGGAGGTCATCACCACTAATCATCATCATCAACCATCATCCCCATCATTAAGAAGAAGGATTCATCTATATTTGGTTAGATTGTTCCAAGTTTAATCATGTATTTGTTATTATCAATCATCTTAATGTTCATCATAATGCTCATTATGAGCTAAACTCCTTTTACCATCTAAAATCTATGAAGAAGCTTTGTTTTACTTGATAAGTAATCAAGACATGTGATGTGGTCTAGTTAAGTACATGGTTATATTACAATTATCTTTTGATGAGAAATGTTTCACCATCTTAAATCACTAATTCAAAGTTGGTGGTTGTCAATCTCTTTGGCAACCGTTCATGATCGATTCATGTTCTTGAAAGATAGAAATACTTTGATATATTATCGAAACATGGATCCTTATATTGTACTTAGAAATTATGAGATATAAGTTATGGTGTATTTTTCTAAACCTTGGTAATCTGAAAATGATATCAAATTAGCTAAAGAAACCATATGTTAATGGAATGTGTAATCATAACCTACTTAAATCAACCAAGGGGAGGTTGTGTGATGAACTACAATCACCCGAAGTTGTTAGAATTGGTATTCGAGAAATTGAAGTCAATCCTAATCTTTCTACTTAACGAAACTACTTGCCGACTTAAATTGACATCATTGAGATGGTATGACATTAGGAAAGGGTGGACTTTAAAATGCGCATATCATCTCCTTAGTGCCAAAGATGCTCACTTTGGGTTAAGGAGTTATCTATCATATATTGCTACGATAAGTTTATCACATGTCTACATATTAATTATCAATGCTAAAATGGAGTGGATTCTTGATCTAGATGGTAACCTTCGTATAATTGAACAACTCGTTTAGAATTCTTATCTTGGTCACCTATATATTATATATATATAATTATTTATATTTTATAAAAAGTTCAAAAATTAACCTCAAAATGATTAAAACCTCCGATTGAAGTAAAAAAACGATTTATTATTAGAAACCTTTGTGTCCTCGGATCGATACTTGGTTCTTACCAATACTATTCTACATATACGATAGGTACACTTGCCTATTTTGTGTGTGTTTAGTCTTTGTAGAAATCACTTTTATAAATTTAAAACACGATCTTATGCAAAAGCTAAATATCCAATCTATCATATTTTATACAAGCTACACAGCACGCATCAAGTTTTTGGCGCCGTTGCCGGGGACACGGTACGTTTCTAAGAACGATCCAAGTTTTAATTTAATCATTGTTTATAGTTGTACAAATTTTTAACTTCTATTTCACTTTATTTTTAATTTTTACTAAATACTAAAATATAATTTTACGGCTAGCCTACTTGTTACCTTTATTTACCTTAACTTTACTCTAGTTTAATTAAGACCTTAGTTTAGTTTAGTTAAAAATAACGTAGCATAACTCGTAGTTTAATACTAGACTAACCTTTTAGACTAACTTTAGCTAACTTTTGCTTTAGTGTTTAATTTTGATTTAATCCCATGTATGTCATCTACTTTTGAGCCTGAGCTTGTTTCTCCAATTTCTGAACCGGAACGACTCTTTCGTCGACGAACTCGTAAACGGACTACAGAAACCGCAGAAGCAATCAAAGACGAATCAATAGACGCCACTACATCAGGAGAAAATCAAACCGAAAAAATGATGGCAGCCCAGAACAATGAGCCGAACATGAGCCAGTATGCCAAGCCAACTCTTGAAGGCTACGGCAATGGAGTGGCTCCACCCGAAATCACCGAAAATTTCGAAATCAAATCAAGCACCATTCATATGGTGGAAAATTCAGTTCAATTTCATGGTCTCCTTGACGAATACCCTCTTTCTCACATATCTCGATTCTTACGAATCTGCGGAACCTTTAAAATCCAAAACTGTTCAGAAGATCAAATCAAGCTTAAACTCTTTCCTTTCTCTCTAAGGGGCCAAGCCCTAAAATGGATAGAATCTCTTTCCTGTGGTTCCATTACCACTTGGGACCAGATGATTGAACAGTTTCTCCTCAAATATTTTCCGCCCGACAAAACTGCCAAATACCGAGCCAGCATTACCGGATTCCGGACCGATGATGATGAATCGTTACACGCAGCATGGGAAAGATACAAAAGTCTTTTAAGAAGATGCCCACATCATGGACTGAGCGTATGGTTACAAGTACAAACTTTCTTTGACGCACAATCCAGTCAAAACAAACAGGCCATCGACCAGATCGCTGGTGGAGACCTGGGATCCAAATCACCTAACGAAGCATTTGAAGTCCTGGAGAAGGCCGAAAAGAAGAGTTTCGCTTACAACCCACCAAGATCTACACCTACCCATAAAGAAATACACCACGTTGATTCCAACACCCTTGTCACAGCACAGCTTGAAGCTCTTTCTAAAAAATTCGAACAACTTCAAGCCGAGCTATCAAAAAACAGACTCACCTGTGACACTTATGGAGGAAATCATATGACGAGTGACTGTAAACAAGTCATTATGGCCATGGAAGAAGTCGATTTCATCGCTCGACAGAACAACGCTTTCAGCAATAACTACAACCCAGGTTGGAGAAACCATCCAAACTTCAGCTGGAAAGACGGAGGTAACACTCAACCCCTACCAGGATTCGAAAAGAGACCGATGAATCAATCCTTCCAACCTAAAACTCAATACCAAGACCAAAGCTCGAGTAACCATCAAAACCCGAGCTACTCAAAGACCGAAGAAATATTAATCCAATTAATAACCAAAACAAATGAAGCAGAAAAGAAAGCTGACTCAAGAGCTGTTGATATCCGCGGAGTATTATTAAAACATGAAGCCGATCTCAAAAGTCAACAAGCATCACTTCAGAACTTAGAAACCCAAATCGGACAAATTGCCCGACAATTATCCGAAAGACCACCTGGCGCCCTTCCAAGCAACACAATCACCAACCCGAATGCAACAGCTAAGACCGTTACATTACGAAGCGGTACGACCACTGTTTTCTCACCAACCTCAGAACCAGTTATGGAGAAGAAGTCTCCTTATGAAACGCAGGAAAGGCTGACCCCAACATGCATAATCCAACCTAAGGAGCCAGTCCGAACTTATGTTCCACCTATTCCATACCCTGGAAGACTGAAGCAGGAGCGATTGGAAGCCCAGTATGGGAAGTTTCTAGAACTCTTCAAACAACTCCATATCAACATCCCTTTTGTCGAAGCTATTGCTCAGATGCCAAAATATGCCAAGTTTCTCAAAGAAGTGCTGACAAACAAAAGGAAGCTGGAGGAACTCTCGCATGTCACCCTAAGTGAAGAATGTTCAGCTGTCCTCCAAAGCAAGCTACCAACAAAGATGACCGATCCAGGGAGCTTTACTATCCCCTGTCTCATAGGAAATTTATCTGTTAGCAATGCCCTGGCTGACTTAGGAGCTAGTATTAATTTAATGTCTTATGCGGTTTTTGCAAAACTAGGGATAGGAGAACCAAAGCCCACCCGCATGAGCATTCAGTTAGCTGACCGATCCGTTAAATATCCTAGGGGCATTGTTGAAAACATGCTTGTCAAAATTGACAAATTTGTTTTCCCAGTAGATTTTGTGATTCTAGACATGGAGGAAGACAAAAGTGTACCTCTAATTTTAGGTAGACCCTTTTTAGCCACCGCAAAGGCTATCATTGATGTTTGCACCGGTAAACTCACTCTCAGGGTCAATGACGAGGCAATCACTTTTGACATAGGAAAATCTATGCAATATCCGCAACAACACGATGACACCTTATATTGTGTTGACATCATAGACTCCATCGTAAGTTGCTATATGCGAGATTCCTCCATTAATACCCCCATAGAAACACAAGTCTTAGACAAAACACTCAACAAACCCATTTTAGAAAACGAAAATCTCAACAATAACTACCAAGAAGAATCACAAACGATATGCGAAATCATTGAAAACAATGAAAAATCAAAACCATCAATTGAAGAACCACCAGCCTTAGAGTTAAAAGAACTACCAAACCATCTCGAATACGCCTTTCTAGAAAAAGACTCTCAACTCCCAGTAATTATTTTATCTCACCTTTCCAAAGAAGAGAAAGACGAACTTCTTAAGGTTCTCAAAAACCATAAGAAGGCTATCGCATGGAAGATCATGGATATCAAGGGCATCAGTCCCTCCTTTTGTACTCACAAAATACTCATGGAAGAAGAATACAAACCCGTGGTCAAACATCAAAGACGTCTCAATCCTAACATGCAAGATGTGAAGAAGGAAGTAATCAAACTGCTTGATGTCGGATTAATCTACCCAATCTCAGACTCACCTTGGGTAAGTCCCGTTCAGGTAGTACCCAAGAAAGGAGGAATGGAAGTCGTAATGAACGAGAAGGACGAACTAATACCCATGAGAACCATCACATGCTGGCGAGTTTGCATTGATTACCGGAAGCTTAATGATGCCGCAAGAAAAGATCATTTTCCACTTCATTTCATAGACCAAATGCTCGAATGATTGTCTGGAAAAATGTTCTACTGTTTTCTTGATGAATTTTCCGGATACTTTCAGATTCCCATTGCTCCTGAAGATAAGGAGAAAACTACTTTTACATGTCCATACGGAACCTTCGCCTACCGAAGAATGCCATTTGGACTATGCAATGCTCCAGCCACCTTCCAGCGTTGCATGGTAGCCATCTTTCATGAAATGATCGAAAACTCTATGGAGGTTTTCATGGACGACTTCTCAGTCTTTGGAGACTCTTTCGATCATTGCCTGAAAAACCTAGAAAAAATGTTAGCTAGGTGTGAAGAAGTAAATCTAGTGCTCAACTGGGAAAAATGCCACTTTATGGTAAAGTAAGGCATTATATTAGGACACAAGATTTCTCAAAACGGATTAGAAGTTGATAGGGCCAAAACAGAAACCATATCCAAACTTCCGCTACCAACTTCGGTCAAAGCCATTAGAAGTTTCCTAGGTCACGCAGGTTTCTACCGCCGCTTCATAAAAGACTTCTCAAAAATCTCAAGGTCTATGACCAAAATTCTAGAAAAAGACGCACCATTCGTCTTCTCTGAGGAATGTGTTGAGTCATTCAATACACTGAAGGACAAACTTGTCAACGCACCAATCATGACCACACCCGATTGGACCCTTCCATTCGAAATCATGTGCGATGCAAGCGACTTTGCAGTTGGAGCCGTACTCGGACAACGCAAGGAAAAACACTTTCACCCAATTTACTATGCCAGTAAAACTCTTAACGATGCACAAGAAAATTATACCACAACAGAAAAAGAGTTACTAGCGGTAGTATTTGCCTTTGAAAAATTTAGATCATACCTAGTTCTTTCCAAAACCATAGTTTACACCGATCATGCAGCAATACGATACATATTCAACAAACAAGATGCCTAAGCTAGACTCACCCGGTGGATCCTACTACTCCAAGAATTCGATATCGAAGTTAAAGACAAGAAAGGAGCAGAAAATGTAGCCGCAGACCATCTTTCACGTTTAGAATGTCCAACCTCCGAAGAACTTCACTAGGAAATTATCAATGATAATTTCCCACATGAAGTCCTCATACACATTCAAGACGTAATAAAGGAAAAAGACGAAAGTCCTTGGTATGCCGACTTCGTAAATTACTTAGCTTGTAGGATTCTCATAAAAGGACTTACCCATCAACAGCGAAAGAAATTCTTCTCCGATTTTAAGTTTTACTTCTGGGAAGATCCATACGTATTTAGGATAGGTGCGGATCAAGTCATTCTTAGGTGCGTAGCAGGCAAGGAGGCCTTAGACATTCTCAAACACTGTCATTAAGGACCAACAGGTGGACACCACGGTACCGCCACCACGGTCAGAAAAGTGTTTGATGCAGGATTTTTCTGGCCCACTATATACAAAGATACACAAACTTTGATCCAAGCATGCGATGCTTGTCAAAGAGCCGTGAACATCTCATCGAAAAATGAGATGGCTCAAAAGGGCATTCAAATTTGTGAAATCTTTGATGTATGGAGAATAGATTTCATGGGGCCGTTTCCTAACTCATTCGGAAACAAATACATTCTTGTAGCAGTCAATTACGTTTCTAAATGGGTAGAAGCACAAGCTCTTCCCACTAACGATGCTCGAGTAGTTGTACGATTTCTGAAAAAGTTGTTATCAATATTCGAAACACCAAAAGCCCTCATCAGCGACAGAGGTACTCACTTCTGTAACACCCTGATGGACAAGGTCTTAGAACGATATGGGGTTCACCACCGCCTGGCAACACCATATCACCCGCAGACCAGTGGACAGGTGGAAGTCTCTAATCGAGGAATTAAGAGAATTCTGGAAAGAAGTGTGGGGATGAATCGCAAAAATTGGGCAGAAAAATTAGATGACGCATTGTGGGCCCTTAGGACGGCCTACAAAACTCCCATAGGAACGACACCCTTCAAGCTCGTTTACGGGAAGGCATGTCATCTACCAGTAGAATTGAAACTCAAAGCCTACTGGGCCCTTAGAGCAGTGAACTTTGATCTAACGTCCGCCGGAGCAAACCGGGAAGATCAAATTCGTGAGCTCGAGGAACTAAGAACAATGGCCTATGAAAATTCCTGGTCCTACAAAGAAAAGACTAAACGCATACACGACGCTCATTTAAAAGGAAATAAAAATTTAAAATAGGCGATCGTGTACTGCTATACAACGCTCGTTTACGTCTTTTCCCAGGAAAACTGAAATCCCGATGGTCAGGTCCATACCTAGTGGAAACAATTTTTGACTATGGAACCATCAAAATTTCAAATTCAAACGGCCAGGAGTTTAAAGTAAATGGACATCGATTAAAACCATATATCGACGGTCCACTCGAAGAAGTGTTGGAGGTATTAACCCTCCAAACTTCTTGATTAAGAACGTGAGGAAATAAGGTCTGGCCAAGACCTTCTCAAAACTAGGCCTTGTAAATAACTATATATACATATATATATATATATTTAGAAAACATAGAAACCACGGGGGCGTGCTCTCAAAAGCACGGTCCCGGGCCGAAAAATACGGTCCGGCATCTACGCTGCAAAAATCTCAGTCGGACTGGTTTGTAACTGAATTGTCAGACTAAAAACACGGGGGCGTGCTTCAATAAGCACGGTGTCGTGCTTGGTTTCCTGTTTGGTTATAAAAGGCACCTTGTGTCATTGCATTCCTTGCACAAACCAAAAACAATCCAAAAACCTCTGAAAATTCAGCATACCAACTGAGATGAATGAAGCAATTCCCGTTTCCCGACATCTGAGAAATGATGCCCGCCATGTTTTCAAAACCGAGCTTCTTTTGAAACTTCAAGAACTCGTGAAAGAACTCACCGAAATGAATCTCCTTGCGAAGATGCGTCTCATACAACTCACCGAATCTGTGGAAAACATGAGAATGGAACTCCGAGACATCAACGAGCAACTCCAGTTTCAAGTTCTCGGTTTCATGTATTTTCCACCACCAGGACCATTCGGAGGAGGAGAGCCTTTCGGGGAACTCTAGGAAACTTAATTTTATGCTTTTATGTGTAATCTAGTGCATTAAGCACAATGTGTTAGGACTTCGGGCTTAACCCGGCTATTTTCTTAGGAAACCCGGGCTTATCCCGAAATTGTTCTAGGATCTTTATTTAATGAAATGTAATTTTTAGATGACCAAACTTCCAAATTATCACAATAAACGTCGTTCTAAAAATTCCGGATAGTAAATCATGTTGAAAAATTAAAATGAAAAACACTGGGACAAAAAGCACGGGGCCGTGCTTTCCTAAACACGGCGCCGTGGTCACCCTAGAATCTTCAACATAATACGCGCTGACTCCGTACAATTATCTGACTCAGGAACATTTATTCTTCTAGCAGCACGGGGCCGTGTTTCCTAATGCACGGTGCCGTGTTCAATTTTCCAGTCTCTATATAATGCATGCATAATTTCACTATTCCATTGACACTAAAAAAAATTACCTAAATAGAAGGAAAACGGGTTGAATGGAAGCCAGTGAAAAAAGGGAAACAACATGAATCTTCCTTCCTCGAGGAACAAGTCATGCGACTCCAATGCATCGTAAGAGATCAAATTGAAAGCAATATGCAAACCGAAGCTCGTGTAGTCGAGTTGATTAACAAAGTCGACCTGCTTAGGTTCGAAAACTTCCATGTTGTGGATGGCCACCACAAGGATGTGACTTCCAAACTTAACTTTCTCAACCGAGAAATCGCCACGCTCAACAAAAATCTTGACGAACTTTTGGAAGCCAAACGAGCACCACCACACATCCAAGACTTGTTCGGAAGTGGTGGCCGTTGAAGTTTCTGCCTTTGTTTCTCGTTTAAGTTGTTTCCGCTAGAACTATGTGTTAGGACCCGAGAATTGTTGTTGTACTTTTCATTTCATCAATCTTTAATTATGTCTTTACTTTTATGTTCTTAATGAAATTTAGGATGTTTTTACCAAGTTTAAAATAACCAGAAAATAAAAACCCAGTTAAAAACAAACCAGCTCGACAAATAAACAAAACAGTACTGTCTGCACTATGCAGCACGGTACCGTGCTTCCTGAAGCACGGGGCCGTGTTTTTTTGTGTCAGGGCAGTTAAGAGTTTTTAACTTAATAAAATAACTTTCTATCACTTCAAACACTATTTTTCACTATGGGAACCGCCGAAACCTCAACTATTTCACGAATTTCTTCATTAAATCTTTGATTCTAAACCTAAGGTATGTTAATTTAACAATTATATTGTCCAAATTCGTCATTCTAGGTTTATATTAACCCTAAAATTGTTCAAATCGACCAAATCGGGTCAAAACCCGAATAGGGTATGGGTTATTATGCTTGGTTATGATGAATAGATTGTTGAATGATTGATGGTTAGGGTTTAATTGAAAGAAACAAATCGGGTTTTGGGTTTTTGCACAAATACCCAACCCACCATTAAACCTAATTGATATAACCGGTTAGAAACGAGGGTTCGAGTCTGAGTAAGTTAGAAATCGATATTATAAACACGAGCCGTGCCCAAAACAACACGAGTCGTGGTCAACCAAAAGTCAAAGGAACTGAACCAGAAGCAGCAGCACGGTACCGTGCTTCTGAAAGCACACCGCCGTGCTTTGCTTTCTGTTTCAGCAAAATGGAAATTTAAATGAGTTTCGACTAATTTAAGTGTAAATTGCAGATGGCTGAATACGGGGAAGATTTTCATACATTCTTGGTCTTCGGAAACCGAAAGAAAAAGAACCAAATGGCAAATGAAAGATTAGCATACCTCAAAAATAGATATCCAGAAGCTCACTTCCGCGCATGTGAAAACACCCTAAAACACGTAAACCAATGGGACCGCTATCGAAACATTTTAGAGGGACCTTGGGGACGGGTTTTTAACCAGACTGGGGATTCAGTTACAGAACTCACAAAAGAATTCCTAGCCTCGTTCAACTTCAAGAAGAAAAAGTTTAACATGTGGGATACTAAGGCGATCGAGTTTCGTTGTGGGGGTGTTTGGCATACAACTTCTGTCACTCAGCTAGGAATTGATTTGGGTATTTACACAGCCGAAGAAACTGACACCGATATCTGGTTAGAAGCAAAATCAACATTCACAGATGAAGGTGACGATGATGAAGCCGAAGCGGGTCTCATAAGGGAAGAAGATTGGGAACAATTAAGCTATGGAACAACAATGTACCGACAAAGCGTTTCTAAAAGCACGGCACTGCGTGACCCACTGATGAGGTACATCCACCGGTTGTTGAGTCATACCGTCACAGCTCGGGGTTAGAGCGAGGGGGTTGTCAACCTAAGGGACCTTTGGGCATTGTACAGCATGAAAAATAAAATACCTTGCAATATCACAATGCTTTTCTGCAAACTTTTCATGTCAAATGCTACTGCCCGAGGGAACTCCTCGATTTTCGGTGGTCCATGGATCTACAACCTTTACAGGGCCTATGGTGCGGACACAGAGGGAACCCCAAGCCCAGACACGATCGCTCTCAACCTTGACGTGAAAGCATGAATATGGTTTAGCAAATCAGCCCGGGTGTGTGGAGGTTTTGTGACAAGAACAACCAGGTGTGGGACCCAGAAGACCCGTCAGAGATGATGATTCAGAACGTGCACGAGAGACGACAGTCACCGCCCAGACAATACCGCCGCCGAACTTACCATCAGACAGGAGGCCCATCTTCATCAGGGGCCGGCCCCAGTTCATCACATGATAGCCGATACTCTTTTGAGGGTATATTTGGACTTATTGATCAATTCTCAGCTAACACTACTGCCGCGTTTAATAGGATGTCAGAACAGATGGCTGCATCGGATGCACAGCGAACAGCCGAATATGCAGAGACGAGGCGAGAGATTGATCGCTTGGGCTATCGCATGGACAGGCAGTGGGGACCGTTTGACCCGGATGTGAGTAACTGATGACTGGCGGCACTGGTAGGTCGAGCATGGGTACGGGTTGGTAGTATTTCATGAACTTTTTATGTGTTTTAAACAATTTACTTTTCATCGTACTTGTTTGTTTATTTTTATGTTGATTTGGATATTTTATAGCCGTTGGTGCCAAAGACATTATGATAGGTTCTAATTTAGCCCAATAGGGCTAGGGATGGATGATTCCATACCCAATTTTCAGCAGTTTATGCTTGGTTGTTTGTGGTTGTTTGCAGTTTTATATTATACATGTACAAAAACAGGAAAATTGACGAAAAACAGGGGACTCTCTGTCGAAATTTCGTTAACCCGTAGGGAAGTAACTCTCCATTTGAACCCATAATACTCAACTAGAATTTTTATATTTTCATGAATCTTATCACATTGAGGACAATGTGAGATTCAAGTGTGGGGAGGGGAATTAGTTGACCAAATTGTTTGTCCAACTAATTATAAAAATCTCTAAAACAAATATATTTTGCAGCAAACAAAGATTATTCTAAACCTAAAAAGAAACCCAAGAAAATGTTTTGCAAATAACCAATCATTACATAAAAGTGAAAAAGTAAGAAGAAGTTTTGTAATATTGAGAATAAGTTTATGCAAAATATGGCGTTAATACCCAATTCCTCCGTTACTGTGAGATAAACCTCATTCCATATAAATATTTTTTCGGAAGCTTTGAGTGAGTCATATGTTTCGTGTGATTTAGAACTTGTCGCAATTATTCATTTCAAGACCGCACGAAGCGTTGTATAAAGAAGAAGGTAATATTTACACAAACCCATTACCAAAATTACAAAACCCAAAAATCCGATCACCTTATCCATTTTGAACCGGTAAAATACAACACTGGTCTTTTACCGGCAGACCCTAAAGAACTGGAAATGCATTCTTTCGATTTCATTTTCCTTTGCTGCATACACTTCACAAAACCTAGGTTGCCTCCAGAACTTAGGGAGATAATCTTTTTCTTTAGCAATGAGGTGAGGAAAAGTGGCGCCAAAATGAACAAAGGCCACCATTCTGTGGAATTTCCAAAAACGCAATGAAGAGAAGAGCAAAAAGATATGAACGATGCTTAGGTTGCGAAAACTGGTCCCACGAAGGAATATGTAGAAAAAGTCAAACTCAGTCTCAGCATGAATATACCGAACTAATGAGGATGGGGGCTATTAGGCTCAAAGCCGAACGATCCGTTAGAGTTGGAAGTTATATTCATAACAGGATTGAGGAAGAATTAATCCACATTCTCGATAAAACTGGTCATGACAATCTGACCTTAAAAGAGTCATTAGGTATATAGTATTGATAAAAAAATCGAAGAAAAGGAGCTAACCATTGATGACATCTCAAGACTCCCGACAAACAGCGGAAGTTGTATTTACCATTAAACCTTGAACCACCACAAAATACCAAACCCTACTCACACTAAACCGAAACCCTTTTTTTTATCTTCTGATCTATGCAACCCTTCAAAAGTTGGAGATTTGAACTTGTTACAAGCTTATTTATCACAGGTTGCATTTTGGCTAAGAGTGTCACATACCTACATCCCAGGTATGATCAGATATAAAAACTGAGTGTGAGTGAACATTGCGAAAACGTGACGTTTTGCATAAATAGAAGCTCATAAAAACAAAAGTTCTCTCTTATTTATCACTAACATAAAGATTGGTTATTTTGTTTCATCTTCTTGGAGCTCGCTTAAGGAAAAGCTATAATCTAAATTTGCTGTTTTTAGAGAACATTTATAAGACGATTGCTTGAGGACAAGCAATGTTCAAGTGTGGGGATGTTTGATGTACATAGAAATATACATCTTTTCAGCATCAAATAATCTCTAAAAACTGCAATTTCTATCTAATAACATAGCATAAAAGGCTACTTATCATAATAAAACGTAATTTCAGGTGAAACCAAACCTCAAACGAAGAAACAAGCAAAAAGACGAAGAAAAACAGAAGAAAACACAAGAAAACAAAGAAACACGCCCCCATGTCTCAAGAAACACGCCTCCATGCTTATGGAACAAGAAAAGATAAAATCTGAGAACAAAAGCACGGGGCCGTGCTCAGCATGCACGGGGCCGTGGAAGGGAAAGCATAAAAGACAAAGAAGAATTGAGCACATGTCACTAAAAAGCACGGGACCGTATCTGCTAACCACGGGGCCGTTGCCAGCTCACATAAAAGACAAAACAAATCTGGCACATGTCATAAAAATACACGGGGCCGTGCTCATCAAGCACGGGGCTGTGCCTCACCATCCAGATTGCCTATAAATAGTGGCTCATGTTGCATTCATCAAGTGTGCCTTGAAAAGATTTCTATCCGATTCTCTCTTATAAAAACACACACTAACACTCACCTTGAAGATCTAGTGAGGAGTTTGAAGGTTTGGAGGTCATCACCACTAATCATCATCATCAACCATCATCCTCATCATTAAGAAGAAGGATTCATCTACATTTGGTTAGATTGTTCCAAGTTTAATCATGTATTTTTTATTATCTATCATCTTAATGTCATCATAATGCTCATTATGAGCAAAACTGATGTGCGAAAATATATATATAAATAAAACACAAGTCGCAACTAAGCTTTAAAAAACCAAACAATCTATCCTAGTTCACACAAACGGCAAGTGTACCGATCGCGTATAGCACAGATAAGGAAAGTCCGGATATCGAACTCGAAGACACGTGAAAACATTTATAATTACTAAACTCTAACCAAGACTCACCAAAATATTTAATTGATTTATTTTAGAATTTAATTAACTACTTAACTTAACTGAATGAAAACTTTTGACAAAACTTTGAAAACTTTGGTTTAAATTCAATGAATAAAGACGCCTACCTAGGAATGAATCATGTTGACAGAAATAACAAGATAACGGATTGGAAATATTCATGACACCGGTTATAAAAGATGACACAACTAAAACTTGTTTAAGAAAGTCAAATTACCTCTCAGTCTCTCTAACAATCTCTAACTTATCTTAGTTGATTTTAAAGAATAAACCGGAAAAACAATTATTAACGTGTTCAAATGACGACTCTCCTCTCGGTCTCACCGACACACTAGCCTAATGGAAACGAATACTACGTCACCAAGGATAGAGGAACAATTTAACTTAACCCAAATTAAACCAACTAATTGCACATAAACACTCAAACTTGACAAGACAAAAACCCGCTCTCGCGCGGTCTTAATTCTAACAAGTAAAAGCAACGAGACAATATTACTTCTTATCACCTCTCGGTCTCAAAGAAGGTGTATTTTAACTGATGTTAGATGATTTATATTACCCACTTATCCCTATGGTTGTACACCCCGAAAATAAACCCTAAACACCAAGTCAAGAGTCTAACAAGCAATCAATTAATCAAAACTAATTCAATTAACTAATGCAAGAGGATTATAAGTAATAAAACATAAAACACAGCCATCACACACAATATAATTTATGGTTTAGTTAAACTTTATATCAATAATTCAAGTCTTGAACATTAACAATCCATTATACAAGTCAAAACTACTCAACAATCATCTATCCTAGGTAGAACAAACAAGTTTAGCTTAACATTGATTTTGGACAGCCACATATACTTAAGAAAAACATCACAAACATCATCATAAACATAATCAAACTCATTCAAGATCCAAACAATATCAATCACAAGACAAACAATCAATCAATTTCAAAACAATTCAAAACAAAAGACCAAATCAATAAAGTTAGGGTTCTTGAACAAAAAGTAAAGTTTATGGATGAATTACTATCAAGTATGGCTGAAACAAACGATGTAAAAGATCCCTAGCTGCTTCCCCGATGTTCCTCTTTCTTTTCCAGCCGCCAACAGCCTCAGCCGCCTCTTTCTTTCTTTTTTCTTTCTTCTTTTTCCGGCCGACTGCAATAGTTCCGATCGGAACTAGGGTTTTTGGGTTAGGGTTTTGTGATTTCGGGATTTGTGATGGAATAATAGCTGGAAACTCTATTAATTAACTTAATATAATATTATATAAGGCTTTTAAGATGTGGGCTTGGGTCGGGCCTTAACTTGTAAGTTTGAAAGTTGAACAATTAAGCCCCTAAACTCTTCCAATTTTAACTCTTTTTTTCACCAAACTTCATCACCTACAAGAAAACAATCATCTTTGTAATATCAAGCATAAACAAACCATAAAACTTAATAATTAAACTAAAAAGTAATTAAAACATGATAAAAATGATACGGAAAGTAAGTGTGTTTCACTACACATCATAAACTCCTTTTACCATCTAAAATCTATGAAGAAGCTTTGTTTTACTTGATAATTAATCAAGACATGTAATGTAGTCTAGTTAAGTACATGGTTATATTACAATTATCTTTTGAAGAGAAATGTTTCACCATCTTAAATCACTAACTCAAAGTTGGTGGTTGTCAATCTCTTTGGCAAGCGTTCATGATCGATTCATGTTCTTGAAAGATAGAAATACTTTGATACATTATCGAAACATGGATCCTTATATTGTACTTAGAAATGATGAGATATAAGTTATGGTGTATTTTTCTAAACCTTGGTAATCTGAAAATGATATCAAATTAGCTAAAGAAACCATATGTTAATGGAATGTGTAATCATAACCTACTTAAATCAACCAAGGGGAGGTTGTGTGATGAACTACAATCACCCGAAGTTGTTAGAATTGGTATTCGAGAAATTGAAGTCAATCCTAATCTTTCTACTTAACGAAACTACTTGCCGACTTAAATTGACATCATTGAGATGGTATGACATTAGGAAAGGGTGGACTTTAAAATGCTCATATCATCTCCTTAGTGCCGAAGATGCTCACTTTGGGTTAAGGAGTTATCTATCATATATTGCTACGATAAGTTTATCACATGTCTACATATTAATTATCAATGCTAAAATGGAGTGGATTCTTGATCTAGATGGTAACCTTCGTATAATTGAACAACTCATTTAGAATTTCTTATCTTGGTCACCTATATATTATATATATATAATTATTTATATTTTATAAAAAGTTCAAAAATTAACCTCAAAATGATTAAAACCTCCGATTGAAGTAAAAAAACGATTTATTATTAGAAACATTTGTGTCCACGGATCGATACTTGGTTCTTACCAATACTATTCTACATATACGATAGGTACACTTGCCTATTTTGTGTGTGTTTAGTCTTTTTAGAAATCACTTTTATAAATTTAAAACACGATCTTGTGCAAAAGCTAAATATCCAATCTATCATATTTTATACAAGCTACACAGCACGCATCAGGAGCAATTTCAAATAATCATTTTTTAAATCAACTCGTTTTGGCTAGAAACTCATTATGAGCCGACAATATTTTAACCTCAAACCTGTTCTGATCTGACCCCTTTCGACTCGTACCTGCACCGACCAGAATCAAATTAACCTCCTTTTTGTATTAACTCATTCCGACCCTAATTCAGTTTTACATATGACCAAAGCTCGCCCGAATAGACTTGTTGTCGGTTCTAGCTGGTAATCACGTAACATCTTAATTTAAAAAAAATTGAAAAGTATAACAATATGAAAGAAACAAAAATCAAAAGCTTTAATTTCTAAAAATAAAACCCAATTCGAGATGGGGAATCTCTGTAAGGCCCCGTTACCGGTGCCCTACATTGGACGTTGGATTTACTCATAAACACAGTTCTAAATATCAGAGTTAATTAAAACTTTACGCGGAATATAAAACTTTCATTAAACCTTCATAACATTTCATGACTTGCCTTAAACCAACATCTTGTCTTTCATTTTATAAAAACATTAAACATAAAAACATCATAAGTCTCCAGACGCCAGCCTTTTATTCTTCTGCCATGTATCCCGCTCAAGCTAGCTGTCTCATTCTACTCACCTGCGTGCATACTAAAAATCAGCTACGCTGAGTGAGTTCTAGTTAATCATACAACACATACATGCTTACATACTTTCATTCATACTTTCATATTTTATGTCATACTTACTTAACTTCATATCTTACGTTATAAAGAGCATTACTCCCTACTTCCTCGAGTTTATTAGGGCTCGGTACCTCTTACCTCGAGTTTATTAGGGCTCGGTCCCTCTTACCCCGAGTATTATTAGGGCTCGGCTCCTCTTACCTCGAGTATTATTAGGGCTCGGTCCCTCTTACCTCAAGTACTATTAGGGTCGGTTCCCTCTTGCCTCGAATATTAGTAGGGTTCGGTTCCCTAGTTCTCGAATATTAGTAGGGTTCTATTCCCTCTTTCCTCGAGTATTGTTAGGGCCCGATTCCCTCTTCGTACCATACAACCATACTGTCACACCCTCAAAATCCACTAACGGAGTTTTACCGTCAGAGGGTGTGAACTAACAGGATCGGAATCATTAGTTATAATCAAACCATAAAAACGTTTAAATGAAAATAAGTGCGGAAGCGTAAAACCATAGAAACCAATGTTGCGTCACGCAGGACGACTTAAAATCCCAATGATAACAGTTTAAAATAAGTTTGCATAATTAAAAGTGTTTCAAGCAATGCATGATCCTAAACCGCGCGCCCGCCTCGGCTACCTGAGAATAACATACTAAAAGTGTCAACACGGGGTTGGTGAGTTCACAAGTTTGTATAAAATAAAGCGTTTAGCGTTTTGCGTTCAGCGTTTTGCGTTTAGCGTTTTGCGTTCAGCGTTTTGCGTTCAGCGTTTTGCGTTTAGCGTTTTGCGTTCATCGTTTTGCGTTACCAAATAGTTTAAATCAATTATATATCTATAGGTAGCTAGCCTATAAAACAAGTATTACTAAGTGTTCGACACCGAAGCTGACTGTTTATCATTTGCCTTGCCACCAGGTCTATCCCGACCATGGTATGTGTTTAGCCAAGATTACACCCACTCGACCTCCAGTCGAGTTTAGCGTTGGGTGGGGTTTGTCAAACCCAGTAGTACTACTCAACAGTGACTCGCTATTCCAAATATTAACCGGTTCGATGTGTAGGACTTCAAATGTTTCGTTTGCCACTTAGCCTTTACAAGTGATATATAATTTACTAACAAAATCTTAAATGCGTTTATCGGAGTATGTTATCTCCCCCAAGTGAAAAGCGTTTAAAACAGTTTAAAGGGGTAAGTGAAACTCACTGTTTGCGAAGAATTCCCAAAATAAATCACCAAAGGATGCGCGTCACAAGAAAAACTCTCTCTAGCGTTCTATAACAACAAAGAGATTTTTCTAAGTGTCGGAACTATTATCGAGTCTCTAGACTCGGCACATAATACCTATGCACACAATGTGTTTCGTGTTTCGTTTGTGAATCGTGTGTGACTTTAACAAGTACATTCATGATACATTACATGTGTGAGCAATTATTTACGTGTCATGTATTAATAATGTACATCACTAGCAATTACTCCCCGTAAGGGCAATTTGGTCACACATAACAATTAACTAGCAATTATTCCCCGCAAGGGCAATTTGGTCAAAACACGACAACTATTTAGCAAGTATTCCCCGCAGGGGCAATTTGGTCAAAACATAACAATTATATAGCAAGTATTCCCCACAGGGGAAATTTGATCAAATCATAACAATTAACTATCAATTATCATGTTTCATGCATTTTCACAAAATTCAGCAGCTAGTTTCACCAAGACAGAAATTCTACTTGAAAGATTGTACTATTCCACCAATCATAGAATCTCAATTAATTTACCAAAAATCATCACAAAAGCATGCATATGTTAGGTTTCCAGAACATATTTTATTTATTTTTATTCCACATAGATTTCTCATAATGATCAAAACATTACAGCAAGCTCATAAAAGTCAAATTCATGCGCAACAGAATGTTATTTGAAATTCCCGTTAAATGAAAAATACAAAAAATGCAAGACCAATTGGGTTTGGTTCTTAACTCAACAAGTTAACTTACAGAAGTGGAACCAACCCATTTGGCCTTGTAGTTCATGAGATATAATATTTACAAAACAACCTAACAGCAGGTCTAACAACTCAGCTTTGCACAACGTTTTTGTAAAATCATAAAAGTTAACTTTTACACGTTCAAAAATTGCAAATTTATATTCTTTAGAAACTAGACTCAACCTAGTTTACTGTAGTATCAATAATCTCAACCAATTTTCACATTACACCCCGTTACAGTCAATTGAACATCAACAACACAATCTGTCCAGAAACTGTTTGCAACAAAACTCAACATATTAACCATCTATAGACTATAATCCGTTCATATAACACTCTAGACTCCATAATCACTATCCATGCACATCAATTACACATTACATACATGATTAGGGTTTTTGCTTGAACTCAAATCAAAGACACAAACAATTAACATGTGATAACATCAATTCTAGTTATCAAATCACAATCAATACATCATCTAATCAAACAAATCATATGAGCACCATATATGAAAATTTTCGGAACCTAGGGTTCACAATTAACCCATTAAAAATCAAAATTAAGCAAGAAGAATGCATAGGATAGCTGTTTATACCTTCCTAGCACCTTAATCTTCGATCAAACTTGAAAGATCTTGTGTATATGTGTGTGTGTGAGGCTGCCGATCGCGAGAGAGGGGAGGAGGAGGGCTGCCGTCGGGTAGAGTGAAAGGGAGAAGAGAGAGTTAGGGTTTATTGTTATTAATAATAATAACATGTTACACTTTAGTCCCTCAACTTCCAAATGTTACCTTTCTAGCTTAATTAACTAGTTCTAGCACATTGAGTTAACGTTTATAACAATGTTATCACATAACACATAAGTCTAACACATAATTATCACATAATTATTGTTTTGACGTTTTTCGTTTATTCACCAATCGTTTGTGTCAACTCGTTTGCGTTTCGGTGCAATTCCTGAAAGACTACACATGTAGTAAGTGTTAAGCGTCATTTAAACCCTAGTTTAAATGTAATGAGGTGTGCGTTATAGATTCAGTGATCTTTAAGTTTGAATTGACGGAGTTGAGTTAACGGAGTTAACCTGAAATTGACGATTGTCACACATACCTTTCCTCGAATATTATTAGGGTTCGGTTCCCTCTTCGTTACCATACAACCATACCTTTCCTCGAATATTATTAGGGTTCGGTTCCCTCTTCGTTACCATACAACCATACCTCATTTCACATTCGTTCATATATATCATACATATCATATCATCATCTAACATAGCATTACAACTTGACAATACGTGCAATATCCGAAGATCGTTCACGTATTGACAAGCAACCATTCATACTTTTCACATAACCACGTAAGGCATACATTTATCACTTAGGATAAATGTATTAACAAACACATCGAGTATGCACACAACCCCGAAAACATAACAAGAAATGGGGCTAGAAACTCACCTGGATCCTGTT
Organism: Bidens hawaiensis; assembly: GCF_021521415.1. Taxonomy (NCBI): domain Eukaryota; kingdom Viridiplantae; phylum Streptophyta; class Magnoliopsida; order Asterales; family Asteraceae; genus Bidens; species Bidens hawaiensis. Next base: position 828,501 of record NW_027491209.1, on the reverse strand, counting down.
GCGTTCGCCGTTAATCGTTATTCCCTTCTTTAACTGAGCTCTGCTAACTATTAAATATATATTTGTTAATTAACCGTATAATTACCTAAGTTGGTATTTTAGTTAACCAACGTATTTTCTAAGTTGCGCTTGCTGGTTCAGCTCATGATGATTGGCTAGTCTTGTTTTAACTTATGGGCTTGACATTTGCGGACTTAGTTAAGTCAGTCCCATTGTCCATTAAAGCATCTGAGCCTAACTGGGTTCAGGCCCAAACCAAACAGAAAACTCAGTGGCCGAGAACTCAAGGCAGAGTACCCTTAGGACCGAGAACCCATGTTGACCGAATACTCATGTTGACCGAGAACTCCCTTTTTGACCGAGAACTCTTTTCTTGGCCGAGAATTCAGTTCACCGAGAATTAAATGGCCGAGAACCCTCAGTCTTGGCCGAGAACCCTCAACTTGGACTGAGAACCCTCAGGTCGGGTGTGCTCAGCTCATCTTTCTATCTTTATCACTTTTACCTAGCTCCGTTAACTGTTTATGGTTCATATCATGAACCTTTAACCACTTTTCTCCACCATTCAAAACTGTTTTACACCCATCATCATTACGGCTTCAAGATCTAGCCCGTTCTAGTCATAAAGTTTAAACCTTTATATTGTTAAAACGTTCTAGCTAGATATAGGGTTTCCTTTATGAACCGTACATAATCATAAGTTCATTAAGTCCATTTTAATCCTCAAGTTTTCAACTTTATGGTATAGCTATACTCGATTTACTATCCTACTAAGTTTCACGCAAAACCGACTTCGTTTACCCGTCCTTTTCACAAACCGAACACTACTCGTTTTACCCAAAACAAACCAACTAACCCGTTTATTATCAAGTTCATTACTTTATCAATAATCATGACCCGATCTATCATCCTACCAATTTTCATGTAAATCCGTTCATGAAAAATAAGCCTTTTTAACAAAAACGTACCTTTGAGGTTTTTGTATAAAATCACTCGAGATGCTCAAAACCATATCAAACGAACTCCGATTTGAGTGATTCAAGCGGCCACGGAACCGTATTGTCCCGATCTACAAACCCATCAGCTCACCTTTGCCAGAAGCTGCCGCTACAGTCGCCGGAACAGCTGAACAATCGTTGAAATCTTCACTTTTGAGCTGCTATGGTTTTACTGGTAAAAACCGGACTTCCCGACCTCTAATCAAAGATCTTTTCGGTTGAAAACTTCATTTATATGTCATGAATACTCGGTTAATATTTGAGACCGGTCCGACGGCTAGATCTCCGGTAATTTTTGTGTCTTTGTGGGTGGTTTTCTTAAAAACGGGAATTGAGTTAAGTGTGTGTTTTGATGGTGTAGGCTATGGTGTGGAGATGTATAAATATGGAAAGGATTAGGGTTTTAAGGGTATTTATATTCCCTTAAGCCCATGGACCTTAGGCCCATCTTTCCTTTTTGGTCCATAATTAATTACATCTAATTAGTATACTTATCCTTCCATCTTTATAATTTTATTTCTCTACTAACTTAAGTAAACTTTTCCATCTTAAATAAATAATATATTAATTATTCATTCTTAGAAATTTCGGGATGTTACAATCTCTGATTACAAGAAATACGATAATAATTTCAAATTCTAGCCTACATAATTTATAAACCTAATAACTTATAAATAAGCTACTACTACTACTGGTAACTGCAATTAAACCTCCCATTCAACCACGTTTCTTGTTTTACAAACTGTCATTTAACCCACGGGTTGGAATCTTCTTTTATTTTGGGTAGGTCTGACCCATTGGAACTCCTATGTACGTATCATTACTGCCATCCTTGAAACTCGACTTGTCCTCAAGTCGAACAGATATAGGATTTGCTGGCTCTTGAGGCTGTATCCAGACTGGTTCAAGTTGTAGATGACGAAATGAACCATTTCCTTTCACATGTGGTGGTACCTCTGTAACTTGACTTCCTGGCCATCGATGGTAAACATCAGGAACATCTTGTTCCTGTTAGCTTGGACCGTGTCTAAGGTAGCTAGCCACTGGATGCCTAAAATCACATCGTCCCCGCCCAACGAGAATGGGTAAAAGTCTTGAGTGATTTGGAGGTTTGAGACTTTTAACTTAAATTTTTGCAAATTTGGTTGCAACGGATAACACCACCATTATCGATTCACACTTCAAAGGCTCCACCATATGAGCTTGAAGAGCTACCTTTTTAACGAGAGTGCCGGCCACAAAATTATGAGTTAATTCGCAATCAACCAGAATTAACACATGTTGCAGATTGATAGAACTGCCGAGCATTAAGGCTGGAATATGCAACATTCCCATCATTGCTTGGAGACTAATCGCAGCCATATCCTCTTGATTATCTAGTAGATTATGCCCGATATTAACCTATGGATCGTCTACCTCGTTAGCAACTTCAAGAAGATGATAACTACTCAACCTGCAACGATTCCCCGGTCCAAATGTCGCCACATCTGTAACATTCACCTCGGTTATACCTGGACTGTTTTTTGAGTCCGAAAAACGAAATGGTGTGGCTGATGTGGTGGTCATAGGTGGGTTGGCAGTTGTTGATGACGCATGGGTAAACGGTTTTGAATCATGTTTGAGTTGGGAATTACTGGTGAGTTTCTTTTCAGCTTGGTTTAGGTTAAACTTGGATTCAAATTGGAGTGCAAGATTCACAACATTTTAGACGATGTGTGGCTTATGGATACGGACATCATCTTTCATTTCGTCTTTAAGCCCATTTAGAAACACACCAAGCGGGCAATGATCTGGCCAATTAGTGATCCATGCAGACCTCTTGGCAAATTCCAACCAATATTCCTGCACAATACTTTTTTGTTTGATGTTGCACACGTGTTCATATGGTTTCTGAAATTCGGCCAGCCTAAAGTGTTTTTTCAAGGCATGAACCAAATCTTCCAAAAAAGTGATGACTTATTCGGTGGATAACCATGAGTACAAATCAAGAGCATCTCCTTCAGGATGCATGGAAGCCACATCAACTCCTTTAGAAGGCTAGAAAATCAATTTTGGTATAGGGGCAATACTGATGGTTGGGTCACAATGGAGTTTCTCCAACGTCATGTATTCCATAACCACCATTGAATCTACCATGAGGAGTCCTCTTTGATATAGTGTGGGTCTTAAAGGTCTCTACATCCTCCTTAAGAGACTCCATTGATTCAAGACAAGCTGCAATTGCAACCAATTGAACAACAACTGGATATGGATTGATTGTTTCGTGTTGCAGGTGCCATCTTGATTTTCCCAGAAATGGAACAAGTTGATAGAAACTAAGAATAAAAGGCTTTAATTTCTTGAATATAAAACCCAATTCAAGATGGGGTATCTCCAATTACAAGAAATACGATAATAGTTTCGAAATCTAGTATGGCTAAATGATAAACCTAATAACATATAAATAAGCTACTACTACTGGTAACTACAATTAAACCTCCCACTCAGCCACCTTTCTTGTTCTGCAAACCGTCATTTAACCCATGGGTTGGAATCCTCTTTTCTTTTGGGTAGGTCCGACCCATTGGAACTCCTATGTACGTATTACAATATCATACACAAATTAAAGAGAATAAAATGTCCGTTTTAACTTTTTTTTAAAAAAATATTAACGTATAAAAAACTTATGACCTTTAAAATATCGTGAGATAGTTGGTTTTGAATTAGATGGTATATGTGTAACTATTCTTTAAATTAATAAAAAATAAGTGAAGTTGAGGTTGTACTTATTTTTTGAGAATGAAATTTATTAATGACTAAAAAAAGACAACATGCCTCTAAAATCTCATTTATGCATTATGGATTCTACCTAGAGTAACAAGTTTTGTACCTTTCAAAAACTAAGAGGTTATTCCCTCATGTTTTATATATAGTAGAAATAATGAGTTACTAAACCTGTTTTAGTTTAAAATATTTATACTAATAATAAGTAAATTTTACACCATATTTTTTGTTTCCTTGATGGGTATTGTATTTTAAAAAAAGTAAAACAAAATAACTTTAACTGTATTTTTTTTATAATGGGGTAGATGTATACTCGACAAACAGCTAGCGGGTATGAAATGCCGCTCAGCAAACGGCTAGCGGGCGGAAAGTGTCCACGATTACTTTTTGCCAAGTGAAATGTGATCAGATATAATGTCGTTATGATTAAATAAAAAAAATGGGTTTTCAACATTTAAATGTTAACCTCTTTTTACCAACTTAACTCAAAAAAAACATATAATATTCCACCAATATTTTATACACACAAATCATAAAAATCTTTATTGATTCTTCAAAAACAGTATCAGATCACGAGTAGCCGACTCAAAAAGAGGTATCTTTAGCTCAAGTGGAAGCGGTTATAGGTAGACTTTGACACCCGCATATCAAGGTCAACCACAATAAATGTTTACATAACCACAACTGCCACAAATGTGTATGTTCTAACGATTTAGCTATCTATATTGTCAAGACCTTCTATACTCATTGCATCATGCCGATATTAATACCCTTGGGAAGAACTGTTTAACTTGTACGCGATGATGTAACATCCTGCTTTTGATAATAATAAATAAAGGAAATTCATCTATTTGATATTGTGTTATTATTTGGATAAGTTAAATAAAAATAATAGAGTGTGGGTTTGGTCAATAAAAGATGAAATAAGGAATTATGATAGGCCTTAGGTCAATGGGCTTAAGGATATATAAACCTCTTAAACTTTCCTAAAACCCTAAAACCATCATTCCCATCAACGACGCCTTCCTACACACTCAAAAACACACACAAACACTCTCCTCATTTCGGACCTAGATCCGAGTTGAAGAAAGGTTGGATCTCGTGTTCAACATCATCATACAACAAGATAAAAATGTCCAGATCCACGTATTGGATCTAAGCTAAAGCAAAACCAAACCTAAAAGGTACGCTTTAGATGAAAGATTATGTTTTTAAGGTTGGTTTACCCTAAGATTTGTTTCTAATGCAAATCGGCCATTATAATGGAAGAAAAATACAAACTTGAACATAAACAAGATGCTTTGAACGAAACGGGACAAACGGGTAACGTTTGGACCGGGTTAGTGCAAGGAAACAATATGGTTAAAGTCCAACGCTCATTTGTCATGCAAGACGGGCAAAAGCTATTCGAAAAGCAAGGCTGGAAAGTGAAGGGGAATAGAATCAGATTCGTACAAAAAGTAATTGAATCGAATGTCCCAAAAAGTAATCGAATTGCATGAGAAAACGAATCGAATCGGCCAAAAAGTAATTGAATCGCATGAGTAAGGTAATCAGATTGAATTGGCCGAAAAGTAATGACGGGTGCATCGGAGTATGACCCGTAAGTGAGCTTAAATAATATAAAAATCTATGCATTAAGTGTTAATTTCATGGGAACTAGATAATTACTGTTGTGTGGTTATTTGCAGGTATGATGAGATAGAGGATGAAATCACGAGAACGTGGGCGAAAACGGCGAAGAGAACGGAGTTGAAACGAGAAATATATGAAGAAATAAAGAACTTGAGCAAGTGTTCCACCGTGGTCCACGGTCAAAATCGTGGCGCACGGTCAACCCAGCTCAAAAACAATGGTTTACACCGTACCGTGGGTTCTTGGACCACCGTGGAGGGACCGTGACCCACGCTGTGAACCGTGGGCCATGGTCCGGCAGTTGTAACTGCCGTTTTCAGCATATTTTATTGGGTTTTGGGTGTCTTTTGACATGTCTTCCATTCCAGACGATCTAGAGGCGATTTTGGGGTGCCATAGCTTAATTGTGAATCGGGTAATCATTAAACACTTGTTTTTAATTCGTATGACTATAATAATCGAATGGATGACGAACCGAATCATGCTCGGCTAAATTCTTTTTTGTTTTCCCTCGGATTATAAGGTTTATTATGATTGTTTGGTTGAATTTTTATGCAATTTCTGAGATATTAGTTTGATATTATTGATTAAATTATTATGGTGTTGATGAATTGATTGATAGATTGTTAGTTTATTGAGTTCGTTTTCTAAACCGTCAGTTCTTGGTGTTTTAAGCAATCGAAATTAATCGGGAGGGATTCGGGGTTAGATAAACTAATTGGTTTTTGAGTGATTACCTTGCGTTATATAATCCAAGTACTTGATCTTCAATTATCACAATCGTTTACATAAACACGAACTTTATATATTGTTCATCTCAATTTAAACATTAACTGTACCATTCATGGAAACCTGAAACCGAGGGAAGGAATATTTTCTCATATTGGTTTTTAAACTTGTTAAATTGTTTTTAGTTCTTATTGTTAAATTAAATCAAACAACCAAATCATTGAATTTACTTTTTGCACTTAGTTTAATATAGATAAATTACTGTGCTACTTAACAACACATTTTTCACAAACTCCTTGTGTTCGATACCCGCTATCTAATTAGTTGTATTCGGTTTATTTTTAAGTGAGTCTTCGACCTTACGTTAAGTAATCGAAACGAATGAGCCAAAAAGTAATCAACTACATGAACGCAGTATGCTCCTTGCGCCTAAAAAAAATAGGGAACTGCTTGGGCCTGGTTTGAAGTTGAAACCCATAAGCAGCCTAGCAAAAGAGCCATCTAAACCCACCATATATGCCCATAAAAAAAATAAAAAAGAAAATAAAAAAAATTATATCATAAATGTCAATTGTTCATCTCCATGAAGCATGAAAATCATATTTCACATAAACTAACCAAAACCCTATTGATGATCAGAACTGGTAAACTAATCAAACTATTCATCAGATTCCGAGTTTCGACCAATTTAAAATTAGTAAACACTTACTCCAACGGTTTGAGGTTTCCTTCGTGGTTGAAGAGCATGCCATCCTCAAAGAAGATGAACGAATCATAAGCAATTGGCCAATATTTCCCGATATTGGTTGTTGTATCAAAATTCACCTCGCACTCGTAGTGTCACATCCCGGCTTAGGGCCTAAGCGTATTACCAATAGTTGGTACCCGTTTTGTAAATATATTAGAGTTTTTGGGTTATTTAGCGGAAGTCTTTATTTTTTAATAAAATATTAATATATCTTTTGAAACATTAATTTATTTGTAAATCTTGATTTATAATAATAGAATATTTAATTTGTTGGGAAAGTTTCTCGGATAATAAATATCCGAGCGAATAATTTATAAATCTAATTAAAATATTTAATTTATTTGGAAAACTTCTCGTATAATGAATATCCGAGGGTTTAATTATAATCCTTGATTGAATAACGTTTGCAATATTTTAATCATTTAAAATTGAGTCATCTTTATCTTACGAGCGTCTATCTTCATTAATGACTATAATTCTTTGCTACCTGTGCTAATATGTTTTCCTGAAATATGGGGGGAAATATGTCAGCGATATGCTGGTGAATCGATGACTCTAAAAATATTTAAATTACCATTACAATACAAATATAGTTTTCTTGACAAGCTTAGCGGAAATATTTCTACTTCCGGTATTTGTACCGCTTCCATACACACACAAAAGTTTTTCGAGCCACATAGCCCTTAATGAAGAACTGGTTATGACTGTTAGCCTGCGGCCACGTAGCCCTTAATTCTGATTGACCTATTTAAGATAAAAAAAACTTAATTAATTTATTGGTTGTAGAAAATAAATGATAAAAACTTAATTTAAGATTGAAATCCCGAGCAATTCATAGAATTTTTTTTAAGTAAAATTAAAAATAAATCGGTCGCAAAATTAGATACCCAGGAGAGTTATTGCCACTGAATTCTAAGGACAAGAAAGTCATGGCGATAACCATGTTGTTGTGACGAAGAGTGTCGGTTTCAACATCATAAAGGAAACCACAATACATGGTATGATGATTGCTCCGCCAAACATGTATGAGAAACCCTCATATGCAAATAAGGTGTTCTTGATTAAAGAACTATTTACGGCTAGCATGAATGAAGGAAGGGACTTTGGTGGCCGTTTACATTAATAATCTAAAATCAATTCTAGTCCAGGTTATTATCTGTAGAAATTAAATTTGATGTTGACTCTTAGGCTCTAGTGTTGCTATCTTTGTAGCAAGATAACCAGTCCAAGATAGTTACTACCGGGGACCGGTGGATTCACCGTTGAAAGGATTGGAGACTCGGTTCTGGGCAAGGATGCCAGGAGCAGAAATTTAAGTGGTTAGCATTCTTCTTAGTTATTGAGTTGGCAGGGAAAGAGCGAATAGCTCGGGATTGACTCGTTTACACCCTTAAGTGGGAGATTGGGTCGACAAAATGAAGCAAGACGGCCATGCTTAGTTACTTTATTAAGGGCCAGTATTTTGTTTTTTGTTGACTTAGTTATTGTAGTTGTAATCTTTTCTCCTTGAGCTAATGTAAATAAATATAAATACACCCTAGTTTTAGCCGTAAACACATGTCACCTTGACCGAACCACGTAAATATGTTGTGTTCTTTATTTTTATTTTTATTTTTTTGCATGTTTATTCTTTGTGCTAGTGTATTGTTTCGTTTCCGCGTCGCTTTCTAACAGGTAGAACCTTTAAAGCATATAGTGGTACTAAAAGATCTCACAAAACTAGCAAACGATTATGGATGAAAACAAAGCATACTTAACTTACAAAACATTACCAACAAAACCTATCATGACCTTCTATTAAAATAACATAAATACCCAAAAAAACATAAATATTGCCATTCTGGGTTTTGCTAGTTGTTAGGGGACTTCACTAGTTTTATTGGGAGAGGGGGTGGCAAAATTGTGAGCCTATACCTAACCTATTGGTCTTATTTTTCTTATAAAAGTTTGTCATGCGCCTAAATACTAAACCAAATCGCTATTTTGTTTACGTGGTTTCTAGGCTTGTGGTTGTTGATGGAAGCTTTCCGTCATGGCCTCCTCATGCCACTGTAATCCCTTCTCATCATTTGAATAACTTTTTTATCAGCGTCTTCAAGTAGTTTTTTCCATTCGTTGCTCTGATGATTATCAAGAAACAATTTATTTGTACTAAAACTCGAGGGAGTTGCACTAGACCGAGAAAAAACCCGTGTTTTAGCGCGCTTTGGCCTGGGCTTATAGTCAATATCTTCTCCGACTTAACGAGATTACGTTTTCTAAGTTTGAGATATCGAAGATAGTGACATATTCTGATATATATCCGAGTGACTTTAGTAATGAAGAAAGAGGGCGTATTTCGGGTCATCTTATGGCCTTTTATCACACTTTAAAGGAAGATAATAAATTTGTAAAATTGAGTGAAATGTGTGACCTTGCTCGTGTAATGGTGGAAACCAGAAAACACATCATTTTTTTCTTTGGTTTATCGTATATTGAAACTAGCGTTGGTTTTACCAGTTGCAACCACAACCGTTGAAAGATGTTTTTACAAAATGAAGCTTATCAAGACAGTTTTGCGCAATCGAATAGGTGATGAGTATTTGAACAGTGCTTTAATTTGTGCGGTCGAAAGAGAAACGCTTGATAAGGTAAAAGAAGAGGATGTAATGGCTCGATTTTAAGCTTTCAAAAACCAAATGAGAGAAATATGCAGCCTATGTGTTCAAATTTATTTATCGTTGTGTTTCTATTTTTGTTTAGTTTTCATTGTATGAAATATGGTTAAAAATTAAAAATTGAACGTTATACCCCTGACATTTGGTTCTAGATACACCACTGTATATGATACATTTCTTGTAATTTTTGCTAAAACTTTGTTTCTCGCATGATCTACTCTATATGTGTACTCTATATGTGTGTGTATACATATATAAAGTTAGGTTCGAAAACGAACTCTAAAAAAGTATGGAACTAAGAAAAAGAATAATGAAAACCAACATTTTCTAATATAATTATGCTTTTATTTAACTAACTATTTAATTAAGTAAATGTCAGATAAGTTTTAAAATAAAAAGTAACGAAAATCAAATAAGAAACAGAAAAAAAATAAAGAATGATGAAAATTGCATATATATATCATTCTTTAATGATGAAAATCATAACCAGTTAGTGAAAATTATGAAATCCGAGACAACCCTTAACATAACGATGATTAGTATCACTAATCATATTTAACGTACTCTTTTAAATGTCAGATTCATGTGCCTCTTATATATCATTTGGTTCACAATAAGACTTAATCCTTATCACTTAAGATGACCACCTTTCATTCTTTCAACACTTTAGTGTCATTGGCTAGATGCCCTTTAGTAAAAAAAATCAATAATATAAAACAATTGTATTCATTAAATCCTATATATAGCAAAACTAATACTGACAGAGGATGTGGAGAATGAGATATGTACAAACAAAACTAATTAAACATAAAAAAATATTCATTATTAAGTGTAATTACTCTAAATTAAACAATATGATGAAATGAACATTTCTTGAAGAAAACACGCAAATAATTCTAGACTTAAGTTATAAATACAAAGATATATCATTGTTGACATATTTCCTTAAATCCATATGATGATATCACTAACATGATATTTGTTTAAACCGAAAAGTTTTTATATTATCTTAGGAAAACCCCAACTACTCACGCTTCACATCAACAATTATATCTAAGTCCAACTAATTGTAAAACAAACGTAATAACTTCAAAAATACCATTTTTGAGTTTTTTGGTAATCCACTTTGAAAACAGGTGGCAAATACTAATGGCGGTTTGATTGTTTGATGTTTTTTAAGATTTAACAGTTGTTAATTTTATATAACCACTTTTGTTAAAGATGGTTCTTCTCCACCCACCCTACGTCCTTTTTTATTATTTAAGAGATATCACCAATAATTATGTTTTGGTTGTTCTATTAGAAAATGGGTTTTGCTCAGGCGGGTAGGAAACAATTGTATCTATTACGTATACATTGTTACTTTAATAGAACAGAGATATTTATGTGTACTTATAACTGTGATATTTATGACAAATACAACAGTGTTTTAACTATAAACATAAACATGAGTTATCGGTCAGGGCGTTAAAACATATTATAGCAAGACACCACTTCCTTCATGAGTTAAGAGGTTATAAAGACAAGTTAGGTTAAAGTGATAACAAACTTTAAAATGCCTTAACTCGCACACAATAATCTAATAATTCTTCTTAAATTAAATTGAGAGGGGTTAGGCGGGGCTGAACCATTTCCTTTAATATTAGGGATGACATAAATGTCTGAGCCCGATGGATATACCCGAAACATATGGGGCAGGTATAGCCAAAACCTTATGGGTATAGCCGTATAGGCCAACTATGGGATTAGATGATGTCTAGCCCGATTACCCAAAAACCACATACCCGTTTACTCGAAACATGTACCTGAAAAAAATTAATTCTAATTTTTGTTTCCACTGAACCCTTATATATTAGTGCTTTATTTTAATAGGTTCATACTTCATATATTAAAAAAAATATATGTTTTTTTTTCATATGGGATATTAGTTATACTTATAATTATTTATTTACTGTTTATATTATATTTTAATTTGTTATAGTTGTTATATTAAAAAGTATAAAAAATTTTGATAAAAAAATGTACTTGAAACTCGTAACGGGTATGCCCGACACATACCCGACGGGTAATGGGCCGGGTATGAGACATTGTGTATCAAACGGGTATGGGACTGAGATTACCAATACCTGACCCGAACCCAACTCATTGTCATCCCTAGATGCAGATGGAGTCAAAAGGGGTAATTATAGTGGGTAACTAGGTAATGTGACGTCTATGTAAAGTTAAGAAGCATGAATATATACAACGTGGCTTAATGTACCGCACAATTATAATGGTTAAGTTGCTAAGTTATATATGATAAAACAACATAAATCACCATGCTGATTAAACAAAATAGTTACAAGATGAACTAACACAATTTTACACAATATTTCACAAAGATGATGAAACTTAAAAAAGAAAAGAAGTTTGCAACTGTCCACTGACAAATCTCACATTTTATCTAAACCAAACCATATATGTGTGTATGGTGGCGGTGGGTGATTAAAACCGAAAACTAGGGGTATGCATAAAATCATAAATAGATCAAAACCAAAAAAATCAAACTCAAACAAAAACTGATGGGTTTTTTTATATTTTGTAAACTTATACGGGTTGCTTAACCCTATAAGAGTCGTGTAGAACACGAGTCGTACAACCACTTAGTATTGTACAAATTGGTATGGATATTAGACTTTATATTCTCATTTTTGTGTAGGTAAAAATTGATACGTGTATGGTTTGAAAGCTACACTCTAGTATGAATGGGTGGTCGATCAGTGGTTACAACCGAAGCCATGTGGTGACGGCATATATATTTTTATGCATAAAAACTTGACTTATGTGACTTCATATGTATGAAAACTGTACAGTCATATATGCTTGTTTGAAACTTTTATGATGTGATGGTTCATGAATTAATTTGTTATTGTCTTGAAGACTAGTTTGTATGGTTACGTGATCTGTACGTATGATCAAGTAATTAATGTCAAATAGAATCGGATTATGGATTGCATGGTTACGTGGCTAATCTTGTTCGTATAGAGTGGTGACACCTCTTGGGGCTCTTGACATATAGAACACCCAATTGTTGGTAAGTTTGGTCTTCATAACATATACAGAGGATGATTTAATTGTGCAATAGTGTTAGTTATATAGTAAGATATTAAATATTACTTTGAATAGATTGGTGTCTCATGTTTTTTTAAATTATTTAAAAAAAAAGTTACACATTTTTTTTAGAACGGCGACTTTTTTGCATTTATGCTATTGCACTTTTCAAATTTAAAAAAAAGTTTGATATCTAGCATTTAAAAAGAATATTTTAAAAAATTAGACAATATAAAAAAAGTATTAAAATTTCAAATAAAGTAATTTAGAAGCTAATTCCAGGCAATGAGAAAGGTTTACGGACTTCAAATCAGCTACGTTTGAAAATTTTTAAATTTTCATGAACCTCACCAACCCCCCAAGTCTCATGGATTGTTCGTGGCCACGAATGTTGGCTTCCCTCTCTCTCTCTCTCTCTCACACACACACACACAACCTCTCTTGCCTCCACGATATCGCCTTACTCCATTTCTCTTTTACGCACGCGTCCAGGTGTTTTTGCGAACTTCATTGTAGGCATGTTCTCATGAGTGTGAACATTGTTTGTGATCGTTAAATAAATGAATTTGTTTATATATGTTTAAATTTTGTACATCTACTACAAATATAAGTTATATTATCTACAAATGTTCTAGTTACATTTACATAAACGAATAAAAAAAATTCTTCATTATTTATTTTAGTTTTAGGATAGATAAGTGAAAAACAAATCTATGACATTTATATTATTCTCTTAAAAACTTTAAATTAAGAAAACAAATAATTTATTTTGTTTAATTTTCAAAATATTGAAACAAAGTATCTGTTTTTTTTTCTGTTGTCCCAATAATTTGTCTTATAACGAGAAAATATAGTGTTCGTTGTGTGACTCCAGAACCACGCAACACCAATCTTTCAAGAAATGACGTTGAGCGAGTTCAGGACGGTAGTGAAGCAAATGTATCAGTCTACTCAAGCTTAAATTAGCATGTAGATTACTGTTTACTCCTACTTCTCTTTTGAAAGTATCTCAACCATTACGGAAATTAGCATGCTAGAAGTCATTACACATTTCGGCACCTTATCATCTAAGAAAGAGACCACTACGTAGCAAATAATCATTATGGATTCTAATTTCTAAGACGACTTTTATATCTCATATTCTTAAATAATAATAAAACTGGTTAGTAGATCTCTTATAGATGGCTTAAGAATATGCCCCAAGACTAAGCCACAACAACAACAAGAACCGTAATTAAAAATCCAACTAATAGCATTATTAATCAAAGGTCTAACAATGGTGAGACATAGGGAAACCATAATGTGAATTGAACTGGAAAGCAAAGTATTAATTAATATAAATATATAATCCTGTAAATAATGACCAAAGTCCTAACAAACTCTAATACATATCTCATGTAACTATATTGATAACACTTGTATTTTGAGTTTGAAACGCAAGTTGTTTGGTGGTGCTAGCTAGGTTCTTTCAATTCCAACTGTATATTCGAAAAGGTGATGATGCTAAATTAGTAACAAAGGGTCAGGGCCTTATCACGTGCAATACACTTATGAGCCATGGTGGAGTTGGAGTGTGTGTGTGTAATGAATCCGCGTATAATGAGAGTACTTCATCAAAGTTATGAAAAGCAACTTCAAAGTCTATGCACCTAAAGTCAAACAATCTGAGGTGGAATTCTTAAATAAAGTAAAATCCATTTGTCAACTATGTAACTAAACTCTAAAACTCTATAAATACCTTCCAAACACACACCACAAAATATATCTTCAAAACACATAATAAGCCCACACAACAATTTTTCCATAACCTAACTCCAATCTTTCCTCTCATTTTTTACATTCTTTTTCCCTAGAAAGTTAAAGGTTTTTTTAGAACACAAATACTAGAATAATGTTGTCTACAAAGGTTACCGATTGTAATGCTCATGGGCAGGATTCTTCTTACTTTCTTGGTTGGGAGGAGTACGAGAAGAATCCGTATGATAGCGTTGACAATCCTAACGGTATAGTCCAAATGGGTCTCGCTGAAAATCAGTTATCGTTCGATATCCTCCAGACCTGGCTCGATAACAACCCGGACGCAACGGCTTTCAAGAAAAACGGTCAATCTGTCTTTAAAGAGCTTGCTCTCTTTCAGGATTATCATGGTCTTCCTTCTTTCAAAAATGTAATTAAGCATTACTTTATTATTTCTTCCTTTTTTAAATAATGAATTAAAAAAGATTTAGATAACCCCACTCACCAACTAATTTCACTCAAAATCTTTACTTTTAGATATTTTCTGTATTTTTTAAGGGTTATGCTAAACGTACCATGTACACAATACAAGCACTAGTCAACTTTATGTCAGAGATCCGAGGAAACAATGTTACTTTCGATCCAAACAATCTAGTACTCACCGCCGGCGCAGCCTCCGCAAACGAAACTTTAATGTTTTGCGTCGCTAACCCAGGAGATGCTTTCCTCGTTCCCACGCCATATTATCCGGGGTATGTTACTATGTTCACATTCATATTTATTGTTCATTAATTTAACTAAACCTCAAGTAACGTGACAACATCAACTTATGATCCTAATTCAACTTCCCACGTTAAACCAGATTTGACAGAGATCTCAAGTGGCGAACCGGTGCGGAAATCATCCCGATTCACTGCTCAAGCTCGAACAGCTTCCGGATTACCAAATCTGCCATTGAAGAAGCCTTCCAACAAGCACAAAAACAAGACTATAAAGTGAAGGGTATTTTGGTCACAAACCCTTCAAATCCATTAGGCACGTCATTGAACTTGCATGAACTCGAATTACTCATTAACTTCATCTCCACCAAGAACATTCACCTTATTAGCGACGAAGTCTATTCCGGCACAGTATTTAGTTCTCCAAACTTCATTAGCGTTAGCGAAGTCTTAAAGAACAAAAACCTCGTCAACTCCGAGGTTTCCAAGCGAGTTCACATTATTTGCAGCTTGTCGAAAGACCTCGGTCTGCCCGGTTTTCGTATAGGAGCAATTTACTCAGAAAACAAAGACGTAATATCCGCCGCAACAAAAATGTCAAGCTTCGGATTAATCTCGTCACAAACACAATATTTATTATCCGAAATGTTATCCGACAAGAAGTTTACGAAAACCTATCTGTCCGAGAATCGGCGTAGGTTGAAGAACCGGCAAGAAGCCCTAGTGAAAGGGCTTCAAAAGGCGGGAATCCGTTGCCTAAAAGGCAACGCGGGTTTATTTTGTTGGGTGGATATGAGACATCTTCTGAGCTCCAAAACGTTTCAAGGCGAAATGGAGCTCTGGAAAAAGATTGTCTATGATGTTCGGCTGAACATCTCACCCGGTTCATCCTGTCATTGCAGTGAACCAGGTTGGTTTAGGGTTTGCTTCGCGAACATGTCAGAAAATACCTTAATGTTCGCGATGCAACGTGTCAAGTCGTTTGTGGATGCAATGTCCAAGAAACGTAACCAGCCTCGACATGAACAGATTCGGAT
Source organism: Bidens hawaiensis (assembly GCF_021521415.1). Taxonomy (NCBI): domain Eukaryota; kingdom Viridiplantae; phylum Streptophyta; class Magnoliopsida; order Asterales; family Asteraceae; genus Bidens; species Bidens hawaiensis. The sequence goes on along the minus strand of NW_027491209.1, from coordinate 812,388 downwards.
TAGTCATGCGAGGAGAACAAAGTCGTTACCCAAATGGGTTTTTTCGATTTCGTGCAACCCGCTCGAAGTCGGGGAAATACGTTAATTAGCCGATGGATTAAACAAATTATTACCTTTGGTTTTTATATTTTTTATTAAATAAAATTTTTTTTTGGGATTATATATATTGTATAGGAATTTGCACTCGATTCCTATGGATTAGGAGTGGCATATGCTTCTTTAATTACTTTGTAAACCCATTGAGTAGTTTTGATGTAACACTTTTGAGTTATTTAAGAGATTTGGTTATAGAATATACTATTCAATGTTACATGTGTTAGCTAACTAAGCGCTTTGGTTTACCAACACAAACTAACTATGGTTACCTGCTACTACAAGTGTCAGTTTTATAGAATATTTGAGATTTGACGATCCTATTATGTTTGGTTTCTCCGCCAAATCCCCGAAGCTTTTTAAATCATGTTACGTAAATTGTTCATGATATTTTAACAAATTCCATTCATAGTTTCATAAACTAGTTTACAATTGAAACTTTTGGAAAAAGTAAGTGTTAGGAGTAGTGGATAATTTATGATTGATTTAATTCCACTTTTCATCCTTCTTGTTTGATTAATTTTTTCAACGCTTTTATTTTTTTTATAATTGCCATTTATACTTAATAGTTAATAGTAAGCTATTTATGACGAAATGTTAATACGTGTAATGTTATTGTTTGTAGCAACTTTTGAAAAATAATTTAAAACTATTATATATCTATATAAAAACCTGATATACTTGAGATTATAGGTTGCCACCTTTAATGAGAGGTATAATAATAAAAAGGGGAGGGTGCAATGGTGCATAAGACATATATAAGGGCGTTTTCTCTATATCTTTTAGTCACTCTATTCATCCAAACCTATTGAAAACAGGATATTCTATGGCATTGACGCATTGTCTATTTTATTTCATCCAATAGGAGAAACACTTAGCATGCCGATATACGTACGTTGATTGAAAATTCACTATACTATACATAATAAAAATAATATAATAGGTGATACTAATATTTTGTAATATATATGCATATATAAATACATAACATAAACCTCTTTAGGTCCTTTACATAAATTCCATTTGATGGTTTCACCTCATCATTTCCGCTAAATTTGTTCTCACCCGATGCTCATTCTTAGTCAATTTAGGGGGTGTTTGGTCTAGCTTTTATTTTTAAGCTTATGCTTATATAAAAGATTAGCTTATAGCTTATTTTCTATTATTTGATAAGCTTCTTTTAAGTGTTTGGATTAGCTTATATTCTACAAATTAATTATGTGTCTTAATAAGTTGTTAAATCCACCATTCTTTAATTTGTTAGAGTAATAATTACTAATCCACCACCATTTGAGGACAAATGAGTAATTTACACCTTTAAACAAATAAGCTAAAAAACCATCTTTAAATAAGCTTATTCAAATGGGCTTATATAAGCTAATAAGCATAAGCTTAAAAAGCTAAGCTAAACACTAAGTTAAACTTATTTTGTAAAAAAAGCTAAAAAAACTATAAGTTTTGTTAAAAAAGCTAGGCCAAACACTCCCTTAATTGGAAGAAATTGAAAATGTGAAAAAAAAAACAATATAAATTATATCTGAAAATTCTGATTACCAGCCATAAAATCTTGGTTAAGCCCTACGATTACCCTCGATGGGAAAAATCCTAGCTCAACCACTGCATAATTGATTCATAGTTATATTAAAAGCGTTGAAAAGTTGTTGTGCTACGTGGAGGCACTGATGGTGGTGATGTGAGTGAATAGTCACTACTAGAAAATTGTCCAACTTCCTACATCATTTTCCGTTGGAAATGCATAGGAAATCATTGTTTCCAACACATTTCCAACAAAAACAGGTATGTGGGAAAAAGCCTCGCGGGAAATATTTTCTTACGCATTTCCAACACATTTTCCAACACATTAACTACAAAAATATGTCGTTGGAAGTTTCCAACACATTTCCAACACATATAATTAAAACAATTATTTTCACTTTCTTACACATTTCCTACACATATTAATATATTTTCTTACAAACTTCTTACACAATCAAATTAGTTTTTTTTTTCTTATATTTTCATACGCATTTACAACGTTTAAATAGTTTTTGTTTTTGATTTTCTACACAATTCCAACATCATTATTTTATTTTAATTTAATTTATTTTCTTTTCTACGCATTTCAAACATTGATCTAATATTAGTTTTAATTGTATTTTTATTTTTTGCTGCACATTTCAAAACAAAATCTAAAGCAAACCATAATAGGATAACTTAAATTATTGCAGAACAACAAAGGTAAATATGAATCAAAAAATGTATTACAAATTAACCATAAATAGAATAACTTGATTAAAAGTTTCATAATATAGCACTAGCTTTAAGAAGCTTTAATTGTAAAAACACAATTACTATCTTGAAGTAAACTCTTCAAATTTTTACATCATTTTTTTATTTTTCATACACTCATTTTCCGTTTGTTTCTTTTGATGTTCCAACTCTTCTCTCGCGTTTCGTTTCTTTTCCAACTATTCTTTCAATTGGGCTCGAACTACTTGTACCTAAAAATTTGTTAAAAAATATACAATAATTAATAAAACAAACAATATATAATTAATAATCATACACAGTGTTTTCAAAAACCGAACAGAACATCAAACGGCTCACTTTAATGATTCACAGATCAACCGGTCGGATCCATTGAACCGGATTTAAAAAGAAACTCACATAATAAATAGTTAACATACCTTGAGCAGAACCGGAAATCAAATAGACACAATCGCCCCCTGCTAGAAACAACAGAACAGACAGAACAAAACCAATTAAGCAAGAAATAGTTCAACCAATGTGTATGCTATCGAAGCATACCAAATCCAGCATCAAAAGCAACATCAACATGGGATCCGGATTGCAAGTGTTTGCAGACTGATTCTGAATTTAGATTTCATAAGGTGACGACTTGATAATTGATATTTTGATGCATATCAATTTGAGTTTTGAGAGATAAACTTATGTTACTGTGAACACTAATATGGATAACACTTCCAGTGTGTGAATAATGCAATCCCTGTTACAACACTGGTAAAAGGTACACCAAATTATAACCATTGATACCCATCTCCACTCCACAGGATTTGGTGACCCCTATTCAATGATAAATGCAACCAATCATGTATTATCTTCAACATACAGATCCAATTGGTGTATGCTAAACTTTCTAAAAAACTTAAGTACAACATAAGATCAAGAAGATACCTCACGTAAACAGAAACTTGATAGGATCATAGCCATGTAAATTGACGATTCATTCTGAAGCCATTATTCAAGGCTTCTCATTTGAAGAAACACTAACCGGACCCCGGACAGATTACTGGTAACCTGGGGGATGGATAGCTGTTTCCCACGAGGGGTTAGACCCTTGGAAGATGGTTCTTCTGATAACCTGCAAAACAGACACCGTGAGCTCGTCACTGAGAAGGGGGGGTTCCTCCTTGTGACCACCCTCCGGCGTGAGAATCAGACTAGATTGCTCTTTAAATATAAAAATATATTAAGAGATTGCTAGAGCAGATATCAGGTATATTATGATGATATAAGATAATGTAATGTGTTGAGATGATCATACCATTTGGGGTATTTATAGCCGAAGGTAGGTTTCCAAGGAGGTATGGCCGGCTGCAACAGTGTTCCTGTTCATCAACAGTAGCCTACGCACGTGCCCTGCTGGTAGTTGGTGGGTAGGCAGCGGCTGATAGTGACCAGGCCTGCTGTATACTATTCCCTTTCCACCAACTGCCGGCTACGTACGTGGTATGACAGTAGTTGGTGAGTAGGCAGCGGCTAATAGTGACACAGTATAGGAGCATGCTGCTCGCCATACTGTATCAGTGAGCTGTCGTATCCCTGATCAGATCTTTCGCCCATACCTCGTCAGGTACAGTAAAAGATCCTTCAATATACAGACTGGCTTATTTGGGCGGGAGTATTCCCCCTCCCGCCTCTGTGCGGGATTGCTCCCGGCTTTGCTCATTCCTTCAGGTGACACTGAATGATCGAGAGCTAAGTGCCTTGTGCGTGTAGCCATGCTGCGCGGGTGGCCTTCCCTAATGGCTTGTATCCGAGGCTGCGGGGACAGGCGGAGTCCTTCACCATTGGGAGGCATTTCCTGCGGGACCAGCTTGCGTACTGCGCGTAAGGACGTCACGTCTCTGAGCATGGTTGGTCCTGCGGATCCAGTTGGTCTCTGCGCAGACGTCCCTGTTTAAGGTGAGTGTTGCGGGTCCAACAGGGCTCTGCTGGGACCTACCTCTTCAAGTCCCCCCAGTCCAATGTTCTTCTCATGCGTGTTTAATAAAGTGAGGTGAACTTTTGGACTTAAGCAAAGGGTTTTGAAAAGGGTTTTTTAAGGTTTTCCATGGGGATTCCTCCCGCGGAAGTCCTTGTCACTTTGCAGAAATTCCCGAGTTTCCTGCTTGGTCTTTGGGTATGATGCGGGTAGGTCTGTAACCTCCTCGCAAGTCAGGAGCATTGAGTCCCAGTTGTATGGATTTTCCATGAGGTTTTGGTAGTTTTGAACATAGTGATCAATTATGTTAAAACCACCAATTCCATTCTGGAGCTTCAAACAACGTAGTTCTCGACGTTCCTGCTATGCGGGGATGTTATTTCCGTTTCCGCAAGCATTGCCCAGAAGATCCTTCCTGGTTTCAATTCCCAGCGGAGCGCTAGGTATGTGAAGGGTTTTGCCTTAACACTGTACCAGCGCTCGTCTTACGGTTACTTTACTTCCAATGTATTCCTGGCGTCAATTCCCTGCGGGTGCTAGGTATGTGAAGGGTTTTGCCTTTACACTGTACCCGCACCTGTCTTATAGTTACTTGGTTGCCGAGGAATATTTGGCTTCAATTCCCTGCGGGTGCTAGGTATGTGAAGGGTTTTGCCTTTACACTGTACCCGCATCCGTCTTATGGTTACTTGTTCGCCAAGGTTTACTTGGCTTCAATTCCCTGCGGGTGCTAGGTATGTGAAGGGTTTTGGCTTCAATTCCCTGACTCGTCTTTGACGCTCGACTTCTTCGCCTTTTTTAGCACGATTGTTATCGGTTATTAGTAAGACAGTAAAAGAGGGTATGTGTGGTAGGAAAATGCAAATTTTTGGAAAATCAAATGTTTTGGAGGGAGGGAAGGGAGTCGATGGTGGGAAAATACAAATTTTAGGAGTTATATTATTCTTATTAAAATTTTAAAATACGGCTTCTACCATATATGATTAAATATTTAAATTATAGATATTAGGTTAAACATAAATAATTTTGAAAAAAAAAACATATGGTAAAAAAATATAATATATGTTAATTATAAAATAAATAAATAACATAATTAAATTAATATATATATATAAATATATATATCAATAATTTACTGACATCAATTGGTTTTTTGGTCTAATAGCATGACAGTAATCGTTAAGACTTGAAATCTTATGCTCTCAAGTACAAACCTGACTTGAGATGATTTAGTTGGTGGTGGCTAGTAAGATGATTTAGTGGTGGTGCTGGTGCAACGGTGTTGGTTTGTAGCGATTTCAATCGCCAACAATTGTAGAGAGAAACAACGATAAGTTGATGATAGGGCGTGAGTTTCATGACGGTTAACGTGAACAAAATAGGGAGGGAGTTACAATTACGAACAAACTACTTACATGAACCTTAAAATTTATAAATAAAGAAAAAATGTTTTGAAAAAATAAACTAAATACATTCAAAGACCAGCACGCGTTAAGCAGAGTTCCTCAATTTAGGGGTGCAAACGAGTCGAGCTCTGGATCAGCTCGTTTAACTTACACGAAGCTCGAGCTCGGCTTGTTTTGAGCTTTACTTTTAAAGCACAAACTCGAGCTTGGCTCGTAAGTAAAGTTTCACTCAAGCTATGCTCGACCTCGATTTGTTTACTATTTATTAATTACCTTTTTATATATTTGTAATTATTTTATATATTTTTTTCTATTGTAATTTTATGTATAAAATAATATATATTATTTAGTTATGTTTATTTATTTTTTCATATAAAAAATTATTATTAATTATATTTTAAAATATATATATATATATATATGAGAAGCTCATTAGGCTTGCGTGCATATAGTTTAAGCGGCACTAAGTTGATGATGAGATACTAAGCGAGCATGTGACATTCATTAGTTTGATCTATGAACTAAACATGTTTTATCTCACCGTACTGTCGTGCCTTCGGACAAGTGTTCACGGACATTGTCCTTATGTGAGGGTTTTTTTCAGAATCGAAAGGTGAATGTATCCCGATATGGTGAGTTTAGCCAGTAACTCATTTGGAAGATTATTTGGCCCTTTAAAAAAAGGCTTGCGAACTGGCTCGATCTCAATAAGTGAAGCTCGGGCTCGGTCGAGCTTTCTAACGAGCCTATCTCAAATAGCTCGAGAGCAGCTCGACTCGTTTGCACCCGAACATATGATTCAGATGTTCAATCACGCGCCTCAACTTTTTTTTACCTGTTTGTACTTTGTTGTGATTCAATTGCAAGGTCCAAACGCTATATATATATTATTAAATATTAATAAATTCATAACATTGTCATCAACAACTTAAAAAAAGACCAAATTAATAATATTAAAAATCAACACAACCAACTACAATAATAATAATAATAATAATAATTTTTATATATAACAAAAGTTTGTAATTAACTATTCCTTAAAATTGCGTTGGATAGTTCCTACACAATTCCAACGAAATCTATTACTTATATTTATTTTGTTTTCTTTGTTACGCATTTCTTCACGAAAAGGTTACATAAAAGCGTGCAACTAATTTTTTTGTTGGAAATGTGTTGGAATATTTGCTACGCATTTCCAACACAATTTCTTTTTGTCACTATCTTCCTTTTGCGTAGGAATTTCGTTGAAAAGTGTTGGAAATAGCGTTTGTAAGAATTGCGTTGGAAATTTTTGTGGGATACATTACTGTTTTCTAGTAGTGAGTGATAACGACAGTGAGGGTTGTTTTAGTTAGCAATGAGGCGGCGACGATGGAAGCAATCGCATGGAATGTTGGTGGTAGTGGGGGTGACGAATGTGGTCGTGACGTGTCAGACAATAATCCAGAAAATATAATTTTGATGTGTCGACAGTAATCCAAAAAATAAAATTTTAACTAATTTCGCTAGATTTATTCATTATTTAGAAAGCTATTCTTCTAAATTCCTTATTTTGACAAAATTTATTTTAAATATTTTTATCTTCCAACCAAACACGTAATCCATTGCATTCATATTCCTATCAGTAGGAATCAAATAGACAAGAAAGCAGAATCATAATTTCAGTCATATAGATTTTCAGTAAATTATAGTAGTACACCAATTCAACGCCTAACAATAGGTCTTTGTTGTTTTACTTTATTGTAGATATACTTAAAAAAGGAAACTCGTAACCTTTATTGTTTATTTAACGGAATAAAATTAGAATCAGATAGCAGTGTTAATGAAAGTAATAAAATATTATTAACAAGGTGGAGTGAAGTTTGGAAGAATAGATCTTGGATTGGGCCACGGCTTATACTTGACCATAATTAGTAGGAGTACGAGTAAAGATAGCAGCGGCGTCATCCTCGCCGATCCCAAAGGCGTTGATACTCCGACTGCCGACTTCGGCCACCCCGTTAATTAATTTCTTATCATTATATTTTAACCAATAATAATACAATTTGCTTTATTAATTCAAACCGACCAATTTTTTATATTGTTTTTAAGACAAGGAGGCATGAGGCAGTGGACGTGTTATTGGTTTCAAATATTCAAACCTATACCTCGTATTATATTTGATGGTAATGTAAACGAATCGTAACAGTGACTTGGAAATCTCTGTGGAAAGTTCAATTTATGAACGTTTGTTTTAAATAATTTTTTTAATACATTAACTAATTGTAAGATTAAATATATAATTAATATATTTTTATATATGTCTATTATAATCATTTATATTAAAATATTAACCATAACTTATTATATATTAGTTTGTTAATTGTTGATAAGTCATATTGCCCTTACTAGCTAATGCAGGGTTTCCCGTTGGATGTATATAAATGGAGAGAATATATTAGCATCATAAACTAATCACACACACATAACAATTTTGTATGTCTTCTCTCTCCTAAAAATCAGGTTCCTCTCAAGAACCCTAACACCATCCTTAACTATGCATCCTAAAGGGGAACTCTACCAAGCTAACAACCATGTCATCTACATCATTCTCTGTTGCGGTTACTACTTTCACTGTTGTAAAAGATTCATAGATTTAATATTTATCATGTTTTTCATTGCTTACATGAAGTTTTAAATTGATCTAACACTAATGTGTAATAAAATTTTGTTAATGGGAGTGTTGCTAAGCATATAATTTAACTTTTTTTTTATATTTGTTTAATTTTCTTGTTATCCTTTGTTATTATTATTCAAAATATGTTACTTAGTTTTTTTAAATAACCTTTTTTCTATTTAAGAAAAATGAAAAAATAAAAACAATCCTAAATATTTCTAGTGATTTTAAAATAATTATTTCAAAAGTTAAGTGTCATTTTCATACCCGTGGTTTGTTCAATTACGCCACTTTAGTACCATTTTTGGATTTATTGCAAATTACCTCAGTTTTTTAAAGCTTGCGATTTTAGTACTTTTTTTCTAATTCCATTTATTTTTGTCTGTTAAATCAAGGGTACTTTGGTAATTTATTTTTTTCTTTTCTTTTTAACACCTTCCCCTTAATATCTACAAATCAACCTCTTTCCATCTTCCCCTATAGAATCTGATTTATCTGATTTATGCCCTAGATTTTTTAATTCACTCAAAACCCAAAAAATAATCCATATTCAATCATAGTAAACAGCATTGAAGAAACGTGGATCGGCTCACTGGTAGACGATCAACTTTCCTCGGGTGTGATTATGCTATTTCACCGATGGTTCTCCGGAGTACGAGTTCTTCCACCTACAAAACGAGCAGCACCGTGAACTTACCCCTCAGAAAGGGACAGAGGGGTCCTCTTTGGGGTAACCCTCCGGTGTGAGAATAAGAGTTTGTAGGAGAAGATAATAATCTGAGAGTAAGGAATTGGAATGTATTTTCTTGCTTACTATTTTCTTGTGTCCCCTCTCCTTGTGGAGGTGGTGTGGTATTTATAGTGCTAGGGTTTCCAATGATTGGGCTCAGATCCCATTAGGGCCTTTTTGGCCTCCTCCTGTTGCTTTGCGCCACGTGTCCTTGGGACACCTGGTGCTTTTTCATTGATTATTCTCTGACCCAGGTATTTCACCTGACCCATGTGCAATCACGTGGTAGCACATGGGTTTTGCTGAGTTGTCCACCTTTCATTGGTAGCTGTCAACATCAGAATATTCTTATTCCTTAAAGGATACCTTCTGGAAGGTTTGCTGACGAGCACAATCAAGGTTGTCCTTATCCTGATTTGGATAAGGACGAGGTTGATTATGTGCACGTGTGATATGCGCCTATCCTGAGGATGCGCGAAGTCTTCTCTTTATTCTCACGCGCAGATGTTTCATGCGCGGATGTGATATGCGCAAGCACATGTAATATGCGCCACGCGCAGATGTGATATGCGTGAGCATATATGATGCGTGAGCATGCGATATGCGCCACGCGCAGATGCGCCACGCGCAGATGTGATATGCGTGAGCATACATGGTGCGTGAGCATGTGATACGCGTGAGCATATGTGATGCATGAGCATATGTGATATGCGCCATGCGCATAGGTTTTGGCTTTGTGCCTTCATAATTTCTTGATTTCAAGCCTCTTGTCTATATCTTGTGGGTTGACCCGCCTCGCTCGATGTTGAGGCGGGTACATACCTCTTCAAGCCCCCCAGTCTAATGTGTGTCTTGTCTCGCGCGAGCGAGGTAAGATAGATATTAGACTTAATAGTTTGCTCTTTTGATAGGGTTTGTCTTTTCTTTTTATTTCTCATCGTTGCGCGAAATTCTATCTTTTTGGTTGAAACGAATCGTCCATGTACGTGGTTGGTTGGTGCTGACATGCGTCAGAGATGGAGGCATGTGTCAGACTTTTCGTGTGCTCGAGGTGCTACAGTTGCCTTTCATGTCCCCTCACACAGTGTCAGGAACACGTGTCGCGCTCGTGTTGGCCTTCACCTGCGAGTGGGGGCGCGTGAACTCTGATCAGTGCCTGTTTCGTTCCCTTTCATGTCCCCTCACACAGTGTCATGGACACGTGTCGCGCTCGCGTTGGTCTACACCTGCGAGTGGGGGCGCGTGGACTCTGATCAGTACCTGTTTCTCTTTCTCCTGGGCCTATAAAAGCAAGCCCTTTGAGTTATTATTCTTCATCTTCCTTGTTATTTCAGAGCTTTCCTTTCCTTCCCTTTTTATTCCGATTTCCGATTAGGGCCTGTCTTCTGCTTCCAGATTTCCATTGTTGAAGTAACCTCTGTCTGATTCCCAGTTGTATGTCTGATAGCCCAGACACCACAATCTCCCCCAGCGAACGCCGTGTAAAGTCATTAGTGATGTCTACTTTGAAGAAGACCGGCAAGGGGAAACGGGCTGCTGAGGCCTCATCGGAGGAGGTGGGGAAGGCCAAGGTAGTGAAGAGGTGGGATGAGATCCCCTGTAAATTGAGACAGTCCGATTTTGACAGTCTTATCGCCTCTCAGGGTTTTCTCCCTGAGTATGGCTGCATGCTGCCGGCGGCCGGGCAAACGGCGGCGGATCCGCCCACCAGCTATATCTCCCTGTATTGCCATTTTTTCACCCACTGCAACCTTCGTCTCCCGATGACAAGGTTTGTGGGTGCGCTGCTTCGATTCTATGGGATTCACATATCCCAAGTCCATCCGTTTGGACTTGTGCGCATGACTCATTTTGAGTTCATGTGCAAATCTCAGCGCGAGGAGCCCACCCCTCGGCGCTTTCAGTATTTTTATAAGCCAAAAATCCAAGATTCTTGGTTCTCATTCGTTCCTCGCAGTCAGAAGGTCAAGTGCTGCACTGTCTCTTTCAAAAGCCTTCATGACTGGTCTGAGAGATTTTTTTATATTAAGGCTGGTGTGATTCCCATCCGCATGACCATGCGCGCGATCTCTTCTGCGCCCGCGGATGTGGATGTTCCCAAGAACCCAACTGGCGCTTGGGTTAACAAGTTGACTGCTGAACCATCCCCCGCCAAGAACATTTGCGAGGAGGCGCTGGTGGGGGTTGGTATGAGCAGGAGGTGGGCCGACAGCGCGACTGAGCCTGTTATCCAAGTTGACGGCTTGTGTAAGTTACTAACTCATTGCATTACTTCTGCGCGAATATAATTCGTTTTGCTTATATCATTTTTGTTTTATGCAGTTAGCAAGGAGTACGTCCACGCCGCCTATGATGAGCATATGGAGGGTGGCTCTGTCGCGCTGGGCGCTGGGGAAGTTGGCTTCCCCGATCGCTTCGATGACATGTTCATCCCTGTTGATCTGGGATTTTGCTTTGACAGCGACGCGCCTGGTAAGCCCTTGTACTTATGCTTATGCCTTTAGAATACCAGATTTGGTTAACATTTCTGTTGCACGTATTGTAGATGCGCTCGAGAACTACGAGCTAGAGCTCGCGGGAGAAGAGGAGGAGGAGGAGGCTGAGGTGCCACAGCTCAAGCGCAAAGCTAAAGGGCAAACTGGCGCAGGGGCCAGTAAAAAACAGAAGAAAAATGATGCCCCTGTTGCTCAGGATCCTCCTATTCAGGCGAAGGGACTTAAGAAAACCAAGGGGTTTACCTCCAAGGTTTCTTTGTCTTCTTTGCCTCAAGGTGTGGGCAGTCCTCCTGTCCACAAGAGGTATGGTGCCGCCACCTCCTCTCTTCGCGCGGCGGAAAAGGGGAGCGGCGCTGCGCCTGCTGTTTTCTCTTCAACAGGTATACTTTGTTTATACTTTATGTTTTACGAGCGCGATTCGGATAGAATTATTAATGAATCTTTGCTCACTCAAATGTTTGTAGAGCCGGCGACCTTGGTGGGTCAACCTCAGGCACAACCAGGTACCGAGGCTGCGCCGGAGGTTGCTTCGAAGTCCCCCGTTTTACCCTCAAAAAAGGGGAGAATGGACTTCATGGCGATGTTTAACTCGCGAACGGCGGTGCGCCAAGGTATGTATTGCGCTTTTATTTTCTGACTTTTTTCTTTTAGATCAAGTCATGAACCATTTCTCTTTGTTGATTTTTTCATAGGAGTCATAGCTGGCGTACAAGCTGCTGGCGGCACTGCTGGCGCCGGCGCCAGCGCCGTTGGTTCTGCTCCTGCTCCTGCAAGCACTGAATCTCCCCTCATCGGGATTACTAAGGAGCAGGAGGCCGTTTTACGCGCTGATCTGGCGGCGTCGAGACCTCCCTCACCTCCTCCTGCGCGCAGCCCTCCTCGCGAGGCTGATTTTGATTTTTCCAGGTCGCAGGAGAAAAGGCCTGTTACAGAGGAAGATGAGGAGGTCCATTTTGAAGACACCGACGGCGGCCGCGCAAGCCCTGTAGCGCCACGAGATTTCGCGGCGCAGTCTTCTTGTGGGGCTGGTGCTGACTTTTCTGCTTGCTCCCCGCAGGTATAAGTTCGTTTTGCTCCGCTGCGCGGACTTCCATATTAGTGTTTAGATGAATTAGAACATTACTTTGTGTTTGCAGGAAGCCGATCACATCTACCGCCCGAGATGGAATATTACTGAGGATAGCTCATTTCAGTCCATGGGGGTGTGTGAAGACTTCTGGGCTCACTCCGTGCCTCCAGCTGAAAGGAGGTTTCAGGAGGAGCGCGCCCGCGTGGACTTGCTCAATGACCATCTTTTCGCTGAGTCGGCTTTCTTTGCTGCCTCCCAAGAGCTTCGTTATGATTATGTAAAGGTGCGTGATGCTCTTGCGGAGGCCAAGCAAGAGGCTAAAGTATCTGCTTGGAATCTTTCTGATGCTCGAGAGAGAGCTGAGAAACTCCAAGCAGAGCTCAGCGAGAACCGAGCAAGTGCCAACGCTGCTTTCGTGAAGCGCGGGCATGAGCCACAGGCTGCGCGGGAGAAGCTGCAGGCGGCCGAGGCGGACGCGGCCAAGTACGCGCGACGAGTGCGCGACTTGGAGCTGGACGCAGAGGCGCGTGACCAAGCTCTTGTGCAATCTATCACCGACAAATCTTCATTAGAGAGTGAGGTTGCGCGCCTGAAGAAGGAGCTAGAGGCCGCGCGGGCAGAGAAGGATGAGGCCCTGGTGACGGCAGCGTCTAGCCAAGAAGCTCTCGATGCTGCGCGAGCGGAAAGGGAAGAGGCCTTGGCGGCAGCAGCGTCCGACAGAGAGGAGCTGAAACAGACCAAGGAAACTGTTGAGTTATTAAACTCTCAGATTCCTGCTCTTGAGACGTCTGTTTCTTCCCTTGCGCAGGATCGCCAATGGCTAGTCTCACAGGGTATGACTCGTTGCGCTTACGCGATGAAATACTCAGACGAGTTTCAGACCCTTGTGATGGATTGCAACGCTGCCTCGCGCTTGGTGGGTCGAGCTGAAGGGTTTAAGGATGGCTGTGAATATAGCATGCTGAAGAAGAACCCATCCGACTACCCTTATCAGCTCGACGTTGTCTGCGCGGACATGGCCGAGATGGGGGAGAAGTATTTGAATACTCCCATTCCCATCCTTGAGCAGGTATTTTAACCTTAATGAGTTTACCTTGACTTATTTTCCTAGTCTTTTTGTACTCATATTTTTCCTTATGATTTGCAGATATCCGCGCTTGCAGACCAACCCGATCTCAGCGCGCTAAAGAAATTACTTGACGAGTGCGAAGGGGCTGGTGGCGGCGATGATGGCGCGGGGAATGCTGCCCCTGCTAGCGGCTCTGGCGTGGCCAAAGGACCCGCTCCTGACACTATTGTGATAGAAGACGACTCCATTCAGGACGAACATCTTGACTATGGTCAGTTTGGAGATAACGAGGAGCGGGCTGCGCCAGATGCTGAGGGCGGTGATGAGGAGGGCGATGAAGAGGCTGACGTCGACGTGGAGACTTGAGAAGCCCTTCATGTTTTTTTTTATTTGTAGTTTGTATCTCATCATCTTGTAAACTTGTAAACTTCAATGCTTTGGAATGAAATTTGTTTTTCCCTTATCTTGCGCATTCCCGATTCATCTCTTTATATTGCATGTTTGCTTGTTGAATATAAGATATGCTTGCACGTTGAAATAAGAACAAGGTTGTAAGGAAATTATTTTACTTAATCCTTGTCATATTGTAAGTGATTTTGCAATATCCTGACTATGTTGACACGTGCTTTGGCGTTTCATTATTCCTCTTTTGCGCGACGTTATCGCGCATTTATTATAGGGAATTATGAGTTTTTTAGCCTTTACGTGTCAGTATGTGTTACTCTGATATCCATTACAATTCCATGCGCGACCTCAACCTGAGACCTTAACAACTATGTTTTGGCATGTGCTTTGCCTTAGTTGTGCTTAGGTATTTTTATGGTCAGGCTGCGCAGCATGTAGGATGGATGTTGTGAGTGATTTGAGCTAAGGCTCACATTATTGGGCTAAGGCCCAGAGCTAAGGCTCATATTATTGGGCTAAGGCCCTGACGTTTTAGAGTTAAAACTCGTTAACTCGTTTGAGCTTGAAGCTCGCGCATGTATGTTTTACTTCGTTTTATTTTTGTTTTGATGTCAATACAATGTTGTCATATTGCTCAAAATTAATAAAGGGAAGTGTGAAACATGTATGCAAAAAGTAATAGAACACACATTAAGAGAAGATAGCGCGTATCATCATTCATAATGGCTTAAAAAGCCTTGATTACAAACTTGACAATTTTTACATGAAACATTTTCTAAGCTGTGCTGCGTTCCATGCGCGCGGGATCTTCTTTCCATTCAAATCTTTTAAAGCGTATGCGCCTTTTCCCAATTCTTCCGAGACTTGATAAGGTCCTTCCCAATTGGGGGACATCTTTCCCGGGGGTATCGCGCGGCTAGCTTCATTGTTTCGAAGGACAAAATCATTCTTCTTGAAGTGGCATTCTTTCACGCGCTGATTGTAAAATTTTTCCAGTTTTTTCTTGTATTTGGCTTCACTGATGATAGCCGCCTCTCTGCGCCCTTCAAGCAAGTTGAGATCCAACCTCCTTTCGCGCTCGTTATCAATCTTGTTCATCATGAGCACTCTATGGGATGGGCATCCAATTTCTGCTGGAATCATAGCCTCCGTTCCATAGGTTAGGCTGAACGGGGATTCGCCATTGCTGGTTTTGCTTAATGTCCTGTGCGCCCACAGGACATTAGGTAGCTCGTCGACCCAAGAATGGGATTCTCCCTCCAACCTTTTCTTCAGCCCATTTAGCAAACTTTGGTTCGCGCGCTCCACTTGGCCATTCCCCTGAGGGTGGTATACTGAAGTGAAAATTTGGTTGATGCGCAATTCCTTGAGCCAGCTGGATATCTTCCCGTCAGTGAATTGTTTGCCATTGTCGCTCACAATTTCCATGGGAAGGCCAAAACGGCATATGATGTGGCCCCAGATAAATTGCTTCATCGCCTCGGTTGTGATTTTCGCTAGTGGCTTGGCTTCAACCCATTTTGTGAAATAGTCTACTGCCACTACCAAAAATTTTACTCGCCCTTGCGCTTGCGGTAGGGGACCCACAATATCGATTGCCCATTTGTGGAAAGGCCATGCGGAGGTCACCGGAATCAAGTTGTTCTTTGGCCGCATGGTGTTTGGCGCATAGCTTTGACACGCTTTGCATTTTTGGATCTCTTTTAACGCGTCCAAGTACATGCCTGGCCAATAGTAACCTGCGCTCATTGCCTTGGCAACCACCATGCGCGGGCCAGCATGTATTCCACAGATTCCTTCGTGTATCTCTCTGATCACATAGTTTGCCTCTTCAGCATCTAGGCATTTCATGAGCGGTCCAAGATAAGAGCGTCGATATAATGTACCATCAAGCAGTTCATAGTTCTGCGACTTGTGTCTTATCTTCCTCGCCTGTGCGCGATCGTCTGGTACCTTTCCCTCCTTCAAGAATTCCATTATTGGAGTTATCCATGATGAAGGTGCTGTATGAATTACAAGGACAGACTTCGCTCCCACCGACGGGTTGCTTATTACTTCTACCCTGACATCTTTGCCAAAATGATCGAAGCTGGTTGATGCCATCTTGCTCAGCGCGTCGGCAGATTTGTTTTCACTGCGCGGAATATGTATGATTCTGAAGCAGTCAAATTGCCCGATGAGCTTTTTCGCCTGCTCTAAATACAGAGGCATGGTGTTCTCCTTGGCATCATAAAGGCCATTGACCTGTGCTGCTACCAAGTATGAATCAACATGGGCCTCTAGCTTTTTAACTCCGAATTTGTGCGCGATGCGCAGGCCAGCCAGCAGGGCTTCATACTCAGCTTCATTGTTGGTGCTCTTGAAATCCAACCTGATTGCATAAGTATACTCATGATTTTCTGGATCCACCAGTTTGAGGCCTGCGCCGGACCCTTCGTTGTTTGAAGCTCCATCAGTGAATAATCTCCAAACATTCTCTTCATCATTGGCTCGCGGAGGATCTACCTCGCGCTGAGCCTCTTCAATTTTTCCTTCAGGGATTTCTGCGATGAAATCAGCTAAGACTTGTCCCTTTATTGCTGGACGGGGCTTATAGGCGATCGTGTGCTCTCCTAATTCCAGCGCCCATTTTGTCAGCCTTCCTGAGAGCGCGGGACGCCGCAAGACTTACTGGATGTTGTAACCAGTCAGAACTTCAATAGGATGACCATTGAAATATCTATGAAGCTTGCGCGATGCGTGTGTTAGTGACAAAACTAACTTTTCCATGATGGAGTAGCGCGTCTCAGGATCTGTCAGCACCCGACTCGCATAATATATCTGTGTTTGGATTCCCTTGCGATCCACCAACAACACTGCGCCGATGGCGCGTTCTCCTGCTGACAGGTACAGCGTTAGAGTTTCGCCAGGAAGTGGAGCTGTGAGCGCGAGCAGATTTATCAGACATTCTTTTATCTCATTGAAAGCTTGCTCAGCCTCAGGCGTCCACTTGAATTGGCTTTTCTTTAGGCAATTTCTCAATGTGTTAACGAATGGGGTAGATTTGCTTGCATGGTTCGCTAGGAACCTGTTGATTGATACCAATCTACCATTAACTTTTGAACTTCTTTCATGGTGGATGGCGAGGGCATGTCAAGGATGGCCTCCACCTTCTCTGGGTTCACCTTGAACCCATCCTTGGTGACCATTACACCTAGAAATTTCCCCTTTTGTACGCCGAAAGTGCATTTGCTCGGGTTGAGCTTCATGTTTACTTCCTTTAGGCGCGAAAGGGTTTCTTCGATGTCTTTGAGCATTTGTTTTTCCTCCCTGCTTTTAATCACCAAATCATCCACGTAGACTTCTAGGTTTCTTCCAATTTGCTCGTTGAAAACAGCATCCATAAGTCTTTGGTAGGTGGCTCCTGCATTCTTCAAACCAAAGGGCATTTTTGTGTAACAAAAAACACCCTTGTCGGTTCTGAAGGCAGTCTTGTCCTCGTCTTGTGGTGCCATTTGAATTTGGTGATAGCCCTTGTAGGCATCCAGGAAACATTTGAACTTGAATGGCGCCACCGAGTCCACCTTTGCGTCGATGTTTGGGAGGGGGTAACAATCTTTTGGACATGCTTTGTTGAGGTCCTTGAAGTCAATGCACATCCTCCATGACCCGTTGCTCTTCTTTACCATCACAGGATTGGCTACCCATGTCTGGTATCGTATCGGGCGGATGATGTTTGCGCGCAGTAGATCCTCAACTTGCTCATTCATGGCCTTCGCCTTCTCATCCCCCATGACTCTCTTCTTTTGAGCAATTGGCTCTACAGACTTGAACGTGTTGAGAGAATGTTGCGCCAGGTCTCGCGGAACCCCAATCATATCAGAGTGTTGCCACGCGAAGACCGACATATATGTTGTGAGCAATCTTTTCATTCTCAACCTCGTGTCGTCTGATATCGTAGCTCCAATTGTGATTGTTTGCTCTGGGAATTTTGGGTTGAGAATCCATTCCTCTGGCGCGTTGTCTGCCATTGGAAGTTTCATTCTCCCTTCCCGCGGTGTACTTGTCACTGCGCACAAATGATCTCGGTATACGAACGTTACACCTGTTGGTGTTGGGAACCCCAACGCGCCGTGCGCTGGCGACGGTATGGCGTTGAATTGGGCAATCGTTTCTCTACCCAAGATCATATTGTGGCATGAAGTGGTTGGCAAGACCAAGAAGTTGACAATTTCGGCTCGCTTGTGTTTCTCATCCCCCATAGTTAGTTCAAATTGTATTTGACCTAGGGGGTGAATGATTTCGTTTGAAACACCAGAGATTGGTGCATTTACAATTTCGAGCCTTGCTTGGTCTGCTGGATCCAACTTCCTGAAACATTGCTCATACATGATGTCTGATTCACTGCCAGTGTCCACCAGGACTTTTGACACTTCATAATGAGCAATGTGTGTAGTGATGACTAGAGGACTGCTGATGGAAGGGCCTCCCCTAATTCTTGGGAAGATTACTTGTTGCTCGCGCCAATCTCCTTGGACTTGCGCGCTTCTCTTTCTCGATCGTTGCCCTTGCCTTCCTCCCTCGGCTACACAGATTCTTTTGAACTTTTTGTTGGCTGGGGCTCCTTCTGGTTGTTCATTTTCTGGTCTTGGGTTTTTCACCAGGTGAGCCAACTTGCCTGATTTCACATCTTTTTCAATTGCATCCTTCAAATGGTGGCATGCATCAGTGTTGTGCCCTGTGGACTTGTGAAACTCACAATACTTGCCACTGTTTGAAGGTCCCTTATAGTGTAGTGGCTTGGGGCTTTTGAACTGGACATTCTCAGTGCTTAACACTTGTGAAGGCGTTTTAGTGAGGGGGTCCATATTCTTGGTAGAGGTCTGTTAGGATCTCTGCCACCTTCCCTCTTGTCACCCTCTCCGCGATTACGAATGTCTTTTTTGGGGCTGGGGTGAGCTTGGTTACGCCTGCTTTTCTGCGGGAGAAAAACTGGTTTGTTGCAACCTGGACCATACAGAGTTTTGTTTGCCCCTTCTTTCGTTGTTGCGCGGTGCCTCTGCTTGATGCCCTCTTTCTCTTGCTCTATCTTGGGCAATTTGTTTTTCATTTCGCGCGAAGACTCGCGATGCTTCCATTAGCTTAGCCCAAGTGGTTGGCATGTCATCTCTGCTCACGAGAGCTCTGCGGAGTTGATCACTGCGCGCACCTTGTATAAAGGCCACGCGCAAGAGTTGCTCAGTGATACCTCCAATGGCGAGAGATTCCTGATTGAAACGAGTTATGTAGTCTTCAATCGTTTCATCATTCCTGCGCACACAGTGCATGATGTCATCAGGGTCGCGCGTGTGTCTGCGCTGCTGTACGAAGTGAGCTTGGAACTTTTCCAACAGCTCTTCGAACCCATCGATTTGCCCAGTCGGCAAGCTTTCGAACCAGACACGCGCCGCGCCCGTAAGGCAGCGAGCAAACATGTGACACCATGTTGGCATCGTCCAGCTTTCTAGGTTTCCAGTGTTATAAAAACCTTGTAAGAAATCGTCTGGATCTGTTGTGCCGTCATATTTGCCCAAACCACTTGGCATCTTGGTTTTGTGCTGAATGGGAGCCTTCGCGATGCGCTCAGTGAATTTTGAATGCTTCACCAAGATGGCTGGCCTGTATGGTGTGGTTACGTCCACTTGCCCTCTCACTGGTGGGCTGTACGGTGTGTACAGATCCAGATCGGCTTTGGCTCCAGGCGCCATGTTCATGTGCGCGCGGAGATGTGAGCCTCCTGCATGAGTATCTCGCGTCTTCCTCATGCTGTGCACTTCTTCATCACTAAACTCAGCGTGTTCAGTGTAAACAGAGTGACCATCTTCCGGCGCGCGCGCCCTTTTTGTTGTTCCTTGAATGGTTTGCTTATCAAACGCTAACCTTTGTGTTAAATCGGCTAACTTTTTGTGTTTGACCAGCTCATTGTACTTGTCCATTAGACGTCGTTGCTCGTTTATGAGCCATTCTTTAGGGTCATTGGTTTCATCTTCTGGACCCATTGGTCCTTTTGGTTTCGCGCCGGTAAGATTTTGGAACGTGAGATCGTCTGGAAGAGTTTCAGTCTGGCTATGAGGAGTTGTGATGAAGGGATGGTTACTGGTGGTGCGCGCAGGATCACGCGGCACCCTCAGAAACTGCTGTCCCTCATTAACATCCTCACGCTCAATATCCTCCAGAATTTGATCGCTGTTACGAACACCAGAAACCATGGTGAAATTTTTTTTTTTAGAGAACTGATGAGATTTTGTTGTCGTTGTAAAAGGTGATGGCGCCAAATGAAGAAACGTGGATCGGCTCACTGGTAGACGATCAACTTTCCTCGGGTGTGATTATGCTATTTCACCGATGGTTCTCCGGAGTACGAGTTCTTCCACCTACAAAACGAGCAGCACCGTGAACTTACCCCTCAGAAAGGGACAGAGGGGTCCTCTTTGGGGTAACCCTCCGGTGTGAGAATAAGAGTTTGTAGGAGAAGATAATAATCTGAGAGTAAGGAATTGGAATGTATTTTCTTGCTTACTATTTTCTTGTGTCCCCTCTCCTTGTGGAGGTGGTGTGGTATTTATAGTGCTAGGGTTTCCAATGATTGGGCTCAGATCCCATTAGGGCCTTTTTGGCCTCCTCCTGTTGCTTTGCGCCACGTGTCCTTGGGACAC
This sequence comes from Bidens hawaiensis, assembly GCF_021521415.1. Lineage (NCBI taxonomy): Eukaryota > Viridiplantae > Streptophyta > Magnoliopsida > Asterales > Asteraceae > Bidens > Bidens hawaiensis. Next base: position 791,566 of record NW_027491209.1, on the reverse strand, counting down.
CTGGTGCTTTTTCATTGATTATTCTCTGACCCAGGTATTTCACCTGACCCATGTGCAATCACGTGGTAGCACATGGGTTTTGCTGAGTTGTCCACCTTTCATTGGTAGCTGTCAACATCGGAATATTCTTATTCCTTAAAGGATACCTTCTGGAAGGTTTGCTGACGAGCACAATCAAGGTTGTCCTTATCCTGATTTGGATAAGGACGAGGTTGATTATGTGCACGTGTGATATGCGCCTATCCTGAGGATGCGCGAAGTCTTCTCTTTATTCTCACGCGCAGATGTTTCATGCGCGGATGTGATATGCGCAAGCACATGTAATATGCGCCACGCGCAGATGTGATATGCGTGAGCATATATGATGCGTGAGCATGCGATATGCGCCACGCGCAGATGCGCCACGCGCAGATGTGATATGCGTGAGCATATATGGTGCGTGAGCATGTGATACGCGTGAGCATATGTGATGCATGAGCATATGTGATATGCGCCATGCGCATAGGTTTTGGCTTTGTGCCTTCATAATATCTTGATTTCAAGCCTCTTGTCTATATCTTGTGGGTTGACCCGCCTCGCTCGATGTTGAGGCGGGTACATACCTCTTCAAGCATCAATGGTTTCCACCAAGTGAATCTAACTCACTCCATCATTCATGGATATCAAAGGCAAGTTATTCTTCATTTATACACTCTTAACCTTCAACGTTTCTTACTGAATAAACACCTCTCAATTAGGTAAGCTCGATGAGCTAGTCAACAACCTAACTGAATTGGTAAGCTCGATTATTATTATTATGTTGTTGGGTTTTTTTAGTGAATTTTGGTAATTTGCTTTTTCCAATGATGGAGATGACAGTGATGGTGCAGCGGCGACAGGGATGATGGAGGCGGGTCAAGATGGTGGATGTAAGTGGTTGGTGGTGCGAGCAAGAATTGGGTGTGGCGGTAGTTTTGTATGTTTTTCCGGCGAACAGACTGTGCGCATGTTTCCCCGGCGAACTGAATGTGCAATTTTCCGGCGAACAGAAGATGCGTGCAGCTGTAGTTCGCGGCGTTTTTTCGGCAAGGATCAAAGTAGGAGAAATGGCTTGATTGGGGGATTTAGGGTTTGGATTGTTAAGATCTAGAGATTTGGGGATTTATGGATATAAAGGGAGGAAGGTGTTAAAAAGTAAAAAAAATAAAGAAAATAATAAAATTACCAAAGTACCCTTGATTTAACGGACAAAATTAAACGGAGTTAGAAAAAAGTACTAAAATCGCAAGCTTTAAAAAAACTGAGGTAGTCATTTGCAATAAATCCAAAAATTGTACTAAAGTGGAGTAATTGAACAAACCACGAGTATCAAAATGACACTTGACTCTTATTTCAAAGATGATTTGTAATATTTTTTAAAAACACTTTTTATAGCGTTTAACAGTAGTTTAAAATTGTTAGATAACATTTTATTTGATCAAAACACATTTGGATCTTTGCATTATGTCATTAATAGCCAAACAAAAAAAATAACTTTGATTGATTTATTATAAGAAATGGTGTATGACAAGAACAACAATACATAGCTCTTTTTTCGTTTTTATAAACAAAAGTTATATGATTATTTTTAAAGACGTGCCGTAAAATATTACAATAATAGCTAGAGAAAATATTTTTAAAACGGTTTTTGAATTTTGTAAAGAAATAGTGTTATTTAAACTAGGGTATAGACCCGTGTTATACACGGGTGGAAAACATGTCAACAAACATAACAAAATTTAAACAACAAATTCAAGAAACAAAATACTTCTTCAAACTTTTGGACCAAAATGTTAATAATTTACATTGTCTATATATTAAAAGTTAAAAGTTACAATAAGTTAATGTACATCGAACCATCAAAATACATCAACAAAAGACCTAAATATGTTCTTTCATATTAAAAAAAACGTCACAACCTTGTTATTCTGGAAGATCATCAAAATCACTTTCATAGTTAGTACATTCGACTAACCATTTAACCTTCAAATTGACTTCACATTCCAATATAACATGTGCAATTTCTTTTCTTGCATTAGACAGCTTCAAAATGTCCAGCTCTCTAAGCAGAATTAAATCATCATATTGCAGAAGTAATTTAGGCTTCAAATTCTTATAGTGTCCATTTTCGGGTAATAAAACAATTCTCTTACATGTACATACGGGACAACCTCCCGCTGATGATTAATGAAAGAAAAAAACTATAAGAATTAACCGTGAATAATTAATAAAAAATATTATTATAGACAAAGTAAAATATATAAAGATTAATAAATAGATACTTGCATCCTGATCCATGAGAACCATCTCCATTAAGAAATCCTCATTGACGTTTTTGTTATCCTTGATTGCCCATAGTCTTAAAACTCTAACCTTAACAGTTGATGTGGATGTTTTGAAAACATAGATTTCATTCAACATGGTAAATCTTTCAACTTCCATTGTAATCTGCTTTCAATAAAATTATAAAAGAGTTAAGTCAAATAATAATTTGAAATATAAAAATAATAATTAAGGGTTGAGGAACTTACATTGCACAAGATTTGAATGGCAGAAGAGTCGTATGATTATGGAGAATGCATATGTGGGTGGAGGTTATATAGTAAGATGTGTAGATAATTATGTTTGTTAAGCCTCATATATTTAAAAACATTCTAATTATACACATTTTTACAAATTATAGACATTATATATTATAAAGCCTACATATAAATTATACATACAATCTTCTGGATTGTATGTTTTTAACCTCCAAAAATAAAGCAAACAGTAATATTATTTATATAATAAGCTTAACAATTTCCTTGTACAACGTTTTTAATCAATCAGTTTATAATTATTATAATTAGTATAGAATGAATATTTCAGAATCATATAATTAAAATATTCAAAAGTAAAGCAAAATAATAATATAAATAACAGCATAAATAATATTTTCTTGATTATCGTTTTTATAGTCAAAGTTTTTAATATAATTTGAATTTCAAATTATGTAAAGATTTATTATGTATATCAAACAAAATTACAAAATATTTAAACTTCCAATTATAACCGATTACATTTAATTTACAGTCAAACAATAAATTAGATTTGCAAATATTATATAAATGGATTAAAAAAATTATAATTCCGGAATATTATTAAAGGCCAATAATATATATGAATTAAATAATTTGAAAACAAATTTATTAAAAAAATTATAACTGAAAACAGAGAAATCGAACTTTCAGAATTTTGGATACAAAAGAATCAGAGAATGGCCGGAAAAATAATCAGAGAACATAATTTGTTGTGCAACATATGACGGGAAATTACCTTGAATATATTGGCCGGAAAACAATTTGATATTCAATCGTCTCTGATCAACCATTAATTGAGCGGACAAATCCTTATTAAATTGTCTCTGATGAACAATCAATTGAACAGACATGACGATATTGGAGAAATCTATAAACATTGAATCAAGGAATTCAAAGTAGATTAATCAATTGTTGTTTGATATTGTAGATGTCGGATATGAGCGGCGAAAATTAAGGTTGATATGTTTCAGAGGTTATCTGAGAGAATAATGAGTTTTAGAATTGGGTGTGGATTATGAGGCTTTGAACCGGGTTGAATGTTTTGTATTTTGTGTTGAATAAAATAAAATATGAATATGTGAAAAAGATCAATATGAAAACATAGTGAGTTGGATGCATAAGTGGACAACCTAGTTGATTGTCATGTGGACAATTGTAATGCTTTAATAGTATTGTTAGATTTGTTTGTCTTATTTATAGTTTTTTTAATTATTATTCAAGAAAACGTTTTTATACTTTTGAATAAAGTGTGTTTGAACGTTTTTTCTTAAATGAAATAAGCTTTTACAAAATAACGTTTCAAATGAGAGAATATGACAAGTATTTATATGATTCTCTAGGGAGGGAATATGAAAAGTAAGAAGCGGTACGTTTAGCCTGACTCTTTGTTAATTTACTTCGGTGAATGAACGTGAGCATGTCATTTCGTTCATTTATGTTCATAGATGTTTATTCATCTTTGTTCATTTACGTTCTTTGCTCTCCCTCTGCCTGTTTATTTACGTTTGTTTATTCGCACATTTATTTAAATTTTAGCCATCCTAATTGGCTTGCCTTGTATTAACACGCGCAATCAAAATTTAGAACCAGGCTATTGGTAATCGGCCAACAAAGTGAAGGAGCGGACAAGATCTCATTCATTTTATTCATTCACTTACGTTCATTTTGAACCTTATATGTTCGTTCATTTACGTTTAAGAACTTAAACAAACACGAACATGTTTGTTTTATAACGATGAATAAATTCTGTTCATATTCGTTCGGCTCGCATAATAATCAAATAAAAAATAATCATTACAAAGACATTAAGTATAATCTACACGAATAAATATTCGCATTAAAATAAGTTGGTTGTGGCTTAATGGTAGAGCATTCACTTTATAAGTGAGAGGTAGGGGGATCAAACTTCGTGCCGTTTGGCGGGCGTGGGGGTCGGGTTTTATCCGGTGAATCCCTCAACAGGTGGACCGCTAGGGGCTCCGTCCGTCCGGACTAGTGGCCGGCTCGGGCTACCTTTAGCCAACGGGGGCCGCATACGGGGTACCCGACGTCACTTAGTTGGCCGTTCAAAAAAAAAATTAAAAAAAAAATATATTCGCATTAAAGATAACCATACTCTGGTAGTCTAGGAAGTGGTTTTCATAGAAGAAAGTTTTATTTAGCGACGGATTTGTTGATGATCTTCTACTGATAAATAAAATTCCATTAAAACTTACCATTTATAGCCATTATTGATATATCACCTTGAGAGTCGAATAATGGGAAAAGTTATTATTTTCTAGCTGGTATCTTTTATCATTGATCATTGATTCTTCAGTTTAAGTCTTAATTCACGTCTAATTTCCTCACATAAATTTAACTATGATCTATCTGTCGGTGAAAGCAGATGTCAAAATCTTGTCACATGTTTTAGCCTTCGAATATTCCTTCACTAGAGGGATTTATTATTTATACAAAAGAAACTCCTAACGACAAGAAGGTTCAATGATTTTATAGTGTTAACTATTAGGATTATGTTAAAGGGAAAATTCCCAAAATAGCCTATTTATAGAATGTGGTTTCAAGTTTGTCCCCCCCAAATTCAAGTTTCCAACTTTGTCCCTTTAGTATCTCGTCGCCGGCGACATGTTAGCGAACACCGACGATGTGTTAACATAACATAGGGTTGGCGATGCCGTTATGTTGCTAACATAGGATAGCAGCGATGCGTTAATGTTTAAAGCAGGGGTTTCACGATGCGTTAGTCGATAACGCATCGCAGCTACCCTATGTTAGCAACATAAACGCATCGCCAACCCTATGTTATGTTAGCAACATAAACGCATCGTCGGCGACTTGTTGACATAACATAGGGTTGACGATGCGTTTATGTTGCTAACATAGGGTAGCAGCGATGCGTTAAGGTTTGCTACCCTATGTTAGCAACATAAACGCATCGTCAACCCTATGTTATGTTAGCACATCGTCGGTGTTCGCTAACATGTCGCCGGCGACGAAATACCAAAGGGACAAAGTTGGAAACTTAAATTTGGAGGGATAAACTTGGAACTACATTATATAAATGAGCCATTTTTGGGATTTTCCCTTATGTTAAAACAACTTTAAATCTAAATGAACAACCTAAAGGATATACGTATTTTAAGAGCATTGATTTTAAATTAACCCACATATTTTATATTAAGTTGTAAATCATTCCCTTACGATTCTCTAAACAACATATTTGTAAAACGTTCTGATATTTCATATTCTCTTTCTTATTCTCATATATCTGTCTCACCTCCTTACGATTTTCTAAAGTAGAAAGATAGTGTATGTGCAACTATACTTGTTTTTGAAGCTTACAAGTTACAAGTCTCTTTAATAGTTCCGTCACCAACCTTTAATATGATGTAGATAACTGAACACTAAAAAAATCAATAAATTGAAAAATTGAAACGCAAACTGTTTAATAGTTTGTGTTGATATCAAACTTGTTTTAAAAGGAAACGTTTTAATTTTTTTGTAAAATATGTTTATCCGCATAAGACCCTTTTTTTCTTCTTTTTAACCACTAAGTATTGTTGTGAAGAATGTGTTTTTAAAAGCTGTTTTGATTTTAATTTATTTACAAAACATTAATAACGATTTTCAGTGAAAGTTTCTAACCAAATAGTGTATTTAATTTATTTCATCTAACAATAATAAAGTTTTGTCAGAGCGAGTTAGTTTAGTGGTTAGAAAAGTTATTAACAGAAAGTTATAAACCAGGCAAGCTGCATTCGAGTCTCTTTAACCTGATTTGTAACTTTACGTACTTTTTAAATGCTCATAAAAATAAATCCTAAACCTACAAAACCTTTCATTTTTACCCATTTTTTTTACTTGGTGTTAAGAGTTTTACAATAATATAACTATTTAGTAAAATATAACAAATTTAAAATTTTATAAAATAGTAACAAACTTTTAAAAGTTTACAATTAAATCACTCAATTTGTTTCAGTGAGATTTTGTCAATGTTGACGTGGAATGATAACGTGAATTTTATCTTTTCTAAATAAATATAATTAAGGTTTTTTTTTTAAGTTTAAAAGAATTATATACATTTCAAATCCCGACTTCCAAATATTCTCCTCCGTTGCTTTCTTGGCACACAAAAAATGTATTAGGTTTGATTAGAATATTTAGTGACTTGATTTGAAAAAATTGCATTAGTGACCTAATTGAAACAATTTTGAAATTTTGTTAATATTATGTGACGTTTTTCATTTAAAAAATGTAAAAGAAATTGAATAATTAATTAGTGTTCGTATTATTTTTCTTTTTAAATTATAAACATATTTTAAATGTTGATATGGATTACCTCAACAAGTTAAGATATTTTAAATACGTTAAATGATCACATAGAAGTAACAACGAAGAATAAATTAAAATATGGATTAGGTTTAACCATATTTTAACGGAAGCAAGTCACACCTTTGTGGCATCGTATCTAGTTGTTGCTATAACTTTCTGATAGTGTCTTTCAAAAGTCACACCTTTGTGGCATCGGGCGGGGATGAACCCGATGGAGCCGGCCTCTTTGCGCCGCTTACCGTCGTCATCCGGGGCTCTTCGGAGGTGACAGTCGTCACAGCCTCCGGAGCAGTGGTCTTCTCACCACCGGGGTTCCCCGCCACCTCCTCGCTCTCGGCCTCTGAGTCAGACCGAGGCACCGGATCGGCAGTGGAGGCCACCTTCTCCTTCCCCTTCCCGCCGGCGGCCTTCTTCTTCCGCACCAACGGAGGACCATCTGCGGATTCCTCATCAGAACATAAGATTAGAGGAATTCCAGCAGATGTTTCAACATTGAGGGGTCGAGGGTTGAATAGCGCCTTACCTGGCCGCCTGGCGCTCAGGATCTCGTGGCCTAGCGGGTAGACCTCCACGAACCGATCCGCCGTTTGTTCTAGGATGGGCAACTCGTTCTCATCTAGAGCACGAGTACCCATCCGAGCGGGACTGTCAGCCTCCCGCGGATACAGGAGCGACTGCAAGTCGTTCCCCTCTGAAATAAACAGGAAAGAAGTTAGAAGAGATTCTAAATCAACAAAAAGAAACAGAGCATACCGTAAGGAACAGAGTTCAAACCGTATTCGAGGACGATCGGGATCTTTCGCGCATCCGCATCCTTCCACACCCGGCTCATCTCGAGCATCACCATCCCGGACTCCGCAAACCGGTAAACCGGAGATTGGACCCGGGATATCTTCGAGAACCATTCCGCCTCCTAGTAGTTGGAGGCGTGAAGGCTTGGGAGAGCTTGCCCATTCTTAAATTTCATGGCAAGGGGGATGGCGCGAGCAGAGAGGTAGAAGAACTCCCTCTTCCACGAACGAAGACTGCGCTCGGTTGCGCAAATCTTCAAACCCTTGATTCGGGTTATCAGCGTATACCACCCCTGGATGCACCTCCAAGAGTAGAAGGTCATCAGGCGGTCGACGAAGGGCTCAATGCCCAGAATCCGGCACACCCACTCGAAGTGGCGAATCTTCGCGATCGCCATCGGGTGCACCTCAGTCAGGTGCACACCGTGCATCTCCAGGACACGGTACACAAACTTTGTCAATGGGAACCTAAGATTCCCATAAACAAAGAATGCAGCATATACCCCGATCTTGCCTCTGGGGGCATCATACACCGTCTGATGGGGTTCAGGAAACTCAGGCTCGAGAGACTCGAGCATGAACTTCCTGACGATGTACTGGTACAGATCGACAGGCAGAGCACACTGGCACTCGCCAGCAGTACTCTTGTCATCGGTGAACACCCCAGCCTCCTGGGCTGTAGCTTCGAGATCGTGAGAAGACATCTTGCAGATGAAAGAAGAAAACGATTTCGAGAGAATGCTCGACTGAAAAGTTGAGTATTCGCCGGAAATTGCTTTGAAGATGAAGAGAAAAGTGAAAGTGTGGATTACAAAGAACCCTCTCCCCCTTTATATACTAATCGCAATTAATGCGATGAAATTAATGCGGAAGAGAGAGAAATCGAAGGTGCAATAAAACCATGACACGTGGCAAAAAGCAAGCTGGCAACAGCTGTTGAAAGGACGCGTACCATTAATTTCGCGACCACGCGCCCGAAAAATCGCGCCCACGCGCCTGAAAAAGCGTATGGAATGACCATGTACTGTCACGTTACCATAACTTCCTGTACGTCCTGACACAGTCAGAAGAAACCGTCGCACGACGTTTCAGAGGTTTGGACTGTTCTTATCCTTTCACCAACTCTTCGAATTTCAAAAAATTCAAAAAAGATTCAAAAGTAGGCGGGAAAATACCCCTTACCTTGGCAACCAAGTAACTGTAAGACAGGTGCGGGTACAGTGTTAAGGCAAAACCCTTCACATACTTAGCACCTGCAGGGAATTGAAGCCATGAATAACTCGGCAACCAAGCAACTATAAGACGGGTGCGGGTACAGTGTGAAAGGCAAAACCCTTCACATACTTAGCACCCGCAGGGAATTGACGCCCGGAATACCTTGGAAGTAAAGTAACTGTAAGACGAGTGCGGGTACAGTGTCAAGGCAAAACCCTTCACATACCTAGCACTCTGCAGGGAATTCAAACCAAGAAGGATCTTCTGGGCCATGCTTGCGGAAACGGGAATAACATCCCCGCATGACGGGAACGTCGAGAACTATATTATTTGAAACTCCAAGATGGAATTGGTGGTTTTAGCATAATTGATCACTATGTTGAAAACTACCAAAACCCCATGGAGAATCCACACAAATGGGACTCAACGCTCCTGACTTGCGAGGAGGTTACAAACCTACCCGCTTCATACCCAAAGATCAAGCATAAAAGTCGGGAATTTCTGCGTGACATCAGGAAATCCGCGGGAAGAATCCCCACGGAAAACCTAAAAACTAAAAACCCTTTTCAAAACCCCTTGCTAGTCCAAAAGTTCACCTCACTTATTATTAATTCATGATAAGAACATTGGACTGGGGGGACTTGAAGATGTAGGTCCCAGCAGAGCCCAGTTGGACCCGCAAGACTCACCTAGAACAGGGACGTCTGCGCAACGACCAACTGCTCCCGCAGGACCCACCATGCTCAGAGAAAACCTTACGCGCAGTACGCCAGCTGTACCCGCAGGGAAAGCCTCCCAATGGTGAAGTACCCAGCTTGTTCCTGCAGTTGCGGATACAAACCATCAGGGAAGGTTACCCGCACTGACAACAAGGCTACACGCACAAGGCACTAGCTACTTCAGTAGTCACATGAAGGAATGAGCAAGGCGGGAATACTCCCGCCTAAATGAGCCAGTCCGTATGCTTCTGGAAGATCTTTTGTACGATACCTACTAAGGTATGGGCAGAACAGACGATCTGACCAGAACAGCCCATGAACCAATCACAGGGTGACAGCTCACCGACAACAGTACGATGAGGAGCACCCTCTAGTACTGTTTGTCACTATTAGCCGCTGCCTACTCACCAACCCTTACTATGGGACGTGCGCAGCCTACAGTTGGTGGAACAGTGCATAGCCGGCAGTAAAGGAACAGTGTACAGCCGACCTTGTTACTGTCGGCCGTAGTCTATCCACCAACCAGCATGGCCTGTGCGTAGTCCACTGTTGGTAGAACAGGAATACTATTCAGCCGGCTGTACCTTCTAGGAAACCTACATTCGGCTATAAATACTCCAATACCTTGGAATGGTAAGATCATCTGATATCTCGTTATCTTATCTTATCTAGCAATCTCTCAATATACACTTATATTCAGAGCAATCTAGTCTGATTCTCACGCCGGAGGGTGGTCACAAGGAGGAACCCCCCACTTCTCAGTGACGAGCTTACGGTGTCTGTTTTGCAGGTCACCTGAAGAACAACCTTCTCTGCTGGACCTCATCCTCGTGGGAAACATTACTTAACCCCCAGATTATCCGTAATCTGCCCCGGGTCACTTAGTGTTTCTTCAAGTAATGTAACTGTAATTTTTAGAAAAAATTATAAGTCTACTAATTGAATTTGCCATTGCTATGAAATACATTGTCATGTTTTGGAAAGATATTTTCCATATCTATTAGCCTTTGAATGTAATTCAAAAATAATTTCACCTATTCCATTGTTTTACCATTTTCGTCTCAAACTAACTGTGTTAGATCTTTTCATATTAGTCAATATACTCATATTTATAAAATCTTTAGATTTCAAACTAGTTAGAGTGAGTAAATCACATGAACAAAAAACAAACTTAAGTCACATATATAATAAAATAAGAATTTAACTAGTTAACTGGTGAGGAAAAAGAATGTTAAAAGAGTACTTAAATACTAAGGTTGTGTTTGTTTTTGCTTCAAACATCTGCAAGAGGCTATGTCTGCGGACGTGCAGACATAATCATCTGAATACAGTTTTTTTAAAAAAAATAAAAGATCTGTAAACTGTTTTTATGTTTAAGACTAATAAGCTATAATCCATCATCTTCACACTTCTTAACATCCTATCAACACCTAATGTTCAACACCACCACCACTACCATCTGCCACCACCACCGTCAACCACCCACCACCACCATCACCATCGGCCACAACCACCGTCCACTACCACCACACACCATCCGCCGCACCACCATTCACCACCACCACCCATCGTCCGCCACCACCACCACCACCACCATCCGCCACCACCACCGTCAACCACCCACCGCCACCGTCGACCACAACCACCGTGCACTACAATCCACAACAATTGTAGTTTATACCATGTGTATTTTTTTTGGGTTAAATTATCACATAGACTTCATTTACACAAAAATAAAGTTACAAAAGCCATTTTTAAAACAAGTATAGTGCTTTAACTAATTGCAATGATTACTCAATAATTTTTTTTATTTACTTAATATTTTTTATTCAATAAACATAATGATTTAAAGAATAATACAACACAACAAAACACTAGCATTTTAATAAAATAAAAGTTTCACGTGATTCCGTTCTAGTGGTGGTGGTCGTCTAAGCGGTTTAAGTCGTGATAAAGTTACAAAAGCCATTTTTAAAACAAGTATAGTGCTTTAACTAATTGCAATGATTACTCAATAATTTTTTTTATTTACTTAATATTTTTTATTCAATAAACATAATGATTTAAAGAATAATACAACACAACAAAACACTAGCATTTTAATAAAATAAAAGTTTCACGTGATTCCGTTCTAGTGGTGGTGGTCGTCTAAGCGGTTTAAGTCGTGATGTTTGGCTATCCTCAACTAAAAGTTTAGCTTCTACTTGAACAATTTTGATTATCACCGCCTCATTCACCTCCCAAAAAATATAAATCGAAGTGTATCGATCCAATTTTTTAAGGTTCATCGATGTAGAAAATATAAAGTTGCTATGATGAAAATTGTTAAAATCAAAGGCCTCACATTTCCTTATCATGTGATGGTTTTAACCATTAACAGAGAGATTGGTAGCCACATCATGATTGCTTTGAGCCTCAATTGCTACACTACGTACAGTCTAATAGTGTGCGTGTGAGGGTTCTTTAAACATAAAGAACAAAACAAATTATCTAGTTTTTAGTTTTAAAATACAAGTAAATAGTTGCAATACAATGTTTATTTATTTCTTCTAATATTTTAAAAAGATAAATAAACAAAATTTATTTATTTAGAGAACCTACACGTATGTAAATTATGTCTATGAATATTTTATACATATACGTAGGTAAAGTAAGTAAACGTTAAATGATAAGAAAAAAAGAAAAACTACATGAATAAATTAGGTTAAAGATTTGTTTATGTAAACAATATAAACATGCACATTTATATGTAAGAAGATAAATGACTTTTAAAAATATAAATTGATCCAACCAAAAATTAAATGCTATAGCTTTGTTCCTTTAATTATTGTAGTAATTTAGTTTTCTTTAATGAACCTATACCAGCCCTATATACAAATTCATTAAAAAAATCTAGCCGGATATAATGTTGTGCCGAATTTTACCAAATAATGATAACTAGTACGAATAAACCCGTGAGTTGCGTCATTGGAATTCGGTCAGTTTCGATGCATTCTCTATAACAAACAAAACAGAGATCTAGGTGTAATATGTGAAAGGGTATCAAAATGTGTTCGGCTAGCTCGTTGCTTTTTCAATTGGGTTATAGTTAGACAATAAAAGGAAACGAATCATGGCGGAAATTCAGTCGACGTTGGTCAGTTTAATTACAACCCTAGTATGATATCGGAGTTTTCTGTAGCAAACCAAAGAAAGAACTCAAAATAAAATCGTAGTATACCCAAAACGATTAGTTAAATAATTAAAAATTAGTTAAATAATAACAGAAATGAAACTCAATTTGATTAAATTTACATAATACCCGTTATGTGTAAATTGGATAATCATTTACTACTTCGGAAATATTGTAAGTTTGTAACTGAGAAAATGATAATACCACAATTAATTTTTTGGGCTCAAACAAAACCATATGGGCTGCCTCAAAACAAACCATATTGGGCTCAAAATTCATTGGTTTATTAAATTTGAATTAAAAAATAAAAGAAAACAAAAAAATCAGCCGCGTGTGCGAGTTGCTCATACTTGAACCAGTGCCATAAACTTAGCTACCGTCGCACTAACAAAAAATGGGGTGGACAGGATTCAGACTCGAGATCAACGGTCAAACATGCGCAACACCTAACCGCTACATCTATATGTTCTTTTTAAGGTAATTAGTTTTCATATTTATATAGAAAATGATAATGGTAGTAATAATAAGAGTGACATAAGAGTAACCATACGAATAATTGTTATATCTACTATTATAATAAAAGAATACTACTATGTGCCACTTGTCACTCTCTCAATCATCCTCACATTTTTCAAACCCATTTTGTTATTTGGATCCCATGTGGGTCATTACCAAACCCAAAATAACCTTATTCTTATGTATATATAAAATAAGTGTGTTAATGTTTATTTATTTCTTCTTTTTATTTCTTTTTATATTTTAACGTAATAGAATGAAACAATTTAGCTATAGAAAAAGAACATGTCAACTGGGATAGAAGTGGTCGGAACATTGCTTTATTTTATTATTATTATTATTATTATTTTTAGTATTTTCAGGAATATAAAATAAAAGACAATTAAAATACTTTCTTCCTTAAAAATTTTCATTATATTCATTGACTAAATTCTCATAAATTTGTTTATCCACATACTAACCATTTAAATTATTCTTTTGGTTTATTTTGGAAAACTAGAATCATGAAGTTCTTTTCTTAGCTATAATATATATATATAACAAACTTTTATTCCCTATAATACGGGGTTGTTTTATATTATTCTTTTCTAATATTTATATATATTTTTGGATTTTAACATTATTTATTGTAAGGAAGTTATTAATATATTTAGGATTTGATTATGAAAGAGTTTAACAAATAAATTAGATGTTATAACCCGGTTTAAAAGCTATATGGGTTTGGTGAGACCCATGACCATTTTTTTTACGATAAAATTGTTTCTTAATTATAAATAATATCTTTAAAAAACCGGATACTAATTTATAGTATATCTCTATTTTAGTGGAATTTCATATCAAATATTTGATGAGATTAATTTTTAATATAATGAGATGTTATAATACGTTAAAAAGGCTCTCTGGGTTTGGTGATACCCATACCCGTGAATTCAGTTTGAATGCATGAGAAACATTCATTTACAAATAAAGCAATCCGGTGGCTTGAGCAAATTTAAGGAGGTTTCTCTTATATATATTTAAGATTAAGATTTAATACATAATCTTGTTTTATCATTTATGGTTAGATTGTACTTGAAAGAACTTGTGTTTTCACACGGACATCTATACGTGGATTTGTCAAGATTTACAGGCATGTATTGACTAAACATTTTGATTATTGATAAACTAGGTATATTGATCAACACAACCGCAAACGTAGTGTACAAGAAAATTTTTTCTTATTAGTAAATATTTGCGTAATGTTTCTTTAGTGATTCCTATAACTTTAATATAAATTATAATTTTATTAACAATATATGTTAATTGTGTTGTCGATTGTATTTTGATTAATGTTTAAATTTTAAAATTTTCAGTAACTCCTCGTGTAATACACGGGACTCAAACTAGTATATAAATAATAGGTGTGAATAGGCATGAGAGGTGTGACATGGTCATCACATGCCAGGGAACACAAACACATGGCCAAACTTATAAATGCGCCAATGGGGGCCCATCAATTTCACCTCAGTTCATATTTACTAGTCATATAATTAATTAATTGTTGTTAATTCTGTTTCCTACAAAAGACTCATCTTTGTTGGCAAACTGTGAACTTTCAGATTAGATTAGGAATGTATTTTTAAGTATCTTATAACCATAGGAAAACTACATACGTGAAACATCAAGCATTTCAATACCTTAAAAATTGTTCACTTTTATTTATTTAAATCTTACACACACAATGGTTCAATGAGGAATCACAAAAAAATGGGAAACCGAAGAATAGTGAGTTTCACATGTGAAAAGCTCTTAAAAACTCACTTTCACATGTAAAATTTCATTTTTGCATAATTTTTTTTAGCTTTTGCATATAAATGCATTTAAAAGGCTTTCTAATAAAATGTATGAAACATGATCAAATACATTTTATTCTTAACATGAAAACAGTGAGAACCAATTTGTTGTTATTATTAGGTTTAATTTTGTAGGTGTTTGTTGTTGTATTTTGTTCGTATTTGCTCGTTTTCGATTACGAGACATTATAAGTATTTGCTGATTTATATTTTGTTATTATTAGATTTTTTTTTTCTGTTATAAATATTTGTTGGTATTTGCTGTTATTATTTTGTTCTTGATTTTGATTATTTTGTTGTATTTTTTAGGTTTTTTTCTTTGTTATTATAAATCATTGTTTATGTAGATTGGTATTGTTTCTTACGGTCTCATTTTTTTTATAAATTATTATTATTTCATTACGTTCTCATGTTAAGATTAAAATGCACATGAACCTTCTCCTAAAATATATAATGCAGTAGTTGCAAAGAAGTTTATAAAAACTAAAATTTCATTTTCTGATCTAAGAAAAATATTGGTGTAAAGTTGAGTTAGAGTTTGTATATTAGTTCCAAAGAGTCATTTGTATGAATATTGTATCTGTTGAAATACGTTAAAAGAATTGAAAATAATGGAGTTAATTAAGTAGAAAATATTTACATTTCCCTTTAAACAGGCCGAAAAGAGGGTAAGTTAGAAATTAAAACAACATTGTTATTGAAATGATTAAAGGGTCAAACCTCTAATACTAATATATGTATATGTTTATGTATTAGGTCAAACTAACCCGTATTTATGAAATTGAATCGTATGATAATACGCTGTAAACTTAACATGAAGTATGTTTGATTGTAGGAAGTTAACAAGCCGCAAAATGAATTCGAGACTTACCTAATCCTACGAGCAAAAGTAACTATTACACTGCCCAATTGTGAAACTATATGTGTTTATTTTGTCTATGTTAAGTTCGTTTTATGTCATTGTGGTCAAGGTGAATATCATATGAGATCTTTGAACTTGAATTATTTGTTGATGTGTTGAATCTAGAGGAACACCTCATTTGAGGTTAATGGTTGTAAATAGTATACGATCCAAAGAATTACATTGGTAAACAAGGAGGTCTTTAAAAATAACCACTAAGAGAAATGAGCAAAAGGTAAATCCATAATTGAGGTAAGTCGATACGGGTCACAAACTGTAAGTAATCTGATGGTGAGTCTCAAGACTAGTTTTGTAAGATAAAGTTAGTTCAAAGCATGCAGAGACTGCTAGAACGGTTAAAAGAGTATTTATAATGTATTTACACTGTGTTATATATTTGGGAATGTTTATATTTGATATTGCTTGTTAAAACCATCAAAATAACACCAAAGATCTTATATGGATAAGTGGATATAGATTATACATCAATGATGGTCGTCATACGTCCATTTACATGCTTATAGGCGTACAATACACCGGGTTGCACATATCGTATTTAAGACTTTTTTATGACGAGCTATTTTGGGTATTGAGGTCATACGTTCAGATACTTAATGTGATTCTCACTTAGCTTATGCTAATGATGTTTGTGCATATGCTTTCAGCTAAGACACATATCGATGGTCCATGGTTGGTCTAAACTCAAGTCACAGGAGGCATTCGAACACAAATATCTTTTAGAGTCGGTTTAATCAAGTTGTTTTTGGGTGTTTCAAAAGTAATTAATTATTATCTTTTGTGTAATTAGTAAGTTATCAAATAGGTTTTGAAGAGGTAGGTCCCAGCAGAGCCCAGTTGGACCCGCAAGACTCAACTTAAACAGGGACGTCTGCGCAGAGACCAACTGGATCCGCAGGACCAACCATGCTCAGAGAAGTGACGTCCTTACGCGCAGTATGCAAGCTGGTCCCGCAGGAAATGCCTCCCATGGTGAAGGACTCCGCCTGTTCCCGCAGCCTCGGATACAAGCCATGAGGGAAGGCCACCCGCGCAGCATGGCTACACGCACTAGGTACTTAGCTCTCGTTCAGTGTCACCTGAAGGAATGAGCAAAGCCGGGAGCAATCCCGCACAGAGGCGGGAGGGGGAATACTCCCGCCCAAATAAGCCAGTCTATACTGAAGGACCTTTCACTGTACCTGACGAGGTATGGGCGAAAGATCTGATCAAGGATACGACAGCTCACTGATACAGTATGGCGAGCAGCATGCTCCTGTACTGTATCACTATTAAGCCGCTGCCTACTCACCAACTACTGTCATACCACGTGTGTAGCCGGCAGTTGGTGGAAAGGGAATAGTATACAGCAGGCCTGGTCGCTATCAGCCGCTGCCTACCCACCAACTACCAGCAGGGCACGTGCGTAGGCTACTGTTGATGAACAGGAACACTGTTGCAGCCGGCCATACCTCCTTGGAAACCTACCTTCGGCTATAAATACCCCAAATGGTATGATTATCAAACAACATATCTTATTACATTATCATCATATTATACCTGATATCTGCTCTAGCAATCTCTTAATATACTTTTATATTTAAAGAGCAATCTAGTCTGATTCTCACGCCGGAGGGTGGTCACAAGGAGGAACCCCCCCTTCTCAGTGACGAGCTCACGGTGTCTGTTTTGCAGGTTATCAGAAGAACCATCTTCCAAGGGTCTAACCCCTCGTGGGAAACAGCTATCCAACCCCCAGGTTACCAGTAATCTGCCCGGGGTCCGGTTAGTGTTTCTTCATTGGCGCCATCCGTGCATAAAGCTAGAACTTTATTTTTCTCCAGTTTTTTCAAACTTCTGCAAAGATGGTTAGAGAAATTCCGGTAACCACAACCCCAGCTACTGGGGGAAATACCGGCAACACAGTTTTTACAAACACTACCCCGGCTACCCAAGCCGGGGCAAGTGAAGTAAATTTTACGAACACTACCCCACTTACCAAAGCTGGGGCAAGTGCAGTAAATGATCGCCTACTGGGATCCACTGATACCCAGGTTGAGAAACGAAGACTCCCCCGCCAAACTCTCGATGAAGTTAAGGCATGGGCGGAGGCACGACAAAAGGAATTCCAGGCTGAGTTGGACGAACGCTTGCGTTCCGTGCAACAGGCCGACGAATTCGAATACTGGGAGGATGAATCGGAGGAATCCGACTCCGACGCGAACCCTCGCCATAGGGCAAAAGGGAAGCATAAGGAAACGGAATCCCAACCGAAAAGGCATTTTGGACAAGCCTTCAAACCAAAAAGCACAGGTGGAAGTCCACGAGACTTCTCTAAAACGTTCAGACCAAACGTTGCAAATGCAGGAACGTCCAAATTTGCGAGGGACATTGCTGAAGCAATCGCCCCAAAGAGTGCCAAACAAATGCCCAACATAGGCACATATGACGGTATATCTGATCCAGACGATCATTTGAACAGGTTCATAGCAGGGGCAACCGTCAGCAATTGGACG
Organism: Bidens hawaiensis; assembly: GCF_021521415.1. Classification (NCBI taxonomy): domain Eukaryota; kingdom Viridiplantae; phylum Streptophyta; class Magnoliopsida; order Asterales; family Asteraceae; genus Bidens; species Bidens hawaiensis. Next base: position 772,978 of record NW_027491209.1, on the reverse strand, counting down.
GAACCCACGTGGTGTTACATGTTCCAAATGACGCTGGTTGGGGCTGCTAGAGCATGGTTCGATCGTCTACCGGTCAACCACATCTACGACTGGGCAGACTTCCAACAAAAGTTTAGCCAACACTTCAGCCAGCAACGGAAGTATACCGAGGAGCAATGGACAATCCTCAAATGCATACGAGAGGAAGACGAATCTCTGCCAAACTTCATCACTCGCTTCAACTCAAAGAAGCTAAGTTTGGGCAATATCAGTGAAGATCTTGTTCGCGCTGCCTTCATCCAGGGCGCACATGACCCAGAGCTCATCCGCACCCTAACGGGTAAAGATGGCATGCCATCCACATGGGATGGCATCATGACAGCAGCAAAACGCTATGCGGAAACAGAGAAGCAACTGGGTAGAGATCTCCCACAGAGCACAAACCTCTACACCCAGAGGACGAGAGAAGACAACGTCCTCACCGCCCGATTAAATAAAAAACGAAAGCTAGGCATCTGGCAGTCAAGGGTAAACTTTGACACCTCATCCGGCTTGCAAAATCGGTTGGGCGGAAGGGATAATGTACAGTCGCACCGGAACTCCAGATGGACGCCACTCACCAAAAGCGTCACTGAGATATTCGCCACTGAAGGGCTCCCATGGCCAAAACCGCCAATAATCCGACATCGTCACGATGCAGATCGGAGCAAATACTGTGACTTTCACAAGACAAAGGGCCACAACACTGAAGAATGCATAGATGTAAAAGATATGGTCGAAGCATTTGTCAGAGATGGGACGCTCGCGCACCTCGTGGCGTAATAAAGGCTGAGCAGGCGGGTGCGTATAGAACCCCAGCTGGGGAAAACACGAATCAATTCCAGCTTCAAAATCGAGACTACATGCTGCGTAAAGAACGAGATCCCGAACCAGGTGCGTATCGGCTCGATGGCACTCCCATCCCAACAAGGAAGGGAGCTCATTTACACATTTTGCATGTAAATCAATTCCAATTTGTAAAGAAAAGGCCAAGAGCCACTTCTAATGGAAATGATTCTCTTAAGAATATCGAAGCTGATGATTTTACATTTAATACTTTTCTGGACACTAATATGCCGGTTTTCACCGCATAATTACGTGAAGTCATTGCATGGGAAGGCGGTCCTACCCGCACGAACCCAATAACGTGACAAACCTTCACGCAGGTCAGATAAGGGTAAAGTTTTGCCATCCTACTAAGTGCAAGTGACGGTTCTACCCGCACAATCACGAAAGAGGAAGCAAAACTTCACACCTATTATCAACCACGTTCAAAGGTTAACTTATCCTCAAAAGGCAAAGAAAACCTACACGCAGGTCAGATAAGGGTAAAGTTTTGCCATCCTACTAAGTGCAAGTGACGGTTCTACCCGCACAATCACGAAAGAGGAAGCAAAACTTCACACCTATTATCAACCACGTTCAAAGGTTAACTTATCCTCAATAGGCAAAGAAAACCTACACGCAGGTCAGATAAGGGTAAAGTTTTGCCATCCTAAGTGCAAGTGACGGTTCTACCCGCACAATCACGAAAGAGGAAGCAAAACTTCACACCTATTATCAACCACGTTCAAAGGTTAACTTATCCTCAAAAGGCAAAGAAAACCTACACGCAGGTCAGATAAGGGTAAAGTTTTGCCATCCTACTAAGTGCAAGTGACGGTTCTACCCGCACAATCACGAAAGAGGAAGCAAAACTTCACACCTATTATCAACCACGTTCAAAGGTTAACTTATCCTCAAAAGGCAAAGAAAACCTACACGCAGGTCAGATAAGGGTAAAGTTTTGCCATCCTACTAAGTGCAAGTGACGGTTCTACCCGCACAATCACGAAAGAGGAAGCAAAACTTCACACCTATTATCAACCACGTTCAAAGGTTAACTTATCCTCAAAAGGCAAAGAAAACCTACACGCAGGTCAGATAAGGGTAAAGTTTTGCCATCCTACTAAGTGCAAGTGACGGTTCTACCCGCACAATCACGAAAGAGGAAGCAAAACTTCACACCTATTATCAACCACGTTCAAAGGTTAACTTATCCTCAAAAGGCAAAGAAAACCAACACGCAGGTCAGATAAGGGTAAAGTTTTGCCATCCTACTAAGTGCAAGTGACGGTTCTACCCGCACAATCACGAAGGAGGAAGCGAAACTTTAACCCACTATCAACCACGTTCAAAGGTTCTTATTCTAAACACTTGGAAAATTGCTAATTTAAACTAAGTATGCAAGTCATAAGTTTATAAAGCAAGGAACCCAAAGAAGGAAATAACAATCTTATACGCAAAAAGATTAATATTTCAAGAATATATTACAAGAATGGCCGGGTAACTACCCGCCTAAAGGAAAATAAAAAACTATACAAGTCTTAGCAATGGGAAGGGATCTTCAGGATCAAGCCTCAGGGCCGCTACCACTTGGACCCGCTCCGTCAGAACGGGGTGGTTCGAGGAACGCTTTGAGGACAGCTAACCCATCATCGGCAGCAGCTACTTCGTCCACCTTCTCCACCACTGGATGCGGGAAGGCGGCGTATTGGTTCAATGCTTGGTCATAAATGGCTTCAGTATCCACATTGAACAAAGGGAAGTTGGAAGGCGGGACGCCTTTCTCAACAAACCCTAGACCAAGCATGAAGCCGGCCTTTTCCCCATCATCATGAGAAGCGTTGAGGGCTGCGGTCATAGCATCATCGTAAGAGGTCTCTGAAAAGACCCGACGCACAACCTACAAAGAAAACACAAGTATTAGAACCTTTTCTTACAAAAGAAATGCGTGAAGATAAATCTAAACATACCTGAGGCAACGCTTCTCGAAGTAGCCATTGGAGGGTAGCTTGCACTTCGTCACGGGCGCGTTCGGCTTCGCTTTGGTTCAGATTGGCAAGTAATACTTCCTTTGCGGCAGCCTCTTCGACGCCCTTAAGCTTCCGCTCGGTTTGGTCAAGCACCCCCCTCTGGTCAAGAATCTCTTGCAGCTTCTTGGCATCTTCCATTGCCAAGGCGTCATGAGCATGCTGAAGAGCCTTTAATTTGCATTTAACCTGCTCATTCTCCACACGCAAAGGCTCAGCAACGGCTTCAGCCTTGGCAGCCCTCTCGGTTGCGTTTCGCGCAGTCTCCCTGGCCAACCGAAGCTGTTCATTCACAGCTTGGGCGGCCTTGGAGCGGGCCTCGAGTCGCGCCTGAACTTCAACCTCGAGGGCCTTGAAGGCCTTCTCCTTGTCGGCGGCAGCTGCCGCCAGCTGTTGGTTCTCCTCCCGAAGAGCACGCGCCTCAGATATGTCCTTGGCGTGAGCTGCTTTCAACTTGTCGTTTTCACGACAAAGCAGCTCGACGCGCGGCTGCATCCGGGCCTGGAGAACCCGAAGCTCATTAGTTAGCCTACCCTGCTGGTAGCTAACCATGGCTTCCCCCAACGCGCCCGGGGGAGCAGCGTGGCGAGCCCAGTCCACGCACTCCACGGGTGTGCGAAGGGTTGTTCCTCGGCGTATGTTCCATCGAGGAACATACACTTCATTGGAATCCGACACTGCAAAAGAAACAAAAGCAGTAAGGAAAAGATGATGAAAAACATAAGGGAAAAAGAAAGGAACCCTACGCACCTGTAGGGTCAATGACAGGCCGGTAGCCGCCAAACCCATCACCTGAACCTAAAGGAAATCCATCCAACAGGTCAGGCAGACGGGAAGGTGGCAAAGATCGGCGTGAAGCCCTGCGCGTACCTGATGGTCCGGCCATTGGTGCCGGTGGCGCGGGCATGGTGGCAGCCGCCGTGGTCGCCGACGTTGTCTCCGCCGCGGTCGCCGCCTCCTTAAAAGCAGCAGTAACCGCCGGTTCCGTGAAGGATGCTGTAAAAATCGCACTCACGGCCGGCGGTGAAGTCATCTCGGCCGGAACAGTTGGTTCGACGGAGCGACCAACTGGACCAGCGGATGTAAGCGCAGGCGACTGGGTCGACGCCTCAGGAAGGCTGACCGAGCCTACCATCATTGGCGAGGAAGTACTCCCCTGCGTTTCACCCAGGATTGCGTCAACATCCACGCCTGCACAAAGAAAGTGTTAAAAAGAAAATTATTGACAAATCTACAAAGGCATTATGATTATACTTACGGGTTTTCTTGACCCTGAACGTACGGACGGGCGGGGAGGAACCCGATGGAGCCGGCCTCTTGGTACCGGTCACCGTCGTCTTCGTTGGTTCTCCGGAGGTAACGGTCGTAGCCTCCGGAGCAGTGGTCTTCTCACCACCGGGCTTCCCCGCCACCTCTTCACTATCTGACTCCGTGTCAGATAGAACCACTGGATCAGCTGTGGCCTTCTCCTTCCCCTTCACGCCGGCAGCAGTCTTTTTCTTCCGCACCAACGGAGGACCTTCTGCGGATTCCTCAGAAGAAGAAATGTCAAGAACTCCAGCAGCAGGCACAGCATTGAGGGGTTCAGGGTAGAAGATAGGCTTACCAGGCCGTCGGTGGCTCAGGATCTCTTGACCCGGCGGGTAAACCTCCACGAACCGACTCGCAGTTTGCTCTAGGATGGGCAACTCGTTCTCGTCCAGAGCACGAGTACCCATCCGTGCGGGACCATCTTCCTCCCGCGGATTCAGGAGCGACTGTAGGTCGTTCCCCTCTGAAATAAACAGGAAAGTTAGAAAAAAGTCAAAATCAACAAAAAGAAACAAGACATACCATAAGGGACAGAGTTCGAACCATATTCAAGGACAATCGGAACCTTCTGCGCATTCGCCGCCTTCCACACTCGGCTCATCCCCAGCATTACCATCGCTGACTCCGGAAAACGGAAAACCGGGGATTGGACCCGGGATATCTTCGAGAACCATTCCGCCTCCTCGTAGTTGAGGGCGTGAAGGCTCTGAAGTGCCTGGCCGTTCTTGAACTTCATGGCAATGGGGATGGCGCGAGCGGATATGAAGAAGAACTCTCTTCTCCACGAGCGAAGACTCCGCTCGGTGGTACAAATCTTTAAACCCTTAATCCGGGTTGTAAGACTGTACCACCCCTGGATGCACCTCCAAGTGTAGAAGGTCATCAGGCGGTCCACATAGGGCTCGATGCCCAGAATCCGGCACACCCACTCAAAATGACGAATCTTGGCGATCGCCATGGGGTGCAGCTCGGTCAAATGAACGCTGTGCCTCTCAAGGACACGGTACACAAACTTTGTCAACGGGAACCTAAGGTTCCCGTAGACAAAGAATGCAGCATAAACCCCGATCTTGCCACTAGGGGCATCGTACACAGTATGGTGGGGTTCAGGAAACTCAGGCTCGAGAGACTCGAGCATGAACTTCCTGACGATATACTGGTACAGATCGACAGGAAGAGAACACTGGCACTCGCCAGCAGTCTTCTGATCGTCGGCATCATGAGAAGACATTTTTGCAGAAAGAGAAGTGATTTCGGGAAAATGCTTGCCTGAAAAAGGGGAGTATTTGCCGGAAATCACTAAGAAGAAGAAGAAGAAAGGTGAAAGTGTGAATTACAAATAACCCTCTTCCCCTTTATATAGTAATCGCAATTAATGCGGTGAATTTAATGCGGAGGAGAGAGAAATCAAAGGTGCAATGAAACTATGACACGTGGCAAAAAGCAGGCTGGCAACAGCTGTTGAAAGGACGTGTGCCAGTAATTTCGCGGCCACGCGCCCGAAAAATCACGCCCACGCGCCTGAAAAAGCGACTGGAATGACCATGTTCTGTCACGTCACCATAACTTCCTGCACGTCCTGACAGTCAGAAGAAACCGTCGCACGACGTTTCAGAGGTTTGGACTGTTCTTATCTTTCCACCAACTCTTCGAATTTCAAAATTCAAAATTTAAAAAATATTAAAAAAAAAAAGTAAGCGGGAAAATACCCCTTACCCCTTGGCAAACAAGTAACCGTTAGACGGATGCGGGTACAGTGTAAAGGCAAAACCCTTCACATACCTAGCACCCGCAGGGAATTGAAGCCAAGTAAACCGTGGCGAACAAGTAACCGTTAGACGGATGCGGGTACAGTGTAAAGGCAAAACCCTTCACATACCTAGCACCCGCAGGGAATTGAAGCCAAGTAAACCTTGGCAAACAAGTAACCGTTAGACGGATGCGGGTACAGTGTAAAGGCAAAACCCTTCACATACCTAGCACCCGCAGGGAATTGAAGCCAAGTAAACCTTGGCAAAGTAACCGTTAGACGGATGCGGGTACAGTGTAAAGGCAAAACCCTTCACATACCTAGCACCCGCAGGGAATTGAAGCTAAGTAAACCTTGGCAAAGTAACCGTTAGACGGATGCGGGTACAGTGTAAAGGCAAAACCCTTCACATACCTAGCACCCGCAGGGAATTGAAGCCAAGTAAACCTTGGCAAACAAGTAACCGTTAGACGGATGCGGGTACAGTGTAAAGGCAAAACCCTTCACATACCTAGCACCCGCAGGGAATTGAAGCCAAGTAAACCTTGGAAGTAAAGTAACCGTAAGACGAGCGCTGGTACAGTGTTAAGGCAAAACCCTTCACATACCTAGCGCTCCGCTGGGAATTGAAACCAGGAAGGATCTTCTGGGCAATGCTTGCGGAAACGGAAATAACATCCCCGCATAGCGGGAACGTTGAGAACTACGTTGTTTGAAGCGCCAGGATGGAATTGGTGGTTTTAACATAATTGATCACTATGTTCAAAACTACCAAAACCTCATGGAGAATCCACACAACTGGGACTCAATGCTCCTGACTTGCGAGGAGGTTACAGACCTACCCGCATCATACCCAAAGACCAAGCAGGAAACTCGGGCATTTCTGCAAGTGACAAGGACTTCCCATGGAAAACCTTACAAAACCCTTTTCAAAACCCTTTGCTTAAGTCCAAAAGTTCACCTCACTTTATTAAACACGCATGAGAAGAACATTGGACTGGGGGGACTTGAAGAGGTAGGTCCCAGCAGAGCCCAGTTGGACCCGCAAGACTCAACTTAAACAGGGACGTCTGCGCAGAGACCAACTGGATCCGCAGGACCAACCATGCTCAGAGAAGTGACGTCCTTACGCGCAGTATGCAAGCTGGTCCCGCAGGAAATGCCTCCCATGGTGAAGGACTCCGCCTGTTCCCGCAGCCTCGGATACAAGCCATGAGGGAAGGCCACCCGCGCAGCATGGCTACACGCACTAGGTACTTAGCTCTCGCAGTGTCACCTGAAGGAATGAGCAAAGCCGGGAGCAATCCCGCACAGAGGCGGGAGGGGGAATACTCCCGCCCAAATAAGCCAGTCTATACTGAAGGACCTTTCACTGTACCTGACGAGGTATGGGCGAAAGATCTGATCAAGGATACGACAGCTCACTGATACAGTATGGCGAGCAGCATGCTCCTGTACTGTATCACTATTAAGCCGCTGCCTACTCACCAACTACTGTCATACCACGTGTGTAGCCGGCAGTTGGTGGAAAGGGAATAGTATACAGCAGGCCTGGTCGCTATCAGCCGCTGCCTACCCACCAACTACCAGCAGGGCACGTGCGTAGGCTACTGTTGATGAACAGGAACACTGTTGCAGCCGGCCATACCTCCTTGGAAACCTACCTTCGGCTATAAATACCCCAAATGGTATGATTATCAAACAACATATCTTATTACATTATCATCATATTATACCTGATATCTGCTCTAGCAATCTCTTAATATACTTTTATATTTAAAGAGCAATCTAGTCTGATTCTCACGCCGGAGGGTGGTCACAAGGAGGAACCCCCCCCTTCTCAGTGACGAGCTCACGGTGTCTGTTTTGCAGGTTATCAGAAGAACCATCTTCCAAGGGTCTAACCCCTCGTGGGAAACAGCTATCCAACCCCCAGGTTACCAGTAATCTGCCCGGGGTCCGGTTAGTGTTTCTTCAGGTGTTTCAAAAGTAATTAATTATTATCTTTTGTGTAATTAGTAAGTTATCAAATAGGTTTTTGATTGACACAATTGAATGACAATATACACATCTTTTAGGAAAAGAAGAAAAAAAATAGACCATTTTTTTGCATAAAAGTCGTCTTATTGAGTTCAAAAAGTGGGTGTTGCATACTGTAGTTACCTTTTACACAAATTATTTAATGTTGTGTTTAATCCAGTAAAATGATACATTAACCTTTTAGGTTTAAGTCATTGTTATAATAGATTTTGAAACACGAAAATAACAATGTGTGTAACCAGTTACATCGATGCACCAAGCCTCTTAATGTGTGTACTTGTATCGGATATAATGGTGTAATTACTTGTGACGTATGTGTATATCAAATACACAGTGTTTAGGACCGCTCGTATTACTAATTTAATGAAGACAAAGAACATAGCAAAATTGTAAAAAATAGGGCGTTGAAAATGATTGAGAAACATTTTAGCTCACACCAATACGATTATGCATCTAACTTTGCAGCGTGTGTCTAATTAAATTTAATGCTTGAAAGAACCATATGATTAATCAACACATCTACCCTGACCTAAAACACACTTCTTTAAAGCTTACACCACGATTACACATCTAACTTTGCAACGTATGTCCAATTTGACAAAATTTAATGCATGAACGAAACGTATGATTAATCAATACATCTACCATGTCCTAAAACACCCTTCTTTTTTTGAATGGCAAAAGTCACTCCTAGTCTAGTATCACACCAATAAATACAAATTACACCCTTGCTCAGGTTCGAACCAGAAACTTTTTCTTTTAAGACAGCCACAAGTGTCTTTACCAAGTGAATTAGCCTTCCATTAACCCCTACAACTAGAGGTGCACAAAAAAACCGGTTCCGGACCCGACCCGGCGGTTCCTACCCGGAAACGGACCCGACCCTACCCTACCCTACCCGCGGACATGGACCAGGTTTTGGTTTTCCCCCGAGAACTGTACCCGAACCGGAACCGACCCGTACCCGGTGGAACTGGTTGCGCCAATACCCGGTCAAAACCCGACCCTACCCTACCCGAAACCCGAAAAAAACCCGATGAAACCAGTCAAAACACGGTCAAATACCCGACTATACCCGGAACCGGTTTTGACTTTTGTTGACCATACCCGATTCCGGTTCATGAGAATACCCGATTTTGTGCACCTCTACCTACAACACACTTGTTACATCCTGATCCTTGTACACTAAGCAATCACATCTTGGTTTTCTCAATATATAAATCTAGCATGCAGTTGTCAGTTATATTGATTAAGAAGGTAATAAATAAGTCTCGTCCATTGGTAAAATGCTCACCTGAACCAACCAACTAGGCATCGCAATTGTTTAGCCATGCAACTTTTACCGCATAGCTCTTAGAACTTTTTGGGTTTATTTGTTAACTTGCAGTAAACCAACAAACAATAAAACCCCTTGAACATTCAGACATAGAACAAGATCCAAACAACCAAAAAGAACATTACAACTGCAAGTTCCAGGTTCCAGCAGCCAAAAGACAGGGAATCCATAGACATGAAAATAAATAAATAATAATAATAATAATAATAATAATCAAACCAACAAATGTCATCCATCACACAGATATAGTTAAACATGCAGCAACATGCCAACAGTAACCAAACCAAATCATAAGCTAGCATTAGCAAACCATTTACAACTCCCAACCAAAAACCTTAAGCTGGTACACTTGCTTAAGTGGTTAATAAGACCAACTACTCGGGAAAGAAATCAACACCCGAATACGAGGTTAATAGAAAGCCGCCTCTAAACCCTATAGGTATATATGTCTACCTTAAAATATCATCAAACTTCTTAGAACACAAACTACAAACATCAGTACCTAAAAACCCTAAAATATATGTCATATATATGTATATATGCATTTGAAACATCACAGATCAGAACTTTCACCCTTCAACTTGACCCTTCAACTTTTGGCTCACCAACTTATCATTATGTTTGAGTCCGCCCCCCTATTCAAGGAACCGTATAAATCAAGTTAAAAAAATACAAATAATTATTCAACAAATTATATTAAAATATGTTTTACCAGAGTATTTTCAACAGCATTTTCAGTAGTAACAGACGCTACTTCTCGAACAGTGATGATCTTGTCTATGTATACAGTCGTCTCCTTGGTTCCACTCGATCCATTTCCATTCTCCACATCATTCAATAGCGAAGATAAACCACTGCATAAAAATGATTATAACATTATAACTCCACAAAAACACATAAAACTACATATAAAAACAAGGAATAGATTTGCTGTACCGAGGGCTAATCGTTTCGTCCTTCTGCTGCTTTCTTTTCTTGTTATGAGTTTGTTCCAACAAACTACTAGCACATCTTTTGAGCCACCCGAAAGGGGTGGTTACAGGAGGGGACCCACCATTACTCGTTTCAATTTTAGTAGAAGCGTCCGTTTTATCATGATCCGAAGCCCGATTCTTCACAACATATCTTTTTGAATGTTTATTATTATTATTTGGATTGCTTTCTTCAATCTTGTTTGCAGCAACACGATACGGCACAACTTTCACATCTTCTAATTTCTTCAGCTCTTCAATCTGACCAGTAATCTCTTCTCGATCACCGTGCAAAAGTTGTCTCAGTTTCTCTAATTTTTCCCTTTGAACTTTAAGTTCTTGAATTGAATTGTTTAATTCTGCCCATTCTTTGTCGCGCCTTTCATGGTCGATAATAATTTCTTTTCTCTCAAGTTCGAGTCTTTGCATCTCGAATTTAACCTGTTCGGCTTCTTTTGCAGCTATTTCTTTCAAAGATGAAATATATTCAAGTTCTTTCTTTTTTTCTTCCTCGAAAGCTCTCTCTTTCTCTTTTAAATATAATTCCATTTCTTCACGTTTTTTCTCAATACAATTCTCACTCTCCTTTTTCTGCAACTCAATATCCATCACGAAATCGGTTCTTTCTTTTTGAATTTTACTGAACCATTCAGAGCGTTCTTGTTCGAATTTTCTCATGAAGGTTTCGCGGTCGCGTGAAAGTGATTCAACGTCTTTTTTATATTGTTCACGGAATAGATCTTTTTCGAGCTTTAAAACATCACGTTCGTCTTTTAAAAACTTTGAAATCACGACTCGTTCCTCTGCAATACGCTCAGCTTCTAGTCTTAGTTCCTCCCGTTTTTCATCAATCGTTTCCCACTCGGCTTCGAATTCAGCTTTTGTTGTTTTCAACCGGTCCGCTTCAACTTCAAGTTCGTGTTTTTGAGCTCTTATTAAATCAATTTCTTCTTTCAATTTGCGTTCCAAAATCATTAACTCGTTTGTTTCACGTCTCATAGCCACCACTTTCTCCTCTGCATGAGAAATCTCTTTTCTTTTTTCATCCAATAATTTCAGCGACTCTTGAATCTCGGTATTCATCTTATTCATCTTTTCCTTTTCTATTTGTATTATAGTTTTCTGTACTTCAACCTCGTTTTCTGCTAAAATTACACTTTTCTCCTTCTCCTCCACAGCATTCAGTTTTTCTAAAAGATCATTTTCTTTATCACTTACGGCACTTGCCTTGACCTCCAAGTCATGTTCTTTTTCTGATATTATATCCTCACACTGACTCAGCTCCACTTCCCTTAACTCGGCAGCCCGCCTTTTGCTCTCAATCTTGTCCTCCATTTGTTTGAGCTTTGTTTCCAACTCAGCATCAAACTGAGAGCCTCTTTCTTTCATAGCAGCTTCATGATTAGCCAACACCTCTTTAATTCGGTCCTGTAAAATTATAAAAGTATATTCATATATCTGATATCAAACATAATGATATATCAAATAGAGTAATCATGTCTCGACTCACAGATTCCTTGCTAGCAATTTCCTCTTGCTGCTTACACAACTCTTCATACTTCTTTTTCAACTCATTTTCTTTCCTAGTGATATCCTGAAAACACTCAAAACATATTTTTTTAGTAAATATGTTTGATATTAAGTTGTTAACTAAAACTAATAATAATATTATTAAAGAATATGATAAAGAACCTCTTCTCTTGCATCCAAGGAAGCTGCTTTTAACTCCAAATTGAATTTTTCGTCTTTAAGGGCTTTAGACTCCTCTTCAAGGTTTAATCTTGAAGCTTGCAGCTCTTTTTCAAGACGACTTATTTCTTGAGTCCTGCTTAAAATGTAATCCTCACGTTGATTTAACAAAGCTTGACCATCAAGTAATCTTTCTTGCGACTGTTGAAGAGACTTTTTCCTTTCAGATAAAGATTGTCTTTCAAGAAGAATTTCTTTTTCTTTTGCATCACACCTAACATATTAACAAAAGTCATCAATGTAACGAAACGAATATAAATCAATCTATATGAAGTAACCACTTTCATTGCAAATATTTAGCCATCAATGCAAACAATTAGAGATTCTAATGATATAACATAATAAACAGTAAAGATTGGTGAAAAAACATACTCAGATTTGAATGAATTTATCTGTCTTCTGAGATCATCCTCACGTGCTTCAACTTCGTGCAATTTTCTTTCAGCAGCACGACGAGACCTACTAGCTTCTGCTTCCAAAGATTCAGCGGCTTGCATTTTAGATTTGGCTTCAGTCATCCTCTTTACAGCCTCATCCATCATTGTTCGTGTATCAGCTAATTTAGCCTCAGCTGCAACCTTTGCTTCTGCACATTCAGCACGCATCTCGTGCAAAGCCTTCTCAATCTACAAATATGAAATTTATTAAAGACCGTATTAAAAAGAATATTATCAAGAAAATATGTTCTTACATTGGAAACACATTCTTTTTCGATTCCAAGAGCCTTCTTGAGTTTCTCTTCCCTAGCCTTCGCTTCCGCTAAAGCCGACATATGCGCAGACTGCTCGCGTCTCAGCGTCAACTCAGCCATCTCCGCAGAGAATTTCATCTGCTCGTAATTGGCGACCCACTCTTTCTTTTCGATAATCAAAATCCCCATTTGGTTTTGAAGATTGTAAATCTATACATTAAACCCACAAATCAATATTACATATTAAAACATTCATACCATATAAACAGAAAATGAACAGACAAATCAATGAACCCTTCAATTTCCCTCAAGGGTTTGAACAAGAATTTAAAAATAGTTAATACTCATTAATGTAATCCATCCATAAACAGAAAAAATTAAATTTCAAAAATGAAAACCCTAATTATTAAAATATATTATAAAAGCGTATAAATGAAATCAAGAAGATAAAGAACCTCAGCTTCAAGTTTAGCAATATGGGCGATGAGTGAGCCCTTATCCCTTCGTTTAATCGAGTCTTCATCGAAGCCTGCTTCACGAAGACGCTGCCAGATGGTTACATCGCTTAAAGGGCTTTTGAAACTCAAAACCCTAGATGGGTTATTGGTTGTTGTTGATGAAGGAGTAGATGTGAATCGTCCTGATTGAGGACTAGCCATGGATGGCAAATGAATGTTTGAATGTAGAATGAGATCGATTCGATTGATTGAATCTTTGTGGGTTTTGATTTTGATTTTGATTTTGAATTTGGGGATGATGGCTTTACTCTTTTAGCTCACAGCTGGGTTATATTATTATTATTATTATTATTATTCATCGGCGCTTTTTATTTTATGTTTTTTTTTTATTTTGAGAGAAATATAAAGCATTCATTGCGGGTGACGTCAGCGGAAAGTACCGTTTTCTTTTTTGTTTTCGGGTCCGGACAATTCCGAATAATAATGAATTGATAATCATAATATTTTGTTTTAAAATGTGAAAACAAAAAAAAGTGGTGGTTAGAAAAAGAAGTTGGTTGTGACTCAATGGTAGAGTATTCATTTTACAAGTGAGAGGTAAGGATCAAATTTCACTATCATCAACTTATACGGGAGATATGAGGGATGACTCTGGCTTGCCAGGGTTCGAGTCCTGATCTCACCTGGTTTTACCGGCTCCTCGTTGTCATGCCGTTTGGCGGGCGTGGGGGTCGGGTTTTATCCGGTGAATCCCTCAACAGGTGAACCGCTAGGGGCTTCGTCCGTTCAGACTAATGGCCGGCTCGGGCTACCTTTAGCCAATGGGGGTGCGTACGGGGTACCCGTCGTAAATGGACAAATAATAACTCGTATATAGAACATAAAAACTGCTCAAAGTTATTTATATAATGGATCACGAAGCCAAACTCAATTAACATTCTTAAACATAACTTCAAAATAAAAACTAAATATGAATGATGCGTAATCGGATGGGTGATAGTTATATAGATGATGCTTTCATTTGATATATTGAAAATTAGTTATTTTTTAAAGTCACGGTTTATGAATCGTTTCAAAACACGAAAACATGTATGGAACAATTATAATATGTTATATATATATATATATATATATATATATATATATATATATATATATATATTATTTAATATGACTTTGTATTTTATTAAATGTTGACGATATACTTTTGTTATAACAATGATATTGCATTTTATTTATCTGATCGAATGATTGACCCGACCCGATACATCCATGTCCGAAAACTTTGACGCCTGAAGAAAATCAAGCACCGAAAATTTCCGAACCCATAGGATAAAATTTCTGGCTCTGCCACTGAACTCATCCCTCCGTGTAAGTATGGATATGCTTGAAAAACTACTTGTACGATGTGGAATGAATAAACCATACTTCACCTCTTGAAGGTGAACTTAGGAGGTTGAACTTGAAATACAAAGGAAAAAAGTAGTAGTTGCATTTTCAGTCCAAAACAAAGATGAAGATCTATGCAAGGAAACTCGCTTTCGAAGATCTCTGCAACAATGTTGAAGACAACTTAACTCCAAACAAAGATGAAGATCTCACTTACAAAAGTTTGTTTTCAGTGTTTTAAGCATAAGAATGTATACGATTTTCTTTTTTCCTAATTTCAAAAAAAATATAAAATACCGCTTTAAAAACCGGTTTCAAACAATCCGGTTTTTAATCAAACCTATCTAAACCGGTTTATATAATTTGAATTAGGCAAAACAAAGTCCCAAACCGGACCTCAATCTTGGTCTCAGTCTTTATCCAACTGGGCCTACTGCTGCTTACATCACGTCAATTTCTACGTCTAAGACCGGCCCAGAAGAGGTATTGGTCTAGTGACCATTTAAAGCCTGGGTTAGCCTATTTTTATAGTGGGGTACTTAAAAGTTAAAACTAGATTATAAGGGAAAAAGGTTGTATTATCGGAAGAGGTCTCATTTTTATTTTACTATTTCAAATTTCAATAAATTACTTTTAAAATTCAACAAGTTATGGATAAACTTTTCTAAACCATGAGAAAAATGTTATTTAAAAAAAAAAAAACTCATGGTAAAAAGCAACTTACCTCACTCTAGGACTCAACCGCTAGAGGAACTCAAATTACCCATCTCTAATATGAAATGCAATTTTGATAAAGGTTAATAGAATCATACGCTAATTTACAATAAATAAATAACTCATTATATTTTTATAACTAAAAATTAACATGACATCTATTTCTTTTCTTTTCTAGAATCAAAGAAGTGGTTAATTGTAAGTCTAGAAAGACCCACAACATGTATACACTTGGAACAAAAAGGAAACGTGTCTTCACATGCCTGTACAAGGAAACAATTTCATATACATACAAATCACATGTTGTCGATTTTAGTAGACCTGTGTTCCAAAAGACTAACAAAGTGCCGGTATTTACATATTACAATATTTATGCACCATATACAGGTTTATTATGTGGCTTTCAATATATTGTTGGTTCTGAAACAAGACACGTCATATTCAATATCTAAAGTGCGTACACTTGATCAACTAATGATCAAACGTTATTAAACACTAAAACAAGAGTCGTGTTAGGACTTCTAGACGAACTCGTATGCACCACAAACATCAAAGGATCTTTACATGTCAAAAGCTGCTTTCTTAGTTGCGTAATAATCATCAATCCATCCTTTGATAATCTTCACCTCGGACTCCCTTTGCGCCACCAGCCAATCAGGATCATCAGTCCTAGCCGCTCTCAGATCCAAATGATGCGCACCTGAAACTCTAATGTATCATCCTCTTTGACCAAAACAAGTCAAAGTGTCAAACCATACCAAACCAATCGGTTATATTATTACCTTCTTCCGTCACAAGAGCCACTATACTGTCTGATATATTCTCCACAACACTACACAACACACAAATTTATTTGGTAGTTTGTCACAAACTAACGAATGGTGGTTAAAGAAGATACTTAGTTACTTACCCCCCGCCACTCCAAGGATCTAGGCGACCGTTTGAAAAAATAATATTGCTTCCAAATTTTTTAAAAACATCCTTGTAATCCTACAAACAAATAAATCCAAACTCATTCAAGCATATTCATATATGTTTTCAAATAATTAAAAATAAGACCCAAATTCTTACATGTCCACCGAATTCGGTAGTTATCCAAGTGGGCCTCGGTTTCACACCGAATTCATTCACACACTCCTCTGCGTAAGACGTGTAATTATACGTCCATTCTGGAAACATGCTAGAATCCTTGTCACTAGACATTGGCATAATCATTTCAGTGCACGCCTGCAACGGGTAACACAAAACATAACCGAATATTAATTAATTTAGTAACATTTCGTTCTATAATAATTAATAGTTAATAATTAATAAAACACGCTTACTTGCCAATCCCAACCACCCATGCCATGCGGGTCATCATCCAAATCAAAGCACTTGGATTCTCCAGTGTAATTATAATACACATTTACACCTTTAAAGATTCGGTCTAAAACATTAGCCCCGTTAGCAGAATCGTCTATCACTTTGCATACCTGTCAGATGAACACTTTATTTTCAAAAAAATTATAAATACAGTAAATTTTAACATAACTCTAAATAATTAATTATTAACCTCTTTAATTGGATATGCAGGCAATGGCATTAGGAAATCTGCGGGGTATGGGTAGTCTACCATTGCTAAATTACTATACGCTGAGTCCAACCAGTTAATAAGATCATTACTGCTCTTTAGTTCCCTGTCATTAATATTTTAAACTAATAAACACGAACCATATCATGAAAGCACATTGTAACTGACTAACAATAACTAACTAACTAACTAACTAACCCGCATAAGTGGAAAGTCTTGGCAAGATGATGAAGACCGTTCACTTTGCGACTCAAGGAAGTTATCACATCCCACGATTTCTTTATGGTGTCGAAACAACTTGTGCTTTCGCGCTATGGTAAAATAATAAAAACAAAAGGTAAACTTAACTAATATGCAACTGCATAAGTGAAAATAAGTATGCACAAACTTTGAAATCATTGGAAACAATATTGTAAAATGTTTCAGGTGGCACGAGATCTTCAAATTGAAGAACTGGTGCCGATGCAGCCAGTGCGCCTATTGCAATATGAGGATACTTTAGCCTCATCCATGCTGCCAACACTACAAACATCATATGATAAAACATTAATTAAAACTAAGCTGATTTTTATAACCAATTTGTCGAAAAATACTTAAAATTCTTACTTCCACCATATGATCCACCAAATAAGATTACAGGGGAAGCTTCTGAAGACAAATTTCGTTTCAAGTCGGTTATCAGAACCGCAAAATCTGCAAGTGCTTGTGTTGATGTTAGATGAGCTAAAGTGGAAATGTTTTTATATGCTTCGTCCTTGCTCCCGTACGGCATTGATTCACCATAATATCGATGCTGCAATCAGATACCTTTCCCAGTTAAACTACATCAAGCAGTGTTGTAAAAATCGTGATTAGGTGCCGATTAATCGAAAATAAGAGGGATACTGATTTGATTTCACCTAATCAGCCCCTAAAACCGGTACCAGTCAAAATTTGAAAATTATACTTATTTTGAAAAATTATATAGAAAAATTTGTATTATGATCACTGCTCAATTGTGGTTAATTATATATAGTGTTATGAACAAACACAAACAGATTTAATGTATTAAGCGTACAAGTAACAGAAATGGTTATGTTATCACTAGGGGTGCAAACGAGCTGAGTTGCTCGCGAGTTACTCGAGATCGGATCGTTAAAAAGCTCGATCGAGCGGAGCTAAATCGAGCCCGAGCCCGAGCTTCACTTATCGAGCTCGAGGCTAAACGAGCCTGCCATTTATATAGTTTTTTAAAATACATATTTAAGAAAATATATATAATGTTATGAGAAAATAAATAAACATAACTAAATAATATATGTTATTTTATACACAAAATGTTGTAATAGAACAAATATAACAAAACAATTATAATTATATAAAAAATAATTAATAAATAGTAAACGAGTCGAGCTCGAGCTTTGAAAATAGAGCTCGAAACGAGTCGAACTCGAGCTCAAGCTTTGTATAAGTTAAACGAGCCAAGCCAGCTCGTTTGCACCACTTATCACCAGAGTTGTTATTATTAATTTACAGTTTTTAAACTGTAGTAATTATTATTAGTTTATTCATTTTCTTATAGCGTAATTACTTTAGTTTAGAACCGTGCTAAACTAGTAACAAATCCAACTGTGAATTAATAATAGTTACTCAAGTTAAATGTACGGTTAATAGGTTAATTTCATTTGCACCGGACCCTAATAATCTTGAAAAATTAAATATAAATTTCCAATCCGATTGATCCCAATTAACCCCGACTAGCGTCTAGTGAGTTCTACAACATACAATTAGTGTTGTTAGATTGTGGTAATAGATTAATTTGAGGGTTTACTTCAGGGAAGATGACCATGGCTCGGAACCGAGGAGCGAGTTCCCAAACAAAACCACTGTTAGCAGCGAACCATTCGATGTCACCTTCATTGCCACAGTAAAGAAAGATGGGGCCCAATGGGACTGACCAGTGATCAGTGTTGATGAGGTAACGTTGTGGGAATTTGGGAAGATCATCGAAGCCAAAGTGGTTAAGAGTCTGCTGAAAGTATCTTATTTGGTAAGTGTAGTTAGCTGCATGAAGACTGTGTGAGTGTTTGCCGAGAAGCGGGATGCGGCGGGATTCCGGTGATGACGGCAGGAGGGTAATGATTGTTAGGAATAATAATATTAATAATGGTTTTGTTGTTGTCATGGTGGTGATGAACGAACACTAGTGGTGGTGGTGGTGGTGGTGGTGGCCAAATTGAACTTGAGGACTCTGCTTACACTATTCAATATGGAAAAAGAAATTTATGTTTTTATGGTTTCTTTTTTTTAACTTTTGACAACGTAGAATCCACTTGTTTTAAGTAGTTTACTTTTTATCGATACTTTTTTTTTTAAAAGAAGATGATTAGATTTAGTTATTTAAACTCAAGTCAGAATAAATAAATGATCGGAAAGTGACAAGTTTCAAACTGAAAATGTTTAGAACAAAAGTCATGTTTACGGTGGTGAAGTTTGGATGAAAATGCAGAATAACCGGACTTAATACGTGTGAAACTTTTTATGAATAGGGTTACAAGGCTCAAAATTTTATGACGAAAACGAGTAAGTATAATATACATAGAAAAATAATCGGAGGAAAACGCATTAATTTAAACTACTGAAAAAAAATGAGGGTGACCAGAACCACCCCGGGTCACAATACAAGCTTCCCCCTTAATCATGTACAAATTGGCAAACCAACTATTGAAAGTTCATGTCTACTTATGATTTATGCAGTAAATGCTCATGCACACTGGTTAAGGCGCTAAGATGGAGGACGTTTGGCGTAGGATTGACAGTTCTAACATGACTTGTTGACAAGGCATAAGTCGATGCAAATTTAAACGGTTTGGGTTTGGGTTTAAGTCAAACGTGTGCGGTTCATAAACTGGACAACATGTTTATGGCATGATAAGTTACAGCTATAATGATGAATTAAGATGCATCTAAGCATGGGCAGTTAATAGATATTTAATGTCATAATTGCATTCTAATTACACAATGTTTTTTTTAATTGTTTGTGCTATACTGATAAGTTTAAAACTCATTTGAGCACGGTGATGACAATGGCGATGCAAAATATTATCAAGTTAGTTGTTAGGCATGACAGCCGTTATCACAATCATCTTTCATGATTTCACGTATCAAATGATATTATCTGCACCCACAACGACATAGCAATTTTGAGGCTTCAGTATGACAGAAAATAGGTTAGCCATTTACTATGCATAAGAAGTTGCTATACCTATAGGATAGAGGTAAGGCTGTCTACATCTTACCCTCCTCAGACCCTACCATAGCATTGCTATTTGTGGGATATACTGAGTACGATGATGATGATGATGATGAAGAAGTTGCTATACATTGTCTCTGGATCCACCAACATCCCCTATGCTTTTAGACGAGCATGGCTCTTTACCATCGACCCACTTTTTGATTTTGGTGTCGCCTTATATGTCACGACATCTATTGGATCTCAAAGCTTGTTAGGTATTCACTATTTTGGCAAGGCAGGCCCTTGTTTGCATCCACAAGACAATTCTGAGAATCAAATGTCGATTCTTTGTTTTATCTTACTAAGAACTAAATCATTTGGTAGTTAAACTTTAATGTTAGCATAAATTTAATAGTGTAGTTGTATTTTCTTAGGTAATAGTATGACTTGTATGCTATCATTTGTTGTATTTGTAATAATCTTCGGTAAAACAGCTCTATTTGTATCAACTATTGTATTTAACCTTTTAGTGTATCTTATTGTATTTGTAACTATCCAAACTAGTAAAAATTAGTTCACATATATCTTATTCATTTTGAATGATATCTTCGATCCAATACAAAAGGTGCAAACCGTCGCGAAGCACCATGAAAAACACATATAACAATTCAGGCACAAACTTAAAATACATATTATAAAGTAAATAATTAAATAATTTGTACTTTACTGAATTTATGGTTTTTGTAATATTTTTAATTATATAAATTACAAAGCAAAATAAATTTTTCAACGGATTTAAATATGTATAAAAAATTAAAAATTCAAAACCAGGTATTAATACCCGGTCATACCCAGGCACATACCTGGTTTTAATACCCGATTATACCTGAACTTGATCATACCCTACCCGGGTACATATGGTTGAGTTTTTTCAATTCCCTACATGAACCTTACCCGATTTCTCTCAATACCTGATTTTTCAATATCCGATTATACCCGAACCCGGTTCCATATCCGAAACTGGGTATTAGAAAAACCCGATTTATGCATCTCTACTTGTTACATTTAGATAACATCTCTTTATTGGGCCTAGTAATCGATATACTTCTCTTAAATTTTAGTGGGCCGTACTTAAGTGAACAAGCCCACTATAAGATTATAGCAATTTAAATGAGCCCACGCAGATATTAATTTCTACAATCATGAGTAGATTAATAATTAACTAAAGTTATAATATATAACTTTAGAATTGATACTCAAAGTTAAATAGTATATCAATAGTAATATCAGTTAAATTTAGAAATTATAGTGTTTTACGCATTCTTTTTATTTTCACGTGAAAAATCACAACGTTCAACGTACACATGAGTGAGGGTTTTGAACATGATACAATATAAACAGGTTTAGATATAGGTTTTAACTTTTACGGATTCAGGTTAGAAATGTTAAATAAGTTAAAGTGTAGGTTAGATATGTTACTTGATTCAGCATGACCGTGAAGTTTATAAGCTGTGCTAGCACAGGCTGTTTTTTAGTACACTAATGCAAAACATAACGATCCAAGACCTTTGACATTGATTTTTATTTTAGAAACATGCCAACATCTTTGAGCAAACTTTTAAAAGAGATATTGTCAGTTTTCGGTGAACTAATTCTAGAATACTAAAAGATTCAAAAAAATGCTAAAATTTCAAAATGTCGATTGTTATTAAAATGTGCGAGACTTGACATAAGAACGACCGTGAAGGGTATGCTCACTTTTGAAAGTTAATGTTCACCTTGTACAAGAAAACATTCTTTACGAATATATATACAATTGTTGTTAAAATATGCTCACTTTTGTATTTAATTATTAATAAAATTGAATTCATGTTTGGTTAAATTTTATTTGTAAGGCTATGCTAATATTGTAAATTCTATTGACAGATGCTTATTAGAGTTGTCACCTTAGTTTCACATCTAATTTCTATTTCATTCTAAAACACGTATTTTATTCTATAATAACACATTTTCACAAACCCATTAAAAATATTAAAATAGTATACAAAATATTGAGAGAGGGAACCCACATAGTTGGTTTGTTGAAGGTTTACAAATCCAAACATTTGGATGGACGAGAGGTAAGAACTTGAGGTGAAGTTAGAAAATGATGAGGTTTTTAAAAGGCCAACTTTGCCACATAACCCTTGGTGTGGGTGCTCTTACCTTTTCCACGTTTATTATTTAAAATTGAATTTATATTATATGGATCGTGACCCAATTTTTATAAACCCATCAATATGGTGAGTTTTATTAAACAAATACACATATATTAGATGTGTGTTGACGGATACCTAACTAGGTTTCCCCCTAGCAGCCAACAAATTGGTCAAATATGGATATGTTTCCAACCACCCAATTGTTTTCTCTCACCTAATTTCAACTAACACATACTTCCTCGAATGTGGATAGATGATAACAAGTCACCACTTCCTTTTTCTCCATTTTTTAATATCCAAGCAATCATGTTTCATTGTTTCTCAAAGTTGGTTTAGTGGTAATTATTGGTCATTCTTTGAAACAACAATACTTTAATCGCTTTTCATAATATATATTTTTTCATGTATTTTACAAATCAACTTGAGAATTATTAAAACCTTAAAAACATTTCTATTTATAGGTTTAAGGTTGTCTTTTCGAGTTTGATAAATGAAAGAAAAGAACTTAGAAGAAAATCAAGGAGAGAACGGAAATGAAGGAGAAAATATAATTAACTATCTTGTTTCCGAATCACGAGCCTGAAAGAAAAAGAAAGTTGTTTTCAGGATATTTTCTCTAACAATCTCGCTAATTTGAAAGAAAGAAATTAAGCTGCCAAATTTTCCCCTCTCATCTCCTATAGAATTCCTAAAGAAAAAAACAATAGAATAGGATTTCTTTTCTTGACTTTTTTAAATTTCTTTCACTTCTCTCGTTAAATTAAACTCATAAACACATTATAGATGATAAAGAAAATGATTATATATGCATCAAACCGTCCTACTACTACTATAGTAAATTAATATCATGTATACGTGCTAGCTTATTAAAATTCTCGCACTTAAATTTAACACGTCAATGATATATCAAATTTAAACTTGTTTAATTAATCGATGAAGACTGGATCTGACATATATCTATCTAGAAAACAAATGAAAAAGAAAGCAATGGTGTTTCTTGTTTGTCTTTCTCCTTTTTAGTTTATTCTATTATGCACTGCCTTGTTTTTTTAATGGTAAATGTATTCTGCTTTTATAAACAAACAAACAAATCAATCATATATATTCCTATCTCCTTATCCTTAATTAATTTCTAGAAAAGTTGGTGCAATTAATCATTGCTTGTCTTGTTTAGCGAAAGTTTCATATTAGAAATAAACATGTATCATGTATGATTGTATGATATAAAAAAAGGTTTTTAATAACTTAGGTTAGAGATGTGTATCAAGTTAGAACCTATAATGTAATCAACACCGAATAATTAAAAATCAACCCTAGATTGAATCTGAAAGAACTAGAAATTAAAAAGAGAAATAAAATCGTAAATCCAGTTCTTAAAATCTTGAACTGATACTCGAGCCGATCCATACAAGACTTAATCAAATAGCAATTTGATTGGATCAGTTTTACACTTCAATTTAATAGTAGCAAGTTTGAGTGATCAATAAAGTCATACAAAAACACAAAAATCTAATAGTAGTAAGTTTGAGCTATGGTGTATTCATTTTAATACATTTGAAGGTGACCGACAACTCTCGTGATACGTCGCAATCATGTAGAAAGTTCGTAAATTTTGATAGTAAGATCATACAAGATTAAATATAGTCAGGGTATTTTGATAACTGAAAAGAAGTATAGAAATGTATTTTGCTTACTAATAGTAACAATTACTATCTAAAAACTAATCTTAAAAGATTTGGCTTAATACAAATTATATTAATAATTTATTATAACCAAAACGTCCGGGTCGGCTTAACTTTTTTTTTTTTGGGGACTTAAGAGGATTATAAAACAAGACATTTTTTGTATCTTATTCTCTAATAAGACATATTTTATATTCAATTTATCTTAAGACAATCATATTTCATACGCGCTGTGACTTGTGAGAGACTTTTGATTGACAAGAAAATTCGATCATAAGACGGTAATGAAGTCATATGACTCATATCCTAAAATATTTTAAAGCCCTCAAATCCTAAAACATATTAGAGACATTCATTTTTTTTTGGTTAAAACAATAGATGAAGCTCTTCAATCAAATTGTAAATAGGTCTAATAATAGTAATACATCAACTTTATTGATCAAAATATGAATTGATAGAGAAGTCATGATAATATGAGTAGTAGTCCATTAGTAGAATGGGACAGCAAGTAGGCACCATTGGTCGGACGGCCATAAACCACGGACCCGATAAATAATAAAAAAGAAAAAGAAATCTTGTATTCAAAGCCAAAATGATTGCCAACATCTACGTACTATAATCATCAACTCAATTCTGCGAATCCAACCCAAATCATTGAATGGGTCCATCCTGTCACCGTGATTTCTCAATTATATTATTTTTTTATTATTCAAATAATTTATAAACAAACTTAAAAAATGTGATTAATTCAATACATGTTTATTTAAGATTATGTATCATGATACATGGCGAGTAAAAAGGAAAAAAAGGTTTTTTTTATTTTATTTTTTATATGTCGTACCAAACATTAAATCTATCAAGTTGATTGGTTTTTCTTTTCTGAACGGCAATTAGGTCGATTGATTAAACTTATGATATGATTATTTATTAGTTTTAATATTTAATTTTTCTTATCTTGTCATTATTTTATCAACTGATGATGCATGTATTAATTTTGATGGTGCATACGTACGTTATTCTCATTTTTCCAAGGGATATTGGTTTTTAATACTTCCAATTTTCCCTCATTGGTAGATAACGCTTCCAACTTTCGATTTGTCGCCCACCACTCCCAACTTTCACCTTATTTTCATGTACCACTCCCCGTCTAATTGAACACTAACCTCGTTAATGTTTTGGACTAAAAATGTCATTCAAATTAGTTGAGAGGGTAAAACAGAAATTTTATTTTTAACACACAACCTCCATTTCCGGTGACCTCGTTTTTTCTGGCGAATTTGAGTTTTCCGGCTATCTCGTCTTTCAGAACACCGTATCAATCATTTCAGCAAGCTTCACATATGAATTTGAGTTTTCCGGCGAGTTGCAGGTTTCCGGCGAACACCATATCCATCATTTCACCGCCCCAAAAACGCAACCCCCACCCCCCGCCACCACCAGTGTCTCACCCAGCCACCTTCCGGGATCACCTGTGTGCCAGAAAATCAAGTTGCAGGTTTTCGGCGAGCACCATATTCATCATATCTCCACTGGTGCATAATCTTCATGATCTCCATCACCTTTTTACACCTCTGAACCATCTCCATTTTCTGAAAGACGAGATAGCCGGAAAACTCAAATTCGCCGGAAAAAACAAGGTCGCCCGAAAAACGAGGTCACCGGAATGGAGGTTGTGTGTTAAAAATAAAATTTCTGTATTACCCCCTCAACTAATTTGAATGACATTTTTAGTCCAAATCATTAACGAGGTTAGTGTTCATTTAGACGGGGAGTGGTACAGGAAAATAGGGTGAAAGTTGGGAGTGGTGGGTGACAAATCGAAAGTTGAGAGTGTTATCTACCAATGAGGGAAAGTTGGGAGTAATTAAAACCAATGTCCCTTTTTCTAATACGCTAGCAACTTTTATTAGTTAATCTTACAAGACCGTTTTACATATAGAATTGTACGTAGTTCAGTTAATGTAATGTCGAAGATGGACTCTAGTGAAAAAGAGGGATAAAGTAGAAGTTTGGTGACGAACAAGAGACACCAATATCTTTGAGTGAAACACGATTTCAACAGCCCTTCTCTTTTACTTACTGAACAACAAGTTGGTCAGGCTATTGATAATTTGTTAAAAACTCGAAGATTAATTGCATAGTTGACTTTTGATTTAAAAGAGGTACTCTTTTAACTTGTATTCTGTATAATAAACTGTTAAAAATTGTTACATGTTTAATTCTAAAATTAATTGGCATCATATTGTTTTGTAGAAAGCTAGTATGACTATGCAAGCAAAAAAGGCTAATTTTCTTTGTTTTCTGTCACGTTCTAGAGCTGTTCATGGAGGTTGTAACACCGTAAAAATTTCGAGTTCAAAGTATCAACTTTCCAAAGTCTAGGGACTAAAGTTGCCAAAATCCAAACTTGAGGGTTAAAAAATGAAAATTCTATTTTCCTGACCCATCGCGCTACGCTATGAGTCAGAGGAGAACCCCATCGCGTACCGCGATGGGGCTTCTGACAAATCGTGACACGTGTGCCACATGGCACACGGTGGCACCGGGTGTCGCCACGTGTCACCACGTGGCAACACTGCCGACACGTGTCGCCGCGTGGAGCGGTGCCTGCCACGTGGCAGACCTACCCCGTGACTCGACAGACCTATATCGCGGTACGCGATAGGTCTGTCCAGGGACCCATCGCGTACCGCGATGGGGACCAAATTTTCGTCTATAAATAGCAGCCAAGGGGTGTTCATTTCCACATCCCAAACTCAGCTTTCCACTCTCTCTCTAGCTTATCACTAAAACCCGACAATCATAAAACGATTTTGCCTCGATAAGCGTGCCACGATCCTTTGTTTGTGTACACCGTTTCATCGAAGTTTGTGCCACCCTCCACCCTCATTCATCAAGAAGGCGTTGTTATGGCAAAGAGTCCCGAAAGACGTGCCGATGAGTGTTGAAGTTGGCATACCAAAGTTGTTCGAGAAAAGTAAAGCGGCGTTGGAGTGTTGCTCAATTCTCTAGGGTTTCTATACGCCACTTAAGGTTAGGCGTAATATCGAATTCAATATAATTTAATATTATATTCAAGGCTTAAGCCTTAAGTCGAGGTTATACTCGATGCCTCGATAAAAGAAATAAAAACATAACAAAGAAATGAATGAAAGTATGATCGATGAATATAGTGATAACATATATATGTGTGTAAGTATATATGATTATATTCTTTGTTATGAAAATATTATTTAATGAATAAAGAGTATTCTTAAATAATAAAAGAAAAGATTACGTTTCTTGGAGAAGAAGAAACGTCGGGTTTTCATATAAACTAAAGGTTTATAATTTACTTTTAAACAAGAGGTTTTCAAGTAAATAAGAATTGAACTAAAGGTTCAATCGAGGATTGAGATATAAGACTAAAGGTCTTAAGCCGGATCGTGTATCCGACTAACAAATATTTATACTCGTACTATAGGTGCGAGATAAAGAAAGGGAAAGACCCTTGGACGGTGAGTGAAGCCGATCCTAAAGAGATAAGGTGAATACGCCCCCAAACTTTTAAACTTGTTTTCAAATGAGTCAAACTTGCTATATGAAAATGTTTACAAGGAACTATGTGTTCCTAAAACAGTTATAACTATGGGTATAAACCTAGCCCCCAGGCTGTGGTATACATATGTATGGATCCTTACATAGGTGGTACTATGCGATGTATGGGCATGATCGCACCACCCTTGGTCGTAGGACGCTCTCCTGCAGGGAGTATGACCGTTGTGTATATTTACGGGTACTTAAAGAAGTCGAACACTGCGGTGTTTGTGAGGTGACCTAGTGTAGAGGCTCTAGTTTATAATGTGTTATTTGACTTTGTTATTCCTAAGCCACGTTGGGCCGAGACAGGCGTAGTCTCGAGGGGTAATAAAGTAAAAGAAGTTATTTTGCGTCAGCATGTTCACCAGCATTCGTTGCTGACGTATTTTATTACATTTTGCAGGTGAACAAGATTAGCACTTGGAATGTCGAAGTGCTATTGATATATCCGATGGCTCGGATTTCTTTTGTAACTTAATATATAAACATGGTGGTTTGTAAATATTAAACACATAAATATTTTGTAACTTAAGCGGGTGTTATCATCCCGTCTTTTGAATATATGAATATTACATTTTCGATCCTTAAAGTTTACAAGTCTTCCGCAAACTAAATGCAACTCTGATCTATTTACAAATACGATACCAACTATTGGGTCACGCTCCTAGGCCCTAGACGGGGGTGTGACAGGCTGGTATCAGAGCCATCGATCTTAGCGAATTGAGTATCATATAACAATACCCAAGCTTTGATCCAAGTATAGGAATTAATTGATTATATGTTTTAGGGATAAGATAGGCTGGTAACATTTCTTTCCCACTCTACATTCTAAACCACCCCTAATATTAGATGTCGTTCAAAGCTCATATCGAAGAATTTGTATGCAAGGCAAAGGAGGCCGGAATTGCCGAACCCTACCCTGAAGACAACATGAGCGTCGGATACTATGAAGCATACTTCAACCAAGATGTGGAACACGACTTGTCCAAACCAGTGTACTACCCAATAGATGTTCCCGATAGTCCACCAAACCAAGGAATTGAACCACCAAGACACTCAATCTACCATCCACCAACCCTACCGATGTATCAACCTTTAGAAGTACCGACGTACCATCTAACAAAAATCCCCACTTACCAACCCTCGGAGATACCGCAATGCTATCCAACCGGATACCTACCAAACTCTCAACCATCCTCCGAGTGGATGAAGTATCTCTCTGAACAACAGGAGTGGCATGCCGGAAGCTCTACTCTCAATTAAGTCAATTCCCAACCAACCAATAATGAAGGACCGTCCCGTAGACCGAAGATGAGGGTAATGATGCCCACTGAGGCTTTCCAGATGATCTCAATAAACGATGAAACCACACAACCCATGGAGGAAGATGAACCGGAAGAAGAGGAACCAGAAGAAGAAAAAGAATCCGAAGAAGAGGATCCTAAAGAAGAAGAGGACCATGAGGAAGAGATTGAGGAAGAATCGGAAAAAGAGCAAGCCGATGAGATCCATGAGCAGAATCAAGCTGCCAAGACCTACCTCCACCTTTCATCCACCGTGGATTATGTTCCGTATCCAGAGCCGAGGAACCATTACGAGATGGTGACGTTGGGTTATCGTGACCCACCTCCGCAGTATGGATACCCCAACATAATCCCACAGTCATATGAAGAACACCTGTATCGCGCATTACATGAAACTGACGATTGGAGAAAGAAGGTGCATGAGGAAGGAAAGAAGAAGAAGACAATGGGAGAGAAACTTCTTCACAAATGCAACAAGTTGACGAAAGTCGTGAAGAAGTTTATGAAAGATTAAGATGATGAGAAAAGATACAACATGAAGTTGTTTGTGTAATAGGATCTTGTCTGTTATGTGTAATATAGTATGAATAAAAGAACGTGTGAAACGTTCTTATATAATGATAGGGAGCTATATATATCGTTGAAACGATATATATATATACTTTTGTGTAAATATGAAATATATATATCCTCGTGATATATATAATTGTGAAATAAATAAAGTGTGTTTAAAAGAAATGTTGTTAAAATTTTCAGACCAAATTGAAAAGAAATGAATATGTCTGAACAAAGTAACAACAATAATAACGCTCAAAAAGAAAAAGAAATGAGAGATAAGGGGAAAGGCCCTGAGAACGAGCGAGAGGAAGAAATTCCTGAGAAATACATGAATAGAATCCAAAAGATGATTAAAGACACTGTTAGGGAAGAATCCGCGTTTAGATCTCAATCTCGACAATCTAGACATTCCCGAACTGTTAACCCTTCCGTTCATCCATCAAAATCTGTTAAATCTCGTCCTAAACCAATCCATGATGAAGAAAGCGATCATGGGTCTAATGTCGAAGAAGGTGTTAGGCAAAAGTTTAAGAAATTAAAAATGAGTGGTTGTACGTTCAAAGATTTTAAATACTATGGACCGAAAGAGTTCCATGGTGATAAGGGAGCTATCACAACTGTGAGATGGCTCGAGGAAATGGAAACTATCGTTATCACAAGCAAGTGCTCCGAGGAGGAGAAGATTCAATATTCGGCGCTTATGTTCAAAGGAGAAGCGCATGAGTGGTGGAATGCATTGCTGATGAGCAAGGGAAGATATGTGATGTACGGCCTGACGTGGGAAGAGTTTAAAGCCATGGTGATGGCAAAGTTTTGTCCCATGCATGTGACTGATCAGATCCAAACCAAGTTCCTTAATCATAAGGTGGTAGGGACAAACCTTCGAGAATACAATACCAAATTCCTCAAGTACTGTCGCCTAGTTCCCCAGCTGGTTAACCCTGAGTCCAGCAAGGTCACAAGATACATTTGGGGACTGCCGCGGGAAATCCGTGACATGGTAAGGTCACACTTGCCTCAAACCGCTGACTCTGCGATGGAGTTGGCTGGTTAACTGATGGGCGGCATGGTCCGCAACAAAGAAGAGGACAAGAAGGTGACAACAACTGCTGCTCAAGGAAAGACTGGTGGAAATTCCAACTTTAGAGGCAAGGGCGTAAACCGAAACAACTCTACGCCGTGTAAAACTTGTAGGAGATACCATAAGGGCCGATGCAATTTCGCCCTGTCTTCTAAAATCTGTGAGTCCTGTAATCGTACGGGACACGATGCTGCTAATTGTTGGAAGAAGAAGATGACTTGCTTTAATTGCAAGGAGATGGGCCATCTGAGTTTTGAGTGCCCAAAGAACAAGCCTGCTGCTGGTGGTGAAGGTGGAAGTGGCCAAAACAAAAAGGGAAACGTTCGAGTCTTCGTACTCGACACAAAAAAGGGTCGCTGATGTGCCGGAAACCATAACCGGTACGTTTCTAGTCAACGACACCTATACTAGAGTTTTATTTGATTCAGGTGTGAATTTAAGTTTTATAGATTATAATTTCTGTAGTCTATTAAACGAACCATTAACAAAATTAGATAAAACTCTAAGCGTCGAGACTGCTAGTGGCGAAATCATTAAGATCTCCGAAGCCCTTGAAAACGGAAAAATACTTCTAGCTGGTTATATTTTGCCTATTTGTTTATTGCCTATGTGTCTTGCTGGTTTTGATATTGTACTTGGTATGGATTGGTTATCCGATAACCATGCTCGTATCATTTGCAATAGTAAAACTGTTGAACTTCAAGCCCCTGATAAATGAACGATTCGAATTGAAGGGGACAAAGACGCTGGCCAAGTTAGCATAGTCTCCATGATTAGGGCTAACAAGTGTTTAAATCAAGGATGCCTCGCATTCATGGCCTACGTCACTGAAGAGTCAAAGCCAAAAGAAATCAAAGATGTTCCTATCGTTTCTGACTTTTCTGACGTCTTTCCTGATGAACTTCCTGGAATCCCTCCCGATCGTGAAGTAGAATTTAGGATCGATCTTGTTCCCGGTACTGCTCCGATCGCCAAAGCTCCGTATCGTTTAGCGCCAACCGAGATGAAAGAGTTAAAGAAACAGCTCAACGAGCTTTTGGAAAAAGGTTTTATTCGACTGAGTTCATCGCCTTGGGGAGAGCCAATTCTATTCGTCAAGAAGAAAGATGGTTCCATGAGAATGTGTATCGATTATCGTGCGTTAAAGAAAGTCACAATCAAAAACCGATATCCACTCCCTCGTATCGATGATCTTTTCGACCAACTTCAAGGTGCTAGCTATTTTTCTAAAATCGATCTTCGTTCCGGCTATCACCAACTCAAAGTTCAATCTGAAGACATTCCAAAGACTGCTTTTCGAACAAGGTATGGACATTATGAGTTTATGGTTATGCCGTTTAGACTTACTAATGCCCCAGCCGCATTCATGGACATGATGAATCGTATTTGCAAGCCGTATTTGGATAAATTTGTTATCGTATTCATCGACGATATACTTATTTATTCTAAGTCTGGGGCTGATCATGAAAATCATCTTCGAACTTTGCTTGAGATCCTTAGGACTGAGAAGTTGTACGCTAAGTTCTTGAAATGCGATTTCTGGTTGCACGAGGTACAATTTCTTGGTCACATCATCAATGTTAACGGTATTCAAGTGGACCCCGCTAAGATTGAAGCTATCTTTAAGTGGGAGGTCCCGAAGTCGCCAACCGAGATCCGAAGTTTCTTAGGTTTGGCCGGCTACTACCGCAGGTTTATCGAGAACTTTTCTCGAATCGCCGTTCCCTTAACTTCCTTAACTCGTAAAAATATCAAATATGAATGGGGAACGAAGCAACAAGAGGCGTTCGATATACTCAAACAAAAACTCACCCAAGCACCTATCTTGGCTTTACCAGAAGGTACTGAGGATTTTGTAGTATTTAGTGATGCGTCTCACTCGGGTTTGGGATGCGTACTAATGCAACGCAAGAAAGTGATCGCTTATGCCTCTCGTCAACTCAAAGTACATGACAAGAATTACACGACTCACGATCTAGAGTTAGGCGCCATAATCTTTGCACTTAAGATATGGAGGCACTATCTCTATGGAGTAAGATTCACCGTGTACACTGATCATAAGAGCTTGAAACATATTTTTGATCAAAAAGAGCTCAACATGCGCCAACGGCGATGGATGGAAACGCTCAACGACTACGATTGCGAGATTGTTTATCATGAAGGCAAGGCCAACGTTGTGGCCGATGCCTTAAGTCACAAAGAACATGAGAAATCCAAAAGAGTCCGAGCGTTACGTCTAGAACTTCAAATTGATCTTTTCGAACAAATTAAATCCGCTCAAACACAAGCAATCAATGAAAACCAAATCTCCGATGAAAAACGTAATGGCACCATTGACTCGTTAGTCAAGGGTGATGATGATATCCTTAGACTTGGTAATAGGATTTGGGTACCAATCGTTGGAGGGTTGCGTGAGAAAATTTTGAATGAAGCTCATAAGTCGAAATATATGATGCATCCTGGAAGTGATAAGATGTATCACAATCTTAAGACAAACTATTGGTGGAATGGGATGAAAAGGGATGTCGCTTCGCATATTGCGAAATGTTTGACTTGTTTAAAGGTCAAGGCTGAACACCAAAAGCCTTCGGGATTGCTACAGCAACCCGAACTTCCCGTTTGGAAGTGGGAGTTAATTACTATGGATTTCATAACCAAACTCCCGAAGACGACTCGACAACACAATGCTATTTGGGTGATTGTGGATCGATTGACGAAGTCCGCACACTTTATAACCATCAACGAGTCGTACTCTATGGATAGACTAACGCTTATCTATGTAAACACCATTGTCGCTTTGCATGGAGTACCGCTGTCTATAATATCTGATCGAGACAGTCGTTTTACGTCTCATTTCTGGAAAAGCTTCCAACAAGCTCTTGGTACGAAGTTAAACCTTAGCACCGCCTATCATCCGCAAACCGATGGGCAAAGTGAAAGAACGATTCAAATGTTGGAAGATATGCTCCGAGCTTGTGTGATCGATTTAGGTGGAAGTTGGGATGACCACTTACCCCTAATGGAATTCTCGTACAATAATAGTTATCACACAAGTATTCAAGCCGCACCATTTGAGGCGTTATATGGTCGTAAGTGTAGAACGCCTGTGTGTTGGTCTGAAACTGGAGATAATCAATTGTCTGGACCCGAGATAGTCAAAAAACTACCGACAAAGTTCTCCAAATCCGAGAACGACTTAAGACGGCGTGTGATAGCCAAAAGAGCTACGCCGATGTTCGTCGTAAGCCGTTAGAATTTAATGTCGGTGACAAGGTTCTGTTGAAAGTCTCGCCTTGTAAAGGCATCGTTCGTTTCGGTAAGAAAGGAAAGTTAAGTCCTCGATTCGTTGGACCTTTTGAGGTACTCGAACAAATTGGCAATGTTGCATACCGTTTGCGACTGCCCGAGGAAATGCAAGGGATACATGACGTATTCCATGTTTCGAATCTGCGTAAGTGTTTAACTGATGAATCTTTGACTATGCCATTAAAAGACGTTGAAATTAACGAGAACTTAAAATTTATTGAACGTCCAATCAAAATTGAAGATTCGAAAACAAAGAAATTGAAAAGAAGAACTTTGAAAATTGTGAAAGTTAAATGGGACTCGCGTAGAGGGCCCGGATATACTTGGGAACTCGAATCAGAAATGAGAAAGAAATACCCCCAACTATTCTTGTAAAGCAATCTCGAGGACGAGATTTGTTTCAAGGTGGGGAGGATGTAACACCGTAAAATTTCGAGTTCAAAGTATCAACTTTCCAAAGTCTAGGGACTAAAATTGCCAAAATCCAAACTTGAGGGTTAAAAAATGAAAATTCTGTTTTCCTGGCCCATCGCGTTATGCGATGAGTCAGAGGAGAACCCCATCGCGTACCGCGATGGGGCTTCTAACAAATCGTGACACGTGTGCCACGTGGCATACGGTGGCACCGGGTGTCACCTCGTGGCAACACCGCCGACACGTGTCGCCACGTGGCAGACCTACCCCGTGACTCGACAGACCTACATCGCGTACCACCGGGTGTCGCCACGTGGCAACACCGCCGACACGTGTCGCCACGTGGCAGACCTACCCCGTGACTCGACAGACCTACATCGCGGTACGCGATAGGTCTGTCCAGGGACCCATCGCGTACCGCGATGGGGACCAAATTTTCGTCTATAAATAGCAGCCAAGGGGTGTTCATTTCCACATCCCAAACTCAGCTTTCCACTCTCTCTCTAGCTTCTCACTAAAACCCGACAA
Source organism: Bidens hawaiensis (assembly GCF_021521415.1). NCBI lineage: Eukaryota > Viridiplantae > Streptophyta > Magnoliopsida > Asterales > Asteraceae > Bidens > Bidens hawaiensis. The sequence continues at coordinate 738,262 of NW_027491209.1, read as the reverse complement.
TCATATAAACGATTTTGCCTCGATAATCGTGCCACGATCCTTTGTTTGTGTACACCGTTTCCTCGAAGTTTGTGCCACCCTCCACCCTCATTCATCAAGAAGGCATTGTTATGGCAAAGAGTCCCGAAAGACGTGCCGACGAGTGTTGAAGTTGGCATACCAAAGTTGTTCGAGAAAAGTAAAGCGGCGTTGGAGTGTTGCTCAATTCTCTAGGGTTTCTATACGCCACTTAAGGTTAGGCGTAATATCGAATTCAATATAATTTAAAATTATATTCAAGGCTTAAGTCTTAAGTCGAGGTTATACTCGATGCCTCGATAAAAGAAAAGAAAACATAACCAAGAAATGAATGAAAGTATGATCGATGAATATAGTGATAACATATATATGTGTGTAAGTATATATGATTATATTCTTTGCTATGAAAATATTATTTAATGAATAAAGAGTATTCTTAAATAATAAAAGAAAAGATTACGTTTCTTGGAGAAGAAGAAACGTCGGGTTTTCATATAAACTAAAGGTTTATAATTTACTTTTAAACAAGAGGTTTTCAAGTAAATAAGAATTGAACTAAAGGTTCAATCGAGGATTGAGATATAAGACTAAAGGTCTTAAGCCGGATCGTGTATCCGACTAACAAATATTTATACTCGTACTATAGGTGCGAGATAATGAAAGGGAAAGACCCTTGGACGGTGAGTGAAGCCAATCCTAAAGAGATAAGGTGAATACGCCCCCAAACTTTTAAACATGTTTTCAAATGAGTCAAACTTGCTATATGAAATTGTTTACAAGGAACTATGTGTTCCTAAAACCGTTATAACTATGGTATAAACCTAGCCCTCAGGCTGTGGTATACATATGTCTGGATCCTTACATAGGTGGTACTATGCGATGTATGGGCATGATCGCACCACCCTTGGTCGTAGGACGCTCTCCTGCAGGGAGTACGACCGTTGTGTATATTTACGGGTACTTAAAGAAGTCGAACACTGCGGTGTTTGTGAGGTGACCTAGTGTAGAGGCTCTAGTTTATAATGTGTTATTTGACTTTGTTATTCCTAAGTCACGTTGGGCCGAGGCAGGCGTAGTCTCGAGGGGTAATAAAGTAAAAGAAGTTATTTTGCGTCAGCGTGTTCACCAGCATTCGTTGCTGACGTATTTTATTACATTTTGTAGGTGAACAAGATTAGCATTTGGAATGTCGAAGTGCTATTGATATATCCGATGGCTCGGATTTCTTTTGTAACTTAATATATAAACATGGTGGTTTGTAAATATTAAACACATAAATATTTTGTAACTTAAGCGGGTGTTATCATCCCGTCTTTTGAATATATGAATATTACATTTTCGATCCTTAAAGTTTACAAGTCTTCCGCAAACTAAATGCAACTCAGATCTATTTACAAATACGATACCAACTATCGGGTCACGCTCCTAGGCCCTAGACGGGGGTGTGACAGAGGTTAATCATTTGCAAGACACATCACCGGGTTTCGTATGACATGTTCATGCGTCAGATGGGACTTCATGTGGACTGCTAAACCATTTTACAGCTTCATGTCATACAATTTAAGAAAATAATACTGTATATGTTTTTATTCTAAAAGTTAATATGGCATTGTGATGATTACAGCCTCATGTCGTATGGTTTCAAAAAACAATCTTCTATATGTGTCAATTTCAAAAGTGTAAAGAGTACATTTTAAAGATAGATGTAGAGGCGTTCTCATGCGAATGAAAGTTCCAACAAGAGAAGAATGTGCATGCTGAATAACTAACTATACCCGAACAAACACATATATGACTTCTAAAACATTAGTAGAGACAGTTAAATAAATGATTTATTGCAATGTATGGATGGGTCACCCTAATCATTTTTACTGGGCAAGTCAAAAGTAACATTTCTTTTATGAACGGGTAAAGATTGTAATTTTTGTAAAATGGTCGAAACAACTATAAACATCCCGTGTAATACACGGGTAGTATATGAATAATAACAAAATATATGTGAGAAGTAAAAAAACAAATGTTAAACTTTGAGAATAAATGGCAAAGTAGTTTACAAAAAAATTAACTCTCATTAATATTCACAAAGTTTTAAAAAAGAACATATGCATTTATACGATTAATGCTTGATATCAAAATTCTATAAATGCATGTTTTTTCCAGACTATAACACATACAAAACACTTAGCATATAACTAATGAAAAGCTAACAATAGAGACTAAAATTGTCAACATATACATTCACATGGGCTAGAAACCTATATAAGAAACTTATATTGTAGCTTTACGTTTGCTTTTATATATAGGTTAATATTTAAGTCACACATGCCTCGTATATATCTCTTATTGTCCTCTTGTATATTTATAGAATGAACCAAGAAGTTTAATTTATAGATAATATCAAAAGCAAACTGATTAACCCTTTTCAATGACAAGTAACAACCTCAGTATACAATTATGCTTAATAATTGTCAAAGAAACTGATCCTTCTTGTTAATGGCAACAGTCACAACTCACAAGTTGCAACAAAAGTTTTTATATGATTGAAAAATGGTCGCTCATGAGTCATGTATCGTGTATCATGCATACATAAGTGTGATGTAACTTTTAGAATTTTCACTACACTGTATATATTTTTTAATAAATGATTGTGGCCTTTATTCATAGATTAGTGCTCACATAAAAACTGAATTTCAAGAGAAAAAACATAATATTCAATTGATATTAAAAAATATTTAAGAGATGCCGTCGTGATTGTCGGAGTTGTCATTATTTACAACAGAAAGGACCTTTCATCGACGTCTAGAGATCGAACTGAGTAAATACTGGATTTAAATATTTTACTGAAATTAGTTGTTTTTTTGTTTTTTAAGCTCTGATAACATAATAAATGTATTTCAAACCAGCCAAATTCCCGTTGACTCGCCACTACAACACCCGGGGCCGACTTACCACTGTAATGTTTAGGGCCGACAACACTCGGGTTTTGCTAACCTTTTGGTTCTAGTTCTTGTACCGTAACAAATGTAACTGATACCGATGGAATTCGTGACCTCCCACTCCCGCAAAGCTCGGGCTTTACCAACGCCGGGTTTTACCGACCTTTTTATTTTAGTTCCGCGACCGTAACAAACGCAACTTAGACCGGCCGAATTCATGTTGACTCACCGCCACAATGCCAGGTTTTACCAACGTCCAGGTTTTACCAACTCACCACTATAGCGTCTGGGACCAACTATGCTCGGGTTTAACCAACTCTCATGTTTTATCGACTCACCATCGCAACACTCAGGACCAAGAACGCTCGGAATTTGCCAAACTAGGTTTTACCGACCAAATTCGCGTTGACACGCCGCTACAATACCCAAGTCTTACCGACCGAAAACTCCGCACAACACGTGCGGAAAAATCTATTTCGTTACTGTTACGACCTTTTTAATGCGTTAATGATATTTATTATAAGTTATACGAATGTTGCTACTGTTTCCTACGTTGACAAGCTAATTTTTTTAATTTAGTGTCATTAATGTCTTAACGAACTTAATCCATACCAACCGAATGCAAATTAGTGAAACACTACAATGTGAGGGGTACATAAACAGATCCCAGATTCCCAACCGCAAACACTAGTTTTCTATTAAGATAAGGTTGGTACACTATTAATACTGGCTAGAAACTTCCCTGCTCTCTACTACATATTATGGAGGGCAACTTTACTTTTAATTGAACTTTCTCGTTAATGGCTTTATACATACGCAATGATCCAAAACAACATAAGTTTGAATTATTTGACAATAGATGAATGGGATGGAAACTATTCACCCATTGCAAATTCTTAGCAACTAGTGTGTGATGCTCTCGTGATGCTCGTTATGCTCGTTATGCAGTGAGTATATATTTGTTATATGATATATCGATGGGTTAGTATAGATCATGTAGGGTTTAACATAAATACCATTAAAATTATGAAAGCCAAATGGTTAAATAAACATGTTTAAAGTTAAAAATTAGCTTTAATTAAAATAAGTTAAAAAGGAATTAAAAAAATAAATCAACGCATAATAAAAGATAAGAGAAAAAATATTTGTAAAAAAAATGAAATAAGAACTTTAAAGTCATTATGACAACTCTATTAAAGTTCAGTGATAAAACAATGAATCATTTAAAAAAAAGAATTATTTAAGTGTAGGTGACGTATGATAATCATATTAAAGTTCAGTAATAAAAACGTAAATTGGTTATAGAGTAAAATATATGTTTTTTTAGCAAAATAAATGAAACCACGTGGACCAATGATGAATTACAATTATTCACCCTTCTTGAAATGTTATTCGGTATAATAGTAATTGTTTTAAACTAGTTAAAAGAGTTGAGATTTGGTATAGAATGAACTGAGTAGTACAATAATTGATTTGTCTAGACGTATAAATCGTTAGTTGAATTTCAACTATGATGAAGTCAATGTTTATCCACATTTAAAGTAATCGCATACAAATTTAGATGGTTTTGGTATGTTGGTGATTCACATCACATGCAAAACTAAGGTAAAATTTCAATACTTTTTTATTGTTGTTTGGTTTTTAATATAGTTACAGCTGGACTTTTTTGTAGGCGTTCTTGGTGTAAACCAAGAATGGTTCGTGTATCTTTTCTGCCCTTTCAATTAGTTGCAAAACGAATGCACTAAACTTAACAATGCTTTCATGACAACACTTAGTTTTCACTAATAAGCATCTTCAGAAAATCTAAATTAGCGACTATAGGTAGACCTCACTAAATATAGTCTTGATATGCACTTGTTGGTCATTCATAGAATAAAGTAGTCACTCATCAATCTTGTAACTGAACAGAATTCAATGAGTTTTAAATTAAAGTGGATGTTAATTTTTTCACTAATACATACGTTAAATTAAACTTATGTTTGGCTATGCGTTATAAGAAACCAATGTTAGTTAAAAACTCTATTTATCTTATATAGTAGCATATTGATGAACAACTATGTTAGTATTTGAACACGTTTCTTATTCCTTATAACCAAGTAGTTCAATCGGCTTATCATCATGAAGTTTAGTGTTGATGAAACATTCTATATATGTTTTGCTTCGTTATATCTTGAGAAGTGATTCGCCACAATACCCAATTACAACATTTGGTGTAAAAACAATGGTGAAATTTCATTATATTTCTTCAAATAGAGAACTGCTAACCTTAAGCAATAACTAGTAGGCTATGAATGTTGTTTTGTAGAACAACACAACTCACTTGAAAAATCATTAGAAAGGGAATCCAAGTAATATATACCTGATTAAACAAGCAAAAGCTTTCACAGTTAAGGCCAAATTGTTGGATTTAATGGACGTTTCGGGTCAAGTCAACGTGACCGACCCGAACGTGACCCGGATAGAGTTACACCGGGGGTAACAAGATAAAAGCCTACTTAAAGGTTAATTAGGCCCGACACATAAAAGAATTATATGGACTGGACTTGTTTGATTTGGCTCAAGCCCAAGATGGTTAATTGTTAAACCCTAAGTTAATTACCTATAAATACATACTATTTATCTATTTATGGAAACCAACTTAAAAACAAGATAAACCCTAGCTGCCATAAGAATCCGGCGCCGAATTCCGGCGAACCGGTTTTCCGGCGAAGTTATTCCGGCCGCCACACATCATATCCAGCCACCACTATTGCTCTCCGGTCACCGCAAGATCCACCGCAGCTCCATATTAGCTCCGGTGTAACCAAAATCTGAAACCTCTGTTCTCCGGCGACCTGCATCTTCTTCTCCGGTGAGCCCCGTTTTTCCGGCGAAGAAGATTTGGGAGCTTCTGCTGCTGTTCACTGTTGTGTAGCTGTCCTAGTATTGTCCTGACTCAGTTTAGCTGCTGTCCGCCACGAGACTTGCCGCCGTCATGTGTCTACCGTCGCCGGATTAAACCCGCCGCCGCCGTGAACCACTGTAGCGCTGAATCTGTTGTCGGATCTTGGATTGTGTCATTCTAGCATCTCTCGTCAACCCTCGGTGTCTTCCCGGTTCTTGTTAACCGAGGTATATCGAAAACACCTTATGGTTGATTATTATTATTCATGTTTATTCGTACTCGTATCGTTTGTAATCGGATCCGTGTCCGGGTTTCGGTTTTTGGTTCGTTATAATTAGTTTAATATCCGCTGCGTTTTATTGTTTCGTTTATAAACTTGATTATTAATATGGATTAATAATTATCGAAACGACATAAATAACTAAAACGGGTATAAAAGATTTGTCCGTTTTCGTTCCGAACCACCGTTGAAACCCAACAGTGGTATCAGAGCCGCGGTTACAACATACGAGTCGATCCCGGTTCGTTTAAAACCGGATCTACATCTTAAACTTTAAATCGTTTAAAGTTTATAGATCTAGAATTTTTTTCGGGTGATTTTGGATTGGTCAAAGTTTTGTTTATTTTATTTGACCAAGTCAAAACGACCCGAAATTCGTTTATTGTGAATATGTAAATCCGGCCCCGACCTATGTGATTGATTGGTTGTGTTTGGTGTTTGAGCTTGTTTTGGCCATATGGTTGGTTCAAAAGTTGTAAAAAAAGGTTATTATTTAATTTTCGGTTTTCTTTTGGCCATTAAGATGGTTCAAATTTGTAATAGGACATATTAATGTTAGTTTATAAATTTGTAATTAAGAAGACGCGAAGATAACCGAGGACGAGCTCGAGGACCTTTTGGAGTTAGTGGGAGTTCGGACAAGACGACGGGATGCACGGAGAAGTCCATCCTTGTGGTTGTTTTTGTTGTGAACCCTTGACCCGATCGGTCTCCCTAATTGGCTCTAGCGAGACCGATCACCTTTTGGCCATAAGGATTTACATATTATTGTTATTTGCTATTTGTGGTTGCTTGGATTGTTTATAATAGGATTATAATATCACCAACCTAATACCAAATAAATTGGAAAAATAAACATTTTATTAACAGATTTTGTTTTTGCAAATTAAAAGCGTTTTGATTTCCAAAACTAATAAGTTATTATAACTTAAAATTGGTTAGTCGTATCGCGACAAACTTAGTTTCTAATAGGTTATCTAAAACTAAGTGTCCTGAGAGATGAAAGGGTTCATCTATTCGTCCCGATAATAAATACAGTAAAATTTGACTTTTACTCTATTTGGTAATTTTAAAATTTATCCCAATTTGAAACCAATAGTTTGTGCCAATCCTACTACAAGTCACACTTGAGGCATACTGCGAAATTTCAGTGTTTGGAGCTACAGCACCGCACTTGTTTTCTAGCCTATCCCATCAAGGTGAAAGCGCTTCGTTGACACATCCGGCCCTTTCACACGTCACAGTACTAGGACAACTATTACTTTACTCTCATGTTACGTGCTAAAGCTGTCTGGAGACTTAAAGTGGGCAAAGATAAGGCTAAACGTATCTATACAGACAATCGTTGTCTCTATAGGCCTCATAACCGAGAGTTGTGCTCTATTCACAATTGACAATCGTTGTCGGTCTGCCTAACCACTTATTAATGTTGTGTGCTACAGCTGCCTTTAATAACTGGAAGCCAGACTCTCATACTCTTAATTAATTAATGTTATTGGGTCATTAATAATAGGACTACAACGTCGAAAATACTAATTAAATTTACTTTTGCTTAATTAATCAGATGTCGTCAAACGAAATTTCACCCTACGCCCTTAAGACTATCCTTGAGAAGGATAAACTGAATGGTACCAACTTCATCGAATGGCACCGCAACTTAAGACTTGTTCTAACCATGGCAAACCGAGCCTGAAAACAACACAGCCGCTGCACGAAAAGTTCTTGACAAGCATAAGGATGACTCGGCTGAGGTCTCCTGTATTATGCTAGCCACCATGACTTCTGAGCTTGCTAAAGGCTTGGAAGACTTTGGTGCCTATGAGATGCTTGAGCAACTCAAGGGCATGTTCCAGAAACAAGCCCGTCAAGAACGTTTCGACACCATGAAACAACTCATCAGTTGCAAGATGGCAGAGGGGTCTCCCGTCAGTGCTCATGTTCTTAAGATGAAGGGGCACATCGATCAGCTCAAGAAACTTGATTATCCTATGCCCGATGAGATGGCATCGGATTTCATTCTCAACTCTCTCCCCAACTCATACGACCAGTTCGTAATGAATTTCAACATGAATGGTTGGGTGAAGACAGTGTCGGAGCTTCATAACATGCTCAAGACGACTGAGATGAACATTCCTTCTAGGACCAATCAAGTTCTGATTATTCGATCTGCTGGTGTCAAGAAGCCAAAACCAAAGAATCAGGGTTTTAAGGGAAAAGGCAAGAAGAAAGTTACTGTTGCTGCCAATGTTGCCACCAACACTAACAAGGTGGTTGCAAAGAAAAAGCCGCCGCCCTTTGAGGAGCGCAAGTGCTACAAATGCAACCAAATGGGGCACTGGATGAGATCCTGCCCCGAGCACCTTGCTGAGATCAGAAAGAAGAGAGCCAATGGTGAAGGCTCTTCTGGAGGTATTTCCATATACGTTATTGAACTTTTCACTGTCTCTAGCAAAACATGGGTATTTGATACCGGATGTGGTTACCACATCGTTATTGTCTTGAAGGAGCCTGAGAAGTGGAGGAAACTGAATAAAGGCAGCATGGAACGCATCGTTGGAGATGGGAAGAGAGTACCAGTTCTGGCAACTGGAGTATTTCATTTTACTTGTCCATCTGGCCTAGTTTTTCCTTTAAATAATTGTTTGTATGCTCCTGGTTTGACCAGAAACATCATTTCAATTTCGTTGTTATTTGAACAAGGATTTAAGTATGTTCTTAATGGCATGGCTATTTCTGCTTACTTAAATGATATCTTTTATTTTGAGGCTAAACCTCGAAATGGTATTTATGAGATTGATGTTCAACCAGACAATAACGTATATCATCTTTCAAAACGTATCAAGACTAGTGTCAATGATACTTTTCTATGGCATTGCCGTCTTGGCCACATAAGCAAGGCAAGAGTTAAAAGACTCCAATCCGAAGGTATTCTTGAATACACAGGACCAGACTCTTTTAACACTTGTGAATCTTGCTTAGCTGGCAAACTCGTCAAAGACTCCTTCACTAATAAAAGTGAACGAGCAAGTGATCTGTTAGGACTCATACATACTGATGTATGTGGACCTTTCAGAACCATGACTAGAAACCATGAAAGATACTTCGTTTCTTTTATCGACGATTATAGTCGATACGCTTATGTGTATCTTATGAAACACAAACACGAAACTTTTGAAAAGTTCAAAGAGTTTCAAAGCGAAGTGGAAAAACAACTTGACAAAACCATTAAGATACTTGGATCAGATCTAGGTGGAGAGTATCTCAGCACTGAGTTCATCACTCATCTAAAAGAGTATGGGATTGTTTCACAGCTCACTCCACCTGGCACACCCCAACTTAATGGCGTGAGCGAGAGGAGAAATCGAACTTTGCTAAACATGGTTCGATCGATGATGTGTAGAACCAACTTGCCTCACTCCTTTTGGGGTTACGCCCTTATGACCGCCGTCCGCATTGTCAATCTAGCTCCAACTAAGAAGATAGACAAAACACCATATGAGATATGGCATAAGGGAAAGAAACCCAAATTGTCTTATCTTAGAGTATGGGGATGTGATGCTTATATTACAAGTGAGTCTGATGACAAGCTTGATCCCCGAGGCGAAAAGGTTATTTTCGTCGGATACTATTACAAGAGCGGTTATTACTTTTTCCATCCTGATACAAATACGATTTCTGTCAGAAGGAAAGGCTACTTCCTTGAAGAAGAATTTCTTAGTCAAGGAACTAGAAATGACATTGTCGATCTTGAAGAAATTCAAGATCCACAACCAACCGCTGAGAAAGTTGGAGAGTCTGATCAACAAGTTGTTGTTGCTGATACATCAGACGTAAACACAAGCGTTCGCAGAAGTAGTAGGACTCCCGTACCAAATTCTAGATACTTATGTCATCTAGATGGTCCCGAAGTCTTATTAGTAGCCGAGTCTGGGGACGAGCCTACTAACTACAAGTCTGCTATCTTGGATCCGGAATCCAAGAAATGGCAAGATGCCATGAATGCTGAGATGCAATCCATGCATGATAACCAAGTTTGGAACTTGGTTGAGCTACCCCCCGATTGTCGGGCAGTAGGGAGCAAATGGATTTTCAAAAAGAAAACCGACATGCATGGAAATGTGCAAACCTACAAAGCACGGCTAGTCGCGAAAGGTTTCACTCAAACTCAAGGTTTTGACTATGATGAAACTTTTTCGCCCGTTGCCATGACTAAGTCAATTAGGATATTGCTTGCCGTTGCTGCATACTATGATTATGAGATATGGCAAATGGATGTCAAAACCGCTTTCCTTAATGGACATCTTTCTGAAGATGTCTATATGGTTCAGCCTGAAGGTTTTGTCGATCCAAAATATCCTAATAAGGTTTGCAAATTGAACAAGTCCATTTATGGACTTAAACAGGCATCACAAAGCTGGAATCTTCACTTTGACGAGAAAATCAAAGAGTTTGGTTTTATCAAAAACGAAGATGAACCTTGTGTTTACAGAAAGGCTAGTGGGAGCACTATATCATTCCTCATCTTGTATGTGGATGATATACTGATCATTGGAAACGACATTCTTATGCTTAACAAGTTAAGCTATGGTTGGAATCTTATTTTGCAATGAAAGATCTTGGAGAAGCCGCTTATATTCTGGGAATAAAGATCTATAGAGATAGATCTAAGCGGATTCTAGGGCTTAGTCAAAGTAATTACATAGACAAAGTGATGGCACGCTTCTCAATGGAAAACTCCAAGAAAGGAGTTGTTCCAATGACTAAGGGAACCGTGTTGAGCAAATCGCAATCTCCGGCAACGGACATTGAATCTAAACGTATGCAAGCAATTCCATATGCTTTTGCGGTTGGCTCTCTCATGTATGCCATGTTATGTACTAGACCTGACGTCTCGTATGCCTTGAGCATGACCAGTCGTTTTCAACAGAGTCCTGGCATTGCCCATTGGACTGCTGTGAAGAACATTCTAAGGTACTTGAATAGGACCAAAGACATGTTCTTGGTGTTTGGGGGAGTGGAAGAGGAGCTCACTGTAAAGTGTTACACTGATGCTAGCTTCCAGACTGACCGCGATGATTCTCGCTCACAGTCGGGTTTCGTTTTCACTCTCAATGGAGGAGCTATTTATTGGAAGAGCTCCAAGCAGAGTGTAGTAACGGATTCTACCACCGAATCTGAATATATAGCTGCATCAGATGCTGCTAAAGAGGCTGCTTGGATGAAGAAGTTCATCACCGATCTCGATGTGGTTTCGAGTATTCACAAACCAATCGAGATATTCTGTGATAACACAGGTGCTATTGCTCAAGCCAAAGAGCCAAGGTCTCATCACAGAACCAAGCACATTCTAAGAAAGTTCCATCTTATTCGGGAAATATTGGAACGAGGTGACATCGTGATAAGCAAAGTAGACACGGATCAAAATCTAGCTGACTCGTTCACTAAGCTGATGACTCAGGACAAGCATGATCAGCATAGAGATGCTATCGGGCTTAGACTTACTAGTGATTTATTTTGATTTAGTATTTGGATGTTTTGAACGTTTAATCAGTTGTACCTTTATGTTCACTTTTGATTTAATGGTTAAATGCAAACGTTGAATGACACAACTGTGTTCATTTTAATACGCTTAATCCATGAATATTGTATTCTAAATTATCCGTAGTCGGTCATACTCGTGGGAGCGATTCTGAATTAAGACTATTCTGACTTTGGACTCAAGTAGTTGACTTCCAAACTCACAGACCTCATTATGAATGACGTTGGATGTAACTCGCATCAAATCATCTTCATGGATCTTAATCATAAGATGTTTTGATAATAGTATGCTCATTTAGTATCCTTAGACCTGAGATACATATCAGAACTTTCGTTTACCGAGGAATACTCTTTGATCATGTCAACCGCTGTTGCGTAACTGCCAGCCATAAAGGCATTGGTTGGGAATGTTCTGGAGTTCAGTGGGAGTTGTATGTAGTCAAGATGGGATTCTGTACTCTTACATTTAAATGTAACAGTTAGACATATTGGCGCCCTCGTTGATTCAAACTGGTAAAGTGTGAGGCCTCACCCAAACCAACTGTGTGTTTGATTGGACCACTTTGACTCTATATCGAGAATTACAATAATTGAACGCCATATGAGAATGATATGATCCATGTCTCATAGTTCATTTAATGTCTTATACAGAAAGGATAGATGACAACGATTACTATAAAATTCATTGTCTTGCAATATGGTATTCCAAGATACTTTGGTTATGGATTTAAAATGTCATATTCGGTTGGGGACAGCTATGTGTAGCTAGAACGCCTCTGACTGTCAGCGTTGTGATACTTGACCCAAATACGTCCAAGTGGGAGACTGTTGGATTTAATGGACGTTTCGGGTCAAGTCAACGTGACCGACCCGAACGTGACCCGGATAGAGTTACATCGGGGGTAACTAGATAAAAGCTTACTTAAAGGTTAATTAGGCCCGACACATAAAAGAATTATATGGACTGGACTTGTTTGATTGGGCTCAAGCCCAAGATGGTTAATTGTTAAACCCTAAGTTAATTACCTATAAATACATACTATTTATCTATTTATGGAAACCAACTTAAAAACAAGATAAACCCTAGCTGCCATAAGAATCCGGCGCCGAATTCCGGCGAACCGGTTTTCCGGCGAAGTTATTCCGGCCGCCACACATCATATCCAGCCACCACTATTGCTCTCCGGTCACCGCAAGATCCACCGCAGCTCCATATTAGCTCCGGTGTAACCAAAATCTGAAACCTCTGTTCTCCGGCGACCTGCATCTTCTTCTCCGGTGAGCCCCGTTTTTCCGGCGAAGAAGATTTTGGAGCTTCTGCTGCTGTTCACTGTTGTGTAGCTGTCCTAGTATTGTCCTGACTCAGTTTAGCTGCTGTCCGCCACGAGACTTGCCGCCGCCATGTGTCTACCGTCGCCGGATTAAACCCGCCGCCGCCGTGAACCACTGTAGCGCCGAATCTGTTGTCGGATCTTGGATTGTGTCATTCTAGCATCTCTCGTCAACCCTCGGTGTCTTCCCGGTTCTTGTTAACCGAGGTATATCGAAAACACCCTATGGTTGATTATTATTATTCATGTTTATTCGTACTCGTATCGTTTGTAATCGGATCTGTGTCCGGGTTTCGGTTTTTGGTTCGTTATAATTAGTTTAATATCTGCTGTGTTTTATTGTTTCGTTTATAAACTTGATTATTAATATGGATTAATAATTATCGAAACGACATAAATAACTAAAACGGGTATAAAAGATTTGTCCGTTTTCGTTCCGAACCACCGTTGAAACCCAACACAAATTTCATATCGAATTCGTGAGGGTATAGCCTCGTTCAACGGATATAATTCGTCGTATTTATTTTATTTTACAAAATCTAAGATCTAATTTATTTCATTAGGGCATATTAACTGGAATATATGTCACTAATCATGTGTAAGTGTACATGACCGTTCATCTTAAGTTTATAGGTCCCGTGAAATAAATAAAAAAATAAAGAAGAAAAACATTTTAGTCAATTAACCTTGTATTTTTCAAAGATGACTAGTGATCACCAACCAGATGTTTGCCCCTTCAACGAAGTCTTAGACCTACTCCAAATTTAAAAAGAAGACATGGACCAAGTTTAATTGACTTTCAAAAAGATTTTATCAAACATATTATTTTGAATTCGAAAATGATAATGATTTGGCCATGACTTGTTTCCATGTGTTCAATTTATTGGATGTTTATTAAATATATTAGAAAACTTAGCATTTAGTTATAAAAAAAAACATATACATTACAGAAAAAGTTGGTTATAATATTATTGAACTTTCTTATTGAGATGATATTAGTCTATTTGCTTACTCGTATATAATTAGTGGTCGTGCCACGCATTACAGCGGATCGAAGTTAGAAAAAAATTTATATCAAAACGTAAATGTTGGCCGGTGTCAACTCATTTTGGAAATACTTTATTTTGAGTATAACCCAATTTTTAATAAAACATAAAATGTACGTCAAACACAATTATGTACTGAGAATCTTTAGATTAATTTAACGAACAAGTTATTAAAGAAAAATCAAATCCAGTGACAAATGATATACTATGTTATTTAGATGGCATCTGTTCATTATGTAAAATATCTCTCTCTCTCTCACACACACACATATATATATATATACACACACATACCAACTTTTGAAGCTGTGTATTACACAACATTTGTTAAATGATGATAATAAATAGGGTTCGCTGTTTGAAATAAATGAATAAAATTAAAGGTAAAAAGGAAATAATATATCTAGTACAAACAATAAGAATTATGGAATCTTAAATTTATAAATTTGAGAAATCTCTTTATATACAATATTTATTGTTTTATAACATGAATATTGCAACATGTAGTATCAGTGGGAAAAAACTGGACATCGAAAAAACAAACCAAATCCTAGAGAAAAATGGTTCTTGACTATTTTTTACTTGTTTAACTTTCATATTTCTATTTGTTTGTTCTTTAATCGATATTTTATTTATAATTTTCTGACTATTTTATAACCAATTGCCAAAATGGTTTGACATATGACACATGGATAAGTACGATGAATGAGATAAGAACTTAGAAGATTATGATGTAAAATTGACTATTTTATAACCCAATTGCTTAAATGGTTTTAACTCATAACCCATGAATAGCTATAATTGATATGAGAGACTATTAGATTAGGGGAGAAAATTATACTAGAATTGAATGTCGGTTAACATCTAAGCTTGTTATTGAAAATTACATGCATATTTATTTTCATACATCTATGTTTTTTTAAAATAAATTTAATCATATTGTTGAAAAACTCGTTTGGGCTTAATGATAGTGATGAGATGAGAATTCCAAAATTATACATGCTCTAAGTACAAGTAGTATCAATATGATTAACCTACTACCCTCATGGGAAGTTTTCACCAGGGCAAAAGCGAACAATATTAGCGGTGGTGGTCGTGTGTCTGTGTGTATATATATTGTTTTATTACTGTTATTAATAAAAAATTGTTTTCCACGTAAACGTTTACACAAGCAATCACATAATAAAATACTAACGGCGTTTGACCCCGTTAGTAAAAAGCTTGGTTGAGAAAAATAGGTTGAAAGTTAATATTATCGTGGCATATTTCTGAAGTTTGATTTGATGTCGACCAGTGAGTCAAAATTGAGATTATTAAAGCACAATATCCCTAACATTTTGCCCAAGCACCACATAACATACTAAAGTTTTAGTTATTTGTTAAGAGCATTCACATCCCATCCACCCATATTTATCCTTTAATTTAACTAAAAGTGATACTTTTTAAAATTTATCTTTTATTTTATAAAACTTCTCACATCTCATTCCCGTCTATATTTATCTTTATCTTAAACACAAATGATTATTTTATTATTTTTTTGTTTATATATACTCACTTAAATTTGATAATTTGATGGATGATGAAAATTTTATGTAGCAACTTTTTATTATTTAGAGTTAAAGAAGTGAAATAGTATAAGAGATTGTGTATTTTTGAAAAATAAGAAAGAGTTTGATGGATGAGTTGTTAATGCTCTAACAAAGTTTTAGAATATGTGAAGATATAAAAACTATTAATTGCTTAACCAAATACTAATATAACCAATTAGAAAAATAATCAACCATAAAGCATACTGAAGAAACACTAAGTGAACCCTGGACAGATTATAGATAATCTGGGGGTTAAGTAATGTTTCCCACGGATGAGATCTAGCTGAGAAGGTTGTTCTTCAGGAGACCTGCAAAACAGACACCGTAAGCTCGTCACTGAGAAGGGGGGGTTCCTCCTTGTGACCACCCTCCGGCGTGAGAATCAGACTAGATTGCTCTGAATATAAGAGTATATTAAGAGATTGCTAGATAAGATTGAGATATCAGATCATGTCCTTACCATTCCAAGGTGTTGGAGTATTTATAGCCGAAGGTAGGTTTCCAAGCAGGTACAGCCGGCTGAATAGTATTCCTGTTCTACCAACAGTGGACGTATGCACAGGCCATGCTGGTTGGTGGATAGGTTACGGCCAACAGTAACAAGGTCGGCTGTATACTGTTCCTTTACTGCCGGCTACGTACTGTTCCACCAACTGTAGGCTGCGCACGTCCCCTCGTAAGGGTTGGTGAGTAGGCAGCGGCTAATAGTGACAAACAGTACTAGAGGGTGCTCCTCCTCGTATTGTTGTCGGTGAGCTGTCACCCTGTGATTAGTTCATGGGTTGCTCTGGTCAAACTGTCTGTTCCGTCCATACCTTAGTAGGTATAGTACGAAAGACCTTCCAGAAGCATACGGACTGGCTCGTTTAGGCGGGAGTGTTCCCGCCTTGCTCATTCCTTCATGTGACAACTGAACGAATGCCTTGTGCGTGTAGCCTTGCTGTTAGTGCGGGTAGCCTTCCCTGATGGCTTGTATCCGCAGCTGCGGGAACAGGCAGGGTACTTCACCATTGGGAGGCTTTCCCTGCGGGTACAGCTGGCGTACTGCGCGTAAGGTTCTTTGAGCATGGTGGGTCCTGCTGGAGCTGTTGGTCATCGCACAGACGTCCCTGTTCAAGGTGAGTCTTGCGGGTCCAACTGGGCTCTGCTGGGACCTACCTCTTCAAGTCCCCCCAGTCCAATGTTCTTCTCATGAATTATTAATAAGTGAGGTGAGCTTTTGGACTTAGCAAGGGGTTTTGAAAAGGGTTTAGTTTTTCGGTTTTCCGTGGTGATTCATCCCGCGGTTTTCCTGATGTCACGCAGAAATTCCCGACTTTCCTGCTTGACCTTTGGGCGTGAAGCGGGTAAGTTTGTAACCTCCTCGCGCGTCAGGAGTGTTGAGTCCCAATTGTGTGGATTCTCCATGAGGTTTTGGTGGTTTTCGACATAGTGATCATTTATGCTAAAACCACAAATTCCATTTTGGAGTTTCAAACAATGTAGTTCTCGACGTTCCCGTCGTGCGGGAATGTTATTCACGTTTTCGCAAGCATGGCCCAGAAGATCCTTCTTGGTTTGAATTCCCTGCAGAGTGCTGAGTATGTGAAGGGTTTTGCCTTGACACTGTACCCGCACTCGCCTTACGGTTACTTTACTTCCAAGGTATTATTGGCGTCAATTCCCTGCGGGTGCTAAGTATGTGAAGGGTTTTGCCTTGACACTGTACCCGCACCCGTCGGATGGTTACTTGGTTGCCAAGTTATTCTTGGCTTCAATTCCCTGCGGGTGTTAGGTATGTGAAGGGTTTTGCCTTAACACTGTACCCGCACCCGTCTTACGGTTACTTGGTTGCCAAGGTAAGGGGTATTTTCCCGCTCACTTTTGAATCTTTTTGAATTTTGAATTTTTTGAAATTCGAAGAGTTGGTAGAAAGATAGGAACAGTCCAAACATCTGAAACGTCGTGCGACGGTTTCTTCTGACTGTGTCAGGACGTGCAGGAAGTTATGGCGACGTGACAGTACATGGTCATTCCAGACGCTTTTTCAGGCGCGTGGGCGCGATTTTTCGGGCGCGTGGCCGCGAAATTAATGGTGTGCGTCCTGTCAACAGCTGTTGCCAGCTTGCTTTTTGCCACGTGTTATAGTTTCATTGCACCTTCGTTTTCTCTCTCTTCCGCATTAATTTCATCGCATTAATTGCGATTAGTATATAAAGGGGGAGAGGGTTATTTGTAATCCACACTTTCACTCTTCTTCATCTGTTTTGCGATTTCCGGCGAATACTTATCCTTTTCAGGCAAACATTCTCCCGAAATCGTTTTCTTCTTTTACAAGATGTCTCGTGATATCGATTCCACAGTTGACGACAGGAGTACTGCTGGTGAGTGCCAGTGTGCTCTTCCTGGCGATCTGTACCGGTATGTTGTCAGGAAGTTCATGCTCGAGTCTCTCGAGCCTGAGTTTCCTGAACCCCATCAGACCGTGTACGATGCCCCCCGAGGCAAGATCGGGGTTTATGCAGCATTCTTTGTCTATGGGAATCTTAGGTTCCCATTGACAAAGTTTGTTTACCGTGTCCTTGAGAGGCATGGTGTTCACTTGACCGAGTTGCACCCCATGGCGATCGCCAAGATTCGCCATTTTGAGTGGGTGTGCCGGATACTGGGCATTGAGCCCTATGTTGACCGCCTGATGACCTTCTACACTTGGAGGTGCATCCAGGGGTGGTACACGTTGACAACCCGGATTAAGGGTTTGAAGATCTGTGCGACCGAGCGCAGTCTTCGCGCGTGGAAGAGGGAGTTTTTCTTCATATCCGCCCGCGCCATCCCCATTGCTATGAAATTCAAGAATGGGCAGGCACTTCCCAGCCTTCACGCTTCCAGCTACTAGGAGGCGGAATGGTTTGCCCAGATATCTCGGGTCCAATCTCCGGTTTACCAGTTTGCGGAGTCCGGGATGGTAATGCTGGGGATGAGTCGGGTGTGGAAGGAGGCTGATGCGCGCAAGATTCCGATCGTCCTCGAATACGGTTCGAACTCTGTTCCTTACGGTATGCCTTTTTCCCGCGATGCAGGCACTTCTGCAATAAAGTCGGCCAGAACCTGGCCCTTTATGGCTGGTCTTGGCTTATACTTTATCGCGTATTCTCCCAACTCAATTGCCCATTTGGCTAGGCGTCCCGATAACTCGGGTTTGCCTAGAACGTTTGCAAGTTTGAAGTTGGAGAGTATGGTGATTGGGTGACCCTGGAAATATCGTCTTAACCTGCGTGAGGCGTGTAAAAGTGCTAAGACTAATTTTTCGAGGGTAGAGTACCGGGTTTCTACATCTGTTAGGATACAGCTGACATAATAGATTGGCATCTGGATGCCTTTTCGCTCTACTAGCAGGACTGCCCCGGTTGCTCTATCAGTTGCGGAAAGGTATAGGATTAACTCCTCTCCCGCTTCTGGTGCTGTGAGTGTTGGGAGTTCGATCAAGCGTGACCGAATCTCCTGAAAAGCTGCTTCCGCTTCTGGTGTCCAGCGGAAGTGCGTTTTTTTCAAACAGTTTCTCAACGTTGACACGAAGGGGAACGACTTATCCGCGTGGTTTGCCAAAAAGCGATTAAGTGCCACTAGTCGTCCGTTCAGTGTCTGAGCCTGTTTGATGGTAGTAGGTGATTCCATTTTGATAATGGCTTCGACCTTTTCAGGGTTCGCTCTGAAGCCATCTTTAGTGACGATGACCCCCAAGAACTTCCCTTCTTCCGCTCCAAAGGCACACTTGCTCGGGTTGAGCTTCATGTTTATCTTCCTGAGCGTGTTGAAAGTTTCTTCGATGTCTTTCAACATCGCTTCTGGGTCAGGGCTTTTGATGACCAAGTCATCCATGTAGACTTCCAAGTTCCTCCCAATTTGGGAATGAAACTCTTTGTCCATCAGGCGTTGGTATGTGGACCCGGCATTCTTAAGTCCGAATGGCATCATTTGATAACAAAATGTGCCATCGGGCGTCCGAAAAGCGGTTAACATCCACTCCTTTTCCAAGTTCAAATAATGTGATGAGACAAAAACACATAAGAAAAGAAATGAAGTTAACATCCACTAAAAGAAGGTTGATGGAAACATATATACAATTAAATAATTATTAATAGTTATTTTAACAAATCCACAAAATTGACTTGGAGATGGTATTAACAAAAATCCATTAGATTTTTATGTCCAAATTATGTATCATCATAGTTAGCATCTTGTGATTTTCACCAACCAATACCCAATTCCTTTTCTTTTTAATCAAGTTTTGTTTCCTCGGTACACCATTAGGCCTAATAATCATCGATATCTGAGTTCAAACCCTGAAACGTAATTTCAACCGTTCATTGTTGCTTTAACATTTAAGATATTTGAACCCAGAATCATCACAAGAAAAACCTTTTAAGAAAAAAATCGTAACTACCTTACTAGAGTCTCGATGGCAACCAATCCCGAATTTTGATTATAATTCTATTCTTTTTTTCACAAAAGTAAAAGTTAATATTCGTTCAAACAATTAGTATCATTAATATAGTATTATTTGACATTTATGTTTTTTATTTTATTTTATTTATTGGTGACCTAACTATATGATAGATACCGGGCCGACAAAAGGATTGTGGTGATCAAATTTAACGATACTAATTAAATTCGTCCTAATTTTAAAGATCCCAAAAACTGGACTTAAAATTTATATTAATATATATTTTTTGGCTTTACACAATCACTTAAATTTGAATGATCAAATAATCAGCATTCGCAAATTAATAGATGGTTAAATACTTAAATGATGTTACTTTTTCTTTTTTTTTAATCATTTTTTATATAAACTATAATGCACAGCTTTGTCTTTCTAATTTCCCCATACTGAACAATAAATTTTGAAGGGTTTACCAACCATAAACATCATCACTCTATTTAGAAAGTTGGCAAAAGAAGCAAGCAAAGATCAGGGCCGGTCCAACGTTTTTGGAGGCCTAAAGCAAGTCGAAACATTGAGGCCCTTTAACAAATTTTATTATTATCAACACACTTTTTTATCGTGACAGTTACCGACCGTTTTAGACTTTAATTACTAAATTTTAAACCAACTTTGATATTGATTTTTACTCATGGCTTATACACCCCTTAAAGATATTATATAGACATGAAACAAATGAGGCAATAACAAATATCACGCGACATAGTGAAGCTGGAACGCTTTAAAGGCGGGGTTTATTCATTGACAAAGAAAATGCAATTTTTAATGACAATGGTAAATGTGTCTTGTCTTTCCACAAAGCAACACCCTAAGGAAACTGAAACAAATTAAAATAGTGAATAAATGCTCACCAAAATTAACTAACCACAAATGAACTATAAAATTGTAACATGAAAATATACTTGAATAAAAGCATAAAATTGTAACATGAAAATATACTATAAAAGCATGACAAGTAAGACATTCATTCTAAAAACTCAAAGTCAGAAAACATGGTACTCGAAATTTTCTCAAAACAAGAAAGTAGTAGTAGTAACTCAAATGATTAAAAATTTTTTGAAGGTTAAATACTAATAAACATATATGAGCGTAAACGTAGTTAATGAATATCCGTATTGTGAAACAAACAACTACATTAATAAAAATGAGAGAAAACATTTTAAGTAAAAAAAATAAATAGAAAAAGATATGTGGCTCACATTCAATCACTATTACTTCATTGTTATTCTTGACAATAATAATCAGAATTGAGATAAAAAGATTGATTGTATTTTCTGTGTATTTTACAAGGAATAAGACACCATTATTTATAGGTGTTTTACAATTACAAGGAAAGGAAACTGAATAATGGTTGTGCTAATCTACAGCCTGTAAACGAGCTGTAGTCTTGTAAATATGTCAAGTATTAACTAGGATATGATCTTGAAAAACTAATCCCATGATTTGCTCTATTCTGTTTTGACATTCCTTTCTAACACTCCCCCCTCAAGTTGAGTGGTGGGGTCACCAATACTCAACTTGGCTAGACATTCGTTGAACATCCTTCCGTTGACTGCCTTCGTTAGGATATCTGCTAATTGGTCTTTTGATTGCACGTATGGAAGTTCTATTATACCCGCCTCTAGTTTCTCTTTGATGATGTTTCTATCAACCTCAACATGTTTTGTTCTATCGTGTTGCACTGGATTCTCTGAGATTTGAATTGCTGCTTTGTTATCACACATGATCCTGCTATCTTTTGTCGGGGGGAAACCAATTTCTGCAAGGAGTTTTTGAATCCATAATACCTTTGTCACACCTCGAGCTATTCCTCGAAATTCCGCTTCTGCACTAGACAGAGCAACTACCTTTTGCTTCTTGCTCCTCTAAGTGACTAAATTTCCACCAACCATAGTAAAGTAGCCTGATGTTGACCTCCTGTCACCTTTATCTCCAGCCCAGTCAGCATCTGTATACTCTTGGATTTCAAGATGTCCATTTTTCTGAAGAGGACACCATGACCGAATGTGCCTTTGAGGTACCTGATAATTCTTATAGCAGCTTCCATATGAGTGACCTGGGGTTGATGCATAAACTGGCTAACTACCCCAACCGCGTATGCTATGTCTGGACGGGTATGGGATAGATATATAAGTTTCCCTACCATTCTTTGATAACTTTCCTTATCTGCTAGCTTGGATCCCTTTACCATATGAAGACCATGGTTAACGATCATGGGAGTATCAGCTGGTTTGCAGTCTACCATTCCAGTTTCTGCCAGTAGATCAAGAATATATTTCTTCTGACAGATGAAGATGCCTTGCTTAGACCTAAGAACTTCTATTTCAAGGAAGTACTTAAGTCTTCTCAGGTCCTTCATTTCAAATTCTGTAAATAAGTTCTTCTTCAATTTCAGCATCTCCTCCTCGTCGTCTCCTGTAATAATCATATCATCAACATAAATAATCAAGCAGGTCACACGATTGCCTCTTCGTTTTAGGAAGAAATTGTGATCTGATTTACTTTGTTTAAAACCGTATTGTGTCATAGCTAGAGTAAATCTGCCAAACCAAGCTCGAGGAGATTGTTTGAGTCCATAGAGGGACCTTTTTAATCGACAAACTTCTCCGATTTTAAAGTTTTCTTTGAATCCCGGCGGAGCTTCCATATAGACTTCTTCCTTTAGCTCACCATGTAGGAAGGCATTCTTTACATCATACTGGTGAAGAGTCCATCCTTTGTTTGCAGCTACCGATAAAAGAACCCTTATAGTGTTAATTTTGGCAACTGGTGAAAAGGTTTCTGAGTAGTCAACTCCATATGTCTGGTATACCCCTTGGCAACCAAACGGGCTTTATATCTTTCAACAGTCCCATCTGGTTTATGTTTGACAGTAAACACCCATCGACAACCCACAGGTTTCTTTCCTGTTGGAAGAGAGCATTTTTCCCACGTGTTACTTTTACTCAAGGCTTCCATTTCGTCTTGCATTTCTTCTTTCCATTTCTTTGACTCTAAAGCTTGTTCTACAGTGTTTGGAGTTTGCTCAGCATATATGGAAGTAGTGAAAGCTTTAGCTTCCTTGGAAAAATTTATGTTGGCTATGTTTGCTATGGGATACCTTGAACCTTTAGTTTGTTTTTCTGGAGAGTATCGCTTTGGAGGAACTCCTCTAGTTGTTCTTGGTGGAAGAACTTATCTATTAGGTGTCTCTTGGCTTCCTTGTTCATCTACTTGTACTTCCTGTCTTTCCTGTACAACCTCATGATCATTATGATTAGAGTTTTCTGGTTCTCCCGAGGGATCACCATTTTGATTAGTTTGAAGTGGTTCAAGAGGTTGAGATTGACTTACTTCAGACATAGACATCTGGTTAGGGAGACCTTGGTTAGTGACACTGGTTGTCTCGTCATTGGATTGTGAGGACGTAGGTGACTCATTTGGGGAACTGTGATTATCTTCTTGTGATGGTGGCATCCACTTTAACCAACTTAGTGATTCTATGTATTCTTTCTACTCCTGGCCACTTTGTTGGGTATTGTAGTAAAATTCGGTTTCAAGGAAGTCACAGTTCATTGTAGTAAACATGTGACGAGTTTTGGGATTGTAACATCGGTACCCCTTTTGATTGACCCCATACCCAACAAAAACACATTTTTCGGCACAAGGATTGAGTTTGCTTCGATTTGCTTTTGGTATGTGAACAAAAACAGAACATTCAAATATTTTTGGTGGTAGAGTAAGAGGAGGAGGGATTTTAGTAAATTTGGTTAGAGCTTGGTTTGGAGTTTTAAGTTTAAGAGCTTTAGTGGGTAGTCGGTTAAGAAGATAGATAGCTGTAGCAAGAGCTTCGGGCCAAAAAAATTTTGGAACCTTGGACTCGATGAGTAAGGCCCGAGTTATTTCCAAGAGAATACGATTTTTTTGCCCAACCACACCATATTGTTCCGGGGTATGTGAGCATGTCGTTTGATGATTTTTTCCTTTTGATTGACAAAACTGTTTCATAGAGTCATTAACAAATTCTCCTCCATTGTCTGATCTAAGGATTTGAATGGATTTTTGAAATTTATTTTGGATCATGGTATAAAAAATTGTAAATTTTTCAAAGACCTCGGATTTGTGTTTTAGGAAATACATCCAGGTCATCTGAGTACAGTCATTAACAAAGATAACAAAATAACGATAATTTTGCCCCCCGGTAATTTTTGCTGGCCCCAAACATCAGAATGAATCATTGAAAAAGGAAATTTAACTTTAGTGTCATTTGGTTTGAAAGTGTGCCTATGGCTTTTGGCCAAAACGCAAGTTTCACAATTTATCACATTATTTGAAGCGAATAACTTGGGAAATAAAATATGTAAGTAACCAGTAGATGGGTGTCCTAGTCTTCGATGCCATAGCCATGCTTCTCTATTAACACTCCCATGAGCCAACATCACATTTCCTCGTTGAATCACTTCGTCCACGTAATACAATCCTTGGCGTTCAGTGCCACGTCCAATGATCATCCCCGTCCTGATGTCCTGCAAGATACAAAATGTGGGATGCATTAGTACCGTACAATTCAATTCTTTGGTAACATGGTTGATTGATAAAAGTTTATGTGATAGTGACGGTATATAAAGGCAATTCGATAGCTTCATCGTTGGTGAGATTTCAATTGTCCCCCCCCCCCCCCCTCTACAGTAGCAAGCCCCCCATTAGCAGTTTGCACATGGGTTTTTTTAGGTTTGGATTTTGAAATTATATCTGAGAGTTCAAATGTCATTGTATTAGTGGCACCACAATCGAGTATCCATGACTTATCTCTTTTTTCACACTCGCTAACAATATTTACCTTCTCGATTGATTGACCGTTTATTTTTTTAATAATTTGAGTGACCCCACATTCTTGAGGGTCACCTTTTAAACAATCATTAGTTACATGATTGGTATTTAACAAGTCTAGGATTTCATGGGAGAAAAACTTAGGATTTAATATAGAAGAGGGGTTTGAATAACAATTAATTAGATCAGGGTTTGAATTGTAACTTTTTGAAACACAAGGGGAAGGGTTTGAGTTTAATAACCCAAACCCTTTACCTGGTTCGTGACCCTCATATGTTGCAGTAGCTATGCCTCCAAATCCTCCTTCACCACTACTAGCCTTCTGGTGGTCGTCGCCGCTGTCGTTGTTGGTGGCATTCCAAATCCTCCTTCAGGGTTTAAATCGTTGTTGTTGTTGTTGTCGTTGTTGCTTGTCTTTCCCCATCTTTACTTCCTCGTTTATGGCCATCATTCCACTATCCTGGAAATCCAAAAATCTTGAAGCACTGTTCTTTGATGTGTTTGGACATACCACAATGAGTACATTTGAGTCGTGATTTGTCCACCCGGGATGATGACACGGTTTGTTGCCCTCGGTCTGGCCGGCGATACCCTTTTGAAACGAACCCTAATCCGTCAGTATCATTTGGTCCAGTCACAGCCAAACCAGCAGCCACACCTTGATTGGATGAGTCACCGGAATTTGTTCCAAGAATAGTTTGGTGAGCAGTTTCTTTACGAACCGCAGCGTAGGCAGCCTCCGCAGATGGAAGAGGATCCCATCGCAATATTTCTCTTTTAATTGGGTCATACTTGCGGTCAAGAGCATTTAGGAATTGAAACAACTTTTGTTCAGATCTAATCTTGTTGTAAGTTGTAATATCAGTTTCACAAGTCATCGGATTTGGGTCTCTACGTTCAATTTCTCCCCAAATACCTTGTATGACAATCCAGAAATCTTCTAAGGGTACACCATTCTGCTTGAACTCGTTCGCTTTGACATGGAGATCGAATGTTTGGAGCTTGTCCTTACCACTGCTATATGTAATTACCAGAGCATCCCATAATGATTTTGCTGTAGGAAACTCGGTAAGATTACTAGCAATGGCAGGTTCAATGTTTTGTATGAGCCATGAAAAAGCAATAAGATCATCTTGTTCCCATTGCTCATATTTTTCATCAGTTCTTTCTGGCGGATTGGTGGTTAAGTGATTCAAAAAGGCTTTCGATTTCCCCCCTATGGCGACTCGTATCATCCGAGCCCATAGGGCGTAGTTTTGGCTATTGAGGTTAAGGCTGATTTTTAGGCTATCAGACAGATTCTGTTTGGGGTTTTGCGGTTGGGAATTAAGGCCATTTTTTAGGATATTGGCTATTTGGATGGTGAGGTTGTCTAGGGTTAAAGCCGAGCTACCGTCTGTATCAGACATGGCAGTTTACAGGCCGTGTTCGGTTGAGTAAGATGGCTGGTTATTGGGTAGATGATTAGCAGATGATGAGCAATATTAATCCTAGGATTATTAACACTGCTTTGATACCATCTTGACAATAATAATCAGAATTGAGATAAAAAGATTGATTGTATTCTGTGTATTTTACAAGGAATAAGACACCATTATTTATAGGTGTTTTACAATTACAAGGAAAGGAAATTGAATAATGGTTGTGCTAATCTACAGCCTGCAAACGAGCTGTAGTCTTGTAAATATGTCAAGTATTAACTGGGATATGATCTTGAAAAACTAATCCCATGATTTGCTCTATTCTATTTTGACATTCCTTTCTAACAGTTATCAATCTAAAGAGTTCAAAATTCTTTCCCTTTAACAAGTCATTCCAGAAACATAACACCTCTGTCCTCTGCTACTTTCATTCATCACCCTTTTTGTATTGTATTTAAGAAATACTTCACCGGTGAAATTGAAAGCATTGGAACTCTGTGGCATGCTTGTACTCTCTCTTCCTTCTCCTCTCGATCTCTTCCTCTCTTCTCCTCTCGATCTCTTCCTCTCAGTGGCAACCGGCAAACCTTAGATTCTAAAAGATGGGGGCCTTATCAAATTATGGGCCTCAAGCCCTAGCTTGGGTTGGTTGTATGTTAGGGCCGGCACTGGCAAAGATGGTAGGCATCCGACTACGGCAAACATAATAAATCATGGGTGGTTAAGGTTTGCCGCAATATAGAAAAGAAAATTTTAAAATAACTTTTCATCATTAGTTGATGCAAATCCACCTCAAATCCATACTTGTCAAATCCCATGATGCCATAAATTGACATAACTTGTATAATTAGGCTAATCGGGCTACGAGACGTAACTAATCACTTTGTTTAGACAACCATTGATGTAAAACACCAAGACTGCTAATTGTATATTAATTAGATGCTTAAAATTGGCATCATTTTCATAAACAAGAAAAAATGTTTTCGAAAATGCTAAAATGAATATGGCATTATTAAAGTAGCAAATGGCATGGAAATAATGAGTATCATTATTAAAGTTATTCAAGAATATGATTATTATTCATGTCATAACTTTGTATTTAACATTCAATTGATCATTTCACACTTGTTGGGGTATATTATTATTGACTTTGGTTTGTTATACTTTCTTTAAATAATAATTGGAATACGCACAAGTAACAACTTCCTTTATTGTTTTTATTGTTAATTTTATTCTTCTTTTATGACACTTAATATCTTTTTTGTTGCTTTTAATTTTCCTATACAAGGAAAGAAACGTTTTGAAGTGTAAAAACTTTTGATCGAGTGCATGACGTTTCATGAAATGAAAAGGGTTAGAGAATCAGAGTGAGAATATACTGCAAATAGTAGAAAGATATTTGGAAATGGGTGGCAATTGCAAAGTTGCACGAATCATTTTTTTTGGTATGCTTTCTTTTATCTAATGATTTTAAGTCCCCATGCATCATCACTCATCCATTATATATTTGAGTTGTTATCTCATACAAAACTTTTTTTTAAATTAAACACAGTAAGAGCCAATCTTTACATGTCATTAATTATGAAATTTATAGGAAAACACATTTTGGTATTTTTATTTATTGTTTGTTTTTGGTAATACGTAATTTCATGTAAAAATTTGTTTGTTCTAAATGAGATTTACATCTCATATCTAATTTTCTTGAAATTGATTTTTTTTTAAATCAAATCATGACTTTGTTAACTTATCACCATTTTAATCATTCTCCATCACAAATTTCAAAACCGACATCGCTTAGCCGGCCAATTGCATTTGGTCGAGTTTTTTTTTCTTCTTCTTCTTTCATGTTTGTTTGTTATGTTATTAATTAATCTTTTGCTTGGTTATTCATCTTATGTGTTATGAATGTTTGATACAAATTCATGGTTCAAGCCATAATTGAACGTTTGGGCCACTTACCCTAGGAACACGCATATTTGCGGTCACCATGAGTCAATGATGTATCTAGCTCTATTTAGTTTTCTTTATTGTCAAAATTCTATCCATACATATAAAATAAGTCAACAAAAATATTGTTAATTAATTTATGGTAGAAAGTAACGGAAGGTTGAAGTTTCCTAACTAGATTTTTCATTAAGAGATAGGAACAATTATTATTTATTAAAGCTCCATATGCTCAACTTATGAGTAGAGATAAAATAATTAAGACCCTTTTTATTTTTCAACTTTTATTATTATTATTATTATTATTATTATTATTATTATTATTATTATTTATATTCTTGTGATATAGGTAATTTCAAATTCATTAAATAAGATTTATGAGTACATATTTGACAAAAATAAAAGATTCATGAGAATTTGTTCGTTTGTTTTTATATTTGATTATACTTTTAAATGTCCACCAAATACTCAATGAACTTTTCAAACTATATTTTAAAGAAATAAATGAAAAGAATTATTGGTTTATAGTATTCTTTAACTTCATAATTTCATCCCCCCACTTACTATTTTTCTACCCATTTATTGATTTCATTATTAATCATCAAAACCCCACCTCACCCCAACCATTTCAATTCCTCTCTTCCATCATCCTTCACAAAATCTTTATTTTCTTAAAATCCAATTTCTCAATACAACCTTTGAAACAAATGGGAAATGATAGTTTTTATAACAAGGGTATTGTCCTAGAATTAGGTCTTAGTTCATCCATGGTGGACAACAACTCCACCAAAAAGCCTTGCAACACCCTCAATTTTGATCCATCTTTAACGTTGGCTCTTTCGGGCGATCGGGATCATGATCATCGATTAACCAAGAAGAAACATGCGTATGATCATGACGGTTTGTACCGACAAGATAGCGTTAGTGTCGGTTCATCGTTAATCTCGGTTGCTAGTGTGTGTGTTAAGAGGGAGAGAGAGGTGAAGAGTGAAGAATCAAAGAGGGTGGTTAACAAAACAAGTGAAGTTGAAGAAGAAGAAGAAGATGATAATATTGGTAATGATAGGAAGAAACTTAGACTTACTAAAGCTCAATCTGCTCTTCTTGAAGAAGCTTTCAAACATCATAGTACTTTGAACCCTGTATGCATCATCTTATATTCTTGTATTTTTTATGTATATATACTAGGTTTAATTGGTAACTAAAACTTACGATAGTTAGTGTTGAATATTTAGCAGAAACAAAAGCAAGAGCTTGCAAGGGAGCTAAAGTTGAGGCCTAGGCAAGTTGAAGTTTGGTTCCAGAACAGAAGAGCCAGGTAACATACATATATGTTGTGCATATCTATTAACTTATTTTCTTGAAAAATTTACTTGTGTTTTTTTTTATTTCATCTCTTCTTGTGATCTAAAAGAAATTAAGTGGAAAGCTTTGATATTTTAAAAATATACACAGTATTTTGCTGGATCTGTAATTGGATTTTTTTATTAATATATTTTATTGCTAATTAACGAAAATTAATATCATTAGTTAACTTTTCTTTCAGTAAGATCTTTTTGATAGATCATTTTTATACACTGATAAAAAAATATATATGTATTTTTTACGTTAAAGTTGTAATCATATTTTAGGAAAGAGTAAATTCACAATAATTATTAGACTAATTTATCATTTGCTAAATATGTAACGAAATGATTTATTTCAAGTTTAATAACATAAGCTGTAATTTATGATTTACTGATTGCGTGTAGCTCTTTTCTTCAATTGCCTTGAAGAAAATACTCGTTACGTCACGATATATTGCGTCATAAATAAATTTCCTTGAATTTATTTAATCTATCACAATTTATTGTTTATTCAATTATAACATGAGATTCCAATTATTTATATATAGTAGATAGTTAGATGATACAATGATTTCCTAGTTTCAATTAAAAATGAATTATATATCTAAAATTGACGTTACTTAATTAATAAAACAATAATAAAAGAGAGAAAAGTATGCAATGACACATGATGTAGCAACAACAAACAAAAAGTACGCGTGTGGGTTCTTCTGATATCTATAATAATCTGCTTAATTATTGTTGCAATTACTTTTAGTATTATTTCAACTATTAATAGTGTTTACAATTTTAAACAATTAAAGGACAAAGTTGAAGCAAACAGAAGTGGACTGTGAATACTTGAAGAAGTGTTGTGAGGCATTAAAGGAAGAGAACACAAGACTCCACAAAGAGCTTCAAGAACTCAAAGCACTCAAACTCTCATCTCCGCCGCTGTACATGCCGTTACCCGCGGCCATCCTCACCCGATGTCCTTCATGCGAACGCACCGGAGACACCACCTCCACCACCAACACTCGTCCTAATTTTACCATGGCTCAAAAACCACACTTCTTTAACCCCTTCACCAATCCATCTGCAGCCTGTTGATTACTAATTATTTTATTAGTTTTCAGTCTTGATTAATTATAAGCATGCATGTTAATTAATTAATTAATTACTACTCAAATTAATCATCCATGCACACCCCTTTGTCTTTTTTTTAGAGTTAAGGGTTTGTCATGATTAGTGAGCGATTAGTTTATATAAGTATTTATAAGTTAAATATTTGAAGAAAATTAATTAATTAATTATATGGATTTGTACTGATCCACTTTTTTTCTTTTGTTAAGTTTATATGAACGTCTGTTTGTAAAAAGAATTATATGTCAATGAAAAGAATATATATGTATTTGTAGAATGATCTTTAGTTTATGCAAGCTTTTATCATTTATATTTGTTAGACAATTGTCCATGCATGCATATAAATTATTATTTTAATTATTAAATACACTTATTTTAAAATGTATTTAAATGTCCATGGAACAAGTATATGCGTACTCATCACTTAATTGGATTTACTAAGTTAAATAAAAGTAATCCTTAATCGCTAGTCAGAAAATGAAATAAGAATAATGATTAATTGGGATTAATCAACATTTAGTCGAGATTTCCACGTTAAGGAAATTAAGAAGGAGGAATAATAGAATCTTGAACTCGGAAGAGTCAAAGATACGAGTGACAAGAAGCAACGCAGACAATGCACTCAAATAAGGGCGGTGGAAGGATAATGAAAACGATGGATGGTTTTTGGGGTCTTCTGTTTAGTTACGTGTTGGTTTGTGTCCAATTATTAATTCTTTTTTCTTTTCGTTTTCTAACAGATCCCATTGAAATTTATTTATAATAAAACAACTCTATTTGATGTTTTATAAATAGTTTCGTTCAATTTATTTCTAGAAAGTTGACGTATACGATCATATCTAAATAGTACAGCCCTCCTTTAATATATCATAAATCGACCTTGCATGAATAATTGGATAGAACCGGTCAAAAATAAAAAAGAATGTTCAACAAATGAATTATATATAATTAATTTTTAATTCAACAAAAGAATAATACTTGTATTAAAATTATATCAACATACATATAGTCAGTGTTGCAAAAATCTAAACTAGGCGTGGATTAATCCCCTATTAATCGTCAATACCCACTTCACTGATTAATTTTGAGCTAATCGGCCAATTAATCGATCATGTTCAAATCCGTCCAAAATCAACGGTTCTTGCGAGATTCCGGCAAAAATCAGCGGTTACCGGAAAAAATCATCGGATTCCGGTGATCAAGATTCCAACATAAATCAACGGTTTACAGTGAGATTCTAGCCACTTTCGGGCCAAAATGTGTTTGTGTATGTTTAAAACTAAAAGTTACATATAAAAATGTGTGTGTGTATAAAACTTAAAATTATACATTAAATTTCAATCCGATTAATCATGATTAATCGCTAGTCCAAACCTCACCGCCCAACTATCGACTAGCGATTTTTACAACATTGCATACAATGTACATTAAAATTGGTGGTTTGGTGTCACGAGAGGCGGTCCACTTTGTGGCACATGAGTGTTCCACCTTTCTTATCCTTTTGTCTTACAGAATTCGTGATAATTTGGAGTCGTAAAACACTGGTTATTATAACTTTATATGGCCTGTCGTGATTTTTTTTGGTTTGGTATATGTTAATTTGTTGTATTTGGGTTTGAATTCATATTGGCTCGTAACCGCAACATGTAATTTTTTTGATTTTAAGGCCATCACCTAACTAGATGTCGGCCAAATTCACATTGGTTCACGGAATCACGGTTGCAACACATATTTTCTTTTGTTCGTCGTTGGTTTGTTGCAGGATTTGTTTCTTTTTGTTTAGTTTCGGTGTCATAAACCGATATCGATCGACTGAATTCATGTCAATGCGCCACCGTAACGCGCGGATTTTGTTTTTGTTTTTAGTTTAAATTTGTTTGTCTGTTGTTTTTTTTGCATGACGAAGTTTTTTTTTACTGAGAATACCACTAGCATTGCACAACGCCTTAAGTGTGATACCTTATTTTAATGATGAGACATTATGATTACTAGATGTCTCGGCACGTTGCAACGAGGTTGTCAAGAAGCGTAACATTGAGGTAGTCTAATGTATGTTTATAGGCAACCTAAACAAATTCATGTAAATAATTCATGTAAACCCCTACAACACAATAGAATAAAGCTCATGCATACATAGTGTAGCCTATAGGGCGATGATAAAAAATTGATTCGAAATCCATAAACACTAATAGCAATAATAAACCAAAACATCGACGATACGTTGTTTCATACTTTTAGAACACAACCATAATGATACAACTAACCTAAGGAAACACACAAATTCAATTTGTAAAAAAACAAAACTAATAACTAATACACAGTTGCAACACACGTAAATATAAAAGTAAACATACCTAATAAAAACAAAAACAAAATAACAAATACACCCTACATGCAAAGAACATACATAAAAACAACAGCCTTCCCTACATCCTATATGCCCACATTAATCCTTATACACCTAAATACAGCCTTACATACGTGCTACATCTAAAAAAACTATATACGTACAAAACAATTTACAACTTACAATATAATCCACTCGAAAGGTACATGAAAACTTACAATAGATATAGCTCCACGATCCATTTAAAGACCTTAGAAAAGCATGCTAGAGACATCAAGACATATGACAGTAAGTCAAAGTTGGATAAAGAAAAGGTAAAAACATGTTAGTTATGGAATTTCTAGTTTACCAACAATACTTACGTACGATGTATGATGTATTCAAAGGATTCATATGAAATAGGAAGTTGACCTCCAAAATAATATTGTAAGTATATTACGTACGATAAACCCTAATAAAGAACATAATTAAGCGCATGAAATTCATGTGTGTTTCAAGTATAAAATGATATGGTTATAATCGGGCAATTCAATTCAACGGTTGAATTAACATATGATATGAGAGGAATTTTTTTACCTAGACGAAGGGGAGCTTCTCATGGATTTGGAATTGCAATGAGGAGCACATCCATGGCGGTGTGAGACTCAGATCGTTCGGCAAATTAACTGAATTCGACGAAGGGGAGATTCCACTTCACTGCCATTTGATGTATCACTAGAGATTTTCCTTTCATACTTTTGCGAGTAATGGGAGCGGTGGAAACATAAACGTGGCAAAGAAAATGCAAAACATGTTAGGGCGACAGAGAGTATTGTTGCTGCAAAATAAGGGACTAAAAGTGACTTATATAAAATTGTACTGTAGCATTAGTTTTGCAATTATATGTAGTGTGATTGTAGTAACAGGTAAGAGTGCTAGAACAGGAGTTAAAAAGCTCCAAATTCAAATTTGATTTTGTATTCGAATAGAGTTCTTATCCTAACCGAATTGTGAACCGGCTCGAATCTTAAATTTCAAAACGATCCGAATCTGATTATTTAAATTCAATTTTTTTTATAAAATAACATATTATATGTGTGTGTAACTGTGTATTATTATTGCATAATTGATTTATCCGAATAAACCTGAATTCTAATTGTTTTATAATATTTTGAATTCAAATTGGTTCGAGTTATAAATTTATTTCAAAACTTTCAAGTTTGACATACCAGAATAACCAAAAGTCGAAACAATTTAAATTCTAGCCACAACCAGATACTATAGTATTGCTTATATATATATGACATAAGTTATTTTAACAGAGTTTATCTCTTAACACATATTTGGTGTCTAAAATTTTTAATGATTCAAAAAGTAATCAATTTCAATAATAATATTAAGAGCATGTTTGTAACTGAATTTGAAAACAACTCATTGACTTATTGACTTTTTTTAAAATCAATAAGTTATAAGGAGTTTAGCCATTACAAAAATCCCATTTATTTAGCTTTTTGAAAGGTTAACCTAATCCTGGTTTTTTTTAAACAATAAGCCAATAAGTTGTTTTCAAACTCAATCCCAAACATGCTCTAATTATAACAACATATTTATTTTGTTAACATAATTTTGTTTATTAGCGATAAATTTGATTATTCAACCTATGCTAACTCTTAATTTACACAACAATGTATTTCTTGCATGTAAGCCAACCCCAAAACTCCATATAAAAACTTTGTGCCTCTATCATCTGGGCTTGTCCCAAAATTGCGTGTTAAGATAATTTAAATACAAAAACATTAATTAGATATAGTTTGGTACAATTAACCCAAAAAATAAAATAAATAAATAACAACCTTTATTCAAAACCGTTCCTAGTGATGTTATTGATGATTTGGCGAAATTAAACAAAAGGGATAATTTTGATAGAAGGGAGGTCAACTATGTGGACACGAGTAGGCATATGATCTACGACCCACCTCACTCACTTCTTCCATATCATTGCGCTTGCATTACTTCTATCAACTATCAATTATTAAAGATGGCACCAAGTGACGATAATAAAAATCGCTTCAATGTGTGTTTCGCATTTTACTATTAGAATGAAATATTCATAATATATTGTATTCATTTAGGAGATATGTTTTCTTGTAAATAAAATAGGAGTTTGTTTGATCCTATATATGTACGTCAATTATATTGTGAATGGGAGGGGAGAATATTATTTATCATGGTATGTAAACCCTAATTTATTATTTTTTTCATCACCGTTCACACAAAACTCCATGACAGGCCAAAGTTCTTCCTCTTCCTCCTCCTCCTCCGGTGAATCCAAGGTTCTTCATCTGGTTTACTCTGTAACAAACATTCAAACCAAGATCCATCCACTTGATGGTGAATCAGTTACATATTCGTCCTGGAAAAAGCTCTTCCGCCTCCACGCTAAAGGTTACAAGGTCTCTTATCATATTGATGGAACACCATCACCAGCCAAGACAGATCCGACTTACGAGTCGTGGTGTGAAATAGATGCCATAGTACTTCAATGGATTTATGGCACACTATCTCCTAAACTTATGGTCCGAATCTTGAAAAACGAATCCACTGCTCAAGAGGCATGGAATCGACTCGAAAATATTTTTTTGAGTAATAAAGCATTTCGGGCAGCGGCTCTCGAGACCAGGTTCACCAATCTCACACTTGCTAAATGTTCATCCTTAGATGATTATTGTCAGAAGTTAAAGGAAATTGCAGATCAGTTAGAAGACGTTGGACAACCCGTTCTTGAATCTCGGCTTCTCATTCAGTTAGTTAATGGTCTACCCAGCGAGTATAGCGTTACCGGCTCCCTAATTAATCAATCACCCACCACAAACTTGATTTTGAGTGACAACGCATTGAAGCCCAATCTGCTAGCACTCAAACTGCCTTAGTCCACTCATCAGGTCACTCGGCCAAATTAATCAATCACCCACCGAGTTGGGTGCTGCTCTTCAGGCCGTCCAATTAAATCAACCAGACCAATACTACTACATGGACTCTGGAGCTACTTCTCACCTGACCGCCAATCCAGGTAAAATTCAAGTCCCATCTAACATTAATTTTCATGGTAATATTTTAGTCGGAAATGGCCAATCGCTACCGATATCTGGATCGGGTAATTCCACCCACCAACTACCAAATAAAACCATTCACCTAAACAACATTCTGTTAGCCCCCAATGTCCTAAAAGATTTAATCTCGGTACGTAAGTTTTCTCATGACAATCTTGTTTCCATTGAATTTGACCCCTTTGGTTTTTATTTGAAGGATTACAAAACTGGAAGGATCCTTTCGCGACATGATAGTACGGGGGACCTCTACCCATTCACCGGACCCACAAACTTGTCTACCGCTTGTCTCATCTCCACCAACAATAATCATTGGCATAATCGTCTCGGTCACCCAGGACATCAGATTTTAAATTTACTTTCTAGTCGTTCTCTTATATCATGTAATAAAGATGTTTCAAGCTTTTGTCATTCGTGTCAGATTTCAAACAGTAAACGATTACCATTTGTTGATTCTATGTCCATTACTTTATCTCCTTTGATATTGTTCATTGTGATTTGTGGACCTCACCTATTCTTAGTAATTCTGGTTATAAATACTACATGGTACTTATTGACAACTTTACAAATTATGTGTGGGTTTACCCCTTAAAATTTAAATAAGAAACCTTCATCACGTTTACTAAATTTTATAAACTCATTGAAACTCAATTCAACAAACGCATTAAAACATTCCAATGCGACTTAGGGGTGAATTTGACAATCATGCATTCCAAAATTTTGCCACCCAAAATGGCTTAATTTTCCGCTTTGCTTGTCCACAAACTTCGTCTCAGAACGGTCGTTCCGAACGCATGATCCGTCGCCTAAACGACATCGTTCGACCTATACTTATGCATTCTCATTTACCACCACCTTATTGGGTTGAGGCTCTTCATACCGCCACCTACCTTCATAACATCCTTCCCACAAAACGTTTAAATTATCTCACTCCAACGTTTGCGCTTTTCGGTCGACACCCTACCTACGACCACCTACGCATTTTTGGGTGTGCATGTTACCCAAACATATCCGCCACTATGCCTCACAAACTTCATCCTCGATACACTCGATGCATTTTTCTCGGTTACCCATCAGATTTTCGGGGGTATCGATGTCTTGACCCACAAACAGGCCGTGTACACATCTCGCGTCATGTCGTTTTTGATGAAACATCTTTTCCATATGTTAACCCCATCCCAGAAACTCAATATACTTTCCTTGATGATGTCAACATACACAATACATGTCTTTTTCTCAAGATCCTCCACCCACGACTCTCTCACCACCACCCCAAATCACAACTGAGCCCACCACATCCCAAACCCAACCCACCACAGACCAAAACCAAACCAACACCACTGACCCTCAACCTATTAGCCCAATACCCATAGTAAATCCACTAGCCACCACTTCCACCTCTAATTTAAATGTTCCTTCGCCTGTTTCTCACACCCCACATCCGATGCAAACAAGAGCAAAGTCCGGAATATCCAAACCCAATATTAAATATAACCTTAACACCATCACACCCAACTCAGCCATCTCACCTGTTCCAACAACTTACAGCCAAGCCTTATCCGATCCGAATTGGCGATTGGCAATGAATGACGAAATTAAAGCCATGAAAGATAATGATACATGGGATTTGGTACCATATTCGGCACAACAACCAGTTATTCGTAGCTTATGGTTGTTTAGACATAAATTTAAATCAGATGGATCTCTTGATCGGTATAAAGCCCGACTAGTGGTTAATGGAAAGGCTCAAACACCGGGTGTGGATTGCGATGAGACTTTTAGCCCAGTTGTTAAACCGGCTACTATTCGGACAGTGTTGTCCCTCGGTTTGTCTCGTTCCTGGCCGATACATCAACTTGACGTTAAAAATGCTTTTCTACATGGACATCTTCGAGAGATCGTGTATATGCACCAACCCGCCGGATTTGTAGACCCAACCAAACCGAACCATGTCTGCAAATTAAAACGGTCATTATATGGTCTTAAGCAAGCTCTGCGGGCATGGTTTGAAAGGTTCTCATCGTTTATTATTTCAAAAGGATTTAAAGAAAGTGTGTGTGACAATTCGCTATTTGTCTATCGAGATGGTACTAATATGGCATATTTACTTCTTTATGTGGACGACATCGTATTGACGGCATCATCTTCAACCTTCTTACAACGCATAATCAGATCTCTATCATCTGAATTTGCCATGAAGGATTTAGGACCCCTGCATCATTTTCTAGGTATTACAGTCACTCGTGATAGCTCGGGCATGTTCTTGTCTCAATCCCAATATGCCTCAGACATTCTGGCTCGGGCAGAGATGTCCTCATGCAAACCATGCAATACACCAGTCGAGACGGGGGCTAAATTAATGGCTGATTCCGGGCCGCTAATATCCGATGCCACATCATATCGGAGTATAGCTGGTGCATTACAATACCTGAATTTACTCGTCCGGATATTTCATACGCGGTTCAACAGGTTTGTCTGTTCATGCATGCTCCTCACGAACCGCATCTTGCATTTTTGCGGCGCATCCTACGCTACATTAAGGGAACCCTCGATTATGGTCTCCGCCTTCATGCATCCTCCCCGTTTTCGTTAACGGCTTATTCCGATGCCGACTGGGGTGGGTGTCTAGATTCTCGTCGATCCACATCTGGTAACTTTGTTTATTTGGGAAACAATCTGATTTCTTGGTCGTCGAAACGCCAACCAACAATTGCACGATCTAGTGCTGAGGCTGAATACCGGGGGGTAGCAAATGCGGTGGCCGAAACCTCCTGGTTACGAAATCTGCTGTTGGAACTTCACATGCCTCTTTAACAGGCAACCATTGTGTATTGTGATAATATTTCGGCTGTATACTTATCGGGGAACCCAGTACAACACCAACGCACCAAGCACATCGAGATTGATATTCATTTTTTCCGGGATAAGGTTCGTCTTGGTCACGTTCGTGTGTTGCATGTGCCTGCTCCATATCAGTACGCTGATATTTTCACGAAGGGCTTGCCTCGTGAGCTGTTTCAGTCTTTTCGATCCAGTTTGAGCGTTCGGCCAAACCACGCTCCAACTGCGGGGGTGTATTAGAATGAAATATTCATAATATATTGTATTCATTCAGGAGATATGTTTCCTTGTAAATAGGAGTTTGTTTGATCCTATATATGTACGTCAATTATATTGTGAATGGGAGGGGAGAATATTATTTATCATTTACATCATTTCCTGTCTTATTAATTATGATATAACTTCGTTGAAGAAAACTTTTTGCTATTAAGACTTAGATCCGAGCTTAATTTATCATGTATCGTTACCATGCTGGATTTTCTCTGGACATAACTTATTCACCATAACTTTTTTTTTGTTTTTACTTTTTCAAAAAGCTAAAATAAAAATAATTGTTGTGATTACAAAACATTTTTTTATTTACTGAATTTATTAAAAATCCAATAAATCAATAAGTTATTTTAAAACTCAATCTCAAACATTACCTAAAAATATAACCAAACAATTATAAATATTAATTTATTAAATAATAAAATTACGCATGTGTGTAAGTTAAATGATTGTATTATTGATTATAGATACCAATATCAACCAAACAAAATTAGATAGTCAATTTAAGATAAGCTCTTATTATTAAAACGCACCAACCAACTACATAGGTTATTATTTTTATATAATATCTTATGGCCCGACATGTTTTCGATGGACCTAATTGAGTAATTGTTTACGTTGACAAGTTAATTTCTTCGAAGGTACCTTCCACCATCTTTCTTATCGTCAATGTTCTTTTTCTTTGTCAAAGGTTATCCATGTCATCCATCCATCATCTATGTATATGTACGTATTAATGTATGTATGCGTACGTGTGCTTGAAACTTATTGCATGTTAAGTTTCCAGGCATAAGTCAAAAGTCAATATTTGTGGAACGCACCTATCTCAATATTAATGTGATGCTAGAATTGCACTTAGCTGAAATAAATGTGTTCAATACTGTTTGTTGTACGTTGGATAACCAAATGTGTCTATTTTTCTTAGGGTCAAAATGAACATAATAAAGGCAAAGTCAACTGTCATGATTTTTATTGGTAACTTGAAGACCGGTTCAAATTTACGTTAAAATTAGTATTCACATTTCATTCTTTATCTTTATATATATAGTTTAACTAAAAACATTATTTTTCTTTAAATTTTGTTTATAGCTTAAAAACATCTCACATCTCATTCTCTATTTTCATATATATATTATTTACAAACATTTATTTGTTATTCTTTTTCTCTTTCTTACAAACTCGTCTAATTATATAGAATAATGGGATATGGAAGCTAAATAAGTGAAAACCCATATCTTTCTTCATATTTTAGAGATGAAAGGTAATGTGGACTAGTGTGGATGTGAATGCTAGACATCCTCCATGAAGAGGAGGGGGGAATGTTGAGAGATGGTGTTGCAGAGAGAATCAGTTACACGTGGAAATAGACAGTCTGTGAACTAGAAGATCATGTTTATAAAATGTTAAGGGGACAAAAATGATTTGCCATCAGCAGGGAAGAGAAAATTTTAGGTGGTCCGTATGGTACCTTATGGGTTACATTCAATGTGGTGAAGAGAGTGGGATTCGTGATCCTAGATCCATTACATATGATCTAATAGTTATACTCAAAGCCGTTCATTTTAATGTGTTTTCAAATACAGTACTAATGTTTATCATGTTACTAGTTTAAGGCCCGTGTACTACACGGATAGTTCTTGAAAATACAATATTTAATAAATAATCAGTATACGAGAAACAATAAACACGTTAAA
The DNA here is from genome assembly GCF_021521415.1 of Bidens hawaiensis. Taxonomy (NCBI): domain Eukaryota; kingdom Viridiplantae; phylum Streptophyta; class Magnoliopsida; order Asterales; family Asteraceae; genus Bidens; species Bidens hawaiensis. Next base: position 697,277 of record NW_027491209.1, on the reverse strand, counting down.
CACTATTAATACAGTCGTTGTACAATAGTTTTTAATTCAATTTTTTAGTAAAAGATAATTATAACTATCAAATGTTTGAAAAAAAATATGAAGTAAATATTAAATTAACAAATTTTAAAGCATAAATTTTAAAAATGGCAACTGTTATTTTATTATTATAAATTTGTTAAAAATGTGAGGTTTAATGTATGGATGACAAGTAGCAAAACATGTAGTTTTTATTAGCGAGCATAGATATAAATTTTATACCTAGCTTGTTTTAACATTGTTCACATTTTAAGTTTTTTATTTTAATCTTCTTCAATATTATTTCCTTATTTTATATTCTTTGTCATATATTGCAAATTTAAGTAACTATTATTAAGAAGTTTGGCGACGCAATCACGTGACTGGTCGCTAAATTTCTTATTTGCTTTTAATTTGTTTTATATTATCAAATTCGTGTTGGTGCGCTGCTGTAAAATACGGGTTTTTTTATCGTTGATATCGTCAAATGATTCCGGCCAAATTCGCGTCAGCTCGTAGTCGCAACCCAATGTTTTTCCCTGTAAGTTATTTTAGTCCATTGATTCTGGACGAATCCGCGTCAGGTTAAGGCCACAACGCACATACATTTTTTGTTTTCGCCATGGTCTTTTTATGCAAATAGGTTAATTTATTAATGCGGGACGCACCTATCTCAATATTAATGTGATGCTAGAATGGCACTTAACTGAAATAAATGTGTTAAATACTGTTTGTTGTACGTTGGATAACCAAATGTATATATTTTTCATAGGGTCGAAATGAACATAATTAAGTCAAAGTCAACAGTCATGATTTTTATTGGTAGTTTGAAGACCAGTTCAAATTTAAGTTAAAGTTAACTCACATTCCATTCTATATATCTATCTATATATTTTAAGTAAAACATTACTTTTATCTAAGTTTTGTTTATAATTTTAAAAACAAGTCACATCTCATTCTATGTTTCTGTCTATGTATTACTAACATTTATTTATTATTTTTTTCTCTTTCTTACACACTCACGTAATTATATTGAACAATGGGATGTGAAAGCCAAATAGATGAAAAACCATATTTTCCGATCGATAGAAAAGATTTGCCATTAGCATGGAGGAGAAAATTTTAGATGGTCCGTAAGGTACCTTATGGGCTACATTCAATGTGGTGAAGAGAGTTGGATTCATGATCCTAGATCCATTACATATGATCTAATAGTTATACTCAAAGCCATTCATTTTAATGCGTTTTCAAATACAATACTAATGTTTATCATGTTATTTTATACCTAGCTTGTTTTAACATTGTTAATCACATTTAAGTTTTTTATTTTAATCTTCTTCAATATTATTTTCTTATTTTATATTCTTTGTCATATATTGCAAATTTAAGTAACTATTTAATATAAAATGAAAACATTAACTTATATATAAAAATTATTAAAAGTATCGGAGTTGATATTTAAGAGAGTCTAATATTATGTATTCTATTTGATTTCTTAACAAAATTTATAAAAATAGTTCTTACTAATACCAGATGTTATAAACAAAATTTAAGAAAAATTTTGTCAATGATTGCGATCTTTTAACAAATAAAGGGTGCATATAAAGGGTGCAACATGCTGATTTCCCATAGGGATACTCATTCTAATACCACTCTCACCGAGGCATCCTTAGATGACGCCATTTGATCAAAGAAAACCCTAAAAGGAAAAGAAAAACTATTTTTTTTATTTAAACTTAGTATATTATTAGCCGGTGATCAAATAACAAATAGACAATTTGTACGTTAAACATCTTTAAATGATCCAACGTGAAATAAAAAGTTGAACTATTAAAAACATCCATGGATGATTTCTCAGAAAACGTAGTAACGTATTTACGTCTAATCATTTCACTTTTTTACTCTTCCAAGTAAAATAAAACATAGGAGATAAAAGACAATGTGTTTTCAAGTAAACCAGCCCAACCCAATTGTTTGTAAGTAAACAGGCCCAACCCAACTTCTTTGCAAGTAAACGACTTCTTGCTGAGAGTCTTTGATTTAAATTTTAAAGGAGACAATTTCCACATACTTATTCTTGATTAATTCCATTACGCAGAAGATTACCAATTCCATGTCATAAAAGTAAATAAATATTGTCAACTGATCGAAAGTCGTGTTACGAAGGCAAAAGTCTTAGACCGGCCCGAGATGATCATGTGGGTTGAAAAGAATGAGCCTTGTGGCTAATGCCCCTCAAAAGGGACTAAATTACCACCCATATTCTTACTACTGAGCACACCTAGTGGTCCATGTAGCATCCAGACAGATGGTTCTATCCACATCAAAGCATACAACAGTATCAATTTCTTCCCATAAAACAAGATCGAACAACTAAACATCTTCGATATGTATCACGAGCTTACAATGGAGACAAAGTTCAAACTTTCACCAAGTCAAATGTAAACCATTAACTTCCAACGATGAAGACAGAATTTGAAAATTCCAACAATGAGGACAACACTTCTTGACCCAAAAAAACATGATGATGTTCCTGGACATAAATATTATGATTTATGGTTTGTGTCATCCTTAAAAAAAATAATTACGCAGCAAGCTAAAAAGTGATCAAAATATAGCTAAAGATAAATGAGGTATATATAGTCGTATATATACTTAAAACTAAATTATTGCATAAAAATTGAGAAATTAGCAATAAAGAATATTAACTAATAGAGAAAATGAGGAGTCTAATGTTTCCGGTTAACAAAGTCACACTTAAAAACTAGGTTTGAGCTTGGTCTTATGAAGCAATATGTCAAGTCTCAACTCTAAAATGTAACACCTGGCTTGAAGTTTCCTTGTAACTATGGGCCTTTGATTTGGTTAGCGTATCAAAATACAAGAAGCTTAGCCGAACACTGCTTTCTAATTAACAATGACTTATGGGCTTATTCGTGGCATAAATACATATTTTGGGAAAAACATTTTGGATGTGGTTTTTTGAACACTTAGAAGACGTTTTTAATGTGAAAAAAAACTTACATAATTATACATTAGTAGTTGTTGGACCAAATTAGACATCTATAGTCACCAGATACATCAAATCAATTCATGCATTTACTTTATATCTATGTATTAGCATATGTTGTTTATAACCGACAAAATCCATAAAACACGTAAAACTATTTTGTGTTTTAACATTTTTTTCATGTGTCATCAACGTTCACAAAAAAGTCATGGAATACGTGAACTTATTATGTAAGGGATTTTATCATGTTAGACCTTTTATATTCGTGTGTTAGGTCGATATTACACATAAAAGATTAGAGTTGGTTAAGGTTAACTCAGGAATTCATAATACTATGCTACAGACACGAATTAACATTACGATTTCAAGAAGCAAGTCTATTACTCTACAATCCATTGTGATTTAGGGTTTCTTAACAATGTTCTCACTGGTCAACGACTTACATATAATAACCCCTACTGATTAGTTAAAGGAAAATCCTAACTAGTATCTAGATCCGTTTATTTAGATCCTTCCCATAGGCAGCCCATACATACATTTTTACCGATCAAATGGTAACCCAAGTAAAAGATTGACATATAACGTGAAGATAGAATGAACTGAATCTAACTAGCTTAACTTCAGTGAAAGAACGATTCAACTACACAAATAAATCAAAAGATTAATAAATAACATGCGATTATGCACAATTCAAGATCAAGATAAAGAACTGAATTTAATCACACAATTAGCATAGTAAAACATCAAACACGTACTATTCAACAAAATTCATCTTGTTTAACAAGCTATAAATCGGTTAGCTTACCTCTGAATATTCAAAGCAAGTTATAAACAATCTGGAAACATGTAAATCGGTTCAGATCTACTTGGAAAACACAAGACTCAAACGATTGGATTGTTGGTAAAGCTCTCAAGTCACCCGTATGATGGTTCTTCGATTCCCGAGCTTTCTCATCTTGTTTGACATTGTTCAAGTCGATTACAACCGTCAAAAGTCGTCCACAATTGCCTCTTTTTCTATACTCAGCTGTCTAGTTCTATTTATACACGTTTTTTAAGGTTTTCAATCGATGCACGGGCCTTGTAAGAATGACATGACCCGTGCATGTGTCAATTGTTAGGGAGCTAGGATTTTGTTAAATATTGTTAGTTGATGATGCACGAGCAATGCCCAGTGATTGTGACACGGGATGTACTTATGGGTTAAAGACTCAAAGGGGAGTGCCCCACTTACTCACCCCAACAAGTAACAACGTCAACATTGAAATACTGAATGTAACATATTCTAGTATGTTTCAAGAGATCAGATATCTGAAATATCTATTCCTTAATCTTATAGAAAGTTAATAAAGTTACAATGATTTTACAAAAAATAAAAGAGACCACTATGATACGTAATTACGTATAATTACTTGAATCATTAAACTTCTTTTGATGAGGGTTGAAGCTTCAAGTTTAAACTTGAAAGACAATAATTAATTGGGTAAAATGTTTTGGCACGATTGTAAAATTACAAATTTTGTCCTTTTAAATTACATAGATTATGGAATGGCTCATTTATCAAAAATAGTTTCATTCTTTTTCCTTTATTTGGATGTTTGTCATGGCTTTTGTCGTTTACACTAACGAATGTTAAGTTTCTCAGTTAAGTCATCTCATGTGCCCTGCACATGAGGGCATTTTAGTCCTTTAACAATTTAAAGGACTATTTGTATAATATGTAAAAAGATTTGTCTAACTAAAACACCTCACTATCTTATTTCATCTCCTTCACTAACAAACCTTAAAATCCACCCACCTCCGTTACCACACCACCACCTCCTTTAACAAATTTCCGGCCGAACAGTAACCGGAAGCCGCTCGTAGTTAGCCTTCAAGCACATTGAGGCGTTGGATTCCGGCGTCGGAGACGGCGTACAGCTCGCCGCGGACGCGGTGGCGAGCGGCGCTTGGGAGGTTGAGGAGGAATGGTACGCCGTACGGACGAGTGGCAGACGGAGGTCCGTGATGTAATTGCCTACGAATACGGCGTCGTTTTTGGAGATTAGGTCTTGCATTAGTTTGTGATTAGCGAAGCCGTGCTTCAGAGTGCCGTAGGAGAATATTAGCGTTTGGTTTGGTGCGTCCACGTGGCAGCCGGAGACTGTCATCACTTCCGGTGTGTTTATAAATCTCCGATTGGCTAATTACATAACAGAAACAACTTTCTGCTTATTTATTGGTTACTTATAACATTATTTTCTTTGTTCTACTCTGTTTTCTATTTCAATTCTGAAAGTTGGATAAGGGAAAGGGGGAAGTGAGGTTTTCTAATTATGTTTGTTATTGTAGGGGCAAACTTGGAAAAAGAACCTCAGATAACCGAATTGAGGAACCGACGAAGGAGGGGTGGTGGTGTGGTAACGGAGTTGGGTGGATTTTAGGGTTTGTTAGTGAAGGAGATGAAATAAGACAGTGAGGTGTTTTAGTTAAATAAATCTTTTTACATGTTACGCAAATAGTCCTTTAAATTGTTAAAGGACTTAAATGCCCTCATGTGCAGGGCACATGAGATGACTTATCTGAGAAACTTAACATTCGTTAGTGTAAACGACAAAAGCCATGACAAACATCCAAATAAAGGAAAAAAAATGAAACTATTTTTGATAAATGAGCCATTCCATAATCTATGTAATTTAAAAGGATAAAATTTGTAATTTTTTCGTTTATAAAATAACAAATTTTTTGGCACAATTATAAAATTATCAGGTTCGAGTTGACGTGCTTAATTAAACATGTTGTGCTCAGTTGACATGGTTAGTTAAACAAGACTGTTTGCCAACATATTTTATTACACAGGTCAACCTGATAACTGCTAATGATCCGTTAATCCATTTCCTTACAACCTATGAACCTGATTAATATATTTACAACTTTATAATTACACGTCAATTTGTTTGACACGTTTAGATGAATTGGTTAAATGACTCATGTTAAGGTTACATCATTTTAAGTATGTGCTGGTCAAGGTTGACATTTTTGGCAAAAATAAAAATATTGGTTGTATTCGGGTTGAACAATTCTACCCGCCAGCCAATTGACACCCTACGTAAATATAGATGTGTTGATAACCATTAAAGTGTGGTTGGAACATAATACAATAATTGAAATAACGGGTCCTGCGAGAATGGCATGACCAGTGCATGTGTCAGTTGGGCCTGAGCCAGGATTTTGTTAAATATTGTTAGTTAATGATGCACAAGCAATGCCCAGTGATTGCGGCACGGACCGTACTTATGGGTCAAAGACTCAAAGGGGAGTGTCCCACTTACTCACCCCAACAAGTAACAACGTCAACACTAAAAATACTAAATGTAACATATTCTAGTGTGTTTCCAGAGAACATATATCTGAAATATCTATTCCTAAATCTTATAGAAAGGTAATAAAGTTAAAATGATTTCACAAAAATAAAAGAGACCACTATGATACGTAATTACATATAGTTACTCGATTCACTTAACTTCTTTTGATGAAGGTTGAAACTTCAAGTTTGAACTTGAAAAACGGTAATTAATAGGGTAACCATTTTTGGCATGATTATGAAATAATCAGCTTTTGGTTGTCATGTCTCACATATATGTTTACGAAACAAGTTTTGTTCAAGCTGACGTGCTTAATTAAACATGTTGTGCTCAGTTGACATGGTTAGTTAAACAAGACAGTTTGCCAACATATTTTACTAAACATGTCAACTTGATAACTGCTTATGATCCGTTAATCCATTTTCTTACAACCCATGAACCTGATTAATATGTTTACATCTTTATAATTACACATCAATCTATTTGACACATTTACATGAGTTGGTTAAATGACTCGTGTTAAGGTTACACCATTTTAAGTATGGGTTGGTCAAGGTTGACATTTTTGACAAAAATAAAAATACTGGTTGTATTCGGGTTGAACAATTCTACCCGCCAGCCTATTGACACTCTACGTGAACATAGATCAGTTGATAACCATTAACATGTGATAGGAACATAATACAATAATCGGAATAACGGGTCCTGCAATAGATGTAAAGATGTTTAAGTGAGTGGCAAGTATATAAAAGAGAAAGTGGTCACAAGTCTACGTACATGCACTTCAAAGTACTTATGAATTTATGTCGGACAGGTTAATAATGATAAATTTGCTACCAAATTGCGGTTATTAATTTGAGTCGGTTATTTCGGTTATGTTTTATTAAGTAGTTTGGTTTTGGTTTCGGTTAAGATTTTATTCTCATAAAGAAAAAATGTAAGGAACTTTTGAAAAACTTTGCATGTTTTAAGTATAGATTAATACGGAGTAATTAGTATATCAATATATGATTATAGTAATTAAAATACAAATATAATTATATTATATAAAACAATTTAAAAAATTGAAGACATTTAAATGTACCTTGTTTCAACTAAGAGTTCAACCGATGTGTTTCATTTATTGTTGGTTTTAAAAGTTACCCTTTTAAATGGGTATATATAAATTCTCAGTTTTAAACAAATGAACTGAAGTATGGGTCCATTACGCCGTAATGGAGACGGGTCAAAAATGAAAAAAATGTCCTCACATGACTATCACGTAGGCAGGAAGTTTTCCTCTCTGTCTATCCGTAATGGTTTTAGTCACCACTTAAATTCAATTCTACCGTAAAAAATCTACAAGTAAAACATTAAATTCAAAAATAATTAAGAAGAATTTAATAAAACTAATTATTGTGGTACTTAGTTTCAAGGGCTAAGGCTGGGGGGGGGGGGGTTTGGACGGGGGGCGCGGTCCATGTGGCAGCTTAGGTGGCTCGCGCACACCACTACACCACCCAAGTGAACAGGGGCGCGGACGGCCCCTGTGGTCCGGACCACGGGGCTTGGTCAAGCTTTTGAGCAAGGGTTGAATCAATAAATTGGGGGTGGGCAATCAAGCCCCACTACACCCTATGGGGCTTGGTTGAGAGACTTGATCCAGTGCCATGTCATCGCCTACATGTCGGGTTTTGATTGGATCACTTGGGGCTCAACCAAGCCCCATTACCCTTAGCCTAAATGGGTCGGTTTTGAAGAGGTATGTACCCGCCTCAACACCGAACGGGGCAGGTCAACCCACAAGATATATACAAGACATTAGAAGTCAAAGATATTATCAAGGTACAAAGCCAAAACTTATGCTCAAGCATCACATGCTTGCACATATCACATATGCTCAAGCATCACATATGCTCACGCATCACATGTGCTCATGCATCACATATGCTCGCGCGTATCACATGCTCACGCATCATATATGCTTATGCATATCACATCGTGCGTGGCGCATCCGCGCGCGGCGCATATCACATGCTCGCGCATCATACATGCCCACCCATGCGCGTGGGGCATCCGCGCGTGACGCGTATTACATGCTTGTGCGTATCACATCTGCGCATGAAATATCTGCGCGTGAGAATAAAGAGAAGACCTCGCGCATCCTCAGGATGGGCGCATATCACACGTGCACATAATCAACCTCGTCCTTATCCAAATCAGGATTGGGGCAACCTTGATTGTGCACGTCAGACAACCTTCCAGAAGGCATCTTTTTAAGGAATAAGGATATGCTGATGTTGACAGCTGCTAAATGAAAGGTGGACAGCTCAGCATGACTCATGGGTTACCACGTGATCATAACCAATGAAAAAGCACCAGGTGTCTCCAGGGACACGTGGCGCAAATCGATTGGAGGAGGCCAACAAAACCCTAATTTGGTCTCAGCTCAATCAGTGGAAACCCTAGCACTATAAATACATCATAACGTACACAGTTACAAACACATTGATTCACATTGAAGCATATTCAATCACACAATCATACAGAGTAACATACAGTATTCAGCATTTTAAGCAATACTTCCCAAAATTCCCTTACTCTCACATTATCATCTTCTCCTACATATACTTATTCTCACGCCGGAGGGTTACCCCAAAGAGGACCCCTCTGTCCCTTTCTGAGGGGTAAGTAACGGCGCTGTTCATTTTGTAGGTGGAAGAACACAGATCCAGAAGAACCATCGGTGAAATAGTATAATCACACCCGAGGAAAGTAGATCTGCTACCAGTGAGTAGATCCACGTTTCTTCATTGGCGCCATCCACTGTTACATCGGCAATCAGATCTCATCAGATCTACATAAAAAAAATCAATCACCATGGTTTCTGGCGTTCGTAACGTTGATCAAGCTCTGGAGGATATTGAACGTGAGGGTGTTAACGACGGACAGCAGGTTCTGAGGGTTCCGCGTGATTCTACGCGTACCACCAGCAACCGTCCCTTCGTCACAACCCCTCACGGCCAGACTGAAACTCCTTCAGACGATCTCACGTTACAAAATATGGCCGGCGCGAAACTGAAAGGACCAATGGGTCCAGAAGAAGAAACAAATGATCCGAATGAATGGCTCATAAACGAGCAGCGGCGTCTGATGGAAAAGTACAATGAAATGGTCAAACAGAAGAAGCTAGCCGACCAAACACAAAGGCAAGCGTTTGATAAGCAGACTACAAAAAGGCCGCGCGCGCCGGAAGAAGGACATTCTGTTCACACTGCACACACTGAGTTCAGTGATGAAGAAGTGCATAGCATGAGGAAGACGCGGGATACTCATGCAGGAGGCTCACAGCTCCGCGCGCCTGTGAACATGGCGCCTGGAGCCAGAGCCGATCTGGATCTGCACATGCCGTACAGCCCACCAGTCAGAGGGCAAGTGGACGTAACCACACCCTACAGACCAGCCATCTTGGTGAAACACTCAAAGTTCACTGCGCGCATCGCGCAGGCTCCCATCCAGCACAAGACCAAGATGCCAAGTGGTTTGGGTAAATATGACGGCACGACAGATCCAGACGATTTCTTGCAAGGTTTTTACAACATGGGAAACCTAGAGAGCTGGACGATGCCAACATGGTGTCATATGTTTGCTCGCTGCCTAACGGGCGCGGCGCGGGTATGGTTCGAGAGCTTGCCGACTGGGCAAATTGATGGGTTCGAGGAACTATTAGAAAAGTTCCAAGCCCACTTCGTACAGCAGCGCAGGCACACGCGCGATCCTGATGACATCATGCACTGCGTACGCAGGAATGATGAAACGATTGAAGATTACATCACTCGGTTCAATCAGGAGTCTCTGGCAATCGGAGGTATAACCGAGCAACTCCTGCGCGTGGCCTTTATACAAGGCGCGCGCAGTGATCAATTACGACGAGCTCTCGTAAGCAAAGATGGCATGCCCACCACGTGGGCCAAGTTAATGGAGGCATCGCGAGTTTTCGCGAGAAATGAAAAACAGATTGCCCAAGATAGGGCAAGAGAAAGAGCGCATCAGGCTGAATCACCGCGCAGCAAAGAGAAGAGGGCCAAACAGAACTCTGTATGGTCCAGGTTGCAGCCAACAAGTTTTTCTTCCGCAGAAAAGCAAGCGCAACCAAGCTCACCCCAGCCCCAAAAAGATGTTCGTAATCGCGGGGAGGGTGACAAGAGGGAGGGCGGCAGAGATCCCAGCAGACCTCTGCCAAGAATATGGACTCCCCTCACTAAAACACCTTCACAGGTGTTAAGTACTGAGAATGTTCAATTCAAGCCCCCCAAGCAACTACACTACAAGGGACCGCAAAACAGTGGCAAATATTGTGAATTTCACAGGTCCCCGGGCCACAACACCGACGCATGCCATCATTTAAAGGATGCGATCGAGAAGGATGTAAAATCAGGCAGGCTGGCTCACTTGGTGAAAAACCAAAGAATAGAAGATGAGCAACCGGAAGGAGCCTCTGCCAGCAAGAAATACAAAAGAATCTGTGTGGCTGAGGGGGGACGACAAGGGCAGACGTCAAAAAAGAGAAGCGCGCAAATCCACGGAGATTGGCGCGAGCAACAAGTCATCTTCCCAAGAATCAGGGGAGGCCCTTCAATAAGCAGTCCTCTCGTCATCACCACACACATTGCTCATTACGAAGTGTCAAAGGTCCTGGTGGACACTGGAAGCGAATCTGACATTATGTATGAGCAATGTTTCAGAAAGTTAGACCCGGCAGACCAAGCGCGGCTCGAAATTGTTAACGCACCAATCTGTGGTGTTTCAAATGAAATCATCCATCCCCTAGGCCAGATTTAGTTTGAACTAACTATGGGGGATGATGAGCACAAGCGAGCCGAAGTTGTCAACTTCTTGGTCTTGCCCACCACGTCATGCCACAATATGATCCTGGGTAGGGGAACGATTGCCCAATTTAATGCTGTACCGTCGCCAGCGCACGGCGCATTGGGGTTCCCTACACCAACAGGCGTAACATTTGTTTACCGCGATCATTTGTGCGCAGTGACAAGTACGCCGCGGGAAGGGAGAATGAAACTTCCAATGGCGGACAATGCGCCAGAGAAGTGGATTTTAAACCCAAAATTCCCAGAGCAAACGGTCACAATTGGCGCTACCATTTCAGACGAAACGAGATTGAGAATGAAAAGGTTGCTCACAAAATACACGTCGGTTTTCGCGTGGCAACACTCCGATATGACGGGGGTCCCGCGAGACTTGGCGCAACATTCTCTTAACACGTTCAAGTCGGTGGAGCCAATTGCTCAGAAAAAGAGAATCATGGGGGATGAAAAGGCGAAGGCCATGAATGAGCAAGTGGAGGACCTGTTGCGCGCAAACATCATCCGCCCGATCCGATACCAGACGTGGGTAGCCAATCCTGTGATGGTAAAGAAAAGCAACGGGTCATGGAGGATGTGTATTGACTTCAAGGACCTCAACTAAGCATGTCCGAAAGACTGTTACCCCCTCCCAAACATCGACGCAAAGGTGGACTCCGTGGCGCCATTCAAGCTCAAATGTTTCCTGGATGCCTACAAAGGCTATCACCAGATTCAAATGGCACCACAGGACGAAGACAAGATTGCCTTCAGAACCGACAAGGGTGTTTTTTGTTACACAAAAATGCCCTTTGGTTTAAAGAATGCGGGCGCCACCTATCAGAGACTTATGGATTCGGTTTTCAGTGAACAAATCGGAAGAAATCTAGAAGTCTACGTTGATGATTTGGTGATCAAGAGCAGGGAGGAGAGACAAATGCTCAAAGACATCGAGGAAACTCTTCAGCGCCTAACGGAAGTTAACATGAAGCTCAACCCGAGCAAATGTACTTTCGGCGCGGAAGAGGGGAAATTTCTTGGTGTAATGGTCACTAAGGATGGTTTCAAGGTGAACCCTGAAAAGGTGGAAGCCATCCTTGACATGCCTTCACCATCCACCATGAAAGAGGTTCAGAAGCTGAATGGTAGATTGGTGTCAATCAACAGGTTCCTAGCGAACCACGCCAGCAAATCTACTCCATTCGTTAACACTTTGAGGAACTGCTTGAAGAAGAGCCAATTCAAGTGGACGCCTGAGGCTGAGCAAGCTTTCAGTGAGATAAAAGAATGTCTCATAAAGCTGCCCGCGCTAACAGCTCCACTTCCTGGCGAAACCCTTACATTGTACCTGTCAGCTGGAGACCGCGCCATCGGCGCAGTATTATTGGTGGATCGCAAGGGGATCCAAACGCCAATATACTATGTGAGTCGGGTGCTGACAGACCCTGAGACGCGCTATTCCATCATGGAAAAGTTAGTTTTGTCACTAACACACGCGTCGCGCAAGCTCCATAGATACTTCAATGGTCATCCTATTGAAGTTCTGACTGGTTACAACATCCAGCAAGTCTTGCGACGCCCCGCGCTCTCCGGAAGGCTGACAAAGTGGGCGCTGGAATTAGGTGAACACACGATCACCTATAAGCCCCGTCCAGCAATAAAGGGTCAAGTTTTAGCGGATTTCATCACGGAAATCCCAGAGGGAAAGATTGAAGAAGCTCAGCGCGAGGTAGACCCTCCGCGAGCAAATGATGAAGAAGATGTTTGGAGGCTATTCACTGATGGAGCCTCCAACAGCGAAGGGTCCGGCGCAGGCCTCAAACTGGTGGACCCTGATAATCATGAATATACTTATGCTATTAGATTGGACTTCAAGAGTACCAACAATGAGGCTGAGTATGAAGCCCTGCTGGCTGGTCTGCGCATTGCGCGCAAGTTTGGAGTTAAAAGGCTAGAGGTCCATGTTGATTCTTACTTGGTAGCTGCTCAAGTCAACGGCCTTTATGACGCCAAGGAGAACACAATGCCTCTATATCTAGAGCAGGCAAAAAAGCTCGTTGAACAGTTTGACTTCTTCAGAATCATACACATCTCGCGCAGCGAAAATAAGTCTGCTGACGCGTTGAGTAAGATGGCTTCAACTAATTTTGATCACTTTGGCAAAGATGTCAGGGTGGAAGTGATGAGCAACCCGTTAGTGCAAACGCAATCTGTCCTTGTAATTCATACAACCCCTTCATCCTGGATAACTCCAATAATGGAATTCCTGAAGGAGGGGAAGTTACCGGACGATCGCGCACGGGCGAGAAAGATAAGACACAAGGCGCAGAACTATGAACTACTTGATGGTACATTATATCGACGCTCTTACCTTGGACCGCTCATGAAATGCCTGGATGCTGAAGAAGCAAGCTATGTGATTAGGGAGATTCACGAAGGAATCTGCGGAATACACGCTGGCCCGCGCATGGTGGTTGCCAAGGCAATGAGCTCAGGCTACTATTGGCCAGGCATGTACTTGGATGCGCTAAAAGAAATCCAAAAATGCAAGGCATGTCAGAGCTACGCGCCAAACACCATGCGGCCAAATAACAACTTGATTCTGGTGACCTCTGCATGGCCTTTCCACAAATGGGCCATTGATATTGTGGGGCCCCTGCCGCAAGCGCAAGGGCGAGTGAAATTTTTGGTAGTGGCGATAGACTATTTCACAAAATGGGTTGAGGCCAAGCCACTAGCAAAAATCACAGCTGAGGCGATGAAGCAATTTATCTGGAGCCACATCATTTGCCGTTTTGGCCTTCCTATGGAAATTGTGAGCGACAATGGCAAACAATTCACTGACAGGAAGATATCCAGCTGGCTCAAAGAATTGCACATCAACCAAATCTTCACTTCGGTCTACCACCCTCAAGGGAATGGCCAAGTGGAGCGCGCGAATCAAAGTTTGTTAAATGGGCTGAAGAAAAGGTTGGAGGGAGAATCCCATTCTTGGGTCGAAGAGTTACCTAATGTCCTGTGGGCGCACAGGACATTAAGCAAAACTAGCAATGGCGAATCCCCGTTCAGCCTAACCTATGGGACAGAGGCTATGATCCCAGCAGAAATTGGATGCCCATCCCATAGGGTACTCATGATGAGCAAGACTGATAACGAGCGCGAAAGAAGATTGGACCTCAACTTGCTTGAAGGACGCAGAGAAGCGGCTATCATCAATGAAGCCAAATACAAGAAAAAGCTAGAAAAATATTATAATCAGCGCGTTAAAGAATGCCACTTCAAGAAAAATGATTTTGTCCTTCGAAACAATGAAGCTAGCCGCGCGATACCCCCAGGAAAAATGTCCCCCAATTGGGAGGGACCTTATCAAATTTCAGAAGATTTGGGGAAAGGCGCGTACACTTTAAAAGATTTGAATGGAAAAAAGATACCGCGCGCGTGGAACGCGGCACAGCTTAGAAAATGCTTCATCTAAAAGTTCAAATATGTAATCAAGGCTTTTAAGCCATCATGAATGATGATTCGCGCTATCTTTCAATATTTGTTCTATTACCTTTGCATACATGTTTCACACTTCCTTTATTAATTTGGAGCAATATGACAACACTATATTGACTTCAAAACAAAATAAAACGAAGTAAAACATACATGCGCGAGCCTTAGCTCAAACGCGTTAACGAGTCTTAACTCTAAAACGTCAGGGCCTTAGCCCAAACCTACGAGCCTTAGCTCAAACACGTTAATGAGTCTTAACTCTAAAAACGTCAGGGCCTTAGCCCAAAACAAAGAGCCTTAGCTCAAAACACTCACAAACATCCATCTTACATCCCGCGCAGCCTGATCATAAAAATCCTTAAACACAACTAAGGCAAAGTACATGCCATATCATAGTTGTTAAGGTCTCAGGTCGAGGTCGCGCGCGGAATCATAGTGGATATCTGAGTAACACATGCTGACATGTAATGGCTAAAACTCATACTTCCATGTAAAAACCGCGAGACAACGACGCGCAAAAAAGGAATTGAGAAAAGATATCGCGCATGTCAGCATAAACAAGATACTGCGAAACCACTTACAAAATAGGACTATGGTTAAGTGAATAATTTCCTTACAACCTTGTTCTTATTTTAACGTGCAAGCATATCTTATATCTATACAAGCAAACATGAAGAGATGAATGGAAATGCGCAAGATGTGAAAAAGAGAAAACAAGTTTCATTCCATACAATTGAAATTTACAAGTATGATGAGTTACAAATTACAAGTATAAAAAAAATATATATAAAATTTGATGAAGGGCTTCTCAAGTCTCCACGTCGACGTCAGCCGCTTCATCACCCTCATCATCTCCCTCAGCATCTGGCGCGGCCCGCTCCTCATCTCCGAACTGACCATAGTCAAGTTCTTCCTCCTCAATGGAGTCTTCTATCACGACGGTGTCAGGAGCAGATTCTTTCGCCGCGCCAGAGCCGCTGGCAGGGGCAACATCCCCCGCGCCACCATCATCGCCACCAGCCCTCTCGCATTCATCGAGCAACTTCTTTAGCGCGCCGAGGTCGGGCTGGTCAGCAAGCGCGGCTATCTGCAAATCATTAGAAAAGTATTGAGTACAAAACACTTGGAAAATTAATCAAGAAAAACTCATTAAGGTCGAGGTACCTGCATAAGGATGGGGATGGGAGTATTCATATACTTCTCCCCCACCGCGGCCATGTCCGCGCAGGCCGCGTCGCTCTTGTAAGGGTACTCGGATGGGTTCTTCTTCAACATGCCATATTCATACCCATCCGTAAACCCTTCAGCTCGACCCACCAAGCGCGCGGCAGCATTGCAGTCCATCACAAGGGCCTGAAACTCGGCGGAATATTTCATCGCCAAAGCGCAACGAGTCATGCCCTGTGACACCAGCCATTGGCGATCCTGCGCGAGGCCAGCAACAGACGTCTCGAGGGCAGGAACCTGGGAGTTTAATAACTCAACAGTTTTCTTGGTCTTTTTTAGCTCCTCTTTATCAGACGCTGCTGCCGCCAAAATTTTTTCTTTCTCCGCCTGCGCAGCATCAAGTGCTTCCTGGCTGGACGCTGCCGTCGCCAAGGCCTCATCTCTATCGGCCTGCGCGGCCGCCAACTCCTTCTTCAGGCGCGCAACCTCGCTCTCTAGTGATGATTTCTCAGTGATACTCTGGACGATAGCTTGGTCACGCGCCTCCGCCTGCTGTTCCAAGACACGCACTCTCCGCGCGTACTTGGCAACTTTGGCCTCCGCCACCTGCTGCTTCTCCCGCGCAGCTTGGAGCTCATGCCCGCGCTTAATAAAGGCGGTGTTGGCACTTGCTCGGTTTTCGCTGAGCTCCGCCTGGAGTTTCTCAGCTCGTGCGCGAGCATCAGAAAGGTTCCAGGCGGCCACCTTAGCCTCTCGCTGGGCTTCCACAAGAGCATCGCGTACTTTAATATAATCACGACGAAGCTCCTGGGAGGCAGCAAAGAAAGCCGACCCAGCGAAAATATGGTCATTCAGCAAGTCCGCGCGGGTGCGCTCCTCCTGATACCTCCTTTCAGTAGGAGGCACGGCATGAGCCCAGAAGTCCTCGCATACGCCCATGGATTGGAAGGAACTGTCTTCATTAATATTCCATCTCGGGCGGTAAACGTGGTCACCTCCCTGCAAAACACAAGAAATGTTCTAAGTCATAAAACATACTTATATGGAGGTACGCGCAGCGGAGCAACAAATTAAAACATACCTGCGGGGATGAAGCAGAAAAGTCAGCGCCAGCCCCACCTGAAGTCTGCACTGCGAAGTCTTGTGGCATCGCAGGGCTGGCGCGGTCTCCCAAGGAGTCCTCAGCTTGAGCCCCCTCATCCTCCTCATCTTCTTCAATAGGCCTCTTCTCCTGCGACCTGGAGGGCTCCAAACCAGTTTCGCGGGGAGGGCTGCGTGTAGGAGGAGGCGAGGGAGGTCTCGGCGTCGCCATTTCGGCGCGCAATACGGCTTCCTGCTCCTTTGTAATCCCAATAAGGGGAGACTCAGCACTAGCAGGAGCAGGAGCAGAACCAGCGGCGCCGGCAACGGCGCCAGGAGTGTCACCAGCAACTTGTACGCCAGCTACAACTCCTATGAACAAATCAACAAGGAAAATTGGTTTATGACTGGATCCAAAAAAAAAAATTCAGAAGACAAATGTGCAAAACATACCTTGGCGCAATTCTGTTCGCGCGGCGAACATCGCCATAAAGTTCATTCTACCCTTTTCAGAGGGTAGAACAGGGGACTTCGAAGCAGCCCCCGGCGCAGCCTCAGCACCTTGTGGCGCCTGCGGCTGATCTGCAACCGTCGCCGGTCCTGCAAACATTCAAAGGAGCAAAGGTTTAATAATAATTCAATCAGATGAAGATAAGCAAAGTATACCTGTCGCAGGCGCGGCACTGCTTCTCTCTTCAGCCGCGCGAACGGAGGAGGTGACGCCACCATACCTCAAGTGGACAGGAGGTCTGCCCACTTTCACAGGCAGGGAAGCTAAAGAAACCTTGGTGGTAAACACCTGGGTTTCCTTAGGTCCCTTCGTTTGAGCATGGGGATGAGCGACAGGGGTGTCATCTTTCTTCTGTTTCTTACTGCCCCCTGCGCCAGATTTCCCCTTAGCTTTGCGCTTTAGTAGGGGCGCCTCCTCTTCCTCCTCCTCCTCTTCCGCGAGCTCCAGCTCGTAGTTTTCGAGCGCATCTGCAAATACAAGCAACAGAACTGTTAATAAACTTTGGTATTCTAAAGGAATAAGCATAAGTGCGAAGGCTTACCAGGCGCGTCACTATCAAAGTCAAATTCCAGATCCACTGGGATGAACATGTCATCGAAGCGATCTGGGAAACCAACCTCCCCAGCGCCAAGCGCGACGGAGCCACCCTCCACTTGATCATCATAAGCGGCGTGGATATAATCCTTGGTGACTGCGCAAAAACAAGTCAAGTGATATCAGCAAAAGAATTATGTTCGCGCAGAAAAAGAAATAAAGCAATGAAATAAACTTACACAACCCGTCGACTTGGATAACGGGCTCAAGCGCGCTGTCGGCCCACAGCCTACTCATGCCGACCCCCACCAGCGCCTCCTCGCGAATTTTCTTGGCGGGAGATGGTTCGGCGGACAGTTTCTTAACCCAGGCGCCGGTTGGGTTCTTAATAACATCCGCATCCGCGGGCGCAGAATCGATCGCGCGCATCGTCATGCGGATGGGGATTACACCAGCCCTGATGTAGAAGAACCTCTCAGACCAGTCATGAAGGCTCTTGAATGATACGGTGCTGCACTTAACCTTCTGACTGCGAGGAATAAAGGAGATCCAAGAATCTTGGATCTTGGGCTTGTAAAAAAATTGAAAGCGCCGAGGGGTGGGCTCCTCGCGCTGTGATTTGCACATGAACTCGAAATGAGTCATGCGCACAAGTCCAAACGGATGGACTTGGGATATATGAATCCCGAAAAAACGTAACACCGCGCCTACAAACCTTGTCATCGGAAGACGAAGGTTGCAGTGGGTGAAAAAATGGGTGTACAGTGAAATATAGCCGGCAGGCGGGTCCGCCGCCGTTTGCCCGGCCCCAGGCAACATGCAGCCAAACAGGGCGGGAAAACCCTGTGACGAGATGAGGCTGTCGAGATCGGCCTGCCTCAATTTGCAGGGGATTTCATTCCACCTTTTCGGGGCCTTGGTCTTCCCTACTTCCTCCGATGTGGTCTCAACAACCCTCTTCCCCTTGCCCTTCTGCTTCAATGTCGACATCACCACAGATTTCACACGGCGTCTTCGGGAGGCAATAGAGGTGATGGAGGGGTTAGAGGAGTCTGAACTATCAGACATACAACTGCAGCAGCAGATAATCGAGGATTCGAAACGATGAATACACTCAAATCAGAATATTAAAGGCAGAAATTCGAAAATTTGCAACAATGAAGATGAAGACAGAAAATTTCTTAAGGGCCTGCTTTTATAGGCCCAGGAGAGAGAAATTTGGCAACTGATCGGATTTCACGCGCCCCCACTCGCAGCTGTAAGCCAACGTGGTCGCGGCACGTGTCCTTGACACTGTTTGAGGTGACATGAAAACGTAACGGACCTGCCACGGAGCAGAGACGCGCCCCCACTCGCAGGTGCAAACCAATGCAAGCGCGACACTTGTTCAAGACAGCTGTGCGAGGGGACATGAAAGGCAACTGTAGCACCTCGAGCACACGAAACGTCTGACACGTTTACGGCGCACGTCACCACCAACTAACCACGTGTTTGGACCCTTCGTTTCAACCAAATGGATAGAACTTCGCGCAACGATGGAAACAACCAAGAAAACGACAAAACCCCATTAAAAGACCAAATCAGTAAATCTAATATCTATCTTACCGCGCTCGCGCGAGATAAGACACACATTAGACTGGGGGGGCTTGAAGAGGTATGTACCCGCCTCAACACCGAACGGGGCAGGTCAACCCACAAGATATATACAAGACATTAGAAGTCAAAGATATTATCAAGGTACAAAGCCAAAACTTATGCTCAAGCATCACATGCTTGCACATATCACATATGCTCAAGCATCACATATGCTCACGCATCACATGTGCTCATGCATCACATATGCTCGCGCGTATCACATGCTCACGCATCATATATGCTTATGCATATCACATCGTGCGTGGCGCATCCGCGCGCGGCGCATATCACATGCTCGCGCATCATACATGCCCACCCATGCGCTTGGGGCATCCGCGCGTGACGCGTATTACATGCTTGTGCGTATCACATCTGCGCATGAAATATCTGCGCGTGAGAATAAAGAGAAGACCTCGCGCATCCTCAGGATGGGCGCATATCACACGTGCACATAATCAACCTCGTCCTTATCCAAATCAGGATTGGGGCAACCTTGATTGTGCACGTCAGACAACCTTCCAGAAGGCATCTTTTTAAGGAATAAGGATATGCTGATGTTGACAGCTGCTAAATGAAAGGTGGACAGCTCAGCATGACTCATGGGTTACCACGTGATCATAACCAATGAAAAAGCACCAGGTGTCTCCAGAGACGCGTAGCGCAAATCGATTGGAGGAGGCCAACAAAACCCTAATTTGGTCTCAGCTCAATCAGTGGAAACCCTAGCACTATAAATACATCATAACGTACACAGTTACAGACACATTGATTCACATTGAAGCATATTCAATCACACAATCATACAGAGTAACATACAGTATTCAGCATTTTAAGCAATACTTCCCAAAATTCCCTTACTCTCACATTATCATCTTCTCCTACATATACTTATTCTCACGCCGGAGGGTTACCCCAAAGAGGACCCCTCTGTCCCTTTCTGAGGGGTAAGTAACGGCGCTGTTCATTTTGTAGGTGGAAGAACACAGATCCAGAAGAACCATCGGTGAAATAGTATAATCACACCCGAGGAAAGTAGATCTGCTACCAGTGAGTAGATCCACGTTTCTTCAGGTTTCAATACGGGGACGCTAAATATAAGTGGAAAATATTTGGGTTGAATAGCTTGTTTGGGTTTTTTTTGTTCGTTTTCAAAGAACAAGTTGTTTGGGTTATTTAAATTCATGATTGTAACGATGTAAAGAAATTTGGATGAAGATTCTGAGAAAGATGGAAAATTATGGTAGAATGTTTGCATAAAAGTTTGATTTAGTTATGGAGTTAATTTTGTAATTAAATTTGCTTCTTTTTTTTTAAGTTTACAACGGCTATCACCCACCTCAATGGTAATATATTAAAATTTTTACTCATCAAGCATCGATTTTCATCCAACTAGAGAGCCCAAAACGCTAGAATGTGAAATATTCAATCCAGCTGTTTATTTATGTCTCACTCGTAGAAATAAGTTATTCAAAACGTTAAAAAAATAAAAAATAAAAAAAGAACCGTAAGAATCACATTTTAAAGTAAATTTTTTTTTTGTTAATTTACACAGTTAAATAGTCACTTCATATGTTACATTAAAACAATATATACAAATATTTATTTAAAATTATCATGTTTTGAAATCTTATTAATTATCCTTTTTAACAATATTCATAGTACCAACTACCAATAAAATCGAAAGAAAACACAATCCCATATATATAACACTAAAAAAAACATATATAACATTTAACTCCCCCGACCCCTACACATACAGACACAAATCCTTTACATTGGTATAACATCTTGACACATAAATTACTGAACAAAGTGTGT
The DNA here is from genome assembly GCF_021521415.1 of Bidens hawaiensis. Lineage (NCBI taxonomy): Eukaryota > Viridiplantae > Streptophyta > Magnoliopsida > Asterales > Asteraceae > Bidens > Bidens hawaiensis. The sequence goes on along the minus strand of NW_027491209.1, from coordinate 675,836 downwards.
ATGGTGAAAAATAGAAATTGTCTAGATACCACCCAAACATTCCGGTGGGGTAACCGGGTACCTTTGTTTATCGGTGCAGTAATCATAGACCATATGATTCATTCGGACCCATCGGTACCTGCGAGCTGCAGCCGAATCAAGTTGTTGGTACCCGGTTCCCTCCCACCAAATGGTTGGGTTGGATGCACAAGCACTTGGCCCTGGTGAAGGACACCCTTCAATATCAAAGTCTTTATAATATACATAAAACGGTGCTTTACTCCTGAAGAAACACTAAGTGACCCCGGCAGATTACGGATAATCTTAGGGTCAAGTAGATGTTTCCCACGAGGGTTAGGTCCGGCAAAGATGGTTATTCTTCTGATGACCTACAAAACAGACACCGTGAGCTCGTCACTGAGAAGGGGGGGTACCTCCTTGTGACCACCCTCCGGCGTGAGAATCAGACTAGATTGCTCTGAATATAAATGTATATTAAGAGAAATAGCTAGAGCAGATAAGATATGTGATGGTATTAGATAGTATATGATAAGATGATGATACTGTTCCAAGGTGTTGGAGTATTTATAGCCGAAGGTAGGTTTCCAAGCAGGTACAGCCAGCTGTATAATATTCCTTTTCTACCAACTGTGGGCTACGCACGTGCCATGCTGGTGGTTGGTGGGTAGGCAGCGGCTGATAGTGACATGGGCGGCTGTGTACTATTCCTTTTCCACCAACTGCAGGCTATGTACGTGCCACGATGAGGGTTGGTGAGTAGGCAGCGGCTGATAGTGACATTAAGTACTAGAGCGTGCTGCTCGTCGTACTGTTGTCAGTGAGCTGTCACCCTGTGATTGGTTCATGGGCTGCTTTGGTCAGATCTTGTGTATTTTATCCATACCTTGGCAGGTATAGTACAAAAGATCCTCCAGAAGCGTACGGACTGGCTCATTTGGGCGGGAGTATTCCCGCCTTGCTCATTCCTTCTTCAGGTGACATTACTGAATTATTGAGAGTTAGTGCCTTGTGCGTGTAGCCTTGCTATTAGTGCGGGTAGCCTTCCCTGATGGCTTGTATCCGCAGCTGCGGGAACAGACGGGGTACTTCACCATTGGGAGGCTTTTCCTGCGGGAACAGCTTGCGTACTGCGCGTAAGGTCTTCATCTTTCTGAGCATGGTGGGTCCTGCGGAACCAGTTGGTCTTTGCGCAGACGTCCCTCTTCAAGGTGAGTCTTGCGGGTCCAACTGGGCTCTGCTGGGACCTACCTCTTCAAGTCCCCCAGTCCAATGTTCTTCTCATGAATTGTTAATAAGTGAGGTGAACTTTTGGACTTAAGCAAAGGGTTTTGAAAAGGGTTTTTTAGTTTTAAGGTTTTCCGTGGGGATTCTTCCCGCGGTTTTCCTAATGTCACGTGCAGAAATTCCCGACTTTTCTGCTTGATCTTTGGGTATGATGCGGGTAGGTGTGTAATCTCCTCGCAAGTCAAGAGCGTTGAGTTTCACTTGTGTAGATTCTCCACGAGGTTTTGGTAGTTTTAGACATAGTGATCAATTATGTTAAACAACCAATTCCATCTTGTAGCTTCAAACAATCTAGTTCTCAACGTTCCCGCTATGCGGGGATGTTATTTCCCTTTCCACAAGCATGGCTCAGAAGATCCTTCTTGGTTTTAATTCCCTGCAAGTGCTAAGTATGTGAAGGGTTTCGCCTTGACACTGTATCCGCACTCGTCTTATAGTTACTTGATTTCCAAGGTATTCTTGGCTTCAATTCCCTGCAGGTGCTAAGTATGTGAAGGGTTTCGCCTTGACACTGTACCCGCACTTGTCTTACGGTTTCTTGGTTACCAAGGTAAGGGGGTATATTCCCTCTTATTTTTGAATCTTTGTATCTTTTTGAATCTTTTTAACTTGCTTTATAAACGTTATATGACTTGCTCATGCATATTATAGTTTAATTTGGCACTTGTTTTGCCTCATAAACAATATATGATTCGCTCGTGCATACTTTAGTTTAACTTAGCAATTTTCCAAGTGTTTTGGATAAGTTAACCTTTCGACGCGTGGTTGTCAATAGGTTAGTGTTTAGTTTCCTCTATCATGATTGTGCGGGTAGGACCGTCACTTTCATTTAGTGGGACGACCAATCTTCACCTATAACTGACCTGCGTGAAGGTTTTCCTCATCTTTTCCTTAGAAATTTTTGCCGTTTTGTGTTTACGCGGGTTTTGCCGCCTTCCACACGCAACGACTTACTTCCCCACTTATTTATGCGGTGAATACCGGCATATCAGTGTTTTGAATAAGTTAACCTTTCGACGCGCGTTTGTCAATAGGTTAATGTTCAGTTTCTTCTATCATGGTTGTGCGGGTAGGACCGTCACTTTCATTTAGTGGGATGACCAAACTTCACCTATAACTGACCTGCGTGAAGGTTTTCCTCATCTTTTCCTTAGAAATTTTTACCGTTTTTTGTGTTTATGCGGGTTTTGCCGCCTTCCACACGCAACGACTTACTTCCCCACTTATTTATGCGGTGAATACCGGCATATCAGTGTTTTGAATAAGTATAAAGGTAAGGCTATCAACACAATTTGATAAAGGAGAATCATTTCCATTAGAAGTGGCTCTAGGCCTTTTCTTTATAAGTTTGGAATTGATCTACATGTAACATTTGCGTAATTGAGCTCCATTCCATGTTCTTGGGATGGGGGTGCCATCGAGCCTTTCGAGCCGGTATGCGCCCTTTCCCAAAACTTCTTTGATAATGTATGGCCCTTCCCAGACCGGGACCAGCTTCCCTGGGCGTTCTTGGTTCGAAGCCTCGTTGTTACGCAGTATGTAGTCTCCTACATTGAAGTTGCAGAGTTTTACCCGCGTGTTGTAGTACTTTTGCATTTGTCGCTTGTAGTTCTCTTCACGCGCTGCGGCTAAGTCTCTGCGTTCCTCGGTTAGCATAAGGTCTAACCGTCTTTCCGCATCATTGTCTTCTGGCTGAATCAAGACCCTTGGTGAGGGTAAACCAATTTCGACCGGGACCATGGCTTCAGTGCCATAAGTGAGGCTGAACGGGGTTTCTCCCGTATTGGCCTTTTTCAGCGTTCTGTTTGCCCAAAGGACGTGTGGAACTTCGTCCACCCAGCCGGATCTATGTTCCAAGAGTCTTTTCTTTATGCCGTCGACGATGCTCTTATTTGCTCTTTCCACCTCACCATTACCCTGCGGGTGCGCCACTGAGGTGAAGGTGTGGGTGATTTGAAGTTCTTCCAGCCACTTTTGTAGCTTCTTGTCAGCAAAGTTGGTGCCGTTATCGCTCACCAAATTCTGGGGATGTCCAAAACGACAAATAATAAATTCCCAAATAAATTTTTTGATATGTTTTGCGGTTGTTTGGGCTAAGGGTTTTGCTTCTATCCACTTGGTGAAGTAGTCGATGGCGACCACTAGAAACTGAACGTTCCCTGCTGCTGTGGGAAATGGGCCTGTCACATCGATGGCCCACATCAGAAATGGCCATGAAGAGGTGACTGGAACAAGTTCATTCTTCGGGCGATGCGTGTTGGGTGCGTAGAGTTGGCAAGACCTACACTTTCTGATGTATGCCAGCGCATCTGTATGCATCCCCGGCCAAAAGTATCCCGCGTTATTTAGCTTAGCTACAACAGCGCGTGGACCTGCGTGTACTCCACAGATGCCCTCGTGCACTTCCCTTAGGAGGTAGCCAGCATCTTGGTTGTCCACGCATCTTAGGAGTGGGCCAAGAAAATTACGCCTGTAAAGGATGTCATCGATGAGTTGATAGTTCAGTGCTTTACAGCGTATTTTTCTTGCCTGTGTTTTTTACTCTGGTAGTATACCCTCCGCAAGTTAATTTATTATTGGTGTCATCCACGTTTCTGTGCCGGTTTGGATGATACAGATTTCCTTGTGCGGGACTGATGGTGCTCCAAGGAGTTCAATGCGGATGTCCTTTCCCAAGTGGGTGAAGGCTAATGATGCAAGCTTGCTTAACGCATCCGCAGATTTGTTTTCGCTACGCTTGACGTGTATGACCTTACAATCGTTAAAGTCACGCATAAGGGTTTTTGCTTGTGCGAGGTACAGGGCCATTGTGTCGTTCACGGCCGTGTACGTCCCGTTTATTTGGTTGGCTACTAACATGGAATCCACGTGGGCTTCCAAGTTTTTCACTCCCATCTTACGCGCAATTCTCAGCCCGGCCAAGAATGCTTCATACTCCGCTTCGTTATTTGTACTTGGAAAATCCAGTCGAATAGCGTAAGTGTATTCTTGGCCTGCTGGGTTGGTTAGTTTCAACCCTGCGCCTGAGCCCTCGTTGCTGGCTGCTCCATCAGTGTAGAGTCGCCAGACATCATCGATGTCCTGTGCTGGAGAGGGTTGAGCCTCCTCCTGGCACTCTTTCTCCCGCGAAGCGGGGACTTCTGCAATAAAGTCGGCCAAGACCTGGCCTTTTATGGCTGGCCTCGGCTTGTACTTTATCGCGTATTCTCCCAATTCTATTGCCCATTTGGCTAGGCGTCCTGACAATTCGGGTTTGCCTAGAACGTTTGCGAGTTTGAAGTTGGTGAGAATGGTGATTGGGTGACCTTGGAAATATCGTCTTAGCCTGCGTGAAGCCTGTACAAGTGCTAAGACTAATTTTTCCAGGGTAGAGTACCGGGTTTCTACGTCTGTTAGGACACGGCTAACATAGTAGATTGGCATCTGGATGCCTTTTCGCTCTATTAGCAGGACGGCTCCGGTTGCTCTATCTGTGGCGGAAAGGTATAGGATTAATTCCTCCCCCGCTTCTGGTGCTGTGAGCGTTGGGAGTTCGATCAAGCGTGACCGAATTTCCTGAAAAGCTGCTTCCGCTTCTGGTTTCCAGCGGAAGTGCGTTTTCTTTAAACAGTTTCTCAATGTTGACACGAATGGGAACGACCTATCCGCATGGTTTGCCAAAAAGCGGTTAAGTGTGACTAGGCATCAATTCAGTGTCTGAGCTTGCTTGATGGTAGTAGGTGATTCCATTTTGATAATGGCTTCGACCTTTTCAGGGTTCGCTCTGAAGCCATCTTTAGTAACAATGACTCCTAAGAACTTCCCTTCTTCCATCCCAAAGGAACACTTGCTCGGGTTGAGCTTCATGTTTATCTTTCTGAGCGTGTTGAAAGTTTCTTCGATGTCTTTCAACATCGATTCTGGGTCAGGGCTTTTGATGACCAAGTCATCCATGTAGACTTCCAAGTTCCTCCCAATTTGGGCATGAAACTCTTTGTCCATCAGGCATTGGTATGTGGACCCGGCATTCTTAATTTCGAATGGCATCATTTGATAACAAAATGTGCCATCGGGCGTCCGAAATGCGGTTTTGTCCTGATCGTCAACGACCATGTGGATTTGATGGTACCCATTATACGCATCAAGGAAGCATTTAAGGCGAAACGGTGCTAACGAATCTACCTTAAGATCAATTTCGGGTAACAGGTAACAATCTTTGGGGCATGCTTTGTTTAAGTCTTTGAAATCTATGCACATGCGCCATTGTTTTTTAGACTTCGGTACCATGACGGGATTTGCAACCCATGTTTGATATCTGCTAACGCGTACTATGCCCGCGTCAAGAAGTTCCTTGACTTGGGTTCTACATGCGTTAGCTTGTTCCGCCCCCATTACTCTGCGCTTTTGTATGACTGGCGTAAAAGCCGGGTCACACTTGAGCTTATGCTCTGCCTTACTTCGAGGTACACCAGTCATGTTAGCTGGTGTCCACGCGAAGATGTCAGCGTTTTTCTGTAGTAAGCGTTTGAGTAAGATGCGCGTAGGATCAGTGACTGTTGGGCCAATGGTAACACCAGTCATGTTAGCTGGTGTCCACGCGAAGAGAATGTCGTATGTGTGGTGTGGCTTCCTCATTACGACAAAGTCCACGTCTTCTGTGCGGGAGTGTTTCCCGTCTGTGAGAATGACGGGGAAAGATAGGATACCCAGGGGGGTGTTTGTGCTGCCGTCGAACCCTTCCATCGAGGCGTAGACCGTTTCCAGGCGTTCCTTGTCTTCGTCGTCTAGCTTGTCGAAGAACTGCCTATACATAACCGTTGACGAGGCGCCGTTTTCAGCAAGAGTGCGGGACGTGATGTAGTGCCCCAGCTGGCTTTTGATGACGATAGGGCCTTCTTTGCTGGGTCTTCCTGGCACTCGCGGGAAGCGCACCTCAGCTTCCTTCCACGCGCATGGTTCTGTTGTTCGTCTTTTTCTTCCTCTGACGTTACTATGAACCATGTGGATGCTGATGTCAACGGGCTTTCGTCCGTTGCTTTTGTATCGGTTATCATTCTTCCCTCCATTCTTGATTGATGCCACAAGGTGTGTAAGTTTTCCATCCTTGACGAATGTTTCAACAATATCCCTCAAGGATATACACTCCTCAGTGGTGTGACCCTTTGTCCCGTGGAAGTCACAGGATTTGTTCTGATCCGCGTTATGTCGCTGCCGGACCATTGGAGCTTTTGGCCATGGGAGTTTTTCGGTGGCAAATATCTCCGTGACGCTTTTGGTGAGTGGCGTCCACCGGGGGTTTCGGCTTGATGGGTGCGTGTTATCCCTTCCGCCTACTAGAGGGCGAGAGCTGGATGAGGTGTCAAAGTTTACCCTTGACTGCCAAATACCTAGCTTCCTCTTTTTGTTTTACCGGGCGATCCGGACGTTGTTTTCTCTAGTCCTCTGCGTGTAGAGGTTTGTACTCTGGGGAAGATCCCTACCCAGTTGCTTCTCCGTTTCGGCAAAGCGCTTGGCCGCCGTCATGATGGCATCCCATGTGGATGGCATGCCATCTTTACCTGTCAACGTGCGGATAAGCTCTGGGTATTCGGCGCCCTGGATGAAAGCGGCGCGAACAAGATCTTCGCTTATGGTGCCCAGACTCAGCTTTTTCGAGTTGAAGCGAGTGATGAAGTCTAGTAAAGATTCATCCTCTTCTCTAACGCAGTTGAGGATCGTCCACTGCTCTTCAGTATATTTCCTCTGTTGGCTGAAGTGTTGGAAGTCCGCCCAATCATAGATGTGGTGGACCGGTAAACGATCAAACCACGCCCTGGCTGCTCCAACCAGCGTCATCTGGAACATATAACACCACGTGGGTTCCGTCCAGCTGCTGACGGTTGCCCCCGCTATGAATCTGTTCAAGTGATCATCTAGGTCGGATATACCATCATAAGTGCCGATGTTGGACATCTGTTTGGCACTCTTCGGGGCGATTGCTTCCGCAATGTCCCTTGCAAACTTGGACGTTCCCGCATTTGCAACAGTTGGTCTAAAGGTTTTGGAGAAGTCACGTGGGTTTCCCCCCGCGTTCCTTGGTTTGAAGGTTTCTCCAAAATCCCTTCTTGGTTGGAAGTCCGTTTCCTTGCGCTTCCCTTTCGCCCTATGACGAGGGTTTGCGTCACTGTCGGACTCCTCCCAATCATTATCCAAGTACTCGCACTCATTGCTCATGTTGAGCTGTTGTCGAGTGTTTCCGAACTCGTCAGCCTGTTGGAGTGAACGTAAGCGTTCATCCAACTCAGCTTGGAATTCCTTCTGACGTGCTTCCGCCCACGCTTTAACTTGATCAAGTGTTTGGCAGGGGAGCCTCGTCTGTTGTCTCTCCAACTGGGTATCGGTGAATCCCAGTGAAGGATTGTTTACTGCACTTGCCCCGGCTTGGGTAACCGGGGTAGTGTTCGTAAAAATTGTGTACTCGCCGGTGTTCCCCCCAGTAGCTGGGGTTGTGGTTACCGGGGTTTCTTGGTCACTCGCTGGCCTTGGCACCAGAGTAACCTTAACCATCTTTCCAGAGGTTTTGAAAAAACTGAGAAAATTAGTTCTAGCTTTTATGCACGGATGGCGCCAATGAAGAAACACTAAGTGACCCCGGCAGATTACGGATAATCTTAGGGTCAAGTAGATGTTTCCCACGAGGGTTAGGTCCGGCAAAGATGGTTATTCTTCTGATAACCTGCAAAACAGACACCGTGAGCTCGTCACTGAGAGGGGGGGGGGTACCTCCTTGTGACCACCCTCCGGCGTGAGAATCAGACTAGATTGCTCTGAATATAAATGTATATTAAGAGAAATAGCTAGAGCAGATAAGATATGTGATGGTATCAGATAGTATATGATAAGATGATGATACCGTTCCAAGGTGTTGGAGTATTTATAGCCGAAGGTAGGTTTCCAAGCTGGTACAGCCAGCTGTATAATATTCTTTTTCTACCAACTGTGGGCTACGCACGTGCCATGCTGGTGGTTGGTGGGTAGGCAGCGGCTGATAGTGACATGGCCGGCTGTGTACTATTCCTTTTCCACCAACTGCGGGCTATGTACGTGCCACGATGAGGGTTGGTGAGTAGACAGCGGCTGATAGTGACATTAAGTACTATAGCGTGCTGCTCGTCGTACTGTTGTCAGTGAGCTGTCACCCTGTGATTGGTTCATGGGCTGCTTTGGTCAGATCTTGTCTATTTTGTCCATACCTTGGCAGGTATAGTACAAAAGATCCTCCAGAAGCGTACGGACTGGCTCATTTGGGCGGGAGTATTCCCGCCTTGCTCATTCCTTCTTCAGGTGACATTACTGAATTATTGAGAATTAGTGCCTTGTGCGTGTAGCCTTGCTATTAGTGCGGGTAGCCTTCCCTGATGGCTTGTATCCGCAGCTGCGGGAACAGGCGGGGTACTTCACCATTGGGAGGCTTTTCCCGCGGGAACAACTTGCGTACTGCGCGTAAGGTCTTCATCTCTCTGAGCATGGTGGGTCCTGCGGAACCAGTTGGTCTTTGCGTAGACGTCCCTCTTCAAGATGAGTCTTGCGGGTCCAACTGGGCTCTGCTAGGACCTACCTCTTCAATTTTTTCGAGCCCACCTCTTGTGGCCCAGTCATCTGCTTCCCATAATGTCGAGTAAATTCCCATTGGTTGTAGTTTTGGAAATGGGACTCCTTTAGCTTCATTGTTTTTGTACACTCTTATAGGCACCTCATCCACTGAAAACCTACACAAATAATATTTGTTATGTTAGGATGCTATAGCTTGAGCTACTTTTTTTTTAGGTTTGATTACGTTTGTCTCGCATTTGTTTTTTTTATCTGATGACAACTCCTTTGGCTATTAGTCTCGTGTGATTTTTTGTCTTAAGAAATCGTATACAAAAAGCGTGTCATCACATTCCCATGTGTTAATATTATCTATCCTAAGCAAAAGTAATAACTTTATTTATAAAATAGGTCATGAGTTTATAATCCGCTTTAGACAATTCAAAAGCTTGAGTCGGTAGTGAGTGCTATTCAAATTAACTAGCTAGTATATATGTGGTTTGAATATCAGAATATGTAGTTGAGTTGTACTTACACAACGTGGTGGTGGTTCCATAGGATGGAGTAAACATGGAAGTCAGCAGCAGGGTCGAACCAAAGGTTAACCCTTTGTTCTCTATCACCTTTTCCATGAGCATACACGTTGGTTTGGACTGAGTAAGGTTGTCCGGTCCGGTTCCCCAAGAACTCGAAATCTAGCTCATCACGTACTTGATCGGTATCTGAATTCATCTATCCACAAGAACCATGAAAGAACAATAATTGAGCTCCAAGCATGTTAAAAAAAAACTCAAAAGCATGATTATAATGTAACAAATAAAAAGTCATACATAAAAGGCAGTGACGGTGCCAGCAGAGTCCCCTGGAATGAGCTTGATCTTCATGCTCACACGTCCAAACAAATACTTGCTTTTTGAAGCGAACCCACATCCTATGACATAAAAAAGAAAATATTTACATTAAGTTTTATAGCTAGTGCGTACATAATGATCACATGTACTAGTGCATGGTTCGTCTTGGTGTATCAGAACCATGCACCAGCACACATGACATCTGACCATACACACAGAAAAAAGTAGGTGACATACCCTAGTTTTGGTCAAGGAGTAACTGGATACCCTTCCCGCCATCGAGTTGTTTAATATGAGAATCAGACCATGTTATGTGAAAGTCTTGAAGGAATGTTGCCGGTTTTGCATTATTTATGGGCAACAATGTTACGAACCCGATAAGGAAAAGAAAGACAACAACGTTGTTATGAAACATGGTGAAAGAATATGTCATTTTGAATATACAAGGATGAGAAATCATGGGAAGGGTTTATATAGGAAAAGTTTAAATGGGGTGCTGAGGGACTATAGTTGTATATTTTAAAAGTACGAGGGGTTATAAACTGTGATCGCTTTCTACACAGCTAATGAGGAGTCATCAACTGGTCCCATCCGCTCTCCAACCAAACATATCGTCTTATTCATTTTGTTGTGTTACTGGCTAGTGGTTTATTAGATTGACCATAATATCTGATAGTTGACTACTTTAGCAAAGCTAGCTAGCTAGCTTTAAGTTAAGTTGAATATAATTAAAAAGCTGCTTGCTTTATGGAATATATTAAGCAATCCAAATATTTTTAAGAAGATCAACTTATTCATACATAACTAAGATATCTTTTAAAAATGTTTATGTAGATCCATAACATGTAATATGGTAATGAACCTAGTCAGATTATGTCCCCTAAAGCTATGTGTAGTAGATGGGCTACATTCATGGATAATTTTTGACATGTGACGAAACTTCAGTAAGAGGGCAATGTTCATGGCAACATTTGGGCGATAACGGGGCCTTACTATGGTAAAAATATTGCAATAAACCTTAACTAGTTATATATTGTATTTAATACTCTCCCATAGAGGCAATGACAAGTGGCAACTGGCAAAATAACAGGCTACATGAATCCACATGTATATACACTTGTCATCTAAGTAAATCTTCATATGCTTATAAGAAAATTGAACTTTTTGTGCAACCGACCGAAAATTATAATAAATGATATAAATTAACTGAAAATATTAATTGAAGTAGAAAATAACGTCCAAAAAGGACATGGCTAAATGAGTGGTACTGGTATGTCTGGCTCGAGCCTGTTAATTACAAGTGGACCACGGTCTTAATTATCCCTCTAAACATATATCAATTATTACCTGTACTGATCGCCGGGCAGAGCACACTGGCACTCGTCAGTAGTACTCTTATCATCGACTACAGCTTCAGTATCATGTGAAGACATATTGCAAAGGAAGAAGAAACGATTTCGGAGGAATGCTCAACTGAATAAGAGAGTATTCACCAGAAATCGCCTTAAGAGATGAAAGAGAAGAAGTGAAGATGTGAATTACAAATGACCCTCTTCCCCTTTATATAGTGATCGCAATTAATGCGGTGAATTTAATGCGAATGAGAGAGAAATCGAAGGTGCAATGAAACTATGACACGTGGCAAAGAGCAGGCTGGCAACAGCTGTTGACAGGATGCGTACCATTAATTTCGCGGCCACGCGCCCGAAAATCACGCCCACGCGCCTGAAAAAGCGTCTGGAATGACCATGTACTGTCACGTCACCATAACTTCCTGCACGTCCTGACACAGTCAGAAGAAACCGTCGCACGACGTTTCAGATGTTTGGACTGTTCTTATCCTCACCAACCTTTCGAATTTCAAAATTCAAAATTCAAAAAGATTCAAAAGTAAGCGGGAAAATACCCCTTACCTTGGCAACCAAGTAACTATAAGACGGGTGCGGGTACAGTGTTAAGGCAAAACCCTTCACATACCTAGCACCCGCAGGGAATTGAAGCCAAGAATACCCCGGCAACAAAGTAACTATAAGACGGGTGCGGATACAGTGTTAAGGCAAAACCCTTCACATACCTAGCACCCGCAGGGAATTGACGCCAGGGGTACCTTGAAAGTAAAGTAACCGTAAGACGAGCGCGGGTACAGTGTTCAGGCAAAACCCTTCACATACCTAGCGCTCCGCAGGGAATTGAAACCAAGAAGGATCTTCTGGGCAATGCTTGCGGAAACGGAAATAACACCCCCGCAAAGCGGGAACGTCGAGAACTACATTGTTTGAGGCTCCAGGATGGAATTGGTGGTTTAAACATAATTGATCACTATGTTCAAAAACTACCAAAACCTCAGGGAGAATCCACACAAGTGAGACTCAACGCTCCTGACTTGCGAGAAGGTTACATACCTACCCGCATCATACCCAAAGATCAAGCAAAAAAATCGGGAACTTTTGCAGGTGACATTAGGAAACCCGCGGGAAGAATCCCCACGGAGAACCTTAAAACTAAAAACCCTTTTCAAAACCCCTTGCTTAAAGTCCAAAAGTTCACCTCACTTTATTAAACATTCATGAGAAGAATATTGGACTGGGGGGACTTGAAGAGGTAGGTCCCAGCAGAGACCAGTTGGTCCCGCAAGACTCACCTTGAACAGGGACGTCTGCGCAAAGGTCATCTGCTCCCGCAGGACCCACCATGCTCATAGAATCTTACGCGCAGTACGCAAGCTGTACACGCAGGGAAAGCCTCCCAATGGTGAAGTACCCCACCTGTTTCCGCAGTTGCGGATACAAGCCATCAGGGAAGGCTACCCGCAGACAGCAGGGCTACACGCACAAGACACTAGATACTTCAGTAGTCACATGAAGGAATGAGCAAGGCGGGAACAATCCCGCCTAAATGAGCCAGTCTGTATGATTCTGAAAGATCTTTTGTACTATACCTACCAAGGTATGGATAGGACAGACGATCTGACCAGAACAGCCCATGAGCCAATCACAGGGTGACAGCTCACCGACAACAGTGCGAGGAGGAGCACCCTCTAGTACTGTTTGTCACTATTAGCCGCTGCCTACTCACCAACCCTTACTGTGGGACATGCGCAGCCTACAGCTGGTGGAATAGTGTTACTGTTGGCCGTAACCTATTCACCAACCAGCATGGCCTGCGTACAATCCACAGTAGGTGGGACGTGCATAATCTACAGTTGGTGGAATAGTGCAGCCGACTTTGTCACTGTTGGCCGTAACCTACCCACCAACCAGTATGGCCTGTGCATAGTCCACTGTTGGTAGAACAGGAATACTATTCAGCCGGCTGTACCTTCTAGGAAACCTACCTTCGGCTATAAATACTCCAACATCTTGGAATGGTAAGATCATCTGCTATCCAGTTATCTAGCAATCTCTTAATATACACTTATATTCAGAGCAATCTAGTCTGATTCTCACGCCGGAGGGTGGTCACAAGGAGGAACCCCCCCCCCTTCGCAGTGACGAGCTTACGGTGTTTGTTTTGCAGGTCCCCTGAAGAACAACCGTCTCTGTTGGACCTCATTCTCGTGGGAAACATTACTTAACCCCCAGATTATCTATAATCTGTACCGGGTCACTTTGTGTTTCTTCAGACATGGCTAAATGAGTGGTACTGGTATGTCTGGCTCGAGCCTGTTAATTACAAGTGGACCACGGTCTTAATTATCCCTCTAAACATATATCAATTATTACGCCATCGTGTCCTGTTCTACACTTCTACCTTGTCTTTCCCCTCTTTTCTCGTAACCAAAAATCAATGTTTAAAATTTAAATGTTGTCCACAAATCTTTAGCTCGTCACATTTAGATTAATATATTGACCATACTAATCTACATTTTGTTGGAAATCAGACCCCAAATACAAACACAAAATACATGATGTTTGAACAACTTGTTCGACTCTTTTTAATATTATTACAAGTAACAAAAACAACATCATACAAAATGACCCTACAACTCTATTTATGCTAACCTAAACCCATTTTTTACTCTAAATCTAATTCCTATTAATATTCAAATACGTAATAAAATTCCTATTATAAGACGTATGTATATCAGTATATGTAACTTATCTGTCGGTTCATATAAATTTGAAAAAAAGGTTGAGTTTCGTATATTTGTAGGGGACCAAGCCACATAGTGACTTGTGCTTGCATTTTGGGGTTGGTGCCTAGTCACCAAAAAGATTTGACGTGGGTACCAGTGGCAGCCAGCCATTGTATACAACTTAAAAGTTTGAGAGGCTGCCATAAATCCAAGTGGGGCCTCAGGCTAGATCAACTATTGATTTCATTCACGACCAACCATTCCCTCAACTCTTTCTACTCATCACAACTCTCAAGTATCTTCATTTTTACCTTATAAAAACGTTACTATGATCCAAAACTGATTAAATATTAGAGTAAATTACGTGGTAGTTGATTAGGTAAACTTAAAAGAATGACTATCAACGTTTAAAAAAAAAGTTAACATGTTAATTTAAAATTTTAAAGTTTTCTTTTGTTTTTTAAGAGAAAATGATTCAATTTTTTATTTGTCTACCACGTTTTCGCCCCTTAAAACAGAAGATGGTGGGGAACCCTTAGAGTGGGTCAGACTCAATAAGAAAGAAGATAAGAAGTGGGACAATTTTTCTCTGATATTCATTTCGAAATGCAGTACAAGAATATAAATATGCAACACACTATGACTTACTTAGTATACCCACTACGATAACTAGCCACTTATTTAGGAACATTCATGCACTAACCCACTACTTTTGCAACAACCAATTAAAACACACATGCAGAAAATAAGAACATGCACTACTAACAAACATGCAATTTGACGCAACCAACTCCACGTCAACAAGTCATCCTAATCCATCAGCTTAGCAGGTTTCTGGGTCTTCCTTTTGGGCCTGCTAATCGGCCCAGTTGAGCTTGATAACTGGGCTGTATCAACTGCCCCCCTCTTCACAATCAGATCGTCCTCGAGCTGGGTTCTAGGGGCTGCCATAACTGTTGGAAATTCTGCCTGAAAGTTTGAGTAGCGTTCCCAGGTAGCTTCCTCCATTGGTTTATTCTTCCAGTATACTTTTTTCTCCTTCTCCGCGCTCGTCAATTATGGCTTCTAGCAACCGAGAGTAATTCCCGAGATCATTGATTTCTGGTAACGGAACGGGAGTAGGATTCCCGTGAGCTTGGCGTAGTAAGGATACATGGAACACGGGATGAATCCGAGAACCCTGCGGTAGCTCAAGTTTGTATGCGACCTGACCAATACGTTCCAATATTTTAAATGGACCATAAAAACGTTTTGCTAATTTCTTGGATCGCCTGAAGGAGACTGTATGCTGACGATATTCCTTGAGACGTAGGTACACCATATCACCAACCGAGAATGTTTTGTCTATTCTGTGATCATTAGCCAAACTTGTCATCCTTTGTTGCGCCCTCTTCAAATTATTTTTAAGCAACACACGTAGCTTGCCAAGTTCTTGTAAAGAGAAATCGATGGATGGGGTGTCGGAGGATCCCGGAATGTAAGGATTGAAGTCAGGTACCGAACGACCATAAAGAGCCTGAAAGGGGGTCATACTGATAGCTGAATGATGTGACGTATTATACCAGTATTCGGCTAGATATAGATAACGACTCCACAAGTGTGGTTCATCACTTGCAAATGACCGGAGGTAGTTTTGAAGGCAACGATTGACTACTTCCGTCTGTCCATCCGATTGTGGATGGTAAGCCGTTGAAAACTTCAACTTTGTTCCCACCTGCTTGAAAAGCTCCTGCCAAAACTTACTTAAAAATATTGAATCCCGGTCCGATACAATACTTTTAGGCATACTATGTAGTCGGTAAATTTGCTGTAAAAATAATGTAGCGAGGGACACCGCACCGAACTTGGGAGGTAAGGCGATGAAGTGAGCGAACTTAGAGAAACGGTCCACTAAAACCCATATGGCTGCTTTACCGTGAGACATCGGTAACCCGGTAATAAAATCCATTGTTATGTCTTGCCACACGCTAACAGGAGCGGGTAAGGGATGTAGAAGTCCGTATGGCTTGTGGTTAGGATATTTCACCTGTTCGCAGATTTCGCATTTTCGGATAAAGGCGCTGACATCGGCTTTCAGCTTTGGCCAGGTAAATGAAGACGAAAGCCGTTTTACCGTAGCTTTGATACCGGAGTGGCCTCCGATCACTGATGAATGGTATTCTGAAAGAAGTAAGTCACGGACCTTGTTATATTCTGGAACGAATACGCGGTTGCCCTCGATGATCAGACCATTAATTTGTTTGAACCTTCCGGTCTTCAACAATTTAGTAGTTAACAACTTGCCTTCTACTGAGTTGTAGAACCCTTTTAGAGCTTCCACCCAGTCGGGTTGAACCGTTGAGATGGCAAACACAGTTGTTTCTGGTATCCGACTAAGCGCGTCGGCAACCCGATTTTCTTTTCCCGGCTTGTAAAATATTTCGAAATCATAGCCAAGGAGTTTGGTTGCCCATTTGTATTGTTCGGGAGTTTGCACAACCTGATAGAGAAGATGCTTAAGGCTGTGTTGGTCAGTAAAAATGTTGAATTTTCAGCCGATCAGATATTGACGCCATTTTTTAACGGATTCTGTAATGGCGTATAATTCCCGAACATACGCCGAGGCTACTTGCATTCGCGGGCACAGTTTTTTACTAAAGAAAGCAATGGGATGATCGTCTTGAGACAATACCGCTCCAATGGCTACATTTGACGCATCGGTGGTGACTTCAAAAGGTTTTCTAAAATTGGGTAAGGTTAATGATATTAAGGATACCATTGCTGTTTTGAGTTGTGAGAATGCTGTAGTGGCCTCATCAGTCCACTTAAAGGTTGGTGATTTTAGTAGGTCGGTAAGAGGAGTAGCTAAACGAGCGTAGTCTCGTACAAATCGGCGGTAATAACCGATTAGAACGAGAAATCCACGCAATGTGGTCATGGATGATGGTTGTGGCCATTCTTGTATTGCTTTTAATTTATTGGGTTCAGCCTCTACTCCTTTCGCCGATATGACATGACCCAGATATGATATCGAGTCAACCCCAAAAATGCATTTTGAAGGTTTGGAAAAAAAATTGTTGACTGCCAATGTTTCTAGTACCAACTGCAAGTGGTGGTAATGCTCACTACGGGATGCACTATATACTAGGATGTCATCAGAAAACACTAGTATATACCAACGAAGCGCGTCCCTAAACCTGTCGTTCATGGTAGCTTGAAATGTAGACGGTGCGTTTGAAAGACCAAAGGGCATGACTAAAAATTCGTAGTGACCGTCAATTGTTCGAAAAGCTGTTTTGTAGGTATCGGATTGTGCGACCCGTATCTGATGGTAGCCGGAAGTGAGGTCTATTTTGGAAAATATGGTTGCACCATGAAGCTCGTCTAGCAATTCATCAACCGTAGGGATGGGGAAACGATCTTTTATTGTGATTGAATTTAAGGCTTGATAGTCAACGCAGAATCGCCATGACCCGTCTTTTTTTTTAACGAGTAAAACAGGTGAGGAGTATGGGCTGGTACTTGGTTTGATCACCCCAGCGTTGAGCATTTCCTTAATGAGTGTGGTCATTATCTCCTTTTAATAATGTGGATACCGATACGGTTGTACATTCACCGGTTTAGACGTTGGAAGTGTAGGGATGTGGTGGTTTTTGGGTCGGTTTGGTGGTAGTGTAGTAGGGTTGGAAAAAATGTGAGCATAAGTATGTAGGAGTTGTTGTATGTGAGCATCAGAATGTATAGGAGTTTGGTAGGATGATTGGTGGTCAGTGGGGTTTGTAGGCTGGACATGTAAAGTGTGAAGGGATGCAATACTATGTTTAGCAAATAAGGTGTGGAGCATGGATGTAGATACTTGGCCAGATAGGTTTTCACCTTTTAAGGTAATGGCCTTAGGTCCTAAGGTTCTCAACCAAGCAAGGCCCAAAATAAGGTCTGCTCCTTCAACTGGGAGAATGAAAACAGGAATAGAAAATTGGGAATCTGCCAAATTTAACCCTTAGCTTGGGCACATACCGTCACAACAAAGGTTTTCGCCGTTCCCCACCATGACAGAAAACGGATGGATTGATTGTGAAGGAAGCTTCAAATGCGACACAATTCTTAGTTGTATGATATTATGGGAGCTACCGGTATCTATGAGCACCTGAATCAGTTGGCCTTTCACAAAGCCAGTCACCCATAATGCTTGAGGTGATGAAAGCCCAAAGTAGGCTGCCGATGAGAGGGCAAATAATTGAGGTTCCGAGTCCGCGGGTGGTGACTCTGTAGCCGGTGTTTCATCGTGCTCGACATCTTCGTAGTCGACCACTAATAGGAATTGTGGGGGGTTGCATTTATGGCCGGGGAAATACTTCTCCGGGCAGCGGAAGCATAAACCCTCGCTACGACGTTTTCGTAATACGTCCGGTGAGAGTTTGGTAAAGGGGAGTGGGTTCTTTTGTGTTGTTGGTGTGGGTAATAAAGGAGCACTGGTTATTTTATGAGAGGCAGAGGAGATTGGGTTGGTTGAAGGAGTGGTGTAAGATCTAGATTGAAATGGTTTTGGGTTGGCTAGGTTCAGTTTGTCTTCCACCAATTTTGAGAGACCATAGGCTTGAGGTAGGGAAGTTGGTTTGAGGATGGCTAGTTCGGATTGGATTTCAGATTTAAGGCCTGATAAGTAGCAATTTAGGAGTACGTCTTTGGGTAAGCCGACTATGCAGTTGCAAAGTTTCTCGAATTCTTTTTGATAAGCGGTTACGGTTGAGGTTTACTTTAGTTTGAATAAGGCCGCTTGATGGTTCGCGTATGTGGATGGACCAAACCGCAACTCTACGTCGCGAGAGAATTCGGGCCAAGTTCCTAACAAGTTGTTATTGTCTAAGTATTTGTACCAACTTAGTGCCTCCCCGGTGAAGTAGAATTGTGTCAAGGAGATTCGTTCGGTTTCAGGGATGCGATAGTATTTGAAGAAATTGTTGGCTTGGAAAATCCAATCCAACGGGTTCGAACCATCAAACAAGGCAGGTTAAGTTTTGGTTGTCGGGGGTTGTTTGTGTCAGCAAGTGGAGGGCCGAATGAACCGAAGGAAAGGGTTTTTGGTATTTCTTTTTCTTTGTCTTTCACGATGGTAGCAATCAGTTTGTTGGAAAGTTCTATTTGCTGTTGGAAAACAGTTTGTAGAGACTGAAATTGGTCATCATAACGAGCTTGGGTTTGGGCAGCGGTTTCGGAATTATGCGAGAGAAGCTGATCAAGTTTCTCACATAAGGAATGAAAGGATTCATTGGAAGGCTCTTTGCGTGGAGGCATTGGATTGAAGCAATGAAAGCACCAATTGGTGGGGAACCCTTAGAGTGGGTCAGACTCAATAAGAAAGAAGATAAGAAGTGGGACAATTTTTCTCTGATATTCATTTCGAAATGCAGTACAAGAATATAAATATGCAACACACTATGACTTAGTATACCCACTACGATAACTAGCCACTTAGGCTAAGGGGTGTGGGGGGGCTCCAGTGGGGGCTCCAGCCAATAATATTATGACGTGTGGCAGAGAGAGAAACTGGATAAGGAGGGTGTTGGAGCCCCCGTTGGAGCCCCTGGCCCTGGTGTGGAGGGGCTCCAGCAGGGGCTCCAGCGAATTTTTTTTTATTTTTTTTTAAATATATTCAAACAACGTATTATTAAAAAAACTCATAAATTATTAAAAAAACACACATTAATTAAAAAAACACATTAATATCTAAAAATAAAATAAAAATTAAAGTACTAAAAAAAAACATTATTCTTATTCTTCGGCTTGGTCTTCTTCGATCAACCTCTTTCGGATACGTTCATTTTGCTTTTCCATCAGCATTTGATCGACCGGATTTAGGTTACTGAAGTCTCTTGTAAGGAAGTCCAAATCTCTCATTCGACTTTTTTCCTTTTTGTCATTAGAGACCACCTCCATGGTTTTGTTGAATTTATTGAGGGATTCAACAAGATCGGCGATGTTTACGGCTCCCCCCTCAGCCGGTTTTTTCCCCTTGGCGTCCCTTCCCAATGGCCGCCTCCTCGGCGGTGAAGACGTTTCCTCCCCCGCAATGTTTAGGTCGAATCCAACGCGGAAATCCGACCCGGCGGAAGTGCTATACGCTCCAGACGAACTAGTTTTAGTCCGTTTCGGCCCTACTTCCGCATCAAGGTCCGGCGCCACCAGCTCAACCCACTTGGAACACCTTTTCAACCTCTCCCACAACTTTAAATCGTCCCACGTCTTCACCATCCCATACCTCCGCAAACACTCCTGCCTCCACTCTTCGACCGTGAAATTGTAAACCGCCAAATCATCACTGCCACTTGGTCTCATACGACCGCCGTTTCTGTTGAAAAGATTAGTAAACAAGCCGACAAATTTTCTGATTTCGGACCACCGACCCGAAATCATATCGGCGTTTCGCTCTGTACTCCCAACGAACGTATAGAACGTCTCCCTAACCTTTGTCCAAAAAATCTTGCTTTTTTGGTAGTCGGCTGCAAAATGAATAATTAAATTAGATTTCCAGTTAACTTTTTTTTTTAACTTTTTTATTAAAAATCATTTTTAAAAACGTTAAAACAATTACCGCAACGCCGATCCTCGGAAATGACTATCCAAGCCCGACACAAGGCTTCCTTCTCATCTGATGACCACGGAGTGGTTTTCCGTTTCGTCCTCGGAGTCGAAGCCGGTCCCGGCCCGTCCGTTGCAAGTTATTTTTTCCGGTGGACGCGTCTTCTTGGTCACGTAGCATCACCTTGTGATTCTTGTGTCTCTGGAACAACAAAGTTAGGAGACGGTTGTATGTTGGATGGTTGAAAGCCGGATGATTCTTGCGGCCCCGAATAAAACATCGGTTGGTCTGGTGACGACCATAAATCGTCGTCAATATAATCTGAATCTAGGTTTGGGTACCAATTTCCAGACATTTTGGGGTATTATATAGGAGTTTGGGGTATTATATAGGAGTTTGGAGTTTGAAGTTGTGTTTTGATATGGTTGAAATGGGTTGATTTTGGGGTATTATATAGGGTTTTTTAATGTTTTTTTTTATTTTATCCGAGCTCAACGGCTCTTTTTGGTATACCCCACACCTTTTTCTCTCTCTTCTCCCGCGACCACACTCACGCCTGCCTGGGGGCTCGCGCTCGCGCCCGGTTCGCGCCCCGGTTCGCGCCCCGGTGGTGTGGGGTTAGCGCCTGGGGGCGCGAGCGGAGGGGCTCTCGCGCCCAGGTTAGCGCCCCACACCCCTAAGCCTTATTTAGGAAAACTCATGCACTAACCCACTACTTTTGCAACAACCAATTAAAACACACATGCAGAAAATAAGAACATGCACTACTAACAAACAGGCAATTTGACGCAACCAACTCCACGTCAACAAGTCATCCTAATCCATCAGCTTAGCAGGTTTCTGGGTCTTCCTTTTGGGCCTGCTAATCGGCCCAGTTGAGCTTGATAACTGGGCTGTATCAGAAGACCACAAAAAAATTATGTTATACACTTGTGATTAACAAACTTGTGCCAAGACAGTAAAGAAAAAACGTATGTATCTTTAAAGTTGATTTTAATAAGGCGTTTGATTTGCTAAATTTGAAATTCTAAGATTATATTATGGATCAAATGAGTTTGGTAATAAATGAGGTTTTGGATCAATGGATGTCATTTTTCGAGTAAAGTATCCATTATGGTAAACGGATCGGCTACTATGATATCAAAATTAAGAGTTTAGCAAGGCGATCTACTCTCCCCGTTTATGTTCATTCTAGCAATTGAGTGCCTCTCATGTCCTTTGAAAGTCGATCAAGACCAACATCTGTTTCAAGGTATATATATTACTCATAAACGGTTGGGTTGTGTCTCACTTGAGCTATGCAGATGATGTCATATTCTTTAGAGAATGGTATTAGGTTAACTTTATCAAGAGCCTAAAGAACGGGTGATCGCATCTTCGCATGTACGTTGCGATGTCTAATACTGAAACAATGACTTTGTGCAGTTGTGTGATTGCAGGTGATGGGATTGGGTTTTATCATCACCGAGACACTTCTTCGGTTATGTAATGACCCTCGAAAATATTCCCAAATAACCCCAAACGCGTACAACGAGAACCGATATAAAGAAAATAAAACTTTATTAAATTTATTATCATCGCGCAACGTGATGAGTAATTATAGGACTGGTCACGATACTCGAAGGTTAATAATTATCCATATATTTTGACGGCTATCGTGCTACGCCAAAATAAGACTTTTTATTGAGTTCGAGTTTTTTTTTTCTTAAAAACTTGAGATTATAAACTTCTAAAGCAGCTTCTTACTAAACATACCTAAAATCATTTGTACCCTAAATGTATATGATTGGTGGTTTTCCTCTTTTCTTTTCGTGTCCTAATAAAAGGAGGATAAAGTGTCCTATATGCATGATATATAACACCAAGGTTTTTATGAAATTCTTGGTAATGTATAAAACTCGTAATGCATCATTCATGATGTAAATTTAAAATATATTTTTATAGGGGAAAGTTCGTATAAATTAAATTGTCGTGCTAACCATGAGAATTAAATAATGTAATTATATATACAAGTTGTAATTATGTAATTACACTATGTTATAATTACATTATAATATAATTACACTATGTTATATATATAATTATATTACTTGATTATCACCCGTTAACAAGTTAATTTAATATGTATATGATCCAAACCTTACTTTAAACATATTCATAAAAATATAAGTTGTTTTTGGGTGCATGCATGGACTATATATTTTTGGTGTATAATAAAGACACAAATGTGTGTGACGAAAAATAAAATAGACAAATCCTATATATTTGGGTGCATGGACGATGGAGTAGGTGGAGTTAGAAAAATAGTGTTTTATTTGTCTTTGATGGTAAAGTTAGATTGTTTGTTAAAAATTTTCATTATTTGAAAAGATTTTCTCCTTTTTAACATAAAGAAAAACTAAGTCAGCTTGACTGAAAATTAATTGTTAACTAGACTTAGTTTAACAATTATAAAAAATATATATATTTTTAATTTAATAATAGCCATACCGTAATCAACTTCAGTTAAAAATTAGAGAAGAAAATATATAAAATATATTATATGACCATTTTCAGGATCCTGTGATGTAAAAAGATTAGGTTTTTTTTATATATAAAAAATTTATTATAGAATGATTTGTAGAATCGTAGATAAAGGGTGTGTTAAATGTTGTGAACGTGCCATGTATTAAATTTTAGAGGTTGGCTTTGACAGCCAGATCCTACAATGACATGGCTTGAAACGCTCACCAATTATTCGAATGACACGAATATACTTCTTGACAGATAATAAACTTATTGATAAGCAAATTTGCTAACGGTATCATACTTAAAACGTGTTTAATCTGACCACTTGATTTCCTTAACAGTGACGTGATAATCAATTTCAATCAAGTGGTAGCTTTATGCCGTAGTTAGGTTATGAACTAAACATTCGGTGAACTGTTCGTGAAACGTTTAATGAGAAGTTCGTTTGTAATCGTTTATTTAATAAATGAACGAAAACGAACAAAAGATTTGTATTTGTTTAATTAAATGAACGAGCATGAACACATGTTTCGCTCGTTCATTAATGTTCATGAACGTTCGTTTATGTATTAATTAGGAAATAATTAAATTTTATCGGGATGGGCCATATACTTAAAATTTTTATATATGTTCATTTGTGTTCATTTACACCTGTTCATTTATGTTCGTTTATCTTTGCTTAATTATGCTCGTTTAGATTTTAAACAAACGAACACAAGTGTCCATTTTTTAAATAATTAAACGAACATGAACATAAAAAATTGTTCGATTACGTGTTCGTGTTTGTTTAAAGTTAAATAAACAAACACGATCATGCACTTGTTCGTGTTCGTCCGGTTCTTTTACAGTCTTTTATTATTCACATTGATAAATACATCGATCTCAGTCTCCAAGTTCCGCCGATTTTATTTATGTTCGTGAACCGTTTGTGAACACATTCATTTCCTTAATGAACGATAACGAACATAAAATCTTGTTCATTAAGTGTCGTGAATCGCTCATGAACACATTATCTTCTTAATAAACGAACATGAACAAAGTCTTGTTTGTGTTCATTCAGTTCGTTTACAACCTTAGTCCTACTAACACCGAAAGCACAATAGCTTGTATGTTTAAATAGTTACTTGAAGACGGTACCATTTATTTATTTAATGTGCTCTTTTATAAAACTACCTCTTACGCGAGGCCATGACGTATCCCTAGAGGCCGCTCATCTGATATCAGAACCTTCCTAACGGGTTTTGATAATATTTATAATTATACCTTTTGCTTCAGTGAATAAATAGTGTGTTGGTAATATCTTTAGAGGAGGACCAACCATGTCATACTGGTAAGTTTAATGCCGTATACCTTCCTCCGCCACAACAAATGGGCTTACAAACAACTCTTCACAACAAAATGCATAAATTTTTTTTAGTAACAACCTTTGTATATAACTTAAAAGTATATAAAATATTAAATTGTATAGCCTCATTCATAACATAAATATGGTAATCTTAATGATAGTTAAACATTTTACGTTTATTTATTCTAATTTAAATTGAAAATATGTAAAGACTTTGGTTGGGATGGTGAAGTGGGTCCGCTTGCACTTGCCGACATTCAATATCACCTTTTGGATGTACATACTTGAGTTGAAATAAATCTTCTATTCCTCTTTTTCATTGTTAATATCAGATGTAATATGTTATTGTGGGGTTAGCTCAGATAATAAATGTGTAACTTTTCTTTTCAATTTTTAATATCACATGTAATATGTTATTGTGGGGTTCTCTCATATAGTAAAGGTGCAAATTTTTTTATTCAATCCCAAACGAGGAGTAGATTATGAACCTTATAAGGGATTCTTTGTGCTCCGGTATAAAATTTTATTCTTTCTCAATTTCAAAGACAAGTTGGTGTAGTCTGAATTCTAAGCCATTATTTGTTTTAGGGTTGAGTACGGTTCGGTTTAATTCGGTTTGGTTATTAGACGAAACCGAAACCGAAGTCATCAGTTTTTTTAATAAACAAGCCGTTCGGTTTTTCGGTTAATACTAATGTCATTTTTTATGTTTTATTATAGTTAAAGACTTTTCCAGTTTGGATGGTTTATTTATGTCATACATTTAAGATTATTTAACGACTTGGAGGTTTTATTATGATCTTTAATCTTTTGTTTTAGGACATATATATGTTGTGATTGTTTGAATATTTTGATGTCATGTGAAATCCAAACAGTTGTCAAGAACACAAATAAAAAGTAAATATAGGCAAAATTGTTTTTGGTTGAATTCAATTAATAAGGTTGAATCGGTTTGTTCGATTTTAATCAAAACCAAACAAAAATTGCATTCGGATCGATTACGGTTTGATTATCCCCTTTCCGAATTCTGGTTAAGTTCGATTTCGATTAGAGGTAAAAAAAACTAATAACTTAACAAATTAAATTGAACAAATCGAATAAAACATTAACCTAACCGATAAACACCCAAATATAAATATTTACATCAATATGTTTTTCTAAGGTATGTCCTTTATAAAATTAATAATGTTTAATAAACTATGTTTCATAAAATAATAAAAGTTATTGAAAAAATCTCGATCGGGACAAACGTTCATACTCATACGGTTAGGCAATATGTAGTGGGGGTATAATTTGGACGAAAAGGGGCGATAAGTTGGAGGAACACCGCCCCCCAGGCGATATTGGGGTGAAAAGGGGCGGGGGTGGGATCTATTTCTCGCCTAGCATGTCTGTTGTTTTGTTTGTTTATATTATTATTATATATATATATGTGTGTAAGATATATATATGTATATATATATATTATTATATTACTATTGTAGCCCCTACACCATTACACCCAAAAAACAAATTTTCACCCATTGCTGACTGGGCGTCACACGGCGCAAAACGCCCCAATTTGTAGCCCCTCCACTACGCATAGCGTCAATCACATATCCTTCACCTAAACACATTTCTGAATAGTTTTTGGATAAATATTACTCCCTCCGTCCCAATTTAAATGTCTTAGTTTGACTTTTCAAGTCTTTCTTTTCCAACTTTAACCGTAAGTATTTTTGTTCGTGTCATATAATACTTGATGAAAATTATATCAATGTAAAATACATTTAAAACCTAATCCATTCATATATTTTACATCAAGTATTATGTAACACAAACAAAAATATTGTCGGTCAAAGTTAAACAAAAAAGACCGAAAATGTCAAATTAGGACATTTAAATTGGGATGGAGGGAGTACTTTTTTTTTTCTAACGTAAAAGAGAAATTAATTAGACACTTTAGTAGTTGAAAGGGATATATAGATTTGATTACTTTTTAAAAAGTTTATTTTGAGTTTCAAATAAAATCTCTTCAACTTTATGCTTCCTTTGGGACATAATAAACTTTATAAAATGAAAACAACACATACGTTTATAAAGTCATGAAAACAAGGTTAAAAATTGTGTAGTAAATTTAGTATTATATCAGCGTTATTTTTTATAATTGTTAGTGTATCTTTCAATATAAATAAATATAAAGTGATCACGTATGTGTATTAAAAGATGAAACTTTAACTAGCAACCAAAAATCATATCATGTGGGACACAAGAATGTAATATAGAAAATGATGCAAGAGTTATTGGACATTGGGTAATTCGTGGAGCACTAGTCTTTTGCATCCTCGGTTGATTTAGCAAAAAAAATGAACGAACGCTTGTATTTTTTTAGAACGATGATTTTCTTATATTTAGGCTACCTATTAATTGCAAGAAGAAAACGATGCAACAATCAAAAAACATATCCCAAAACTAAAACATTAACATATCTCATGAAGAAGATGCCTTTGTGTGCCATGAGGAAGTGACACGTTTTTTTAATGTTTGAAATCAGCATTGACCTCGGGTCTTAGCATTACCGTATATATAGAAACATTTGTTCTTGATACGGACGTGCATTCCAAAGAAATTGGTGTGGTTTTAATGCAAGATAACTACCATATTGTATTCATAAGTAAATGCTATAAAGCTTTACATCAAGGCAAACATGTCATGTCAGTTTACAGGAAAGGATCCTTAGCTATACTTTTCATAGCAAAATAGCGACATCAATATTGCATTTGAACCATTTTATCACTGCACGGATATAGAAAGCTACACCTTACAACAAACATGGCTCTAAAAATATAATTACGAAATTACCTATAAGAACATTCTCAACCCATCCCCTAAAATCATGTGATGGGAATTTACAAATTACAGGGTGGGGCTATGAGTAGTTGTGAGTGTAAATTATAGGATGAAAAAAGAAAAGTAGTGAGTTTTTATAAAATTTATTCGTTTTTAGTGTAATTATAGAGATAGAGATTGAGAACGGGCTGGAATGCTTTAAGGAACGATCTTATAGGGGTAAATTAGTATACGCTTTTAGGCCTACTTGACATGTTTTAGAGCATTTTTGTTTTCAGTTCTTTATAATTATCATTTCAGGCCCAGAGTTGGATGTATTGGGCCCACCATGGATTGAAATTCACGCACCTCCTCGAGAAAGTGATGACTCAAATGGAATTAAGTTCTTTGTTTTAGAGCATTTTTGTTTTCAATTCTTTGAACCGATCACACCAAAATAGAATTACGATTCTAATTCCAACAAAACGAACACGCTATATCATGGGATTTTAATTCCAATTCCTTTAAATTCTTACGAATTTCGTGAAACGAACACACTCTCAGTCAAATGTGATGCGAATTGTTAGTCTAATTAGATTTTGAGACCAAATAAAATGTTGTTACTTTTATTTGTATATGGGCTGAAAAGTGGGCCGATAGGGTCGTGGGGAGGCTTGCTTCATAAAGCCTACACACTATTCACGTTTCAATACGTAAGAAAAACTTTAGTAAGCATTAAATGGAATTACTACAACACGATAAAATTAAAACAACCAACGCCCGAGTCCAATAAAATAATTTAACGAGGAAGATTATAAAATTTATTTTTAATATATTTACTGTTCATTGAATTACTATAATACAACGATCGTAAACACCAAAAGAGAAAGAATCAGACCGCATAAATGAGTTGTCCGTTTGCAGTCTTCAACTGTTCCTCCCATTTTTACTGTGATCAGTTTACATCTATTGTTTTCTTGGATTTAAGGATATTTTGTGTGATACAATTTGTGTAATGTTATCGGAATTGTATTATTAAAATCACAGTTGTAAATTGTAATTAGGGCTGTGCAACGGTTCAGAACCGTGAGAACCGAACCAGAACCGGAAACGAACCGGAACCGAAACTGACTAAAAGTTAGAACCGGAACCGGTTATTGTAAACCGGTTCGGTTCCAGAACCGCCGAACCGGTAAAGTCGGTTCTCGCTAATAGGTTCTGGCCAAAACCGTTTTCGCTGTATATTTATCAAATATGTTGTGCAAACTTTACAAATTACAAAACAAGTTTATATAATTGTATGTCTTCTTTCAAGGTAAAATTAATTTAGATTACAACATGAACATCCGTTATACTTTTGATTAAAACCTAAATGTTTAAGTTAAATGAATCATTAGCAATGATAGATTAAAGGAAGATCATATCATTTTATATTAAATTACCTTGATAGCTTAAATCAAAATTGATCATGGGTGCTAGGTCTTGAACGAAAAGAAAAAAGATTTGATTTAAATAATGATTGAATGGATGTGGTTAATAAATTACTCTATAAAAAATGGGTATTGGTAAATTTAGTAGAAACTTTTTTAATATTTCGGTTCTTCGGTTCCAAGTCTAGAACCGCCGGTTTTACCCGGAACCAAACCGCG
Source organism: Bidens hawaiensis (assembly GCF_021521415.1). Taxonomy (NCBI): domain Eukaryota; kingdom Viridiplantae; phylum Streptophyta; class Magnoliopsida; order Asterales; family Asteraceae; genus Bidens; species Bidens hawaiensis. The sequence goes on along the minus strand of NW_027491209.1, from coordinate 647,209 downwards.
AACCATTTAATGCAAATTCTGAGAACCGAGAACCGTAATGTAACACCGGTTAGCGGTTCTAAGGCACCGGTTCGGTTCCGGTTTCGCGGTTATGAACCGTTTTTTGCTCACCCCTAATTGTAATATATACAAAGTTTGATCATTTATACCATAGTGACTTGCATTTTAACTATATTAATTACTAGTTTTTATCTCTCGTATTGCGGGGTTGTTTTACATTATTCGTTTATAATATTTATATATTTTTTGGATTTTAATTCTATTTGTTGTAAAGACGTTAATAATATATATTTAGGATCAGGGCCGGCTCTGAGAAGACGATTTTTTTGGGGCCAAAAACGAAAAAAAAATTTGGGCCTTAAGTAGAGGAAAAGATTTGTTATATTTAAACAAATTAATTTTAAATGGGCTTACTTTGTTATAATTTGAGTAATGTAAAAAAGTTTTATGTAAAAATAAATTTAAAAATGTCTCAAATAAGACTATAACTCACAACCTCTCTGTTGATTAGATGTTATACCTCTTTGTTTTAATTTTGTTGAAACATTGATTATACATATTTTTTCATAAAAATACATCTAATTTTTTTTTAAAAAAAAATTAAGCCTAGCGGAGTGTCGTGCATGTGGCCGTCGACTACCCTGCAAGGCTGCCACCCGTGACTGGCTCTACTTAGGATTTAATGATTAAAGTGTTTTATAAATAAATAAAATGTTATAATCAGGTTTAAAATGCTAAAGATTAAAGTAGTCATATTTATTTATTTATTTTTATACATGCACATGCGTGTGTCTTTATATTTATGGATACATTCACTTTATCCACAGATTTTGTAGCTTATGTTGCATGGATGCAATGACATTGAAGAATGAGTCTTTGCATGATTTAATGTTAATGCAAGTGATTGTTGTGATGGGAAGGATGCTATTCCTATTTCCTACCTGCTCTTTTTATGTCAATTTTTTTTGTCCTTGCTATGTTCCATCATACCCTTGCACTTTTCTTTCTTTAAGGAAGAGACCACACACCCTATGAATGACCTCACATCTATCTACTATCTATCTATGCATTTCCCTTGGGACTTGCTACCTTTTTTATTCCAATTCAATATACAAAATTCTTTCATTTCTAATCACTTTTAGTTGGTATTTGATTTGGTTTAGTTTACAAAACTATTTTCCATATCTTTTTCAGAAGGAAGAAGAGTGTAATAATTTATTTGAAAAGAAAATTTCAAAACCCAATATCTATTTAGAAAAAAACCTTGAAAAACCAGAACTGAAATTTTTGTTATCAATGTAAAATAACTTTGTTTTAATCTTTTTATTTTTAATCAATTTCCTGCCTTATTGAAAATGTATATAAAAAACGAAGGATGGGTTATACCAAAAGATTTTAAAATATAGCATTATTCTTTTAGTATTTTAATCAATTTCCTGTCTTATTGAAAACGTATATGAATTTTTAGTATTTTATTTTGTGAATTTTGTGTCTAATTATAATCTTAATAATATGATGATGAAATATAGAAATGAGGACAGAAGTGAGTAGACGCGTCTCTTACTCTTTTCACATAATTTTCACCTCTTTGATAATAACATAAAATAGATACAAAAGTTGTACATAATATTACTCTTTTTTTATAAAGTTGTTATGTCTACTGTTCTTGAGAATTACATATTTTTTTATTTTTAAAAGAACATTGTAATAATTAAATAAAAAATTAATGTAATAAATCATATATTTTTTTTAACTTTCTTAAGAAGCATGCAAGTTGTCCCACCCTTGTGATGTGGCGGTAAATGTATTGGTATTATCCGGTAAAGATTAGATTTCGGCAAAACGTGGAAATTAAAAAAATTAGTTGGTAAAAAGAAGAAGAAGAAGAAAAAGAAGAAGAAGAAGCAGCATGCAAGGGGGTGTTTAGGTGAGCTTTTAAATTTTACTGATTTATTCATTTGTTTTTTAAAAAGGAAAAAATGTTTGACAAAGCCCATTCAAAAGCTTTAAAATGAAGTATTTTAAAAAGCAAATAAGCAAGTTTAAAAAACTAAACACCCCTGCTTGATTATTTTGGGTGACTTGTCATTTGTACAAAACGAGGAAAATAGGGCCTATGTTTTGGGAGGGAGGGTATTCTAGAAATGTGATAACACTAGTACTATTTATACTTGGTTACATACCAATATTGTCCAATAACATAGTTGGAGGGCTTGTATTAATTTTAGTCTAGTGGATATTGTGTTAGGCTATATGTAGTCGACGTCGATTTGGGTGATTTTTGGGTAAATTGTGTTTCTGAGTTCATTAAATAAAAAAAAAAGAAAACAGATGGATGGAAAACAAAGATAAATAAATTAAATAGCAAATTGGAAAAATATATTTTTTTTTCAATTTGAAAAGAAAATATGAATTATAGAAAGGAAAAACAAAATAGAAAAAAAATGAAAACAATAATTTTCCTTTATTTTCTCATATTAAGTGAACTCGAGAATATAGCAGTAGTGATAGGGCATGTAGCCATGTGTGTACTTCAGTCCAAGTGATACGCCACAACTTCGGATCAACACAAAAAAAATGAAAAGATAAATAAATAAAATCCTTATTGAAACAAAAGATATATACTCTAAAAGCCTATAATTTAAATAAAACATGAAATTCAAGTAACTTAATTAGAACATTTTTTAAACTTGAGTGACTTAATTAAAACATTTTTAAAACTTGGTTATTATTATGCAAACTTACCCCCTAAATAATAAGTCCATACTCACTTTTTAACCTTTTCAACTCTTTCTCGTTTGTTGTTTAATTGCCATCTTGTTAAATGTTAATTGAAATTTCATTTTTAATTAGTTTTAGGTGTCTTTAAGTTTTGCGGGTTGATTGGTAAGTTGCGTACTTGGTTTATTACGGGAGTACTCGGATATAATAAATTATAAAAATAAAATAATAGCTTTTGAGAGATTATATATGTCAAATATTATAGGTTTACTAATATTTATATGAAAAATACGTGTATATCAATATAAATCATAAGGATACATGTTGGTGGTTTCGAGTTAACTGATTCCAAGGCCAAGCTAATTAATTGATTCCGCACCAAATTGACCAATTACACCTTGAGTTGACCGCTTATGTGTTGATTTGACCAATTCCAAGGCCAAATCGACTCATTCAACCTGAATTGAACGAATCCGAGTATTACTGATCAGGTTGTATAAATGCGCTTCCGAATCCAACCCCACCCCCAACCCACACACACACCCCCTTCACCCCTCCTGAATTCTGACACAGGTCGAATTGAGCGACTTTCAGAACAATGCATGTCTTCTAAGAATCGATATTTACCTACGGTACAATGTTAGAATTCTTTTACAACGGTAACTCACATGCATTTAAACATGCTCCTAAAGCTTTATAGATTTTAATTGTAAGACGAGATCTTTCAACAATTTAAAAAAAACACATGTATATAATAACATACTATGATAGCATTAAATTAAAAGCCGTTTAATTGACTAGGTATATATGTTTATTTGAGTATGTTAGATGCTAGATTGTTGGCTCGTCAAATACTGTAGATTTTAATGTTTCACCATAGGTCATGTTGCCGGATTTTTACTTTTGGTGCCGGCTCAAAAAAAGGCACTTAATTATATTGAACCTAGAGATTTTAGTTTAAAAAGGAGCATGCCTTGGATTCAAGTCCAACTTGTAACAAGAAAATAGGGGTGTCTAGATTGGGTTAGAGATTTCTCACTTACGAATCTATGATAAGTTTTCTTCTGAAGGTGGAATAATAATGATTGGGTGGGTCGGTGATCCAAATAGCCGTTAAAAATAAGTATCGGCTTGTTAAATTAAAGCCCAGTCCTTGTTTTCATTGGTGTTTGGACTTTGGATTAGGGTGTTAATTTCTTCAAAATTTGATGAGACTTCAAAAAATAGATTAATCACACTTGTTAAAAGGATTAAATATACATATATGTTAAAATGATCTTTTCTTAAAGTTGGAGGAAGAAAACAAAAGTTTGTTCTTATTTGTTCTCTGCTTTGAACTTCACACTTCTTGTTAATACAGAGATTAATACACAACCCTATGCAGGTTTTTCTTCACAAGGCTCTTTTGGCTCTGTAACATAAACAAACACTTACTGCAATATTCTTGAATACAAGTAATACAATTTGGGTTCTTTTGTTTCTAAATTTTACTTGAAAAAAGAAATTTTCGCAAATATTAATTCGTTTAAGTTTTAAAAAATAAAATAGTAATTGAAAAAGGAACAAGGCTGCCGAAGTAAACATCACTAGTAAGGGGTATTGAAGACGGGAGATTACTTTCAACAAAGGCGATTTTCTTGAGGTTAGTTCTAACTTAGAACCAGTTATGATGGATTAAGATTATCAATCTTTAGTTTTAATACCAGTATAGTTCTTGAAATATTACCATTATCATGAATCAAATAATGTTTTTTTATAATTCATTGTAAGCTCTCTTTATAAAGATATCTGGTTTCCAATTACTCAATACCCAATAAAATATCATTTAACAATGTTGTTACGTTTTTTTTTCCATTCTTTTAAAAGGCACAGAGGAATCACGATAGAAGGGCAAAAGTCAGAAGGGTTGGGAGTTCGGTTTCAGTTTTTCCTTTCCTTAGCTTCAGACATTTAAAACAACCACAAAAGAGACAGAAATATAAATGATTTGAACCCAAATTGTTTAGTTAAAAGAAGTCAGACTTAACGACCGACCCCTAACATATATCATCCATCATTTGATTCTATTACTCAAATTATATATCTAGTTATAATCTTTCATTTAAAAAAGATATGATGTCACTCAAACTATATAAAAATAGATACATTTATAAAACACAGTGACCACTTTACTGAAACCTCTAGCTATGATTGTATAATGGGTAACAAAATGACATCATCATGTATGTGTTAATGTGCCATTTAAAAGCACAAGTAACATTATTTGGAATGTGAGTATATATATTTAAAACAAGTCCTACTAATGAAGCACCCACACGTGTAGGATTCCATAATAATTGACCCATCTGAGCTCTGATATGCCCCCTCCTGCTCTTTCTCTACACGCTTTTGATCTCATCTCATCTCATCTCATCTCATCTCACATAATATTATTCATTCATAAATCATAAACACACACCACACCCTTTTCAAGATCAATTTCCATCAGACTTCTCATTAAATCCTTCAGTTAACACAGAGCATCATCACTCCACTCCACAAATGGGTTGTGGTCACCACCCCAAATTCATCCACCATTTATTATTATTATTATTAACCATTCTCCTCCTCACTTCTTTTGCACAAGGTTATGTTTCTCTCTAAATTCTATCTTTTTAGTCATTCAAGAACCATACTCTCTCACATTATTATTTCACTCTCTTTTTTCCAGGTAGAATGCTTGTAAAACCACCCACCCATCCTCAGGTAAGGGTGCAAATAAGCCGAGCTGCTTGCGAACTACTCGAGCTAAAATCGAAACACACTCTAAACATCAAACAAAGCTTGTTTAGTTATCGAGCCTGAGCCTTGTATGAGAAGCTCGTTTTCAGTTTTTTTTCTCTTTTGAACTAATATGTATTAATTTCACAATGCACAACTGAGTTTAGACGCGTTTAAGGTTTTTTCTCAAAATGTATAAAAATAATTTTATAAAAGAATAATAAACGAGCTATCTTTTGCGGGATTTTTATGGTTCAAAATGATCAATAATTTAAATGGTTTATGTGCAGTTTGATGTGGAGAAGACAATACTGAGAGGTCAGATAGGATCAAGACCACCAAGATGTGAAAGGAGATGCGGTTCTTGTGGACACTGTGAAGCCATTCAAGTGCCTACAACTCCACAAACCAAGACTAATATAAAAGGTATCAACAAGAATCCGACACTTGAATATGCACGAGGTGATTATAGTTCCAACTACAAGCCCATGAGTTGGAAGTGCAAATGTGGGAGTTTGATCTTCAACCCATGAATGTGTTATTATTAATTAGTAAGTGTATATATATTTAGAGTAATTAAGACTGGTTCTTTAAGTTGGTCTTTTTTTTTTTTAGTTTTGTGTCCTGCCTTTTTCTTGGGGGCCTGATTTTTGTACTCTTTTTATTATTATTTCTGGATTAATCTATAATTAATTTGTTATAAGTATTAAAAAAAATTTGGTTATAAAAGTCGTGTGCTGAAAAAAGTGTAAAACATTATAATATATCCACGAGTGTTAAAGAATATATATATATATATATATATATATATATATAATAACTATAAATTGTTTATTTATGTTTTTATGGCAAGAGATACCCTACAGCGAGTTCTTTATAAAAATTAAAAAGAAACACAAAATAGAGATACCCTACAATAATTCTTTTTGTGTGTGAATTCAATAAATAAAAACAATTTCTTTTAGAAAAATAATTAGAAACTCATCTATTATATAGTTGAATGAAAAAAGTATATATATACATGTATAAGTAGTTAATGCCAACTAGCTAGGGTAACTACTGTTTTTCGGTAACCATTCTCTTTTAATAATTATTTAAACACTTAATGTTTTTTAAAGTCACTTTAGAACATAAATACGTAAAACTAATAAATACTAAGAACAAAAATGAGAATGAATAGTTAAAACATAAATACGAAAATTAAGACTTTTCAAGTCATTGTATTTTAGTAGAAAATGAAAGTTCTATTTTTCTCATTAATCATAGATACGGTAAAACAGTAATTTTTGTTAGACAGATATCATGTATCCTCTCAGTAATTTTATTTATTATACAATATAAAAGATAATAAAGTTCATCACCTGCATTAACAAGTACTTAAAAATCAGAAATACATGAATGGCTCGGATAACAATTATTTATATCTTGTGAAAATTGTTGTTTAACTTTACTTAAATTATAACATTAGATAGTTAGGTTAGTGTGGTATTACATATTTGTTTTTTATATTTCGTTTTTAACAAAAAGGAAAAGGTTGGGTGAAGGAATTGAAGAGCTACTGGTAAATTAAAAGAGAGCAACATGCTAATGTTAAAAATAAGAGAGGGTAGCGAGTAAGACTAGGAATGATCGAATGTATATGTCACACCGTTACATCGGTGCCCCCCTACTCATAATTTGTATTATGTGAACGTGATACACATTCTATAAAATTTAGTATTAAACCTGATTCTATACTGTTAAAATTTGATGAACTATTCTAACTGTTACCTTTCTGTAGAACGGCTCATAATATTTAACTTATTTCTATTAACCATGTGTATATATTTGTTTAAAGGATTTGAACTATCAATCTCATAAATAAACAAACACTAAAACTGAACTATTGTAATTTTAATTGTATGTATAAAAAATGTAAATCAACAAGATGTATACCTTATGAAAGGGATTTTAATTGCATACATGATATACGTAAGTGTGTTTATGTGACGTTACCTTGACCTTTGTTTCATAGGGATTAGGGATCGAGGGTAGTTTTGGTTTACTTGTCTTGGAAGTCGTTGGATCTTCTGGGGATATGGGTTAATATCTTTTTGTTATTTGCTATTCCACTTTTTTCATTCTTTTTAACCTTTCCTATCATACTTTCCAGTTGTACCCGTTTAATATGTTACTTTACTGAAGTCGAATCTTATATTTTGGTTTGAATGACTTACTAGGAAGAAACCAGAAAAAAAAATAAGTGAATACAAATTTAAATCAAATTTATTATTTTCTCTTTTAATAAAAAAAAATGCTGGAGTGTGGTAACAACAGTTTTGTTTATACGGGAATAAATAAGAAACAACTTTAGGATAAAAACTTGATTTATGATATATTAAAAAACAAAGAAGAAAATACTAAGCACAAGAAAATAGTACAAGAAATTACAAACATTAAATCGCAAACACGAGTTATCTTTTCTTTTTTATTTTTGGGACAGTGCAGTATATTAAACATTAGTGAGTTGCTAAAAGAATATTACTTCGAAAATTTATTTTAAATCGAAAGTACACTAATCCGACCAATCAAGATTGTTAAGCATTGCTCTATTCCTAATCTAAATAAAAACTAATAATCCATGGTACGAGCGAGAACCAGGTCGGGGCAATAACTCAAGATTTTTGCTAGGATTTATTGAGCTTAGGTTGTAATACCCTTAAATAGTAATTTTAAATAGACATACATATACATCTATTTTTTTTATATTAAATTAAACCAACATAACTGACAACAACTTAACAACATTTAACATCTGTAAATATGGTTTTAAGCTCAACAAAATGCGGAAGAAATGAAGACGAGTCTTGTGTTCAGTCCGCATCACGAATTGATCTTCATCTGGTGTCATAAGCTGTTAGTTACATGATAGTTACCACCATAAAACATTTAGTAACTTATTATATAAACGAGTCTAAACAAACCTAAGAAGCCAAACCAACCTAGCAAGCCAAAAGGACCTAGCAAGCCAAGCAACGATAGCTTTATTAGAGATGTCCAAATCTACACCCCACTTATATTAACAACTTCTTGTTTTTTTTCCATTCTTAATTCCGGTTTCTAACCCGAATTACATGGTCCGTTAAGGGTATTTTTGTCATTAATGTATTCTATTTACTTCAAGTAAAAGCTCGTATTTTCATCATAGCATAAAACACTTTATGGTTGGTATATAATCACACCTCAGCCTCTATGATGCCATGGTCGTTTATACCTTGGCTTCATTGTCAATGTCGGTTTAAGGCCATATAGACCATAGACGACCCGTTCGATTAATTCTTGTGGTATTCATCACTTGTGAATAAATCTAACGCCATAATTTAATTCCTCCGTGTCATAGCCATGTTTCATATACTTAGGACATCACCTTCGTCTCTATGACTTCATTAGTCATTTATACGTCGGTTTTGACAAGTCCTTTATTTAAATCATGAAAACTTATTTTTTTTATCATTCGAAACAATAATCAAACTTCTTTCAATCATTATGTCAAGAGATATAAATCAATATAATTTCGTAACATAATACAACACAACATCTAGTCGTACCTGAAAGCTTCCCTTTTTGTTTCGCGTCCCGTCCGGTTCGATCTTCCGAAATGTCACTCGAGTTTCCTATAAATCACAACCCTGTTACTCATGAGGATACTTTTCTTTTATATCCTACTTATTAACATATGCCAACATTATCAAAAGCGTTCATATCAAACTCCTCATGGCACGTTTGACATCATATTTCTCATTCAAGCATTTCGTTTAACACCTTATAGGCAGTATTTCTAAGCCATACATTTAGTTGAATTTCATAACTTTCTACCACTTTATATAATCCTAGTTTCATTCATATCTCACAAACAATCAATTTATATATAAAGTCAATTCAATCAAGGTCAATACATTACCTATTGTTCATGAAATTGGGGTTCTTCGCCTTATGATTAGAACTCACTTCATAGTAGTTTTGAACACTAACAAACAAGTAATTTGTGCCAAGTACTTAACAATTTCAACATTTGTGATGAATTTAAGCATTCATGTACTAACAATTTCACCATATGATCATAATCCATTTACTAATTGCAAGTATTCTACTTGTCAACTTTCACTACTATCATCGAATATGATTTGAATACATATCTTATGATCACCAAGTTGTATTCACCCATATGCAATGGTTTTATCACTTGTTAGCCTTCCAAGTTTTTGGAAAATTGGATGAGAAAGAGGTTTTCCCTCTTTCTCTCTTCATGATGTCGAACACCACACACACATGTGTGTGTGATCTCTGAATTTTTATATTTTATCAGGTCTACTTTGCTTTTATACATGTCCTTACAGCTTAGTTAGTTATTTAAAAGACCACATTTAACCATTTTTTTACAACCTTACACTTTAATCTAGTTGACCAGATTAAATTCTTAGTCGTCTCCATTTTTTTTTGCCAAATGACACTTTATACACGTATGCGTTCATATTTAATAACACATAATATTTTTGGGGTGTTACATAGGTTTTTTTTTTTAAATTAATCCTCCAATTCCATAAATATATAATTTACTATAAAGCGGTTACAATAAAGTGGCAGGCAAACGGGAAACAAGCTGCGCCGCAACCCCCTTACATAGGTTATATGCCTTGTTAATCAGTTGTTTAAGTGTGTTGTTCGAGAAGGACATACACTTGTGTTAGAAGCTTATTAGGTGAGTTTCTAAGCTTACTTTTTTATGTTGTGTTTTGAGGCGGTGTATGTATGCACGAAAAGGTTTTGACATAAGTAATGGTTTTAGCTTCTAGCCGCGAATGTTAATGAATTATTAAACTGATTAATAATTATGCATGTTAAAGTTTGATAAGTATAGCGTGTGACAAACAATTTGTGAATGATAATTAAGTAACTAATAAATACTAAAGGAGTATGCAAGTGAAATGCACATGACACAACGTCGTTCATAGGAAGATCTGTGAGCCTTGTACATATTTACCTTGCATTATTGGTTGGTAGTTTACGTTAAAGAATGAATGTGTATATTATATATGATATTTATGATGAAGTATGACTATGAATGTAGCTTATCTGATAGTGGTCTAAATATAGACAACATATTACTTACAGATACTAGGTGGTGGTCTAGCTATGGATACGAGATAGTGGTCTAGTTACTGATACAAGGTAGTGGTGCATTTATGGAGATGAGGCAGTGATCCAGTTATGGATACCAGGAAGTAGTCCAGTTATAGATACAAGATAGTGGTTCCTAGGGGTGCTCATCCGATCGAATACGGGTTATTCGATTCGGATTGTTCGGATTTGAAAATTTTACCCTATCTGAAATCTCATCCGATCCGAACTAGCGGCATTCCTATCTGATCCGAATTGAATTCGGATAGATTCGGATAATCCGAATAATCCATATAACAATTATACAAACTCAAGTTTTTTATTAAATAAACATACAAAATTGGAAAATAAAAATAAAACACTACAAGAACAAGGAATTTAGGTAGTGTTAGATAGTATAACAACGGAGTGTTACGACATTTTTGCCTATGGAGTGTAATTAGGTTGATTGAACGAATAATGAAGTTATGGTTATAAGGTTATTGCAATTGTTAATGGACTTGACTATATAAACTAATAACATGTTATGTATTCTGATTATTCGGATATCCGAACTATTCGGAATTTTTTGAAATCCTTATCCGAATCCGGATAAGAATTCAGATATGATTATGCGGGTTTCGGTTTAGATTCGGATTTCGGTTTTTTTTTTCGGATTTCTAGGGGTGATCCCTTTTATGGATATCAGGTAACGGGCTAGTCATACATGTACATGTTAAATTAGAAATCTAGTACCGCACACATAATTTTATGATGTGTAACATAAAATAGTATAGCATGTTATGGTAGTATGAAATGTGACGAGGTATAGGAAAAAAGTAACACTGAATGTTTTGATACCTTGGTAATACGATTGTGTTGTTTTGTTGTTGTTGTTATTATTATTATTATATATATGTTGTCGGTCGAGGCTCCTTCTCCTCCCCCTTCTTCAAACTCTGATTCTTCTTTTTCATAGAGAAATCTCTGATCAAGGATAGAACAAGATCCTTTTGCATCATATTAAAGGGATTCTTTGGTTCGAGTCGAAGAAGCAATGTCACTCGATTCTTATCAAACTGACTGCATGTCCGTGAGGATCCCACCAAAGCGCCTTCCACTTCTAATAGGTCACGAACTAGACCAGAATCATTCTCAACGAGTCCATAAGGAGTGATCCCATGCTTTTCATCGGTTCCGGGTAGAGACCAAAGATCTTGAGTGACCGATCCGGCAGAACAACTCAAAAGATTATACAGTATCGTTAATTTCTTCATGCTCGTTCTGTAACATCACGTAAATTTCAGGCCAAAAATGTCAATTTCTAAAAGTCAAGGTACCAAATTCGTCAAATTCCAAATTCAAGGGACTAAAATGAAAATTCTGAATTTCCTAACCCATCGCGCTACGCGATGGATCAGATGAAGGCCCCATCGCGGTATGCGATGGGGTGTCTGACACACAGTGACACGTGTGCCACGTGGCACATGGTGGCAACGTCTGCCGCCACGTGTCACCACGTGGCAACACGTTCGCCACGTGTCGCCACATGGCGCGGCTCCTGCCACGTGGCAAGGCTACCCACTGGCTCATCAAGCCTACGTCGCGGTACGCGACGGGCTTGCCAAGAGACCCCTCGCGTACCGCGATGGGGTCCAAAAATGGCTCTATAAATAACAGCCACGGGTTCTTCACAAATCCACAACCAAATCACACACTTTACTCTTTCTCTAACTTCTCTCACTACCTCGAAATACGTGCCATCGAACTACCTCGAAATACGTGCCCCGATTCCTCGTTTTCCGTGCCCTATACCTCGATAAACGTGCCAGTTCCCGACGACATTACATACAAGAAGGAGGTGCTGTCCCGACGTCCCGACGATCGTATCGGAGTACGTGCGTCGACATGTTGATGTTCGATTCAAGTGTTGTTGTTCGACGTGCCTCAACGTTATTGACACAAGCATGTACATGTTCGACGTTATTGACACAAGCATGTTCAATCCAGGTGCTGTCCCGTGTTGATGTTCGACGTGCCTCGACGTTATTGACACAAGCAGCCAATAACGATGAAAACCGTTCAACAAAAAGAAAAGAAAGAAGATTTCAATAGCCTGGAAACATTTTCTTGAGGTCACTTTGGATGATGGAACTAAAATGCATCAGTGCATTCATTGTGGGGAGAAAGTGAAAAAATATGAAGATTGAACAACTACACCAATGCGTAGGCACATCAAAGTTTGCCCAAAATTACAAGTCGTGAACAAAGGTCAGTTAAAGTTAAATGTTTCGAATGGAAAGTCAGATTCTTCTACAAGTGTTCAAAATTGGAAGTTTGATAATGGTAGGTCGAGAGAGGTTGTTTCTCATATGATAATGGTTCATGAATTGCCATTTAGTTTTGTTGAGTATGAACTCTTTAATGTGTTGATGAAAGAAGCTAATCCATTATTTAACAAAATCTCACGTGCAACGGCTAAGAAAGATTGTGTTTCTAGTTATGAAATTGGAAGGAAAAAAATTCAAAATCTGATAGATTTAGTTAATCGTGTTAGCATCACAACTGATATGTGGACATCGGTTCAGAATATTCATTACATGGTAGTGACATGCCACCTTGTGGACTCAGATTTTAAGCTACATAAATGCATCTTGAGTTTTGTTCAAGTAGATCCACCATATACTGGAATTCGTATCTATGATTGTCTTTACAAGTGTCTGAAAGAGTGGAAGATTGAGACGAAGGTTGCTACGTTAACGGTCGATAATGCTAAAACTAATGATGTGATGGCCAAGAAGTTAATGGAAAATCTGAATAACCAAAAGAAGCTTGCTATTGATGGAAAACTGTTTCATGTGCGGTGTTGCGCACACATTTTGAATTTGTTAGTTCAAGATGGCTTAACATAAATTAATGATATAATTCACAATGTCCGCGAGAGTGTGAAACACGTTAGCGCCTCTCCAGGTCGATTGCATATCTTTAGTGAGCTTTCTAAGCAGTTATTAATGTCAAAGAAGCATATGATCTTAGATGTTAGTACTCGGTGGAATGCCACGTATGCCATGTTATCTACAGCTTTGGAGTTTAAAGAAGTTTTTGCAAATTATGCCGATCGAGAACCTACATACGACACTTTGCCTAGTGAGGACGATTGGAAAAAAGTTGACGATGTCTACTCCTTTTTAGAACTTTTCAACGATGCGACAATGATAATTTCAGGTATTTGCTTTAATAAAAGTGTGCCAATTGTTTTGTAAAATAATATGTGCTTTTACATTATTGTTTTGTTACTTTTAATTATTGGTTAGTTATTGAAGTAGTAAAATGAATTAACGGATCATGTAAACTTTTTGCTTTACTTTTAATTTATTTTTTTACTTGGTAGGTTCTGAGTATCTGACATTGAAGAAACACTAAGTGACCCATGACAGATTACAGATAATCTGGGGGTTAAGTAATGTTTCCCACGAGGATGAGGTCCAGCAGAGAAGGTTGTTCTTCAGGTGACCTGCAAAACAGACACCGTAAGCTCGTCACTGAGAAGGGGGGGGGGGGGGGTTCCTCCTTGTGACCACCCTCCGGCGTGAGAATCAGACTAGATTGCTCTGAATATAAGTGTATATTAAGAGATTGCTAGATAACGAGATATCGGATGATGTCCTTACCATTCCAAGGAGTTGGAGTATTTATAGCCGAAGGTAGGTTTCCTAGAAGGTACAGCCGGCTGAATAGTATTCCTGTTCTACCAACAGTGGGCTACGCACAAGCCATGCTGGTTGGTGGATAGGCTGCGGCCGACAGTGACAAGGTCGGCTGTATACTGTTCCTTTACTGCCGGCTATGCACTGTTCCACCAACTGTAGGCTGCGCACGTCCCACAGTAAGGGTTGGTGAGTAGGCAGCGACTAATAGTGAAACAGTACTAGAGGGTGCACCTCCTCGTACTGTTGTCGGTGAGCTGTCACCCTGTGATTGGTTCATGGGCGTCTGGCCAGATCGTCTGTTTTGCCCATACCTTGGTAGGTATAGTACAAAAGATCTTCCAGAAGCATACGGACTGGCTCATTTGGGCGGGAGTATTCCCGCCTTGCTCATTCCTTCAGGTGACTACTGAAGTAGCAAGAGTTAGTGCCTTGTGCGTGTAGCCTTGCTATCAGTGCGGGTAGCCTTCCCTGATGGCTTGTATCCGCAGCTGCGGGGACAGGCGGAGTACTTCACCATTGGGAGGTTTTTCCTGCGGGAACAGCTTGCGTACTGCGCGTAAGGACGTCACGTCTCTGAGCATGGTGGGTCCTGCGGATCCAGTTGGTTTCTGCGCAGACGTCTCTCTTCAAGGTGAGTCCTGCGGGTCCAACTGGGCTCTGCTGGGACCTACCTCTTCAAGTCCCCCTAGTCCAATGTTCTTCTCATGAATGTTTAATAAAGTGAGGTGAACTTTTGGACTTAAGCAAAGGGTTTTGAAAAGGGTTTAGTTTTAAGGTTTTCCATGGGGATTCTTCCCGCGGAAGTCCTAATGTCACTTGCAGAAATTCCCGACTTTCCTGCTTGATCTTTGGGTATGATGCGGGTAGGTCTGTAACCTCCTCGCAAGTCAGGAGCGTTGAGTCCCACTTGTGTGGATTCTCCATGAGGTTTTGGTAGTTTTGAACATAGTGATCAATTATGTTAAAACCACCAATTCCATCTTGGAGCTTCAAACAATGTAGTTCTCGACGTTCCCGCTATGCGGGGATGTTATTCCCGTTTCCGCAAGCGTGGCCCAGAAGATCCTTCCTGGTTTGAATTCCCTGCGGAGTGCTAAGTATGTGAAGGGTTTTGCCTTGACACTGTACCCGCACTCGTCTTACGGTTACTTCCAAGGTATTCCTGGCGTCAATTCCCTGCGGGTGCTAAGTATGTGAAGGGTTTTGCCTTGACACTGTACCCGCACCTGTCTTACAGTTACTTGGTTGCCAAGGTAAGGGGTATTTTCCCGCTTACTTTTGAATCTTTATTTTATTTTTTTTGAAATTTTTGAAATTCGAAGAGTTGGTGAAAGGATAAGAACAGTCCAAACTGCTGAAACGTCGTGCGACGGTTTCTTCTGACTGTGTCAAGACGTGCAGGAAGTTATGGTGACGTGACAGTACCTGGTCATTCCAGACGCTTTTTCAGGCGCGTAGGCGCGATGTTTCGGGCACGTGGCCGCGAAATTAATGGTACGCGTCCTTTCAACAGCTGTTGCCAGCTTGCTTTTTGCCACGTGTCATAGTTTCATTGCACCTACGATTTCTCTCTCTTCCGCATTAAATTCATCGCATTAATTGCGATTAGTATATAAAGGGGGAGAGGGTTCTTTGTAATCCACACTTTCACTTTTCTCTTCATCTTCAAAACGATTTCCGGCGAATACTCATCTTTTCAGTCGAGCATTCTCTTGAAATCGTTTTCTTCTTTCATATCTGCAAGATGTCGTCTCACGATCTCGAGGCTACAGCCCAGGAGGCTGGGGTGTACGGCGATGACAAGAGTACTGCTGGCGAGTGCCAGTGTGCTCTGCCTGTCGATCTATACCAGTACATCGTCAGGAAGTTCATGCTCGAGTCTCTCGAGCCTGAGTTTCCTGAACCGCATCAGACGGTGTATGATGCCCCCAGAGGCAAGATCGGGGTATATGCTGCATTCTTTGTCTATGGGAATCTTAGGTTCCCATTGACAAAGTTTGTTTACCGTGTCCTTGAGAGGCACGGTGTACACCTGACCGAGGTGCACCCGATGGCGATCGCAAAGATTCGCCACTTCGAGTGGGTGTGCCGGATTCTGGGCATTGAGCCCTTCGTCGACCGCCTGATGACCTTCTACTCTTGGAGGTGCATCCAGCGGTGGTATACTCTGATAACCCGTATAAAGGGTTTGAAGATTTGCGCAACCGAGCGCAGTCTTCGTTCATGGAAGCGGGAGTTTTTTTTCATCTCCGCTCGCTCCATCCCCCTTGCCATGAAGTTCAAGAATGGGCAAGCACTTCCCAGCCTTCACGCCTCCAACTACCAGGAGGCGGAATGGTTCTCGAAGATATCCCGAGTCCAATCTCCGGTTTACCGCTTTGCGGAGTCCGGGATGGTGATGCTCGGGATGAGCCAGGTATGGAAGGATGCGGATGCGCAAAAGATCCCGATCGTCCTCGAATACGGTTTGAACTCTGTTCCTTACGGTATGCTCTGTTTACTTTGTTTATATAGGTTTGTCTTCTAACTGCTTTTCTTTTATTTCAGAGGGGAACGACTTGCAGTCGCTCCTGTACCCGCGGGAGGCTGACAGTCCCGCTCGGATGGGTACTCGTGCTCTAGATGAGAACGAGTTGCCCATCCTTGAACAAACGGCGGATCGGTTCGTGGAGGTCTACCCGCTAGGCCACGAGATCCTGAGCGCCAGGCGGCCAGGTAAGGCGTTATTCAACCCTCGACCCCTCAATGCTGAAACCTCTGCTGGCATTCCTCTAATCTTATGTTCTGATGAGGAATCCGCAGATGGTCCTCCGTTGGTGCGGAAGAAGAAGGCTGCCGGCGGGAAGGGGAAGGAGAAGGTGGCCTCCACTGCCGATCCAGTGCCTCGGTCTGACTCAGAGGCCGAGAGCGAGGAGGTGGCGGGGAACCCCGGTGGTGATAAGACCACTGCTCCGGAGGCTGCGACGATTGTCACCTCCGGAGAGCCCAGGATGACAACGGTGACCGGCGTGAAGAGGCCGGCTCCATCGGGTTCATCCCCGCCTGTCCGCACTTTTAGGCTCAAGAAAACCCGTAAGTACAAACTATATTTTTAACTGCATAGCTTTCCATCATTAATACTTATCTTCTTTGTGCAGGCGTGGATGTTGACGCATTCCAGGGTGGAGCGGGGAGGAGTACCCCCCCGCCCATGACGGTAGGCTTGGTCAGCCTACCTGAGGCGACGACCCAGGCGGCTGCGCCTGCTTCCGCTGGTTCAGTTGCTCATTCCATTGGGCCAACTGTTCCAGCTGTGATGACATCACCGCCGGCCGTCAGTGCCATATTTACCGCATCTTTCACTGAGCCGGCGGTTACTTTTGCTGCGGACTCCGCAGCGGCGACCGCGGCGGCCGCGGCGGCCTTCACCATGCCTCCTCCGTCATCGGCAACGACGGCCGATCCTTCAGGTATGCATGGGGCTTGTCGCCAACCTCTGCCTCATTCCCATCTACCTGACCTCTTGGACGGATTTCCCTTGGGTTCAGGTGATGGGTTTGGTGGCTATCGGCCTGTTATTGACCCTACAGGTGCGTAGGGTTCTTTTGGCCTATTTTTTTTTTTTTTTTTTTATATATCATCTTTTCCTAACTGCTTTTTGTTTTTTGCAGTGTCGGATTCCAATGAAGTGTATGTTCCTCGATGGAACATCCGCCGAGGAACAACCCTTCGCACACCTGTGGAGTGCGTGGAGTGGGCTCGTCACGCAGCTCCCAGTGGTGCGTTGGGGGAAGCCATGGCTAGCTACCAGGAGGGTAGGCTAACCAATGAGCTTCGGGTTCTCCTGGCCCGGATGCAGCCGCGCGTCGAGCTGCTTTGTCGTGAAAACGACAAGTTAAAAGCAGCTCGCATTCAAGAAGTAGCTCAGGCGCGGGCTGTCCGGGAGGAGAATAGGAGGCTCTCCGCCGCGGCTGCGGAGAAGGAGAAGGCGTTCAAGGCCCTTGAAGTTGAGGTTCAGGCCCGTCTCGAGGCCCGTTCCAAGGCTGCCCAAGCTGTTAACGAACAGCTTCGGCTGGCTAAGGAAACTGCTAGGAACGCAACTGAAAGGGCCACCAAGGCTGAAGCTGTTGCTGAGCCTCTACGCCTCGAGAATGAGGAACTTAAATCTAAATTAGAGGCGCTCCAACAGGCTCATGATGCCTTGACGATGGAGGACGCGAAGAAGCTCCAAGAGATCCTGGACCAGAGGGGCGTGCTTGACCACACTGAGCGGAAGCTAAAGGGCGTCGAAGAGGCTGCTGCAAAGGAAGTGTTGCTTGCCAACCTCAATAGAAGTGAAGCCGAACGCGCCTGTACCCAAGCTCAAGCCGCCCTCCAAGAAGCTCTGTTTTGCCAAGGAATGGCTTCTTCGAGAAGCGTTGTCTCAGGTAAGCTTTTCATGTCTTTACGCTTTTCTTTGTAAATAGAAAAGGTTTTGATACTTGTATTTTCTTGTAGGTTGTGCATCGGGTCTTCACGGAGACGTCTTATGACGATGCTATGAGCACAGCCCTCAACGCTTCTCATGAGGATGGGGAAAAGGCCGGCTTCCTACTTGGTCTAGGGTTTGTTGAGAAAGGCATCCCGCCTTCCAACTTCCCTTTGTATGATGTGGATACTGAAGCTGTTTATGACCAAGCAGTGAATCAGTATGCCGCATTCCCGCATCCGGTGGTGGAGAAGGTAAACGAAGTCGCTGCTGCTGATGATGGGCTAGCTGTCCTTAAAGCTTTCCTTGAACCGCCACGCTCTGCTGATGGTGCGGGTCCAAGTGGAAGTGGTCCTGAAGCATGATCCTGAAGATCCCTTTCCACCATTAGCGTAGATTTTTGCTTTTGTATAGCTTCTTTTGTATGCGGGTATGCTCCCAGCAATCTTTGTAATATTTGGATTTGATGGAATAAAGATTGTGTTAGTTCTTTGCCTTGTTTATTTTACGCATGTTTTGATCTAACTTAGCAATTTCTTTAGTACTTAGATAAGTTAACTTTTTAACGTGGCAAATTATAAGTTTGTTTCGCTTCCTCTTTCATGATTGTGCGGGTATGACCGTCACTTACACTTAGTAGGATGGCTTAACTTTACTTATATCTGACCTGCGTGGAAGTTTTCCTCATCTTTTCCTTTGAAATTTTCTAAGTGTTCAGAATAAGTTAACCTTTGGACGTGGTAGATAATAGGTTGAAGTTTTGCCTCCTTGTTCGTGATTGTGCGGGTAAGACCGTCACTTGCACTTACAAGGATGGCTAAACTTTACTTACATCTGACCTGCGTGGAGGTTTTCCTTAAAACTTGAAATTTTTACCGTTGTGTTTATGCGGGTTTTGCCGCCTTCCACACGTAACGACTTACTTCTTCCCCTATTTATGCGGTGAATACCGGCACATCAGTGTGGGAAGTTCATAAGTATAAAGGTAAGGCTATCAACACATTGTGAAAGGAGAATCATTTCCATTAGAAGTGGCTCAAGGCCTTTTCTTTACAAGTTTGGAATTGATCTACATATAACATTTGCGTAATTGAGCTCCATTCCATGTTCATGGGATGGGAGTGCAATCGAGCCTTTCGAGCCGGTATGCGCCCTTTCCCAGAACTTCTTTGATAATGTATGGCCCTTCCCAGACCGGGGCCAGCTTTCCTGGGCGTTCTTGGTTCGAAGCCTCGTTGTTACGCAGTATGTAGTCTCCTACATTGAAGTTGCAGAGTTTTACCCGCGTGTTGTAGTACTTTTGCATTTGTCGCTTGTAGTTCTCTTCACGCACTGCGGCTAAGTCTCTGCGTTCCTCGGTTAGCATAAGGTCTAACCGTCTTTCCGCATCATTGTCTTCTGGCTGAATCAAGACCCTTGGTGAGGGTAAACCAATTTCGACCGGGACCATGGCTTCAGTGCCATAAGTAAGACTGAACGGGGTTTCTCCCGTACTGGTCTTCTTCAGCGTTCTGTTTGCCCAAAGGACGTGCGGAAGCTCGTCCACCCAGCCAGATCTGTGTTCCAAGAGTCTTTTCTTTATGCCTTCGACGATGCTCTTATTTGCTCTTTCCACCTCACCGTTACCTTGCGGGTGTGCCACTGAGGTAAAGGTATGGGTGATTTGAAGTTCTTTCAGCTACTGTTGTAGCTTCTTGTCAGCAAAGTTAGTGCCGTTATCGCTCACCAAATTCTGTGGAAGTCCAAAACGACAAATAATAAATTCCCAAATAAATTTTTTGATATGTTTCGCGGTTGTTTGGGCTAAGGGTTTTGCTTCTATCCACTTGGTGAAGTAGTCGATGGCTACCACTAGGAACTGAACATTTCCTGCTGCTGTAGGAAATGGGCCTGTCACATCGATGGCCCACTTCTGAAATGGCCATGAAGAGGTGACTGGAACAAGTTCATTCTTCGGGCGGTGCGTGTTGGGTGCATAGAGCTGACAAGACCTGCATTTTCTAATGTATGCCAGCGCATCCGTATGCATCCCCGGCCAAAAGTATCCCGCGTTGTTTAGCTTAGCTACAACAGCGCGTGGACCTGCGTGTACTCCACAGATGCCTTCGTGTACTTCCCTTAGGAGGTAGTCAGCATCTTGGTTGTCCACGCATCTTAAGAGTGGGCCAAGAAAGTTACGTCTGTAAAGGATGTCATCGATGAGTTGATTATTCAATGCTTTACAACGTAGTTTCTTGCCTGTGTTTTTGACTCTGGTAGCGTACCTGCCGCGAGGTAATTTATTATTGGTGTCATCCACGTTTCTGTGCCGGTTTGGATGACACAAATTTCCTTGTGCGGGACCGAAGGTGCCTCGAGGAGTTCAATGCGGATGTCCTTTCCCAAGTGGGTGAAGGCTAATGATGCAAGCTTGCTTAACGCATCCGCAGATTTGTTTTCACTACGCTTGACGTGTATGACTTTGCAGTCGTTGAAATCGCGCATAAGGGTTTTTGCTTGTGCGAGGTACAGGGCAATTGTGTCGTTCACGGCCGTGTACGTCCCGTTGATTTGATTGGCTACTAACATGGAATCCACGTGGGCTTCCAAGTGTTTCACTCCCATCTTACGCGCAATTCTCAGCCCAGCCAAGAATGCCTCATACTCGGCTTCGTTATTCGTACTTGGAAAATTCAGTCGAATAGCGTAAGTGTGTTCTTGGCCTGCTGGGTTGGTTAGTTTCAGCCCTGCGCCTGAACCCTCGTTACTGGCTGCTCCATCAGTGTAGAGTCGCCAGACATTATTGATGTCTTGTGCTGGAGAGGGTTGAGCCTCTTCCTGGCACTCTTTTTCCCGCGATGCAGGCACTTCCGCAATAAAGTCGGCCAAAACCTGGCCTTTTATGGCTGGTCTTGGCTTATACTTTATCGCGTACTCCCCCAACTCAATTGCCCATTTGGCTAGGCGTCCCGATAACTCGGGTTTGCCTAGAACGTTTGCAAGTTTGAAGTTGGAGAGAATGGTGATTGGGTGACCCTGGAAATATCGTCTTAACCTGCGTGAAGCGTGTATAAGTGCTAAGACTAATTTTTCGAGGGTAGAGTACCGGGTTTCTACGTCTGTTAGGATACGGCTGACATAATAGATTGGCATCTGGATGCCTTTTCGCTCTACTAGCAGGACTGCCCCGGTTGCTCTATCTGTTGCGGAAAGGTATAGGATTAACTCCTCTCCCGCTTTTGGTGCTGTGAGCGTTGGGAGTTCGATCAAGCGTGACCGAATCTCCTGAAAAGCTGCTTCCGCTTCTGGTGTCCAGCGGAATTGCGTTTTCTATAAACAGTTTCTCAACGTTGACACGAAAGGGAACGACTTATCCGCGTGGTTTGCCAAAAAGCGATTAAGTGCCACTAGTCGTCCATTCAGTGTCTGAGCCTGTTTGATGGTAGTAGGTGATTCCATTTTGATAATGGCTTCGACCTTTTCAGGGTTCGCTCTGAAGCCATCTTTAGTGACGATGACCCCCAAGAACTTCCCTTCTTCCATTCCAAAGTCACACTTGCCCGGGTTGAGTTTCATGTTTATCTTCCTAAGCGTGTTGAAAGTTTCTTCGATGTCTTTCAACATCGCTTCTGCGTCAGGGCTTTTGATGACCAAGTCATCCATGTAGACTTCCAAGTTCCTCCCAATTTGGGCATGAAACTGGTTGTCCATCAGGCGTTGGTATGTGGACCCGGCATTCTTAAGTCCGAATGGCATCATTTGGTAACAAAATGTGCCATCGGGTGTCCGAAAAGCGGTTTTGTCCTGATCGTCAACGGCCATGTGGATTTGATGGTACCCCTTATACGCATCCAGGAAGCATTTAAGGCGAAACGGTGCTAACGAATCCACCTTAAGATCAATTTCGGGTAACGGATAACAATCTTTGGGGCATGCTTTGTTTAAGTCCTTGAAATCTATGCACATGCGCCATTGTTTGTTATTCTTCGGTACCATAACGGGATTTGCAACCCATGTTTGATATCTACTAACGCGTACGATGCCTGCGTCAAGGAGTTCCTTGACTTGGGTTCTACACGCGTTAGTTTGTTCTGGCCCCATTACTCTGCGCTTTTGTACGATTGGCGTAACAGCCGGATCGCATTTGAGCTTATGCTCTGCCTTACTTCGGGGTACACCAGTCATGTCAGCTGGTGTCCACGCGAAGATGTCAGCGTTTTTCTGTAATAAGCGCTTGAGTAAGGTGCGTGTGGGATCAACAACTGTTGGGCCAATGGAAACGGCCTGGTCAGGGTATTTGCCGTTGAAGGCCCATCTTTCTGGTTCGGTGATGGTTGGTTTAGCCATCTTTGGTTTGGATTTAGATGAGACAGATGCGATGCATACCTGGGGAATGCCCGTGATCATCGCTACACCCTCAGCTGTTGGCCATCCTATCATGCCGTGGACTGAGGATACCACGGCGTTGAATCTTGCCATCCCGTCTCTTTCGAAGAGAATGTCGTATGTGTGGTGTGGCTTCCTCATTACGACAAAATCCACGTCTTCTGTGCGTGAGTGATTCCCGTCCGTAAGAGTGACGGGGAAAGATAGGATACCCAGGGGGGTGTTTGTGCTGCCATCGAACCCTTCCATCGAGGCGTAGATCGTTTCCAGGCGTTCCTTGTCTTCGTCATCTAGCTTATCGAAGAACTGCCTGTACATCACCGTTGACGAGGCGCCGTTGTCAGCAAGAGTGCGAGAAGTGATGTAGTGCCCCAGCTGGCTTTTGATGACGATAGGGCCTTCTTTGCTGGGTCCTCCTGGCACTCGCGGGAAGCGCACCTCAGCTTCCTTCCACGCGCATGTTCTGTCGTTCGCCTTTTTCTTCCTCTGATCTTACCATGAACCATGTTGATGCTGATGTCAACGGGCTTTCGTCCGTTGCCTCGGTACCGGTTATCATTCCTTCCTCCCTTCTTAATTGATGCCACAAGGTGTGCAAGTCTTCCATCCTTGACGAATGTTTCAACAATATCCTTCAAGGATGTACACTCTTCCGTACTATGACCTTTTGTCCCGTGGAAGTCACAGGATTTGCTCTGATCCGCATTAGGTCGCTGCCGGATCATTGGAGCTTTTGGCCATGGTAGTTTTTCAGTGGCAAATATCTCCGTGACGCTTTTGGTGAGTGGCGTCCACCGGTGTTTTCGGCTTGAAGGGTGTGTGTTATCTCTTCCGCCAACAAGAGGGTGAGAGCTAGATGAGGTGTCAAAGTTTACCCTTAACTGCCAAATACCTAGCTTCCTCTTTTTGTTCTGCCGGGCGATCCGAACATTGTTTTCTCTAGTCCTTTACGTGTAGAGGTGTGTACTCTGGGGAAGATCCCTTCCCAGTTGCTTCTCCGTCTCGGCAAAGCGCTTGGCCGCCGTCATGATGGCATCCCATGTGGATGGCATGCCGTCCTTACCCGTCAATGTGCGGATAAGCTCTGGGTATTCGGCGCCCTGGATGAAAGCGGCGCGAACAAGATCTTCACTTATGTTGCCCAGACTTAGCTTTTTGGAGTTGAAGCGAGTGATGAAGTCTAGTAAAGATTCATCCTCCTCTCTAACGCAGTTGAGGATCGTCCACTGTTCTTCAGTATATTTCCTTTGTTGGCTGAAGTGTTGGCTGAACTTGTTCTGAAAGTCCGCCCAATCATAGATGTGGTGGACCGGTAAACGATCGAACCATGCCCTGGCCGCTCCAACCAGAGTCATCTGGAACATATAACACCACGTGGGTTCCGTCCAGTTACTGACGGTTGCCCCCGCAATGAATCTGTTCAAGTGGTCGTCTGGGTCGGATAGACCATCATAAGTGCCGATGTTGGACATTTGTTTGGCACTTCTCGGGGCGATTGCTTCCGCAATGTCCCTTGCAAACTTTGACTTTCCTGCATTTGCAGCAGTTGGTCTAAAGGTTTTGGAGAAGTCACGCGGGTTTCTCTCCGCATTCGTTGGTTTAAAGGCTTCCCCAAAATTCCTTGTCGGTTGGAAGTCCGTTTCCTTACGCTTCCCTTTTGCCTTATGGCGAGGGTTTGCGTCGGTATCGGATTCTTCCTGCTCATCGTCTGAGTACTCGCACTCACTGTTCATATTGAGATGTTGGCGAGTACTGCCGAATTCGTCAGCCTGTTGAAGTGAACGCAAGCGTTCATCCAACTCAGCTTGGAACTCTTTCTGACGTGCTTCGGCCCACGCCTTAACTTGATCTAGTGTTTGGCGAGGGACCCTCGTCCGTTTCTCCAACTGGGTATCACTGAACCCCAGTGAAATGTTGTTTACTGCACTTGTCCCGGCTTGGGTAACCGGGGTAGTGTTCGTAAAATTTGTATAACCGCCGGTGTTCCCAGTTGCTGGGGTTGTGGTCACCGGGGTTTCTTGGTCACTTACTGGCCTTGGGACAGGAGTAACGTTAACCATTTCTTCAGAAATTTTGAAAAAACTAAGAATTAGTTCTAGCTTTTATGCACGGATGGCGCCAATGAAGAAACACTAAGTGACCCAGGGCAGATTACAGATAATCTGGGGGTTAAGTAATGTTTCCCACGAGGATGAGGTCCAGCAGAGAAGGTTGTTCTTCAGGTGACCTGCAAAACAGACACCGTAAGCTCGTCACTGAGAAGGGGGGGGGGTTCCTCCTTGTGACCACCCTCCGGCGTGAGAATCAGACTAGATTGCTCTGAATATAAGTGTATATTAAGAGATTGCTAGATAACGAGATATCAGATGATGTCCTTACCATTCCAAGGAGTTGGAGTATTTATAGCCGAAGGTAGGTTGAAAAGAAGCATTGGATGAGGTAGCTTTGGATGAGAATGGTTGCATGAAAGGTATGGCTGCGAAGATGAAACAAAAATTTGACAAGTATTGGGGTTCATGTAATTTGTTGATTTCAATTGGTGCTGTTATGGATCCTAGATACAAAGTGAAGTTAATTTCCTTTTCTTTTAACACCATTTATTCTAAGGAAAAGGCTAAGGCAGAGATTAAAGAGTATGTTGAGGCTTATGAAGAGCCCAATGTTAGTTCGTCTACAGGTGCAAATGTTGGGAATGGTCTGAGTGGGAGTACAAGTGGTTATAGTTTTAAGGCTTCTAGATTTGGTAACGGTATCAAGAAAGGTGGTGCTTAGTATGATCAACATATTAGAAGCGTTGATTGTGTTGAAAGTATCAAGTCAGAACTAGTCACTTATTTGGAAGAAGGAGTTTTCATTACTGAACCGGGGGTGTATTTTGATGCGTTGGGGGTGGTGGAAAGAGAACAAACATAAGTATAGAATTTTATCCAAAATGGCAGCTGATATCTTAACTATTCCAATCACAACAGTTGCCTCAGAATCAGCTTTTAGTGTGGGTGGGAGGGTTGTCGATCCACATCGTGCTTCTTTAGGAACTCAGACGGTAGATATGCTTATTTGTGGAGCTGATTGGTATCGCCATTACTACGGGCTTAAAAAAAAGAAAAACAAGGTAATGTTATTTGTTCTCAACTAATTTTCATTTTCTTATCAACATGTAATAGACTAATAGTTATTTTCTTTTATCGTTGTAGGAAAATGATGAAAACGGTATTGTGTATATTTAAATTCCTTAAAGAATGAAGAACTAAGAATTTGAATCCAAGAGGACCAGGACACTATTTTGATATCATTGTGTTTTGGTTAATATATTAAGTGTTTAGTATATTTGGATGTTATGTGGTATAATTCCAAATTTTGTGATGAAGATATTTGGATTTTATGATTGGAATTAATATGAAATAGTTTATGTTTGTCCATTAATGTCTATATGTTCGTTTGTTCATTAGTGTCCGCTAATGTCCGTTTACAATATTAACGGACGGACACGGTCAAACTCATTTTTCTAATGGACGGACACGGACATGAATTTTCATTCGGTAGAGTGTCCGAGAACCGTTCGTTTGTCCGTTAAAAGCTTAACGGACGAACACGGACATGGGCTCGTCCGGTCCGGTCCGGTCCGTGTACACCCCTAGTAATAAGGATAGGACTTTATAAATCGCTTAAACAATATATAAGTGTGTTGTAAAATAATATACATATCATTTATGATATGTATATGAATGTGAAATAAATAAACTTGTATATTAAGAAAAGAAATATGTTAAATTTCAGATAAAAGGAATAAAAGAAAAAAGAATGTCTAGACAAAGTGATAATCGAGAGGTTTCCCGAAAGGAAGCCAATAAACGTGAAGCAAAAGGGAAAGGTCCCGATAAAGAACAAGTGGAACCAATTTCCGACAAATACATGAATCAAATCCAACAAATATCAAAATGGCTGTTAGGGAAGAATCTGGATTTCGATCCCAATCTAGACAAACAAAACATACACATTCTAAAAATCCTTCCCAAAAATCAGTTTCTAAACCCCGTACTCGACCTTCACGTGAGGAAGAAAGTGAGCATGAATCAAATGCTGACGGAGGGATTCGTCAAGGATTTAAGAAACTCAAGATAAGTGGATGTTAGTTTAAGGACTTTAAGTACTATGGGCTGAAAGAATTCCATGGTGACAAGGGAGCCATCACAGCTGTGAGGTGGCTCGAAGAGATGAAGACGATCGTGATTACAAGCAAGAGTTCAAACGAAGAGAAAATTCAATACTCTGCTCTAATGTTCAAGGGCGAAGCACTGGAGTGGTGGAACACATTAATCATGAGTAGAGGAAGGGAGGTGATGTATAGTTTAACCTGGAACGAGTTCAAGGAGTTGTTAATGTCGAAGTTCTGTCCGATGCATGAAACGGACCAGATTCAAACCAAGTTTCTGGCTCACAAGGTTGTTGGAACAAACCTTCATGAGTACAACACAAAATTTCACGAATACTGTCGTTTGGTTCCCCAGCTGGTTACCCCTGAATCCAGCAAGGTTACACGTTACATTTAGGGACTGCCACGAGAGATTCGTGACATGGTAAGGTCACACTTTCCACAAACCGCTGACTCCGCGATGGAGTTGGCTAGGTATTTGATGGGCGGAATGATCCGCAATAAAGAAGAAGATAAGAAGGTCGTGACGACGCAAGACTCAAATAAGGAAGGGAACACCCGTTTCAAGGGTAAGGGAGTTGACCAACGAAGGTCTGGCTTCAACCCCGGCATCCCGCAATGCAAGATCTGTAAGAAGTATCATTGGGTAGATGCCATCTAACTCCACGACTTTGTGAATCATGTCACAAACCCGGCCACGCTACGGCCGATTGTTGGAAAAAGAAGATGACTTGCTATAATTGTAAAGAGATGGGACATCTCAGCTTTGAATGCCCCAAGAACAAGCCTACGACTATTGGTGCGGGTGGTAGCGGTCAAAAGAACGAGCCCAAGAAGGGCAATGGAAGAGTTTTTGTGTTGGATACGAAGAAAGCGGCCGACATGCCAGAAATCATTACCGGTACGTTCCTTGTTAACAACGCTTATGCTAGAGTTTTGTTTGATTCAGGAGCCAATTTAAGTTTTATAGATTATAAGTTTTGTAGTCTATTAAACGAACCTTTAATCAAACTAAATAAAACTCTAAGCGTCGAGACCGCTAATGGCGAAACTATTAAAATCTCTGAAGCCTTAGAAAACGGAAAAATCTTATTAGCCGGTTATGTTTTGCCTATTCAACTGTTACCTATGACTCTTGCTGGTTTTGATATTGTATTGGGTATGGATTGGTTATCCGACAACCATGCCCGTATCCTTTGCAATAGCAAGACCGTTGAACTTCAAGCCCCGGATAAACGAACTATTCGAATTGAAGGGGATAAGGACGCTGGCCAAGTTAGCCTAATCTCGATGATAAGGGCAAACAAATGTTTAAATCAAGGATGCTTAGCATTCATGGCCTACGTCACCGAGGAATCAAAACCCAAAGAAATCCAAGATGTTCCTGTTGTTTCCAATTATGCCGACGTATTTCCCGACGAACTCCACGGCATTCCTCCCGATCGTGAAGTAGAGTTTAGGATTGATCTTATTCCTGGTACTGCTCCGATCGCTAAAGCTCCGTATCGCCTCGTGCCAACCGAGATGAAAGAACTGAAGAAACAATTAGACGAGCTTCTCGAGAAAGGTTTCATACGACCAAGTTCATCGCCATGGGGAGCGCCGATACTATTCGTCAAGAAGAAAGATGGATCAATGCGCATGTGTATTGACTACCGTGCTCTCAACAAAGTCACCATCAAGAATCGTTATCCACTCCCTCGAATCGATGATCTGTTTGACCAACTTCAAGGTGCTAGCTTCTTTTCTAAAATCGATCTTCGTTCTGGCTATCACCAACTTAAAGTTCAATCTGAAGATATCCCGAAAACCGCTTTTCGAACAAGGTATGGCCATTATGAGTTCACCGTTATGCCATTCGGACTTACTTATGCGCCAACCGCATTCATGGATATGATGAACCGAATCTGTAAGCCTTACTTGGATAAATTTGTTATCGTCTTCATCGACGACATACTCATTTATTATAAGTCTAAGGATGATCATGAAGTCCATCTTCGAACCTTACTTGAAATTCTCAGGACCGAGAAGTTGTACGCCAAGTTCTCTAAGTGCGAATTCTGGCTACACGAGGTACAATTCCTTGGTCATATCATAAACGTAAACGGTATACAAGTGGACCCCGCTAAAATTGAAGCTATCTCTAAGTGGGAGATCCCAAAGTCGCCAACCGAGATTCGAAGTTTCTTGGGATTGGCAGTTACTACCGTAGGTTCATCGAAAACTTTTCTTGAATCGTTGTTCTCTTAACTTCTTTGACTCGTAAGAACATTAAGTACGAATGGGGAACAAAGCAACTAGAAGCGTTCGATATACTTAAACAAAAGCTTACCCAAGCTCCTATACTGGCCTTGCCAGAAGGTACCGAAGACTTTGTTGTCTTTAGTGATGCATCTCATTCTGGATTGGGATGTGTACTAATGCAACGAAAGAAAGTAATCGCCTATGCCTCTCGTCAACTCAACGTGCACGAGAAAATCTATACAACTCACGATCTAGAGTTAGGCACCATAATCTTTGCACGTAATATATGGATGCACTATCTTTATGGAGTAAGATTTACCGTGTACGCCGATCACAAAAGCTTGAAACACATCTTCGACCAAAAAGAGCTTAATATGCGCCAACGACGCTGGATGGAAACTCTTAACGACTACGACTGTGAGATCGTTTATCACGAAGGTAAAGCCAATGTTGTGGCCGACGCCTTGAGTCGTAAAGAGCATAAAAAGCCAAAAAGAGTCCGAGCGTTAATGCTAGAACTTCAAATTGATCTT
The DNA here is from genome assembly GCF_021521415.1 of Bidens hawaiensis. Classification (NCBI taxonomy): domain Eukaryota; kingdom Viridiplantae; phylum Streptophyta; class Magnoliopsida; order Asterales; family Asteraceae; genus Bidens; species Bidens hawaiensis. The sequence continues at coordinate 617,140 of NW_027491209.1, read as the reverse complement.
ATTGACCAAATCAAACCTGCTCAAACTCAAGCGATTAATGAAAACAAGATCTCCGATGAAAAACGTAACGACACCATTAACTCGTTAGTCAAAGGTGACGATGGTATCCTTAGAATGGGTGACCGGATTTGGGTACCAATCATTGGAAACTTGTGAGAAAAGATTAAGAACGAAGCCCATAAAACCAAATACATGATGCTCCCCGGTAGTGACAAAATGTATCAAAACCTTAAGTCGAACTATTGGTGGAATGGGAAGAAAAAGTACATCGCTTCTCACGTTGCGAAATGTCTAACTTGTTTGAAAGTCAAGGCTGAACACCAAAAGCCTTCGGGATTGCTTCAGCAACCTAAACTTCCTGTATGGAAGTGGGAGTTAATAACCATGGACTTCATAACCAAACTCCCGAAGATGACTCGACAACATAATGCTATTTGGGTGATCGTTGATAGATTAACCAAATCCGCTCACTTTATTCCTATCAATGAGTCATACTCAATGGATAGATTAGCGCATATTTATGTAAACAACATTGTTGCTTTACACGGAGTACCGCTATCTATAATCTCTGATCGAGACAGTCGTTTCACGTCTCACTTTTGGAAAAGCTTCCAACAAGCCTTAGGCACAAAACTTAACCTTAGCACCACCTATCATCCTCAAACTGATGGGCAAAGCGAAAGGACAATCTAAACGTTGGAAGATATGCTTCGAGCGTGTGTGATAGACTTAGGTGGAAGTTGGGATGACCACTTAACCCTAATGGAATTTTCGTATAACAATAGCTATCACTCGAGCATTCAAACCGCACCATTCGAGGCGTTATATGGTCGAAAATGTAGGACGCCTGTGTGCTGGTCTGAAACTGGAGATAATCAATTTTCTGGACCCGAAATAGTCCAAGAAACCACCGACAAAGTTGTTCAAATCCGCGAACGACTTAAGACGGCACGTGATCGCCAAAAGAGTTACGCCGATGTACGTCGTAAGCCGTTAGAGTTTAATGTCGGTGACAAAGTTCTTTTGAAAGTCTCGCCATGGAAGGGCGTAGTCCGCTTTGGCAAGAAAGGCTAGCTAAGTCCTCGATTCATTGGACCCTTCGAAGTACTCGAATGAATCAGCACTGTTGCATATCGTTTGCGACTGCCCGAGGAAATGCAAGGGATACACGATGTATTCCACGTCTCGAATCTACGAAAATGTCTAGCCGATGAATCTCTTTCGATGCCACTAAAATATGTAGAAATTAACGAGAACTTAAAATTCATTGAAAGACCAATTCAAATTGAAGATTCGAAAACTAAGAAACTTAAAAGACAAACATTGAAAATCATGAAAGTATGATGGGATTCCCGACAAGGACCCGAGTACACATGGGAACTCGAGTCCGAAATGAGAAAGAAATACCCTAACTTATTCTCATAAGCAATCTCGAGGACGAGATTTATTTCAAGGTCGGGAGGATGTATCATCACGTAAATTTCGGGCCAAAAATGTCAATTTCTAAAAGTCAAGGGACCAAATTCATCAAATTCCAAACTCAAGGAACAAAAATGAAAACTCTGAATTTCCTAACCCATCGCGCTACGCGATGGATCAGATGAAGGCCTCTTCGCGGTACGCGATGGGGTGTCTGACACACAGTGACACGTGTGCCACGTTGCACACGGTGGCAACGTCTGCCGCCACGTGTTACCACGTTCGCCACGTGTCACCACGTGGCGCGACGCCTGCCACGTGTCGCTACGTGGCAAGGCTACCCACTGACTCATCAAGCAAACGTCGCGGTACGCGATGGGCTTGCCAAGAGACCCATCACGTACCGTGATGGGGTCCAAAAATGGCTCTATAAATAGCAGCTACGGGTTCTTCACAAATCCACACCCAAATCACACACTTTACTCTCTCTCTAACTTCTCTCACTACCTCAAAATACGTGCCATCGAACTACCTCGAAATACGTGCCCCGATTCCTCGTTTTCCGTGCCCTATACCTCGATAAACGTGCCGGTTCCCGACGACATTACATACAAGAAGGAGGTGATGTCCCGACGTCCCGACGATCGTATCGAAGTACGTGCCTCCACGTGTTGATGTTCGATTCAAGTGTTCAAGCAAAGGGTTGATCAAACGAACGTAGATAAAGAAAGTAGAGTCGAAGTGCTGCCCAAGTGTCTAGGGTATTTCTAAGCCAAGCAAGGTAGGCATAATGCCCGACCAAAATAATAATAAAATATTATAAAGGCTTAATACCCCAAGTCAATATTATTCTCGATAAACAAAGAAATAAATAACAAAGAAAATAAAGAAAGAAAAATAAAATATATATATGAGTATATATATGTATATAAATATTCTTTGTTATAAAATATATTATTTAAGTATAATGAGCATACTTAAATAATAAAGAAAGGAATACGTATCTTAAAGAAGAAGAAACGTCGGGTTTATGAATAAACTAAAGGTTTACAAATATTACTTTTTAACTAAAAGTTTTAAAGTAAAAAGTGATCATGAACTAAAGGTTCATCGAGATAAATAAGACTAAAGGTCTTAAGCCGGATCGTGTATCCGACTAACAAAAGTTATACTCGTACTATAGGTGCGATATAGCAAGGAGAGACTCACGAACGGTGTTGGAAACCGATCCCATTAAGAAGGTGAATACGCCCCACTTTTACAAACTTGTTATTAAACAAACAAACGTGTTATGTGTAAAACTTTACATGAGACTAAGTGTCTCTAAAAACATTATAAATAAGAGTATGAGCCAAGCCCTCAGGCTGTAGTATACGTTTGTCTGGATCCTTACATATGTGGAACGCGGTGGGCACATCGCACCATGCCTGGTCACGACCTTCAGCCACGATAGGCCGAACCAAAGTATGTTCGAGTGAGAATGACCTTGTGTATATTTATGGTACCTAAGTACGTCGAAACGCTGCGGTGTTTTGCTGAGGTGACCTATTGTAGAGACTCGAGTTTATAATGATTGTTTAATTTGATTATTCCAATGCCAAGATGGGTCGAGACTTACGTGGTCTCGAGGGGTAATTAAGTAAAGAAAATATTTTTTAGCGTCAGCATATTCACCAGCATTCGTTGCTGACGTATTTTATTAACATTTTGCAGGTAACTAAGATTAGAGCTTGAAGAACGAAAAAGCTCAAGAATCCGATGGCTCGGATAATTTTGTTTCAATATTAAAATATAACCTTTTTGTAAAACATATAAACAAGTAAATATTAAACGAGACTTTCGTCTCGTCTTTTGTAATGTAAATATTTATAATATCGATCTTTACGTTTTATAAAGTCTTCCGCATTAACTCGCAACTCTGATATATTTACAATTGTGATACCAACTATTGATCACACTCCTAGGCCTTAGATGGGGGTGTGACACGTTCCAAGTTCGAAGTACCAATTGTATAAATAAGAATCCACTTCGTTACATGATTTCTTTTTCATATAGATAGATATAGGATCTATGGAGCAATTACTTAAAAGTACATTTTATGCTACAGTCCTTCCTATCTGATAGAAAAGGATCCAATGATCCTGGGCCGATCTTACATGGGATCGCAAATCCCAAATTTGTCTAAGAAGAGCGGATCTAATTGTATTAGTATCTATAATTGATTTCTTTTGTGTAATACTAATCGATAGGGCCTCATTGGAAAGTGCTACAAGATCTCGTGCATTGGAACCCATGGTTATGGACCCGAATCCTATAGTATGGAACATTTTCTTTTTCAAGTGAAATCCCCTAGTATATGAAACAGTGAAAAAGTGCTTTCGTTGTTGTGGAAGAAGAAGCCTTCGTATTTTAATGCACGTATTTAATTTATTCGGAGCTATTAGAGCGGGATCCACTTTTTGGGGAATATGAGTCCAAGCAATAACAAGAATATTTCTAGTTTCATAATCCCTAGAGAGAAGGTTCACTTAGCATAGGGAGAAGTCATTTGACTTGTTCACATTCAGATCATAAATGTTTGGAATCCATATTATGCAAGGAGACATTGCTTTTGCTAATTTGAAATGAAGGGTGATATAAAGTAGGTCTTCATCTTCAGGCATCATATTCATAGTTAGCGCATTCATACTAGTTAGTAGTTCCGGCTCCATATCAAGGATATCGTCACTAGCATCAATATCGTCAAAACCTTGAAACTTTTTATCCAGGAACTTGTTCAGAAATACCGTAATGAAAGGAAGATAGGAGTTTTCACTAGGTATTTGACCATATAAGATCGTTCAGTTCCTATAGAACCTATCACTAAAATACCCCTAGAGAGATATTATTATAACAAATTAATAATTAATTGTTACGTATGTATGAACGTTTGAGAACTAAAACACACCCAGTGTAGTTGACTTTAGTATGCACATCACGTTATTTGCGGGTAATTGCTACTTGGAAGAAGTAGTGACGGCCCCAGTAAATTTTCTCACATGAGTCGGAATTTTGTTTTGATAAGTACTCTATTGACTATCGCTATATAATTTTTTTTCTTTCGGCCCGGTTTGGCCATTAATTCTATTAAGTCAGTAACTGGTACTTAATTGTTTTGTTAGGATCGGTCATTCCGGTCGGGTTGAATATGGTCGGGTCATATAAAAAAAGATAATCAAAAAAATATCATGTAACTTAAAAAAGTAAGCGAAACTTCATTAGAAATGCATAATTAAACTACATTATATATAAAGTTGTTATATATGAGTTTTTATTTTTAAAATATAACTTAAACATCCTCTAGTTTGATATTTATAAGCAAGTTTTTCTTAATAATCATCGTTTAATTCTCACCACACATCCAATTACTCAAATCGAACTTCAAGTATACATCGAAGAGAAGCATATTTCAATGCTTGCGGTTGCAACGGGTAATACGAGACCTAATTTCAATAAACGATACACTAACGCGAATGAAGTTGGTGAACAAAACAGTACATATAGAAAGCTGAAACATATTATTTTAAGATTAACCTCTTAATTCGTTGAATTTACCCGAAATATTAGTTGCGCCATCATGACCTTTTTTATAAATAGGTTAAATGTAGATTGAGTTGGGAGTTTGGGACTTAGACTTAAAATTGGGTATAGATTGGTTGGGCATTTGAGCTTAAGTTTGTATTAAAAGTGTTTTATTAAACTTAAATTTAGTTGCATAAATTATTTATATACATTTATATAATTATAATTGTAATGTACGTTTATTTTATTCGGGTCGGTCTCAAAATTGTATGAGGTTGTTTACGAAATGTAACATCCTGAAATTTCTAAAATGATATTAATTATATTACTTAATAATAGAGGGAAAGTTTACTCGGGTTATCGGGAAATAAATAAATAGAGTAGGAGTTGGTATGGGTCGGGCTAGTGTTGGGTAATGGATATGGGTTATGGACTTGGGTTATGAAAGAAGGAAGGAGAGTCCATGGGCTTAAGCCCATGATCCCTAAATATAAATACCATTAATCACCCTTTAATCCTCATTCTCACATATTCCATACACACACGACCCGAACCAAGATCCGAAGGCGAAAACCCGAGCTTGTTGGTGCTGGAACGTCATGACGGACCAAAACAACATCAAGGCTTAACCGGGTTCGTAGTTCGACTCGTTCAAGGTACGTTTATAGTTAGAAATCGTTCGTATAGGTTCGGTTTGATTTGAGAAATGATAGATTTGAGTTTGTATGGTAAAAACGAATCCAACAAAGCTAATCTTACTGAAAATGGTTATGATTTGATGGGTTAATCGATTGATAAAAAGAACCCGTAACCTATATGCCTAAATCGCACCCTTTAAACATCGATGTTAGGTCGATTTGATGGTTGGGGTTTGTAGGCGCTGGTCAGACGATCCCGTGGGTACCTAAATCGAGTTATTTGGTTAAGAAACGAAGGTGATTAAGGGATTTAAGAACGAACAGTAGCTGCAGACGACAACTTCGCCTGCAAGCTAAGTTCGCCTGATGAACTTCGCCTGCAAGCTAAGTTCGCCTGATGACAACTTCGCCTAAAAGCCAAGTTCGCCTGATGACAACTTCGCCTAAAGCCAAGTTCGCCTGATGACAACTTCGCCTAAAGCCAAGTTCGCCTGATGACAACTTCGCCTAAAGCCAAGTTCGCCTGATGACAACTTCGCCTAAAGCCAAGTTCGCCTAAGGTTTAACTTCGCCTAAAGCTAAGTTCGCCTAAGGTTTAACTTCGCCTAAAGCTAAGTTCGCCTAAGGTTTAACTTCGCCTAAAGTCAAGTTCGATTAGAGAATAGATTAAAACGATAAGTAAAAGTAAGCTAATACTAGGCCACCAGATTAGATCAGGCGAGTATTGATACGTGTAACTTATACAGTCAGCCGAGCTCAGTTAAAGAAGGGATTTACAACTATCAGAGGAAGAAGCAGAGTTCAGGTGAGTTTCTAGCCCCATTCCTTGTTATGTTTTCGGGGCTGTGTGCATACTCGACGTGTTGTTAATACATTTATCCAAAGTGATAAGTGTATGCCATATGTGATATATGTGATGGATATGAATGATTGCTTGTCGGTACGCGAACGATCTTCGGATATTGCGCGTACTGTCAGGTTAAAAATAAAGGTACGAATATTATATATCGAAGATGTATGAATATTACAAATGAATACTTGTCGGGGCGTGAACGATCTTCGGATATTGCACGTAACGACAAGGGGTATGGTTGTTAAATGAAGGATGTAAAGAACGCCTAGAGTGTTCTTATGCTATAATGTAATTATTGTATATGTGAAGTATGTGTATACAGGTACACGAATGGTATGTGAGTTCTACGTTCGACATAGTAAGTTAGGATGGCAAATCCCTCTAGCTTCTGTCGGACATAGACTCGGCTGGTGATGGCGTAGTTAAGGACTGCGAGCCTTATACGTGATGTAGATGATAGATATAAACGTAGATAGAGACGGTAGGCCTTATACGTGTTATAGGAGATAGACGCCAACGTAGATAAAGACGGCGGACCTTATACGTAACGTAGATAAGGACTGCGGACCTTATACGTAATATAGGTAGGCGTCAGCACAGGAAATGACTGTGGATCTTATACGTGCTTTAGCATGGGGGAGGACTGCGGACCTCGTACGTGCTATGAATTAGGTTGCAACATAGGGAAGGATCGTGGACCTTGTACATGCTGTGCATGTATGATGGTATAGAGAAGGATCGCGGACCTTGTACGTACCATGAATGGTGAACATAGGTAAGGACGGCGGACCTTTTACGTGTTCACGACCTTGAGTACAGGTATAGACGGCGGACTATGAACGTACTCTCGGTAGACTGAGGTTAGTGATTGTAGATATGTATGTATGTATGGTAGTAAGTATGTATGTAGAACAGAAGGGTAATTGGTTAAGTATGGATATGTATCTTCGGATATGTATGTGTGTGTATGTATTGTGTGGCATCCGATTAACTATAACTCACTCAGCGTAGCTGACTTTTAGTATGCACGCAGGTGAGTAGGATGAGGCAGCTCGCTTGAGGAGACACGTGGCACTGAATAAGAGGCTGGCATCGGAAGACTCAAGATGTTTAAGTTTAATGTTTCGTTTATTTTGAAAGGCAAAATGATGTTTTAAGACAAGACGTGTTTTGATATGAAATGTTTTAAGAAAGTTTTTATATTCCGCGAAAGTTTTAATGAACTCTGATTTGTAAGAACTGTGTTTATGAGTAAATCCGACGCGAAAGTAGGGCTACCGGGTTCGGGGCCTTACACGAAATTTTAAGGGGTCGTTCTATCTTTCTCGAAATTTCACAGAGGTCGGTGTCAAAATTTCACATGAGTGTGTCATGATGTTAACATATATATATTACTAACATTTTTTTTACATGGGTCAGCCAAACCCTCTCCTCAAAACATAGGTTCACCAATGAGAAGGAAAGCATCAACGGGCCATCTAGGTTAAGAATTGGAATCCTTGCTATGATATCTACGCTTATGAGACATGATTTGTGTTTTTAATATTGTTATATTTCTGCTGCGTAATGAATGAATTCTCTAGTTTGGAAATTATGTCTTATGAGTAAATCCAACTGACATAACGTTCTAGGTATAGGAGCACTACATTCACTAACTTAAATGGGTCCAAATAGGCGAGCAATGCCCACGATCATTGCTTGTTGCCACTACCGATCGATTATCGCCTCCTTTACTGCCGTTACTGCCACCAATGCAACCAATGTTGACACCACCATGACACAACTACCACCCCCAACGTTCTGGCCGACACCACCCTAACTGTCGCCATAACCACCACCACCTTAACAAGACATTGTCATTAACGTCACTGAAGTGGCTGACACCTCAATCATTAATGAAACCACTACCACCGTCTCCACACCATTGTTATTGCCTCCTTTGCTTGGTTCACTGTCACCACACTCGCCGTCACTAGTCTTTTTTTTAAAAAAAATATAGTAGCGAACCTTTATTATCTTTTTTTTTCTAAAATGACTAATGTAAATACAAACTAGTTTTAGTGTGAACCCATTTTAACCCGAAACAAAGTGATACTTTTTTAAAATGGCAAGTTCTTATTAGAACTCATTTACACTCAAAACTCATTCCTACACAACACCTGCCCTGCATGCGCATTTTGCGAGGATTAACATTTAATGTTTTAATGCTAAAGCTAATTACCCAAGCTGATATTTAAAACTTATGTGGAGAGGACTTCTAACAAAAGTGAAGCCCAAATAAAAATCAAGATCCGAGCTTTGATGCAAATAACATGACAAGGCGAGTTTTATGAAATCTAACAAGTATATTACGAAAACATAGGGAAAAAATGATATCAACAAAGGGATCACAAAGTTAACACAAGAAGTAAATATTGGATATGAATAATTATAAAGACAAACAACAGAGAATGTGTGTATAGTAGTAATAAATAGTAATATAACAAATCTTATTCCTATCCAAATCAAATATATTTCATCTTTATAGTAAAGCAAACTAAACGATAAATACAAGACTGTTGAATATCAGAAATTCAAAATGATCAAACTTCATAGACTGTATAAATATAGATATTCTTTGATGAGAAAGATGCCCACTTAAACAAAATAATCATTATACAAAAACTTTGAAATAATCAAACTTGCAATAAGCACGGTGAGAGTTCAATACTTGTAATTAGTGTGTTCTAGAATATTGTGGTGTTGGAGTAATTTATTTGTTTATAATTAGATTTCGTTATCTAAGCATGTATTCATATTGCAACCAACTAGAAAGCATTACTAGATAAATGGTAGGGAAACATGTATACACTTCATAATGTGTGCTATCGAATCAATTTCAAGGGACTAACTCCCACCCCATAAAAAAGACTTCTTATCCGAATAAGGCTTTGTGATTTCCTAATTTAAATATGTCCTTAAAATATTATACTGATAAATTTACACACTTCATTTTTTAAATTTTTTTTACATAAATTGAATCACTAACACTGACCCACACAATTATCTCCTATTCCCCGAGTATGGAACATTGATTTCATTTATTAGATATGACATTTCATTCTTAATCTTCATTAGGTACATAAATCATATGTTGCATTTAAGGTTTGTAAGTATCATCCTTTTGATGAATGAACGTAAGAATAATAATCTATTAAATGCACTTACCATCACATGGACTATTCTTGTAATTTACTTGAATAAGAACTTTTTTTTAAAGAAAAGTACACCCTTCCCGCAATCTCATATCTCCCTCACGCAGTCACGCTCTTCCTTATCCTATGAAATCATATGTTTGCATTAATGTTGTGTGTTTGAATCGAATGGGAATTGTTGTTGTTGGCTTAATGTGTTTCTTTTAGTTTGTCTACTAGTTCGGTTTTCATTTATAGTAACACGATGATAAATTACATAGTTAGGGGACCAATGGAGACAACAGAGAAGTTGACTCTATATAATACATAACCCCCCCCCCCCCCCCCCCCCAATGGCTTATGTACCTTTAATTTCTTGTCCAGAATCGTCATCTCTAGACCACAACAAAATGGGTAAGACTGGAGCTTTGCTTAATTATGGTTCATAGTGTTTGATCAAAAATCAAACAAGATGAAGTGGGATGAAAAAGATTTGACCGGGGCACTTATGTAAATTAAGTTGGGCGGGGACAAAGAGCGGAGGGATTGGGTTTGATTTTTTTCTTATTATTTTCAATATTTATTTTACAAATGATCATTGCTGGGGTTATAAGACACGAAAATGTCCTTAAATGCATCATACATTATTTTTTTAACATCCAATTTAAACGTTCGTACAACTAAAAGACGGATATGTGACAAAACCTAAACGTAACTGATGGGTTTTTGTATAACTGAAGAACGAAAATTATAATTTATTTTAGGAGCATTTACATATATTCTCTTCTTAAGTTCCTTTATTACATATTTACCCAACCCTAAAAATTTAATTACATATTGTTGGAATCGGTCTGCCCAAGACATATATTATAACTGATGTGGCTAGTACGTTATGATCTAAGTCAGGTCATACCCAATAACAGGCTAGACAAACACCATGATATTTATTGTAGATATGATCTAACAAATAAATATTAACACTTATGATATTTAGAAAATGAGTTTCTATATATTTGCACCTGAGGAATCAATAAATTATATGGATAATTTATTTAGAAAGATTATCTTATGATATTATTCAAGTTGGTTAAATAATATATATATATATATATATATATGTATATATATGGTTGGTATCATTTAAGAACTCTAAAAAAGTTAAGAACTCTTAGGAACTCTTAACAACTAACAATTTTTTAATTTTGTTTATATATTACATTATTTAAGAGTAGTTTTATCATATTTCATATAAAAATTTTTGATTACATAAATTAATCACAAGTTTACATATATGTAAAATTTATATCTAACAAATTTACGTAGGTGTAAAACAAAACATAAATATGTATAAAACTAATTTTCAAAATTGTAATCATACATATAGATATAAAAATGATAAAACTAACTCTCAAATAACATTAACATACAAAAAGTTTTATAAAAAACTTAGTTTTCAATGGTTCTTTCAAGTTCTTAAATAATTTAACAGTTCTGTAATGATACTCATCATATATATATATATATGATAATGGTTATGATATATTGCATGAAACTCATGGCATGTCAAAAGTGTTACATGTCACAAAGTTTCCATAGACCTACGACTAGTACATGGAGTATTAATGTGTTACCAACAAAGAAAGAGAAAATATAATAAATTGGCTGGTAGGGTGATGTGTGCCGTGCGTGTGGTGAAATATAATGGATAGGATAAATTAGCTTTTGCACAAGATCGTGTTTTAAATTTATAAAATTGATTTCTACTAAGACTAAACACACACAAAATAGGCAAGTGTACCTATCGTATATGTAGAATAGTATTGGTAAAAACCAAGTATCGATCCGTGGACACAAATGTTTCTAATAATAAATCGTTGTTTTACTTTAATCGGAGGTTTTAATCATTTTGGGGTTAATTTTTGAACTTTTTATAAAATATAAATACTTATATATAATATATAGGTGACCAATACGAGAAATTCCAAACAAGTAGTTCAATTATATGAAGGTTACCATCTAAGATCAAGAATCCACTCCGTTTTATCATTGATGATTAATATGTAAACATGTGGTGAACTTGCCGTAATAATATATGATAGATAGCTCCTCATTTCTAAGTGAGCACCTATGACATAAAAGAGAGTAGCATGCCATTTTAAAGTCGACCCTTTCCTAATGTCATGCTACCTCGAGAATGTCAATTTAAGTTGACAAGTAGTTTCGTAAAGTATAAAGATTATGATTGACTTTGATTTCTCAAATACCAATTTTAACAACTTTGGGTGGTTATAGTTTATCACATAACCTCCCCTTGGTTGATTTAAGTAGGTTATAATTACACATTCCGTAACATAATTTCTTTAACTAGCATGATATCCTAAGCAATTGCGTTAGCGATGCCATTTTCGGATTACCAAAACTTAGAGAAATAGATCATAACTTATATCTCATCATTTCTAAGTACAATATAAGGATCCATGTTTCGATAAGTTATCAAAGTATTTCTATCTTTCAAGAACATGAATCGATCATGAATGATTGTCAATATAATTAACAATCACCAACTTTGAATTGTTGAATTAAGATGGTGAAACATTTCTCATCAAAAGATAACTGCAAGATAACCATGTACTTTACTAAACTAAACCACATGTTTTATATAATTATCAAGTAAAACAACGCTTCTTCATAGATTTTAGATGGTAAATGGAGTTTAGCTCATAATGAGCATAGTTGTGAACATTAGAATGGATGATGATAACACACACATGATTAAACTAGAACAATCTAACCAAATATGGATGAATATTCCTTCTTAATAATGATGATGATGGTTGATGATGGTGACATCCAAGCCTTCAAACTCTTCACTAGATCTTCAATATGAGTGTTAGTGGGTGTTTTTATAAGTGAAAACCGTATAGAACTCTCTTCAAGGCACACCAAATGAGTGCAACATGAGCCACTATTTATAGGCAGTCTAGAGTGAGAAGCACGGCCCCGTGCCTTGGTGGGCACGCCCCCGTACTTTATTATGACATGTGCCAAATTCGTTTTGTCTTTTCTTGTAGATGACCACGGCCCCGTGGACAAGGGGCACGACCCCGTGCTTTTATTCCCAGTTTTTGTCTTTTCTTGTAGATTTTTGTCTTTTCTGGTGTTTAGAAGCATAGGGGTGTGTTTATTGACTTTCTTGTGTTTTCTTCCGTTTTTCTTCGTCTTTTCGCTTGTTTCTTCGTTTGGGGCTCGGTTTTACCTGAAATTGTATTTTATTATGATAAGTAGCCTTTTGTTCTATGTTATTTAATAGAAATTGCAGTTTTTAGAGATTATTTGATGCTAAAAATATGTATAATTTTATATACATCATAGGGCCAACCATTTATGGGGGGGGGGGGGGGGAACTTCCCATCCACTTGTTTAAATTAATTATCTCTTTTTATACTTTTCTTGGAACACAAAACAAAAAGTACAACCATTCAAAAGACATAGAATATTGAAACTCTCTCCTCTCTCTCTTCTCTCCTTGAAATCAGCCAAAGAAGAAGAACACAAGGAAGTTTTATTTTCTTGTGCAAGTGTTATCAAATCCTAGCAAGACAAGGTGTTTGTTGGTGGCTTGGGGTATACAAGCTTGAGGCACTTCTCTCTTGAAGGCTAGTTATTCAACCATCATCTCCTTCATCTCTTGGAGTCTTGAAGGTATATTACATAAACACCCTATGGTTGTTTATATTGCTAAGCATGTAATTTCGTATATGGACCCAGGGCTTGGGATTTCATATATAAAATCGGTTTTATATTAATCTAAATAACAATATTTAAAACTTATTAATCCGCTGCGTTTTTCATATAAATGGGTTTATATGACTTTGATAATCTTGTTAAAACCCAACAATGGCATCAAGAGCCGCTTATACAGATACATGCTCCAATAAATCTAAAAAGATTTCGGGTTTTATGGTGTGGTTCACCATATGGACGAAATTTTTTAGGTTTTTGTTTACCCCTTGGTTTTTCAAGATTATACTTTACATGCATGTGATAATCTTGAAAAATTAAGTCATTTGGATGATTGGTTGTTTTGTTTGGACAAATCCCGAAACTTTCCGTTTTCTTATCCTTGGCCGAAAGTTTGAGGTTCAAAAGGGGAACCATTTAGACTTGTAATACTTGCATATTTGGATGTGTATTGGATGTTCATAACCTAGCCATGGCCTTGTGTTTGAATGAATGTTTGTGTTGTGGTTCATTTGATTATTCAATATGGTTGTAATATTATTTGGGTTTGTAATCTATTTATTTAATCATATTGGTTTGTAATAGTAAGTAGATTAGTTGTATTTCTTTTACTAGAGAAAAATGTATTGTGATATATTTTGTAAAAGAAGATGCACACAAAGTTAGGGTTTTGGTTTTGGGCCTTAATGGACCTCATAGTCCAATATAGGATTTTAGCCCAATAACCAAAGCCCAAACTTGGAGGCCCATGGAAGCTTGGAGCAGAAGTTGGAGCCCAAAAGAAGCCCCAATAAAGTGGAGAAGTCACAACACAAAGTGGTCACTTGAGGCATTTGGATGCGGGATCAAGTGGGAGTTCACCGACACGTGCCTTTGTTCATGTTGTCCCTTAGGAGAGACCTTTTGGCACACTTGTTTCGGTCAACAAATGTTGTCAAGTTTAGGAGGCTATGGTTATGAACTTGTGGTTGTTTATTTATGCTTGCATGGTTGATTTATAGTTTGTTTTATCTTATTTGGATAAGGATAATTAACAACTTAATTTCAACAACTTGCATAAAATTAGTTCCTTAGAAATTATTAGGAAATAAAATTGGTTTTATTAAAAGGAACTTTGAAAATTGGTTTTCAAACTAAGTACCATACATTTGAATGCATGCAAATGCAAGATACATAAAATGGTTTTCCAATCTAGAATTTAGGAAACTTAAATCCCTTTTAAAAAAAGTTTAACACCATCCTTTTATACAACACTCGAATCACTTAGGAACTCGTTGTGGGATGAAGGTCACCTAACCACAATGGAGAAAACTTGTGAGTTTGAGGTGTATTGCCATATTTGTGGGATAAAGGTCACCTAACCACTTGTGTGTGCAAATTCACATGTGTGTGTAAGTAGGACAACTCGATTTGGAAACCATGTGAATAGGGTCACTGAAGCATGGCCTACAAAGGTGTTGATGGGATTAAACATGCCAACTAAACATATGATGTTTAACCGATCCCATAAAACTAGAAGTTGCAAAGGGTTGTAATCGTCAAACGTTGACTTCCTTGTTAATTCAGTAGTAGGATAAAGGTCACCTAACTACTATGTGAATGTAACGTTGGGTTCTAGATTTTAATCATTAATTGTCTTGGATACATAAATGGTATTAACGATTAAAATTAAATGATATCGAAAATACTAAAATTGAGCTTTGTTAAATTATGTAGACAGCCGCAATAAACAATCCCCCTAACGCAATTATCCCACCGGTACATAACCTATCACTAAGAGCTATACTTGATAACGATCGTCTTAACTATAACAAATTTATGGATTGGTATTGAAATTTGAGAATTGTTCTCAAACAAGAAAAGAAATCCTACATATTGGACGATCCTATTCCCGATGAACCAAGCATTGACGATTTAGATGCCTATAACGATTGGTTGAAATACACTGAGGACTCGGTGCAAGTTTCTTGCCTCATGTTGGAAACGATGATTCCCTAGATTCAAAAGGATTTTGAAAATCATGGGGCATATGACATGATCACCCTACTTAAGGAAATGTTCCTTACTCAAGATAGGGTGGAACGCTTCGAAGCGGTTCGAGTGCTTCATGCATGTTGTATGGAAGAAACCCAATCGATTTCATCTTATGTGCTTAAGATGAAAAGCCACATTGATCGGCTCGAATGGCTAAATTGTCTCGTCTCAAAAGAGTTAGCCACGGATATGATCCTTAATGGCCTAAACAAAAGATTTGATAGTTTTTTCATGAACTACAACATGAATGGATGGGACAAGAGCATTGGTGAGCTTCACGCAATGCTCAAAACGGCTGAAGCGAGAATGGGTAAAAAGGTTTTACCGATTCCCACGATCAATGAAGGTTGCAATAAGAAGAGGCATCACCTGGAACCTAAGGCAAAGGTTGCCAAAGGTAAGGGACATGTCAAAGGTAAGTTCAAAGGAAAGGCTAAATTGGAACCAACCAAACCAAATGAGAAGAAGCTAAAGGTTAGCTCGGAGGACCCGTGCTTTGGTTGTGGTGAGAAAGGACATTGTATGAGGAATTGTCCAACCTATCTCAAAGAGTTGAAAGCAAAGAGGGATGCCGAGCAAACCTCGGGTACAACTTTCATGATTCGTATTGATCTTAATGTTATTTCTTCTAACACATGGATATTGGATACCAGATGTGGAACTCATATTTGCAATTTGTTGCAGGAGTTTAAAAGAAATAAGCATTTCAAGAAAAGAGATACAAGTCTCTTCATAGGCAACGGAGCAAAAGTTGATGTCGAAGCCCAAGGAGACTACATTTTGAAGCTTCCAAATGGTTTGGAAGTTGTTTTGAAAAACATTT
This sequence comes from Bidens hawaiensis, assembly GCF_021521415.1. Classification (NCBI taxonomy): domain Eukaryota; kingdom Viridiplantae; phylum Streptophyta; class Magnoliopsida; order Asterales; family Asteraceae; genus Bidens; species Bidens hawaiensis. Next base: position 600,898 of record NW_027491209.1, on the reverse strand, counting down.
TGTATGCTCCTAATTTTGACTAGAAACATTAAGTCTGTTTCTTTTTAAAGACAATATGGTTATGATTTAAAGTTTGTAGACAATGGCATTTATGTTTTCATGAATGATGTCTTTTATTTTAAATCAATGTCGTCTAATGGCATTTATGAATTAGTTCATGATAACACATCCTTTAATAACAAGTTGTACCAATCAAGCACCAAGAAACTCAAAATGGATTTGAGTAAGACTTATATTTGGCATTGTCGCCTTGGTCACATAAACAAAGATCACGTACATACACTTCAAAAGAATGGTCTTTTGGAATCAAATAAAGATGATTCATTTGATAAGCGTGAATCTTGTTTACAAGGAAAGATGACCAAGGAACCCTTTACTAGAACTAATGAAAGGGCAAAAGACTTATTAGGTATCATACATTCGGATATATGTGGTCATTTTAAGGCAATGACAAGGAATGGTGAAAGGTTTTAATCAGAGACTTCTCAATTCTGGAGTAAGAAGAGAACGGGAAGCAGACAACGAGTATCTACAAGTTAATCAGACACTATGGGTCGAAGTCAATTCGGGGTGACTTGGGTATAGCCAAATACGCTTTGAGAATAGATAGAAGGCTTCATTATCTCTGAGTTGTTGCCCACTTAAATTTTGAGCTAAATTGAACCTTAATCCATATCACAGAAACGATGAAAACCATTTAAGTTATTTACATGCTTACAACCTGTTTCTCTATGTCATAATACGGCTAAACACGGATCTGTATGACAGTCACGTAGTGAGTATGATTCCTGTTAGGATCTTTTTTAAAAACATAGTGGTCCCTGACTAGACTGAAATTTGATCCCTTATTTCGTTAAATTTTTATAAGTTTTTCTATTTTTGTAGTTGTATTATTTTATAACTGGTTACTTAGACTTGATCATTTTTTGTTTAACTCTTTATGATACTTTCAAACGTTATTTGCAAAATGTTCAAACTTAAAGGGTTGATTCTGAAAATATAGGCGAAGTTGTTGAATCAGGCGAACTTGTGCTTAACTTCGCCTAGGCGAAGTTATCCTTAACTTCGCCTGACCAACTCTGACCCTATATAAGTTGATTTTCAAACAGTAAACTTCATTTAAATATCAGCGAATTTGAGTTTTCCGGCGAACTTGCGAGAGCTCCGGCGAACTTGATTTTTATCTCCGATTTCGATCTTTGCTTCTAGGTTTTATTATCATTGAGGGTATGTGGTGTCGATATCTCTCACAAACTTGTTCGTTTCTTGATCGTTTTTACCCGGTTCGAGACCTCGGGTCGTCGGACCTTCAAAACCGAAATCTTAAAAACTTGTGTTAACGTGTGCATGGACGTCCTTTTCAACTTCACATCCTTAATATCATGTGTATTGATGTTCTTGATCATCGGATTTAGCCGACAACACCGGAATTCCGATGTTGGAATTCTAACAGTCGCCGTTAGGGTTTAGGCGAAGTTAGGGTTTTGGCGAAGTTATCCGCAACTTCGTCTGGTGCTTAATTTCGCTTGAGGCGAAGTTATCCACAACTTCGCCTGAAGCTTAATTTCGCCTAACACTTATCTTCGCCTGAGGCGATGTTGTGATAAGGCGAAGTTATCTTCAACTTCCCCTAAAGCAATTTGTTTAACAGTTATTTAGACTAACTTACAGATGAAGCGAAGTTGTTCCCAACTTCGCCTCACCTTTAAGTTCGCCTATACAGTTTTAATCACAACTTCGCTCATGGTATAACGCGAACTTGTGAGTTGCTTAACAGTTATCTAACTTGGTTCGTTTAGTGCAGATATGGCTGCTGTTGGCGGTGCTGGTGGTGATGACGGTAATGATCAAAGACAGTTCTTTCCAGCGCATAACCAGTACATCATGTTAGATCCAGACGCAAGTGGCGTGGAGGACTACAGGGAAATAAACACATTTCTCCTGCGCTCAAGGATCTTTCATGCGATCACGAATACCCTGCCTATTTCACTACCTAACATTGAAGACTTTTGGCAGTCGATAGAGTATGATTGCCGGGTTGATCCCCCGGTGATGCGAGCAACCGTAAATGGTCATGTTGTGCAGTTCTCTTCAGAAGATATACGGTTGGCTTTGCAGTTTGGAGAAGAAACGAGGGATGACCCGACGGAGTTCGTAGCTCCTTTTCGTGATGGGGCATATCTCAGGATGGGTTATTCAGGTCCGTTGGGGGACACGCAGAGGAGAAAAGGATTTTTGCTAGATCAGTGGCGCTTCCTAATGCACGTCTTGATCGTGTGCATGTCTGGGAGGAAGGCAGGAACTGATGGAATGGGCGCGACGATGCAGTCTGCCATGACTGCCCTGACTTACAACAGAAGATATTCATTTAGTCAGATGATATTTTACGAGATTGATCGTCAGAGGAAGGGCTGTGGCGCGCGAGCGATTTATTATGTATCCTCGGTTCTTACAAATGATTCTCAATCATGTGGCTCCGTTGCTACCTCAGAGACGCCCTATTAGATACGTTGAATGTGTGACGAAGCGTATCTTTGCTCAGTGTCGCACTTCTAGCGCACGAAGCAAGCCTGAATTGCGTCCCAGGCATACTCCACTGTTCGGGTATCTTGTCAACCCGGAGTATGTTCCTGCTGGTGGGGACCTGTTCAGAGACCCAAGACCACAACAGGCGGCAGCACCTCATACTGTATCAGCTGCGCCTGCTGTGCCTGCTGCTGAAGACGTCGACCTTGATGCTGCTTTTAGCGGCCAAGGATTGTTTGATATGGATGTCTCGGGTTCTCAGGCCATGGATGTTACTAGAGCAGTTACTTCGGTAGCTGACTCCGATCTTGATGAGACATTTGCTGAAGCTAGACGTTTGCTGGTGTCTAGGGAGAGAACGCTTGGGAAGAGGACAAGAACTGTTGACGACGATGATGAGGAAGGTGATGAAGAAGAAGCAGTTCAGCTAGTGCTCAGACGTTCAAGAAGAGAACGGACAGGTATGGGTTCGGGAGCTGGAGAAACTTCAAGGCTGGTACGTTTTGCTCCACCTGCCTTGTCTGGTATGTCTCTTATTCCTTCTGCAGCACAGGTTACTGCCGTCCAGACGTCGACTCCAACAATTGTGTCTCTACCACCTCAATCGCTTACTCCATCGGTGGTAGTAGCACGATTTGTAGAGTCTACCGTCACTACTACTGCAGGGTTACCAAGTGTACCACATGCGGTCACTTCTGCTGCTGATGTCCCGCCAACTCCAACGCCTACTTCAGACTCCGAAAGGATAGCTTCACTAGAGCAGATCGTAGCTGAGCAGTCCAAGACTATTCAAAGCCTAGTGGAAGCAAACCAACTACAGGCCTCCCTCCTGGTCGAGCATGGGAAGATCATAGACGCTATGAAAGCGTTCTTGGCATCTCAGGGGGAGATGAGCTGTAGGGGAGATGAGTTGAGGACAAAACGGAGAGAAGATCATGACGATGATCCCAATGCACCGGAAGGTGCAGGTGGTGAGCTGCCAAGAACTTCTATAGCTCTTGGTACTTCCACAGCTGAGGGGGAGTCTACAAGTGCAGCTGGTGATGATGTGGTAGATATGGATGCTGGTGATGATGTTGATGATGTAATCGACGCGTTGAAAGAGCTAGATGATGATGATGATTTTATGCTTGAAGAAGATGTGCTACCGAGTGATGAGATTGAGAAGATCGGTGAGCAAATTATTGTTGAAAGTGTGATAGAAGAAGGGGAGATAGTAGATGAAGATATTGAACACGAGATTCCAGAGGTTGAGATGCCCGATATGGGTGATGAGACAGTTATGGAAGATACTGAATGGGAAGAGCAGCCGAATTGGAAGGAAGGTTGTGCTCAATGGTTCGTAAAGACCAAGAAACCGGCGGTCCCTAAAATGTTCAAAAAGAGTTACAATATTAAGGGATACGCTGAAGCAAAGAAAGGTATTATCTGCTGGATATATGATGAGCAGCTGCGGCTCTTCGTGATCAAAAGATATGATGGGATTCAGTACTTCAGGAGAACTTTGAGATCATTAAACACACTGCCTGAATGTGAGGTTAAAGACTTAGCCAGATTGGGGTTGATAAATCGAAGTGACAATAACATGGCTAGAGTCATCGGAAAGAGAGCATTAAGGAGAAGAAGTTTGAGCTACTGAAACCACAAAAGGGGAAACTTGTCGAAGACAAGGATAGAGGTTTGAGAGCTGATGGAAAGCCTTGGATGGTTATGAAGTATAAACCGATCCGGTGCCTTAAAGAAGTACCGATGAAGCTTATGCCCAAGGACGTGCTCAAAGACCTAAAATGGTGGTTCGTGGATTGTGAAACAGTGGAGGCGGTAATGGAAGATGAGGATGAACAAGAAGTGCTTAGGGTTTACGACCCGATGCATCTTGTTAATCTATCGCAAGCTGATCTGAAGATGCTCAACGAAAAGAAGATCTTCTACATTCCTGCTTGGAAGGATCAAGCAAGGAAATATCAAAGGGTGGTGTCGGTATGTGTTAGAGAAGGAGCACACGCGTAAAGCTACAAGATTACAAGACTCAAGCTTTGAAGATCAAGATATGAAGCTACTGCCAAGGGGGAGTCTGTTGGTACATGTATGTCAGTAGTTCATAGTCTAACGTTTGTAATCGAGTCTGTAATGTAATTATGTTTTTGATTATGTTTATGTTTTTGTAACAAGCGAAGTTGTCAACAAGTTCGCTCAGGCGAACTTGTTGAACAAGCGAAGTTAAGGACAACTTCGCCTGAGGCGAAGTTGTCGTGCTTATATAAACTGTTCACTGTAACAGTTTGTAGGTGTTCGTGAGTTCGAGTGTTCGCGAGTTTTGTTAGGGTTACGTGTTTACAAGTCAGAGTCTGTAATAGTGACCGCGTGTCACGTGTTCGTGTTATCAATATAACGTGTTTCGGTTATTGCTCGTGTGTTTGATTTATACGTATTCTACGCTCGTATCTAACTACGCAGGGATTCCGCACCTGCGCAGATAGCGACATCCCGTGTACGATCCGTCCGGGAACCTACAATTGGTATCAAAGCCATCGGCTCGATTGTGAGGTTCGGGATTTCACGCGGGTGTAGAAAAACGTCTCGTTTGACCTATTCACGGGACGAGTTTTTGTTCGTATTGAGTTCTAATCTCTATATTCAGTCATTTTCAAGCCTTTACAACGACTGGAAACTGCAGAATCGTCGACAACAGATCTGAATATTTTCAGTGTTCATCGGGCGAAGTTATTGTTCTTCAGGCGAAGTTGCCGTCACTGAAAGTAGGGTTTCGGTGAAGATATAAGGTTAAGCGAAGTTATTCACAACTTCGCCTGCCTCATAAGTTCGCCTCAGCGAAGTTATCCTCAACTTCGCTTACCTGCTAAGTTCGCTTGCCTTAAGCGAAGTTATTCTCAACTTCGCCGAGTCACACGAATTTAAGAATTTTTCCAGCGAAGTTAACACTTAAGCGAAGTTATTCTTAACTTCGCCTTTAGTACTGTTTGGACAAATTTTTGAATTTTTCGGGTTTTTTTTTAAAAGATGTCGCAAATTAACATCTCTGAATTGGTGAAAATGGAAGTCGAAGCGGGGTCAGCCACTAAGGCCCCAAGGCTGTTAAAAGGAACTGACTTTGTGGCATGGAAGGATCGGTTTATTCAGTATATTAAATACCAGGATGCAAAGATGTGGGTGTGCATCCAGGATGGATATATCCCACCGACCATGGTGTACGAAGGTCGTGATGTGGTTAAGAAGTACAGCAAGATGGAGGAAGAGGAGAAGAAGATGTACGACGCCGAAAGCAAGGCTCACGCAGCTATCACTATGGCTCTTCCACAGGAGATCCTTCATACTTTCAGAAAGTATACATCGGCTCGAGAGCTTTGGGATGCTCTTGAAAATAGATTCGAAGGGAACGTAGGCATTCGTGCCTCGAAGATTAAACTGTTGAAGACTCAGTTCTCTGTCTTCAAATATTTGAAGAACGAATCTCTGGATGATATTATCACTCGATATTATCATCTAATGACAGAGCTAAACAACTATTCGATTGCTTACAGAGAAGAGGAGATAGTTGAAAAGCTTCTCGATGCTCTCCCACCAAAGTGGGAAATGTACACAGTTCTGATGAGGGAAGACAGAGACTTTCCTAATTGTGATTTGGAGACAGCAGTAAACAAGCTCAGAACCTTTGAGCTTAATATGGTACGTAAAGAGACACCAACAGATCAGATTCAAGACCCTGGTATGTATGGTGCCAAACTTAACTCAGGCTCAAGTTCGAAGCCTGAATCTGCTGCTTACTACTCCAAAGGAGAGTCAGGTTCTAGCTCTTCTCATGAAGGAAACGTTTCAGTAAACATGAACGGTGATGTTTGCTTCGTTGCTGGAGGTTCAAGTGCTTCGAAACCTCAAACATCCAACAGTAGTTTCTCTCCAAGTGCCTCAAGCAATAACTATTCCAAGATGCCAATGAGTGTCAAATCTGCTGAAGAGCAGTTTGCAGTCTATGCATCTTTTATTGCTTCATATGAGAACTACATACAAGGGAAGATTGTGGACCCTGCTGTTTTGGATAAGGATTATGACCAGATCGATGCTGATGATCTGGAGGAGATGGATTTGCAATGGCAAATGGCCATGATAGTGAGGCGAGTCAAGCGTTTCATGAATAAGACAGGGAGAAAGTTTGTTGGTGGTAGGCCCGGATTCGACAAGTCTAAAGTGAGGTGCTATAACTGTCAACAGTATGGGCACTTTGCTAGAGAATGCAGAAATGAGAGAGTTGAACGGGGTCAAGGCCGGTCTGCACAGCCTACTGGAATTAGTAAAGAAGTCAATGCCATGTTGTCTAGAGAAGCCGGTGAATACAACTGGAACCTGCATGCGAATAAAACTGGTGAGCAGGCGAATATGGCTAAGGTAGAAAATGACGATTGTGAGAAAGCTGCTGGAGAGGAGAAAGCTGCTGGTGAGGAGAAAGCTTTCATGGCAGATAACGATGGTCAACCCTCCGAGGTAAGTCCTAAACCTGTTTGTAAAAAATGTGAGAATTTGTCTGAGCAACTTGCGACCATAACTGATCAGTATGTTCGTTTAGATGCTGAATTTAAAAATCTTAAAGAAGATCATCATTTTACTAAGGCAAGAGAAAACAGTTATAAAGTTAAAATAAAAGCATGTGAAAAAGATGTCAAAAGCTTAAAAACTAAACTTGCTGAAAAAATTGATGTAATTGACCTAAGTTATGAGGTATTAGAAGAAAAAACTAAACTTATTGCTGAACGTGAAAAGCAGATTGCTGACCACCAGGTGAAAGTGGTGGAACTGAACCGAAAACTCGAGCAGTTTCGAAATTCCTCAGCTATTCTTGATCACCTTGTCAGTGATCAAGGTACCTCTCCAAAGAGAGGAGGAATTGGTTATCACGAGGTTCCACCACCGTATAACCATAATTACACTTTTAACCCTAGTGTACAGAAATCTGCTGAGTTTGAAGTTCCTCAGACAGTTCCCATCAAGGTTACATGTAAAGAACCAACTGTTAGTAATGGCGAAACGAGTTCGCCTGTTTCTAGTGTAAATATTTCTGTTATGAGTCCAGTCTCATCGGATTCGGATAAATTGTCCGAATCAGGTAAGACGAAAGAGAAGGTGGTGTTACCCACCGGTGGAGATAAAAATAAATCTTCTAAAAGGTGTACTCCACTCAACCCGTATGTCCCACCTTATGTGAGACGAACGGCTGGTAACACTGCCTCTACATCCAAACCAACATTTGAAAAGAAAATGGAGAGTAGGTGTTGCTTTAGATGTAATAAATTAGGACATCTTGTTGCAGATTGCCCTCTGACGCCGAGATACAGAGGTGTGAGGCCTAATAAAACTGAGAATAAGCATCAGTTTGATACTGCTAAAAATGAAAACTTTTCAAAATGCCAAAATGTAACTAATTCAAGTTTTCATAAAAACAAACCTCAGTTTTTCAACCAAACCACAAGATATAACACTTTCAATTCACATAGGTTTGGAAGGCATCACACTCAATCTTCAAGGAGATTTCCTAACAGGACTTACAGGAATTATCCTGATGCTAACTTTGGAAAGCCAGGGTTCGGGACGTATCGATCCAAGACCAATTGGTCTTGGGTCCCAAGATTCTAATTCTCTGTTTTATTGTGCAGGAACAGTTGAACAGGGCTGCCCACAGTCTTTGGATTGTAGATAGCGGCTGTTCCCGGCACATGACGGGCAACAAACACTTGTTGCAAGACTTAAAACCTGTTCAGGGAGCGAGAGTTAGTTTTGCTGGTGAAAGCGGAGGAAGGATTACTGGTAGAGGTACAGTGTCAAATGGAAGGATGACACTTGAGAATGTGAATTTTGTGGAGGAATTGAAGCACAATCTGCTGAGTGTGTCGCAGATTTGTGATAAAGATTACACTGTCCATTTCACAAAGAATGAAGCGATCGTGTTGAAGCCTGGTTTCCAGATACCAGACGAGTGGATAGTAATGAAAGCTTCACGTGAAACAAATACATATGTGATGGATATGAGGTCTACTGAAATGGCCACGGGAGAATCTTGTTTAATGACAAAAGCAAGCGAATCAGAATCTGAATTGTGGCACAGGAGAATGGGGCACATTCATCTTCGGAAGATGAACTTCATTGTCAAGAATGGGCTTGTGATGGGCGTTCCCTTAAAAAGTTTTAACTTTGAAGACAAATGTATAGCATGCAAGAAGGGAAAGCAACACAAGAAATCCCATCTCACCAAGAAGGTCAACTCTATTGCCGGTACTCTAGAACTACTTCACATGGATCTCTTCGGTCCCGTGAATGTAAAAAGTCTAGGAGGTACCTCTTACTGCTTGGTGATCACTGATGACTACTCGCGATATTCGTGGGTATATTTTCTGAAATCGAAAGATGAGACGGCTCAAATGGTGAAGAATCTAATTACAAAAGTTGAGAACGTCATGAGTAAATCAGTTAAATACATCAGAAGTGACAATGGAACAGAGTTCAAGAACTTTGAAATGGAAATCTTCTGTCTTCAGAAAAGAATTGAACATCAATACAGCGCTCCGTATACTCCGCAACAGAATGGAGTGGCTGAAAGGAAGAACCGAACTTTAATTGAAGGAGCCAGAACTATGCTGGCAGATTCAAAACTTCCTGTGATATTCTGGGCTGAAGCAGTTGCTACAGCTTGCTATGTTCTGAATAGGGTGTTAACCGTTAAGAGACTTGGAAAAACATGTTACGAGCTTATGCATGGAAGGAAGCCCAACTTGAGCAGTCTTGAACCATTCGGGTCTCCTTGTTCGATTTTGAAGACTAATTCGAAATTTGGTGAAGTAGCCGATGAAGGAATCTTAGTCGGTTATGTTGTTGGGACTCCCAACAGACGGGTCTTCAATACGTCGACTTGCAAGGTGGAGGTGGTGTGTAACACCGACATTACTAGTTACCAATCGCCAAAACCAAGCAATGGACCTGCTGAGCTTTTCGACTATGTTAAGCTGTTTAAGTCATTTAACATCCCTAATTTGGAAATTTCTGAAGAAGAAGAAAGAATTGCGTCGAAGATGATACTTGATGAGGAAGAGAATCTATTGCAACGACAGCTTATTGAGAAAAGTCAACCTTCCACATCAAACACTATTGATACCCCTACTGCCTTACCTGAAGATGAGTTTATCAATCCTTTTCACTCTCAGCCAGAAACAACCATTGATGAGATCTCTTCAAATTTGGAAGATAATTTGCATGTCGGTGCTGTTCCGACCACGAGAATTCACAAAGATCACCCATTGGAGAATATTATAGGTGATGTGTCCTCCAGTGTACAAACCAGAAGTAGCTTGAATGAGCACACCTGTGTTTATACAAGCATTAAAGAAACGGGTATAATGAACGAATGTTTGTACTCCTGCTTTATTAGCCAGATTGAACCGAAAAATTATCAAATGGCTCTTAAGGACAGCTCGTGGGTCGAGGCCATGCAAGAAGAGTTGGCTCAATTCGAGAAGATGGAAGTCTGGACTTTGGTTGAAAAACCAAGGAATGTGCATGCTATAGGCACAAAATGGGTGTTTAAGTGCAAGAGGGATGAAAAGGGGATTATCATTAGAAACAAGGCAAGGCTGGTTGTTAAAGGTTTTAATCAGCAAGAGGGTATTGATTACAATGAGGTGTTCGCTCCTGTCGCCCGGTTGGAAGCGATAAGATTGTTTTTGGCGTTTGCTGCATTTAAAAAGATGAAAGTATTTCAGTTGGACGTGAAGAGTGCGTTCCTCAATGGGAAAGTGGATGAGGTTGTGTATGTTGAGCAACCTCCGGGTTTTCCTGACCCAGATTTCCCAGATCACGTATACAAGTTGAGCAAGGCGCTATATGGATTACATCAGGCACCTCGTGCCTGGTATTCAACGTTATCGGACTACTTGCTCGAGAATGGTTTTGAAAGGGGTTTAATTGACAGCACACTGTTCGTGAAGAGAGAAGGAAGCGACTTCCTACTAGTTCAAGTCTACGTGGATGACATCATATTTGCTGCATCAAGAGTCTCCATGTGTCAAGATTTTGAGGATGTCATGAAGAAAAGGTTCGAAATGAGTGCTATGGGTGAACTAACTTTCTTTCTAGGATTGCAGGTTGATCAGAGGAAGGACGGGATGTTCATTCATCAGACGAAGTACGTTCATGATGTGCTCAAGCGATTCAAGATGGAGGACAGTTCTCCATATGACACTCCAATCTGCGTCAATCACAAATTGGGCGTTGAATCAGATGGTGACGCAGATGTGGACCCAACTCTGTATCGGGCGATAATAGGTTCATTAATGTATTTAACTGCTTCTAGGCCTGATATAATGTTTGCTGTGTGTCTTTGTGCACGTTTTCAGGCAAATCCGAAAGAATCTCACTTGAAAGGTGCAAAGAGGATACTACGGTATCTCAAGGGCAAGCCGAAGCTAGGGTTGTGGTACCCGAAGGGAGGAGACGTGGAACTAGTTGCTTATACTGATTCTGATTATGGAGGGTGCAATCAGAGTCGGAAGTCGACAACAGGAGGATGTCAGTTTCTCGGTGGAAGATTAGTTTCCTGGCAGTGCAAGAAACAGACGTCAGTTGCAATCTCAATATGTGAAGCTGAATATATGGCAGCATCCAACTGCTGTTCACAGGTTTTGTGGATTCAGCAACAATTGCGCGACTATGGTCTGAATTTCTTACTCACTCCTATTTTAATTGATAACACTGCAGCCATCTCAGTAATTAACAATCCCGTGAAGCATAGTAAAACTAAACATATTGACATTCGTCATCATTTCATACGGGATTGTGCTGAGAAGAAACTGATTAAGATCGAAAAAGTCGATACGCTCGAGAATTTCGCTGATTTATTTACAAAAGCGTTTGATAAATCCAGATTTCAAAACCTAATTGAGCTAAACGGGATGATCAATCCCGAGTAACCATGCTTTTCTTTTGTGTCTTAAAAAAAAAAAAAAAAAATCACTATTGCTTAAAATTAGTCGGTTACATCAGTTTGATGGACATATCCACGGATATGTTTTGGTCCTCGTTTCCACTTAGAAAATGAGGGTCGCCATTAACCAGATGACTGAAAGTGACCGGGGCAGTTATGATGTGTTTTCTTTCTGTCGCTGAAAATTAGTCGGTCATACATAGTTAGAAGGACACATACTTGGATGTGGTCGGTCCAGTTGATCCATTGGATCTTCAGGATTGCCGTTTACCTGAAGACTTTGACTTGATCGGGGTGACTGAAGTCAAAAATTTTTTTAGGGAAATGAAATTACTTTTCAAGTCTATTACTTCGTATGAAGTAAATGTGCTATGTTTAACAGAAAGTTGATCCAACCTTGGAAAATGATATATATACTGATTGTGTGTGCTTAACTAGTGAAGTTATTAGGCTTAAAAGACTATAGGACAGCCATTGTATGTCATGGTAATTTTTATGGTGCGTAAAAGTGTATGTGATATTAACTTAAATTACTCGATTTTACGTGGAAACTCCTTAAGAGTTTTGAATGTCTTCATGCATTTCTTTCCGAATGATAGGCAGAAAAGCGACTACCCAGTCATACACGAGCCCGTATGTGTTCTGATTCCCGTGAAGAACGCATTTCAAGACACTGCAGTGATCCAGATTCGGGACTTGCAGTGGTTTAGTACTCCGAAGTCTATAAGTATGTGTGGTTAAAAAAAAAAAAAAAAAAATTTAAGTACTTATGAGTTATTGTAACAATCAAGACTTCTCAATTCTGGAGTAAGAAAAGAACGGGAAGCAGACAACGAGTATCTACAAGTTAATCAGACACTATGGGTCGAAGTCAATTCGGGGTGACTTGGGTATAGCCAAATACGCTTTGAGAATAGATAGAAGGCTTCATTATCTCTGAGTTGTTGCCCACTTAAATTTTGAGCTAAATTGAACCTTAATCCATATCACAGAAACGATGAAAACCATTTAAGTTATTTACATGCTTACAACCTGTTTCTCTATGTCATAATACGGCTAAACACGGATCTATATGACAGTCACGTAGTGAGTATGATTCCTGTTAGGATCTTTTCTAAAAACATAGTGGTCCCTGACTAGACTGAAATTTGATCCCTTATTTCGTTAAATTTTTATAAGTTTTTCTATTTTTGTAGTTGTATTATTTTATAACTGGTTACTTAGACTTGATCATTTTTTGTTTAACTCTTTATGATACTTTCAAATGTTATTTGCAAAATGTTCAAACTTAAAGGGTTGATTCTGAAAATATAGGCGAAGTTGTTGAATCAGGCGAACTTGTGCTTAACTTCTCCTAGGCGAAGTTATCCTTAACTTCGCCTGACCAACTCTGACCCTATATAAGTTGATTTTCAAACAGTAAACTTCATTTAAATATCAGCGAATTTGAGTTTTCCGGCGAACTTGCGAGAGCTCCGGCGAACTTGATTTTTATCTCCGATTTCGATCTTTGCTTCTAGTTTTTATTATCATTGAGGGTATGTGTTGTCGATATCTCTCACAAACTTGTTCGTTTCTTGATCGTTTTTACCCGGTTCGAGACCTCGGGTCGTCGGACCTTCAAAACCGAAATCTTAAAAACTTGTGTTAACGTGTGCATGGACGTCCTTTTCAACTTCACATCCTTAATATCATGTGTATTGATGTTCTTGATCGTCGGATTTAGCCGACAACACCGGAATTCCGATGTTGGAATTCTAACAGTCGCCGTTAGGGTTTAGGCGAAGTTAGGGTTTTGGCGAAGTTATCCGCAACTTCGCCTGGTGCTTAATTTCGCTTGAGGCGAAGTTATCCACAACTTCGCCTGAAGCTTAATTTCGCCTAACACTTATCTTCGCCTGAGGCGATGTTGTGATAAGGCGAAGTTATCTTCAACTTCGCCTAAAGCAATTTGTTTAACAGTTATTTAGACTAACTTACAGATGAAGCGAAGTTGTTCCCAACTTCGCCTCACCTTTAAGTTCGCCTATACAGTTTTAATCACAACTTCGCTCATGGTATAACGCGAACTTGTGAGTTGCTTAACAGTTATCTAACTTGGTTCGTTTAGTGCAGATATGGATGCTGGTGATGATGTTGATGATGTAATCGACGCGTTGAAAGAGCTAGATGATGATGATGATTTTATGCTTGAAGAAGATGTGCTGCCGAGTGATGAGATTGAGAAGATCGGTGAGCAAATTATTGTTGAAAGTGTGATAGAAGAAGGGGAGATAGTAGATGAAGATATTGAACACGAGATTCCAGAGGTTGAGATGCCCGATATGGGTGATGAGACAGTTATGGAAGATACTGAATGGGAAGAGCAGCCGAATTGGAAGGAAGGTTGTGCTCAATGGTTCGTAAAGACCAAGAAACCGGCGGTCCCTAAAATGTTCAAAAAGAGTTACAATATTAAGGGATACGCTGAAGCAAAGAAAGGTATTATCTGCTGGATATATGATGAGCAGCTGCGGCTCTTCGTGATCAAAAGATATGATGGGATTCAGTACTTCAGGAGAACTTTGAGATCATTAAACACACTGTCTGAATGTGAGGTTAAAGACTTAGCCAGATTGGGGTTGATAAATCGAAGTGACAATAACATGGCTAGAGTCATCGGAAAGATCGTATGGAAAGAGAGCATTAAGGAGAAGAAGTTTGAGCTACTGAAACCACAAAAGGGGAAACTTGTCGAAGACAAGGATAGTGGTTTGAGAGCTGATGGAAAGCCTTGGATGGTTATGAAGTATAAACCGATCCGGTGCCTTAAAGAAGTACCGATGAAGCTTATGCCCAAGGACGTGCTCAAAGACCTAAAATGGTGGTTCGTGGATTGTGAAACAGCGGAGGCGGTAATGGAAGATGAGGATGAACAAGAAGTGCTTAGGGTTTACGACCCGATGCATCTTGTTAATCTATCGCAAGCTGATCTGAAGATGCTCAACGAAAAGAAGATCTTCTACATTCCTGCTTGGAAGGATCAAGCAAGGAAATATCAAAGGGTGGTGTCGGTATGTGTTAGAGAAGGAGCACACGCGTAAAGCTACAAGATTACAAGACTCAAGCTTTGAAGATCAAGATATGAAGCTACTGCCAAGGGGGAGTCTGTTGGTACATGTATGTCAGTAGTTCATAGTCTAACGTTTGTAATCGAGTCTGTAATGTAATTATGTTTTTGATTATGTTTATGTTTTTGTAACAAGCGAAGTTGTCAACAAGTTCGCTCAGGCGAACTTGTTGAACAAGCGAAGTTAAGGACAACTTCGCCTGAGGCGAAGTTGTCGTGCTTATATAAACTGTTCACTGTAACAGTTTGTAGGTGTCCGTGAGTTCGAGTGTTCGCGAGTTTTGTTAGGGTTACGTGTTTACAAGTCAGAGTCTGTAATAGTGACCGCGTGTCACGTGTTCGTGTTATCAATATAACGTGTTTCGGTTATTGCTCGTGTGTTTGATTTATACGTATTCTACGCTCGTATCTAACTACGCAGGGATTCCGCACCTGCGCAGATAGCGACATCCCGTGTACGATCCGTCCGGGAACCTACAATACTTCATTACCTTTATCAATGATTATAGTCGTTATGGGTATGTGTACTTGTTAAGACACAAAGATGAAGCTTTTGAAATGTTCAAAGTCTTCCAAAATGAAGTAGAAAATCAAATCAATAAAATCATCAAAGTACTTCGTTCGGATAGAGGAGGTGAATACCTTAGTGATGCTTTTCAAGATCATCTTAGGAGTTTTGGAATCATCTCACAACTCACTCCACCCGAAACACCACAAAATAATGGTATGTCCAAAAGGAGGAATCGAACTCTATTAGATATGATTCGATCTATGATGGCTAGAAGTACATTGTCTCTATCATTATGGGGTTTCGCATTGCTCTCGGCATCCCGTATTCTAAATATGGCACCAACCAAGAAAATGGATACGACACCTTTTGAAATATGGCATGGAAGGGTTCCACCATTATCATATTTAAACGTATTGGATTGTGAGGCTTATGTTAAGCACAACACCCAAAACAAACTTGAAAGCCGATCCATTAAGTGTATCTTTGTAGGATATCTCAAAGACTCTATGGGATATTATTTCTGCAACCCAACCGAGCAAAAGGTGTTAATTGCTCGAAAGGCCGAGTTCTTGGAAACTAAGTTCCTTATGGAAGGAACTAGTAGAACGATGGAACTCGAGGAGGATAGAGAACCACAAGTTGGCACGTTTGGTTGATACTAGCACTCAACAAGAGGTTGTTGAGAATGATCAAATGGTTGATCAATACACACAAAATGTTTGAAAATCAGGTAGAATTAGTAATCCACCCGAAAGATATAGATTTTTCATGGAAGGATGATATGTGGTAGATTCGGACCCACCACATACCATGATGCAATGTCACAATCCGATTGTGACAAATGGCTTGAAGCTATGAACGTTAAGATGCAATCCATGCATGACAGCCGAGTATGGGATTTGGTTGTACCACCTCTTAACTCCAAACCAGTTGGAAGTAAGTGGGTTTTTAAGAAGAAAACCGATATGCATGGAAACTTGGATACTTATAAAGCAAGACTTGTAGCAAAAGGTTTTACTCAAACTCAAGGGGTTGATTATGATGAGACCTTTTCGCCCTTGGCAAATGCTAAAATCAATTAGGATATTATTTGCCATAGCCGCATATTATGACTATGAGATTTGGCAAATGGATGTCAAAACTGCTTATCTAAACGGACATCTTGAAGAAGACGTCTATATGGTTCAGCCTGAAGGTTTTGTCGATCCATAACATCCTAATAAAGTATGTAATTTAAAGAAATCAATCTATGGATTGAAACAAGCATCTAGAAGTTGGAATCACTCTTTTGATGATGAGGTTAAGAAATTTGGATTCATCAAGAACGCTGATGAGGCTTGTGTGTGTCACACCCAGACCAAAGGCGGTGGAACATGCCGAGGTGTAACGATTGCCCATAAGCGCATGACACTAAATTAAAGCGACAATATTTAACAAACTCATTTCATTTCACAACATCGAAAATGTCACATAACAATATTCAAGAGATAGTCAACAACAAGATATAACACAATATAGCAAATCAAATATTGTTCATTTTTGCTAATAACTTAAAGGTCTTGACTTTCGTTTCCTCCACAATCATCAAATCAACCTAGATGTAAACCTGTAACATTTCATAAAATAAAGTTTGTCAACACAAAGGTTGGTGAGCAATTCATAAGTTTGAACAATATATATATATATATATATATATATATATATATAGTATGAAAAGCCACAAAACTAGTATACGAAACCATAAATAATAGCTAAAAACTTGGATAAAATAGTTGTCGCTAACAAGTTAGCGACACCCAACTATAAGGGGTTGCCAAATAGTTTAGGATTTTATAGTTATTGTAAATTGCATTACGTTAACGACACCTTGCCATGAGGGGTTGCCAAATGGTCTAGGATTTATAGTTCCACCATCCAAAAGCGATAAACACATAGGCAAATAAGCATAGAACACCAAATCGAGCAATTATACAAGTAAAGTATACAACAACGTTTGTGGTTTAAGACCCAAGTATAAAACATTTAGTTTAGATAAGATGAAATGTCACCCCCAATATAAAAGATAGAAAACGGGGTATGAAGTTACTCACGTTCAAGTAATAAACTTGAAAGTTTGATTATTTGGAGATTTGCCGGAACGACGAGTTAACGTATGAAGCCTAAAATAAAAGAAGTCTTGAATTTAGAATGGTTGCCTTGTAGATCTTTAAACAAAATAATTGTTGCAAAAAGTAAATAATTTAAAGTTCGAGGTTTAAAGTGTAACTATTTAAGAATTTATATTAATAACCCTTTAAAAATGTGAGTTTGCTCAAAACCGAGTTAAAGTATCTAACCTTAATATTTACTTAACCAATGTTAAGTAATAAGGTGGGAAAAATGTTAAAATGCAAGTTCCATTGGGACAAAGATACTAAAATGGGTTTTTAATGAGTGTTTGGGTTGTCGGTTCGGGTCTTGACGAATGGTTAAACCCAAAGTCAACTTTCCAAAATATTAATTATTATGAGATAACTCATTAAAACATAATAACACTTAACCAAGTATGTGGATCTATTTTTTTAGACCTAACAACGTACGTTAAGCGAGTGTTCGGTTTTGTCGGGCCAACTATGTTATGAGACCAAGTTGGATCCAACATTTCCATGTACTTAAGGAAATAATTAAAATAAGTTTGTAAACTATTTTTAAAGAAATATACAAGTCTTGATAGCTAAAAACACACTTGTGTGTCTTAAGCGAGTAAAAGTCGGATTGGTTCGGTTTCCATCTCACAACAAGTTCAAAGATGGATTCTACATACCCATATATCATAGATCTTGTATAAAAATGTACAAATGAAAATATTTAAGTTCTACAACTAAAAAGGTCAACAACAAGTCTTTTTAACAAAAGTTTGGTTTGGTTCGGTTTCCATCTCACAATGAGTTCATAGATGGTCTCCACATACCCAAGACTTGTAATGTGACTAACAAACTAAAATGAGCAGAAGTTAAGCATAAATAATATGTATAAACAAGTTATATAAGTTTTCATATATCAAGAACACGAAGTCCTCCATGAAGCCTTGCCTTACAAGGCCCGAAACCTCACCGGCCGGAACCGGAGAAGTAACCACCAAAGGGAACAAGGGGCGTGATATTATATATATGTTGTGTCACCATAAACAAGTATTAATAAGGTTACATAAGCTAATTAGAAAGAAAGAAATAACTCAGTTTGACTTTTAAAAGTCAAACCTTCAAGAAAACTATGAAAACAACCTTTAAATCTTTGAATTTGTTGTGTTGTAGCAGAGATTAATGGATGGAAAGGGTGGTGTATATATAGGGTAAGTTAAAATGGTCAAGCATAAAGGGTCTTGCATGAAAATGGGGTGTTTTGGTCACATGTTTACATAAAAATAACCAAAAAACGAGCTGCTGATCTGCAGTATGGTCTACGCGACAGGTAGAAGGGTGCCCCATCGCGCTACGCTATGGGGTGCAGGTCTGATATTTTCATTTTTCAAAAATGGCAGTTTTGGCCCCCGGAGTTCGTTTTATGTGATTTTTAAGCGTTTTAAAGATCGAAATGAATGTTTTCAAGACCCAACAAGTGTAAAATAATATTGTAACATAAAATCCATCATTTTTATTATATCCAAGGTTTCGGTTTACAAAACGGGTCGGTTTACATCAATAAAGTTTACAAAACGAATACGAATCGAGACCCGAAATTGACGAATATCACAGTATCCCCTACTTTAGTAAATTTCGTCACGAAATTAAGATGAAGACGAAGATGCAAACAAATGTGGATACTTCTCTTTCATTGCGTCTTCTCGTTCCCAAGTAAACTTCGCGCCACGCCGTGATTCCCAACGAACTTTTACTAACCAAATTCGACTACGCTTGGTTTTCTTCTCGTTGCGATCTATAATCTCAACGGATCGTTCAACCATAATCATAGACTCATAAACATGAAATTCTTCGAGAGGTATATGGAGATTACCCTCGGCTAGGCACTTTTTGAGATTCGAAACATGAAATGTCGGATGAACACCGGCAAGTTCTTGCGGTAGTTCGAGTCGATACGCTACTTTCCCAACACGCTCAAAAATTTTTAAAGGACCAACGAAATGAGGAGCTAGTTTACCCTTCTTTCCAAAACGGACTACCCCCTTCCAAGGGGATACTTTTAGAAGGACAAGATCGTCAACACTAAATTCGATCGGTTTTCGCCGTTTGTCGGCGTAACTCTTTTGACGATTTCTAGCGGCTATGAGATTCTTACGGATTTGATTAATGACATCGGTGGCTTCTTGGACCATTTCGGGTCCCGTGATTTGGGCTTCACCGATTTCGTTCCAACAAATCGGGGAACGACATTTACGATCGTAAAGAGCTTGAAAAGGAGCCACATCAATGCTAGAGTGGTAGCTATTGTTGTAGGAGAACTCGATGAACGGAAGATGAGAATCCCAATTCCCATCGAAATCAAGAACACATGCTCGTAGCATATCCTCGAGTGTTTGGATTGTACGTTCGGATTGACCATCCGTTTGAGGATGATAAGCGGTGCTAAGATCGAGACGTGTTCCCATAGCTTCTTGAAGTGAACGCAAAAATGAGAGGTAAAGCGGGCATCACGATCGGAGATGATAGACAATGGCAAACCGTGTCGGCACACGATTTCCCAAACATAGATTTGAGCAAGCTGCTCGACAGAATACTTCTCGCGGATCGGAATGAAATGAGCAGATTTGGTTAATCGATCAATGATCACCCAAATGCCATCATTGCCTTTTTGGGTGTTGGGTAATTTGGTGATAAAATCCATAGCAATATCTTCCCATTTCCAAACGGGAATCGGTGGTTTTTCGAATAGACCAAAAGGTCATTGATGTTCGGCTTTGACTTTTGATCAAGTAAGACATTTAGATACAAACAATGCTACGTCCTTTTTCATACCCGGCCACCAAAAGGTAGCACGAAAATCGAAATACATCTTATCCGCACCGAGATGAACGGAATAATGCGATTTATGAGCTTCGTCGAGAATGCAAGTACGAAGGTCATCGCGATCAGGAACCCACAAACGATTGAGAAAGTACAAAAGACCATCGGGTTTGGTTTTGAGTTTAAGTTCGGCTCCTATTGAACCGTGATTCTAGCATAATTTGTTATGATTTGATTTCCATTGTTATATTTGGTTTCCATAGTTATCCCTTTTATATTGTAGTCTATATATTCTTGATTGTAAACCTTATGATTCATTCAATAACAATTACCAATTACAATCTCCTGTTGATATGGTATCAGAGCCAGAATCAACTCCTAAAATTTTCCCTAACCCTAATCGGCATTCATCTGCCTCTCCTCAAATTTTCCAGCCGACGCAATCTCCAGCCTAATTCCCTGCTTCAATGGCGACTATTCTTAATTTTTCTCACCAAGAGAAGACAACCCACAATTCCCACAAATTTCCCTTCACTCTGAAACCCACAAATTACGGCTACTGGCGCTCCATGCTTGAATCGTTTCTCACATCTCATAACCTATTTGGTTATATTGATGGTACCGTCCCCTGTCCAGATCAAAAAGTACAAGCTGGCGAGGCGACAACGGACAATCACAGCTATACTCCTTGGATTTCGAATGACGCTCATATTCGAACTCTCCTTATCTCAACCGTCTCTGAAGAATCATACCAACACATTCAAGGAAAAACCTCCCGTGACGTCTGGCAGTCTCTAGAACGGGCCTATGCGCCTAGCACCGCCTCACACGAATTTTTTCTCAAGAGCCAACTCATTCGCATCACCATGAAGGGTGATGAAAAACCAATTGACTACCTATGCAGGGCTCAAGAATATGCCACTGCACTCTCTAACACTGGAAAACCGGTACTGGACAACGATCTCATTATGCACAATCTTGCGGTGCTTCGTGAAGAATACAACGCCTTAGAAGGCAGCGTGCTAGGAAGAAACCCTCCCATCTCGTTCAACGAGATCTACTCCCTGCTGTCCGACCATGACTATACAGTCCATAAAACTTTCAGCCCTAATCCCTCAGCCTTTCTGGCCACGACTCAATCACCCAGCCAGCCCTCGGCTGTCCCAAACCCCCAAAATCTGGAACAGTTGCAACATCAGCTTCAAAACCTTCAACTAGCTTCTTCTCAACTAAGCTATCAGCTGCAGCCCAACCACCCCTCACAACCTCAGGCCTATTTTGGATCTCGATCCTCCGATAATAATCGAACTGGCCGAAACAATAGGGGTCGGGGTAATTCTCATGGTTCTTTCAATCCACGCTCTAGAGACAATGGTGGCACAAGGTAGTTCTCTTGGGTTTTAACTCAAAACACCGTCTATGGCCATTGCAATCGGTGTGGAATAGCCCATTTACCATCTCAGTGTCCGAATCTACACAATCAACAGCCACAGTCTGCTCCTCAGGCCAACTTCACTGCTTTTTCGGATGTTGCTTCTTCTTCCGGAAGTGCTTGGAAACCCGACACTGGTGCCACACCAGACTTATCGAACCTGGACAATTCTGAGGAATATTATGGTAACTATTCCTTACTTATTGGCAATGGTTCCTCTATACCAATTTTTCGTATCGGATCCTCAAAAATCCACTCGTCTAATAAAACCTTTAATCTTTCTGATATTCTTTATGTTCTCAAACTTAAGCAAAATCTTTTATCTGTTCAAAAATTTTGCCTTGACAATGATGTCTTTTTTGAATTTCATTCATCTTATTTTCTTGTGAAGGACGAGTCTACCCGAACTACCCTCCTCACGGGCCCCAGTGAGCAAGGTTTGTACTCTATCCGCCTTCCTCAACTCAAGAATCTACCCAAGGTTGCTTTTACTGTTGTCAAGGCTTCATCGGATGTTTGGCACCAACGCTTAGGACATCCACATGCTCAAGTTTTTAATTCCATTGTTTCCCATTGTTCTTTACCAGTTTCTAATAAATTGTTAAAACAGTTATGTTCTTCTTTTCAAATGGGCAAGTCGTCTAAATTACACTTATCTGAATCAATTTTTCGTAGTAATAATATTTTGGATCTTATATATTGTGATGTTTGGGGCCCTGCCTCGTCACCATCTATTGACGGTCACCGTTATTTCTTGTTATGTGTTGACCATCATACTCGATACATGTGGCTTTACCCCTTATCTCAAAAATCTGATGTCTATGCCATCTTGACCAATTTCATCACCATGGTTGAACGCCAGTTCAACACAAAATTAAAATGCATCCAATCGGATTGGGGTGGTGAGTTTCGTCCACTTGCTACTCTATGCCGCAACTTTGGGATTCTTCACCGTCGTTCTTGTCCTCACACAAGTGAGTAGAACGGTTTTGTGGAATGTAGACATCGACATGTTGTAGAAACGGGTCTTTCTATCATGGCCCAGTCTCACCTCCCTCAGCGGTTTTGGCATTTTGCTTTTAAAACTACGGTCTATCTAATTAACCGCCTTCCCTCCCGTGTGTCCTCAAACAAATCTCCGTTTGAGCACACTTATGGCCGAAAACCAGATTACTCCTTCCTACGGGTGTTTGGTTCTCAGTGTTTCCCATATCTTCGTCCCTATAACCACCACAAAATCGAATTTCGTTCCACGCCTTGCTTGTTTCTCGGCTATAGCCCTTCCCATCACGGCTATCGGTGTTTCTATCCTCTCACCGAGCACACTTACATTGCTCGCCATGTTCGTTTTAACGAACAACTCTTTCCATATGCTCCATTGCCTAAGTCACCCTCACCACCACCCTCTTCCCCTTACTTTTCCATCTACCCTAACCCACCTTTTGGTTTTGGTTTTCCGACTGATCCCATCACTCCACCACAATCTACACCCAACAGCCCCTCTCCTACACCCTCGGCCTAACCCGTCTCCAACAACACCACCACTAACCCACCCACAGCTCAATCCACCTCCACATCAACTCACTCTCCCACACCCACGACCCAATCCACCTCCATTCCGCCCCAATCCTCGGCTGCCCCAAGCAGCCATTCTGCTCCCGCAGCCAACCGTCCCCGGCCTGCACATCTTCGGCAGCAACCAAAACAACCGGATCGGTACAATCCGGCTGCATACACCGCTACCGCCTCGTCTCTCCCTATCGAACCTCCTACCCTTACCATTGGCAACAAGTACCCTGAATGGAACCATGCTATGTCCGAAGAATTGGACGCGCTATATAAGAATGGTACATGGACTCTTGTTTCACATGTCCCAAATTCCAATGTGGTTGATTGCAAATGGGTTTACAGGTTAAAAACTGATGAAAATGGGAAAATCAGCAGGTACAAGGCACGCTTGGTTGCAAAGGGTTTTCATCAACGGCATGGGGTTGATTATCATGAAACTTTCAGCCCCGTTATAAAACCGGTCACCATTCGGACAGTTTTGTCCCTGGCAGTTACAAACCGGTGGCCCTTACGGCAGTTGGATATTCAGACGGCATTCCTACATGGTAACTTGGAAGAAACAGTTTACATGCGGCAACCGCCGGGCGTTATTGACCCCAACAAACCGGACCATGTCTGTTTGCTCCATAAAGCCCTTTATGGCCTTAAACAGGCACCTCGTGCCTGGTTCAACAAACTGTCTACCGTCCTTCTTCAGTTGGGGTTTCATGGGTCCAAAACGGATCCTTCATTGTTCATTATTAACTCCTTGGGCTTACTTGTTTACCTTCTAGTCTATGTTGATGATATTATTATCATGGGGAATGACTCGAATGCCGTCTCCAACATCATTGAGCGCCTTGACTCACTTTTTTCTCTAAAAGACTTGGGTCAATTGCATTATTTTCTTGGAGTAGAGGTCTTCCACAAGAATTCGGATCTTGTCTTGTCACAACGAAAGTATATTAATGACATTTTGCACCGTGCCGGTTTGACAGATTGCAAACCCATATCCACTCCCATGAGCACTTCTCATGTGCTCCTTCCTGATGATAGCCCTTTACTTGATGACCCTTCTCGTTACAGATAAATTGTCGGAGCTCTTCAATATGCCACTCTTTCTCGACCCGACATTGCTTTTGCTGTCAATCGAGTTTGTCAGTTCATGCATGCTCCTACGGATAATCACTAGTCCACTGTCAAACGTATACTATGCTACTTGAATGGCACAATCAACATGGGCCTTTGTATTCATCACAACACGGGGTATCGATTACAGGCCTTCTCTGACTCTCATTGGCAAGCTGACCTACAGGCCTTTTCCGACTCTGATTGGGCAGGCTGCCCTATCGACCGTCACTCCATCTATCTAGGCTCTAATCTTGTCTCTTGGTCGGCTAAAAAGCAGTAAATGGTCTCTCGCTCTTCAACTGAATCGGAATATAAAGCCATCGGCGACACTTTTGCAGAACTGATTTGGCTAAAATCACTTCTTCAAGAACTTGGTTTGGACAGTGGAGCTCCCACTCTTTGGTGCGACAATCTTAGTGCTACTTATCTCACTGCTAATCCAGTTTTTCATGCCCGCACCAAACATGTGGAAGTCGATTACAATTTTTTTCACGAACAGGTCTCACAGGGCAATCTTAACGTAAAGTTTATCTCAACAAAGGAACAAATTGCTGACATCTTCACCAAGCCACTGCCCTCACAAAAGTTTGGTTTCTTACGGTCCAAGTTACAAATTGCTGACCGCCCTGAACTTGCGGGGGAATATTGAACCGTGATTCTAGCATAGTTTGTTATGATTTGATTTCCATAGTTATATTTGGTTTCCATAGTTATCCCTTTTTTATTGTAGTCTATATATTCTTGATTGTAAACCTTATGATTCATTCAATAACAATTACCAATTACAATCTCCTGTTGATAGCTCCACATGACATTTCGTCGTACATATTACCTTCTTCGACAGAGGTACGTTGAGCTTGAAAGATACGAATTTGAAGATCGGTTTGAACAATGACGCTTAGAAGCAGAACGGATTTTACATTAACCTTTCGACTTAGGGCGTCGGTGACAACATTCGCTTGACCGAGGTGGTAGCGAATCTCGCAATCGTAATCAATAAGTAATTCGGCCCATCGTCGTTGTCTCATGTTCAGATCTTTTTTGTCAAAAATGTGTTGAAGGCTTTTATGATCGGTAAAAACCACACATTATGTACCATAAAGGTAATGTCTCCAGATTTTGAGAGCGAAAACGACGACACCAAGTTCGAGATCATGAGTCGTATAGTTCTTCTCATTGACCTTAAGTTGCCTTGATGCGTATGCGATGACTTGACCTCGTTGCATGAGAACAAAACCAAGGCCTTGATGGGAGGCATCGCAAAATACAATAAAATCGTCGTTTCCATCGGGAAGGGTTAGAACAGGAGCATTGCAAAGCATGTCCTTGAGGGTACAAAAGGCTTCCTCTTGCTTCGAACCCCAATTGAAGGGTTGTCCCTTATGGGTGAGAGAGGAAAGAGGCAAAGAGATTTTGGAAAAATTCCGAATGAAACGCCGATAATATCCGGCCAAACCGAGGAATGATCGAATTTTTGTGGGAGTCATTGGAGTTTGCCAATCCTTAGCGACCTCAATTTTAGCGGGATCAATATGAATACCTTTGTCGTTTATGATATGTCCAAAAAATTGAACTTCCTCGAGCCAAAATTCACATTTGGAGAATTTGGCATAGAGTTGTTCATTTCTAAGGAGCTCGAGAATGGAACGCAAATGATGTTCATGTTCGGCTTTGGATTTAGAAAAGATAAGGATGTCATCAATAAAGACAATAACGAATTTATCAAGGAATGGTTTGCAAATGCGGTTCATGAGGTCCATAAATACCGCGGGTGCATTTGTTAACCCGAAGGGCATAACCAAAAATTCGAAGTGTCCATATTAAGTACGAAAAGCGGTTTTAGGAATGTCTTCTTCACGAACACGCAATTGATGATAACCCGATCGAAGATCAATTTTTGAGAAACAAGTTGCGCCTTGAAGTTGGTCGAATAAGTCGTCGATACGTGGCAATGGATAACGATTTTTAATAGTAAGCTTGTTAAGTTCACGATAATCAATGCACATACGAAACGAACCCTCCTTCTTTTTCACGAAGAGAACGGGAGCGCCCCAAGGAGAAGAGCTTGGACGAATGAAGCCTTTATCGGAAAGTTCTTCGAGTTGGTTTGACAGTTCTTGCATTTCTGATGGGGCTAGACGATAAAGAGCCTTGGCCACGGGCATCGCGTCGGGCACAAGATCGATTTGGAATTCAATCGGACGAACGGGAGGAAGACCGGTAACATCATCGGGAAAGACGTCAGGGAAATCACGAACAATGGAAATATCTTGGATTTTCCTTTCCTTTATGTCTTTTGTTACCGAGAGAGCTAGAAACGGGACGTACTTTTGGCGTAAGTACTTTTGCGATTGAGCACACGACATGAGATTTAGCCTTCGGGGCGTTGCGTTTCCAAAGACCTTAAGAACCTTGCCGTTGACGAGCGGGATGCGAATGAATTTATCAAAACAAACGACTTCGGCACGGTGCAAAGATAACCAATCCATGCCTATTATGACATCGAAGCTACCCATTTTCATCGGGATGAGATCGATGGAGAATTTATGCTTAGAAAGAATAAGAGAACAATCGCGGACAACGGAATCGATGGTAATAGAATTACCATTGGCGACTTCAACAGAGAACAGTCGGGAAAGCTTAGTTCGAGGCATCGTAAGTTTCGACTCAAATTTCAAAGAAATAGAACTTCTATCGGCACCGGTATCAAATAAAATAGAAGCCAAATGATAGTTCAGCAAAAACATACCGTTCATAACATCGTTTTCCACTTGAGCTTGATTTGCATTCATCATAAAAGCTCTCCCTTGGTTGCCATGGTTGACTTGAGGTGCTTGCGGTGGAGGTGGAGGTGGTGCTTGGATTGCTTGGATGGGTTGGATGATTGGTGCATTGAGTTGGGGGAGTTGAGGTTGGTAGGTTTGAACTTGGTAGGCTTGGGTTTGGTAATAGGGAACGGTTACAGTTTAGGCTTGGTTGGCGAAGGTTAAATGTGGGCAATTGTGGCGGAAATGGTTGGGATCACCACAATTATAAAAAGCTCGGGGTTGTTAGGGTTGGTTTGGTGGGTATGGTGCATAGCGGTTTTGGGCATTTTGCGGAAAGTTTCTCGGTTGATTTGGTTGGTTGGGTTGGGTTCGTTGGGGGGATCGGCATGTGGTGTGGAGATGGCCAAGTCGGTTACAAATGGTACAATGTCGACAAGGCGAATTTGGTGGGTGGTGAAGTTGGCAAGTGTTACATAGCGTGGAGTTTCCAACATAAGGTTTTCGGTTTTGAGGAAGGGTTTGGGTTTGTTGTTGTGGTTGAGGTTGGGTGACGGCATAGTTTCGGTAGTTGTTTTTGGGTTTCTTTTTGTTGTTGTTGTTGTGTCGGGAAGAGTTTGAGTAGTTAATGGTTTGTGGTGCGGGTTCAACCTTGGCTTGGGGAGTGGGCTCGGCTTTGGGTTTCTCGGTTGTTTTCTTGAGGGTTAGGGTACCCTCCTTCACATGATTTTCCGATAGCGCACCGGAAAAAGTGATGGCCTCCTCAAGGTTCGCGGGTTTTCTACTCATGACTGAGTCCCGGATTTTCATTGGTAGACCCCCAATGTATTTGTCAAGTTGACGTTCAGCTGGGGTAACCAAGTGAGGTACAAGAACGCTTAGCTCGTGGAAACGGAGCGAGTAAGCGGCGTTATCACCACTTTCTTGTTTTAGGTTCCAAAATTCTTCCTCAACCTTTTGGAGCTCGTGTTTAGGACAGAATTTCTTCTTCATAAGCGCCTTGAGCTCGGCCCATGGAAGAGCCATGGCCACATCCGTACCTTGGAGGTACACAACACTACCCCACCATGTTAGGGCGGTTCCCCTAAACATGCTTGAAGCGAAGTTTGTCTTTTTCGCTTCGGGGCATTCGCTGTGTAAAAACACATTCTCCACATATTCGAACCATTGCAACAAGGTAGTCGCATAGTTGGTTCCAAAGAATTCGAACGGGTTGGCACTAGTAAATTGTTTAAGCAGGTAGGATGCGGGTTTGGGTTCAATAGGTGCAACAACGGGTGCGGGTTGGTGTAACATCACGTGAATTTCGAGCTCAAAGTATCAACTTTCCAAAGTCTAGGGACTAAAATTGCCAAATTCCAAACTTGAGGGTTAAAATGAAAATTCTGATTTTCCTACCCATCGCGCTACGCGATAAGTCATAAGAAAGACCCATCGCGTACCGCGATAGAGCGTCTAACAACGAGACACGTGGTAAGCCACGTGTCCACACGTGGCACATCAATCGCCACGTGTCCCGACACGTGGCGCAACGTCTGCCACGTGTCAACACGTGGCACAACGTCCGCCAAGTGGCGACACGTGGCAGACCTACGTTGTGACTCACCTGGGCTACGTCGCGGTACGCGACGGGTGCCCAGGAGCCCATCAAGGTACGCGATGGGACATAAAATTTCGTCTATAAATAGCAGCCAAGGGGTGGATCATTCTTCACACCAAAACCTGCTCTCAAGTCTCTCTCTAACTTCTCTCTAAAACCCGACAATCATATAAACGATTTCCTCGATAAGCGTGCTTCGAATCTCGTTTGTGTATTATCATTTCCTTGAAATTTCATACCACCCTCCACCCACATACCAAGAAGTTGTTGTTGAAATGGCAATGAATCTCGATAAACGTGTCAACGAGTACCGAAGTTTGGAGTAATCGTTTGACGATAGTGCTGCTCAAGTCCCTAGGATTTCGGTACGCCATTAAGGTTAGGCGTAATATCGAATTCAATATAATTTAATATTATATTCAAGGCTTTGGCCTTAAGTCGAGGTTATACTCGATATCTCGATAAAAGAAAAGAAAAGAAAACATAACAAAGAAATGAATGAAAGATTGAATGTTGAATATGTGATAACATATATGTGTGTGTAAGTATATATGTATATATTCTTGGTTATAAAAATATTATTTAATGAATAAAGAGTATTCTTAAATAATAAAAGAAATGATTACGTTTCTTAGAGAAGAAGAAACGTCGGGTTTTCATATAAACTAAAGGTTTATAATTTACTTTTAAACAAGAGGTTTTTAAGTAAATAAGAATTGAACTAAAGGTTCAATTGAGGATTGAGATATAAGACTAAAGGTCTTAAGTCGGATCATGTATCCGACTAACAAATATTTATACTCGTAACTATAGGTTCGAGATAAAGAAAGGGAAAGACCCTTGGACGGTGAGTGAAGCCGACCCTAAAGAGATAAGGTGAATACGCCCCCAAACTTTTAAACTTGTTTTCAAAAGAGTCAACTTGTTATATGAAATTGTTTACAAGGAACTATGTGTTCCTAAAACCGTTATAACTATGGGTATGAACCTAGCCCTCAGGCTGTGGTATACATATGTCTGGATCCTTACATAGGTGATACTATGCGATGTATGGGCGTGATCGCACCACCCTTGGTCGTAGGACGCTCTCCTGCAGGGAGTACGACCGTTGTGTATATTTATGGGTACTTAACTAAGTCAAACGCTGCGGTGTTTGTGAGGTGACCTAGTGTAGAGGCTCTAGTTTATAATGTGTTATTTGACTTTGTTATTCCTAAGCCACGTTGGGCCGAGGCAGGCGTAGTCTCGAAGGTTAATAAAGTAAAAGAAAATATTTATGCGTCAGCGTGTTCGCCAGCATTCGTTGCTGACGTGTTTTCTTACATTTTGCAGGTGAACAAGTTTAGCACTTGGAGTGACGAAGTGCTTATATATCCGATGGCTCGGATTTTATTTTGTAAAACTTAATATATGGTGGTTTTGTAACATAAACAAGTAATCTTTTGTTAACTCAAACGGGTATTCTATAATCCCGTCTTTTATGTAAATATTATATTTCGATCCTTAAAATTTATAAGTCTTCCGCAAACTAAACGTAACTCTGATTTATTTACAATTACGATACCAACTTATGGGTCATACTCCTAGGCCTTAGATGGGGGTGTGACAGTTGGTTTGCTTGTATTTGGGTCATGAGTTCAGGAATCACAGCGGCCATTTGCTTGGCAATGATGGCGGCCATACGTCGAGTGGAGTTCTTGCGCAGTTGACGTCTTAGCGGAGGCATGCTAAAAATTATAAGGAAAATGGTATAAGTTTTGGGTAAAGGGGAATGAATATAAAGGTGTATAAAATAAAATAAGATTTCGATTTTTGATTTGTGAATCCTAGAGTTAGTATGGAGAAGATGTTAGTGTTT
Source organism: Bidens hawaiensis (assembly GCF_021521415.1). Taxonomy (NCBI): domain Eukaryota; kingdom Viridiplantae; phylum Streptophyta; class Magnoliopsida; order Asterales; family Asteraceae; genus Bidens; species Bidens hawaiensis. The sequence goes on along the minus strand of NW_027491209.1, from coordinate 570,495 downwards.
GATAAAATATAAAACTTTGTTTATAAATAACAAAACCGTAAACAAAACTTATATGATTTGGAGAGAGTCAAAGCTTGAAAATTTAAGATTTTGAGATTTATAGAGTCGGAAAAATTGCGCATGAAATCACCATGACTTGATATTCCAACACTAAATAAAAAGTTTTATAAACACCACGTTGGAGTCTAAACATGTGCACGTAACCACCGGGACTTTTTCATGTTTTAGACTCAAATAACAATGATAACACAATAAATCGAGATACAACGTCAGTGCAAAACACTAGTCCAGAAAATCACCGTGGCCTATTGTTTTAACACCGAAAATTAGGATGGCGACCGGAACGTTCGCATTCGACTACTTAAAGAATTGACATTCATAACACGGTTTATGGCCTAGAAAACGAGCATTATAACTCAACCATCCCAGGTGAGTAAATCACCTTCGATCCTTGGAATATTTTTGTCAAATGGTCATTTTATAATGCCTCATTTTCTATGATGGCTACAAACCCGATATAAACGAAACCTTTAAGGGATTTGAAACAACGGGATCCAAGTTAATCTTGTAATCCATAAAACACAATAAAAATCTACTTTTTGCGTTGTAAGATAAGGATACCTTGGAAATACTATTAAAGTGTGTGTATGTGAACATTTAGGATAGTGGTGAATTTTAAACAAGTTTATAAATAAACATGCGATATGAACAATAAAATAGAGTAAACACGTATGAACACATGTATAAGACCCTAAGCATAACAATTCTAGGTCGTTACGTCTAACCACCTATCTTAATTGTCATGGCTCTGATACCAATCTGTCACACCCCGACCAAAGGCGGCGGAACATGCCGAGGTGTAACGATTGCCCATAAGCGCATGACACTAAATTAAAGCGACAATATTTAACAAACTCATTTCATTTCACAACATCGAAAATGTCACATAACAATATTCAAGAGATAGTCAACAACAAGATATAACACAATATAGCAAATCAAATATTGTTCATTTTTGCTAATAACTTAAAGGTCTTGACTTTCGTTTCCTCCACAATCATCAGATCAACCTAAATGTAAACCTGTAACATTTCATAAAATAAAGTTTGTCAACACAAAGGTTGGTGAGCAATTCATAAGTTTGAACAATAGATCTATAGTATGAAAAGCCACAAAACTAGTATTCAAAACCATAAATAATAGCTAAAAACTTGGATAAAATAGTTGTCGCTAACAAGTTAGCGACACCCAACTATAAGAGGTTGCCAAATAGTTTAGCATTTTATAGTTATCGTTAATTGCATTACGTTAACGACACCTTGCCATGAGGGGTTGCCAAATGGTCTAGGATTTATAGTTCCACCATCCAAAAGCGATAAACACATAGGCAAATAAGCATAGAACACCAAATCGAGCAATTATTCAACTAAAGTATACAACAACGTTTATGGTTTAAGACCCAAGTATAAAACATTTAGTTTAGATAAGATGAAATGTCACCCCCAATATAAAAGATAGAAAACGGGGTATGAAGTTACTCACGTTCAAGTAATAAACTTGAAAGTTTGATTATTTGGAGATTTGCCGGAACGACGAGTTAACGTATGAAGCCTAAAATAAAAGAAGTCTTGGATTTAGAATGGTTGCCTTGTAGATCTTTAAACAAAATAATTGTTGCAAAAAGTAAAATTTAAAGTTCGAGGTTTAAAGTGTAACTATTTAAGAATTTTTATTAATAACCCTTTAAAAATGTGAGTTTGCTCAAAACCGAGTTAAAGTATCTAACCTTAATATTTACTTAACCAATGTTAAGTAATAAGGTGGGAAAAATGCTAAAATGCAAGTTCCATTGGGACAAAGATACTAAAATGGGTTTTTAATGAGTTTCTGGGTTGTCGGTTCGGGTCTTGACGAATGGTCAAACCCAAAGTCAACTTTCCAAAATATTAATTATTATGAGATAACTCATTAAAACATAATAATACTTAACCAAGTATGTGGATCTATTGTTTTAGAACTAACAACGTACGTTAAGCGAGTGTTCGGTTTTGTCGGGCCAACAATGTTATGAGACCAAGTTGGATCCAACATTTCCAAGTACTTAAGGAAATAATTAAAATAAGTTTGTAAACTATTTTTATAGAAATATACAAGTCTTGATAGCTAAAAACACACTTGTGTGTCTTAAGCGATTAAAAGTCGGATTGGTTCGGTTTCCATCTCACAACAAGTTCATAGATGGATTCTACATACCCATATATCATAGATCTTGTATAAAAATGTACAAATGAAAATATTTAAGTTCTACAACTAAAAAGGTCAACAACAAGCCTTTTTAACAAAAGTTCGGTTTGGTTCGGTTTCCATCTCACAATGAGTTCATAGATGGTCTCCACATACCCAAGACTTGTAATGTGACTAACAAACTAAAATGAGCAGATGTTAAGCATAAATAATATGTATAAACAAGTTATATAAGTTTTCATATATCAAGAACACGAAGTCCTCCATGAAGCCTTGCCTTACAAGGCCCGAAACCTCACCGGCCAGAACTGGAGAAGTAACCACCAAAGGGAACAAGGGGCGTGATATTATATATATGTTGTGCCACCATAAAAAAGTATTAATAAGGTTACATAAGCTAATTATAAAGAAAGAAATAACTATGTTTGACTTTTAGAAGTCAAACCTTCAAGAAAACTAAGAAAACAACCTTTAGATCTTTGAATTTGAGAGAGTTTTTGGTGTTGTAGCAGAGATTAATGGATGGAAAGGGTGGTGTATATAAGGGTAAGTTAAAATGGTCAAGCATAAAGGGTCTTGCATGAAAATGGGGTGTTTTGGTCACATGTTTACATAAAAATAACCAAAAAACGAGCTGCTGATCTGCAGTATGGTCACGCTACGCGACGGATAGAAGGGTGCCCCATCGCGCTACGCTATGGGGTGCAGGTCTGATATTTTCAATTTTCAAAAATGGCAGTTTTGGCCCCCGGAGTTCGTTTTAAGTGATTTTTAAGCGTTTTAAAAACCGAAATGAATGTTTTCAAGACCCAACAAGTGTAAAACAATATTGTAACATAAAATCCATCATTTTTATTATATCCAAGGTTTCGGTTTACAAAACGGGTCGGTTTACATCAATAAAGTTTACAAAACGAATACGAATCGAGACCCGAAATTGACGAATGTCACAGTATGTATAAGAAAGCTAATGGGAGCATCATTACTTTCTTAGTATTGTATGTTAATGACATACTACTATTTGGAAATGACATTCCAACCAAGGAAGGTGTAAAGGCCTGGCTTGGAGTTGTTTTTCCATCAAAGATCTTGGTGAAGCCGCCTATATTTTGAGAATAAAGATCTATAGGGATAGATCAAGGCGGTTGATAGGTTTAAACCAAAGTGTATACATTGATAAAATCTTGAAAAGGTTCAAGATGGAGAACTCTAAGAAAGGTTTGGTACCTATTCAAAGAGGAACGATATTGAGTGCATCTCACTGTCCAATCTCAACGGATGAGCAAGAGAAAATGAAAGGAATCCCATACGCTTCGGCTATAGGATCCATCATGTATGCTATGATATGAACTAGACCGGATGTGTCATGCGCTTTGAGCATGACAAGTATATACCAACAAAATCCGGGAAGTAGCCATTGGATGGCGGTAAAGAGTATATTGAAATACCTTAGAAAGACTAAAGATATGTTTCTAATATATGGCTCTGGTGAGGAGGAACTCATTGTAAAGGGTTACACGGATGCGATTTTCCAAACTGATCGAGATGATTCTCGATCACAATTGGGATATGTTTTCGTTATGAATGGTGGGGCAGTCTCTTGGAAGAGCGCAAAACAAGATGCGGTAGCATTGTCCACCGCTGAATCGGAATACATCGCCGCCTCATTGATGCGTGGATAAGGAAGTTCATTGCCGATCTAGGGGTAGTCCATACCATTCGAGACCCTCTAGAGATCTTTTGTGACAACGAGGGAGCGATTGCTCAAATCAAGGAACCCCGTGCACATCAAAAGAAAAGGCACATTGAGCGGATATTCAACTACATAAGGGATGGAGTTGAAAAAGGAAAGCTATGTATTCGCAAAGTTCACACCGATCAAAACATTGCGGATCCACTCACGAAGCTCCTTGAAAGGCCAAAGCATGAAGGTCACACTTGTGCCTTAAGACTTCGATATTATAGTGATTGGATTTGATCTATTTTGTGTTTGGATATCGAAACAATTGTTATTTTTACTCATTCATATGATTATGGTTTATGATTATGACATTTGAGTTATGTTCCATTTTAGCATGTTTAAATCCATAATTAAGTTAATTATTTTAAATGTCCGTAATCGTTCATATTTGTGGGAACAAATATGAATGTAAGACTATTATGAACTTGGATTGGTGGATATTCATAAGGTATGAATATAGAGCAAGGGTTTGTTGCCAAGGTTCATAGATATTTATGGGATATAAATATTGGATTGACTCGCTCTCAAATATTACTACATGGAATCTTTGTGATTGATCATAAGTAAATTTGAGTAAAGGCGATTATCATATTATCCTCCAACCTGAGACACATATTGGGTCTTGATATTCACCGAATATTACTCTTTGACTTAGTTCTTTGATGCTCTGAAACATGACGGTACATAAGGCTAAGATCAAGTGCAATACAAGGTGATTGTGAGAGACGTATGTAGTCAAAAGGGGATTTGTCCCTCTTATTCGTTGAGAGTAAGATGTCTAAGGCCTGCTAAGTTAGATCAACATATAATGCTCACTCTGTGTCTCTGGATTTGACATGACATCTGTGGAAAAATGATAAATGATAGATTCACCTAAATCATTTAAAGTAAGGGACTTGAAGGGGATGATGCTATCGAATGGCACTTCGTCATACGTATTAGGGGTAGTAAACCGTTGTTAGACGGTATTTTCTACTTGCATCAATCTTCTATGTATCTTGTGCAAGTGGGAGATTGTTGGAATCGGTCTGCCCAAGACACATATTATAACTGATGTGGCTAGTACGTTATGATCCACCATACTCAATAACAAGCTAGACAAACACCATGATATTTATTGTAGATATGATCTAACAAATATATATTAACACTTATGATATTTAGAAAATGGATTTCTATATATTTGCACTTGAGGAATCAATAAATTATATGGATAATTTATTTAGAGAGATTATCTTATGATATTATTTAAGTTGGTTAAATTATATATATATATATATATATATATATATATATATATGATAACGGTTATGATATATTGCATGAAACTTATAGCTTGTCAAAAGTGTTAAATGTCACAAAGTTTCAATAGACATGCGACTAGTACATGGAGTATTAGTCATGTGACTAGTACATGGAGTATTAGTATGTTACCAGAAAAGAAAGAGAAAATACAATAAATGGGCTGGTAGGGCCAGCCATTTAGGGGGGGGGACTTCCCACCCACTTATTTAAATTAATTATGACTCTATATTTTTCTTGTAATACAACACAAAAGGGACAGTCGTTCAAAAGACATGCAATATTGAAAATCTCTCCTCTCTTTTCTCCTTGAAATCGGCCAAAGAAGAACACAAGGAAGCTTTACTTTCTTGTGCAAGTTTTATCAAATCCTAGCAAGACAAGGTGTTTGTTGGTGGCTTGGGGGTATACAAGTTTGAGACACTTCTCTCTTGAAGGCTATCTATTCAACCATCATCTCCTTCGTCTCTTGGAGTCTTGAAGGTATATTACATAAACAAACTATGGTTGTTTATATTGATAAGCATGTAATTTCGTATATGGATTCGGGGTTTGGGATTTTATATATAAAACCGGTTTTATATTAATCTAAATAACAATATTTAAAACTTATTAATCCGCTGCATTTTTTCATATTAATGGGTTTATATGACTTTGATAATCTTGTTAAAACCTCCCCTCCTTAAAGCACATATATTGCATATCTCTCTATTTAATTAAAATGAACCAACTAAATGGCTGTTTTACCCTTAGTGAACTAAATAAAGGACTGTTTACATATATCCCTATTATAATATCAATTACACATATATGAATTTCAACCCAAACCGAGTCGGTGTTAAAACGAGCATATCGAACGCTAATAAATACAACTGGCGTTAATAAGTCAATCTCCATTCAGGTTTGTTTTTACCTTTGCTTTCTAATTTCTATACATCTCCTCAAATCGTCCTCCACTTATAGAAACAACAAAAAAGGACAAGGAATCGAACGGCGAAGAAATAAGAATCTTGTGAATGTCATGAATACAATTGAATGGAGAGGCCTGGCAATTTGGGGGTGTTGTTGATTGAGAATGGTAAAAGGATAAATGGATATTAGAAAGAGATATATGTAATTGTAAATTAACCATTAGGGAATATGTTATTAAGAGGCTTAGAGCATTCATATCCAATTCTCTATCTTTAAATTCAAAATTACATCAAAAATCACAAATTTTCTCTTTCATTTTTAATTAAATATTATTTTTTATACTTTTATCAATATATTTTTTTCTCTCATCCACTGACAACTATTTTTAACAAATATTAAAAAAATTATAGAGTGCTGTAAGAATTTTTCAAATATACAGAAAAATCACTAAATTTTTACTGTCATTCATTCACAACATTATAAATCACTCTGTAAATTATGAAAATTTCTCTTATAAAATTTGATGGACTGAATGAGAATACTCTTAGGGAGAGAATATATTTAAAAATTCATTTATTTTATTTATATGTTTTATGAGGTAAAGAAGATCTTGAAAAGGTATAATAATTATAACTTTATGCATGAATTATTTGAATCTCTAGTTTTAGGAAGGGAAGAAATGTTGTGTGGACAAAAATAGGCATGGAAGGGTAAGATCGATGGGATCTTTCATCAACAACCTCCCCCTCATATTTTGTCTTTTTATGTCCTTTCACTTTCATTCTTTATCCACCCCAATATTAAACTATTTCATGAAAAACAAACAATCATACTCTCTTTGACTTGGCGATATTTGTTTGAGTAATGAATCAATTTAAATTAATATACCTTTTTATTAATATAAGAATACTGCGAATAATAATGATAATGGTAAATTAAAAAGTAATAAATAAGTACAGAAAAAGATATAGAATACAAATAAAAATAACATACAAAATAGATAAACTTCGAAGAAGTACGGAGTAAGGAAATGAAATATCAGAATGGCATATGACAAAATAAGGTAAAAAAAACCTCTAAGATATTTGTAACCAAAAACTATACATTCTCTCTAAAACTCCTTAGCGTTTTTCCTAAGTCACCAAGAATTTCTATCATATCATTCCTAATCCTCTCATCCCAAGTCAATTTGGGTCGGTCTCGACCTCTTTTCCCCTCTATAGTAATGTTTTCTACAGATCTAACAAGAGTCGTCGTCTATCTTCTCTTCACATGTCCAAACCATCTCAATCTCCCCTCTCGTATCTTATCTGATATGCTAGACACCCCTAATCTCTCCGAAAAACATCGTTTCTTATTCGGTCCTACTTTGTATGCCCACACATACACCTTAGCATTCTCATCTCTACAACCTCCATCTTACATACATGTGTCTTCTTGATGGCCCAACAATTTGTTCCATATAAAATTGCAGGTCTAACTGCAACCCTATAGAATTTTCCCTTTAGTTTAATTGGGAACCTCTTGTCGCACAAAACACCCGTAAATGCTCTCCATCTACATCATCCTATCTTGACACGATTAGCCACATCACTATCTAATTCCCCATTTCCCTGGACACACGATCCTAGATACTTGAACTTCGTTACATGCGGAACTATTTGGCCTCCAATGGTGATTTGGTTGTCTTCATGTTCGTTTAGCCATCCAAAGTCACAGTGGAGATACTTGGTCTTAGAGCGACTGATCTTTTAACCTTTCCTTTCTAAATTTTGTCGCCGTCCTTCTAACCTCATGTTAAGATCTTTTTTTTCTCAGCAACTAACACAATATCATCTACAAACATCATGCACCATGGGACTGTCTCCTGAATCAATTGACTCAACGCTGACCTCTGATGAAGGCATACCTCCACTGGGAAGAATTCAATATCTCCCACGAGCGCATGAATGTTTGTTGCACTCCTTGCATACATATCCATAATTATCTGTATGTATTTTCTCAGGACCTGAGGCATTCCCAGAGTACTCGACGTGGCACACTGTCATACGCCTTTCTTGGTCAATAATACCATGTGCAGGTCACGCTTCTTCTCCCTATACTTTTCCACTAATCTTCTTAGGATGTGAATTGCCTCCGTAGTGGACCGCCCTGACATGAAACCAAATTGGTTCACCGTAACCTGAGTTTCTCGTCTAAGGCTAACCTCAATAACTCTTTCCCATAGCTTCATCGTATGACTTAGTAGCTTGATTCCTCTATAGTTCCCACAACATTTGGGCATCTCATTTGTTTTTATAGATAGGGACTACGACGTTGCTCCTCCACGCATCTTACCGGACTTGAAGATAATGTTGATTTGTTGAACAAAGTAGTTAACCACTTATAACAATCCATAAGTTATTCAAACATCTCATAAACCTAAATTTCTCAAACAACTCACAAATTTGTTTTATAAAATTTTGAATATACCATCATAATCTCATTTTATCTACGTTTCAATGCTAGTTTCATTTTTAAAACGGAGTTGTGCACAAGAATGTACATATCATTAAAACACAACGTACAAATTGTCAAAGTTGCTTCTAAGGTTTTTTTCTTCCGTTTATTTGAAACACAAGAATGTATATTCATTTGTGATTGCTACATGCTTATTTGTATCATAGTAAAATATTGTTCTTTTCTCACGACTTTAATATGCCCTTGTGCCCACTTTTATTTTAGTTTGTTTATTTTACGAATTTGCCGAATGTCAACATAAGATGAGTTATATTCAAAACCAATTCGTGTTTTCAGTCGCACCATGAGGACGTAAATAATAGGACGTAAATAATAGTTATAAACATAACTATTTGGCATCATATAAGCTAGTGGAATAAATTATGATTTTGAGTACAAATTGACAAGTAACATCACGTGTGATGATGTAGCACCATCATCCCCCAAAATCCTAGAAAGTAGAAACCAGCCACAACCATGAGTCTCTTTCTCACTCTTTTTTATATATATATTATATTTTTATAACCGGATTGAATATCAAATAACGTCTATTAGTCAAGTGGACTACAAAATATATAGATTCAAGAAAATATGAATATATTTAAATTTTTGGTGTGCATTTACATTGTTAACAAAATATGAGACCGGAATAAATAATATATGAAGTATGAATTGAAAGAGAAAGAGAAATAAGGTCCAACTATTGAAGCGGCATGTGGTTTAACCGGTCTGATCAGGCTGACCACATGCGGATGATAGAATAGTACTCAACTGACCGGCTTTTTAGATAATTTTCAGTCAGATGTATGTTCAAATTTAGTTTAAAAAGCAGTAATTTTTTTATTTTAAATTATAAATGGTTGATAATCAGTTTTTAATAAGAAAATGAGACCTTGTTCTTGAGTTTTTTAACCAATGAAAGAAAATGAAATAAGAGAGAAAGATAAGAAAGAGAAGGGAATGGAAGGAAATTTATTTAATTAGGTGTGTTCTTGAGTTAAAAGGAAATTAAAGGAAAGGAAATGATAACTATTTATCCTTAGTAATCATCCCATTTTTTAGAAGATAATTTATTAGAAAAAAACATCAATTTAATCCCTCCTAACTTCTCTCACTCTTTTCCTTTACATCCTAAAAAAAAGTCAAGAACACCAATTTTTTAATTATCATTAGTTTTCCTTTTATTTCCCTCCTTTAAAAAAACTCAAGAACTATGACTTATTTCGGAATTCTCATTATTATTTGTATTTTATGGTGAAATATATGTACAAACTTTGGATACAGATTTTGTAAGCCATGCAAAATATGCTTGTGAAAATATTTAAAAACAATATGTAATTCACATTCTACAAAACATAAACTAATGTAAATACACGAACATAATAACAATAAAAATTCAACATCTACGTGAAACAACAACAAATAATTTTTATACGTACCAATGATGATATATTAACGTGGGACCCATGAGTCAATATTTCAATCACAAATATAGGCTATTCAGCGAATTGGGCTTTTGATATACTCAATGGGCCAAAACGTGGCCTACAATTACCCAAAGTATCAAGACCCAAGGGTCAGAAAGCATTTGATAGTTGATACTTGATACTTGATACTTGATACTTGAAAGGACTATTATTGGTTGAATGGTTTCACTAATTTATAATTTTTTTATTATAAAATTTCATATTATTGATTTAATTATTATAATTAAAAGTAAAACATATGTTTTCTTTTCTTTGGAAAAACACACATTTTGTCTTTTTATTCAGTTATTTAAATAGGATCTTAAGTCATATACGTAGTAACTAGCGGGAATTAAATGAAATTGACTTTGTATGATTCAACAATTAAAGATATTGAAAATGATTTTGATTTATGGTTGTTGGATGATATATTTGGTAAGGCTGATTAGGTGGTTTTATGATATCAATGAGAGAGACTAACTATAGAGCGTGTTTGATAGCAATTACAAGAAAAGTATATTTCACATTTTGAAATACCTAACAACTATGTTAAAAAAACAAATCATTTTAAAGACTGCTTACGTAACATGTTCAAACTTTGGGATCTTTAGTGTAATTTTTATGCTCTAATCGTTTGCATAACATAATAATAAACAATATACACCATATTTTAAATTCTGGTCATTCTTTTTCAAGTGGATATGAATCCATAAAAGCAGGTGATACGTTTTACCTAATTTATTTTACTTTGACTACATCTTATAGCCGGCTTCCTGCCTAATATACTTTTTGCACGATGCGTCGCTTATACCTACTTTTAAATCAATACGTTCAACTAGATGTGACAACGTGAATGAGCTGAGTTGGATTTGATTAACGGGTTAGAATGAGTATGGGTTAGGATGGATTTTTTTAGGATAAGTATGGGTTATGATGGATTTTTTATAGGATGAGTATGGGTCAAGATGGGTAAGGTTAACTCATCTTGATTCAAATAAAGATTAAAATACAAAAGGTTTCAAAAACCCCTAAAAAATTTCAAAAAAATAATAACTCAAAATAAATTCAAAATGCAAAATGTAAAATAACAAAAATGTTTTCCCCATCATCCTCATCATTAAAAAAACAAAAAGCCCGGTTTTATATTGGTCCACGTTCGATTTTTTCGGTTCAGTTTTGTTATATGTTCGGTTTCAATGATTTTAGTTTCGATTTCTCGGTTTCTATTCGGTTTTGTGGGTTTTGTTTGAAATAAAATTGGATTGAGCTTGTTTTAGTCTATTCTAACCCATAAACAAACCCCATTGTAACCCATAACCAAAAGTCAGTAGCATTTCCTCAACCCATCTTGACATCCATGGAAAATTCTTTTGATTCACCCTAACTTATTTCAATTTAAAAAAATTATCCATATTAACCCAAAACAACTCATTTGGGTTTGTTTTACCACCCCAACGTCCAACATTTGAAAGAGGTATCATTTGAACACTTTGACAAATTATCTATATCATACTTGTAATGTTAGAATAGTGATACAACATCTATATTACTTTATAATTAACTCTTAAAACTTTATAATGATGGAACGTTTATAAAATTGCATCATATAAGTTTATTAACAGACTTTTAAAGACCAAACACGAATTGGTTCAGCGGTAGCCCTATCATTTTTTTCTTATGAAAGGCCGTGGGATCGAGTCTCACGTGGAGCATTTTGTTACAATTTGAGCCATGGGCTTTTCTATCATTTGCCATGATGATCACAGATGTTTGGCTGTCCGGGCCTTGCTACTATCAAAAGAAAAAGAAACTTTTAATTTTTGTTTTGAATCGTCTTTGTAAGAATAATATATAATAATATTTATTTATATATGACCATTATAATCATTTATATTATAATAGATCAAAATATTAACTATACCTTATTATATATTAGTTTGGTAATTGTTGATGGGCCATATTACTTATAATTAACTAATAAAGAGTTTCCCTTGGGTGTATATAAAGAGAGATAAATATTAACATAATAACTTAATCATACACACATAACAATTTGTGTGCCTCCTCTCTCCTAAAACCGGGTTCCTCTCAAGAACCCTAACACCATCCTTAACTATACATCCTAAAGGGGAACTCGACCAAGCTGACAACCATGTCGTCTACATCCTTCTCTGTTGCGGTTACTACTCTCCATGCTATAACATGTTCATAGGTTAAATATTTATCATGTTTTATATTACTTACATGAAAAACTGATCAACATGTGACATCAGAGTGATGTTGATTAATCAGCTCTTCATGTTCTCCATAAATCTAAGGAAGACATAAACTAAAAACTTGATAAACCTTATTTTTTCTTAACAGTTTTGATTGTTCTAAAACTTATTTTTCATCACGAAAAAGGTTTATAAAAACTGTTTAGATCATAACTTTGTGTGTTAAAAGGAAAAGAAATTATTTATGGTTGCCGTCGTTTCCTTCTGTCACATCATAAGAATTGTTTCTCTCTTTGCATAGTTATTAATAGAATTTAATTAATTCTTTGTTTCCTGAATTTTCTTATTTTTGCTTATGTATTTAATATAGAGTTAAATATTAGATTAAGAATTGATGACAAGAAAATAAATTAAAGACGTGTATATGTAGTTTCGATGTGTTGTAAGTAAAACAAAATTATTAAAAAAATTTATAATGTTCTTCGTGTTCATCATAATCATCAAAAATTATACATATGTTGGTTTAAAATCTGTTAATTTAGGGAAATATTTTTTCAAATCTTGGATAACTTAGTATTTTTTAATATTTTCTTAAAAGATTTGAATCCCCTTAAAATAATAAACAGATATAATTGTTAATCACTAAAAAGATTTGAACAAAATCTTATCATTATATATTTAGTTAATAAAGATCATGGGTTAAAGGATTAACCAATTTACGGGTTATTTAAAATAAAATCATGTATTATGGGCCTAAAATAGATTATGGGTTCTAAGAGTTTATGGGCTTGGGTCATAACCCATAAAGCCGAAAACTCACTAATACCGGAATCAACATTTTCCCGAAAACTCCATAAAATCATGTAAACACCCAAATACCGAAAACCCGCTAAAAGCCGGGAACTGACGATTCTCGAGAATTAAGGTTTTACCGGAAACTTAAAAATCCTTACCCCTAAACATACTATTGCTATTAACTAATTAAATGTTTTGTAAACACTTAAATGTTATAAACAATTTACAAAACATAAAAAGGCTTAACTTGAATGAATTTTTTGATGTATCACTTCTGCTCAAAGGTGATTTGTTACATCTACACTATCTTTCAAGTCTAATTAAAGCTTTTGTTAGTTTTGCCTAACATGATAAAAATGTCTCACTCTAGTCCAAAGGTGATGTGTTACATTTTAAACTAGCAAAACTAGCATGTGCATAATTAAAATAATTGTCTCACTTCTGCCCAAAGGTGATGTGTTACAATTGTTTTGCACACATACTTAAATAAATTTTAATTCTGCCCAAAGGTGATTTATTTTTTGTTTAAGTAGAACATTTAATTATTGTCTATTAGTTTGATGTTAATAATAGACATATCACATCTTCAATAAAATATAATGATCCTCAATTAATGCCCTTTAATTAATCTAATGATCATAAAACTTTAATCTATCTTGCTTTAATATCCCATAGCATTACTCACTATAATTTTCTTCTATAAATAACTATCTAATTCAAATCATCCACTCTAATATTAAAACATAATATTAAGTTTTACATCATAAAGAGTTCCAATAATATTTAGCTCTTCTCAGTTTTAATATCCTTTAAGACATGATACGACTATCATGTTGCTCATTGTAATAACAATCATTATATTGAAAACTAGAGCATAACAATTGGGATGAGTCAATCATAATGTCTCCTATGATAATGATAATCAAAAACTTATTTAAATAAATGTTATCACTAGAGTTATTTTTGATTTAGTTTTTTTCTAAGATTAATCAAAATAACTCATAAGATGCATGCATTCCTTCTAAATTCAATTATAAGGTTAAATGGTATCCCTGAATACATCATAATGTACAATCTATGACCCATAAAATTAAGGGTTCACACATGAAAATAAGTACACTTTTATATTACATTACATACTAAAATTTTCAATAGTATAATTTGGTGCCTTAAGAATCAACTATAACACTCAGAAGTACCAAAGGAATCTGAGTATGTTGATCAGCAACATATGTACAAGAAAAGAAATGTATGGTACTGGAAATAAGATGTTATTCAACTCACTACCACTAAAACCTAAAAGAGGATAATTCTAAGGTTTATAGACAAAATACAAGTATTACTTACAGCTCTAAGTTCTCTAAAGAGAAGTCTCATTGCAAAAATATGTCATTAGATTAGGCATAACTGCATAAGCAACAAGACTATCCATAATTCAAAAGAACAACTGGCTAAAATTGATAGTTGTATATTAATGATATTTAAGTATGCTAATCCTAGTATTCCTATTAACACGTGATTGGTTGAGTCTAGTTCTATATGTTTACCCGAAATCAACAAATAACTAACATGAGTGTTAGTGACAAATTTAAATGTTAAGGTTATTAGAACCATGATAAACTGTCTTCTAATTACGCCTTATGATATCTTAAATATTCTGGAGATTAATCAGAATTTAGTATCAATACTTAAGTTGCATCATGACAATTATGAGGTTTGCATAGCCTACATAAAGTCACTCTTATCTTAAACTCTCACATTATTTGTTATCAATATCCGGATTGAAACATTTATGAAATAGAACTAGATAATACTATATACTTTCACAACTTTTGTTATCATCCAAATAAAAATTTAACAAAAGACAAATGAGACCTATAAAATTCATCCATTAAAACCAAATTTCATGAGAAATCATGACATGGTTGATGAGGGTGATTTTTCATATAATCTCATTCTTAGTGATTTTAAATCATGTGTTAGATGCCTTAAACATTGCTTGGCTTAAAAAATAAGTATGGGTCCACCAAAAGTTATATTTCACTTGTATTCGTGGAACTTATTCTAGCGGAATATTCAGACATATTTTTTTATAATTTAAAAGGCTGTTTACTTGTATCTAATCTGTCTTCTATGGTCCACGGTCTTAAAGAGATCAATTCATATATATGGCAAATTCCCACATCACGTACATCATTGAAATTTCTCTTATATTTTTCCAAAAGATATTAAAGATTAGTGGGAGCCTTAAGTGTCTCAATCATAACTTACAAGATTTGCAAAAGGTGGGGGAGTGAACTTGATATATCTCAATTGCACCTCTTGTACAAGACACTGCTCCATCACAACAATATTTTATCAAAACTCAACTCTTTAGAATTTACTACTACTACTCTTACAAAAGTTTCATTGTTGCTTAACCGTGGGCATATTCAGATTTCTTAATAAACTAATCCTCATCAAGAGAAACTACAATTTATATTATTAACTTGTTTCTCTATTAGAATATATTGGTCTTTAAATATTGGCCATAAACATGTAAATTTTCTAAAGGTTTCTAAGGTCAGTGGGAGCAGTAAAAGTCTTTACAATGACTTGTTAGAAGTACAAGAGGCGGGGGGAAGAGAGTTATTAAATTTTACTCCAAAATTAACTCCAATTACACCTCTTGTACACCATACTGCACCAACTCTTACACACTTAGAATCCTGAAAATGATAGCAACCTAACCAAGAGCTAATCTATAAAATCGAGACTTTTAAAATTACCCAATAATCAACTCAGGAGGCCATCTAGGTTTTAAAACCTACTAACATTGATGATTATGTAACCTCCCTAACTAAAGTGGGAGCAGTAAAAGTCTTTACAATGACTTGTTAGAAGTACAAGAGGCGGGGGGAAGAGAGTTATTAAATTTTACTCCAAAATTAACTCCAATTACACCTCTTGTACACCATACTGCACCAACTCTTACACACTTAGAATCCTGAAAATGATAGCAACCTAACCAAGAGCTAATCTATAAAATCGAGACTTTTAAAATTACCCAATAATCAACTCAGGAGGCCATCTAGGTTTTAAAACCTACTAACATTGATGATTATGTAACCTCCCTAACTAAAGTTGAAATGGATGTTGGAAAGTTTAATGATCCTACCCATTATAATTAAACCATTAGCATCAATCATAATTGACTCCATAAGTCAGGTTAACATTTTGAGATTTGGTTGAATCACCTTAGAGTGTTCATAACTAAACTAAATCCCAATACGAAACGTTAAGACAATAAGAAGCACGATTGATTGTTAAAGGTTATATTCAAGGATAAACCAATTATCAAAGAATCTTCTTACCTATATTACAAAAGATTTCTTTAAAGATCGTTATTGTTCTAGTAGCTTACAATAGTTAAGAGCTACATTAGATGAACATTAAAACAACTTTCCCTAACCATCGGCTTACATATTTATATGTTCATAAAACAACCTAAAAGTTATAAACTGAATGTCAAAGAACATTTAGTTTATAAGTCAATAAATCCATATGTGGGTTAATGCAAACATCAAAATAGGATAAAATATTTATACAATTATTTTCATCAAAAACAAGTGGATTAATGTACCTATCTCAAGATGAGTGGGAGCAACTAAAAAACAAACTTGTCCTTATATAGATGACATTCTTCTGACAAGTATATGTTACATGAGTCAAAGCATTTTCACACATACTTTGATATTATAGATATCAGATATATTCCTTACACATGTAACAAACAGTATTGCTCTACTTTAGAGGATAATATGAACACATAGATTATTTTCTTATGCTTCATTAAGTATAAGCCTTATATAAGTTCAAATCTATACTCGTTTAGATATTACTCAAAATTGCAACACACTAGATATGTCTAGATTAATGTGAAGCATCTAAAAGAATACTAAGATATCTTTAAAAGAAACGAAAGACTTAATTTAAAAGAAGAAGTGAGAATTCAAACCGGTAGATTACTCTAAACTTTGTCATATTCAAAGATAAGAAAATGTAATTTTCGGGATATATTCTTATGTCAGTAGACAAATCTATCTCATGGAGGAGTCATAATGAACTGATAACAACAATCTAAGTCATAACGACATAATATGTTGATTAATCACAACGTTGTTGTCAATAAATGTTGTTGAACATTTATTAGTGGACTTATAAGTTTATTAAACTCCATATAAATTATATATAGAAGACTTATTGTGATAAAGTCAGTTACCATGTTTTCTCAAACAGTAACAGTTTGAGAGGTGCTGCATTAACTTTTGATATGAAATTAATTATTCGTTTATGAACGAATTGAGGAATCTAAATTTTCGTATCGAATACATTCATGATATGCTTAAGGATCCGATAATAAAAGTCTCACCCATAAATATTATGAAAGCGCTTATAATAATGACGGGTTATTGATGACTATGCGCAACTGCATATCATACTATGAATGATTAACTATTAAATTTCCTTATCAGTTTTGATTTGTATGTCTCTTAATATGTTCTGCATGCATAATGACATATAGACAAATTATTATACAAATCAAACGTTTGAAGGGCTTACTTGAAAATTTTGATCATAACTACTTAGGTTTTAAATAAGGACTGCAGTATGATTAATGGGGGTCTTGAGTTGATGTTCAATTCAATGACTATATTTTTCTGCTCCAGTTTAAGTTTAAAGCTAAAATGAGTGTTAACTCCTGATCAGGCTTATCTAATACTCATAATAAATGATTACTCGGCCAAGTGAGAAAATGTAAGAATAATATGTAATAATATTTATTTATATATGGCCATTATAATCATTTATATTATAATAGATCAAAATATTAACTATACCTTATTATATATTAGTTTGGTAATTGTTGATGGGCCATATTACCTATAATTAACTAATAAAGGGTTTCCCTTGGGTGTATATAAAAAGAGATAAATATTAACATCATAACCTAATCATACACACTTAACAATTTGTGTGCCTCCTCTCTCCTAAAATCGGGTTCCTCTCAAGAACCCTAACACCATCCTTAACTATACATTCTAAAGGGGAACTCGACCAAGCTGACAACCATGTCGTCTACATCCTTCTCTGTTGCGGTTACTACTCTCCATGCTGTAACAGGTTCATAGGTTAAATATTTATCATGTTTTATATTACTTACTTGAAGAACTAATCAACAGTCTTACATTACCGAACAAACTTGTAAATGTAACTTATTATGTTAAACAATTGAGAGAATGATGTAGTAACGTAAAAATATGAAAAATGATGAAATCAGCTAATCAAGATGAAATGACATCGTACCTTTATAAGCATTAGTAATAAAAGGCTTTTTAATGATTGTGTAACTTAGCAATGAATTTTGAAAGATAGTGTTCACCCTATAATTTAATAATTTTCTACTTTAAGCTCAATTAAATTAAAAGTTGAAACTACTTAATTGATAACTACACCTAAGCCAAATATGTATTTAGTTTTCTTCCATTTTTTGTACTTGATATACAAACGTAGTGACCACACGTATTGCTCTTTTTTAATTTTTTTTAAACAACGAATGCCCGCATGCTCAGGGTTTCACATTGACAATGGTTTCACTTTTTGCCCGAAGAATAGAACATGGTGACCCGGCTCATCCACCCACTCATGATGAAATCCACAACTGAGAGAACCTCTTGACTCAACTTGAAGCAAATTGTTACAGACAAGACCGAGACCAATTATATTTGTCATCCATGTTAATGTTTTATTTAACTAAAAATAAATGAAAATCAATGCACATTGTCATACACATGATCTCAAATTTTAGAGATTTTAAATTAGATTTTAGCATACAGGTAGGAATTATGCTATAAAAATGTTATTCACTCACCGCACATACCCAGACACATATTCTTTTGAATCTATACATCAAATGGTTTTTAATCGTATCTCTTTTTCCCTTAACATATTATCATGTCCCATGCCGTACGTAAAAATGCTTGTATGGTTTCCTACCTAAAATTGATTATGCACTAAACGCATACACACAAACACATATATGCCAGTTGAACATAAACAAATAGTTAACGTCACTTACAATGATATAAATGTTCAAAATGTGTTGTTTCTTGTTCCTATTCATTTATTTATCCAAACAAACCTCTAAACCTTGTTAACGTCCATTTATTTGTTTATTTAATAAACATAAACAAAACTCTCATAAAATGATTCATGAATCAACTCAGAAAGAAGTAGGCATTTTATTTGAGTCAAACGATACGTTCACACACAATTTAAAAATGCTTTGTAAAATCACATATAATATAAAACCCACATATGAAAGTAGGCAAATATATGCATTTATTTGCATTCCATCGTGCAACCGACTTAACTTGGGTATAGTCACACTAAAAGTCAAAAACAAAAGAATTACATTGTATACCTTACAACATAAAAAAAATACAAATAAAGAAATATATATAAAGCTAAAATGGTCGTCGGCGGAGTAAAAAAGAAAGATAGATAATAGACAGAGTTGACCTCAAATAGGTGTTAAATACAGCACACTTTCATAGATCGGATCTAAATACTGCCAACACATACAGATAGAGTGTGTATTTGTGTTTGTGTGTTCCTGTGAACCAAAAAGTCACTCCTGTGTATTTCTAGATTCATCAGTCAATCAATTTACTTGTCACAATACGCAACTTCAATCTCAAGCTTCCACTTAATTAACCACCCCTCAGTTTCTGCAACTGTGTCAACTAATCTCAAGGTAAACTTCCTTCGTTTTTTCGTCTTCAACATTAATTAAACTGTGTAAATAAATAGTTTCTATTTTATTTGAATCTGGTAACGTTATTCTCATTTTCGATTTAGATCTCATTAGATTTGCCTTTTTAAACGGTTACTTGTTTACACCTTTTAGTTCGCTTTAGATTAACTGATTCCGTTCCGTTTTTTTTTTCATTTCATCATACTCTAATTTTATTATTTATTCTTATTTGTTAGAGCTAGTTTAATTCAGATCTATACAGTTTAGATTATTATTATTATTATTAAATCAGATCTATGATTTACTTTAGCAGTTTGAATTGTTACCTATTAGCATTCGTCTGGTGTTGAGGTAAATCATGTTCAGGCAATCGCCGCGGAGAAACGGTAGAAACAAAGGGTTGAAGATAAAGCATGTGTTGCAGATTTTGGTATTGCTTGGTGTGAGTGTGTGGTTGCTGTACCAGATCCAGCACACGGGTAATAAGAAGGCGGTGTCTGCTACGACCGTCTCCGAGCGGTTGCAGAGTGATGAAAGAGTTAAGTTAGGGAGAAAGGATCTTGATCCCAAAGTGGAGGAAACGAAAGATGAAGATGTAGATGAGAATAATGCGGAAGAGCTTGGTCGGGATCATGATAATGACGCGAGTGTGGAGGATGAAGGGAATGAGCAGGAGAAGACCGATGAGGAGAATGGTGAGAGTAAAGATGATGACGAGAGTAAAGAGGAGGATGGGATTGAGAAGATGAACGAGACGGAGAATGAGAGTGAAGAGAGTCGAGAAACGGATGAGAAGAGTGATGAAGAGAATGGAAGTGAAGAGACCAAACGAGAGGTCGAAGATAACCATAATGAAGAAGATAATAATATTAAGGAAGTGGGAAGTGATGGTGAGGGGCAAAGTGAAAACCGAAGTGATGGAAATGAGCAGAGTGTTGATAGTAGAAAAGGAGATGATGCGTCGAGTGAAGTGGTTGATGAATCTCAGAAGACCACATTTACGGACTCTACAAACATAAGTTCTGACCTGAATTCAGAACAAAGTGAGTCAACGGGGCGTAACGAAGAGCAAAAAGGTCAAAGTACAGAATCAAACTCCAACGAGTCAACACAGACCGAGTCAAATGAGAAAACTGAAGATACTAACTCTACCAACAATGATGCAAGTTCAGAGTCAACTCAGACAGAGTCAAAGGAGCAAACTGAAGATGCTAACTCTACCAACATTGAAGCAGGCTCAGAGTCAAACTCAGCACAAAATGAGTCAACGCAGACAGAGTCCAAGGAGCAAATAGTGAACGGTGACTCTACTAATGATGAAGCAAACTTGGATTCAAACTCATCACAAAATGAGTCAACAAAGACCGAGTCCGAAGAGCAAAATGGAAATAAAGACTTGAACACTGCACAAGGTGAGTCAACCCAGACAGGATCTGAAGGGCAAACTCAAACTACAGATGCCAACAATGGAGCAACTTCTGATTCAAACTCGGCACAAAATGAGTCAACTCAGGAGCAAACAGGCACTACCAACAACAGCGCAAATTCAGATTCAAACTCATCACAGACCGAATTGATCCAGACAGAGTCCAATGAACAAACTCAAAGCACAGACACAAACAACAATGAATCAACTCAGACAGAGTCCAATGAACAAACTCAAAGCACAGACACAAACAACAATGAATCAACTCAGACAGAGTCCCACGAGCAAACTCAAAGGACGGACACAAACAACAATGAGTCAACTCAGACGGATTCCAATGAGCAAACTCAAAGCACAGAAACCAATAACAATGAGTCAACTCAGACAGAGTCCAATGAGCAAACTCAAAGCACAGAAACCAACAACAATGAGTCAACTCAGACAGAGTCCAATGAGCAAACTCAAAACACAGACACCAACAACAATGGAGCAAATTCCGAATCAAATTCAGCAGAAAACGAGTCAACTCAGACTCAGTCCAACGAGCAAACACAAAACACAGACACCACCAACAATGGAGCAAGTTCTGAATCAAATCCAGCAGAAAACGAGTCAACTCAGACTCAGTCCAACGAGCAAACACAAAACACAGACACCACCAACAATGGAGCAAGTTCTGAATCAAATCCAGCAGAAAACGAGTCAACTCAGACTCAGTCCAATGAACAAACTCAAAACACAGACAATAATGGATCAAATTCAGCAGAAAATGAGTCAACTCAGACCGAGTCCAACGAGCAAACTCAAAGCACAGACAACAATGGTAGCACAGACTCAACTGGTAATGAGAACAATGGAGCTGAGGAACACAAAGATGATGGACAACAAGCCTCAAATGAAAGCAACAATGGTGAAGATACTTCATCAAACAATACAGGGTCGGAACAGACTGATGAGAGTACGTCAGTAACACAAGATGAGAAGGATGCTCGCACAGATCTGGGAACATTGCCAGAGACCGGAAATGAAGGAAGCAGCAGCCATGATACCGCAGCTGCTGAGTAGAATCTCTTTATGTGTTTTACCCGTTTTACACATTATAAGATCTAAAGTTTTTATGTCCCATTCTTTTGTGTTTGCTTTACTGCAAAGCTTGTATAATGTATGTATCGGTGTTTCCTCTTGAGATATGTTTTGTGGCACCACCGTTTTAGTCCTAAGGTTTTGTATTAGGAAACATTGATTCAATAATTGAGTCGGATTTTCTTTAATGACCGTTTTTATTCAGTTGGTTAGAAAGTAACACAAAGGAAGCAGAGCATTCACAAACTCTTTATTTGTAAAACATATAGCGTTTTGGCATGATAAAAGTGATCACCACGGTACATGGATTTAACAGAAAGACAATTCCAGCTGAATGACACAAAAGTGAACATCACTTATCCCCCACAATATGCAGTATTGGCCTTAATGCTTGAATGGTGTTCCTTCACTTCAAAGAGACCATCTGGACCTGAAAAGAAACCCATATAAATTAAGATCCGATAGGTATTAATTTAAAAAGATGCCAGCTTTTAAAGAAACCCCACATGATGCAAGAAAAAAATTGCTTAAAAAGTAAATCAACCAAGATTCCTTTTAACAGTTCAACTTCTGCGTACGCATTTTAGCTAATCCCTGAAAAATATAACCTTGTAATAGTTAAACCTAGCTAAACGGGTGGCCCGGGTCAGGCGGGGTAACGAGTCGGAACAAGCCATTTTAAGAAATAATCATTTGGATTCGGTTAGAACTTTGACAAAAAATGAGTACATGTCGGTTTAATAATATGAAGTATACTGTCATGACAAAGTGAACCCAAAAGTCATGCTTGCTTTTGTGCAGTCCAAAGGCTACACATGCAACAATAATAAAGCTTTTTATTGTTACAAGCAATAATAAAGTTAACCACCCTTGCTTAAAATTCTAAAACTTTCAAAACTCTACGCTTTTTATGTGGTAAGAAAGCAGGTTTCTGTCTTTTGCGATTAACAAAGAAAACATTCATAAAAATTATCAGTCTTAAGTTCTTAACTGATAATTAGCTTCCAGTTTTTGGGTGTAGTGAGCATATTTCTAATCAGGGGTCATTTGAGTCATTTTGACATGTAAGTGCTTAACTAATCCTAATGTGCTAAACATCGAACAAGTTGCCTAGACAGAAAATTAACCAAGAATCTGGGTGCTCTAATTCCTTTAAGCTCATTTATCCCTTATATTTAACTGACCGTTTGGGAGTCGCAAAAGGATCACATGAGATGTACAAGCAACTAAGCACCATAAATAATAAGTAAAAGCTGAAAGACGTACCCCATGGAAACTCCTTGTTACGAATGTGCAGGTACGGATATGGCTGCAAACATAGATTGAAAATTACACATAAGAGCTCAACAAACAACAGATCAAAGAAACAATGTTGTAATAACAATAAAAATACTTGAACCACCATATGCTTTGTGGGTTTGATGAGTGTTAAACAAACTGTCAAAACATAAATTTAGCTTACAGGTGGTTCCTCGAAATGAGGATGGCCCTTGGATAGGTTAACAAATGCAAGAATAGAGCAAGCAACAATGCCAACGTACGTAATCTTCTCCCATTTTGCAGCTTCGCCTGTGTACATGAAACGAAACCATAACAGCAATCAACAAGGCATGTCCAAATTCCAGATCAAAGTACACAAATGGAACAAATATGGGTGCGCATGAAACCGAAAAAACCGATCCGAAACAAAAAAAAACGAAAAACAAAAAACAAACCAAAATAACTGAACCGAAACAAAAAAAAAACGATGGTTTGTTTTTATAACTTCATAAAAACCAAACTTTCGGTTCGCTTCGGTTATGCGTGTAACTAAAATCGAACAAACCGAACCGAACCGAACTTATAGATTATTATTTTTATTTTAAAATTTTAAGTAAACTATAATAGATTAATATATAGTTTAACCCAAATAATTTAGCCAGCATGTATAATAATCAATTAACTAACTAAAAAACTTAGGCCAAATTCATTATTTTTGGGGTAACTTTTCTTTTACCCAAAATTTTTAATTTTCAAGCTCAAATGGCAAAACCGAACAGACCCAAACAAAAAACCGAAACCGAATGGTTTTCAAAAACTCAAAGGCAGACATTTCGGTTTTTGGCCTGGTTTTAGCCCAAAACCAAACCGACCAACGCACACACCTAGGAACAAAAATGGGTAAAAACAATTCACTTCTTTCAGTAAAGTAACATTTTAAAATCGAAATACGTGAATCACCGTATCTATCGACATAAACAAAACCCTAAATTTCAATTGGTCTAACGTAATTGACGTGATTAATCAAAACAACCAGATTTGAATAAACATCAAATTTTCAAATATGATCAAATTGAAATTAAAAGCGAATAAATTATAGTTGGTAAGAATGAAAGAGAGAAGGATCGTACGAGCTTCTTCCTCAGCCGATGCGCCGGAAGAAAACGATCTCTTAGAACCACCGCGAAGAGCCGATCGGAGACTGGTCCTTACAATCGCCGAAGCCATTTTCTTTCAGATGTTAACAAATGGATTTATTTATTTATTTATGCTAAATATATAGGGATTAATGAGAAAGTAAATGGAAAGTTTTTTAAAAAATATATAAAAGAGGTAAGTTATACTTGTTAACATGGTTATATATATGAGTGAACTGTACAATATGTTGCATGTATTTCTCTTATATTTTCTTTATTTTTATTGAATATGGTCTAGCCTTTTAATATAATTGGGACAAATGAATCTCTCGATAAAATGAGATCCCTCAATTTGGATTTAGATGGAGGTTACCATAGCGCGTCTTTCAAATGGACCGAATAATGGATAAGAAAACACTTTGAATAGCCATTTTGATTAAGACAGTTTGTAATGATGATATTGGAGTCTTTAGAATTACTTCCACCAAGTATCCGAGAATCGGATCCTAAATATGTTTTGAGAAAATGTAAGTAATGAGCAAATGGTCAGTAGTGTGCAGTTTGTACATGGAATGAGAACTCTTGTTAATAATATCCAATTGTCCATACAATAAAACATATGTTGGTAATTATGTAATTTATTTGTTATATTAATGAAGTGTTATGGTGTCTAAATGAGGTTGAAATGAAATTGAGCTAGAACAAGTATGAGGCTGCTAGACGTCTAGAACGGGAAATTGGATCTTGTGTTAAGATGGATTGTAAGAAAATAACGTGGGTTGTCAAAGTGTAGCAGTGAATGGGCTTTCTGACTTCTGAGTACTGAAGGTTTAAAAATGATCTCCTTATAAGTGTAAGGGTCAAATTGGGAGGTCATGAGAAAAGAGGATATAATATCTTGAGTTTTTGGCTTATATAATACATTACAATCTTCTCTTACATCAAAATTCTAAATTGTTACTTAAACGCTCTAGTGTTCTCGGCGAGTATGCTATAGATCTTTATTGTCATCTTCAGGTTAATGTTACATTACAGTAGTGTTGAGTTGTATTTTCTTTATAGTACAATTCTACAGTCTCATCTTGATTTGTAGATAATCTAATATGCTGTGTTCAAGAGTTGTGTAAATCGACTTGTGAAACTACTATTACCTCTAAAGCATCATACGACATAATCCTATTTAACGGCACCCTCCAAGCAAAGCAAGTGACCTTTAGTGATACCCACTTGACCACTCGGGAATAGTTTTGCTGGCCACCAATTTTTCCAAGCCTAGGATATTGTTATATTCTGAAAATTTGTAGTTTTGGATTATATAAGTACAATATATTTAGCTGGCATCAACGATTTGCAAACATCATCAGTTCAAGGTACAATATCTTGGTTTTCACAGTGCCCTACGATTTTGATATAGCAATATAGAACACTGCAGTAACAAATAAAATTTAGTTGACCTTGCTTGGGTTAAGCCTAATTAAAAAAATCCAAGTATAACAAAAAACTTAACACATAATATCAAAAACTTTTATTCATACTAGAGGTCTCAAAACACATAACAAAAAGAGTCTGCAATCCAACCACAACAAAGATGACATAGACACCAGCACGAAAACAGCAAGTACTAAAAACAACACAATAGTAATAGTAACATAACAAAGCTGCCACCTATCTCCTCAGTATTCCTCCTCGTCCTCATCTTCACCCTCGCCAGACTCCAAACCAACCTCTTCATAATCCTTCTCCAGAGCCGCCAAATCCTCACGAGCCTCAGAAAACTCACCTTCTTCCATACCCTCACCAACGTACCAATGAACAAAAGCCCTCTTTGCATACATAAGGTCAAACTTGTGGTCAATCCTCGAGAACACCTCAGCAACACTCGTAGAGTTTGAAATCATGCACACGGCCCTCTGCACCTTAGCCAAATCCCCACCAGGAACAGCAGTCGGTGACTGGTAGTTAATACCACACTTAAACCCAGTCGGACACCAGTCAACAAACTGAATGGTACGCTTGGTCTTAATAGTCCCCACAGCTGCATTCACATCCTTAGGTGCCACATCACCCCGGTACATCAAACAACAAGCCATATACTTACCATGGCGCGGATCACACTTAGCCATCATAGACAACGGTTCAAACGCAGTGTTGGTGATCTCAGCAACCGACAGCTGTTCATGGTATGCTTTCTCAGCTGAGATAACCGGTGCATAAGACGAAAGCATGAAGTGGATTCTTGGATAAGGTACAAGATTAGTTTGGAACTCAGTAACATCCACATTCAAAGCTCCATCAAACCGCAAAGAAGTGGTTAACGATGAAATCACTTGAGAAATCAGACGGTTGAGGTTGGTGTATGTGGGGCGCTCGATGTCCAATGAACGCCTGCAGATATCATAGATTGCTTCATTGTCAAGCAACACCGAAACATCAGTGTGTTCCAAGAGCGAGTGAGTGGAGAGCACACTGTTGTATGGCTCAACAACTGATGTTGAAACCTGGGGTGAAGGGTACACGGTGAAACCCAACTTCGACTTTTTACCGTAGTCAACTGACAACCGCTCCAACAAAAGAGAGCCAAGACCAGAACCGGTTCCTCCACCCACAGCATTGAAGACTAGGAAGCCTTGAAGACCAGTGCAGTTGTCAGCTAGCTTTCGGATGCGGTCAAGGCAAAGGTCAACAATCTCTTTTCCAACTATAAAACAAGAAACATAATCAGTAACATATTATTAAACTAACTAGTTAAGAAGATAAAAATAATTTAAAAGACTGGTAAGGTATTTACTGGTATAGTGGCCACGAGCAAAGTTGTTGGCGGCATCTTCTTTCCCGCTGATGAGTTGCTCGGGGTGAAAGAGTTGACGGTAAGTTCCAGTTCTGACTTCATCAATGACAGTGGGCTCAAGATCCACAAAGATAGCACGAGGAACGTGTTTACCAGAGCCTGTCTCACTGAAGAAGGTGTTGAAGGCGTCGTCGCCTCCTCCAACAGTTTTGTCACTCGGCATCTGGCCATCAGGCTGTAATAACCACATAAAAATAGTCAGATTTAAAACAAACATATCCAACAAAATCATCCACCCTTATTTTTCATTGTTAAACTAATCAATTATCAGTTTAAAAAATTACATTCAAACTCGTCATCAGATGCACGCATAATAAACAATTACATCAACCCTTCAAAACAGCAAACAGAGTACATGAAGGAATCCACACAAAAACATCAATTGTGCATAAATGTAATCATCTAAACAATCTATCGTATCAAAACACTACATCTATCTCCAGAACAGAAAAATCCACATAAAATTATCAAATGCTGATAAGATCTATACAAATTAGCATCATGAACCATAGATCTAAGCATCAAACATGCATCTAAAACCGCAGTATCGACTAATTCACATTATCATTTCATATAACATTACATAAAACACACAGATCTGAAAGTACTGCACATAAAATCTGAAAGCTAATAGTAGTAATAATCGATACAAATAATATATGGTGATTAAAAAAACGAAGAATACCTGAATGCCGTGCTCAAGGCAGTAGAGTTCCCAGCAGGCATTGCCAACTTGAATACCGGCTTGACCGATGTGGACGGAAATGCACTCTCTCATTGTCGGTTGAAATGAAAATATAATATGGAATCGGAGATCTAGGAATAGAGAGATATTCGAAGGGCGTGCGTTTATCAAGACGCCACTCAAATGGGTGAGATAGGAATAGGAATAGGGTGTGGTTTAAATATATAGGCGACAAAGAACGTGGGTCTGCTCTCATTCGTCGGTTGCCACTTGCCCACAAATATCACTACGGTAACTTCAAATTAATATCCCGGGTTTTACTTCTTCTTTGATTTGGTAAAAAAAGAAAATAGCCAGGATGAAGTGCAAGAATGACTCAACCGGGCGGAATCATTTTAGTTAGGTGTGTGCACATTTTGATTCGGTTCGGCTATGAATCTAAACCTAAACGGAAGCCTCGGTTAATATATTTATTAACCATTTGGTTATTCGGTTTCTTTGTCAATTTTCGGTTCACTTCGGTTAATCTAGAAATGCATGAAATTGATATATAAAAGCCAAAATTATATGAAAATATGAATGATCTGGTTCACTTCGGTTAATCGAGAGTACGAAAAAATCGATACCCAGATTTCAGTTAATCTTCAGTTAATCGGTTTCGGTTTGTTCGTTCTGGGTTAATTAAGGGTTGCTTTTATCGGTTTTCAGTCTTGTTTTGATTAACAGCTCGGTTATTGCTCACCCCTAGTTTTAGCTAGGTGGCAAAGTGGTGTCGTGTTGAAATAATTCCTCAGAGCCTTTGGTAACGCAATTTTAATACCACATGCCATCTTAATTTGAATAAAAGTTTACGAAGGAACTATAAGAGGGGCGGAAATGTCACACTGTAGGTTCAAGACAGGTGAGGGGCATAGGACAGTGATACATGCATTTCATCTTGTCTACTACACATAGTAAGTAAGTGCTACTACACATAGTAAGTAAGTGCTATGTAAAAAATTCCAAATTTGACACGCACTAAAAAAGTGTTAGATATATCAATTCGAATATGACACGAGCATGACTATTTAATTCTAAAAAAATAAATACAAATACTAAAATATACCAAAGAAATTAAGTTGAAATTATAAAACTTGATGTCCATATCTTTAGGGGGTTTGGGATTCCTTATTTTGCCTTCTTATAACTTTCCATTAAGTTAATAAGTTACAAAAGTGTAACTTATGGAACTTTTCTTTTCACAATAGAAGCAATCTCAAACACCTTATTACTTTTCAAAAAGTTTACAAGTCATAAGTTGATGAAAATAAGCAATCCCAAACACCCCCTTTTTAGTTTTAAGTCTTTTGACATAATCTATCCAATCATTTCAGGTTATAACTCAATAGCATATATTAATTAAAGAAAATTAACAAGTCACACTATGAAACTAACAGCTTAGAGGTCAATTCTAACATAACTCTTCTAACCACATGTGTGATGTGTTCATGGATTCAATTCAAATTTGATTCCAACATGTTTAAAATAAACTCAAACCCATAATTTTATATTGCATATATATCAAAAACCAACATTTCTCCTATCACTAAATTTATTAGTAATCAAACTATTAAATTAATTCTCAACCACTCATCTTCTATGTCTACTATCAGTTTTCAACTATTGTTGTAATAATAAAATATCAATACTAATGCATTTATACATATCAATACTAATGCATTTATACATTTCTTTTTGAACGGCGAATTTCACAGTTAAGTTGACCGCAGCTCCAAAGTCGTGAGCTCCAACTGCCCCACTCGGGCCAAGACTATGTTGTCTTAACCGAGCCCATGCTTGGCATCCGAGTTTGGCTAGGCGTTCCCCGATAAAATTTCCAGCCACCTGCCACTTGACAGATGTTGTACCCTCCACAAGAGCAAGCCCTCTTGAGTAAATACATTGTTATAGATAACTCGGGACGACCTCTAGATTCGAACCTGAGACCCCAAGGAGGTTAGGTTCTTATCCTTCATCAGCCTGGCCACTCCACCAAGGTGGAATGGTTTAATGCATTTATACATGTAAGTGTTGTTATATTCGTGTTATATTATATTCAACATTTAGAAGTGTTTAATATTTATGCATGCAACTGTTAGTAATATTAATACATTAGTGATTAGACGCTGAGACACATATCTACGCATATGCATTATCCTTTTTTATCAAATTAAGTTACATAACTAATGAAATGTTATAGCTTATATAAACTATATGATCAAATATAACTATTGTATTTAACACATCATATTAAAGCTTACTCTGATTGGTTTGAATGTAATTAAAACCTAAACATCACAAAAGTAAAAAAGATGTTTGTAACCAAACACAGATCGCACAGCTGCAACGCACGGGTAACATTGCTACTTAGATTTATGTCGTATCAGAATTAACACAAATTATTTATTGTACTTTTAAAGAACACATGGATTGAAGAAATATTCTTGTAAAGTTATATAGATAAAACTAATTGTTATAATTCTAAATCTCTATAGGTTAAGTTTAAACTTAAAGAAATGTATTATGTTATTTTGTAGCTCTTGTTAGAAAAGAGCAAGGAAAAGTAGAAGAAATTATTAAAAAGTTGTCCTTTAAAGTTTTCTTGTTTTTTAAAAGATGAACAAAAGTAAACTTAAATTTTGGTGAGTTTCTTTCCGAGACTTTATATTCGGCAGATGGGTGGTAAAAGAGTATGAACACTTTTGTAACTATTAAAATAACCAACAAATGTTGAATGAATTTTCCATTTCATTTTTTCTCCATTCACTTTCTATTATTTTCATTCATAAATTAAAAAGATTTTAAAACGATGTAAAAGTAAATTACGGCTGTCTTCATTTATGTTTCGCTTAAATTTCATATTATGTCATTTAAGTAAGGTATTAAGGCACTAACAACATACAAAACCACCAATCTATGAGCATCTAATAACACTGGTGGGTCATCTCCAATGGAATGCTCTTTAGCGTATGTGAGACGATGTGGATGACATGGAGCCGCTTCTTAGAGGGGCGTGATTAGATATAAAGTCCCGTATAAAAGTTATTTCGAGAAAAGTGGAATGTTTTTAAAGCCCAACATGTAATGACTAGTTATTTAACAATATAATCATTATTAAAACTATCAAAAATACAATTATTATCTTGAATTTTTTCACACCTTCAATAGTTATTTCTTCAAATTTTTATATTCTACATATTCCTTCAAATTTTATATCTACACATTCCGGTCATGATTCCGTAAACTTCATTTACGCAAAAAGAACATTGACTTGGTTTCAAACTATGAAGCTAAATGGAGGGTTTAAGGTCCAATTCGGTTGGATTTAACAAAAAAAATTTGCTTAGACCATCAGGCAACTACGTTTTCCAGTATTAACAAATCAAACCAGCTAGATTATGTGGTTCTACCAGACCAGCTAGTTTACCAATTTTAACGCTTTATGATTCGTTTTGATGGTTTGAACCTATTTTAACATTGCTTCCCATAAAAAAGAAAATAAATATCAAAGTTGTTTAATGACTATCTATACTATATATATAATTAGACAAACATAGGCAAATTAAGACGGTGAATTTTTAAGGATTTACAAACTTTCAAGCACATTGTACAACTTAAAATGAGGATAAATTGGTCATTCTAATATTAAATCTATTCTCCAAAATAGTTACAAGAATGTCCCTTTAACTTTAATCATGTTTTGAAAATTTAAGAAATAGTTATAACTTTGGTCCTTTATCTTTTAACTATTTATTCTTCATAATTTCATTTTTAACCCAAATACCCCAACGATTTTTAAACGGTTATAACTTTTTCATACGTTAATATTATTTTTTAAAAATTACACCTTAAAAACAAACATTTAATTCTCTTTAATTTGAGTATGATATTGTCATAGTTTCTTTTCAGTTAAATTTTTTTTTTACATATAGCCGTTTGTCGTCCGGCTTTAATGGTCTTAAATTAAACCATGAGCCAAGCCATTATTAACGGCTTTTGGTCGCCAAAAACTGAAACTAAACCGTTGAAAATTACCCAACAAAATCCATTAACAATGATTAGGTTCCGTTTCGTTTGTATTTCGATATTAAAATAAGTTTAAAATAAGAACTACGAATCTACATATACCAATAAATGGTTTCACAGTTACAAACGAAACGACGAACACCCATAAATCTATAATGTAATTACCAATGTCCGTATTCTCCGCTGCATCGCGCGGACACCCGTCTAGTTATATATAATACATCAAACAAGGACAAATTAAGACACTTGATTTTAAGAGTTTTACAAATGTTAATACATAAAGTACATGTGTAATTAGGGATATACTTGTCTTTTAAACACAAATCACTCAACTTACAAGTTTGCCCCCTTATCTTTAACTATTTTTTTTTAGAATTTTAAACCAACTTCTCACCCACGATTTTTAAACGACAATAAGTTTTTCATACGTTAATATTTTTGTAAAAATATTGCACCATAAAAACGAGTATTTTATTCTCTTTAATTTGAGTATAATATTGTTATAATTTTTTCCATTAAAAAAGTTAATATGTTACGTAAGGATATTCAATGCCGGTTTTGATTGTTTTTAAGTTATAAGCTTGTGAGTCCAATCGTTAGTACCCATCTTTTGTCATACATCCAAAACCAAAACTAAACCATTGAAAATTGAAACCAAACTGTTATTAACGGTCCGGTTCTGGTTTGGTTTGGTTTGGTTTGGTTTAACAGTTTAAGCTTTGATAATAAAATTTGTTTAAAATGATTATTAATTTAACCGTATCATCAATTCCAACTAAGTCAAAATATGATACTTGAAATGATAAAGGAAGTAAAAAACAACCGACTTAAAGTAAAAAACTCAGCGGTGAAACCAAACCGATGATCGGTTGAAGGTTTTAAACCGAACCATGAACACTCATAATTGTTACGTGATTAATATGATTCGCGCTTAAACACCCGCTGCATCGCGCGAGCACTCGTCTAGTAATACATATACGCAACTACATCTACACCGCATGTTCCATATTCAAAACCAGACCAAACCATTAAACCACCAAAACTACACCGCAAATCAAATCGCTTGGATCTCAAACAACCCATATTGCTTCGTTTCAACATGCTGATTGTTAAAAGTTTCAACATGCTACAGTGATTAACTTCATGAAAATTATTAAAGGCATACTCGGTTAACTTGGGTGGTGTAAAATCAATAGTCTTGTCTATTAAGGTGAACTGCCAATATGCAATCCTAGAAAATCAAAATGAAGCACATTTGTATTGGATTGAAGTTGATTACGAAAAGAATTGAATCTCCTATTTATACAGGTGACCTACCAACTTGTGATTGATTATATGGAGAACAAACTTTGGACACACCTATCACACTGGGTTGTGGCAATATACCTTGGGTAGGACTGTTGTCGTTCATCATCTGCCCTCTTAAGGGATCTTCACTGCAACTAGTTCCACCGGGTGAGACCTTACTCCATTCATCCTGCATTCTCATATAACAAATCCACTCATTTTCATATACGTGTGTGTGTGTGTGTGTGTGTGTGTTTTTAAATTGAATTCATACCTTCCTCCTATGACCAAGCCAATTCTCGCTACTCCGAGTTAGCCTCGTATACGTAGACGGGGAATTATGCGACATAAAGTAATATGATGAATGGTGTTCCTCCCTACAATACGTGTGGGCCAAGTCTCCATATTCTTGGTTTTGTAGAAATGTTCTGGAAGGATTAGCATATGACTGCGATACACGAGAAGATCTTTCATGTCCTGGTTTCCATGAATCTGTCAAACCCAACTGGGGTGTCATTGCCCAGTCTTCGATTGTTATACCTTGCTTTGCAGCAAGCTTAAGAAGCTGTTTCTCATCTAACCCCAATCCCATTAGCAAGTTCCACAGATTTCTTTGTGTTTCCCTTTGATTGTGTATCACTTGATCCCTCATTGCCATTTCAAACTGAAGCTCAGTATTAGTCATCCCCTACATTTACAATAAAACCAACTCTTATATTTAACCTTTTTATATTTAAAATATATTCATACTCACACACATGAAGCCACCAGAATGAGACACGTGTCTTAGGACAAGGGGTATTTGCAGTCGCGCATAATTACGCACATTGTTAAATAATTAAATTTTTAACGGCTATTAAATAATTACGTACACAAGTTACGTAACATATATAACATACTATGGTCTACGCACAATAATTACACAACATAAATATAACTAATCATGCACAAAATTATGCAATGCTTATAAACAATTACGCAGCTTATATTTATAAATTATGCAACTTATGTTTATAGAAACGAATAGATATAATTCCACATTAAACACACGACATGTCGACGTTTTTTAGAAAAAAAGTTGTTTTTTTCATAAGTATCGCAATATTGCTCAACTTAAAAAGAATAAAATGCTCAATTTATGACATAAATTTAAGAAAAAAATGATATAGTGCATAAAAGTTATTCACATTTAAAAAAGGGGTTGAACTAGATTAAAAGTAAACAACAAAGACTTTTCCAATTTTTGCCCTTCCAGACACTTAATTCTTTTATTTTGTACGCATGGCGTGGCACACCTCTATTATCTCAACCATTGATTAGTATCATCAATGGCTTAGATCACTTCTAACACTTTTTACATTATAAACTCTTTGTATTTGAACTTTTTTTCTATCTACCTAGTACCTACCTATCTATATGCATGTATGTGCGTGTGTGTGCTTGTTCTAAATAATAATATATGTTTACCAGGAGTCTATATTGACTAAGAATACGCAAGTAGGTTTTATTAGCATTGTTGCTTATGGCCTCGTCAATCATCTCCTGTAACTGACATCGGCGTTTCTCATTGGCTTCAATTTCCTGTGGAAAATTCAACATTTCCAACTTGCTAGTCAACATTCTAAAACCCAAGTCAAAGGAGAGTGGGGCACCTTTTGATAAATGACACCAGTCTTGTCATTGTCACGGATATTGTCCAGAACAAGTTGTCTCCTTAACATTAAAGCCTGCACAACTGTTCCATCATTTTCAATGGCCTGCTGCTTTGCAATACCATCATCAAGATGTTGTAACTCGGTTCGGTTTCTAAGATTAGTTTCCTCAAGTTCAAATACGGCTTTCTGTAAGTTGATTCGTTCTTGGACATTTTCACTGGTTTCTTGGCTCAAAGTGTTTAACCAAGATAACTCATCATCCACTGGTCTTTCAGTAGGTTTCGTATTTAGTTGTGTTTCCTTTTCAGCTAGTTGTGTCTTTAACTGACTAACCTCTGTCTGAAGACTGTCAATCATACGTTGATAATCTGAAACATGAGCATCAACTGTCCCAATATTTTTCTGAAAAAAGGCATATCATATATAACTATTATTAACTTATTTACAAAGAGTCTAATAAGTAAAAAACATAATACAACTTTTACCTGGATGTGTGTTTTGATTTCCTTAGCTCGGTCTGCATATTTCAAGGTATTAACAGTGTGATTATATTGATTATCTGCTGGTGAAATAGTTGCAATCATGACTGTTTGAGAATTGCCACTCAAGCCAACTTTAAGGATTCGAGTCAACTTGCTGAAAAATATTAGTTAATCAGTCAACCGATGCCAAGGAATTATGCACCTATGCTAAAGCTACGTGTTAACATACTACCTATTGCGATAAGGTACATATGCTAGACCCTTTTTATGTTGTTTTCCCAACGCATTAATACAGTTTGCCAAAGCAAGAAGTGATCTGTTTATATTGGCACCGTCTCTTAATTTCTGGCCACCATTATTTGTTTCAGAAGCCCGTTCACTGTAGCATAATTTGTATATTTAAGTTTTTACAAGCAAACAGTTTGAAATTATATAAAAGTATATATGGAGAAAGTTTCAACCTTCCAGCAAGATCCACGAGTGCAAGTTTACCACGAATAACTTGATTATGATATTTTCTTTTCTGTTTTCTAAGCACGGTTATTTCCAAAACTGCATGCGAACTATTTTAAAAAAGAAAAATGCGTATTCAGAACATACATAACAAATATATAAACTGAAACTAAAAATTGAAACTTATCAGCTGACTTGACTTACCGTGATGATGTCTCATTGGCATCTGTGTTGTCAGTTTTGCGCCTACTGTTGCCAAGATTTAAAAGTTCAAGAATCTTATCGGCTGAGTTGACCTGCAACCATTCAAACTGGTAGATTTACAACAAACTACAAAATAGAATTAATGCATTCTATATCATGTTATTAAGATGTTTTAACCTTGATACATCTTAAGCCAGCTACGATTATCCCCTGCTCTGGGTCCTCTCTGAGTTCCAAATGACCGGATGATTTTTCAAGTAGATCATAGATAACCTATTTTCATACCAGATAAGGTCAAATCTTTGCAACCTCTTTATATAGAAAAAGAGAGTATAGTTTTAGACTTTAAGTTTAAGGTAAGATATTAGCAGGTTAATACCTCATTGTAGACTTCAAGGTAGGAACAAGTAACTTCAAATACATCAGAGCTCTTATCATTTTTTATAAAGTTGAATATTGTGTGTAGACTTAAAACCATCAGGCCTGGGTCACCTTCAGTTCCTACCATTGTATAGGTTTTTCCACTGAAACAAAGACTTATCATTGTAATTTCCATATATGGACCAAAAATAGACCTAAAAGAAACCCTTTTTATCCTATATTTTCCCTTAGTCTATATCACAAATTGCATCCAAGATACAAATTTGGTGAACACTCAGCATAACAATAAGAACTAACTAGTAAAGATTATCACTACCTCCAAAACACATCCACAAAAAAAGATAATATAGGACAAACAATAAAATTTGACTTCAATTCAGTATCGTACTTATCTGCATAAAATTAGTTGATTCAAAAGGTTGCTTCGTAGGTTTACTCATCCATTGACTTTAATTCAGTATCGTACCTATCTTCGTTCGGTTCTTGTAACAGATAAAGTTAATTGATTCAAAAGATTGTTTTGTAGGTTTACTCATCCTATTATGGTTTTCTGATAACAAACTAATGTAATAACAATGTAAAAGTGAATAGAATAATATCTGAATAGAAACGATCGAGGGGGACTCAATGTATACAAGTGGTGAACCCTAGAGACGCCTAACCTCGGGCCAATGGCTGATGGCCCATAAACTAATAATGGACTTATTTGAAGTTTGTGATTTTCCTCCATTATCTTATTAAGCCGATTAGCTATGGCATTGGCATCATGGTTCAATAAAGGCCATGCACTATTAAAACAGGCGTGTAGGTAACCTGGTAATTTGGTATTTGGTGAACTATAATACCAACAAAGCATTAAGAGCGAAACTGAATGTATTTTCTAGTTACCTTCCAGTTGAACCATATGCAAACACAGTCGCATTTAGACCATGAACTACCCCAGAGATTGTAGAAGATATACTTCTCTCATAAACATCCTGCGCATAATATCATTATCATCATCGTCATGAAATTAAGGCCATTGTCATTAGAAACAGAAGGGAAATATATTGAAGAAAAAAGAAGAAACACAATGTCTAATATCTTCTGATAGCTTGAAACCAATATTGGAGCAGCGAAAATATATCATGTAGAACTCTTCTAATGTTTTAGTGTTAACATCTTTATGCCATTTAATGCGTGAAAGAGAACAAGAGTTAGAAGTTATATGAAATTGATGTTTTAGCTAATACTTATATTCAGTTTTTCCCAGGTAAGTACATTCCTAGATATACATACGCATTGCAAGTGCTGCTACATACATGTTAAATAAAACAGGACAAGTTTAAGTATATGTTGATCACCAATTATGTTGACAATAGACTACTGGTTGCTTCCTTTTGAGTATACTTGTGGTTACAACTCAAGGAGCATGAGGTGCAAGTTAAAGAATGTAATAAGAGTAAATGAAATGTTAGTGCAACTAACTGTCTATTTCAGCCACACAAAAAAAAAATGAAAACGCGATAGAAATTCATGAAATCAGAAATGTCAAACACAAAAGGCTCCTACACATTTATGATGCTTAAATTGAAAAAGTAGATACTTATAATCAAGATGATGGCTACTTAGTGTAAAGTGAAACATCCAAAATCCATTGCTTCAACTCCACACTTCCTTTTCACCCTCTAGCATGTGCCCAAAAATTCCTCAACAACCCCATTCACCATAAAGCATACTAACTTTAGCTAGACATATCTGTATCACTATAGTTTTCCTTTTTGCATTTTCCTTTTCTCTAACAAGATTTTGTGTCAGATCACTCATAAGATCTATGAAACTACCAAAAATATGAAATCTAATTACTTGAAGTCTGGTCATACTGCAAATTCTTTCGTTCATACTACTAGCACATGAATAAGCTCTTATATGAGTATTCTTTAATCTGAGAACTTTTGCCTTAATTAAGTAAAACCACTTTCAATAGCCATAGCAACAGTAGCATATGAATAAGACATATAAAGTATACAGCATATACCGCATTTTTAGAATCCGGCGCAAATGCATAATCAAAAGCATATCTTCTCTCTTTCGTTCTATTCTGTATCCGATCCAGGTAATCCTTCGACAAATCCGGATCCAAAATAACTACCTCCTGAGAAAAGCATCACATAAACATTCAAACAATACACAGTCCCTGAATTGTAAACCCTAACTTAATAAGCACCTTCAAATCCACAATCATTAGTTACAAAACATAACAAACTCTCAAAGAAGTATCACCTTATTATTGTAAACTCTCACTATATCACGGCCACGTTCTTTCTCCGTTAACGGCCTACATTTCACAGCAACCTATAAACAAAAACTCTGTATAAGCTACACTTAAACCGAATCATCTTATTCATCTCAAAACCAATTCAATTAACCAAATCATCAAAACACTTACAGTGAGAGTTGTAGCTTTCTTCGTCGCCGGAGCTCTAATACTCGGCATATTCAATCACAAAACTCGTTCAAAACCTTCAAAACCCTAAAATTCTCAATAATTTCACTAAATGCAAACCAATTTCCACTCATAAACCTAAAAACCTAACAAATAGCTACCTAACACACGCAATTTCAATCTCAATTGCTCAATTTCAACTAACACTACGCAAAAACGAAAACGCAAACCCTAGAAACGTAAAATCATGATATTAATAGCTTAGAAACGAAGAAACGACACCGTTTCAGTTCAAGTGGGAGCATCTGTGAGAATAATAATGAAACGAGCTCAGATGAAAGCGTGTGTACGGAACAAAAACAAAGACGGTGAAGGCATTGGAGAGTAATCTGGAAATAGGAAATGGTGAAGGTGGACATTGACGCGGGTAATAAATATAATTGAAACCAGAAGACGACGAAGGAGTGTATCGTCTGTGCCAGGATCAAGCTGGACCATCGGTTGTCAGAAACTCATCGTGGCCATTGGATGGGTTCGAGTTTTACTTTCATTTCTTTTAAAACTAAAAGCCTTTCTTGGATGTTTATGAAAGTGTTGCCGTCTTTGTGTGTTTGGTTTTTAGTTTATTTTTCGAATTTTTGGGGTGTCACCGACTTATATATGGAAATTTTGTTACTTGTTTTAAATAATAATAATTGAGATGTGAGATGGCAGGGTGGATCAGTGGTTTACTGTCATCACGTTTGTTCTTCAACTTATTTTGTATGAGTTGACTAGATTTTTATGGTGAGATTATGCATTCATTGTCTACCTTTTGTTCATTGTTGTTTTTTTCAATTTGTTTGATCTTTTGAATGTTAGTGTGGGAAATAAGGGAACTTATATTTCGCATTTATAAATAACATATTTTTATTAAGATAAGAAATATAATAGATTATTATAATAAATATAATAGATTATTATAACGAGTGACCATATATACGCTAAGAGCTTTTTATCAGTTTATTGATCAATATGGGTATGTGGAAAGGGTACACACACATTCATGTTAAGTTGTTTCTAAACAAGTTTGTGTTAGTGTTTGGAAAATATAACATGCTTAGCTATCATTTAGATCATGGCTAATGCAAAGACGCAAGTGCATATTTCACACCATCCTGCCCATGCCATGTCATTCTCCCTCTTCTCTTTCTCCACTCGATCTCTCTCTTCCTTCTTCTCTTTCTTTTCCTCTCATAGTTAACTACATATAGTGCATTTCACTACAAACATCACCTCTTCAATGCAAGTCTTCCAAATGCATGTGCCACGTCACTCAAATACAAGATAAATGCCTTGCATTAGCCATGGTCTTAGTGTCCGTGTTTAACATTACAAGTAATCGTGTTTTATTGTGTCATGTCTGGCATGTTATATCAGCCCAAAGTTGTACATATAAAGATGATTAACAATTTAAGTATTTGTGGTTCTCAAAACTCTCAAATCAAAATCCTCAATTTTGCTATGATTAAAACTTGCTAAAAGGATCTAAAAACATATATTGAAAAGTTCAAATTTGAGAATACTTCATAAATATCATTTCAAGCATTTATCATAACATATTGGACTCCACGTACCGAATATACATATTAATTTGAAGTGAAGTATCATACATGTACTCTTTTTCCCACCCCCCCCCCCCCCCCGAATTTTGTCAATAAGGTCTTATTTGAGACATCATAACTAATAGTGTAAATATTAGTCACTTTGGGTTTTAGAGAACTATGTCAACATTATCTACTACTAGATTTTTCTGTTGATAATGTATAATATAAATTGTATGAGGGAATGTTGTTAATGCATGCTATTTTATGTCAAACCCGATGCTTATAAGTTGTATAGTTTTCTAATTATATTAGTATATTATGTAATGTATGTCTAAAATTTATAGCAAATTAATTGACTGGATGAGATTTTTTTTTAGGCTCTCTATTGTTTTATCGCTTAATTCATTCATGGGGGTCATACTTCAACTCATTCCCATCACTTGCTATATCTATCATCAACATCAACACCACCACCACATCGTCTTTTTTCCTATGTATTCATATTTCTTCCCAAACCATCATTCAACCTATCTTTATCATCTCTCCATTCCCCAACCTTAAAATAAACATTATATTATACTATATATAATAGGAAACATAGAGCTACAGTACTAAAGGACTTTTTAGGAATTTCACCTTGAAAAAAAATAAACGGGACTTTTTAGGAATTTCACCTTATAACAATGGAATATATGCTCGTAGGCTTGTGTAACATGTGCCATGAGATATGCTCGTAGGTTGCAGCGTGTTTGCTGTATATGTGGTTCCATATATGCATCTTCATTCACTCATGGTCCTTCTTAAATTATTGGAAGCTCGGTTTCATGAAAAGGACAAAGCGGTCGACATTCATCTTTTGAAATCATATTATGTAATATAATGGAAGCGTATTATTATAGAAAACTAGAGAGGGTGAATGAGTTTTCTTTAAATGAACTAATCTTGTTTGGCCTTCATCTTATTTTGAATCTATCTAGCTTCACAACAAAGCCATATTGTTGATTTGAGCATTAATCCATGCTAATTGACAGGGTCGTCTCTGAGAATTTATGTTCTCCGGCCAAGCCGAAAAAATATGTCCCTTAAACCTTAACGTACTAAATAATGTAAACACATTTTGTGTACGTCGATTAAAGGTATAGCGATAAACATAGCAATTAGTAAAATCATGGTGTTAGAAAAAGTTTATGACATACTGAATATGCTAATAATTAATTAAGTATTTGTAAAGCTCTCATAGCATTCTTGATAGCAAATTGGTGAATCAACTCTTCGTAGTTTATGCTCTCATATGTTCTGTTCTCAATAGCTATCATCGCTAACCCGCTATGTGTCTTTTGGGGTATTGTGGATCAAAAATAAGATTTAATAACTATAATTTCAGAAAACTCATTTCTACAAATTCATTTTGCTGTTATCCCGTCTATACGTTTCTTTTATATATTTATTTAACTTATATTGATTAATTAAAGCATTTGGTTTTTTTCAAATTGTAGTGGGCCTATATGTCTTTGGGTAATCTAAAAAAGTGGGTTGAAAAGGTGTCAGGGTATTATAAAATAGTGGGATTATAAATGTTCGGGTATTTTACATATATAACATCAAGAATTATTAAAAAACTTTGTGCCCCCTAATAAAACGTGCTCCGACCGGTCGTCCATTTGACACACCCTAAAAGTATGTAGATTTACGAATTTGTTGATCATTATAACTTAGGATGATTCAACATATATGTGGTATATGACCACAATTAATTCATGTGTTAGTGATAGCTTTCTACTTATGTAGTCCTGAATCGATCATTAGCACAATGTCATTATATATTATTGGTGATATGCTTTATATGCATATTTTGTCAAAAGCCGATGATTTTACTAAAAGCAATCTCTCTATCATTTTAAATAGAGGTATGATGTGTCTACATCTCATCCTCCCAAGACCTTATCAATAGCGAAGCTATTGGTGGAATTCTACCGGGTATGGATGATGACGACGATGACATAATCTTAGTCGTTATCAAAACCAAGGATCATTAGTTCAAAACAAACTTAACCTACGATTATGATTCTAGTTTTCTTGAGGTCACTAGTCATGCTAGGTTTCAAACTATAATTCCAAACAACTTTTTAAGGACACCAACAAATGTAACTAAGGGTACACAACAAAGTAATCCTTCATGATGAGACGATAATGAGCAACCTCACAAATCACAATCTTTCTAGGTATATACTCTACAGAATTCCTTTATACGCTTAAACCTATAATGCCATCAAACACAACAAACCTTAGTATCACAACTGACACCAAAACCGTCTGCGTCATTAAAAAATGGACGTCATAGCGCCGTGCCACGTTAATCTTTCAAGCACTCCCTCCACCCTAACAAATCACTTTACTAATAAAAATAAATAAATAGGGTAGGCAAGTTACAAGGCCAGAAACAAAAAAACAGGCCCCTCTCCATGATTGCCTTCCTTTCCTTCTAGTTTGGAAAACATAGATGCCCTAAAACATAAAATATTATCATCATATCATAATATATCATATCCCCCATTTCAAACACAAACAAAATATTACACCCTCCTCACTCCTCAAATATATTATTATATCCATCCCCAAATTCTACTCACATATTATTTCATCTCTTCTCCCCGGTAAGATACTATTAACCTTCCTTTCATTTCTGTCTTCGTTTTGCAATATTTTGTTTTCTTATTTTTATCTGTTCGATTGATTCGATCGATCTGGAACGTTTATGATTTTTTATAATTATTTAATTACCACGGACGTGTTTTGATTTAATTAATTACTGTTGAATTTGTGAAGTTACTGATAATTGATTATAGATCAGAAGGTTTGACTGAATTTAATTTAGGGATAAACTCCTACACGT
Source organism: Bidens hawaiensis (assembly GCF_021521415.1). Classification (NCBI taxonomy): domain Eukaryota; kingdom Viridiplantae; phylum Streptophyta; class Magnoliopsida; order Asterales; family Asteraceae; genus Bidens; species Bidens hawaiensis. Next base: position 526,655 of record NW_027491209.1, on the reverse strand, counting down.
TATTGTTAGGTTAGACGCAAACGCTTCCGTCTTTACTTGTGTTTGGTGATTGTTAAGCTAAGCATTCGAAATCACCGATTTATCACCATCTGTGATATCGCTTATCGCTCTCTTAATAAAATATCGGTACCGATAATATCAGCTATATTTGACCGATGTATCACTGATATTCCCGATATCAGTGTTTTAAGTCTTAATTATCAAATGTTAGTGTTTTAAGTCTTAATCAGTTACTACTTGCTATGATTAATTTGTTAATGGTAGGAGAGTATACGGAATTATTAGTGTTAAATTGCTATATATATGAATTTTACATGATATTAAGGCCATGTTTGGGATTCCTTATTTACACCTCCTTTTGACTAAAATAAGGAGTTTTTGATAAGTTACACTTTTCTAACTTATCAAAACTCCTTTTTTCTTCTTTAAAAACTTAAAAAAAATCACATTACCCAAACACCATTTTAACTTGCAAAAGTTGATAAGTTATAAGGAGGTAAAAATAAGGAATCCCAAACACCCCCTAAAATTACTGATAACCGATATCTCATATATTGGTCCTTGACCGATATCCGATAATTTCTGCATTAACTGCTTAGTTGTTAAGAATATAAGCAACTTTTATCTAGATTTTTCATCTTCATTTTCTTAATTGTTATTCAATTGCCTTTTGTGTTAGTGCTTCCAATAACACAACTTATCTGCTATTTATCTGTTGAATAATTTGAAATTGGCATTGCTTGAGTGTTAATTGATCAATTATGGTTAAGCACTCGAATAAATTTCTGTAATAATGCTTCTTTTGAGATGAACTACATGTAGTTTATTTGTACATACAAAGCATAGTTTAAGGTCTTTTACAGACTTACAATGGTTCATTCTCTATTGTATAAACATACAGGAAATAGTGACTGACTGAATAAGGTAAATCACTTTTAGAATAGAATTATGTTAAATTTGTGCTATAGACTTGAATGATGAAATCTGATGTATGTCAAAAGTCTTTGTTAGGGTAAGTTGAAAAACGTATGATTGTATAACGTATATGATAAAAACTTAAGAATGGTTAAAAAAATATCTAATTCCAATCTCCCATTCTTATTACTGTCAGGCACTAAGATGATAATTAATATTGCAAACATTTAAACAAAGAACTTGCACTACGATTAATATTATCTGTGATAGGATCACGAAAAAACAGATTTTGAATGACCAATTCTTATAGAAGCGTTAATAATATGATAGAAACCGGAAATCTAAAGTACTGAAATTAAGATAATAGCCACATTCGAGATAGGCGTGATCTCCAATTACAAGGTTAAAGAACCCTAATTCTAATTAACATAAACATCCATAACTAATAAAACAAAGATAACCCTAGTATTACTAAACCTAATTGACAGTTCTAGAACATAAGTGCCCCACTAATTTCTGCTTAAACTGTTCCCGCTTATTTGGTAACATGGGTTTAGGCGGGAATAGATTCTATGGGACCAGGTACGTATCATAATACTGTCAAAATTATATCTTGACCATCTTCCTCTTATTGCATGCTAATATGACATAAATAATGTTATATCATAAAGATATCCTCCTAATGATTATGGTTTTTAAATTGAAATATAAAAGATATAAATTAGTAAATGAACAATGAAAAACGTAGTTCGTATGTTTTAGTGAATAGTATTTATGATATGACATTATTTTCGCCATATTAGCATTCAATATTAAGAGGAATGTGGTCCAGGTATGAATTGGTGAATAGTTATGCTTCTGTAAACATTAGACAGTTCTAAATCTGCTTTCCAATGTTACTGTTATGGTTAATGTTAATTTTAATGCAACTTCTTTGTCCAAATGTATATATACATTACTAGTTATCGTCTTAATATTTGGCAGCAGTAAGGGTGGATTATTGCAAATTTTTATCTTTCGTAAGTTTTTATTATCATATACGTTATACAGTCTTACTTTTATCAAATTATTTAAAATAAAACTTTTGACGCAAATCAGAGCACATCTTTCAATATAGCACAGAAATTTCTTCAACAATCGAATCAACATTTTGCTATTTGAATATTCAATATGTGGATATGAGAGCTTTAGTTGCTTGAATCACACGACAGTTAAGAATGTCCTATTCTGTTATTGTAGGTGCTTTTTGTCTAATACACAAAACAAATTAACCAGTGCTAAGAATTTAAATCATGGAGCTGAATTCTATCAAAGATGCGTTTGATCGTGTCACAAAGAAGCAAAAGGTGTTATCCTCGAAATCTCAAGAAACAATTGACCACATCAGCCAAGAAATTGAGCTGGCAGTATCAGGAATCCAGTCAGCAACCCCTCAACCCGACCACAATTTAATCCTTGGTCAACTAAAGTCAAAGCTAAAGGATATGGCCCCACTCAGTCAACTAGAAGCCACCCAAAAGGAGCTAAATCTTGCCATGACCAAATACGCCAAACTCCTCGAGAAACAATTCAATCCCGACATATCAAAGTCTTACCGAAACGTTGACTTTGACTTTCATTTAGTCAACCAGATAATCTCCCACCACTTGTACCGTGAAGGCATGTTTGACATCGGTGATTGCTTCGTAAATGAATCTCACGAACAACCCGTAAGCGACAACAAAACTCATTTTCTAGAAATGTATCAAATCCTTGAGTCAATGAAGTCTCGTGACCTCGGTCCCGCGTTAAAGTGGGCCACCGCCAACCATGACAACTCCAACGAAACGGGTCTGACATTGAGTTCAAACTCCACTGTTTACAATTCATGGAGACTCTTAAACTCGGTCACCGAGACGAAGCGTTACATTACATTAGAACTTACATCTCCCCATTTTCAAACCAACATTTCTCAGAAATCCAGAAACTAATGGCGTGTCTTTTATGGGCGGGAAAGTTGGAATCGTCTCCTTATATCGAGCTTCTGTCACCGACCCATTGGGCCAAGCTGGCCCACGAGCTAGCCCAACAATTCTGCAATCTTTTGGGCGAGTCTTATCAAAGCCCGTTAAGTGTAACAGTTGCAGCTGGGGTTCACGCGTTACCGACTCTTTTGAAACTGGCGAGTGTGATGACCGGGAAGAAACATGAATGGATGTCTATGAAGCAGTTACCGGTTCCATTCGATTTGGATCAGGAGTTTCAGTTTCACTCGATATTTGTGTGCCCGGTGAGCCGGGATCAGGCGAGTGAGGAGAACCCGCCGATGCTGATGTCGTGTGGGCATGTGCTGTGCTAACAGTCGATTACCAAGTTGTCTAAGAACAATAGTACGAGGCCGTTTAAGTGTCCGTATTGTCCTACTGAGGTGGAAGTGGGTCAGTGCAAGCAGTTGCACTTTTAGTATGGATTGTGTGTTTGTTTTTATAAAAGAAGTTGAAAACTGTTGGTTGTTTAGTGTCTATGATGTTCTTGTTTATACTGTGCGTAATTCTTTAAAATAGTGTGTAAATGGTTAAGACGTCTTCATCATAAAAAGGTTGTCACTTGCCTCTTTTATTCTGTATATAGTTGTTTATTATTTATGTTGATGAATGATGATTGATTTTTAATATATGTTATTTGAGAGATAAAAGTGTTGATCTAAGACCATAATTATGAGATGCCATTGAATTTCAAGGATGAAAAGATAGCAGGATTTCAGGAAGCAGGAACACCCTTTTCACCTTTCTTCCTCTAGTTCCAATTTCCCAAGTTTTACCCTTTTTTTAACTATTTAACCTTACTTTTACTTTTTCAAAAAGGTTTTGATAAGAAAGTCGAAAATTGATAAGGGTGAGCGGAGTGGACTTGGCATGGGTGAGGGGCGTGGTATAGAGATGATCAAATAAACCGGTTCCTCAAACCGAACCGGTGGACCCGAACCGGAACCGAACCGGTTCCTACCCGTTTTTTGTAGGAACCGGACCCTATCTGATTCAACCCGATGATCCGTGACCGGTTCTTGCATTTCTGAGTGGGGGCGGGTAGGAACCGGAACCGAACCGGAACCGGTTAGGAACCGGTTCCATCCGGAACCGGTTCTAGCCGTTGGATTGAGTATAGCCGTTGGAAATCGTTTTTTTTGGCCGTTTTTTGACCGTTGGGGTCAAAAATAGCCGTTTTTTGGCTCCCCAAGCACCCCACTACTAGTATAAATAGGTATTTGGTGTCATGGGTTCATCACAACACTCAAAACGCAAACCCGAACGCAAAAAAATACAAAAAAACGCTATTACAACGTTTTGAGTTCTCTAATCTCTTGTTTTCTCTTCTTCTATATTCATATTTGTTGTTATGGCTGCCTCACAATCATCGGTTGGTCAAGGTTTCAACGCCGAACCAAGTTTCATTCGTATTGTACCTCATAATCGTAATCAAGAGATTTGGTGCAATTGGGATTTGGTTGAATTGAGTGACCATTCATTGAAGGCTCGGTGCAAGTTTTGTGGGGTTTATTTAAACCCACTTTCGAATTCAAATTTGAAGAAACACATCGAAAAACCGTATTGCAAGGCGTTGAAAAAGAACGTCGATTCGCAACAAACGCAAATGGATAGTGAAGGCGGAATACTTACATACCAAATTGATCGAGTTCAAGATCGTATGGCGAAGTTTGTGATTCAAGAAGCTTTGTCGTTTAGCCACTTCGACAACCCTCGCTTAACCGCCATGATTCGAGATACGCTTCAACCACAATACACTCACGTAAGTCGTCATACTCTTAAACGTTATTGTTTAAAATTGTGGAAGAAGGCCAAAGAGGTACTAATTGCATATTTTGAAAATATAAATACGGGAATAAACTTAACTAGTGATGTTTGGTCGGCTCCACATGGTCTACCCGAATCTTATCTTTGTGTCACCGCTCATTGGGTAGACCCGTCATCGTGGGAAATGATGAAACGCACCATTGCTTTCGAACTCTTTGAGTATCCACATACGGGAGATAATTTGTTTGAAATTTTAGATTATGTTATAAAAACTTATAAACTAGAAAATAAAATATTTTCAATGACATTTGATAACGCGTCGAATAATACATCGGCGGTTGATAAATTAAAACTAAAATATACGCCGATTTGCAATTGTGTATTTTTTCACTCAAGGTGTGTTGCACATATCATTAATTTAATCGTGCAAGACGGACTTGCTTCGGATGAGGTTACATCGGTTATAAACGATTTTAGACTAATGATACATGAAGTTTTTAAGAAAAGTAAAAAAAGACAAATGGAATATAGAAAATTTTGTAAAGATACGGGAAGAAAAGCTTTGGGAGCTAATTGGGATGTACCTCATCGATGGAATTCCACTTGCATAATGTTTCAAAGTGCTTTGGAACAAAGAGAAACTTTACAAATGTTTCATTCTAGTCTTGCCGAGAATGATTTGGCAATCCCTTTTCAAATGAGAAATGGGAAATTATCAATGACTTATCGACTTTTCTTGAAGTTTTTAAAACATCAACTACGAAACTATCGGGAACGTATTATCCGACAAGTCCCTTGGTTCTTTCGGAGTTATTTTTAATGGTTAACAATCTTAAAGAATTTGAAAATAAAAGTCCAATGTTTTCAAACATCATATTACCAATGAAGTTTAAATTAAAAAAAATACTTTCTTGAGTTGCCACCGGTTTTTACTTGCGCCGCCGCTTTAAACCCAATGTTAAATGTTACGGGGGTTGAATGTGTGATAGACGAAATTTTTTCAGCCTTAGATATGCATGAAGTTGACCCAAACTTTTCAACAGAGGCAAAAAATTATTTTAACTTGAATTTTAAATTTATGTATGACTTTTATTTAAATAAATATGGGTCAAACATACACATGTCTATGCCGGGGGGGTCTTCATCAAGTTCAAGTGCTACTAGAGTACGAGATCCCATGATTGGCCTTATGAACACCGTTCGCAACGTAACGGCTAAAAAACAAAGGGGTAACACCCCTTCAAGCGAACTATGAAGGTATAGTGCAAATGATTACTCTACCGGTTTATCCGAAGAGGAATATGACACCTTTGATGTTTTGGCTTGGTGGAAGGTAAAGGAAACCGAGTTTCCGATTCTTGCCACCATGGCCCGTGATTTACTAACCGTCCAAGCTTCTACGGTAGCTTCGGAATCCGCTTTTTCTCTTAGTGGCAGGGTAATATCGGTGAGAAGAACAAGACTAAATTCGAAGTCGGTGGAGATGTGCATTTGCTTAAAGGATCACTTGGACTCAATCGATCGTATTCAACATGTAACCACTCTCGAAGATGAAACACCACTTGATGTTCGAGTGCACGACGAACAATAAGGCATTTCTACAAGTAATTCCGAGGAAGAAGTCGCCGCTCAATAATTACGACGAACAAGAAGGCTTTTCTAGAAATAATATGTCACAACTTTATATTTATAAGTTTAATGTTTTGTTAGTTTGTTTTTGAAGATTTTAAAACATGTAACCTTTTTTTTTTTGAACTTCTTAAAGTAAATAAAATGAATTTTATGTTAATTGTTTTTTTTATTTTTCATGTTATACAAATACGAATCGTAGTTTAGAATCCAAATCGCAAACGAAAAACGAAATAAAAAATAAAATTTTACACTGTAACCAGTTGGAACCGGTTACAGTACAGGAACCGGTAAGAACCGGTTAGATAGGTTAGGGGTCCGAGGGTGGGAGAACCGGTTCGGTTCCCTAACCGGTTCGATCCTGGAACCGGTTTAAAATGGGGTTTTGAATATAGGAACCGGTTAGGAACCGGTTCCGGTTCCTAGTCCCAAACCGTTTTGAACATCTCTAGCGTGGTATATCTGTTGTGGTGTTTTCGTGCTCCCAAATCTTTTGAGATGTGGGGGGGGGTGGAGTTTTCATGCTCCCAAATCTTTTGCGGTTAAACCAATCAACTAGCGAACCCGCTAGGTCAATTCAAACCACCCATGTAGCTAAACAAGTTTCGATCATAATTTGACCAGAACCCGTTTATAATAAACTAAGACTCTTGAATTTCGTGTTAGGTTCGTTTAGTGTCATAAATTCACACTAGATTTCAACTGAAGCAAAACCCAAGTGACAAAACTAACATTTATGATGGCATGTGAACTCTTACTTCAATTCTAAATCTCATGATACCAAATAATAACACAAAACAAAAGTTTCACTTATTATATGATAAAAAAATGAAATTTACTATTTTTTCTTAATTTTATACCTATAAACGTTGTATTTAGCCACCATAGTGACATATTACATTTCTAATTCAATCATTAGTACATTTTGTTTTTTTGAGCATGATGTTAGCTTTTCATACCTTCTTGCATTCTCCTAAGTTGAAGGAATGTAAAAAAGTTGTTTTCACATTGTTAATTTAGAAACCTATGTTTACAATATATCATGTGAAACGGTAGCCTAATATAACATAGAAAACTGTTTTCACTTTATTAATTCAAGGACCGATGTTAACAAGATAATGTGACAATGACGTAGAGAGTCGTTAACTCGTTATCACCTTTTAAACTTTTAAATTTAGAGACCATAACAATATAATGTGAAATAGATAGCCTAATATGATATACTAGTTTTTATTCTCTGTATTACATGGTTGTTTTACATTATCGTTTCAAATATTTATATATATATTTTTAATTTTAATTTTATTTATTGTAAGGAATTTAATGATACTTAGTATTTTATGATGGAAGTGTTTCATAAATAAATGCGATGTTATAACCCGGTTTAAAAGCTATATGGGTTTGGTGAGACTTATGACCCGTTTTATTTTGTTTACTATAAAATCGTTTCGTAATTATAAATAATATCTTTGTTTAAAAAATCGTATACTATTTTTTGTATATCCTTATTTTACAGGGTTTTCATATTAAATATTTGGTGATATTAATTTTTGATTTAATGAGATGTTATAACTGTTTAAGGGCTATTTGGGTTTTTGGTGAGACTCATACCCGTAAATTCTGGTCAAATGCATGAGAAACCTAACAAATAAAACAATCTGGTGGCTTGAGAGAATATAAGGAGGTTTCGGTTATATATATATATTTAAGATTAAGATATTAAGACCATGCGCACTGGAGGCTTTATGGTGGATAAAGTCGGAGGCACCCCCCCCCCCCTCCCCGACGTTTTGGTTATTTTTTTTGTGGCGTTTTGTAGATAACGCATGTGGAAGGCACAAGAATTTAAAAAACAAATAAACAAAGTTATGGAAAATTATGAAGGCTTTATGATTACACCCTATTTTTATAAAAACCATAACTCTAACTGGACACCACGTAACGCATAAGGCAATTCATCATTAATGTATAATATGACATAACATCTATATGAACTACATTTGAATAAATGTGACATTCGTGACAAAACGAGGTATACTATATTCACTACGTAGCAAGTAAACGATAAATCGGTTAATTCGTAGTGCTTAAACGAGTAACCGACTGATACTAATTATGACCCGTATACATACTGAGGGGTCATATACGAGTTATATATATATTATAGAGGCTAACATATTGATATTTAGGCCCCAGTACATTTAAAACTCTTTAAACGAAAAAGGTTTCGTTTATCGATACGCTATAAGCTTAAACGCAATCGTTAATATCAAAACGAGCATTGTAGCATCCGTTAAGCTGAAAAAGATTTATAAAACACTTATATGACATGTTCTAAGAAATCCGTGAAAATATTTTGGAATTTTACAACGAGTCAGTACGTTTTTCTTATTTTACAAAACTATGCTGAAAAACACTCGTTTTCGAGCTGTTTTTCGCACTCAAACTAGTTTTCTTGCGAAAAACCGAACCCGAACTAAATTTTGGACCGAATTTTACGCGTGGCACGAAAACCGAGGCACCATTGGGCCAAAAAGAGACCCAATGGGCCCCTCCTTACTTGCGGCCGCCCTACACTATAACCCACCAAAGATATTTTTTACAAGACTTCTTGAATAAGCTACATAATTTTATGCAATAAACTTAAATACCAGACTTCCCTTCAGCTGTTCTTCCAAACCCTTGCCCTAAACCCACATGTAAGTTTCATTTCCATGAACTTTTAACCATCTTTTAACTAAGTTATAATCTTATAAAAGTGTTTTGATTAGTATTAAACATGTTTAACCATCCAAAAATCATAAAAATCAAGTAAAATCATGTTTTGATGTTAAACGTGTTTACAAACCAGGAACATATACTTTTTTGGTCAAAAACGCGGATTAGAACATGAATACAACGTTTTTACTGTTAGAAAGTTCGGTTTGAACCCAAAACCGAAACCCTAATTATCAAGGCTGTCACATGGATGATTTATGCTTAGTTTGATGTTATATGATATGTATATACACTGAGTTTGCAACCCGAGACCCGGAAAGTCGTTTAAGCTAGCAAAACTCATCGAAAACCGACAAGGTAAACCCGTAACACTCGTTTAGGGGCTGTCTAGTATTAGGTTGTGACGTGCTTGTTTTTAGCTTGTGAAAATTTTCTAGGACATTAGGGATCATATAAATGAGTCTCTGTTCAAATTTGGTAATTTTTCGATAAACGGAGAATAATTGGTGAATTTATTTCCGTTTATTTGGGAAAAATAGCTAAACATATTGAAAAATTATGAAACTTGGTTTTGGAGTTTAATATGTGATTTTAAGATCACTGGTAAAGTTTGGGGATCATTGGAAATGCCTAAGTATGGTTTGTGCAATTATGGTTTAACCGAATTTTAACAGCCGAAAAACGCACAAAAAGGCATTTTTTCAAAAGAGTTAGATTCTAGAGATTTTTCAGGGGCTATGTAATAACATTGAGGCCATTTGTAAAAATTATCGGATTTTTTGGAGGTCGTTTGATATAAACGGGCCATTTATTACAAGATTATAACCTATTAAATGAATTTTTATAATAAATAATTAATCATAAAATTTCTGAAAATATTTTTATAAAATTCTCCATGTCTTAATGTATTTTTACAAAAATTTACATAATTTATATATAAGTACATATTTAGTTATGATTAATCAAAGATTTAAATTATAATTGGTTTAACGAAACCGGCAGTTTTGTGTTTAACGGACTGACTGGTATATCAAAACGTCAAAAGTGGTCAAATATCATATTTTTGAATGATATTGATAAAAACGAACTTTTTACGATAATTCCGGACAATTCGGGTGGATTGTGCGCGTTTTGTATAATCAAACCCGTGTGAAAACGGAAACGAACCCTGCGATCAAACCATATACCGAAACCTTAAAATTCTTTCATAAATCAAATCATTTTATCATTCAATATATTTACTTAAGTTTATGTGATCTTACCTAATCCCGAAACGTATAAACAATCAACTTGACTAGGCTCGGGAAACGGTGAAACTGAGCCAAATCCAATTTTCATCATCATCATCATCGTACTCAGTATATCCCACCAATAGCAATGCTATGGTAGGGTCTGAGGAGGGTAAGATGTAGACAGCCTTACCTCTATCCCATAGGGATAGAGAGGCTGCTTCCGGTGAGACCCCCGGCTCGATAGTAGTTTTGAATTAAGCCTTGGACATAAGACACATAACACTCAATCATCGGGACACTGGCTGATTGGTGCATGTGCCCTTGTCTTTCGGCTATCAACGTCACCACATGATGCCTGGTTAACCTTCCGCCACTTTTAACGTTATTTTCACGTGATTAGTAAAATAACGTCAAAATTAGTGCAATTTTACTTTTGCCCACCCAAGGGTTCACACATATATACATTATATGAGCCAAATCCAGTTTTAAACATTTCATAGTATACAACGTCACAAGAATATAAGTTTATGTGTATTGTATAGTGTTTGATTAACTAGAACTCACTCAGCGTAGCTGACTTTTAGTATGCACGCAGGTGAGTAGGATGAGGCAGCTCGCTTGAGGAGACACGTGGCACTGAATAAGAGGCTGGCATCGAAAGACTCAAGACGTTTAAGTTTAATGTTTCGTTTATTTTGAAAGACAAAATGATGTTTTAAGACAAGACGTGTTTTGTTATGAAATGTTTTATGAAAGTTTTTAAATTTCGCGAATATTTTAATTAACTCTGATATTTAGAACTGCGTTTATGAGTAAATCCAACACGAAAGTAGGGTTACCGGTGACGGGGCCTTACAATGTTAAAACGGGTCAACTACGTCTAGTTGGTGAGTTTCAAGTTTCACGAGTATCAATGAAATCAGTACACGAGTTCGTAAAGTTTATAGTGTGTATGTATATATGTATGTGTATGATGTATTATACTAAGCCACAAGTGAAACCGAAACAAGCTATAACGCATGGCCTCCACTGCCCATGCACTCCCGTTGGCATTTAACAGCCACTTTGCCCCAAGTATGTACTATGTCTAACACCACATAGCAGTATGTAAAAATATAATGACAATGTGCAACCGGGTTTACATATGTTCCGGCATACCCCTCCGGCCCTGTCAGTTGGGTTTGTCAAACCGATAGTACTATCCACACGTCACCGGCACGAAGTTAATCACTTGTGTTTGTGGGGACTTGTCAAGTGTTAGTACTTAGATAATCCACATCATCACACGTTTTCAAATATATAAGTATATGTAAACATGCTTTTCACCCCAAAAGTTCGTAAAACAGTTTAGAAAGTGAGGGTCGTGAAACTCACCTTATCGTAGTTCGCACGGAAATTACGTATAAATAAGTCAGGTGCCTCGCTTATAGCCTGATTCCTATAAACGGTATCGTATCGTTAATACTAGTACAATGTTCAAGCTAAGTCGGGCTGTATAGATAATCTGGGTATAGCTGTTAGGCCCAGAACATGACCATAGTCTTAGATTTCATTCATACTTTCTTACTTTCATACTTTCTTTTGTATTAACTTACTTTCATATCTTACGTTATAAAGAGCATTACGCCCTACATTCCTCGTGTATTATTAGGGCTCGGTACCCTCCTTCCTCGAGTATTATTAGGGCTCGGTACCCTCATTCCTCGAGTATTATTAGGGCTCGGTACCCTCTTTCCTCGAGTATTATTAGGGCTCGGTCCCTCTTTCCTCGAATATTAGTAGGGTTCGGTTCCCTAGTTCTCGAATATTAGTAGGGTTCGATTCCCTCTTCGTTACCATACAACCATACATCATACCTCGAGTATTATTAGGGCTCGGTACCCTTTTCGTAACCATACAACCATACAACCGTCATTTCCTTCTTTTATTAACTTTATTACGTTCATACACATAAACATACATAGCATACTTACCTTATTTATAACGTTACAACCTGACAGTACGTGCAATATCCGAAGATCGTTCACGTACCATCAAGCAATCATTCATACATATCACATATATCACATATGGCATACACTTATCACTTAGGATAAATGTATTAACAACACATCAAGTATGCACACAGCCCCGAAAACATAACAAGGAATGGGGCTAGAAACTCACCTGAACACGGTTACGTTCACCGTTAATCGTAATCCCTTTCTTCAGTTGTGCACGGCTGACTGTATAACAAGTATACGTATCAATTAACTATCACTTCTCATAACGTATTTATATCTTTATATGACCCACAACGAACGGGGGTCCGGGGGCAGCGCCCCTGGCAGCGGGGTCTAGGGGCGGCAGCCTCTAGCAGGGTCCAAGGGGCAGAGCCCCTGGCTGGGGTCGAGCTGTTTTATTTCCATTAACTGTCTTAACACATTTTTCATTAGATTTTTAATTTATTTTATAATCGAACTTGACTTTAAGCGAAGTTAAACCTTAGGCGAACTTAGCTTTAGGCGAAGTTATCAGGCGAACTTGGCTTTAGGCGAAGTTAAACCTCAAGCGAACTTAGCTCTAGGCGAAGTTGTCATCAGGCGAACTTGGCTTTAGGCGAAGTTACCAGTTAGGCGAACTTGGCCGTAAGCGAAGTTATCAATTAGGCGAACTTGGCCTCAGGCGAAGTTATCGCTTTGAAGGCGAAGTTGCCCAGTTCGCGGCGAAGTTGCCCAGATCAGCCGTTGTTTTGGTTTCTATCAAGCATTTTGGCGATTTTAACACCCTTGTTATGGTTCGACATCACCCACTACGTTTCCCAACCATTTTCGGTCGTATATACACTATAAAACTTGGATCTTTAAACTTCAAAGATCAAAAATCATACATTTTTGAGCTTGTTTGGATCTCGTTTACTTGTTTAATCACAACCAACGCTCTCTCTCTCTCTCTCTCTCGGATCTGGTCGCCCCTCTCCTCGGCCGGCCGGCGGGGTTTGGTGTGTGGTGTGTGTGTTTTGGAGTGTTAGAAAATAAGGTGAAATGAATGATAGTTTGGGGTTTAGGGGATATTTATATCCCTTAAATCCCATGGACCTAAGGCCCATTCTCATTTAATCAATCTCAATTAATCGAAGTCCATGATCCGCTCCTTACTCGATATTAAATAATTAATAACACGAAATCACTAAACGTAACTTTCTTTATTCAACATTAAAATTTTAGGATGTTACAAACATGCTTTTCAGGTAAAGCAAAAGTGGAATGATTTGCTTACGTGCTTGGTGTTAGAAGAAGAGTTAAATAGCTGTGAATAGACGCAAATATACAATATTAAATAAAAAGCTCGTAAACCGGTTATGTGATTCTCATCTAGTTTGTAAACATAGTACCAACCCATGTAATATGATGTAAATTAGTTTTTGAATTTCTTTATAAACAATGTTGTTGATACCAGTGTTATCTGTTACATTCCCGTATTACGCTTCTGCAACTACCTAGTCGGGGTGTGACAATAAACAAATATATGTATAGAAATACATAACTGGAGTTTGGAAATATACTACTTTATTTGATTGCCTCCAATATATTCAAATCAACTTTTGGACTACATTTTTGGGATTTATGAACCCAAACAAATTTTAAAGACGAGTGTCCAGTTTTTCAGGTTAGATTCAATGTACACATTTCATCCATCTAATGATGATATATCCACAACATGACAATCAAAAAATCAAAAATCAAATATAATATTTCATTACACAAAAAGATACTCTCCTACAATCATCATCATCATTTACCCCCTCACCATTTTTTTAACTTATTCTTCTGTTTTTATTATTACTTATATTATATATAAAACAAAACGACATAGAGCCCCGTCCTTTTTTCAACTCAATCTCATCACCTCTTGTTTCTTTCGGGTACCCTTTGTCGCTATATACTCAATCTGACCCCACCTCACTTCAATTACACAAATTAATTCTCTAAGGGTGTAAAGTGGATAAACTTAAACCACAAGGACTAAAATTGTAAATTATTTATCAGAATCTGGCATTCTCAAAACCGTGTAAGTCGCTGACTCTGTTCAATGTCTTTCTCATGATTGCGACCTTAGCCAGCTTCTCAGCCACACGCCAAGCCGATATCGGCGTTAACGGCTCACCCTTTTCATCAATAAAAGCTGCGGATTCCGTTTGAGCCTGAACCTGAGCCTGAGCCTGGCGCCGTCTTTGCAACTCGTTCAACTCGGCTTCCAAGCTGACAACAAACTCACTAGACCCCGAGCTGGTTTGGTGAAGTGTGGCTCGAGCCAATATCAGCTTGTGATACGCGCCGATGTGGTCGTTTCGAGCTGTTAGCAAGCGTGACTCGGCTAACGCTCGGGTAGTGATGAAGAGGTTTCGGAGCCGTTGGATGGAGTTAGATGATGATCTGACGGTGTGTGGACGAGGCACGACCAATGCATGCTCGTTACAATAAATAACATCCTGCGTTACTGAGTCCCTATAACTACAGCGCACGGATAGTAGTACTTGGTGGGCCCCATTACCCGATGACGGGACTTTCAGTTCGATCAACATTTCTCTCTCCTCTACTGCACATAATTCACCTATCCGAACCGTACTGGTACCAGTATTAAAACCGAAAGTTACTGGCCGTGGCGCGTAGGAAAACACAGACGTGATTTCCGCAGGAGCCGAGCCGGAAACAAAACCTAATTGTAGTTGTAGATCTTGTATCGGTATGGTTAATAAACTTGTAACGGATTTTGCGAACGCGTGTTCGTTGATTGATGTGAGTTTTAAGCTATGAACGACGATGTTTAGGTGCGATTGAGAGTGACAGTAGCGCGTGGTGGACACGTATGATGACTGGCTGGACACGTCGGAGAGTAAGAATATGCTTGCGACGGTGTTTTTCTCCCGGCGGTCTTCTAACACCTTTGCGGCTTTTTTAACTGCGTCAGTTGCGCTAGAAGAACCTTCGAGAATCGCCATGGCGTCTACTATACGACGAGCCGCTCGTTGACCGGAGGCTGTCATTCGTTTTAGATGTAGTAATCTTTTGGAATAAGAAGAGAATGCGACTATTGATAACCGATCGGAGGATGTAAGCGATGAAATGATGATTCTCATTGTACGTTTCATCAGCTTGAGCTTCTCGTTCGACATTTTTCCACTAACATCGATTACGGTTACCAGATCAATCGGAGCTCTGCCTCGTGTTGTTGTTCTCCGTACAGGCGGAGCTTTTGCTCTCAGAGCAATTACGTACGTCTCGTAACCTCTTCCGGTCGAGATCACAGCTGCCTCCGGTAATAATCTTACCTCCACGTCACCGTTAGGTCCGTTACCTCTAGCATCAATATCTACCGGACTGTTGCTGCCATTACTGCATCCGTCAATATGAAACCCTTGGAACTCACTATTCGAGTCTTCATCATCGCAGTTTTCATCTGATTCAGGGATCGGATTAAACCGACCTTTAGGCGTCAAACACGCTATCGGTTCATCATCGTTATAAACCTTCAAATCTGGCTTGAACGAATTCTGTTTGGTGAATCTGTTCCTCTTGTTGTCAACATCATCATCTGCTACCATTGTGGCTACCTTTACATCGTTTTCTAACTTTTCCGCAAACTGATGGTTCTGACTCTGTATATCGTTAACAGACAACACAGACGTCTGATTCTGTACAGTACCACAGATAGGACAAGCTAGCGTTCCTTTTTCCTTCACGTGACCAGCTATGCACGGAAAGTGAAAGCTGTGAGAACACTCCGCGGTGAAAATCGCCACTCCTCGGCCTCTCTTCACGCTCTGCGAGCATAATCCACATCTATTATTCTGCAAAAATTCAAAACCACGTGCATCAGAATATGATATAATAATGATTAGTTGATTCAATTGGATACGATGATTATGCCAATCTTACTGTGGAGAAACGAAGGTTTGCTTTCAGAAGAGAGAACGTCGACGGCGACGAAGGAGTGGATGACCATTGAAACAGCTTAGGGCTGTTGGTGGTCTTGCAATGAAGCTTTGGACTCACCGGAACAGAAGCTGATTTCTCCGGTACGGTGGCTGTGGTAGTTCGAGTTCGACATCGTAGATTTGGACCGGAATCGGTTTCTACATGAAGCCGTGGAGTAGACGATGAAGAAGAGCTGAAAAACACAAATCTGCCACCAGTTTTGGGAGTATTATTATTATTAGCCCAGGAAGGTTTAATTGAATCAGAATCGGGTTCTCGAGGAACCGATGTACAGAAAGCTCTTCGCCAGCCAAACACCATTTCACTTGTAAATGGTTCTGGATTAAGAGGCTGATTTTGATGATGAAATTTGGGAAATTGAAGAAATGAACAGGGTAATGTATGTTATGTATTATTATATGGTGAAAACTGAATGTTGTGAGTGGAAGATGGAAGGCAAGGCAGAATATAGAAAAGGTGGATTGGATGAGTAGAGGGAGCAATTGAATTAAATATAAATATTAGAGTCTCTGCATCTTAATTTGTTTCTTGGGCAGAGTTTTTATTACGAGGTCAATATATTTAATTTTAGGAAAGATCGGCTGCCATTAACTGTACCTAAATGCCCCATCCCATTTTTAATGACACTGTTTTGCTATAAATAAAGGCGTTTTATACTTTTATACGTTTTTTTTTTCTTGTTTAATTTATAAAAACTTGTAATATGTATTTAAAATATAAGATTGGATCAATATAGCCGAGTTGGATAGGATCCTAAAAAGAGGAAACATTTTTGTAAAAACCATGCGTGTCGGATCCGGAATCTTTAGTTCATCTTCTAGTCGGTTGATGCTTTGTAAAACAAATTTGGGATGCACTTAACTGGTTAAGGGGTGATGCAGAATTGAAGTTATGAAAGGTTGCTTAGTTAAGGAGAAACTTAATTTTGCGAAACTAAATATATGGGAATCAAAATGTTTAAAATAACGGGCAAAGTTTAATTTTAATCACTACGTGGTTCACTTGGAAGACAAGAAATGACATCTCTTGAACAACATTTACAAAGGGGAGGAGATGACGTCGATTTACTTTCGTAGAAGGATTAGTGTAACTTTAATGTTAATTTGTAATATTTATTATCTCGTCTTTGCTATTGACTAAGGCTTAGATGTTTTTCTATTATTAGTGAAATCTTTTGATATTGGATTTATTGTTTTTCTATTACTAGTGAAATCTTTTGCTTTGTAGAGAAAAAAATGTATTTTTTTTATATTAAGAACTATACTGAAAGAAGTTCTAAAAATGTATTTGGGGTTTCACATAAAATGATTTATAAAATATAGTTGTTACAAGTAGTAACTTTAAAAACATCGGTTTTGGTTTACCACATTTTTAAAGATTATTGTAACGTCTATATGTTTTTTTCTGGCTAACCGCCCATGGTATCTATTGGACAAATAAGACACAAGTATTTGAAGACCCTTATCCTTATCTCATGTGATATGATTGCAATCGCCTTTACGTAATGCTTAAGGAGCGATCCATTTATAGAGATTTTACCAATTTCAGTAAGATCAAAAGCAATGCACTAAAAGATCATCCATTGTTTTCACTAATTCATTGCATCAAATGCAGATAACATCTTGATCATACTATATAATTCTTTTTCGGCTAAGCATATGCTTGACAAGTATAGGGCATTGGATAGTTTGTTTGGTTCCAAAAGCTAATTTTTAGAGCTTTGAAAATTTAACTCACATCAATAATACTTTTAGAAAAGAGCTTCTAAAGACTAATATTACTAAATTACTCAATTTTCCTCCCTTTAAGTGTGTGTGTTTTAGTTTTTTTTTTTGGTCATTTTATATTTACTGGCTACAATTACTTTGTCAAACTATGATACATATATAAAAGCTACAACTTGGATTCATCATTCATCAAACACAGTCCATGTGATTTGCTGATAAATTAAATGTTTACTAAATATCAACCTAAAAAACTAGTGAAACCATAGAAAAATTAAGGATATATGATTAGCCATATAAATTTAAGAGTGAATTACAAAAATCATTTTTCAGGACCACTCAACAATTTTAAAGGCCTAAAACGACTTGTGCCTCGACTATAACTAAACTTAAATCGGAACATTTTCATGAAAAAAAGAATAGGTATTACTCTTATTAACCTTTCAATGTTCTTGATAAAAGCAACAAGAAATAATGCTATTTCAACGTCAAATCATAAGCTAGAGAGGATGAGTTAATATCATAAGATAAGATGAACCAATGAGATTATTTTTTGTTACAATTTTATTTAGAATGTTGATTATGTAATTTTAATACCTTTTACATGTGGTAGTTATGTATGTTTTTAACTTGTTGATTCATTGTCGTGCTGACTAAATACTAGTTGGTTATATCTTTCACTCTCAAATGAACGGTAATACTCAAACGATTCATGAGTTCCAATCATCAAATTTTCAGTATCTAAATCTATGATGAAACTTGATTCCATTTGATGATTATATTGAAGATGTGATTTAGTTTTTATGAAATACATGATTAGTTGCAGTTTATCCTTTGATGAAATATGTTCTGTCATTATAATCCATTAATTAAGATTGATGATTAAAATCTTTAATAAAAATGTTTATAATCATTCACGATTCAATCATGTTCTTGAAAACTAGAAATGATAAAAAGAAAATCTTGATATTTTAAAACAAAACATATTTCCTTGTGTTGGACTTTGAAAAAATGAGATACATGCTATGATTAATTTCTTTAGTCTTGGTAATTTTAAAACAATATTGTTAAATACGATTGATTAACCTGCCATGCTAGTTAAAGAAATCATATGTTAAAGGAATGTGTAATTATAGTCTACTTAAATCAACCAATGGGAGGTTGTGTGAATAAACTATAATCACCCAAAGTTGTTAAATTGGTGTTTGATAAATCGAAGTCAATCCTAATCTTTATACTTCACTAAACTACATGCTTACTTAAATTGACATTTTAGTGGTAGACATGAAGTTATGCATTCTAATTTCTTTTATGTTATTGGGAAATTCACTTAGCAATGAGGGGTTATTCAGTCTTATATTATTAAAGTAAGTTGATTATATATTCATCATATTAATCATCAGAAAAAGAGTTTAGTGGATTCTTGATTTAGATGGTGATCTTTACATATTGATTTTCTCGTCTACAAATCATCTACTTGTTCACCTATTTTACTTTACTATTTAAAAAGAATTAGTTCAAAACCAACCTTAAATGATCATTACTTCTGGTTAATTTAAAACAAACATTTATTATTAGAAATTATTCGTGTACATGGATCGATACTTGATTCTTACCAATACTATCCTACATATATGATAGCTACACTTGTCTATACGTGTGTGGTTTATTTTTAGTAGAAATCATTTTTATAAATTTAAAACACGATCTTGTGTGAAAACCGATCAACATTTTATACACCACATCACCTACATCAACCGGCCATTTTTCATAAGATAAATATTTGTGTTCATGTTTGTTTGTTTAAAAAATTTAACATGTTCGTGTTCGTTTATGTTAGTTCGTAAGAAAACTAAAAATCTACACATCTCAATCGAAAGAGCCCATGCATTAAAAAAATATAAAGAACGTAAAATCTAATATATATATATATATATATATATATATATATATATATACGCATTAAATTAAAACAAAACTACGTTAAAAACTAAAACAAATTATTACATAATATAAAATAGCAAAACAATAAAAACCTAAATAAACCTCCGTAACATGTTAAGGGGACTCAAACTAGTGTGGTGGTGGCGGTGGGAAGGGGGTGGGGTGGGGGGGGGGGGGTGTTTGTAAACTAATAACAATAATCATGATGTTGTAATGCCCTTGGGAAAACTATAAACGTGGATTTACAATGTGGATAACCAATTTCTCAGTAATATATTGTTAATGTTTGTAATTAAACTAAACGCTTTTGTTTGGTAGGTATTATTAGTTGTTATTTGGTTGATAAAACAACTTTTTATGCTGTTTGAAAAAATATTTTGGGACCTAATTTCTGCATTAAAATAATTAGCTATTTTCAAACTTGAGTGTTACAGAAGTGTGATGAACCGATGATTAGATGCTAAATAACTACTCCAATATGCAAAATAATATGAACTTTTGAAAGATCAACTAGTTAAGTGTTGTTTATGGAGTAATTGAGTTAGAATGGTAGAAATCTATGATAAAAGTTGAAGAACGTGAGAAACGAAGTGAAGATTAAAGAAGTAAAGACCATAGTTGCTTTGTGAAATCGTAATAGAAAGTCAACATTTAAGTATGAAGACAAAGACATAATGCAACAAGATGATTTCATCATAAAACGATAAGACATGTCCATCTAGCATACCAACGTATATCTTATATTGGATGTGGAACAAAACAAAGGAGTAGATTGTGACTTCATATATCACAAATCCTCATTAATTAATTAGACTCAAGTTATACTACAAAGTGAAACAAAAATGAGAATGATGAGAATGATTTCTAGCCATACAAAAAACCTCTAAAAAAATACAAAAAAATTAAATAAAAAATCATAACTCAAAATATATTAAAAAACAAAAAAAGTAAAAACACAAAAATATTTCGACCGTCTTTCTCGTTCTCATAAAAAAACAAAAAAAACAATGGTAAATGAAAAAAGTCGTTGTGTCTTTTTGTTTATCATTGTGTTTTGTGTATATTTTCGTCATTAACTGTGTCTTTTTTTCATAACATTGTGTATTTTTCTTTATATTGTGTTATATTACTCAACATTGTGCTATATTTTGTTCGCCATTTTGTTATATTTTGCGATCTATTGTGCTATTTTTTAGTTTTAACTGTGTCTTTTGTTCATTTTCGTCATTGTGTCTTTGATCACACCATTGTGTCTTTTCGTCAATTCTTTTTTATTTATTTATTTTTTAACAGGAATTATGGCGGAAACATTTTGGTTTTATTATTTTTTTTCGTTTTTTATTTATGAGTTGTGATTTTTTTTTAAATTTATTTTTAAGAGATTTTTTTATGTTGTTAAAAATCCTTCTCACACTTTTTATTTGTGTCATCCTTTGTATTTTAACTTTACCCTAATTTATTAATCTTTCATCTAAATATATACACTAGTTTTTATCCCCCGTATTACGGGGGTTGTTTTATATTATTTGTTCTAATATTTATTTATTTTTTGTATTTATATTTTTTTATTGTATAGAAGTTAATAATATACTTATGGTTTGATTATAAATTGTTTGACAAATAAATGAGATGTTATAACCCGATTTAAAAACTATATGGTTTTGATGAGAACCAAGACCCGTTTATTTCTTTTACTATAAAACTGGTTTTTTAATTATAAATAATATTTATGAAAGTTAATAATATACTTATGGTTTGATAAGACCCAATGACCAGTTTATTTTTTTTACTATCAAATTGGTTTTTTAATTTAAATAATATATATATCTATTTTAAAATAAATAAGATATTAATTTTTAGTATATTGTATTTTATAGGATTTTTACATCAATAATTTGGTGAGAATAATTTTTTATTTATGGAGATGTTATAACCCGTTTAAGGAATATATGAGTTTGGTAAGACCCATACCCCATGAATTCGGGTCAAATGCATGAGAAGCATTCATTTAAAAATCAAGCAAATCTGATGACTCCAAAAAAAGAGGGAGCGATCACATCGCGACACATAGGAATTTTATATTTTCGTTTATATATATTATCTAACTATCTATATAATTGTCTACTATGAAATCTTATGTGTCACTCTCAGATTGTTCCCCCCCCCCCCCCCCCACATTCTCTAGAGCCACCAGATTGCTTGATTTCTAAATGGAGGCTTCTCATGCATTTGACCCGAATTCACGGGTATGGGTCTTACCAAACCCGGATAATCTTTAAATGGGTTATAATATCTCATATATTTATGAAACTCTTTCATAATCAAACAATAATTTTTGTTGGTCATGGGTCTCACCAAATCCGGATAACTCCTAAACGGGTTATAACATATCATTTATTTGTAAAATAACCCCTTAATCATCAAAGAATAATTTACACGGGTTATGGGTCTTACCAAACCCTAATAGCCCTCAATTGGGTTATAAGATATCATTTATTAGTCTACACTATCATTAAACCCTAATTTATTTTATCTCCTTTACATGTTCTTTGTTGCTGGTCTATCATATTCATCGCCGGTTAACTTCCGATACTACCCACCATTGTCAACTAAATTAACATCCCCTTTTTCATTAGACAAATATCTGTGTTCATGTTTGTTCATTTAAAAAAATCAACATGCGCGTGTCCGTTTATGTTTATTCGTTAAAAATCTAAAAATAACAAACTAATATATATGTATTAAATTAAAACTAAACTACGTTAAAAAATAAAATAAATCATCATAAAATAGCAAAATGATTAAAATAAAAACTTGAATAAACTCACGTAACACGAGATGATCAAACTAGTAGATATATATATCTTGACGTCTTTAGTTAATTTCAAACCCTTGTGAATACAAAAGAAAATAAACAAATAATTAAGGCCTAAGAAAAAGGGATCTAAAGCATGGGCCTTTTTGCCCGGGGCTTAAAGTCAACAATCTGTCTTTGTGACACGTTAGAAATCATGGAACATGGATGACGCATTTTCTTTAAATTACTGTGGAGAAATCCCTAATTTTACTGTATGCACTTTTTGTTTATTTAACCAAAATACTATTTAACATATTGATTATATATCGCCTTTTTTACCAATAAACCTTTTTTTTTTTTTACAAAAAGTTTGCCAATTAACCTTAGATTGATCATAAAACTCAACAATATTATAAATCAAAAACTAAATTTCATAAATTTACAAATCAAAACCATTATTCTTTCTAAATCAATTCTTGACAGATAGAACAAAAAAGCTCAAAATATATATCATCGTTCAAGTTAAACATAAATTAAGAAGTTTTATCCAAGAAAAAAATAACGGTGCATCCAATTTTTTAATTATGTTTATATTTATATTTATATTTTTTACGAAAAATCATAGCTTTACTCAACCCATTTTTTATAGTAAATGTATACATTCATTGTACAATGAGAAAAAAAAAGAGAAGAATTTCAGCTATACCTAAAGGCTAAAGAACCTCAAAAGCTTACTTAATGAATCATCTTATCTCAAAACAAAGAAGCAATATGTTAGTTATGTCCCTATGGGCATTCTAGTGATAGACTGATAGTGATGTATTCCTCTAACCTTAGGGTAAATGGTTCCAATCATGCAACATGCAAGTTTGATGATACGATAATTAATAGGAGTATAGTTGGTGCAATTCAAATATGCAAAAAAAGGGTTGGTTGTATTCTTCAATCTTCATCATCAATCATGCAACAACTCTCTTTGGATTTAAATCCATATTCTTCATCAATATGATAAATAATTACTTCACAAGTTCACAATAAGGTAGATATGAAGATACTTTGATTTTTTTTTTTTTGGGGTCTAGGATGAACACCGAACACTCTTATTATATTTTTATCATAATATGTTTTTGTCTTGTACTTAACTTCAATCAAGTTTAATAAACACAAGTAACGAATTTGGGATAAGTGAGCAAATTAGCTCTCGTACGTTAAGTAAAATAATGTAAAACTAGGTTAGTGTCCCGTGTAACACACGAATGAGGAAAATAGAAAACGTCAAATATACATATATGAATTACATAATTAACATTATAATTTTATATATGATAGTATATTACATAATGAATATTAATGAATGGGTAATTGCATGTTTTACAAAATAAATATATTAGTAAGAATAATTTGTATTTGTATATTAAAAGAAAGCAAAATGGAAGATTGTAAATTCATATTTATTAACGAAAAGAGAAGGATAACAACAAATTATCTTTGTTGAGTTGGTATGTCACATATATTTTAAAAGTAAGGTAATTAGTTCAATTCTCATAACAACACATATTATTCATTAGAGCAATACCAATGTTCTATTTTAGTTTTATCGTTTTAAAATTTTATATGTATTTTTATCGTTTTTATCATTCGGTGTTTTTTGTAAATAAAATAATAATATATAGCAATGCCACATGCGATAATCGTATAACATATTTTAGACGAAAATTTGGCATTGTGGAAAAACCCCCCCGGTTGCTTGTCATACCTCCCCTCCTGAAAAACCAACTTTAATATTACCCCTTGAAATTATATTATTACCAAATTAGCACAAAAACAAAGATTTCATATTTTTTTTTACAAGTTGCGTTTTTTTTTTATGATTTCGAGTTTCGGGTTTAGGGTTTAGGGTTCGGGTTTAGGGTTTAGGTTTTCGGGTTTCGGGTTTAGAGTTTAGGGTTCGGGTTTAGGGTTTAGGGTTTCGGGTTTAGGGTTCGGGGTTTAGGGTTCGGGTTTAGGGTTTAGGTTTTCGGGTTTCCGGTTTCGGGTTTAGAGTTTAGAGTTTAGGGTTTAGGGTTCGTGTTTAGGGTTTTAGGTTTTCGAATTTCGGGTTTATTTTGTAAAAGATAAAGAGGTAAAATAAGGATATTATAAATATATATACTATTAAAATTAAAAAAATATATATTATTAATATTTATAATATTAATACTAAAAAAATACGTAATCACCAAGATGACTCTGAGTTTTCAAATTTATATCAAGTTAAATGTATTATGGTAGATAGGTGGGATGATTTGTAAA
Organism: Bidens hawaiensis; assembly: GCF_021521415.1. Classification (NCBI taxonomy): domain Eukaryota; kingdom Viridiplantae; phylum Streptophyta; class Magnoliopsida; order Asterales; family Asteraceae; genus Bidens; species Bidens hawaiensis. Next base: position 501,635 of record NW_027491209.1, on the reverse strand, counting down.
AAGTGGTTGTAGAAGGTGAAGATAACTAATATGGTATACAAATTATAAAAAGAAAAATAAGAGGTTTAAATTGTATTTACTAAATACTAGAAGGGGGGTGTGTTTAGCAAAATTAAAGAAAGGGGGTACGTTTAGTAGCACCCTTCATAAAACATGCTCAAGGATTTGTCTAAAAGAAGAAGAAAAAGAAAAAAATCAATTAAGGACTTTAAGGAGTTAAGGTGGTGAATAGAGTACTTTTTAGCTTCTTTTTTATTTTAACAGCTTTCTTTTAACTTACATGTAGTAATATATAGATTTTGGATTTGTTTTAAATTCCATTTTTTAAATGCCGAGAACTATATACATAATTAACTAAGCGGAAAACTAGTAATAAGCTATACACCCAACAAAATCAATACAAAAGATTGGGTAAAATCAAAACAACATCAACCTGACCAATCGAAAACAAGAAGTTTTGCTACATTTTGCCACCAAAGAAAACTATTGGTCTTTATATATCATAGAATTCTTGTAATATATGACATCTTGTTATAGAATATCTTGTTTTTTCTTGCTTTCCAAATAGTCTAACATACAATTATACAATCACTAACATAGCTTTCAAAAAACTTTTATCTTTTTTTATCGAAAAACAGCCAACTGTGTGAACAGTTTAGCAACTCCCTCAAATTATTATTCCTGAATCCCTGATTGCTGGAGACTTACATCAAAGCCCCATCTGTGCCAGATTACTGTTGCTAGATCACTTGGAGAAATGATTTTTTTTAAAGTGATTAAGCTAAAAAAACTACATTTTTTTATAGATTTAGGCTTTACTTAAAAGATTATATCAAGTTACAAAATTTTGGAAATTGATGTGAAAACTGAAGATGGCAGGGTTGCATGAATTTGGAGGATCTTGATTTTGACTAGTGATCCTACCTCTGCATTCTACTCTGGATGGGACCAATACCACTTTACCCTTTTCTTTCCATTAACTCTTTTTGTCTTTTGCCTGATTTAATAAATAAAATATACTCAAATCATTCATTCGTTCTGCTATTAAAAGTTAAAAACTTTAAAAATTAAATTAAATAACATCTAATTTAATCTGACTATACTATTAAAACATGATTTTCCTACATGATATTATTTTAAGATCTGTACATAGGATGTATTGTAGACGTCATATAAGCAATTTTCTATTTTATCAAGTCAACCAATTATGTTATATTTGAAAATTCCAATAAATAAGTTATAGAAATATTTTAGATGAATAAATACGTATACAATTTCATTAAATATCCTATTAGTATGTTATAAGTTAACCTTTGAATATGTTTAAATATATTGATCTTAACTTTTCTCCTAATCACATGACACTATTTAATGTTGTATTTAAAGAGGTTTTTAGATATTTATGAATTGTATTAATTTGTTTATCATTATTTATATCTTATTAATCTATAATGTATGTTATTATATATATTATTAAATTTAACTTTTTTGTTTTATTTTTTTAATCACTCTTATATCACATAGGCTATATCCTAATTCTATTATAAAGTATTATAATTTTTAATAGCAAGAACAAAGATTTAGGAAGTCAACAGTATAAATAACTTTCAAACCAATGAAATCTAGTCAAATGTAATAAAATGATTAATGTCTTCATTAAATATAAACTAATAGCTAGTACCTTGTGCTTTATGACGGGTCAGTTTAGACAGTATCCGTTTGGTTAGTCACATTATTGGTATGATACTAACGCTCAGTATAGCGATCGGAAAAGAAATTCAATAAATAAAATCATGATACGATCAATAGTATGTTGATACGTGTTTTTGAAAAACATAAAAACAAATAACCATAAAGAAACTCAAAAAGAGAATAGGTCATGCATAAAAATTAATTAAACTCAAAATGAAATAAAAGAACAAAAAGAAAATCAAAAAAGAAATAGAAAGAAAACGGAATTGTACTCAGGGGGGGGGGGGGGGGTGTAGGGGAGGTTGAACTCATGGGTTGGGTCATAGGAGGAGCAACGGCTAACGCTACCAAGAAACAGTGGTGAACTCAATAATTATTTTCATGTGTGTTGGTAAAGGGGTTAACACTAATTTTATAGAAACGATAGGAATTTCATATATGAATAAAGAAAAAGTGAAATCCCCCCCCCCCCCCCCCCCCTTCTTTGAAAGGTAGGTCCACCCCTACCAAAAAAACCATTTGTCGAGCATCTTTTTTTGCATGTACATAAAAGCTAAAATGATTAAAAAAAACCCTACCCATGTAAGTCTTGGTTCTATGGTTATACAAGATGCTTTGTGAGTTGTAGCGCTGGTCGATGAATCACTATTCACCAACATGTAATCATTTATAGACATAATATACAGCCTCTAAAATCAAGCATTAGTATCCTATCGGGGTCAACATGAACTAAACATCTTGTAATACATCGAACTATTGACCCGGACTCAAGGTATGAGTTAGTGTGCTAACCAACATGAGCTAAAACATAATAATGGATCAAAATGTGTAGGTCTGGGCATAAGCTACGCCAGAAGGAGGTGTAGGCTATGTTGGCGATGTAGTCAGTGCTGGTAAGTATCTGTCATTTTTCACCTCGTTGAAATTTTAAAGTTCTTCATTTTCATCCTTGTATTTTTGGTCTATATACGTTATTATAACTTCTCAGTACTAATATATGGTGTTGTAACACTTTAGGTAGTGTTTTTGGAAAAAGGAGTAGATGGAGATCAAATGCTTGGGATTATATTTGAACACACGTCACAAAGTTGAAATCCTATGTGCACATCACCTCTATAATGTAGTGTCTGCTTCAATGACTCCTTTCTAGTGACACACAAGCGGTATAGTATATAAGTAAAAAGATTAAAATATGAGTTGTAGTTATGTTTGGGATATAGGCCAAATAATCAATGCATTTGTACAACCTTTTGGTGCATCCTTTAAGTGGTGCTCCCTTTCTGTTGACATGTGAGGACACATCCACCTCCCTTCCAATATGAACTCCAAATCTAAAGTGCTTTTTAACCCTTTTTGTCAATTCAAATTTCAAAGTGTATGTAGTTTAATATGCCTAGTGACTACACACCACCACCTTAACCTAATCCTTTCCTTTTTGACTTTTCTATTAAATATTTATTCTACTAAATTATATAATGTTATCATCAAGGAAACTAAATGAAATGCTATATTTTTTTAATACCCTAGTGGGAGTAGATCCCAATACACATGATTTGGACACTAGATCCAAATTACAATCTTGTCCTTCACTAGAAAATTTCACACTTTTTCTTAATAGCATTTTGGACTACCCCACGATATTTGGATTAGCCTTCCTAAAACATTATAAAATCATCTTATCACCTAAACGCTAGACCATAAGACCAATTGCTAGAAAACTATATACTAATATAAACACTTTCCCAAAATTACATTAACGCATTCCATGGCTTTTATCAAACAACTATGTTTGATAAGCATGTCCTTCATTGCTACCCTACATTTGCTTTAATGAGTCAAGTTTATATTTGTTAATGTCGTGTATTAATGGACATATCGACGTCAAAGAACTATTTTCAGTAGAATCGGGTTTGTCATTCAAAATGGGAAGGCGGGGCAGCTTGTTGCTCGCTTATCCACCTCTATATTGTAATTAGATATTTTTATTTAATATATGGAATGATCTTATTAGTTTCTTATTATCTACAGAATTAGCTACTAAATAAAGTTAGAAAAGTGATTTAATTGTCTGAATTGAAGTAAGTAGATCTGTAAACTGAAACTTTTGTTTAGTTTTTTTAAATTTATTTCTAACTTTGTAAATATATATTTATAAGAGTGGATCAAATACAAAAGAAATAAACGTACGAAATATAAAAATCAAGTATAGTAATTATATATACACGTAGAGTAATTATGTAATATCATCATCGAGTAATTACTCGATGATGATATTACATAATTACTCTACTTGAATGATCTTTTCAATTATAAAAACTTAAGCCACCAAAACAGTTAAAACTGTCCAATCCTATTCACCCACCCAACTTAGTCGGTTTTATTTGTCATTTTTCAAAACTGTAGTTAACGATTTAATTTGTAACTTTTTTTTGTGTAAATTAACTACAAAGGGATAGACCAACCAATATGCTGATGATATATCTATGATATGTATCCAGCCATCCAACATTTGAGCATAGGGTAATACCATCAATTATAGTGTTTATAATCAAGTAAACATGAGAAGGGTAAATTTGTCACATAATATTGATAATCAAGCATTAATCCTCTTGGTTGATTCCTTTAATATTTTAGTGGAATTAAACAAGTGTTATATGCCCAAAGCTATTCAACTTGCACATGATATAATTGGAACACCCTACATGAAGGATCCACTAGAACCCAATGAATAGTGTTTTAATATCTTATTTTTACTAATTAAAAAAATATTGTCTAGTGAATTTTAGGGACATAAAAACTTAATGATTTTAACGTACTTGGTGATTGATAGTGAAATAATGTTTCTCAAATTCTCTCTTTCATTTTCTATGCATCATTTTTGTCTTTTTAACTGAAATATTGAATTATATTATATATATTATCATACGATACAAGTGTTTATATAGTAGACTCGAAACATAAAATGAGATAACAAATTCAAGCTATTCTTTAGTTTATCGGATGACTTACTTTTAAAAGCCTAGAAGTCGCAAAACAATCCGAATGGGCTTAATCAACTATCGAAGACTAACAGTCTAAAACACATGCATAAATCAAGCAATGTGCAACCTAATTTGCAACAGCACACCTAATTTCTAACAGAGGAATCCTAAATGATTGATGGTCCTTCTTCAGTCACCAGCTAATTAAGCCATTGACTATCTACATCATATGAATTCTCTTTATTTAAAAAATATATTCATGTCCGAATATTAAAATGCATTAACAATTATCATATTGGGTTAGTTGTTTATGCGTTGTTCAAAAAGAAAATAATGACAAAAAATCAAATATCAACGAAATTTGGTGAAGTCACATGGATAAGCAGTGTGATTAGTACATGTATTGACCAAAATTGATAAAATAGTTACAAAAGAAATAATTAAGAGTTTATTTTAACAAAAATAATAATAAAATCATATATATAAATAATTATTAGTAGGATCGTTGTTGAGGTGTTGTAATTATTGGGACACATGACATCAACTTGTTAACTACTCCCATCCTCACCAACCAATTTTATCATTGCTTTTCCAATTTTCTTTTATATAAGAAAATAAATTATGTGAATGTGACTAAGAATAACATCAACTTCAAATTAAAATTCGCAAAAGCAAGTTGATACTTGATATCAAGGTAGGATGCATATACACATTATCCCCTCCACCGTAACCTCCGTTTATATATTAACACTTATTCTTCAGTCCCCATCAAATTATATGGGTGTATAAAATGAGAAAAATAATCAAATAAGTATTTTGGAGTATGATAAAGATAAAAATAGAGAGTTGGGATTTTTTTTAAATGAAAAAAAATTTAAAAAGTATAATTTTTAATTAAACTATAGGGTAAAATATGGTGGAAGAGATATGAATGCTCTTATACACTAAACTTCAATTCGATGTTATTTATAATGAAAAAAAATAAAATTGGTATTTTGTGAATGTGATGGCAATAGTTTATTCACTATATGGACCGCTATATTGTTATGGAACGTATTTTTGTATGAATAAGGAACTTTTACTTTAACCAACTCAGAGGAACGGGCTATATATGTTTTGTCGAGCAATTAGACCCAAATCCCATCATGAGTTTTCATTAAAATTCATTGGGTTTTTGTGCTGTTTTAGTTTCTCTTTTATTTTTTTTATATTTTAAAATGCACTAATATTTTATTTCGATAATTTATACGTATATTTAGGAAGTTAATCAATGTTGTTTTTTTATAATTTTACTAATATGGTAAAGGTTGGTCATTCTCTTTAGTGAAGTGGTAAAGTAATTTAGATGTGAAATAAGATGTCGGGGTTTAAACCATGTATGGTGTATGAGTTAGTAGTGCTCTAAAAAAATTGATAAGAGTCTAGACTTTAGATCACGTCAACATTTTTTTTAATGTTTTTTAAGGACATCAAAGACCTCATATACGTCTCTTATATGGCCTATGCGAGAGGCTATACCCAGCTGTGTAAGAAAGAAGATAAACTCTCTTCCCAAACACTCTTTCTCCTTTCTTTTATGAGGTTGAAATTATCTTGTGTTTAAGCTTTCATTGTATGTTTAAACCGAGCCTACTACTAATTAAGATGGGTCTCACAACGACTAATATGATACGTATAGACATTAAATGATCTTAATTCACCACACACACCTCATATACCCCACACAACCCATCCACCACTTACTACATTCTTAACTATTACACCTCCACTTGTTCCATCACATCACCACCCATTTGGTCTCCTTATTTTTTTGCTTTTCCTATTTTCATTTTATAGGGTTGTTAGCTTTCCCTAAATTTGGTTTGATTAAGTTTGGATATGTGTTTGTTTAGATCATGATAATGTTGCCGTTCAAGAAAATAAAAAAAATCATGATAATGTAGTAATGATTTATCTCATTAATTTTCGTTTAGATGTAGTGCAAAATATGACAAAATGCTTCAATTTTCTCTAAATTATATGGTTTGCAATAATATAGGATTTTCAATGTGAATGTTCTAAAAGTAATATTTTCTAAAACTTATTAGATAAAGTTAACAATTATGATAGATATTAGAAGTTAATTCTAAAACGGGTCATCAAGAAAGTTAATAGATCAGGTTTGAAGGAATTAATATTGAAGGGCTAAATTGTAAGAGTTTTAAATATATGTATAATTTATTTGATAGGTTTATTTAATATGGTAAGAAAGAATATTAAGAGTTATTTGGTTCATATAATAAGCTGTCTTGTATTTCAAGTCAGTGTTTTAGTATAAATTGATGGTTAGGGTCTATGTTAATAAGGTCATACGTATTGGGCGACAAAAAGGGTGAAATTTGGGCGATTTTGGCGAGAACACCGTCCCCTAGACGACAAAGGGGCGATTTGTGTGTGTGTGGTGGTGGTGGTGGGGGGGGATACATTTGTCGTATGCTTGTGTTATGGAGAAGCTGACGTGGCAATCAACTATAGGTGGGGGCGGTTTTTGGGCTACATATCACCCGCTTGGCCACGTGTTAAAAATCCCCCCATTTCGTGGCCCTCAACTATACATAGCCAAAAGAGTAGTTATCTAGCATTTGATCACAAAAACCAATAGTTCGAGTTAGTTTTTCTAGGAAGTCTAAGAAGGCACTATTGAATGCCATGTGTTAACAAATATGAAATAAACAAACTATGAACATAAAGCAAACAAATATATAATGAGTTAAGTAGGGGTGTACACGGTTCGGTAATCAACAATAAACGAACCGATAGGTTATTGGTTCGGTTAATTTTGGTTAATAACCAATATCAAACTTGGGCTAAAATTGTGCTTAAAAATACATGAAATGAAGGTATATATATAATATATAAATATATATTTGAGATATTAGTACATGAAATGGAGATATAAATACATAAAAATGATATTATTAAAAAATTAATACATATAATACATGAAATAGAGGAAAAATTCTTGAAAATATAAAAAAAAATGAAGTGTTCGATGCGGTTCGGTTTCGTCGGTTTATGGTTCGGTTTCGATTAACGATTCGGTTATTGCTTACCCCTAGAGTTAAGTGTATATAATACGGGGTTCAACAAATAGAAAAATAAGAATGTGAATATGTGATGAAAAAGGAAAGAAAAATTACAACCCGAATTCTCCCTGTTAGGACTTAGGACGTATCCCTATTCCCAACAACAACAACAACAACAACAACAAAAAGAAGCTAAATCAAAGCTCTTACAATTTATTCCTAACCATGATATTGTAAGTACAAAGTTTACGATGATTATAGAACTCACAAATTAGTTTTACTCCTATACATTTATATTAGTAAAGTTCTCTGGTTAGGCTATTTTGGTTTGTACGTACCGAGTTTGGTGGGCCTAGGCCCAATACTACTATATTGTAATAAGAATTTAAAAATACCTGAACCCGGAAAAGACCCAAAAATAAACCTGAAATCGGGTTTTTTTAAACCCGGGTTTTTAATACTCGTATCCGAACCTACCCGTAATGTACGAATAGGGTATGCATTTCAGTACCAAAACCCGTACCCGAACCGGAATCAGTTCCATACCTGGAACCAGGTTTTTCCAATACCCGAAACCGGGTTTTTCAAATACCCGATCTGTACCCGAAAATACATGAAAAATGCCCCTACAAAGTGCAGCCCCTTAAAATATCCAATACGTACACAAAATATACCCTGAAAAAAAGGCCAGAAAAACCCTGAAAATAGGGTTTTCTCAATACCTAAAAATTGGGTATTAAAATACCCGGTTCTATACCCGACCCGAACCTGATGCATAGGATGTGGGTTTTAGAGATAATACCCGGACCCGGACCCGACCGTGTATTGTCAATACCTGATTTTCCAATACCCGGTTATTCCCGAACCCGATTTCATATACAGAACCGGATATTTGAAAAACCCTATTTTTCACCTCTAAGCTTAGATAACCTATATCCGAACTTTTGTTCTTTGGCCCAACTACTAAAATTAGTAAATACTGTTAAGAGTATTGGGCCTTAATCTTTTGTCTAAACCCATAAGTGGCGAACCCAATAACTTACTCATCCAGATGCAAGAACAAAAACATGTTGGCCCTTCACTGAAATTGTTGTTTTGGTGACCAAGAATCAGATTCCATATGCTACACGTGATATCAATGTCAAGTCAGACTCACAGTCACAGATGGGTTTCTAAGCAAAATTACTTGTACCACATCCAATTTAATAGTACTTACTCTCAACATTTGCATAAACATGAGTGGAAAGTTTTAGCAAGAATCATGATATAACTCAAGTCTCCATCGATAATCAAACACGAATAAAATGAATAACTCTCGTTTATTAATCACAAAATAAAACATTATAACTCAAAAAACTGATTACAGTCTCTCAAACCCTAATTCGGTTTGACTTTTGATGAACCCTAACTTAATTGCATCTCATCTCATGTTCTATAATGTTTAACCATACCTCAAGTTCACCAACATGTGAGTTTCTGCCGAAATTACGTCCAACAATAAGGGTGTGTTTGGGATTCCTTATTTTATCTCCTTATAACTTTTCATTAAGTTAATAAGTTACAACATTGTAACTTATGGAACTTTTCCTCTCATAATATAAGCAATCTCAAACACCTTATTACTTCTCAAAAAGTTTATAAGTTATAAATTGGTGAAAATAAGTAATCCCAAACACCCCCTAACTATTTGTTTAGATGTTTCTAAGCTTTACGCTACCCTTTTATCTAGATTTGCTATTATTCTGTAATTTACCTAGTGTTGAAGAATTTCTTTTTTATATGTTTTGATAATAAACTATTATATAATTTTATAAAATTATAGGGCGTGTTTGCCTGTTTTGTTAGTATAACTATCTTAAAGAAACTGAAGTTTGTCAAAGCAACTAAAACTTAGGCTATGCGTAGTGGAGGAGCTATAAATTAGGGCGAAATGCGACACGTGACGCCCAGTCAGCAAATGGTGGGAATTTATTTTTGGGGTGTAATGATGTAAGAGCTACAAATAGTAATACAATATATATATATATATATATATATATATATATATATATATATATATATATATATGGGAGGGTTATTCTAAAAAGAAGTAATTTTCTAGGAAGACTAGAAATAAATCATAGCCATTGGATCATGTTAATCAATGGTTGAGATTTAAAATTACTAATAACCGACATAGTTTCCTAGAGTTACTCTTTTATCACTATAACCGACATAGTTTCTTAGAAATGTTCCTTCACCATAGTTTATAATGCCAAATGTCAAAAAAATTGTTGGTTCTTACCATTTCTAGGAAACTCCTTATTCTTATTTGAACCCTTATACACACACACACACACACACATTAAACTAGTAGTTGACCTGTCTGGTGAATGTGAATATCAACTTTTGAATGTGATGACTACATTAATTTGGTTTTTAATTAATATTAGTTGTGACATACATATGATATTACTAAAAATGATTCATACAATACGTAATTTACATCCCTGTACTGATCATGTTATTTTTACTTATAATACTCATATATTCTACATATTACTAAAAATGATTCATACATAATATTAGTTACCTCCAGTGCTTAATGTCGATTTTTACTCCACGATCAGTTAATATAACATCTTGGTTCATTGTTATGGTATCATACAACTTTCGAGACTTAATCTCGCTGCCCCTTTACCCGTCCGTTGGACGGGAATATCAACACAGGAATACGATAACTGCATTACTTTGGTGGACGAGTTGTTGAATGTCATAATAATATAAGTATTTTTTTCCTTTTGCACTTTAAAAATGATGAGTTTGATCATTTACCAAAAAATAATAAGATTATCTATTAATATAATAATTCATTGACCGTGGGACATCGTTATCAGGTGTAATAACTACATTTTTACAAATAGTTGTATTTGAATCAGGATGAGACAAATGATTTTTAACTGAGATAATCGAAATACAAAGGGGAGTCAACAGTCTTTTAAAAGGCATACCCAATTCTATATTCGTAATCAGCATAATAACTTGAGGCTAGATAAATTACAAATGACTTAATTAAGAAAGAACGAAATTACCCTAACTAAAAACAGTTGGACACTGTCTAGCATATCCTGTCATAGTTAATATCTATCAAAAACAACTTTGTTGTATTAAATAAGTCAAGATGAAACACGCTTAACTTCTATGGCATTCGTCTCAGGAGTTGTCCATGAACTTTTTGAGTCGGCTGGAGTTAAACCTGCATTCTCAAATTGATAAGCAACAGTAGACATAAACTTGAAACAAATGATAACTTACATCATTTTTTCCCTTCTTCCAGGCAACGAGAGCAACTCGCCCCCACCCCTTATCGCCCTAAAATCGCCCCATTCGCCCAGGACATATCGCCCACTACACTTGGCCTTAAAGAGATTAGAATTTGTTTTTGAAAATTAGCGTAAAGAATTTAATGTTTAAAGGATGTGACGATCGATGAGTAGTGGGGGTGACAGACGGTTGAGTGCTTGTAGATTCCAATTCTTTGATTAAGTTCTTATTTGGAAGAGAGGTTGAATTGCTTTACATAAAGGAATTTTAGTAAATTAATTCATTTCAATTCATTTGTCAACCAATCATATTATGAACGGAATTTAAATTTTAGTTACAATAACTACACGAGCCAAATACATTAGAAAAATAAATTTCGAGAACCAAGCATGCCATTAGTTTCATTTTATACCTACATTGATATGCATGGGTGTAAATCAAAACCTTTTTAACAAAATATTCCATAAATTCACAAGTAAAGGTTGAAATAAGAATTCAAATGTAAGTTGTGAATATATTTTTAAAGCAAAAAACTAGTCGCACAAGGGTTTGAATTGTTGATCCACAAATGTCGGTGGAGCACATAACCCGAACAATTATGGGCACTATGCAAAACCATAACATTATTGGTCTTATCATAGCGAAGAAAGATTATTTCTATGATCAAACTATTATTTATTCAATGTGAATAAGCAATTGTTTGACTTAAACAATCTAACATTTCTCCTTTGATGAAGATGAGTATTTATACTTACATGGCCTGATGTAATTATCGAACACTCAAACCATGTCAATTAGTTGTCCGAGCCATGTCGTTAATGGCAAACCTTTGATGAGGACCACTGGACCAAGCATTTGTATTGTCTAAAAGATCATCATGAGCATTAACATGGAACTGGGATGTTGCAAGTTAGTGCGGCACGTTTTTGACAAATCTTATATGGTATTGTTATGTCTACTACTAAGTCATAAGAAATGATACTCCTCAAATATTACTATTGTGTTTGGGCACAATGATGGTGGATGTGAGGATAACTCAACGGCTATACATGTTTGAGTGGGAGGAGTCCTAAAATAGATTATCTCCTAGGAAGTTTTCACCTCGACAAGCCAAACATATATTTGATTTTTTTATGGGTAACACAGAAAAATATGACACAGATATAATTATCTTTAATGTTGTTAATATCAATTCATTTGCACCCGTTACTCGTAAACCCAACATTATTGAGATATAATATTTGAGTAAGTAGGCGATATTCAAGTTCAATGATTCAACCCGTTACTCGTAAACCTAACATAAAAACACCCCAAATTTCTTTACCAATCAAATCTGTGTCTTCAAACTTGAATAAACAAACATACGAAAATGAGTTAGACTTTAAAAACCAACCAAACAATTTAAGAGGAACCATATTAACGTACATGTCAATAATATGACAACCGACAATGATCATACCATTAATGTTAGGTACAGATCCCCCGTGTGCGACTGATACTAATCATTCATTGTTGTGGACCAATCCACTATACGTTGAATTTGCATTATTTGTTTTGTTCATATATGTCCATTATTGGATTCATCATTTTGATTATAAAATTTTCGATGTCTACATATGCCGAAGCCTGATTGTAATGTCAAATTCGTATACTATTTGTTTTGTACATGTACCTATATCCATCACTTTAATTATGAAAAGTTTTGCATGTGTACACAATCTACTATGTAATATCTACAATGCGTGTTTTAAAAAGCGTGACATGTCAAAACTTAGATTGTAATGCTGTATAGTATTTTATTTGTTTTGTATGTATACGTACATTACTCTAATTATAAAACTCTTCAATGTTGGTACCAATCTTCGTTGTATTTTTTATAAGATGTGTTTAAAGGAACTCCATATTGTCAAGTCAATTGTAAATAGCAACGGAGTTTTTGTCATTTAAAACTTGAGGGGAAAAAAGGTAGTTAAGTAGACATATAACATGTTCAACAATTAACAAGATATATTGTAGGTGCTTATAATATTTGGTTGCCAATCTTTTAAAATTTTAGAACCTAAGGCTTGTATCCATTTCTTAACTTGATATTTGTGATTGGGATTTGGGTTCATGTGTCTAGTAATATTGTGGTTTTATAAATTGGACGTCCAATAAATTGTTTGATGTGAAACTATTATTAATAAGCGAACAAACATGTACATGTCTCCCTTATTTGTTTATGAACGTTCATTTATGTTCATTAAATACTTTCATATATGCTATTTTCATTTGTTAATTTTGTATATTAGTTATTAGTAATCCTAATTGTCTTATCATGCATCAACCTAGTCAAATTAAAAAAAAAAAAAAAGTCTTGGGTGATCAACTAACAAACTACACGAGTACGTACATTTTTTGGGCTATGTTGTTCCTTTATATTTGTTTAGAATATTAATGGACGAACATAAATGAACACGAAGACACTCATTTCTTAGTGAGCAACAAGAAGAAGAAATTATGTTTGTTTAAGTAGCATGTCCGTTCATTTATTTATATCAATTTATATGAACAAACACAAACCTCTGTATATAATCTTATCTCTTTTACCAGTATGTTAATGTAACATATATCTCACACAAATCTTATCTTGCAAAAGTTTTATCGATAATTATGAAGTAGTTAAATAAAGAAATACCACCGACAATAAGTTGTATTTTCAATGAATTTCTTTGGTGACAATTTTTGGTGCATTTCAATTTTCAAATGATTTAATCTACCTCCATCCAACATTTACTAAAGCATGGGTCTACATACGATTTCTCAGTATCATGAATCCAAAACCTAGAATCATATCCAAGATATTTCCTTTTGTGTCATTGGATTTATGAAATTTGTACATCCATAAAAGCACAACTTGACGCTCTATTTTTATAATGACATCTAAAATAAAAGCTAGTGCTACACTAGAGAAAAAAAAGAGTTCATTACATGACGAGGAGGGAATTTTTAATCCACTGAGACCAACTAATTGTAAATTGGCCATCTCTTTTATCCGCAAAAATTAAATAAATGTTCTCTTCTCTTATCTACACTCGGGAAAAGAATATCATTTCGATGTCTCCAGATCACCCACCAAACTATAAGGATAAAACAATGAATGAGCTTTGTTCTTGTCATATGCAGATAACGAATCAAGCAAATTCATAATCCCAGAGATAGTGATATTCTGAATCGGCTGTCGCCACTTGGTAATAGCGAGCCAAACTCTCGGAGCAACATCGCAGGTGTTACCAAAATTCCGCTAACCCAGTATGTTCTCTATTGTGAACGAAACGATTTCAACGGGTAGGCGAACCTCGTTCGGCAAAAGCATGCATTCGATGTGCTTCCGAATTGAACTGACTGTAAAACTGTCATAGGCATCAAAATCCCAAATCCCAAACCCACAAATCTTACTATTATTCTCCCACCTTCAACAAATCATCTAAAAGTAAGGGGCTGTTTGTTTACATCTGAATGGAACTATTCAGATGTAAAAATCTGATTCATTCAGACTTCAGACTGTTTAGTTCTAAACAGAAAAACATCTGAATGGCTAAAATTAGGTCTGAATCATTCAGACTTATTGTTGCTGCTGAATGAGACAGAGGTTCATTCAGACCTGACTCATTCAGATCTGAATGTACCAAACAGCCCCTAAATCTAATTGCTTATGTTCGGCCTCCTCCCCCCCCCCCCCCTCCTTTATCCACATCCATATGAATCTAAACATCCGGTAATGACTTTTTCGTTAAAAAGTGAGAGCAAAATAAATATTGAGCAAAACGTTTATACCTCTAAATTCATTCATGATATTGTTATAAATCTTCTAAGAGTAAACTGCGATTTCGTTCATGTGATTTGTCTAAATATGCGGTTTTAGTCCAACAGTTTTAAAATTGCGACAAACCACGGTGACTAAAACCAGTGACGAAGCTTGGACTAAGACACCCGGGGGGGGCGGACTCTAAACATATAAAGAATTTCAAAAACGGAGGGGGCCGGGTTCAAATTTTCGGCCGAAAACGGCTAAATTTACACTACGTATAAAAAATTTCAGACAAAAACATGTAAATTTACACTATTACGCAAAAAAAAAACCGGGCGGGGGACCCCCGGCCCTCACTAACCTTCGCCACTGACTAAAACTACAGTTTATTACTCACTTCTAAAATGTAGAATACTCTGTTTTAGAAGCAAAAGCATGGACGAGATAGTATAATGGTTACGTGCTAGAGTAAATATTAGCCTACTAGATTAGTCAGACAATATGAACTTTATTCGACAATATGGTTATGTGACGGGAATATTGACTATTGAGAGACTAAGATCAAAGAGCAAAGAAAAAACATTGTCATGGTGTAAGTTAGGTTGTCTTATTAGCTTTGTTAAAAATGTTCGTTAATATATTAATACAGGTCGCATACACATGTACTATATTGATTGTGGTCTCCAGCGGGGAGCATTCCACGTCATTATCTAGAAGATATCTGCAGGTACGATTTTGAGGGGTCTACTTGATAATGGTTGTTACAGGTCTCTTTTGGAGCACTTTTTCTTTACTCAGATAGATGCAATCCTTCTCGTTGTTGGATTGTTATTTCGGGGTATTACCGAACATGAGCCATAAACTACTTGCATGAAAATAGATATTTGACAAAAGTTGTATTATATCAAAACGAATAAATAATTGATATGGGTAAGTATCATGAAACATGGAATATATTCATTTACTTCATAGGTAAAAAAGTTGTTTGACATGTTTTTGTTTACCAACCTATACGAAAACGTTAGTATGTTTGCGAAAACATATGTAATATGTTACCGATTGTGCAACAATTATTAAAGAATCTAAAATCTGAATTACATTGACCACTCGAGACAATTTGGGCTCCAAGGCCCAAGCTCTGCATTGAATGGTCTATTCGCTAATATGAAAAACATGTACATTTTTTCTTTTGAATATTTCTAATATTAGTCATTCATTCGATAATACTTGTAATTTGTACCTAACCTAAAAAAAGCATATGTTGTTTCATAGGCAATGGACCATAAGCTCAAAATTTGTACCGAATCAAATCAATAATCAGACTCCATATCTCCCTCCTCACATGATACCAAAGTAAAGTCACAATCACAGATGGGGTTTTGCATTGGTAACTTGTACCTTATGCAGATCAAGTTGTACATTAATTTAAATTAAACACACACACATTGGCACCTCTTCTCCGGCCAAAAGCATGGAAACCTGTCTCAAAATTAAATGGTTTGTATTATTTTATGTTCCTGTACCTGCACCTCTGCACCTTCACCACGAATTTTCAACATCAATATTTCATAGAAACATCCAAACGATTTACAATGAAGTGGCAGGTAAGCGGGCAACAAACTGCGTCGCAACCCCTTTTGGATAGCAAACCCAATCCGACTAAAAAAAAGTTTTGATTCTTATGGGCTGATACATTACTATACACAACTTTCTAAACCCTATTCAAAAGGTTCACGGCATCCGGAGCTAAGAAACCAAAAGTGTCAAAGACGAAGGGGATAAACATCAATCATTTTTTTACCAACTCTAGTCCTTGCACTTTCACTGGTTTTAATATTCAGTCCCTCAAGAACTACAACCATCATAATAATAATAATATCCATACAAACAATAATAATAAGTGTTGTTGAAATCACACACAAGTTCATGAAATACAAAAGTCAGAAACCAAAGGTTTTCCTATAGCAACATATATTAAAAGCATTTTACTCTTAAATAAATAAACTTCTATTCATTAATTAAACACAAAACACAACACTTATCAAAACATAAAGTTGCATCCTTCCATGAAAGCTAGTTTCTGTTCTTTGACTTTTCCATAGCCCTTGGAGCTGTTCATAAAAAAACCAACAAAGTTAGAAAATCGGTATCGCGTTAAAAGTTAAAACTATTAATATGTGCGAGTCGAAATAAATACCTAAACCAATTGCATCAGAGCCCTTCATGATCTTCAACCTCTTGCAAGAACCGATAAACAAACTGCGGTATAAAAAATGTAATAGTTACAAATCAAAATCAAATAATAACATATTATGATAAGGATTGATATAACTAATACTTACTCCCATGGTACATCACCAACAAGCATCCAGTCACCATCTTTATCTTCATATGTTAATACATACTCGGATCCATGTAACAGATCCCTCAACTTGCTTTCACTCAGACTTTGACTTCCCTGCGATCCGCATTGACCTGCAAAACAAAGTAAATACCATAAAAATGAAAAACCACCTTTTTAAGGTTTTAACTGCATTTAAAAATTAAAAAAACTAACCGAGAGTGAAACAGCTAAACATCTTCTCTAATGCTGATGAAAGTTGTTGGTAAGTAGTGTAGCTTCTAAGATCAACTTTTCTCAAATAAGGAGCACCGTCCATGCTAACTTTCACAAATAGAGCAGTCGGACCGGGTTTACCGTCCACTTCATCATTGGTTTTTGCATTTGTTGCCAAAATGTTCTTGCGGAAGGACCTAACTGGAGGCCAACCGACCACTTGTGCCCTGATAATAACAAGATTGGTAACCAAATGTTATCTCTCAATTCAGTATGTCCGTGTTTGTTCATTTTAACTTCAACCGAGCAAACGATCGAACATGAAATTTTTTTTGCTGTTCGTGTTCAATCGTTAAGAAAATAAGTGTGTTCATGTTCATTCTTTAAGAAAATGAGTGTGTGTTTGTTTTTTAACAGTATGCGTAAATGAATAGAGATGAATGAGCATAGTTGAGCTAAAAACCAATTAAAAGTAATTGTGAACAATGCATCGGGCCTAAAAAGTTGCTAAAACTCGATTGAATTGTAATGATGATAACGGATTTAAATAAATATATTAAAGAGCATAAACAAACGAACTTAAACACACTTGAACTAACGAACATAAGTTAACATAAAAAAACGAATATATGAATGAACTTTCACAAACATAAATAAACGAGACATGTGCTCATGTTCGTTCGTGCAGCTAAATGAGCATAAATGAACGATTGGTTCGTTAACAGACCTACATAACAGTCAAGAAAAAGGGAGTTTTTGATTGCACTTACTTAGCAGCAGGAGGATTTGAAGTGTTGACTTTGTTATTATTTCCAAAGGTTGCATGAGTTTGATCCTGTGACACCACCTTCGATGCCGCATCATTAATCATAGTAGTTTGAGCACATGACGAAACCTTGTTATTAACATCAGAAAATCCTCTTTTATTCCCAGAAACAAAAGTCTTCTGTGAACCGGAGCAAATTCCATCTTTAGAAGGAAGCAGAGGGAACAATGGTTTCTCATCAAGACTCTCAGCGCTCACCAGATCAGCATCCGGGTCCCGCTCAGGTGATTGGGATCCCGGAAGACCGAGCCTCAGTTCAGTAGCTTTCAAGTTCAGATTGCTTCTTTTCACATCCGAGATTCCAGACACAGCAGAACTATCAACCGATGAAGAATCTGATAATCCAAGATAGTTCCTTTCGGTTAATCCAGCGTTCTTTGGGAAAATCGATTCCATAGTTGAAGCAGAGGTCATTAAGGACACGTGTCCATGGTCATCTCCATCGATACCTAAGAGTGGCGGAGGCATTGGATCCAAAACTTCTTGGCGCTTTTGTTAATCTGCTTGAAAAATCAATCCGAAAGATAACAAAACATATTAAATCGAAGAAAAAAAATCACTCGGTAATGCTATAAACAAACAAACGTACCCAGTATAATCCCACTCATAAAATAAACTATTGGTTGGGTCGGGGGAACAAAGATTACAATATATAGGAAAACCAAGACATAAAAATAGGGAAAAATAAACAATAAGGAAACACAATTAAAGTGTAATAAGGAAACTAAATAATAGATATACTTAAATAATATATTAAACTTAATTAACATAATATATCGTATCAAAACCTTACCTCTATCACCGGAGACAAAGAGTCTGCTCCCGGTAAGACCCTCAGCTCCAAAAATCCCTTTTACTTATTTATTTATTTTTTATTTTATTTATTTATAACGCTATAAAGGTGTAATTAATGTAACAAATTCTGAGATTTGAAAACACTACTTAAAGAGCTAAAATAATAACGGACTAACAACGAAATATTTATCGTGTAATATTGTGTATCTAGGTCAGTAACTTTTATTTTAATTCAGGAAACCAGTGGATCATACACGCATCAAAAGCACAATCAAAACAAAACAACTTATAACATATCAGACATTTAAAAAGCAGTCAATAAACAACAAAAAAAACCACAACAAAATTGCATAGAAACTCTCAAACCAATAAGATGCATATTCATATGCATATCCAGTACCCCCAAATTAAAGCTGCCAGTTGACTAAAATCAATCACGAGATTAGCACATGCTAAATCCCTAATTATAACCAAATAATTAATTACAAAATTTAATCATAAATCTAACCTCATGCAAACAAATCAAGACAACAACACAAAAACACAAACATAAACAAAACAAAACAAAACCCAGATCTCAAACTTAATAAACATTGATTTAAAAAAAAAAAAATAGATAATAGAGCAAAAGATTGAAGCATTTACCTGAAATATTATGAAACAGGTGTTGCTAAAGAGATGAAGATTGGATCGACAGCAGCAATTAACAAAGGAATTAAGCAGAGGTTAGGAGAGAGAAAATGTGTTTGAGAGAGAGAGAGAGAGAAGAGGATATTAAGGTCCCTCCATTAAGCAGAAAGCAAACAAAAGGTTCTGTGAGCTGTGTGCGTTGAAAGTCATTTTATGTAATAAGTTAAATATAGGCAAAGTGGAAAGGAGTGTGTTTTGTAGGGGTGTCATGTGTAAATTTTAGATTACTTTCTTTTCCATCTTTTAAGCACTGTTTTCCACACAAGATGCCTCCCCCTCCCTAAAACAAGCACTTAATTTATACCAACTCTTATTATTCTAGTTTCCAAATAATATTTTTTGGTATAAATGCAAAACATAAAAATAAAATAATAAATAATATTTATTAGACTAAATCAAATAAATATTATAAACATAAAGCGTTACGGTACGGTATTGCTTTGATACCGCTAGTGAAAAAAATACTGAAACTGACTCGTATCATAACCGAAAACCATGAAAAAGAAATTGGTACCGATGTTGTTCATGACTCGTATCATAACCGAAAACCATGAAAAAGAAATTGGTACCGATGTTGTTCATGCAGTGTTGGTTGGGTAAAAAAATTTGTGTGTTACAAAATAAGAAAGTTTATTTATAATAGCTTGATTACACAAAAGTTGTATAGCGTAACCCAAACACTAAAGTCGTGATTTGTCGGAAAGGAAATCAACATGTGTTTTGTATCGATCAAAAACCATAAAAACTAATGTTGCTTTTGATAGTACTGACACTGATCCGATATTGTTCGATCGGTATCGGTTCAGTTTGTGACGATAATGATTTTCTGTATAATTTATGTTACTATAAAGTATTTGAATACACTATTTTAAATAAAATTTATATCGGTGTTCGGCATGTTAAAAAATTAATCAAAGTTACGTTTTTAGTTTCTTTTAATATTAATGAATGTCAATATTAGAGTAAAATTATGGAAAAGATTAATTAGATCAAAGAAATAAAATAGTTATAGAATAAGAGGTGAAGTGAAGCTACAAAGAATGACTTTATATAGTCATTTAGGAATAACCAAATTATTCATTTAGCCTAGTGATATTGGTGGGATTGTTACACCTCCAAAACATGGGTTTAGTTGTGGTTAAAACATGTCCAAAAATCTAGTTTCGGTTCTAGTTTCTATTTAACGTGTTCCTTGGTCGAAAACATCATTTATTCTTACAAATGGTGTTGGACATGCTTGAATCACTAGCCCGTGTTGTTAGAGGACAGTTCATGTATTTATTTAAGATCAAACAGTCAAAAAATAGTTTTGTTGTTTAAGTATTACATGTGTTTAAAGTATACCCATTTTATAGACTCGGTCCAACGACTCAAACACGTATTTGTCAGGCTCAACATGGTTCGGTCAAAGCTTATCCCCAATTTCCTTGATAAAGAGGAGGTAGTTATACACTTTGATGGAGGACCTCTCCACCTCCCCACTACACATGTTGGTAATTACCAAGTCTTTATGTTCAGACATGTATATATAGGGTAAGGGGCAATGTAACACGTTGCTGCTACTACATGGTATTTATATACCCAGACGATACTTGTTTCGCTCACTGTGGCCTGGCAGACTTAAGCATCGGAGCCACAACGAAACAAACAAGTATCATACATATATGTAAATACCATGTAATGGTAATAGTGTATGTTACCTTGATCCCTTATCTAGTGCAGCCCTGTATGTAAATATAGATCTCTTTATAAATCATGAGTTGGCACTTACTTTGTATGTAAATAAATATATATATATATATATCCCTACATAAATTGTGAGAGTTGGTACTTACTTGACAATAACACTAAATTTAGTTTAGACAATCTGGATGTACTTTATAACTTTTAAGGCGTGTATATACCATGTGTGGACAAACTATAGATGTATGAAGTTACTTTCAAACTTTATAAAATGAAGACACTATATAAAATGAAGACATGGATAGTAAATTAAGAAACTTCTTAATCAACCTTTTTATTATTTTATACTAAAGTAATTATAAATTTATAATTTATGTCTTTTCATACTAAATTACTCAGCATTTTTCATATAAAACTTTTTATAATTCTTTTTTAGTAACTTTTTAAAGTTTGTTAACTTCAATTTTTTATTTCATAATGCATCTTCTTAAGTGAAAATTAAAGTGATGGACCTTCACCGTATACAAAAAGAATTTGTGATTAATAAAAAATATCTTTGTAATAATTTGTATTTGGTCACTCACTACATATTAATACCCCCAACATCATTATTAACAACCACACACTACCCTTTTTTATCGCTTTAAATAGTGTCATGCGCTTATGAGCAATCGTTGCACCCCGGCATGTTCCGCCGCCTTTGGTCGGGGTGTGACAATGGCCATCGGGTCGGCCCTGACATAATTACCACAAAGGCAACAACTTGTCGAGCTCACACCAACATTCCATTAGCGAGAGCCACACATGTCGAGAGTCACTTCTACCTTACAAGCATGAGTATTAACATTAATTGAAACCCAACTGTTCCATTTCATGGTAAACGGGACATACATGTTGGAGTTTTTGAAAAGAAACGGTTTCATGGCAACAACCGAGAAGTTACCCGGTGAATTGTTGTTCCAAATCCAATGGTCCGGAGCGTTATTAAAAGAAACCAACTGCAACAAATTGAAACAACTTAACACCTCGTTCATCTCATTCTAAACTCGATCGGGCATTTCCACCTCCATTCCCAAACCATATTACGTGTCATAATGTGAGAAGCAATTACTATTCAATGCAGTTTTTAAAAATTGGATTTTGCAATTCAAAATAGAGAGGGTAGTGGCACAACATTTAAAATGTTTGTCTTTTGTTTTAATATAATCACTACTTTTTATTCATTAAAGGATGACGTAAGATTATAATTCTTTGTATAAAATGTGAACCTTCTTAAAGATATATAGTCTTAGTTATGTATTATTAACGATTTTGAAAGGTGAAGGACATCGATTATAAACTTTTCCATGAGGGCATATGAATTAAACGAAGATGTATTTAAAACATATTAAAATATTATTGAGTGTTAATTTTGTGTATGTGAAGTCATGTTGAAAACTAATTTTTGTTTTCTTAGGCAAAGTTCTTTTCTTTTATATAATAAGGGGGTGACCTTTGAGCATAAATAAAAATGAAGAAAGGATTTATGACGGATCAAAGGGTATTTTGTTAACAAAAGACGAACATATTTTCATAAATACTTATAAATACACCTTTGATATTAAATACATTAAATATATTTTATTGTATTTTAGCTATAATCATCTTAAATTAACTAGTTGTAAGATGTGTCAATAATCCCTAGTTTAAGTACTTGATGTAAATTACCTAAAGGTTTAATTTAACACAGAGATGTTTTTGGTTCAAGTGTCACATGTTACCTATGATAAAAAAATAAAAGGTTTTATTTATGTTAGGCCAGTGATTTTACGCGTATGATGTGTTTTCTTCTAAAGATAGAAGCTTGTTAGTAATCTAAATGGTTGTTAAAAAAACTAATAGTGAAATGGAATATAACTTTCTCAGTAAAAAAATTAAGATAGTAATAGAAAATATTATTTTGGTGGGATTGTAAACTAGGTAGATTTAGGAGGGTAAAAAGGGGAATGGACTTGCACATATGATGACAATAGGCATGAGAAAGAGGAGACAAAGTGTGATGCTCAAGATTTTGCAGAAAACTGATAATTACGAAATCAAGCAAATTTTGATTATGTTTAGGCAAATATGTCATAATTCAACAACACTCAAATAGCCCTATACTTTCATCAATTGTCAAAAATTACCCCTTGAGTTCTGTCTACATCCGCACGTGTCCTCCGTTCACATGTCACCACAACCGGTAGTCTAACCTTCTCTAGGCAAAGTGGGCCCACCTCGTTCCCCATAAGGCCAAACGTGGGAATTGAAAAAGATACCCCCATATTCTAACACACGACCCTCTTCCATTAATAAATATGATAAGGATTGACTAGTATAAATGTATAACAATGTGACTTTTATAGTTTAGTACATGAACGAATTTCTTATGAAACTAGGGGGATAACAAACAATATGGCTCTTGACGTATCGAATTTCTATTTTTCTTATCGGAATATTTCAATTATTGGGCGTACATGACAACCTTTGTTATCGTAAAGATTTAAATTGTTAAAGCATGTAAAAGAAAAGTAACACATTTTAAAACTTTATGTTATTCACCTTGTGAACTTGTTCGTCATCTTGCAAACATACAAGTTTTTCATTGTTTTTTTACACGTGTAACTTTGTGAAGATCACAAGCTACGTCTGTTAAGATTCTTGAACAATTGATGACACTAGGAAACTTTAAGTAATAGGGAGGCAAGTCTTTAAAACTTATGGAACCATTGCATGTTGCTATAGAACACGTTTGAAACCGCGATAGTTTCTTGCAATATTCCATTACAAATTTAATGATATTTAGAATTCAATATATAGGTTATGCCAAGCATAAGAAACTAAAGACATTATAAAATATGGTATAAAGATAGAAATCCAAATAAAATTAAGATGCATGCCAAGAAGTAAAAAAACCAAACCAAATTAATAAAATATCAAGAATATAGTTGATTGTGATGTGAGTAGTGGGAAACTACGTACACGTTTCTGATTCTGTGGATTTAGATAGTGTCACCACCTAATACAAAATCCTAAACAAGTGGCAACAACTGAATCATAGTTAAAATACATATAGCCAAAAGATCCAATACAATAATATCTTCACGTATAATAGGTACGCGAATCATCTTCTTTCACGAATCGATCTATGAAATCGCATCACAAGATCTCAAAATCGTCAATACATATCCAATTAATCATTGGTTCACCGAAATAAACAGTTTTGGATCGTTAATCGATCAATTTTTTACTTTTCTTCATGAAAACCGTTTTTGAGCGTTTTAGGTTTTTAGCTGAACGTTTTAGTTTTTGGCTAAGTATTTTAGTATTTTTACCTTAGAGCGTTTTTGTTTTTGCATTGAGTGTGTCGCATACATATCATACGTTATGCAATTATTGTACAATAATCTCACCCTATAAATATATTTCTGTATTATTTTTGTAAGAAATACTAGAAAATTTACATTATTAAACTCTAGAAAGTAATGAAACATAAGGGATGAATAAGAGAGAATAGAAGAGAGGAGGGGGGTGAAAAGAGAAGAAGAAGGTATAAGTTGCGTATAATAATATAATAAAAGTAGAAAGGGGACAGAAGAAAACAGGGGATGGGGGACAAGAAAGCGGCATTTTTAGTTATTCTGTCGGCTGCTGACCATGACATTTAACCTCTCCTTACATTCTTTTCTCTTTTACACCCCTTCACTATTCTCATTATTACACTCTTGCCCTGCCCCCCCTTCACCACATACGTCATTAATAAGTTCTTTGCACGCCAAAATAAGTAAGGGATTTTTGAACGTACGGAGGAAAGGCAGAATTATACATGTTTAACAGTGTTAGTTATTACCCAAATGTTGAATTGGCTATTAGTGTTTTTAAAAAATATGGGTAAAACTGGAAACTAGTTAGAGTGTGTAGAATTGGTTCTGTTTTGGGGGCTAAATCATAACTATAATGGTTAACTGTTAGTTATTGGTCAGTTTCAGTTAAATTTGGTTAATTATTCAACGTATTGTGTGATGGTTTTTTTATCATTAGTTTTAGATGAGAGTGGTTCGGTTATTTCGAAGCTGAAAATTTCGGTTTCAAGCTTGGTTATGGTATTTCAAGTTATGTTGCAACATACACTTTGTATAGAGGCGTATAATTGGAAGAACATAAACATACAAAATCAGTTTGGTTTTGGTTAAAGTTGGTTAACGGGGATACGTTAAGCACAACCATAACTATATGGTCGGGTTAATCATATTCACTAGACCATAACTACCGGTTTTGTTCGATTATGGTTAATTTCATTATTTTTTCAGTTGACGATTCGGTTTTCGGTCATGATTCGATTCTTGCTCATCCCTAACTAGTAACTGATTTTTCAATTGTCTTATTAAAGTTGGTCAAAGTTCTTTTCTTTTAGTTGCTATATTAAAGTTATTCAACTTTAATTTGGTGTTCCGATTAGATATACTCTTTTATAAATGCTAAAAAATATAAAATAAAGTGAGAAATATGAAGTACATATGAATTTAGTTAAGGTCTTTGGTCTTATGGTACTAATACCCCCTCAATTATAAGGCCACCCGGTGATTTGTGGGGCGATTGGGGGAGGGGGGGCAAACTGTTTATCATTGTGCTTCCCTTTTCTTTTTATTATTATTATTATTATTATTATTATTATTATTATTATATTTGTTTGTGTGTTATATATGTATATGTGTGTGTGTATATATATATATTGGACCACAACACCATTACATATAAAAAAACAAGAACTCACAATTTGCTGACTGAGCGCTACATGACGTAAAATGCCTAATTTTATAGCCCGTCCACTACACATAGCCTGTATGTTCATTCCCTACAAGTAGGCATTAGGTGGGTTTAATAAGTACAGTTTGGGAAACGTTAAATATATATGAAGTTTAATTACTATTTCGTTATTTTTTTTCAAGTTAACTTCTAATAATCATGTACTTATTTATTATTATTTTTTTTTGAAAGGCCAGTATAATAAAAATTAAAAAAGGACTACTTGTAAGTTATAAGAGCCAATATAAAAAGACAACAAGAATAAGAAGAAACAAGCAAAACAATTACAAAGGAAAGTTAATAAAATTGAGCATGCACCAATCTTCCCAATCGACACTTGATCTTCAACTCCGATTCACGACCCATAAGAAAGAGGTTGCTTTGCTATCCATCGCCACCTTGTCCACTAATATTGGTATATTTTGAATGTTTTGTCATTCCTCGTTCTCCAAATCAACCAACACGTCACCATATAGATAGCTTGTATTATCATGCATTCATCCTTTTTCCTTTTGAGTTTCATCGGGTAATCCAGTAGCTCCTTTACCGAATCAAAGTCAGGCAGGCCTGGTACCTTAACCCAGCTATGGATAATTGACCAAATCCGTTTGGCCACACGACAATGTAACATTAAATGTTCAGATGATTCAGAGAATAACCCACAAAGAACACAAATGTCATCTCCCAAGTTTATACCTCTAACTAATAATGCCTTTTTCGTAGATATTCTATCAAGTAATAATCTCCATATGAAACAATTAACCTTGATTGGTACCAAGTTCAACCAGAAGTTTGTCTCGACCACCGGGTGCGTTACGTTATCGAGCTCCCATCTTAAGCTTTTAACTGTGAAGATATCTTCATTACCCGAACCGTCTTTCCACAACCAAGTATCCGGGCCCGTATACATAATAACCGAGGATAACAATTCAGTACATCTCATCACTTGTGCCTTGAGCTCGCGAGATTTAGGTTCAACTTTCCACCTCCATAACCATCTAGTTTCGTTATTAACCGAGCAGTAGCAATCTTTGACCAAAACTACTTTGTGTTTTTCCAAAGCAAACAAAGAAGGAAACATTTTTTTTTAACTGAAAATCACCTGCCCATCGATCTAGCCAGAACTGAGCTTGTCTCCCATACCCAATTTCACCCGTAACCGATCCATAATTTTCAGATTTACCACTGATTCATCTTCTTCCAACTTGCTGATGCTTCCCCAGATTCCATTGATGGATTTTTTAAACGGTATTGCCTTCCAATTTTGGATATTCGTTTGTACTGAAGCAATGGTCCTAACCCAAAGAGATGATCTCCCATTTTTAAATCTCATCCACCATTTGGCTAATAATGCAATGTTTGTCTCTTTTAAGCTACCAACGCCAAGACCACCCTTGTCTTTATCCAAAAGTATCTTTTGCCATGCTACCCAACTTATTTTTTCTTTATTTTCATTCCCTCCTTATTCCAATTTTTTTAAGACACCCGTTGGTGCTTTAAAGATCGAGAAGTAATACACTCCCAAGCAACCGAAATACGGATTTTATAAGTGTTAAACGACCACCAAAGGATAAAGTCTTCGATTTCCATTTAGATAATTTATTATCAAACTTATCTAAAATTGGTTGCCAATTTTTTGTTAGACCCATATTGGCCCCTACCGGTAATCTTAAGTGAATAGAGGGAATCTTACCGGTTTTGCAGTTCAGCATCGTTGCCACCTGCTGAATATGGCTCGGTTCCACCTTAATACCAAAAACCGTGCTCTTATGTAGGTTGACCTTCAAGCCCGAAGAAATATGAAAGCATCTTAAGATACGGGCAAGATTTTTCACATTTAAATCAAACCATTCACCAATGAAAATTGCATCATCCACATAGAAAAGATGCGAGAGGAGCGGGCCATTTCTTGGGGTCTGAATCCCCTTAAAGAGGCCCGACGAACAAGCTGCACGCATTGCCACATGTAGAGCCTCCATTGCAATAATGAAAAGAAATGGTGATAGTGCATCACCTTGTCGTACCCCCTTTTGAATATCAAACTTTGCCGACGAAGCTCCATTAATTAGAACGGATGATCTAGCCGAAATAAAGGTGACTTTTATCCATTTCCTCCATTTTTCCGGAAATCTCATTTGTGACAATATTGAATCGAGAAACCTCCAACTAAGCGAGTCGAACGCCTTGTCGAAATCAACTTGTAAAAGAAACAACCTCTTGTTTGCTTTTTTACTCCATGTTACGAGCTCATTAAGGATCAACACACCTTCTGTTATGTTTCTACCCGCAACGTATGCAGATTGCTCTTCACTTATTATGGAACCAATCACCTTTTTTAACCTGTTGGCTAATACTTTCGATATAAGCTTTGGGATACATCCGATCAGGTTTATTGGTCGATATTCACCAATAACTTGTGGGTCTGCCACTTTCGGAATAAGAGTGATGAAGCTTGAATTACACCCCTTGCTAATTCTACCATGAACATGAAAGTAATTAAGTACATCAACTACATCTTTCTCAAACACATCCCAAAACCGCTTAACGAATTTAAACGTAAACCCGTCCGGGCCCGGTGCCTTTTCCCCGCCACATTCCCAAACTGCAGTTTTAATTTCTTCTGGAGTAAAATCGATTATTAGATTCTCAGCATCTGATTGAGATAATTTCAAGATTCCATCATTAAAGAAAATCGGCCGGTCATGGAACGTTTCTGTGAATTTGAACTCAAAGAAGTTTTTAGCCTTCTTCATCAACTCCTTTGGTTCTGTGAATTTGAACTTATTTATTATTTAGTTAGTTTTTTCCTTACATTACCTCCTACATTAAATTAATTGAAAAAAATCTATCATGTAATATTAATCAAGATTAATACTTGTTAAAAATTTGATGCACTCATAAAAGTATTATAGGAGTAGAATTGTTCATGAAAGTTAAGAAATTTAGAGAAACAAAACTTTTTTTAATGAACTTTAGTTAAACGCTAGAAAAAACTTTATTATTATTGGTTGAAAGCTTTCCTTTAAAAATAAACTCACAATAATGTTTGTTCCATTAAAATGCAGTTAACTTTTAAAAATGTTTTTGTAAGCCATGTACTTAGAAACATGGCCGGCACAAACACGTTGAATAGTAATTGCTTTAGTTCTCATGATTTGTAGGGCCTCACTCTTTTTTTCCTACGTATCTTTAAATACGTATTAAGCTCAATTGCTTTCAATCGCGTTAATTTCGCTCATCTATGCTGATAACCGCAAGATGAGTATTAATTGTAGAACTGAAAGTGTAACTGTATTTGAGTGTTTGGTGATGCTTATAAATGTGTGGGTAAAACTTTATAATTTTACATTTTACTTGTATTTTGTATGAAAAAAATGGTCATAAGAATGTTTAAATATTATTTGCTCCTTCTTTTGGTTCGGTATATTGGTCTATTAGTTGATATTTTTTACTTTTAGTGACATTTTTAAAAAAAGTTTTGACACGTTTGACTTGCTGACATGTTAGCTATATAAACTAGAAGACAAATTTCTTGTGGTGCCTGCTGGCCTTGCAAATGGGCCCTCTACAGAGAACTCAATTGATATCATGAAGATGTGTTACGTAATTGAGTTTGCTTAAAGCTCATAATCAATCCAAGTGAATCACCTCCACTTGTATCCACAGGTCTGGGAGGCATGCTAGAAGTGATATAACTAGGGATGATTGTTTTTATCGAAATTGGTGCTGTACCATGGTACCGGTACTGTATCAAATTGATATCGACCAAACAACCCCGGTATTCATTCTTCATATTGTCGGTTTTGATTTTCGGTATTTTTAAAGATACGAATACCGAACCAACAAAATCAATAAGATATGCGGTTTATACTTTCACTCCTTTTTGGTTTTGGTATTTTTTGATACATTATTAGTTTCATCCCATGATTTAACTTCCTTAATAGTTTGGACGGATGTCAATAAAACCCACACATGCCAGGTTCCCGTTTATTTATAGGGATGTCAAATTTGATTTTTTTTAATCTTATATATGTCGAACGGTTACAAACAAATACATGCCTTAGAAACATCTTCAATAGTTGATTTTGGAGTTCTATTGAAGAATAGAGGATATGATGTGCAATAGTTGATTTTGGAGTTCTATTGAAGAAGAGAGGATATGATGTGCATTATAGAGCAGAGAGGGTCGTTCTTATCCGAAAACACCCAAAGCCACAGGGCCGGCTCCGAGAAAGCAAAAAAAGATGTGGGCTGAAGACGAAAATTTTTTTAGGCCTTAAGCTAAAGGTTAGTAGAACCCATAACTTTTGGGTTGGGAGTAATACACATTTGTCACTATACCAAACTAATGGTTATTTAATTGAGTTTAAACACTAAATATACATATTGTTTTAATAAAAATACATATAATTTTACAAAAAATAAAAAAGAAAAAAAAATCGGGCCTACGGGGTGTCGGGCCTGTGGCCGTCGACCACCCGGCCACACCTTATGGCCGGCCCTACAAAGCCAAGTATGTAAGAGGGAGGTTGATCTTTGGAGCCGGGTTGGGTTATGACAGGGGTATAGATTGGGCGAAGATGAAATGTAAAAAATCTTTTTTTGTAGACGATCAAGAAAAGAACATGTTGCATGAGCCGAAAGTTGCCAAAATCTTGTTTGAAATACATAAACTTGCTTAATAATTTGTTAAAGAAAAGATTACTATTTACATAGTTTCATATGAAAACAAAACGTGTGTGAAAGGAGTCGTTCCAAATTGCCATAGATGCCACGTCTATGTTACATTAGCTTTTTCTAGTTTTTCCTAGTTTTAGTTTCCCATATAAGAGTGTCATCTCATTTTCCCCCATCCTTCCCATTTTAATTTAACTTTTATAATACAAAATATAATACGTGTTTATTTTTAGTTTGTTATATAACTGGTTTAATTGATGCTAATGCTCCAAATGCTCGATAAGATATGATCAAAGGTTATTAGCTATGGAGCGTGGACTGCTTGGGATTGTAAACATGTAAGTATACTGCTTTCCAATGTTATCGCTTGTAGGTCCTCTGCGTGTTCGAGATATATCGCTACACCACTACTTTTCAAAATCACATTGTGTAGGATAATACCCGTGTACATGATTCACGTGATGTTCTCCGTATATTCTTTTGAATG
This sequence comes from Bidens hawaiensis, assembly GCF_021521415.1. NCBI lineage: Eukaryota > Viridiplantae > Streptophyta > Magnoliopsida > Asterales > Asteraceae > Bidens > Bidens hawaiensis. Next base: position 470,265 of record NW_027491209.1, on the reverse strand, counting down.
CAAACTAATAACACTATCACTACAATTTTGCAAATTCTACGTGATGTTCTTCCAGGCATATTCAAGTAATTATCTATGTAGACAACAGAATGTATGCTAGTTGTCGTATAGCTGGAGTGCATTTTTGTAGTCCCTTGGATCATATTTGACTAAAATAAGCTCAATCAATGAACACTAACTAAAACACACTAATGGAATAGTAAACAGTTGATCTAATCCTTTGAACAAATTATTATCACATTAATTGGCGCCATATTGAATTATAGATCAACTACAAATTGTAATTGCAGCAGAAACACAAAAATTATGATAAGCTTATAGAAGGTTTCATATAGAAGAACAATTATATCATTACTATAATCAAAAGATTATAATCTATTGTCCCCAACCTTAGCTCATCATTATTCACTGAATTTTAGTATAATAGTACTCTGATCAAATAAATGTGTGATGTGTGAAAAACATTAATGAAGAAAAGTCTCTCTTATTCTTTATATACAAGTGTGTAATTGATATTTGATTCATCATTTGTTTGCTTTCAGTTTTTTGGATCTTCAATAGTTTTGATGAGTGGCTGTTTGTCTTCAGTCATTATATCAGCTGCAATTTTGATGAGTGGTTGTTTATATATCTCAATTGTTTACAAGTGTGAAAAACATTAATTAGCTAAAGGTGAAAGCGACATCTAACCAATTCTGTTACAAACTACTAATCTACTGTACTAAACAACTGACCATTAAAGAATCCTATGTTAACTACGGATCTTCTTGAAAACAATTGATATTTGATTCATCATTTGTTTGCTTTCAGTTTTTTGGATCTTCAATAGTTTTGATGAGTGGTTGTTTGTCTTCAGTCATTATATCAGCTGCAATTTTGATGAGTGGTTGTTTGTCTTCATTATGGTTGATGAAAACCATAATGAAGAACAACTGATGTTTGAACCATCAGCTGTTTGGTTTCTGGTCATCAGTTTTTTGCTAGATTCACATTAGTCTCGTAAAGCTTTGATGAACTCTTGTATCAAAACTCGTTTGAAAGTACTCAAAGTGTCTCTACAAATCATTGTCAATTAGTAAAAACACAGCTTTATCCATTCGAAACCTTCTTCGTAACATCTCGAAGGTGAATGATGGATTTTCATCAACGAAGTATTGTGCCACTAAAAGATTACGAGACACTTGACGGTCGTCTCTATGCACATAGCTAGCTAAGATTAAATAAACAAAAATTAAAAAGAAAAAGAAAAAAAACTCGCACAGCCTTGCTAGTCATGCTAATACATTCTTAATGTCAAGAAGGAGAGGAAAAAGAACAAAATCCGTCAAAGGTTATTCCAACCCAAGATAGCTTGAATAAAGCTATATAATTTATGATCAAGCTAGTTACAAAGCTCCTCTTATTTAAAATCATACTAGATATTAATATCATATAAATCAAAGCAACATAGACGCGAGAAATGTTTTTTTTTTTGTGATTTTAGCGCTATCTATATTTAAGTGTAATTATGTTGACTTGTTTGTACAAAGTGAAGCATAATATACATCAAACAAGTCAAATAGCGCATAGTGCAAGCTATTTCGACTATTTTTTAATTCTAACAATTTAGGAACCTCATTGATTCTTAGGAGGTAAACATGTAATCAATGGGGGGTTCCAAGGGGGCATCGCCCCATGGAGCGACCAAGGGGCGTTGTCACACACGGCCTTAGGGCGTGAACGGATGACCAAAAGTTGGTACCGATTTTATATTTTGATCAAAGTTTAGTTACATAGTGGAATATTAGTTTGGATTAAAATTAATTTATCTCTCACTGAGTCTATTCCGATTGAAAATTCGTGTGCGTGTAACATCAAATTATTTTAACCAAAAAGTGAACCACTATTCTGATTGAAAATTCCCGTGTAACATCAAATTATTTTAATCTAAAAGTGAATCACGATTCTAAGAGAAATCACAAGTTATAGAAATTGTGAAAATACAACAAATGTTGACTGGGAATAAGTGGTATACGATTTTAGTTTTAGACTACGAATATGGGTATATACGTATGTGGTGTGTCTTCATGACATCAAACTACGTTTTGTACTTTTGTTACTATTTCCGTTCGTTGGCTTTCATGAGCGTCGATTGAAATTGCACCACGCAGGAAACTAGTTAGAAGGCATCTAACGATCCTTCGGTATCATATGTTTTTACATCCCGAAGCTCCATGTTTGTTAGTTTAAATATGTTTTGCATCCCGAAGCTTTGTGTTGTTAACTATGACATGAGTATGAGAAGAAAATGGATTGGGACGCGAGTCTAGGTCGTGTAAACATTGTTATAAAGATATAAAACTATAGGAAAATGTAACATTTACACTAGGTCGGTATCTTCCATCTTAAATTTTCTCAAATTCACGTTTATTTCCATACAATACGTGACAATATTGTCTCATATACGTGTTTTCTCATGTATCGGTTTTAGTCTAAAAAATATTATATAAACAATAAGTAACACGGATAAAAAAAGTAAATATGAGAATCCATTTTGTGTAATTTATAGGAGACAGAAAGATATATTTTAATAATATGGAGTACAAATTATAAAAACTCGAATAAGATTTGTTTAACATTTTATATCTTGTATGCTTTTCTTTCCAATTACTATCAAATATAAAGAGCAATAGTAAGATGATAATTACTGACATAACCCAAAACAAGACACGGAAAGAATTATATTTTCGTTGTCATATCCCTCTTATCAAACTCATGTTCGGGTTGACATGTTTAAACGATTTAATCAAACAGGTCGACCGACTAACATGTTTAACCTATTTTTTACAATGCACTAACCTGTTTAACATATTTATAATTTAATTATTACCCGTTAGCCCTTTTGACACAGATAAATAGGTTTACAAATCATGTTCGTCTTACACGATAATAAGGTGTTGTTTGTTTTTTCAGAGGTAAAATGTCTGCAGTCTGCGGACCACATCTGCAGATATCTGTAGCAGAAGAGGTGGACCAAACATCTTTAAATCATTTATTCCATACTTTGTATTAATTGCTCAGCAATTTCATCTCGTAACTGAGTCATATATTCCCGATCTGATGCAGTGCCAAGTGCTTCAACCTCGTCTTCATCGGCATCAATTTGGCCACGACTATTTCCAATAGACACGTTGGGTTGATTGTATTGTGTAACAACTCATATATCAATATCTTATACGATAAAAAATTAATCTTACAAAAAAAAAAGAATAACCAAAATTCATGGATGTATGAACACAAACACAACTTTTAGCGGTATACCTGTAGTACCCCCAACTCAATGACAGACATAAGGTGGACCTTCTTTTCCATCAACAGGTATTGCTGCAACCCGTTCGATCCAATCTTAAATTGCATCTGTAATATGTGGCACAAATTGAACCGTTAATCCTAGATAATCCCCTCTCCTTGTCAATAACCGACTTCAACCGAAAATTAATAAAAAAACATAACCAATCAGTCAGCTGTAACAAGATTTGTGATTGAACACATTTTAATTTCATATACCTGATATATCTTCCCATGTGGTGGAGAGAGAGATGCGGCGGCGATGGAGGGTGGCCGATGGTGGAGGGTGGCCGAAGGTGGAGAGGGTGGCCGGCGGTGGAGGGTGGAGGGTGGAGGAGGCGGGTGGAGGAGTGGAGGGTAGATGTGACATCCGTCAAATTCGAGTCTCGATTTGTTTTCGTGTTGTAAACTTTTATTTTGTAAGACCGACAAAACATTTTTAAAACTTTATTTAAATTATTATATATTAATATTTTAGACCTCGATCATAAATAAAACGATGTTTGTCACATTTTAGGGTCGTTGAGAAAAACATAAAGGGTTCAAACTGAGTTTTGTAAAGTTGTTATAAGCATTAGAAACCTTTAAACTCGTTTTAAACATTCATTAAAACTTGAGGGGCTGTTATGAAAATAAGCATGCATATATATAAGTATAAACCCTAAACCTAACACATATTATATACACACAGCCCCCCCCCTCTTCTTGAGCCGTTTTCCGGCGAGCTACGGCGACGGACCTCCGGCCACCACCTCCGATGCACCACCACCAAACCCCCACCATCTCAGCCGCACACCCCTATCTCCTTCTCTCTTTTTTCCGGCCGCCGCCTCCAGCGAGACCCCTCCTTCCTCCGACAGCCCCACAACACCCCACCACCTCCGGCTCGTTTTTCCGGTGAGCCAAGACGCGCCGCCATATTCTCCGCCTCGCTTTTCCGGCAAGCTCCATCACTTTCGGCCGCCGTGGCTACACCCTCCCTCTCGGCTCTCTTCCCGCAGCTCCCGCCTCTCTCCCTCGTTCTCTCCGCACCGTCGCTCTCTCTCTCTCTCCGTCTCTCTCTATCTCTCTCTTCGGCTCTCTCTCACCTCCGGCAGTTTCGGCTCCGGTGGTTTCGGTTCTTTTACTCTCCGGTATAGAGCCACGACTCGGGGACAGTTAATAGGTACAATTTAAATCCGGGTTTTGTTATTATTAATTTTTCATGTCGATTGTCGGATTTAAATAGGTAATAAACGGATATATTATTTGGTCAAATACTTTGTATGATTTGGGTAAAAGATGAACACCCGGGGAATGGATATAATAAGTTCTTGGGTTTAATTATTTTGGTTCGGTTTGGTTGGTACGTTTATTAAATTAGAGGTCTCGGATTCGGGTCATCCTAGATCGGTTTTTGGTATTGTTTCTTGTTATACTTAATAAATTTATTATTACTATTAGTATTAACAAAAATACGTAAAGATTATTATTATTAACTAGATTATTATTATTATTATTATTATTATTATTATTCTTTAACTATTATTATTATAAATATTAAAGTTGTTATTAATTTTATTAAAGATCATATTATTCTTATCTTCATATTATTACCATTAATTATTAGCAATAATATTATTATAGTATATTATGAATTCGTTTAGAAATCAAACCGACATCGAGTATAATATCATTATTTACTATCAATATTTATTATTATAATTATTTTTACCAAACAACATCTTAATTAATATTAAGATCTTTATTCTCTAACTATTATTATTAGTATTATTAATAATAAGTACGGTTATTATTTTACGTCATATCTTACATATCTATATATCTATATATATATATATATGAAACACTTCTTTTTAAAATTATCATTATCATTATTATCATCATCATAAATAATATTATTATAAACTTTATTATCAATTCATTTTTTTATAAAACCAGACTCTTAAATTAAGCTCTTCTTGTTCTTATTTAATATTGGTTTAGTTGTTTAAAAGTCCCAATAAAATGATATTATTTTTATTCTAATTATTAATTAAGTACGAGGCTCAAATCATTAACAAACTAACCGGTAACCCGATTTTAACAACCGAATCTCCTCGTTCAATGTTTCCAATATAGTTTCATTATGGTTTCAAGTTCATTAATATATATTACATTATTTATTTTAGCCAAGGTGTTTATCGTTTCAAGTTGGATTCGTTCGTTTTGTTCGCAAGCTTTCTATATGTCCATCGTTAATTAGTTCTCCATTCATCACTCGAGGTGAGTACATTTCATTCCCCGTTTTCACTTTTATGTTTTGGGGGTAACATGCATACTTATTCAAAACAAGAATGATTTATTATACACGTTTCTCAAACCACAAACTTTAGGGTATATGATACTTGGAATACTTGCTCTTTTGTGTGTTATATGCCTCATATGCTTTACGTGCGCGAGTGTTTATTTTTATGTCGTTGTTGAGCTTCATTAAGTATGATCATACGCTCCCCTAACTACTTAGCCTTGTGCTAGTTGAATAGGGCCTCATTATCCGAGTATGTCGGTTGTTACCGAGTAGAAAGGATCCTCATTTACATATGTTTTATATGCCACGATTGATGCTTTTATTTATAGTCTCATATACGTATGTGAATTTCGCTCATATTATATACACTCAAACTATGAAATTGCTCACCAACATACGTGTTGACAAAATATTATTTTATGCATTGTTACAGGTTTGACTTTTATCGACTTGAGAACTTGACGAAAAACGTTACCAAGACTATTAGGATATTAGTAAAACGAAAAATATATTTGTTTACTTGTGTTCAATTTGTTGTATGACCAAGATGTGTTGTTTATTGATTTGTGAAGCAAATGAGTTGGTTAAATATTGCCACTTTAATAGTGTCTTGTGTATTTGTCCAATCACGTTGCACCCCGGCATGTTCCGCCTTTGGTCGTGGTGTGACAGTAGAGGGTGGAGCTAGGGTTTGAGCGGTGGAGGGTGGCCGACGGTGGAGAGAGTGGCCGGCGATGGAGGGTGGAGGAGTGGAGGGTGGAGCTAGGGTTTGAGAGGAGAAGGAACGTTGTTGGTTGTTGTCTGATGAAAAAATAAGAAAAAGAGGAGAAGAGGTGGGAAGTGGTTTGAACAATGCTTTTAGGAGAAGAGGGTGCGCAAACGTTTTTTAATGATACGTCTTCGGAAAAACAAACACACTGCAGAGTCCAACGTCTGCGTGTCCTTTTCTCAGTGCAGACAAAAGAGGTGCAGAAGTGCTTTTGAGGAAAAACAAACAACACCTAAGTGTGTGCGAGTTACAGTGACATTTATGACAAAAGAAATCGTGTCTGTGATGAATTCAACATGCCAAACCGTACTTCAACAAACTGTTAACCAGATACGACTGACAGTTTGACACTTAAGTTATGCGCAAGTAAAATTATACAAGTAACCAAAAATTTCACATATAGGATAACTATAACCATAAAATTAACATGACTCCTAAACTAAAATAACCTCTGGCCTGATTCAGAAACGAGGACATTGGAGTGTTGCTAGAAGCATAAGTTGTTGTACACTGTGCATTAAATATGGGTTGTAGGGATGTGATTGTGTGGGACCAAGAGTACGTTTGTGCACATATAGCCCAGTCTACATAGGAAGACCACCTCGACAACGAGGTCAGCTCACGTGCGAGAAGTACGTGTGGATACATTTATATTTAGTTATTTACTTTATACAAAAAAAGTTAAAAACAAAAAAAGCCATGTTGGTTTGGCTTTTACTCCCCTTTGACTTTGAACAGAAAAAAAGGGGGTAATTCAATAGAAAATGTAACATTCATTTTTACCTTTTTCTTTAATCCCAATAAAAATCAGAGTTTTAAATTCGAACCTAATATTATTGTTGTATAAAAAAACAAGAAAATAATGTTCATACTCGAAATGTTGCATCATTTTAGATTTTAAAAAGCATTTCTTTTTAATTTTTAAAAGAATAACCTAAAAGGCCAAATTATCAAATAAACAATCTTGAAATGGAATTCTGATATTGGTTACTGGGCTGGGGTCAAAAGAAGCCTATTTACTTTAGGATGGCATTGGGCCATATTAGGCTTTTAACACTTAACACCTAACTGCTAACTTTGTAGCCTTCAATTATCGTATGTAATAACTAATAATTGTAATTAACTGGTGCATCAGCTCTTGTGGTGTCATAAAGACGGTCTAGAGCAGCCGGTGGTATGGCTTTCTGAAAGAATATTCAAACCAAACTCTGAAACCAACATAGGCCCGGTTAAGATAACATAGTCAGGTCAGAGTGGGGTAATGAGACTCTCCAAATTAGATACTACGGTGCCCTAACACACAAGAAACTATTTGTTCTAAAAAAGTGTAAAATCAACGTTAAAGATTAAAAAAAGAGAAAATTCTCAAATTGTACTTATTGTGGAAAAAGATTCCATTTTTGTCCCCAAAATTTGCATGATTCAAAAATGTCCCATTCAAACACATCTTTAACTATGTGTTTGGAATTTCAACACGTCTTTGACTATGTTTGTGTAGAACATGTCGATAAAGACGTGTTAGATTTCCAAACACATAGTCAAAGACGCATGAAACTTCTAAACACATAGTCAAAGATGTGCTAGGCCTTCAAACACATAGTCAAAGACGTGTTAGCCTCTTGTTTGTTTTTTTAATATTGTAATATTCTAACTAATTTTATTTATATTTGGTTTTCTTTTATAACTTTTTAATATGTAAAGTTTTATGTTGTTTCGAATATACCGTTGAAATGTGTTTTTTATCTACATGTTGATATAAATTTGATTTACAACCGTGTTGGGTTGGATATTAATTTTACACGACTTGGTTTTGAGTAAAGTTTATCTCGATCCTTAGATAAAAATAAGTACGTCTCAACGGTATATTCGAAATATTAAAATTAATAGTCAAAGTTATAAAAGAAAAACCAAATACAAGAAAAATTAGTTTTAATAATATAATATAAAAAAACGAGACTAAAACGTCTTTGACTACGTGTTTGAAAGGATATTTTTGGAATCATAAACTTTTGAAGGATAAAAGTATAAAACTGCAATCTCAAGCATCTTCAAAGCAAGTACAATTTCGGAATTTTCCCTTAGAATATAAGGCTATGAGTCCAAACTTTCAGGGTTTTTAGTACAAGCCCAACCCAGTTTCCAGGGGAATGTGTTGTTTACTTGTTTAAATATTTATTCAGGTTTGAAGCCCAACCCAATTCGGGTTATTGTTTATCTGTTCAATTTGGCTTTTTTTTATTGTTTAATTTTGTGTATTTGATTGTTTGATTAAAGTAATATTAAAGTAGCGTGTTAATTAGAATCTATAAAAATTGCTTGAATAGTTATTTTTTGTTGTTTTTTTAACACAGTCCAGTTCTGGCCCTGTTAATTGTTTTGTATTTGTTACTTTGTTCTGTGAACAAAGAATATATTACAATTTATATTATTTTGACATGTTCGAATTAAGCATATTACAACATGAGTTTAAAAAAGTGGGTGTCACACTATTCCCCGACAGTCAACTCTTGGCTGTAGGCTACTTGAAACTTTTTAGCCTGAGTGTGGTCCTGAACATAACTGGCACGTCTATTGTATCATTTTCATTGCTGCTTTAAAGCTTGAGCCAATATGACCATTGATTGAGATGCAAGGGTCTTATATCAGTATATCACTCTTGGTCCCTTCCCCTTTCAATTGGGGTTCTTCAAGAGTTTACACTGAACCAAGCTGAGCTAGGGTCACCTTTGGTCCCTTCCCCTTTCAATTTCTAGGCTCCCCGGGCGTTTAGGTCACGGTTTATGTGGGGGCGCAAAGTGTGGTTCTTTTTTTGTATATATATATATATAACAATATCTTTTAAAGCATTAACAAGTGAAATTGGGGCAAACGAATATGATAAAAATGGGCATACTAATTTAGTTGGGCAACAAAATTATGAATAAAAGAGCTTAGTAATTTAGCTATTAATCCGTTTATGTTTATTCGACCGAAAAATTCTTTTTTTTTTCTTGCTATGAAAGATTAATGTTTTGCTCGTCTTGGGCACTCGAAATTTGAGGGACGACTCTTGGGTCAATGTTGAACTCAGATTGTTTAAAAACCAGACAGAGCTCGAGTCGATTTCGAGCTAGCTATTTCCTTGTTCTTTTCAAACGTGTTTTGAGTTATTTGAACACCCATACTTTATAGGTGTTAATCTTGATTGTAGATGGGCTAGTATGGATAACCGAGAAGTATAAGGGGATGTACCGAAAAGGATTTTAATATTTGTTTATATTTATCAAAATTGACTTGTTAAAAATTTGAATCAAGCCGAGATTAAATTAGCCCGATCCCTTGTTTGATCTTTTATTACAACTAATTTAACACATCAGCTCGAGTTCGAGCTTCACATATCGAGCTCAAGCCGTCTCCGAACCTAAACGAATTTTTATTCATACAATTCTTATTTAACATATATATGTAATAACTATTATTATAAGTAAACATATAACAAAAATAGTTAAACGATATATATCATATTATATAAATTAATGAAATACTAAACGTGTTGAACTCAATCTTTAAAAATACAATTCTAAACGAGAGCTTAAACGAGTTTGGGTTAGGCTCGACTCGTTTACACCCCTAAGGTCAAGATAAATGCCAGTGGCGGATCTAGACAAAAATATCAGGGGTGACGTTCAAAAAACTAATTCTTTACCATATATAATACAATGTAAACGGATTTTTATTATTTATTTAGTTTTGTCGTATTTTATATATAACCAATTTTTTTTACCGTATTTCATACAATAATTTCTTTTTTTTTTTTAACTTTGTGTTAGACCAATATTATCAATATATTGCAATTTTCAGTTAAAAAGATTGCTAATATGACTTGTCGTTTTATCTTCCAAGTTCTCTAATTTTAGAAGAAACAAAATTTAAAGTTTTAAACTGTAAACCCATAATCAATTCCAATTTACACATAAACCTTAAATCCCTAATCAATTACCATTTCCAATTACATTATTCAAATATCCAATAAACCATAATCAATCATTCAAGTCTGGCGGTAGGAGGGCTTGAGTTATCCAACAAAGATCCGAGTTCGATCCTCACTTGTGACACTTTAGGTGGATATTAGCAATGAAATATTTGAGCTAGGCTTTACAAGGTTGTCAGTTCGAATCTCGGGCCCACTCAGGTTCTAGCCCCAATGTGTATGCCACGCTAGAGAGTTCTTTTCTTTTGGTGGCAAAATGACTATCAAGTGTCAGGTATGGTTTCTCGGGGGATGCCAAGCCAAAATCTGAAGCCATCATGGCCCCGGTTAAGACAACATGGTCTTCCTAGAGTGGGGCAACATGAATCTCCAAATTGAATAGTGTGGTTGTCTAAAACACAAGAAAGTCGTCTTTCTAAAAAAAGTATTCAATTGCTCATACACAATTCCAAATTAATAGTTTATATAAACAACTTAACAATTACAACTTTCGATAAAAAAATAGAAGAATACCTAAATTGAACAAGTAAAAGCCAAACCATGGAAGATGAACCGAGGGAACACCGACCGTCAGTTACTTGGTTGCAGCGTGGAGGTCTGATGACATGAGGAATAATGAACAATGGTTTTATTTGGTTTAGACTTTAATTTAGTTGGGCTTTAAACAAATAGGGATAACGTTATATTTTCTCAGGGTAACGAAATACGAAAACCAACCAAATATTGGTAAATGTGCACTACCGACGAGAAGTTGCGGGGTAGCAGAGGCTCACGTAGTTATTAAGTATGTCCGCCACTGATAAATGCGATGATTGTCTCTAGTTCGATATTCTAGCTATGAGGAATTAGAGATAGAGGTTAGGATTTATTTTTGAACCGATTTAGCATTATTAGAAGTTTGAGTTAGGATAGGTTTGGATCATGTGTTAGCATAAATAGAGGAGTGACCATTTGATGTCATTTCTTCTTGCCAAAATTTCATTTTTTACATTATTGGCTTTAGTGATTTTTTTGGAAAATAATCCAGCAAGAAAAGCTTGGTGACGTGGCTGGCCTTTTAATTTTAGGAGGGCCTAGATTACGACGACCCAATTGCCCACTTGGTGACCTTTTTTAAGAAGTGTTTTGACACTTTTTAAATCCACTCGATTAGACCACTCGAGGATTTTCCCAGATATAATCAAGCAAAAATTTACGGGAGAAGACAAAAGAATAAAAGAAAGCAAGTGCCACTGGAAATAATGTAATAGCATGTCAAAGGGATACCTTTATACGAGCCGAACAGGTGCTAGAACTGTTCACAAGTTGAAAGAGCCGACTAAAGGTTTAGTGCCGGTATTGGTTTGTAAACTAGCCGGACTGGCTTCGTTTCTATACAAGCCGAACCTATCTCGGCTTGCTTTGTAAACAATCTGAACCGAGTTGACTTGGTTTGTAAACTAACGATTTCATGCAAGTTTTTGGAGTTTTTTCCTTACAAGTTTCATGCTATGAGATAATTAAATAGCACGAGTGGATGCGACTAGACAACTCGTCAACTCCCTTCTTCGGGAGATTTTGGGAATATATAAAGAGAAAACTAATTAATCATTAATACATGAAACATAGACAAAAACAGTGGTGGAGCCAGAAACTTTTTCTATGGGTTCGTAGTTGTCGATGCTTGATTTTTTTCCGCTGTCAAAGTTTTTGCGCCCAAATGGGTCGGGTCAGGTTGGGTTGATCATTCGGTTAGATAAATAAAATGCAATATCACTATCATAACAAAAATATATCGCTAACATTCAATAAAATACGTAGTCATTAAATATAAAGATAGTGTTAATTATAATTTTTCCTTACGTATTTTCATGTTTTGAAATATATCTTCAATCGCGACTTTGAGAAAGAACTCATCCTCAATACAACAAATATCATCATTCATATAATCGTCACCCAAATGATTATACAAATCCGATTTCACATGTTTATTGAAGAAAAACACTTCTTAAACGATAGACCAACAGGTATTGGTTGTTGGTGATGGTTGGAACCTTGACGCGAACGACGAAGAAAAAAGTTGACCGGTTGCTGAGTCGATGGCCGGTGTTTTTATTTATTTATTAACTAAACTTTTTATAATCAATGGGTTCGAATATACTTTTTTAAAACGGTAATGGGTTCGTCCGCCGAAAAAGAATGCGTCCGCTCGTTAATTCAACACTATAGGTTATATATAAAACCAAAAAAGAACCAGGTTCGGCCGAACCCGGTGGTGATAGTGTGGCTCCACTGGGTTTTGAGCTAACATGGAGGGGGAGACGTTGAGTTTTGAGCTAACATGGAGGGAGACGCTGAGTTTTGAGCTGACATGGAGTGGAGACGATGAGTTTTGAGCTAACTTGAGGGGAGACAATGAGTTTTGAGCTAACATGGTGGGAGAGGCGATGGATTATGAGCTAATATGGAGGGGAGACGTCGAGTTAAAAACCATATCATCTTGATTTTCTAACATAGAGCCGAAGATGAGTTAATAAAAAGAAAAATAGAGAATTTGAATTTTAAAGGAACATATTTACTTATTTAGAATCACTCTCTAAAATTGAGACATTTTGAAAAATTTCCCTTAATTTTGGGAAAAAAAATGTTTGGTTTATTATTTAGGCTAGACTAGAAAAAGTTAAAAAAATGTACACGCATGTAGGAAGAAGATACAGTAAGAAACGTTTTCGTTATAAAATATTAAAATTATATTAACGTGTAAGCTTTTTGAGTAAATGAAACTTATGGTAAAAATGATATAAATGAGAAGCTCAACACGTGTAATTTATAACACTGTTTTACCCTACATGTGTGCATATATAAGATACATGTTATCATGTTGGATTGTGCAATTAGCTGTTTATATCCAATTTAGTGAGACTTTGTCGAGTTGCTTACTCCGTAAGATACTATGCTTAAACTTTTAAGTGTTTAAATTGATAAATGATTTTTAGTGATGTCATAGTGTGCACCCAGACAATGAATTAAGTAGCAAATTCATTCAAATTTTCATGGTTAAATAAAATGAGCACGCAAACCCTTAAGTTGAATGTTTCAAATTGCATGATTGGAAGGGACATAGAATGCACACATGGTCGATAGACAACTTTCCACTAAAATATATAGGCGAAATATATAACAAAACTATGAGGAATTACCTAATTAGCATAATCCGGGAAAACCCACATGAACCATAGTCCAGAGACAATCATGATTTATATATAAAGTGGCGTCGATCGATAAGGAAATAGTTAGGCCAAATTTTCGAATAAGTGATTTCTTTGATAATTCATATATACATAATTTTGGGAGAGTTGTGTATCATAGTGCTGTAACATTTGCTTCATCATTTGTACATTATTATCGTCACTAACTTTAATTATTATTGTTTTTTCAACACAAGTGACTTTAATATATATAAAAACACAAAAGAACTTTTAAGAAAGAATTTGATTGGCATGGTGGTAAGTTTGGTTGGGTGTGAAGTAGTACTCACAAGTTTGACTCTTTGATGGGATGGTATTTTATTTTTAAATACAAATTTTAAAATAACCCTAGTAGAGTATTAGTTTTATCAAATTCACGTTGTTGTTTTTGAACTTTACAATGGTTACTACTAGTGGTGCTGTGGCGGAGTTATGAATCATGATTAGTTTTTAAATACAAATGCACACATGGTCGATAGAATTAATTTAGAAAGAGTTGATGTTGTGTAAATGATACCATGTTAGAGCACCCACAATGCCTCGTTCGTGGTGGGGTTTGCCCCTATGAACCGTGTGCCAATGGACTTCACCATTGTAGGCAATGGTCTGTCGAGCCAAAGTATGTGGCTATAGACGAAGATGCGGATTCCACATCAGCTCACCTCTCTCACATTAATATATAAACACATGCTATATCTATAACTTTAATAATTTTTAATGAGTTTGTGAAAGAAAATGTGGATTTTTGATAAAAGTTTAAAATCCGATTTGACGGTTTGTGAAAATCCAATGTTGCTAGTTATCACTTTCCATAACAAGCAATTTTACCAATGTACAAAATTGCCATTGATGCTTAGTTTCCTAAATGTTATGTGTCACTATCTCATTTCTTCTTAGCCATCATATGTTTCAAGGTCTTCGTATTTGAATCTCCCTCTCTCTCTATGTTTATGTGCATATATATGCATACATATCTTGTTACATACCTTATGTTGGTTATAAGGACTTTATCCATGGTCTCCTTCCGGAGCAATATTGTTACGATGCCATTATTTGATGGTCCTGGTTCGTTATTTATTTGTTTGTAAGAAAATCCAATATAATTAAAGAAAAAACCAAAATGGTCCCTTATAAGAAGTAATACAAATAAAGTATACACGAACAATTAAAAGGGAAAATTAACAAAATTAAACTTTCACCGCTTCTAATCGAGGCTAGGACTTGTACTTCTATACTTTATCCATAAAAAATTTGTTTTTATATTGTTCACCACTTTAGAATCCGGCTCCTTATTTAATCATCCTTTTCTTTTGTTACTCAGTGACCCTCTGCCCCTCTCTCAATTCGTAACGCGACACTACTCCTTTAAAACGACGCTACTATAAGATCTTCCTGACTGATCGAAGTAATCATGTTTGGTGCAATTCATTAGGTCAGTGGTAGGGGTAGCCTCCGCTACCCCTCAACCTTTTAACTGTAGTGTAAATAAATAATATTTTGGCCGGTTTTCGTGTTTCGTTACCACTGGAAAAAAATAACATTACCCCTTTGATTTTAAGCCCAACCAATTTAAGTTTTAAACCCATCAAAAGCCCAAGCCCAAACCAAAAAACCTAATAACCCAACTCAACCCAACAACCGAACCAAACCAAAACCGATTCATTAATCCATTTACAACAGCAGCAATCGCTTCACAGTTCTGAGTTCACTGCTTCATACCACACCACAGTGTCGGCATCCACACCACACCACAGCGCCAGCCGCCGCCTCGGCGGTCGCTCCACACCACAACGCCGACCGCCAGACTACATCTACACTGCCGCACGACATCGCACTAGTCACCACAGTCCACAACCACTGCCCGCCTCTCCATCTTTCCGGTAAGATTTTTCGTTTTCTTGTGTAAATTAGAATTAAATTGGGATATAGTGTTTATGTTTAAATAGGAATTGATTAGGTATTTAAGGTTCTTGTTTAAATTGAAATTGATTTGCTTTTAGTTTTATGTCTAAATTGGCGAATTGGACTTCATTATTGATATTAGGTGGCCAAAACATTAAAAGATCGGCATAGTCGCTCATATGGGCATATATATCCGGATAGAGGATAGTCTAGATCTTGATTCACTATTTCCCTTTTGAAACTTTGGATGATAGACCATCTATGACTAGTTATCATCCTAATCAAATAGATAAAATAAGAAGAGCATATCTTGTTAAATAAGTTTTTCAACCACGAGGTCATAAATTTAAATGGTCAAACTATTGTAGTGGCCGGAGACGTTTTAATGTCAAATGGTTGATAAACATGATTGGTTGGAGTATAGCACTAAACAAGAAAAAGGGCATATTGCTTATATTGTTTCTTGTTTAATGGAAGTGTTGGTAATTAAGATGGAAGAGAGACTTTTGTTAGTAAAGGCTTTTGTAATTGGATAAACCGGGTGCCACAAAGGAACATATTGGAGAAGTTAAAAGTGTTTATAATAATCCGGTGCAAAAATGTGACAATCTTTTGAACCAAAAACGATTCTATAAGGCGAATGTCACTAAGCATAGTAATAAAGAAAAGATTGCAAATTGGTATCGTTTATTTGTTGTCGTGTTTTTTATATTTGTTTCGTTAACATTGTATGAAATATGAGAATAAAATTTTTAAGCGCTACCCCTATGTTTCAAGTCTAGATCCGCCACTACATTAAGTCCAATATATGCGCCCATCGAACACAAAACGACAAACATATATGTGGAAATTAAACGTGTTATACTACTTATGTATTTTATTTTTTAACACGCAATTTATTATTCATTCAAATAAGTGAATAACTGCCCACCCACCTTAATTCATCCGTACCACTTCAGGGACAAATAAATCGAGCTGTACTCAACTACCACTTTAACTCACCTTTATAAATTCCCCACCTTTCACCTGCATTTATCATTGCTTCATTCCTTTCTTGTCTAATTCCACCTCTCATGAGACGACCACAACCTCTTCAATTAATATCATCACCATCAATTCAATTCATTCCTAATCATGGAGTCTCCCACGTACTACCCGCCACCGCTACACCACTCCTCTCGCCCTACCTTAGGCTTTCCTCTAGGCACCGCTTTGCTTTTGATCGTGATCTTCAGCCTCAGCGGCATATTCTTTTGTTGCTATCACTGGGACAAGCTAAGGCACCTTCGCGGTTCATTCGATGACGAGGACAACGACGACGATCACTCCACTTCCAAACCTAAACCTAAATACTCTGTAAGTTAGTTAAATTACGCTGGCTCTGATACCATATAAGATAATAAAAGAATGATATATAGATTTTATTAAATAAATAATTGTTACAATATATAGTGATAAATCAAACCAGGCATGTGGGCCTGATACTAAAACCCTAAATACTATTATGAGATTTGTGACAATGAAATTAATTTGATTTGTGTTTAATTTAACAGGACAAATTGGAGATTGAGAACGAGAGTTTCCCGGTGGTAATGCCCGGAGATTGGATTGCGCGGTTCATAGCATTGCCGTGTCCGTGTGAACCGGCGAGACAAGAAAAGGTGATTGTGGAACAAGTGAAGATGACTCAAAAGCCACCCCATGTAGCTGTCACAATCTTTTAAACACATATAAACTACCTTTGTATATATTTATATATATTTGTTTGATTAAAATTTACAAAATCAATTACATGATGATTCTTCTTCTACTTCTTCTTTTTCACTTTGGTTATTTGTAACTCAAAAGGGAAATTTAGTGTGCATATTTTCCACTCTTTGCTAATTTATATAAAAAAATTATATTTAATGAAAAATATAGGTGGTAAATCAGGTTGAGTTGACGTGTGGTATTGTTTAAACGGAACGCGGCGTATATTTCTATTCGTGTTGAAAACAACAATTCTAAGTCTCATATACACTTAAAATCATGTAACCTGAACATGATTTAGATATTTCATTCATCTAAACATGCCTAATGAGTAGATATGTAATAATCAAGTTGAAAAATGTTTATCGAGCTGATAAGAGGTAAACGAATGCGTTAAACGTGTAATAAATAGGTTAGTGGGTTATCTGGTGGATCGGCATGTTTAATTAAACAAGCTAACATAAACACAACCGGTGTATTAAATGAGTTTGATATGATATCCAAAACTTGATTATTTATTTGTCGTGTGGGATTGTCCCAAGACAAATACAAGGAATTGAGATTTTTTTTAGGTTGAACATATTCTTATTTTTCATGCCAGATTGATCATACACATGAGTTGTTTCACGTATGATGGTAATTTAGTTAAACCTTCATTGTAATAAGCGAATAAAAGGTGAAACGCAACCACATTATCATATAACACCTGACGACCATGGTGATTTTTTTTCTTTATTTCATGATAATAATTTATGTTAAACTTTCTTTGTATTAATTAAGTGAATAAAGGTGACACATCCATAAAACAAAAGAAGCTCTAGTTTCGTGAAATTTTCAATGTTATTTTACAGCCTAAACCTTAACCGTACTTCATTTGGTTTGATGACAAACGTGATTTACTTTTCAAATAGTGGTTAGGGGGTTCGTTCTCTCACTATAGATGTTTTGTAAATAATATATTTGCGGTAAAAAAATATTACAGTCTAATACTACTTACAATATGAATGCGATGTTTTGATATTTTAAAGATTCAAATTAAACGGAGAGGCCCCCTTGTTACCAATAAAAGCATGTTTCATTCTATTTGGTTACCTGTAGTCTTGCCTATTTATGGAGAAGTAAAATCTAAATTTACTTGCTGCCAATTATGTTCTGTACTTGTAAGAAATAAAAACTTTTCTCATGTGGTAAATATACCATCTAAATTTACTTGCTGCCAATTCGCACACATAGCAATGAGCTAGATGCGTGAAGAAGTAAATTACAAAAAAAAATAAAAAACATCAAGGAATTTTTTTAAGCAATCCACCCGATCATAGTTATCACTTATCAATCAATCACACTTAAAAAAGTAAATTCGTGTCGGTTGTGGCCTAAAATGGCTTAGGAAAGACGGTGTTAATTATTTAACTGGTAATATCATATTAAATAGACAAATTGAAATTATATTAAGAATATGTAAAATAAAAACAACCTTCTAATTATTTTTTTTTCAATTATAAAATTTTTTCATTAATTCAAAGAGATCTAATTATAATAGAGAAGGAGTTAAGTAGACAACAAATTGCGCGACATCCCCATTTTTTGAATGTCAAAAGTATTTCTAAAGCTTCCGATATCTCTTAACCTAAACCGACTTGAACTCATATATGTATACCAACTCATTTTAGGTGTCGCAAGTTCCAACCTCATAGCTATTCACGAAACTAGAGAAATGACAATATTAACCGGCTAACAATTCCGTTAGCGACAGATGAATCATTGAAAACTAGATCAAAGTAAAAAAAAAACTATTAAACAAATTTTGTAAGAATCGTCAGTTGTTTGTTGGCAATCACATGCTGTGAGTCAATTTTTCATTAAAAAGTTGTCGGTAAAAACGGTTGATAATCTATTATTGGTGATGCCTTACCAACACCCGGTTTGCTATGATCATTCACCGAGGGATTTCCAAAATATGTACGTTGGTATTAGTCTCTATTTTGTAATCATTGGCGTCATGTCATATTCAAAGATTTTGCATAATTTAAATACATATAATGAATAAGATCAATACTATATAATTAGTAAATCGTCTAATCTGATATCCATTTCGAAAATAATACGTCGTCTAAAAATGGTTATGGAAATATATTTTTATTTAAATTAAATGTTGAAAAGGACTTAAATCCGTCCAATTTGAGTCTTCAAAGTAATCAATAGAATGGCGGCCAAGACTTCTTATACTGCCATTCGCACGAGATTGGTTTTTTGGTAACCAATTGCATTCCACAATTATATGCATTTAAACTTAATCTAAGAGGGGAAGGGACACTAGTATGGGTAAGGTTTATGGGTTGTTTACCATATAACAAACCCACCCCTAACTATGTGGGTAGTTTGCCAAATTACAATTTGTGGCAAAGGTTTACCACATGGCAAACCCATTGGAGGGTTTTGGAAAATTAAACACCCATTATTATTTCAATGAAATTTCAATTTTAATTACATTTAATTGTTTTTTATTTTTAAATTTAAACAAAAAAAGTTTTAGGGTACTTGTAAATATGTGTTTTCAGTTATTTTATGGTTTGTGGGTACTTAAGGGTATAAATGAAATAACTGTGTATGATTGGTCGCTGCATGGGTACTAACCATGAGTGCCCCTTCCCCTCTTATTATTATTATTATTATTATTATATCTACCATACATGATACAAGTACTTAAATACAATTTTAAATAATTTTAAATAAAAAGGAATCTGGTTATGAGTTTTGGTTATAAATACCATGACCATTCTTCAATTGTAGACACACCAACTCAAACACCCTTCTTCTTCTTCCTATTGTTGCAACAAAATATTATTTTCATGTTGTTTTCAAGCAAGTGATCAGTCCGGCAGAGCACCGATTCTGTTTCGAACCGGAGTACCCTGGAACAAACCGCGAATCTGTTTAAGGAAATTGTGTTAAATACAAGCCCGGTTTACTGGGTCGTTTATTGTTTTAATTTTCTGGATATTTTTAATACAAGATTTCCAACACGAACCACATGCTGATACATGGGATTGCCGTTTAGATCAGACTATATAAAAACATAACTGCATGAAATTATCTAAAGATTGAACTCTTACGTATTAAAACAAAAAAATTAGACAAAGTATTTGATTTTACAATTTTAACCCAGTTTGTCTACAATCCTGTTTTTTTGGGTTTACTTTACTTTGAGATGTTCAGATTTCCTTAAAACGCTACTAATTCATAACTGATACAAATTTTCATATACTCATGAAAGTTAATATCACTGTCTAAATTCGTCATACTCCCCTTAAAGGGCACTTATTAATAAATCAGTTGTAGATAACATTGCAAAGAAAGTGAATAGAGCAAACCTAACATTTAGAAAAGGTGGAAGTCCTATAAATTCTTAAGTGGTCTTATTCCTTGACCTAACTTATGTATCAAATCAAACAAGGTGCTACTCCACCCACTCCCACTTCTTTATTGTTCATCACTTTTTTCATCATTAATAAGAATATTAACTTACTTGCAAAATCCAATTATAAAAACCTATAGAGTAGTTAATAACTTTCTCTTAATTTTATGAAAATTTTACTCAACAATTTTAACATGGTTAGTAATTGAAGTTTAAATCTACTTACAATACGTGACAAGTAAAGATATGAAAAAGAGAGAAACACAATCTTGGCCTGATATATAGTCGCTTTGGACAAATGTAAACAAATCCATTTTATGTTCACTCTTTGACCATCCACCAAAAGTTGTTTTCAGTAGTATTGTTTCTAAAATCGTAGGATGTCGATTTACAAAGTTTTCACTGATCATAAGGTAAATGGTCACCGTCTTCATTTCTAGCTAAGGTAACCAAATAAGTAGTGATCACTTTCAAGGAAGTAATCACATTTATATAATGATTACCAGATTATCGAGTGGAAATATAAGATACAAATTTTACTCTCATTTCATCTTCTCTTGTTTTTTTTTTTTTTTTGTTTTTTTTTTTTTAACATGATATCTAAATTCTAGGTGTATATGAATTTTAGTATTTATCTGATTTCTCATCAAGATAGGTAATCACCATTGTAAAGGCGACTCTAATATCTTCGGGTTTGTGAGGTGTGTTTGTGTTGCCATATGTTTGGACCATCAACTGTCAAGATACCATGAGATTGTAATAACCCTCCTTTTGATAAGCATGCAACATGACACTCTCCTTTTAGTTTTTTTGTTTCACTCCTTGTTCCATAAATCTTCAAAATTTTCTTTTGGGAATGGATAATACTACTAAAAAAAACACCAGGCTAGTTAGACACTAGTGGTACAAATACAACAACTTTTATAAACATGAGAAAGTTATATGTACGTAAGTACCATCCGACACAAGACATCTTATACTTTCGATTTCTACTAGCAATTAAACCACAAAAACGAAACATTAACTATGACTTTAGATAACAATTCTTTCTTGGATCAATTAGCCTTGTAGAAAAGCTCTTCGTTTCGGAAACTCCAAGTTATCTACCAAACCGTTAAAATAATGGCGTCTAAAAGTTCCTTTTTGCATCTCATTAAACTTTTGAGTTAATTACCCATCACCCTTTCATACTTTGCAAAATTGAATAATTACTTGTATTTATTAAAAGAAAACACGGAATTTGTTATAGTTCTTGTGGAAAAACTACATCACACCTCTCACTTTCATCCTTCACATCATCTCTCTCACACAAAACATCTAAAAATGCCCCATTAGGCACTCTTATTCATTTTAGTTACTTCTAGCTAGCTGGGAGTATTAAAGAGTATAAATTTGAAATTATAGGTTTAATCATCAGTACAACTCTACAAGCGAAAGCATTTTGCTAAAAGAAATACGTGGTTGTTTTTCTAGAGAACGTACGATGATGTTCCTTTTTGCGCTTTAAAGGATGTTTGTGTTGTATTGTTTAGTGATTACTTATCGTCTTCGTATTTACCTACTCACTCATTTATAAATATTTGTTGTCATGATACCATTTTTCTGAAACCGGATCTTTTAAAAAGCTTTTGGCACGCCCATGCACATGTGACCCGACCTCAGTATATCAATAAATCTACAAACCCCCGAATACAAAAATATGGTAATACATAAAAGAAAAGTTCATAAATTTAGCTACTTGCAATATACATTTCTTGGAATTTGTTTTTCATCTACTTGCAAAAATACGTATTCACTATTTTTTCAATGATAATTTCATATATGTCATTATTTGTTATTTGTAATGATTATGATGTTATCAGTATTGTTTGGTGATTAAGATGTGGTTTTGGGAATCGTGTGATAGAGATTTTGGATATTTTCTTATGAGGTTACTTGTGTAGTTTTAGTTTAACCCGGAAATTTCCAGCCTACTATTTCTTTGACAACTTTAGATAGTTGGATTTTTATTCAATGAACATCTTAATATTTATAGTATCTTAGCTAAAACCATTTAACATGTGCGCTATAATATGTTTAAAATTTACAATCCATATCCATACCAGGCACTGCCCGATATTGCATGTTTGGCAAGTGTATCTAGTTTGGGATTAATAGAAAAAACAAAAATATATATAATTAACATATCTAAACTGTTAAACGTGTGCAACACCAAACCAGATTGAAGGCTTCTAGAATTTTGGAGGAGATCATAACTAAAGGGACTTAAAAGAAAACCAAGTCATACTTGGTGGCTAAGTTTCCTTAATTGATAAGTCTTTTTTTTTTTGCTCAAACACACGAGCGTTTTCTTATTATGTGAAAACAAGAAAAGAGATATAAAACAAACTTATATTTAATACAAGACACACTTGATATATTTTACAACTAAACCATACAAGCCTTATATAGGCAAACAAAAACTTAAGGAGTAAGGAATCTTATCTAGCCAATCCTTATCCTTATCTTATTGAAATAAGGAAACTTATCTAATAGCTAGACTTATCCATAAAAAGACTTATCCATTATGAATATTAGCAAGACTTATCCATACTAAAAAATCTTATCCATTATGGATACTAAAAAACTTATCCATTAAGGAAACTTAGCCACCAAGTATGACTTAGTTTTCTTTTAAGTGATATCAGAGCCAAGGGCTCATACCGGGAAGCGGTTTGAAGATCGGGGCAGCCTCCGCCGGCGGGTGTGTCCGTCGGTGGAGGGCACACGTGAAGAAAGGCTTGTGTTAGAGGTGAGCTGTTTCGAGTCAGACCGTCGTGCGGGATCATGCTGTTTGAGACGACAGGAATTTCCGGTAAAGTAGGTCCATTGTTGTTAGAGGAGATATATGGAGGTAGTCAATCTTGGTTGGCTAATGGATCGTATCAAGAAGATTTTTCCGTCTGCTGGATTTCTTCATAAAAGAAGATTAATATTTAGGACCGAAATCGATCGTGAACAAGTTGCGACCTGTTTGTCGGGCTAGTGACTAAAGCGCTCGAAGTCAAAGGAAGCGCGGGCCAGCTGTTTTAGTTTGTTTAAAACAGAGAATCTGATAGAAGGTGTGTCCATGTTCAGATCGAAGTGAGTAAGTTTCCGATTAAAGGTTCAATTTGAAGCTGTTTTTAGGTCCATGTGTAGTTGTTTCACAGCGGTTTGGTTGCGAACCAGTGACGGTGAGGGCTGTCGACGGGTGTTAACAGCGGTTACAAGGTGGTTCGGGTCTGCTGGGTTAACGGAGTATAATGGGGTTGTGTGTCAACTTTGTTTTAGTGTTCGTCACGATGAAGGTTTCAGTGATGTTGTGCCATGATCGTGTGTCGGTATGGTTAAATCTCCGTGTGTCGGGATGATAAAATCTCCGGGTGTTGGGGTAGTTTAGTGAGTTGGATCGATGACCCACAGTCCGAGCGGTAGCATTATCAGGCTGTCTAAACGAGACAACAACATCAGATGTTCGGCGTTCGATTTCGGGACCAAATCTTTAAAGAGATACGGGTGTTGCGGGCCGTGAAAGACCTTGGATGAACAAGTATGAATCTAGAGGGAGTGTTGGAATGAACACTAGAGCCGAAGCCAGAAAACGTGACCTATTGCGTTGAGTCACGGGGTTGTTTTGAGTCGAGGTGGTTCGTGTGTGTCACGGTTAGAAGAAGTTTGGTGTTGAGAGGGAGTGTTAAACGTGTGCAACACCAAACCAGATTGAAGGCTTCTAGAATTTTGGAGGAGATCATAACTAAAGGGACTTAAAAAAAAACTAAGTCATACTTGGTGGTTAAGTTTCCTTAATGGATAAGTCTTTTTAGTATCCATAATGAATAAGACTTTTTAGTATGGATAAGTCTTGCTAATATCCATAATGGATAAGTCTTTTTATGGATAAGTCTAGCTATTAGATAAGTTTCCTTATTTCAATAAGATAAGGATAAGGATTGACTAGATAAGATTTCTTACTCCTTAAGTTTTTGTTTGCCTATATAAGGCTTGTATGGTTTAGTTGTAAAATATATCAAGTGTGTCTTGTATTGAGTATAAGTTTGTCTTATATCTCTCTTTTCTTGTTTTCAAATAATAAGAAAACGCTCGTGTGTTTGAGCAAATATTGTTCGATCGTGTATTGGGTCTTGGATTTGTTTACTGTTTCACTTGTTTAAAACGTAACATAAACAACTGATTAAAGTTCTTCACTGGTTCAAATTAATGTTATTAAAAACTGAAAAAACGAAAGCAAGAAAAGCGCAGACCGTTGTGATGTTAGAATGTACGGATAATAATCACGATGACGATGACGATGACGAACGGGGGTCCATGAAGGGTGCACCAAACTTCACATGGGAAGACAATGCGTGGTGTGTAGGGTTAACTTCAACACTTGATTATTCTTAACTTCATCTATAGTTTCCAACTTATTTTAAAAGAAAATTTATCTTTATCTTTTTATAAAATTCAAAATTTCTTTTTTATATTATCTTTAAGTTTAACATCTTTTCACTAGTCAGATTCAATCTAAATACCTTTAGTTAAGCAGATAATAATAATAATAATAATAATAATAATAATAATAATACAACCATCGGTACATCACTTTAATCTTAAGTGTGATATATACACGCAGAATTCTAACCTTTTTTTTTTCAGATAAATTCCATTATGCAATCTTGTATGAAAACAGAAGTAGTAAAAGAAACTATAATAAATTATAATAGATAAAAGAAATGAAAAAAGAACGAGACAAGATAAACGAAAAGACAGTAGAAAATGATAAAACAACATAATTGATATTTGTGAAATATCTAGGCAGAATTCATCAACCAAATCATGCAATGAGTTGCATAGTGTCACGAATAATCTAAAAGGAATCGTGAAAATTCGTAAAATGTGTCGCTAATAATGCGGGCCGGTAACTCAGATATTTATAAACTCACAAAATAATCATCATAATTATTCTAATAATTTAGTTTTTATTATTTATTTTTAATCAAAGCCCTCATATATCTAAATTATTATTTCGGCTATCCTAACCAAATTTAATTTGTAGGCCGGTATAATGTTTCAGAGAATTTAGATATATGTTAATAATCTCTCTCTCTCAAATGGGATAATATATCAAAGGAATGCGACCTTCATAAACTACCTCCATGATAATTGTATAGGACTATACGGGTCGAATAGGCCACGCATGACAAATAGGTGTATGGTGGACACACAAAACAACTTTTTCAGATCCTATACGACTTGTATAGTCCTATACGAGTTGTATATGCGAAATGTGGCGTGTGAAAATCCATGGTGGTGTATAGAGATCCTATGCCTTATCAAATCGATCAGATTGTATTTAGCTTTTTCTCGAGTCCGTTTTGTATATGGTGGTATGAGAGCTCTTAACTATCCGGATGACATTTACATTGGAGTAAATTAACATCCTTGTTCTTATGGTGGAGTTGATGGTTTTTTTATTTCATTTAGGTCTATAGTTATTATTTGGTTACTTAGATCCAATTTAGATGGTATGATAATAGAATAGCCTATAAATAAATACTCATTTGTAATGTTTATGAGAAATGATATATGATAAGTATGTTTCTTTCATATATGTTTTTTGTCAAATCGTTTGCTAGAACGTATATAGTTTCTTATTGCTTTCGTTCAAGACATTAATGCTTGCTGGTAAATAAGAAATTTCTCATGACCCTTGCCACGTTATCTTCTTTTTCTACACAATACAATGCTAAAAGAGTAAAAGGAATTTTTTAAAATATTTATGATATGTATTTTTGCCACATTTTCATGCTTTTGTCACCCACTCAAGGTCCCGGACTATTCGCTAAGCAAGTTGACCTAAGCCAACATCAACTCAAACTCATAATAGTACATCTTTGCCCATAATCTCTCCAACTCGAAAGATGAGCACATCATAAAATTGTTTTCTAACTCAAATCAACTCATGGCTTGATATTTATAGGCATAGCGTAAATGGGAGAGCGAGCGGACCCATGTCCAAAATATCCCACTGATCAGATTTGATAGCAAACATGAACGAGTTGGAAGGATATAAAAGCGAAGTGTAAATGAGTGGAGAGTGCCTACATAGATAGATGAACTTTTATTTGCGCTGTGAAAATACTATACAAATAGTGTAATTGAGTGTAAAAGCAAAGTTGTCGCACGGTGCTAAGGCCGTCCAAACCGCTCGCCGCTCGCTCGGAAATTGCTCGAAAATTGCTCGCTCGATTGAAAACGAGCCGCTCTGCTCGGTTCGGTTTGTAAACGAGCCAAGCAACGAGCAAAGGTCTGCTCGGTTCGGTACGGCTCGAATATTTTTAATATATTTTATATATAATTATATATGAATAAATATATAAATATATAGACAAAACACATAAAATATAAGCTTACAGTTATTTTTACCCCTTAGAATTTTTCATATTCCGTCAATTTTATATTTTATTTGTTCGATTCAAGTTTTTAGAATACTAGAAGTATGTTTAAATGATCATTATATCTCATTTCAAACTTATTTTTTAATAAAATTTAACAATATATTACATGTTTGTCTAGAAACTACTAATTTATTTATAAAATATATTATTTACAACCTTCAAATTTGTTTTTTATTGAAAATTTTAAAGTGAAAAAGAAATAAATAATGCTCGAAATTGCTCCACGTTCGTTCGAAAAATGTTCGATTCGATTTTGGCTCGTTTCGGTTTTCGCTCGGTTCGAATTTCAGCCGTTCGGTTTGGTTCGGTTGTAAACGAGCCAAGCAACGAGCAAGCCTTCGCTCAGTTCGGCTCGGCTCGTGAACAGCCCTACACGGTGCGATTATATATTTTTATAATATCGTTATTTGAATCTAACATCATTATAATTAAAGTAAAGAAAATTATCGATTTTATGGTAGAGATTTTAAATAATAGAACTAAAGTGTGAAATAATTATTGAAGTTCTAAAAATACAAACGAAACTATTTTTTAATGAAAAGATCAACAAAAAGGGTGTCTTACACTCTTACCTCTTATCTATCCATGTCCAACCATAATTTGATTTGTTAAAAACTCAAAATGTTTTTACGTTTCATTGCTTTGTATTTATATTCTATAATAATAATCCTTATAATTGTACCACAATACGAAATATGTAGTTTGTAATTTTATAGATCATTACATGATCTATTTTTCAAAGTTGGTTAAACAAATAATCCAAATACAAACAAAACCTTAATGATCCCTCCTAACCTAGTAATATTAATTATTCTAAAAAACAAAAGGCATAATAATTATTCCAAATATTTACATTGATTCAAACAAAATCTCAAATTTTATAGAAGATTTGCTTTTAAAATTCTTCAAACAAGAACGAAAACCTAATGAATCATAGGTTAAGCTCTAAAGAGAACATTTTTAACATTTCAACACGTGAAATCTTAGTTCCTCAATTATTGTGTAGCTACTAGATAAGCAAACTCACGATTTTAAAAGGAAAAACATAAGTCACATGTGAATGTGGAACACAAGATTTGACTGAGAATGAAGAATAGAAGAACTACTAGGAAAGCCTGCAATCGAGGCACTACATAAGTACATTGGGAACTAGGGAAAGCGTTGATGAGGAGCAAATGGAAAGAGGGATTGATTATTTTAGGCAACTTATAACTTATTGAAAATGTTAAAAAGATGTTTGAGATTGTTTTTAATAAATAATAATCTCAAACATCTTTTAATAAATAATAATAATAATAATAATAATAATAATAAAATATTTAATTTTTAAAACAATGAATATGATGTAGGAAGTTTTTAATAAATTAACAAAATTTAGAGAGAAAGGTAGTTTTTAACTAAATTGCTTGAATAGAGGCGAAGAACCTAATGCCTGTAACTTATCATTACTTTGGCTAATCACATTACATTTAATTTCGTATGAGCTTCCTTCCTCTACCAAGCTTCCTCATGCTCGAATTCAGTTTTTTTTTTTTTTGTTTAAATTAAAGTGAATGGAAAAACTATTTATTAAAATGGGTGACCTCGATGACACATATCAATTAATGGCAATGTTAAGCACATAGAATTATACCGAGGCAAATCCAACCATGTTATTTAGAAAAGAAATGACTTTTACAAGTTCAACCGTCATCATTACTAGAAATTATTATAAAATGTTGTCATTCTAATTTTCTTATTATTTATTTCAATAAAGTTTTAGTGGATTAAATGTTTGCTTTATTAGTGCTCGGCTTCACCGCAGAAAATGCAAGAACAAAGGCACAAAAGGTTGAATATATGTTTTTTAATTACGATACACCTATTATTAGTTTTCAAAATTTCACATTTAAAGACATAGTTGTAATAAGTCAATCAATATAACATGTTATTTTTAAAATGTGTAAAATGTTGTAAATATAAATGTATTTATAAGATGATTGTATTTATAAACTTGAAAATATTAAATAATATAAACAATACTGACAATCAGTAGCTTGGTCTAATGATAAATGTGTATTATCTTCAATCAAATGGTTGTGAGTTTTAGTCTTATTTAAAACATAGGAATAGTAGGTAGAAAATTTAGCTGTTAAAAAAAACAATAATAAAATAAAAATAAAAATAATGAATAAAAAGAATACTTGATAAGACAAATTTATTACAAGAAATAGTTAAATCAATTTTACTACATGAACTTTAAACGAACACAAAGCGTGAAAGCCTATAACTTTAGGTAATCGTAGGGAATTTTCTGAATGATATAAATGTGAAAATTATTATAACTGTTATATAACTATCATGATCATTCTATAAATTTGATCGTCACACATTACAGTATTTATAGGCTTTTTAAAAGCATATTTGATTAAGTAACAATTAAGGCCGGACCTACCATTTAGAGAAGGGGGGGGGATGCCTCTCTTATGTTTTTTAAATGTTATATGTATTTGAAAATCTCGTTAGTACTTCTTAAAATTAGTGTTAAGCCTTCTTGTCATCCTCCATGAATTAAGTCTCGGGCCCGCCATTGTTAACAATGGCTGTTTGTACATTCTATCTGTTATATAATCGTTAGCATCATCCTTAATCTACACGCTTTTATCACATCAATCAAATCAAATGAAAAGAAGAAAATAAAACAAAAAAAAATAAAAAGATGAGTTTGAAATTGAAAGATATTAGGTATGTGTTTGCAAATCTTGGAACAAAAGGGGTGGTAGATCAAGTGTCATTATAACCGCACAAGAAAATAAGAGCCATTGAGTGGAACCTTTTTCCCTTTGTCCAAAGAGCTTTTGTGGTGGAAATCCTAGTGGACTTTCAAAAAAAAACAAGTAGTGTCTTTGTCTAAATGTTATTGTGATGGTTAAGTTGGAATCTTCGTACAAACTTGTACTTCATTCATTTTATATCCTTCTTCAAACCAAATCTCGGCGAGTACAAACTTTAAAGCCCTTCTGGTTTAATTGTATGAGAGTGATGGGTAAAACTTGGGATATTTGTGTTTAGAGGTTCGAAAACCGACTGACTCAAGTGAGTTTTCCAGCCGTGATGAGGTTCCTTCTTGATTGTGTTTCTGGAAGAGTCAGGTTTGAAATGTGTGTCAAAATGTGTATAGACAATTGACATTTCGTCTAAAAAAACAAAAACAAAAAAGACAAAAAAAAATGTACAGTTTAGTTTTAGGTAGTAATCTCAATGTGCTATTGTTTGTTACTTATCATGTCCACTTTTTTAGACCAACTCTATTCATATGGTTAAAATTCACATACGTTATTTGATGATACCTAAACCAACATGGCGGTTTAGTTTTTGATATAATAACTATCTGAGCCGGCTGTAGGGTATGGCGGGGTAGTCGACGACCACAGGCCCGACACCTCGCTAGGTCTGAAACTTTTTTTTTTAAAATATACTTACTTTTATGAAGAAAAAAAAATATGTATATTCAATGTTTCATAATAATTACAAGACCACTAGTTTGGTCTAGTGGTAATGGGTATGACGTTTATCCAAAAGGTTGTGGGTTCTAAACTTATTTGAGACATTTTTAAGTTTATTTTTGTACCAAATTTTTTTACACAACTCAAATAATAATAAAGTAAGCAATTTGGAATTAAATTGTTTAAACCTAAAAAAATATTCGTTTTACTAAAGGCCCGATAATATTTCGCCTCTGGCCCAAATTTTTTTTCACATTCTCAGAGTCGGGCCTGATAACTATATAAATAAGTATGTAACTTATATGATACATTTAAACTTTATTAAAATATATACATATATTTAACTATGATGTAATACTTGTAGATAATGTTTGATAAGCTCAAGTGGGTACCCCAACTTCATAATTGGATATTATTCTTTTTTCTTAATGAGCAATCCTTTTCAAAAAATTAGGCAAAAAACTTTTGCTATACAACTTTTGTTTATGGATTACACAATAGTTATATCACTAACCACTTGTTTATGTATGAGGTACCACCCTTCAAAACTTTAATTGGATGATGTAATGTTGATAATTGTGATTGATTATGTGAACATAGTATCAAATTGTCCTATATCATATAATAATACATTTGCTTTACATAGTTGGCACACATAATACAGTTGAATATTGTTTAAAGCATAAATCAAGCATATACAGTTAGAAATAGTAAACTTTGATTAATCAATAATACATTTGATTACCTGGTATAGTAAAATGTCTAGATTTCCCTAAGCCTAGGTTTCATGTTTATAGGTGTATTGGTCATTCAGACATATATTGTTAGGATATTATAGCAATTTTCATCTCAACGAAATCTTAACCCTTTTGTGACCTTTCTGTTGTGCTAACAAAGTGGCATGAAGTTAGCAAGTTTAATTGTTATTCACTTATTCAATAAATTGATATCAAATCTAGGTTAGATAGATCCAAGTGAAAAGGAGGATCAAAGCCAAGGTTATAAAAAACTAATGAATAACATTAGTCAGAACCCACTATGCCAATAAAGAATATGAATGATGGAAACATGCATTTTTCTTTTCAATATATCAAACCCATCAAAGAAAGTTTTGATAATCTTAAGGTTGCTAAATGTGTATGAGATTATAGAAAAAGAATAGGAACTAAAGATGTCAAAACTTTAGAACTGATGTTGAGAATCGAAGATGCACTTTTTGATGAACATAGAAAAAGCATAGGAGCACAAAGATGTTAAAACTTTGGAACTGATGTTGATCCTTCAATAGAAGATGCACTTTTTGATGAACACGATGACCCTCATAGTGAAAGATGAAGTCATTATCAGTAAGACTAGTTGTTGGCTTCAAAATGACGTGGATGGCCTTTACCGCCTTCAACACCGAGCCATGGCTTCATGGGAGGGGCGGTATGGAGATGGGCTTTAAAAGTTTATCGTGCGTTAACAAAGCTAGTGGTGGGGCCATGATGCTTTTCACACACACACACACAGATACATATATAATATAGGGACATGTTTAAGAAAAAACACAAAAAAATGGAGAATTGGAAACTCTTAATTTTACATGTAAAAAAATAAAAAAAAAATCATTTTTCATGTAAAAACAAATTTTTACATAATATTTTTAGAGCTTTTTTTACATATAAACAAATGTAGAATCCGTTTTAAAAAAAATATTTTTTCAATTAAAAAAAGGTAAAAAAATTTTTTATTGGAATGTCTTCTACATGTATTTATAAACAAAAGGTCGGAAAAAGCTTATGCTAAAACTATTTTTTTTTTAAATGTGAAATCGAGTTTTATATTATTTTTTACATGTAAAATGAATAGTTCTCAAGTTCTTCACTTTTGTTGAGTTTTCTCTTGAACCTGTCTCTCTACACACACACACACAAAAGCACGTGTTCGTACCGTTTGCTTTTGACACATTTGGCGCTCTCGGCCCTGACGCGGAAGGAATGTCTTGTACATGTATTTATAAACAAAAAGTCCAAAAAAATTTATGCTAAAACTAATTTTTTTACATGTGAAATCGAGTTTTATATTATTTTTTACATGTAAAATGAATAGTTCTCAAGTTCTTCACTTTTTTTGAGTTTTCTCTTGAACCTGTCTTTCTACACACACACACAAAAGGAACGGTTAACACACACACACACACAAGCACGTGTTCGTACCGTTTGCTTTTGACACCTTTGGCGCTCTTGGCCCTGACGCGGTTCAGTTCCTTCAGCGGGTTCAGCAGGTGGTCAGCAGTAACTCCGCTCATGTTAAGGGGAACGTTGTGTTTAGTAGGGTAGGGTTTGCTATTCAAAAGGGGGTAGTGGCGCAGCTTGTTGCCCGTCTATCTGCTGTTAGTATGTAATTATCTATGCTATTTATAATCTTGTAAGTTGTAACACTTAAGGGCATAAACACAAGAACATGAAACTCTTCCACTAACATAAAACTCGTGAAACGGAAAGAAGACAAAATTGTTGCAAAAAGTAACATTGGAATGTGTGCATTGTTTTCTTTCTCCACATTTATATAATCAGACGTGTTTACATTTGTTACATCATTTTACATTTTTTACTAGGGCTGAGCACGGTTCGGTTCGGTTTTTGGGTGAAACCGAAACCGAAAATTCGGTTTTTTCATATATACAAACCGTTCGGTTTCGGTTTTTCGGTTTTCGGTTTTGGTTCGGTTTCGGTTCGGTTATATTCGTTTTTTTTTGTTTTGTTTTTTTTGTTCTATTAATTGTTTTATGCGATTATTTCCTACATACAAAATACATATTAACATTTACTATTCTTTTCACAAACTCTAATTTCTCTTACAAATCTATTGAACCAACAAACTCTTAATTTGTTTCGGTTGTTGTCGCATATGGCTTAGTATAAATATATTTAATAATCATTTAAATTATTTATTTTAATATTTAAAGTTAATCGGTTCGGTTCGGTTTTTTTCGGTATTTTTGAAATGGGTAACCGAATCGAAACCGAAATTTCGGTTTTTCAGAAAAACAAAAAAAAAACGTCGGTTAATGCTTCGGTTCGGTTTTTTCAGTTAATTTGGTTTCGGTTCGGTATTTTCGGTTTTCTGCTCACCCCTAGCTTTTACATGCTTTACATCCAGACGTCTTTTGCATGTTTGAATATTTTACATGCTTTATGACAACCAATATATGTAAGAAATGTAAAGAGTCTGGGTAAAATTATATAATCTTACGTGTTTTACATTTGTTACATCGTTTACATCTTTTACATGCTTCACATTCACACGTGTTTTACATGTTTTACACATATTTACATAGCATACATCCTTTACAACAGCCAAAAATTAATATATATATTTTTTATCCTTCACCACACATTCAGACAACTTAGTCACATTATGTTTGGCTTGTTTATCCGGTTTACTCTTTCACTAAAACTCTTAATAGCATACATTATCCTTAGCTGAAAAGTGAAAACACTAATAAAGCAATCTTAGAATGTGTGATATCAAACACATTCGATAAACAATAAGTTAATTTTGACGTATTTGAGTGTGTTTGACATTAACTTTAGACATAGTTGTTAATTAATCGTGTGACGTGTGTGCAAGTTGCATAAAGAAAACAGACAAAAAAGGCCCAATTGGCAATGCCTATTGATTAAATGCTAACCTATAAAGTATAAACTTATCAAAAGGTTGGACTGGTCAAAAGATTGCGTCCCAATTCGTTTGTGTAAGTTTGAAGAATTGATTTGGGGCTTGACGAACCATAAAATTATGATTATGAGGCTCGTATATTATTGGGCCTGATTATACAATTCCATAACCATTAATAGAGACTTGATGTTAAGTATAAAACTATAAAGGGTAAAGTGCCAAAATTGACTGGGCTAAAAGAAAAGGAAATCATGTTATAAAAACAAGAGAAAATTGTCCATTTAATTCCTCATGTTCTTCATTTCACTTTTTTTCTTCTTTCAAAAATGTCCTTAACACTTGCGTCCTATCATAAAATACCGGCGCCCCCGCTCGTATTAAAAGTACCAGCGTCCGACAAACAAAAATTGCTGCCTGAGTCGTCCGCAAGTTTATCTTTAAGATTTGTTTTGGATGTTATATGAATAATACATACAGTTGCAAACTTGCAACTCATGACTGCATTAAGGGTGATTAACTTTAATAGCGAAACATTTGGGTTATGTTTATCGCAGGATTAGTCTTCTTTGATATTACTTTATTGGTCATTGTTCTGATGGTAACTAGAATTGATTCAAGGGAATCCGAGAAGTTAGTCACGATGAGTACGAAATTCCTCATTTTTATAGCTTAAACATCATTTGGTGATCATTTTACTTTGCAATCATTTTTTATACTTTACAATTTATAGTACATACAAACTGCTTCTCTTAGATCATGTGTAGTCATTTTTGATACTTTGTGACGTGTGTCGGCCACATCATCAGGAGAGGAAAAAGGGGGGGGGGGGGGGGACAAAACATGGTGTGGCTGTATAAACTATTACCCCCATTGCATATGCCCCCATCATGTTTGGGTCGAAATACTCGCCAGCTTGGTAGTTGGGGGTCGGTATCGTTGGGTTGTATTCGGGCGTGACTTGGTTGAGTCTTTTTTTTTTGTTTTGTTAAAAGGGGAATAACCCCGACAAAAGGATAAATAAGAACTAATTACAAAGAAAGGCGTTAGGGAGCCCAGGACATACCCCGGTTGAGTTGGTTTGGCGAGGAAAACCTTGGGTTGTTGTAGGATACATATTGGGTTGATTTTTTTTCATAAAAATTAAGTAAAAAATGTAAGAGCGGAGAGTTGTTTTTAAAAAAATCAGGGTTAATTGGGTTTAAATAGATCAAATATTTGATTTTTTTTTTTATAAAAGTAGTCGTTGTTAGCTAACTTTTGAAAATGGTTTGAAGGACGCTATGAACATAACACCGGTGAAGTCAAAACCACCCATGGTGCTTCAGGGTGGCATGCCCAGCGCTATGGGGGCGTTATGATGGTGCAAAACACCCTACATCGAACCTTATTCTATCAAGTGTCCACTTTAGGGTTGGAACTTTATAGAATATGATTATTAATGTGGATATATGGTTTTGCGTGAAATTAGCAAAGGTTGTCCTGGAATATTATAGCAGCTATACACATTATTGCATTCTCATCCTAGACAATAGACATGGAATTTTTTAAAATATTATATTTTGACAATTTGCTAAGCTTCCTGGAAATAAGATGAAACCTTTGAAATACTACAGATTTTTAATGCTTCATGCAAATATATTAATGTATAAGTTATCCACAATTAACGGTGTATCACTCAATGCAAATCAAACATGGGTTCATAAAAAAAATGATAATATAACTTTCACCCTTTCTTGTCATACACCTGTTTATGTATACATGTAGCATATATTGAAAATGAAAAATATAAGCTGACAACATTCTTTTTCCTCATGGGTTGGGGCCACAAATGCATTCTTATATTATAAAAAAATTGTTTGCATCTTTATGTACCTTTCTCTTTCTTATAATCAATAGGGAGCTAGGGAATAATTGTTTTTCTTGTATTATTAGAAAACCTGATGACTTTGGACAATCATTTATTATTAATTTACTAAAAAGCATAACAGCTTTATTACAACAACAAAACAGTCCAAAATTTCTAAAATCTCCAAAAGAATTAACAACCATTATCACCACCCTAAACCTTTACGCCATCTCCACTTTGGTGGGATGGTAAAGGCTTTGGCCTTTGGGTGAGAGGTTCAGGGTTCGATCCCTGGCAATGGCGGTTTAATCTAAATAATAGAAGGAAAGCATTAACATTCAAAAAAAAAACCTAAACCTTTACATGTTTAAAACCTTTCATCTAAATTTATTTCATTTGCTTCCATCTTTCTTTAAACACATCTCCCTCCATAACCTGCATTTCTGAACAAGATTTGCTTCATTTCTTCGCAATTTAACATCCATCGATGTTCCGGTGCCTAAATTTTATAAAATTTTTGTTAGTTTATATAATTCAATGAATTAATATACACAGAGTTGTTAATTTTAAAAGAAACATATCTCAGAACATGAAGCTTGTAATGAAAAATCATTAAAACAACTTATGACACATTGTTGAATGTCTAGACCAAGTGCTTCAAGTGTGTTCGCCGTCGATAATAATAATCCGGGCTTCGTTGAACAACAAATTTGGATCCGGGTATCCGAGTTTCCCCTCTCTACATCAAACTATTGAATTGTGTATTTTAATTTAATTAGTAAGGGGGTGTTTGGGATTGCTTATTTTCACATACTTATAACTTATAAACTTATTGAAAAGTAATAAGGTGTTTGGGATTGCTTATATTGTGAGACAAAAAGTTCCATAAGTTACACTTTTGTAACTTATTAACTTAATGAAAAGTTATAAAAAGATAAAATAAGGAATCCCAAATACCCCTTAAGTTTGTATATGTTAGTCATGAAAATAATGAGTTGTAGAATAAAAATAGTACCTTTGGGGGATTCCTTACTTGTGATTCATTCATGTTAACTCCCCACTAGTTTCAAATGATCCTCACTAGATTCAAGATCTTGTTCTTTCAAATCTTGAATCTTTTTCATTAGTTCTTTCATATATTCTATTGTATCTCCAAGAATTGAGGTTCTATCTATCTACCCATTTCAAAAATATTATTTAATTTAAAACAAAACACAGCTAAATCATGGGTATATATTGCTTAATTGTTATACCTTGCTTATTTTAGGAACAATTGATCTAAGCATAGAAAGCCGGTCATTTAACCGTTTTCGCCTTCGTCTTTCCGCCATTAAATTCTTGGAGGGTTGTCCTTCAACTTTCTTAGACTTACTCTTCTTTTCCTTACTTGATTCCATAGCAAAAACAGTAGGAATTTGATCATGCTTGTGACCTTCATCACCATCATTGTCATCCATTAGTGGAAACACTTGTTGATCATATGATGGAGAAACCGACTCGTTATTCGGGATGAAGGTATCGAAACATGGTACCGAGGAGTATATCGATTCTTCGATGTAAGGGGAATGGAAATCAGGTTGCATGGATGATGAAATGAGGTCTAGAAGTGAAGATGAGTTAGAAAATGATGAAGAAGAAGGTAATAGTAGTAATTCATCTTGTTGAGTGGAGAATAATTGAGTGTCAATGGTGGTGAGTTGTTGAGAGTAATTAGAAAATGTGGACCATGTATCAATGGTTGGAGCCAAGAGATCTTCAAGGAGACCTTGTTGACTGATTGGTTGGTGCATCTCTCTCAATGGATGGCTAGATGGGAAGTGCTTTTGGCTCATATAGCTGGTGCATTTGAGGTAAGTTTAGTGTGTAATATTAAAGAAACTCATTATATCAATGAAAAAGTTTTTATGTTTGTAGATTTTCATTTTCTAATGTACATGTCATGTGACATATATCCATGTCATTATAAAATCTATTAATTATTTTAAAAAAAAACTTTACATGTGAGTAGAGACCATGTGTAATTATTCTGTGTTTTATATAAAAAAATTAATAACTAATTGGTAATTTGATAAATGCTATTTATTTGCCATAATTTATGCATGAAGTGTAAAAACAATTTTGGCCCTTTCAGTTGATGCAATATAAAACCAGGACCCTCTAAATGAGTGACAAAAAGTTGTATAAATAAATGAAATTTACTTGTGAATTTTACTTAATGGTAGTCAATATTAAAAAATAATAATATTAAAAGTTTTCTTTTTAAAAAACTTTTCAACAAATTTATTTACGATTACTTGAAGTGTAAACCATAACTATAAGAAGTGATAACATTGAATTTAGATTACGTGATTATCTTCTTGGGTGTTAATCATAGGACGATCAATGGGAAACGTCGAATGATGACGCTCCCAAAGTAAAAAATGAAAATGGTTAGGATATTCTACATTAATTTATGAAAATAGGATATTAAATTAATTTCATTGTATCCTTACATTATTAAATTTGAAATTTGTAGGCAATATCCCTGACTAATAAACTACCGAAATCACATCATACAAAAAGGTAAAACTCATAGTAAGCAATATCCCTTCATATGCAAAAAACAAATCCCTTCATTTGTAAAAAACAAATCACTACTTATTAAAACTCATTTGTTTGTTGATTCCACTTCATGCATATGAGTTTTACCTTTTTGCATGATGTGATTTCAGTAGTTTTGAAGAGGTAGGTCCCAGCAGAGCCCAGTTGGTCCCGCAAGACTCACCTTGAACAGGGACGTCTGCGCAAAGACCATCTGCTCCCGCAGGACCCACCATGCTCATAGAACCTTACGCGCAGTACGCAAGCTGTACACGCAGGGAAAGCCTCCCAATGGTGAAGTACCCCGCCTGTTCCCGCAGTTGCGGATACAAGCCATCAGGGAAGGCTACCCGCAGACAGCAGGGCTACACGCACAAGACAATAGATACTTCAGTAGTCACATGAAGGAATGAGCAAGGCGGGAACAATCCCGCCTAAATGAGCCAGTCTATGATTCTGAAAGATCTTTTGTACTATACCTACCAAGGTATGGATAGGACAGACGATCTGACCAGAACAACCCATGAGCCAATCACAGGGTGACAGCTCACCGACAACAGTGCGAGGAGGAGCACCCTCTAGTACTGTTTGTCACTATTAGCCGCTGCCTACTCACCAACCCTTACTGTGGGACATGCACAGCCTACAGTTGGTGGAATAGAGTTACTATTGGCCGTAACCTTTTCACCAACCAGTATGGCCTGCGTACAATCCACAGTAGGTGGGACGTGCATAATCTACAGTTGGTGGAATAGTGCAGCCGACTTTGTCACTGTTGGCCGTAACCTACCCACCAACCAGTATGGCCTGTGCATAGTCCACTGTTGGTAGAACAGGAATACTATTCAGCCGGCTGTACCTGCTTGGAAACCTACTTTCGGCTATAAATACTCCAACATCTTGGAATGGTAAGATCATCTGCTATCCAGTTATCTAGCAATCTCTTAATATACACTTATATTCAGAGCAACCTAGTCTGATTCTCACGCCGGAGGGTGGTCACAAGGAGGAACCCCCCCCCCCTTCTCAGTGACGAGCTTACGGTGTTTGTTTTGCAGGTCTCCTAAAGAACAGCCTTCTCAGCTAGACCTCATCCGTGGGAAACATTACTTAACCCTCAGATTATCTATAATCTGTACCGGGTCACTTAGTGTTTCTTCATTGGCGCCATCCGTGCATAAAAGCTAGAACTATTTTAGTTTTTTCACAATTTCTGAAGAAATGGTTAACGTTACTCCGGTTCAAAGGCCAGTAACCGACCAAGAAACCCCGGTAACAACCCCAGCAACTGGGGGGAACACCGGCGGTTATACAATCCTTACGAACACTACCCCGACTACCCAAGCCGGGGCAAGTGGAGTAAATATTCCATTGGGGTTCTCCGATACCCAACTGGAAAAACGAACGAAGGTTCCTCGCCAAACACTAGATCAAGTGAAGGCGTGGGCCGAAGCACGGCAAAGAGAATTCCAAGCCGAATTGGACGAACGCTTGCGTTCAGTTCAACAGGCTGACGAATTCGCCAGTACTCGCCAACACCTCAATATGAGCAGTGACTGCGAGTACTCAGACGACGAGTTGGAGTCCGACACCGACGCGAACCCTCGCCATAAGGCGAAAGGGAAGCGTAAGGAAACGGACGTCCAACCAAAAAGGAATTTTGGGGAAGCCTTTAAACCAATCGTGGAGAGAAACCCGCGTGACTTTTCCAAAACCTTTAGACCAATTGCTACAAATGCAGGGAAGTCAAAGTTCGCAAGGGACATTGCGGAAGCAATCGCCCCGAGAAGTGCCAAACAAATGTCCAACATTGGCACTTATGATGGTCTATCCGACCCAGACGACCATTTGAACAGGTTCATTGCGGGGGCTACCGTCAGCAACTGGACGGAACCCACGTGGTGCTACATGTTCCAGATGACTCTGGTCGGAGCGGCCAGGGCATGGTTCGATCGTTTACCGATCCACCACATATATGACTGGGCGGACTTTCAGAACAAGTTCAGCCAGCATTTCAGCCAACAGAGGAAGTACACTGAAGAGCAGTGGACGATCCTTAACTGCGTGAGAGAGGAGGATGAATCCCTACTAGACTTCATCACTCGCTTCAACTCCAAAAAGCTTAGTCTCGGCAACATAAGTGAAGATCTGGTTCGCGCCGCCTTCATCCAAGGCGCCGAATACCCAGAACTTATCCGCGCATTGACGGGTAAGGATGGCATGCCATCAACTTGGGATGCCATCATGACGGCGGCAAAGCGCTTTGCCGAGACGGAAAAGCAACTGGGAAGGGATCTTCCCCAGAGTACACACCTCTACACGCAGAGGACCAGAGAGAACAATGTCCGGATCGCCCGGCAGAACAAAAAGAGGAGGCTAGGTATTTGGCAGTCAAGGGTAAACTTTGACACCTCATCCAGCTCTCGCCCTCTTGTTGGCGGAAGGGACAACACACACCCTTCAAGCCGAAAACACCGGTGGACGCCACTCACGAAGAGCGTCACGGAGATATTTGCCACGGAAAAATTGCCATGGCCTAAAGCCCCATTGATCCGGCAGAAACCTAATGCGGATCAAAGCAAATCCTGTGATTTCCACGGGACAAAGGGTCATGGTACTGAAGAGTGCACATCCTTGAAGGATATTATTGAGACATTTGTCAAGGATGGAAGGCTTGCACATCTTGTGGCATCGATCAGGAAGGGAGGAAGGAATGACAACCGGTACAGAGGTAACGGACGAAAGCCCGTCGATATCAGCATCAACATGGTTCATGGCAAGGTCAGAGGAAGAAAAAGACGGGTGGCAGAACCATGCGCGTGGAAGGAAGCTGAGGTGCGCTTCCCGCGAGTGCCAGGAGGCCCCAGCAAAGAAGGCCCCATCGTCATCAGAAGCCAGCTGGGGCACTACATCACTTCACGCACTCTTGCTGACAACGGCGCTTCGTCGACAGTGATGTACAGGCAGTTCTTTGATAAGCTGGATGACGAAGACAAAGAACGCTTGGAAACGGTCTACGCTTCAATGGAAGGGTTTGACGGAAGTACAGAAACACCCCTGGGTATCCTATCTTTCCCCGTTACTCTTACTGATGGGAATCATTCACGCACAGAAGACGTGGATTTTGTCGTGATGAAAAAGCCACATCATACGTACGACATCCTATTCGGAAGAGACGGGATGGCAAGATTCAACGCCGTGGTATCTTCAGTCCATGGCATGATGGGATGGCCAACAGCTGAGGGTGTAGCAATGATCTCTGGCATTCCCCAGGTATGCATTGCATCTGTTTCATCTAAACCCAAACCGAAAAAGGCTAAACCAACCATCACTGAACCAGAAAAATGGGCCTTCAATGGCAAATACCCCGACCAGGCCGTTACCATTGGACCAACAATCGTTGATCCCACCCGCACCTTACTCAAACGCTTACTGCAGAAAAACGCTGACATCTTTGCGTGGGCACCAGCTGACATGACTGGTGTACCCCGAAGTAAGGCGGAGCATAAGCTCAAGTGCGATCCAGCTGTTACGCCAGTCGTACAAAAGCGCAGAGTAATGGGGCCTGAACAAACTAACGCGTGTAGAACCCAAGTCAAGGAACTCCTTGACGCATGCATCGTACGCGTTAGTAGATATCAAACATGGGTTGCAAATCCCGTAATGGTACCGAAGAATGACAAACAATGGCGCATGTGCATAGATTTCAAAGATTTGAACAAAGCATGCCCCAAAGATTGTTATCCGTTACCAGAAATTGATCTCAAAGTGGATTCGTTGGCACCATTTCGCCTTAAATGCTTCTTGGATGCGTATAAGGGGTACCACCAAATCCACATGGCCATTGATGACCAGGACAAAACCGCATTTCGGACGCCCGATGGTACATTTTGTTATAAAATGATGCCATTCGGACTTAAGAATGCAGGGTCCACGTACCAACGACTAATGGACAAAGAGTTTCATGCCCAAATCGGGAGAAACTTGGAAGTCTATATGGATGATTTGGTCATCAAAAGCCTCGAGCCAGAGGCGATGTTGAAAGACATTGAAGAAACTTTCAACACGCTCCGAAAGATAAACATGAAGCTCAACCCGAGCAAGGGTTCATTTGGGATGGAAGAAGGGAAGTTCTTGGGAGTCATTGTTACTAAAGATGGCTTTAGAGCGAACCCTGAAAAGTTCGAAGCCATTGTTAAAATGGAATCACCTACCACCATCAAACAGGCTCAGACACTGAATGGACGACTAGTCGCACTTAATCGCTTCTTGGCAAACCATGCGGATAAGTCGTTTCCTTTCGTGTCAACATTGAGAAACTGCTTGAAGAAAACGCACTGCCGCTGGACACCAGAAGCGGAAGCAGCTTTTCAGGAGATTCGGTCACGCCTGATCGAACTCCCAACACTTACAGCACCACAAGCGGGAGAGGAGTTAATCCTATACCTTTCCGCAACAGATAGAGCAACCGGGGCAGTCCTGCTAGTAGAACGAAAGGGCATCCAGATGCCAATCTATTATGTTAGCCGTGTACTAACAGACGTAGAAACCCGGTACTCTACCCTCGAAAAATTAGTCTTAGCACTTATACACGCTTCACGCAGGTTAAGACGATATTTCCAGGGCCACCCAATCACCATTCTCACCAACTTCAAACTCTCAAACGTTCTAGGCAAACCCGAATTATCGGGACGTCTAGCCAAATGGGCAATTGAATTGGGAGAATATGCAATTAAGTACAAGCCAAGACCAGCCATAAAAGGCCAGGTCCTGGCCGATTTTATTGCAGAAGTCCCCGCTTCGCGGGAGAAAGAGTGCCAGGAGGAGGCTCAACCCTCCCCAGCACAGGACGTCAATGATGTCTGGCGACTCTACACTGATGGAGCAGCCAGTAACGAGGGTTCAGGCGCAGGGTTAAAATTAACCAACCCAGCAGGCCAAGAATATACTTACGCTATTCGGTTGGATTTTCCAAGTACGAATAATGAAGCCGAATATGAAGCATTCTTGGCCGGTTTGAGAATTGCGCGTAAGATGGGAGTGAAAAACTTGGAAGCCCACGTGGATTCCATGCTGGTGGCCAACCAAATAAATGGGACGTACACGGCTGTGAACGACACCATGGCCCTGTACCTCCCCCAGGCAAAAACCCTTATGCGTGATTTTAGTGATTGTAAAGTCATACACGTCAAGCGCAGCGAAAACAAATCTGCGGATGCGTTGAGCAAGCTTGCATCACTAGCCTTCACCCACTTGGGAAAGGACATCCGCATTGAACTCCTCGAAGCACCATCAGTCCCGCACAAGGAAATTTGTGTCATCCAAACCAGTACAGAAACGTGGATGACACCAATAATAAATTACCTTGCAGCAGGAATACTACCAGAGTCAAAAACACAGGCAAGAAAACTACGCTGTAAAGCACTGAATTATCAACTCGTCAATGACATCCTTTACAGACGTAACTTTCTTGGCCCACTCTTGAGATGCGTGGACAACCAAGATGCCGACTACCTCTTAAGGGAAGTACACGAAGGCATCTGTGGGGTACACGCAGGTCCCCGCGCTGTTGTAGCCAAGCTAAACAACGCGGGA
The DNA here is from genome assembly GCF_021521415.1 of Bidens hawaiensis. Classification (NCBI taxonomy): domain Eukaryota; kingdom Viridiplantae; phylum Streptophyta; class Magnoliopsida; order Asterales; family Asteraceae; genus Bidens; species Bidens hawaiensis. The sequence goes on along the minus strand of NW_027491209.1, from coordinate 425,968 downwards.
TACTTTTGGCCAGGGATGCATACGGATGCACTGGCATACATCAGAAAATGCAGGTCTTGCCAGCTTTACGCACCTAACACGCATCGCCCAAAAAACGAACTGGTTCCAGTCACTTCTTCGTGGCCATTTCAGAAGTGGGCCATCGATGTGACAGGCCCATTTCCTACAGCAGCAGGAAATGTTCAGTTCCTAGTGGTAGCCATCGACTACTTCACCAAGTGGATAGAAGCAAAACCTTTAGCCCAAACAACCGCAAAGCATATCAAAAAATTTATTTGGGAATTTATAATTTGTCGTTTTGGACTTCCACAGAATTTGGTGAGCGATAACGGCACCAACTTTGCTGACAAGAAGCTACAACAGTGGCTAAAAGAACTTCAAATCACCCACACCTTTACCTCAGTGGCACACCCGCAAGGGAATGGTGAGGTGGAAAGAGCAAACAAAAGCATCGTTGATGGCATAAAGAAAAGACTCTCGGAGCACAGATCCGGCTGGGTGGACGAGCTTCCGCACGTCCTTTGGGCAAACAGAACGCTGAAGAAGGCCAGTACGGGAGAAACCCCGTTCAGCCTCACTTATGGCACTGAAGCCATGGTCCCGGTCGAAATTGGTCTACCCTTACCAAGGGTCTTGAGTCAGCCAGAAGACAATGATGCGGAAAGACGGTTGGATCTTATGCTAACCGAGGAACGCAGAGACTTAGCCGCAGTGCGTGAAGAGAACTACAACACGCGGGTAAAACTCTGCAACTTCAAGAAAGGAGACTACATACTGCGTAACAACGAGGCTTCAAACCAAGAGCGCTCAGGAAAGCTGGCCCCGATCTGGGAAGGGCCATACATTATCAAAGAAGTCCTGGGAAAAGGCGCATACCGGCTTGAAAGGCTCGATGGCACTCCTATCCCAAGAACATGGAATGGAGCTCAATTACGCAAATGTTATATGTAGATCAATTCCAAACTTGTAAAGAAAAGGCCTAGAGCCACTTCTAATGGAAATGATTCTCCTTACACAATGTGTTGATAGCCTTGCCTTTAACTTATGAACTTCCCATGTGCCGGTATTCACCGCACCAATGCGTGAAGAAGTAAGTAGTTGCGTGTGGAAGGCGGCAAAACCCGCATAAACACAACGCTAAAAATATTAAAAAGTTCTAAGGAAAACCTACACGCAGGTCAGATGCAAGTTAAGTTTAGCCATCCTTGTAAGTGCAAGTGACGGTCTTGCCCGCACAATCACGAACAAGGAAGCAAAACTTCAACCTATCATCTACCACGTTCAAAGGTTAACTTATACTAAAAAATAATAAGGAAAACCTACACGCAGGTCAGATGCAAGTTAAGTTTAGCCGTCCTTGTAAGTGCAAGTGACGGTCTTCCCGCACAATCACGAACAAGGAAGCAAAACTTCAACCTATCATCTACCACGTTCAAAGGTTAACTTATACTAAAAAATAATAAGGAAAACCTACACGCAGGTCAGATGTACGTCAAGTTTAGTCATCCTTGTAAGTGCAAGTGACGGTCTAACCCGCACAATCACAAACAAGGTGTAACACCCCGACCAAAGGCGGATTATACATCGGGGCGCCACATATTGTTTCATTACTCGTGACACTATTGGGTGTCAATATTTAATAAATACGTTTATTCGCGCACGCGCAAAGTAAACAAGATAACATAAAACATCATAAATCAATATATTATAAATCATAATATTCGAACAGCAAAGACTTGTCTTGATACATTTTAATCTAGGTCCAAAATAAAGAAAACTTCCTACGTGTCCACAAGCTCCAAAACAGCTACTGCAAACCTGAACATGTGTTAAAATAAACGTCAAACACTTGCGTGTTGGTGAGAAATCAAGTTTAATACAATACATAGATAACAATAAATCTGCGCGCAACATGTGTATGTCTGGTTTTCAACAAGGGTGTAATCTGATCGGGACCAACTCTAAGATTCATAAGACTGCCAGTGCTCACAATTGAGCTCACAAACAAGACAAACTGTGTATGTGCAAACAAAAGAGAAAATCATAAACGATAGTTCTCCCGTGTTCATCTAATGGTACCATGAAAACTGCGGAATAGACCGACAAGACGGTTAATGATCCACACATACAAATAAACAGCCAAGTCTACGTCCTCAACACATGGGATACTGCGCGACTAAAGTTCATAAACAAGTTTAAGACTCTAAGTTTGTATGAACACATGAACATCCCAAAACATTAAAAGCAAAAAGGGATTAGGTACGAGATTACTCACTTGATAAACGATGCGGTGTAAGATAAAGCAAGAACCAACTTTAAACAAGCACAAGTTAACCTATAAATAAGATTATTGTTTTAATGATTTGTTTTAAGTCTTGATTATAAGTTTGCATAAGTAAATTATTATATATATATATTACCGAAAAAGCAGGGCAGAACGGAGAGGAAGACGGAGGCAGAGAGGGAGGCGGCAGAGAGAGCAAGGAGGAGGTTAAATTAAGTGTTTGTGTGTGATGTGTTAGAAAGAAAATAAGATTATTATTTATAGAGAAACCCTAGGGAACACAATCCCTAGAAAAGGGGAAAAGATCACCAAAAAGCAAAAGATTCCAAAAGCAAAAGATATCAAAAGATATGGCAGCAGGGAAAAAGAGAAAAAGCTGACAGGGAACAGTAAAAAGGCATGGGCAGTTCAGAAAAAGGTACTGGTCAAGCATGGCAAAAGCAGATCTCAAAAGATAATGTCAGTCACTTTTTCTGCCAACCAATGGGGTTGGTGCGCATGCTGCGCCGAAAGTAACTTTTCAGACATAAAGCAGATTAGGTCAACAGCACAAAAGATAAGACAACACAAAAGCAAACGGCTAGATTAAACAGAAGAAAACTCAAAGGGTTTAGCGCGAGAAAGCTCGAGCGCGAAGGCAGACACAGAAGGTCAAGAGAGCGCGAGCGCGAAGGCAGACAGAACCAACCTTAACGCGTCGCGGAAGGAACTACATTTCAAAGCGCGCCGCGGGAAGAATCACATTTCTTAGCGCGCCGCGGGAGGAACTAAAATTCCTAGCGCGCCGCGGGAAGAACTATAATTCTTCGCGCGTCGAGGGATGAACTACGATTCTTAGCGCGCTGCGAGAAGAACTACAAATCCTTAGCGCGTCGCGGGAAGGACTACCGTTCTTAGCGCGCTGCGAGAAGAATTAAAATCCTTAGCGCGCTGCGAGAAGAGTTCGTCTCGCGTATCGCTGTAACAGGTGGTCTTCACGCAGGATTCCTTGTAAGGGGTCTGGCGCGTGGAGCTGCGCAGACAACCTTAGGCGGGAAGGAACAAAGGACAAGCAAAGAGTTAGAAGAAAAAGAGGGAAACAAGGCGTAAGGGTGGGACGGCGACAAGAGGGAAAAGAAGGCGGAAAGAGAGAAGGAAGAGGGACGGGACGGCGGAAAGAAAGAGAGAGAAAGAGGCGGGAAGGAAAATATATTATTATTATTAAAAGTAAAATATAAGTATAAATAAATATTAAATCATACAAGAAAGAGATCGGATCGGAGAAACGGGTACCTGGGTCGGGTCGGATCGGGGCAGATGTCACAGTCTCCCCTACTTTAAGAAATTTTGTCCCGAAATTTATCTCGAAGTAGGTTGCGCAGAGAACAGGTGCGGGTACTTGATCTTCATTTGATCTTCCCTTTCCCATGTAAACTCGGCTCCGCGCTTGGACTCCCAGCGAACTTTCACGATAGGGATACGACTGCGCTTGGTTTGCTTAACCTCGCGATCCATAATCTCAACAGGCTTCTCAACGAAATGCATAGTTTCATCAACTTGAACTTCATCAAGTGGAATGTGAAGGTTCTCGTCAGCTAAACACTTCTTGAGATTGGATACATGGAACGTTGGATGCACATTACTGAGCGCGGGCGGCAGGTCAAGTCTGTAGGCAACTTTTCCCACACGCGCGAGAATCTTGAATGGACCAACATAACGAGGAGCAAGCTTACCTTTCTTCCCAAAGCGGACAACACCCTTCCAGGGCGACACTTTGAGGAGAACAAGATCACCAACTTGAAATTCGAGAGGCTTCCGCCTACGATCTGCGTAACTCTTCTGTCGGTTCTGGCAGTCAGCAGATGATCACGGATCTTGGCGATTTTATCGGTTGCCTCTTGAACAAGTTCGGGTCCTGTGATTTGAGCTTCACCCACTTCGCTCCAACAAATCGGGGAGCGGCACTTACGACCGTAAAGTGCTTCAAATGGGGCCATACCGATACTGGAATGATAGCTGTTATTATAAGAGAACTCGATCAAAGGCAGGTGCGAATCCCAATTACCTCCAAAATCAAGAACACAAGATCGGAGCATATCCTCAAGAGTTTGAATAGTTCGCTCAGACTGACCGTCAGTCTGGGGATGATATGCCGTACTCATGTCCAAGCGAGTTCCTAACGCAGATTGGAGAGATTTCCAAAAGCGAGATATAAAACGGCCATCGCGATCGGATATGATGCTCAAAGGAGTACCATGGCGGCAGACAATTTCCTTGACATAAAGCTGCGCGAGTTGCTCAACACGGTAGTTTTCACGAATGGGCAGAAAGTGAGCAGACTTAGTCAAACGATCCACTATTACCCAAATGCTATCATGTTTGCTTGCTGTCAAAGGTAACTTGGTAATGAAGTCCATCGCTACACATTCCCATTTCCACGTAGGAATTTCTGGTTGTTCGAGCAAACCAGATGGGCGTTGGTGTTCAGCTTTCACTTTAGAACAAGTCAGACATTTAGCTACGAACACAGCAATATCCTTCTTCATACCGGGCCACCAATAAGTAATGCGCAAATCCTTGTACATCTTATCAGCGCCGGGATGAACGGAATATCGAGATTTGTGCGCTTCACTCAGGATATCAGCGCGAAGATTCTCATCAAAGGGAATCCAGATGCGATTAAGATAACAGAGAATTCCACTCAGATTAGGGACAAAGTGCGCTTCCGCGCCACACGCTAACTCGGCGCGAAGGTTACCATTACTGATGGATGCGCGCTGCGCGTCACGAATACGCGATTCAAGGTTGCTTTGGATCGGCGCAAAGTGAAGATGCGTGCGCGGCAAGATACAGTTAAGCTGGCAGGGTTTTCGGCTGAGCGCATCGGCTACCACATTAGCCTTACCAGGATGATACCGGATCTCACAATCGTAATCGCTGATGAGTTCGTTCCATCGGCGTTGCCTCATGTTGAGTTCCTTTTGATCAAAGATATGCTGAAGGCTTTTATGGTCAGTGTAGAGGATACACTTAGTACCATAAAGGTAGTGTCTCCAGATCTTCAAGGCAAAAACAACTGCACCTAGTTCGAGGTCGTGAGTTGTATAATTCTTTTCATGAACCTTGAGTTGCCTTGATGCGTAAGCGATAACCTTGCCTCGTTGCATAAGAACACAACCGAGACCTTGGTTGGATGCATCGCAATACACGACAAAATCATCATTACCCTCAGGTAGCGCAAGAACAGGAGCTTCACACAACAAACGCTTGAGCGTTAGAAAGGCTTCTTCTTGCTTCGAGCCCCAAATATACGGTTTACCTTTGTGCGTTAGAGCTGTTAAAGGCAAAGCGATCTTCGAGAAGTTCGAAATGAAGCGCCGGTAATAACCAGCTAAGCCCAGAAAGGAACGGATCTCAGAAGGAGAGGATGGCGTAATCCAGTTCTTGATTGCTTCAATTTTGGATGGGTCGACATGAATACCCATCTTGTTAACAACATGACCAAGAAACTGTACTTCATCAGACCAGAATTCACACTTGGAAAGCTTAGCATAGAGTTGCTCAGCTCTAAGCTTTTGCAATACCAATCGGAGATGTTGCTCATGCTCGGCCTTGGTCTTAGAATACACCAGAACATCATCGATAAACACGATCACGAATTTATCCAGGAAGGGCCTACACACCCGATTCATTAGATCCATGAAAACGGCAGGTGCGTTGGTTAGACCGAAGGACATGACCAAGAATTCAAAATGGCCATAACGAGTTCGAAAAGCAGTCTTCGGAACATCTTCATCGCGGATGCGCAACTGGTGATAGCCAGAGCGGAGATCAATCTTCGAGAAACAAGAGGCACCTTGGAGTTGATCAAAGAGGTCGTCAATACGCGGTAAGGGATACCGGTTTTTAATGGTGAGTTTGTTCAACTCGCGGTAATCAATACACATGCGAAACGATCCATCTTTCTTTTTAACGAACAACACCGGAGCACCCCAGGGCGAAGAGCTAGGGCGGATGAATCCTTTAGCAGTCAACTCTTGAAGTTGGCTTGCCAATTCTTGCATCTCAGCGGGCGCAAGACGGTAAGGAGATTTAGCTACGGGGGAAGCACCAGGGACAAGATCAATACGGAACTCGACTTCACGAGCGGGAGGGATACCAGGAAGATCATCAGGAAAAACTTCAGGAAAATCACGCACAACAGGGATATCGCGAAGCTTCTTTTCTTCAGCAGGTTTAACCACATGAGCTAAGAATGCAATACACCTTTTTCGCATGAGTCTTCGGGCTTCGGCGCAAGACATAAGTTTAAGACCACTGGAGGGTTTCTCGCCGTAGATGTGAAGGTCACCATTTTCTCGAGGAATGCGAATCAACTTCTTGGCGCAAATAACTTCGGCGCGATTATGCGTAAGCCAGTCCATACCAATAATAACATCAAAGCTCCCAAGAGGCATGGGGATGAGGTCGATCAGAAAATCGTTTTCGTTAAGGTTAAGCGTGCAATTTTTAATCACTGAGTTAATTAAAACAGTTTCGCCATTAGCCAATTCAACTGAAAAATTCTCTTTTAAATCGTTGCGCGGTCGCGCAAGCTTCTGCTCGAAGGCGCGAGAGATAAAACTTCGATCGGCGCCAGTATCAAAAAGTACAGAAGCATAAAATCCGTTAAGCAAAAATGTACCATTAACTACGTCATTATTCGCTTGCGCTTGGTGCGCGGTTATGTTAAAAGCTCGTCCGCGTGTCACTTGGTTCGAAATCTGGTTCACCGGATTCGCTTGCGTAATCTGAACTTGTAGTCTCGGGCACGCGTTCCGGAAATGACTGGGATCACCGCAGTTAAAGCACGATCTGGGTCGTGGGTTTTGGTAGGTTGGTTGTGGGTTCTGCGGGTAGACTGGTGGTGTTGGCGCAATTGGATTGGCGGGAAGGACTCTACAGTTTTCTGCAAGGTGACCAGCGCGGCCACATCGGTTACAAAGTCGACATGGGACTTGAGGTGGGTGGTGGAGTCTACAGGTTGGGCAAAAGGGGTGGTTTCCTGTGTAAGGTTTCTTAGGTGGCGGGGCAGGGAGTGCGGGATTGGTTAAGGCATAGTTGTGGACTACAGGAGGTGTTGGGTAGGTTGACAGTGGGTTAGGCGCGTAAACTGGAGGTTGGTAGATGGGTTGCTGGACAATGGGCGGGTTGGTAAGCGCATAGGCCTTGCGCCTGCGCTTGAGGTTGTTACGGTTTGAGGGTTCAGGTTTGGTTTCTGTTGGTTCAGGGGCAGTCTTGGTGGGTTTGGTCTTTTCTGTTCCCCGCAGAAACAGGGTTCCTGCTCTGACATGGTTGTCGCTGAGCACAGCGGCCAACTCGATGGCGTCAGAGAGGGTTACTGGGTTTCTGGCCCATACAGAATCTTGAATTTCCATGGGGAGACCCCCAAGGAATTTCTCTATGGCTCGGCGGGAAGGGGTAACAAGGTGAGGGACAAGCAGGCTTAGTTCATGGAAGCGCGTCGCGTACTCGCGCGCTTCACCGCTGTACTGCTTAAGATTCCAAAATTCTTCCTCCAGGCGCTTAACTTCGTTGGGAGGGCAGAATTCTCGCGTCAGAATTTCTTTGAATTCCTCCCAGGGCATGCTAGAAGCAGTTTCTGCGCCACGCGCATGAGCTACTCCATTCCACCATGTAAGCGCTCTAGATTCCAGGACACTGGAAGCATACAGGGTTCGTCTGTCTGAGGGGCATTGGGTGTGGAGGAAAGTGTTTTCAATCTTCTCGAGCCATTGGAGCATCACGGTGGCTCCTTCAAGCCCTGTGAACTTTGGAGGGTTACCCGCGTTAAAGGACTTAATGTTGTAACCAGAGGTGTTAGCATTGTTTTGGTTTAAGGCTCGGGCTATTGCGGCGGCCATTTCCTGGGAACGTTGCAGCGAACGTCTGCGCGCGGCTTCTTTCTTCTTGAGATGGCGAGCTGATAGTGGAGGCATTCTATAAAAGTTTTAATTTTAGTTAATATCTTGATTTTAGCGCAAAGTTTTAATCTTATAAAGCTTGGTTTCACGGAGTCAGTTACTGTCAAAAGTTTAAAGTAAAATAAATGACTTTAAATGCAGACTTAATAAAGGTAACAAATTCGAATCAAGAATCGACAATTCATGTATCACCATGACTTTCCGAATTCCCAATTTAAAATATACGAGTAAACGAGTATTGGAGATTGACGATTCATGTATCACCATGACTTTTCAATCCTCAATATAAAATATACAAGAAAATGAGTATTGGAGGTTGACAATTCATGTATCACCATGACTTTTCAAGTCTCCAACCTCAGAACATAATCGTAATTGAAAATTGAAAATCAACTATTCATGTATCACCATGACTTTTCGGATTTTCAATCCCAACAAACGAATATGTAAGTAAAATCAATAAAAATCGAAATTCAACAAAAATCGAAATATCGCGAATTAAATCATAAAATCATATACTGCGCAAGCGCGAGCATATTCATAAATAACGAGTAATTAACAATAAGCGCGCAAACATGAGATTTCTCTCATGCGCGAGAAGGGACTCTTAGGTATTCTAGGCCGTTACGTCTAACCACCTATCCTAAAGTCAACGTGCTCTGATACCAATCTGTAACACCCCGACCAAAGGCGGATTATACATCGGGGCGCCACATATTGTTTCATTACTCGTGACACTATTGGGTGTCAATATTTAATAAATACGTTTATTCGCGCACGCGCAAAGTAAACAAGATAACATAAAACATCATAAATCAATATATTATAAATCATAATATTCGAACAGCAAAGACTTGTCTTGATACATTTTAATCTAGGTCCAAAATAAAGAAAACTTCCTACGTGTCCACAAGCTCCAAAACAGTTACTGCAAACCTGAACATGTGTTAAAATAAACGTCAAACACTTGCGTGTTGGTGAGAAATCAAGTTTAATACAATACATAGATAACAATAAATCTGCGCGCAACATGTGTATGTCTGGTTTTCAACAAGGGTGTAATCTGATCGGGACCAACTCTAAGATTCATAAGACTGCCAGTGCTCACAATTGAGCTCACAAACAAGACAAACTGTGTATGTGCAAACAAAAGAGAAAATCATAAACGATAGTTCTCCCGTGTTCATCTAATGGTACCATGAAAACTGCGGAATAGACCGACAAGACGGTTAATGATCCACACATACAAATAAACAGCCAAGTCTACGTCCTCAACACATGGGATACTGCGCGACTAAAGTTCATAAACAAGTTTAAGACTCTAAGTTTGTATGAACACATGAACATCCCAAAACATTAAAAGCAAAAAGGGATTAGGTACGAGATTACTCACTTGATAAACGATGCGGTGTAAGATAAAGCAAGAACCAACTTTAAACAAGCACAAGTTAACCTATAAATAAGATTATTGTTTTAATGATTTGTTTTAAGTCTTGATTATAAGTTTGCATAAGTAAATTATTATATATATATATTACCGAAAAAGCAGGGCAGAACGGAGAGGAAGACGGAGGCAGAGAGGGAGGCGGCAGAGAGAGCAAGGAGGAGGTTAAATTAAGTGTTTGTGTGTGATGTGTTAGAAAGAAAATAAGATTATTATTTATAGAGAAACCCTAGGGAACACAATCCCTAGAAAAGGGGAAAAGATCACCAAAAAGCAAAAGATTCCAAAAGCAAAAGATATCAAAAGATATGGCAGCAGGGAAAAAGAGAAAAAGCTGACAGGGAACAGTAAAAAGGCATGGGCAGTTCAGAAAAAGGTACTGGTCAAGCATGGCAAAAGCAGATCTCAAAAGATAATGTCAGTCACTTTTTCTGCCAACCAATGGGGTTGGTGCGCATGCTGCGCCGAAAGTAACTTTTCAGACATAAAGCAGATTAGGTCAACAGCACAAAAGATAAGACAACACAAAAGCAAACGGCTAGATTAAACAGAAGAAAACTCAAAGGGTTTAGCGCGAGAAAGCTCGAGCGCGAAGGCAGACACAGAAGGTCAAGAGAGCGCGAGCGCGAAGGCAGACAGAACCAACCTTAACGCGTCGCGGAAGGAACTACATTTCAAAGCGCGCCGCGGGAAGAATCACATTTCTTAGCGCGCCGCGGGAGGAACTAAAATTCCTAGCGCGCCGCGGGAAGAACTATAATTCTTCGCGCGTCGAGGGATGAACTACGATTCTTAGCGCGCTGCGAGAAGAACTACAAATCCTTAGCGCGTCGCGGGAAGGACTACCGTTCTTAGCGCGCTGCGAGAAGAATTAAAATCCTTAGCGCGCTGCGAGAAGAGTTCGTCTCGCGTATCGCTGTAACAGGTGGTCTTCACGCAGGATTCCTTGTAAGGGGTCTGGCGCGTGGAGCTGCGCAGACAACCTTAGGCGGGAAGGAACAAAGGACAAGCAAAGAGTTAGAAGAAAAAGAGGGAAACAAGGCGTAAGGGTGGGACGGCGACAAGAGGGAAAAGAAGGCGGAAAGAGAGAAGGAAGAGGGACGGGACGGCGGAAAGAAAGAGAGAGAAAGAGGCGGGAAGGAAAATATATTATTATTATTAAAAGTAAAATATAAGTATAAATAAATATTAAATCATACAAGAAAGAGATCGGATCGGAGAAACGGGTACCTGGGTCGGGTCGGATCGGGGCAGATGTCACACAAGGAAGCAAAACTTCAACCTATCATCTACCACGTTCAAGGGTTAACTTATTCTGAACACTTAGAAAATTTCAAGGAAAAGATAAGGAAAACTTCCACACAGGATAAATTTAAGTTTAGCCATCCTACTAAGTGCAAGTGACGGTCTTACCCGCACAATCATGAAAGAGGAAGAAAAAATAAACTTATAATTTACCATGTCAAAAAGTTTTATCTAATAACTAAAGAAATTGCCAAGTGTAAACATGCGTTAAATAAAGAAAAGGACAAACACATTCTTTATTTCAACTTGAATATTACAAACATTGCTGGGTATATACCCACATACAAAAGAAGTAAGAGCAAATATCTACGCTAGTGGTGGAAAGGGATTTTTTGGATCATGCTTCAGGACCACTCCCACTTGGACCCGCACCATCAGCAGAGTGTGACGGTTCAAGGAAAGCTCTAAGGACAGCAAGCCCATCATCAGCAGCAGCAATTTCATTTACCTTCTCCACCACCGGATGCGGGAAGGCAGCATAATGGTTCACTGCTTGGTCATAAATAGTTTCGGTATCCGCATTATACAGAGGGAAGTTGGAAGGCGGGACGCCTTTCTCAGCAAACCCTAGACCAAGCAGGAAGCCGGTCCGTTCCCCATCCTCATGAGAAGCGTTGAGGGCTGCGCTCATAGCATCGTCGTAAGATGTCTCTGAAAAGACCCGATGCACAACCTACAAAAAATGTACAAGTATAAACTTCTATTCTACAAAGGAAAGCGTGACGACATAAAGCTAAAATACCTGAGGCAACGCTTCTCGAAGAAGCCATTCCTTGGCAGCCAGAGCTTGGGTGCAGGCGCGTTCAGCTTCGTTCTTATTAAGATTGGCGAGAAGCACATCCTTTGCAGCGGCCTCTTCAACGCCCTTAAGCTTCCGCTCGGTCTGCGCAAGCACACCCCTCTGTTCCAGGATCTCTTGAAGCTTCTTCGCATCCTCCATAGCCAAGGCATCATGAGCCTGTTGAAGAGCCTCTAACTTAGCTTTAAGTTCTTCATTCTCCAGGCGGAGAGGCTCAACAACAGCTTCAGCCTTGGTGGCCCTCTCGGTCGCGTTCCTCGCAGTCTCCTTAGCTAGCCGAAGCTGTTCGTTAACAGCTTGGGCAGCCTTGGAGCGGGCCTCGAGTCGCGCTTGAACCTCAGCCTCGAGGGCCTTGAAGGCCTTCTCCTTCTCCACAGATACTGCGGTCAGTTTTTGGTTCTCCTCCCGGAGAGCACGCGCCTGAGATATTTCTTTAACACGAGCTGCTTTCAACTTGTCGTTTTCACGACAAAGCAGCTCGACGCGTGGCTGCATCCGGGCCAGGAGAACCCGAAGCTCGTTGGTTAGCCTACCCTCCTGGTAGCTAACCATGGCTTCCCCCAACGCACCATGGGGAGCAGCGTGGCGAGCCCAGTCCACGCACTCCACAGGTGTACGAAGGGTTGTTCCTCGGCGTATGTTCCATCTTGGAACATACACTTCATTGGAATCCGACACTGCAAAAGAAACAAAGCAGTTAGGAAAAGATGATAAAAATTACATAAAGAACAAAGGAACCCTACGCACCTGTAGGGTCGATCACAGGCCGATAGCCACCGAACCCATCACCTGAACCTAAGGGAAATCCATCCAAAAGGTCAGGCAGATGGGAAGGTGACAAAGATCGGCGAGAAGCCCCGCGCGTACCTGAAGGTCCAGCCGTCGAGGCCGATGGCGGAGCAGGCATGGTTTCCGCCGCAGTCGATGGCGGAGGCATGGTGTCCGTCGCGGACGCCGCCGAAGAGTCAGCAGCAACAGTAACCGCCGGCTCGGTGAACGATGCTGTAAAAATTGCACTCACCGCCGGCGGTGACGTCATCTTGGCTGGAACAGTCGGCTCAGAATGAGCAACTGAACCAGCGGAAGCAGGCGCAGGCGCCTGGGTCGACGCCTCAGGTAGGCTGACCAAGCCTACCGTCATTGGCGGAGAGGTTGTACTCGGCCCCTCACCCTGGAATGCGCCAACATCCACACCTGCGTAGAGAAGGAAAGTGTTAAAAAGACTTGAAGATTAAACTATGAAGATAAAAGCTAAGAGAGTTGTACTTAAAGGGTTTCTTCCGCTTGAACGTACGGACGGGCGGGGACGAACCCGATGGAGCCGGTCTCTTGATGCCGGTCACCGTGGTTGTCATTGGTTCTCCAGAGGTAACAGTTGTAGCCTCCGGAACAGTGGTCTTCTCACCACCGGGCTTCCCCCCCGCCTCTTCACTATCTGACTCAGTGTCAGATAGGAGCGCTGGATCGGCTGTGGAGGCCGCCTTCTCCTTCCCTTTCCCGCCGGCAGCCCGCTTCTTCCGCACTAGCGAAGGACCATCTGCGGATTCCTCAGAAGAAGACAGGGTGTAAGGAATTCCAACAGCGGGTACAGCACTGAGGGGTGGAGGGGAGAATAACGCCTTACCTGGCCGCCGGTGGCTCAGGATCTCGTGGCCCAGCGGATAAACCTCCACAAACCGATCCGCTGTTTGCTCCAGGATGGGCAACTCGTTCTCATCAAGAGCACGAGTACCCATCCGCACAGGATCGTCAGCTTCCCGCGGGTACAGGAGCGACTCCAAATTGTTCCCCTCTAAGAGAAAAGAAACAGTTAGAAGACAAACTCATATCAGTAAGAAAGACAAGACATACCATAAGGAGTAGAGTTCAAACCGTATTCGAGAAGGATGGGAACCTGAGACGCCTCCTTCCACACCCGGCTCATCCCCAGCATCACCATCCCGGACTCCGCAAACCGGTAAACCGGAGATTGGACCAGGGATATCTTCGAGAACCATTCCGCCTCCTGGTAATTGGGGGCGTGAAGGCTCGGAATTGCTTGGCCATTTTTAAACTTCATGGCAAGGGGGACGGCGCGGGCGGATATGTAGAAGAACTCCCGCTTCCACGATCGGAGACTGCGCTCGGTCGCACAAATCTTTAAACCCTTGATACGGGTTGTCAGGGTGTACCACCCCTGGATGCACCTCCAGGTATAGAAGGTCATCAGGCGGTCCACATGGGGCTCGATGCCCAAAATCCGGCACACCCACTCAAAATGGCGAATCTTGGCGACAGCCATAGGGTGCAGCTCGGTCAAATGAACACCGTGCCTCTCAAGGACACGGTAAACAAATTTTGTCAATGGGAATCTAAGATTCCCATAGACAAAAAATGCAGCATAAACCCCGATCTTGCCTCTGGGGGCATCGTACACGGTCTGGTGGGATTCAGGAAACTCAGGCTCGAGGGGATCGAGCATGAACTTCCTGACAACATACCGGTACTGATCGCCGGGCAGAGCACACTGGCACTCGCCAGCAGTACTCCTGTCGTCGGCCACAGCTTCAGCATCACGTGAAGACATCTTACAGAAGAAGAGAACGATTTCGAGAGAATGCTCGATTAAATAAAGGAGTATTCGCCGGAAATCGCCTTAAAGATGAAGAGAAGAGTGAAAAGTGTGAATTGCAAATAACCCTCTACCCCTTTATATAGTAATCGCAATTAATGCGGTGAATTTAATGCGGAGGAGAGAGAAATCGAAGGTGCAATGAAACTATGACACGTGGCAAAAAGCAAGCTGGCAACAGCTGTTGACAGGACGCGTGCCAGTAATTTCGCGGCCACGCGCCCGAAAAATCGTGCCCACGCGCCTGAAAAAGCGACTGGAATGACCATGTTCTGTCACGTCACCATAACTTCCTGCACGTCCTGACACAGTCAGAAGAAACCGTCGCACGACGTTTCAGATGTCTGGACTGTTCTTATCCTTACCAACCTTTCGAATTTCAAAATTCAAAATTCAAAAAGATTCAAAAGTAAGCGGGAAAATACCCCTTACCTTGGCAACCAAGTAACCATAAGACGGATGCGGGTACAGTGTTCGGGCAAAACCCTTCACATACCTAGCACCGGCAGGGAATTGAAGCCAAGAAAACCCTGGCAACAAAGTAACTATAAGGCAGGTGCGGGTACAGTGTTAGGGCAAAACCCTTCACATACCTAGCACCCGCAGGGAATTGACGCCAGGGGTACCTTGAAAGTAAAGTAACTGTAAGACGAGCGCGGGTACAGTGTTAAGGCAAAACCCTTCACATACCTAGCGCTCCGCAGGGAATTGAAACCAAGAAGGATCTTTTGGGCAATGCTTGTGGAAACGGAAATAACATCCCCGCATAGCGGGAACGTCGAGAAATACATTGTCTTGAGGCTCCAGGATGGAATTGGTGGTTTAAACATAATTGATCACTATGTTCAAAACCACTAAAACCTCAAGGAGAATCCACACAAGTGAGACTCAACGCTCCTGACTTGCGAGAAGGTTACATACCTACCCGCATCATACCCAAAGATCAAGCAAAAAATCGGGAATTTTTGCAAGTGACATTAGGAAATCCGCGGGAAGAATCCCCACGGAGAACCTTAAAACTAAAAACCTTTTCAAAACCCCTTGCTTAAAGTCCAAAAGTTCACCTCACTTTATTGAACATTCATGAGAAGAACATTGGACTGGGGGGACTTGAAGAGGTAGGTCCCAGCAGAGCCCAGTTGGTCCCGCAAGACTCACCTTGAACAGGGACGTCTGCGCAAAGACCATCTGCTCCCGCAGGACCCACCATGCTCATAGAACCTTACGCGCAGTACGCAAGCTGTACACGCAGGGAAAGCCTCCCAATGGTGAAGTACCCCGCCTGTTCCCGCAGTTGCGGATACAAGCCATCAGGGAAGGCTACCCGCAGACAGCAGGGCTACACGCACAAGACAATAGATACTTCAGTAGTCACATGAAGGAATGAGCAAGGCGGGAACAATCCCGCCTAAATGAGCCAGTCTATGATTCTAAAGATCTTTTGTACTATACCTACCAAGGTATGGATAGGACAGACGATCTGACCAGAACAACCCATGAGCCAATCACAGGGTGACAGCTCACCGACAACAGTGCGAGGAGGAGCACCCTCTAGTACTGTTTGTCACTATTAGCCGCTGCCTACTCACCAACCCTTACTGTGGGACATGCACAGCCTACAGTTGGTGGAATAGTGTTACTATTGGCCGTAACCTTTTCACCAACCAGTATGGCCTGCGTACAATCCACAGTAGGTGGGACGTGCATAATCTACAGTTGGTGGAATAGTGCAGCCGACTTTGTCACTGTTGGCCGTAACCTACCCACCAACCAGTATGGCCTGTGCATAGTCCACTGTTGGTAGAACAGGAATACTATTCAGCCGGCTGTACCTGCTTGGAAACCTACCTTCGGCTATAAATACTCCAACATCTTGGAATGGTAAGATCATCTGCTATCCAGTTATCTAGCAATCTCTTAATATACACTTATATTCAGAGCAACCTAGTCTGATTCTCACGCCGGAGGGTGGTCACAAGGAGGAACCCCCCCCCTTCTCAGTGACGAGCTTACGGTGTTTGTTTTGCAGGTCTCCTGAAGAACAGCCTTCTCAGCTAGACCTCATCCGTGGGAAACATTACTTAACCCTCAGATTATCTATAATCTGTACCGGGTCACTTAGTGTTTCTTCAAGTTTATTATGTCAAATTGAAAATGTATGCACATTTGTTAGATATGTTATCATGCATATGCGAATATAGGTGACACGTAATCAACAACTGACTTAATCATGTCATTTTTCTTTTAGAACAACTAAGTCATACTCATTAATTCTACTATTAAATCTATAATTTGTGTTTATCATGAGACTCGAACACTCAACCTTATGAGAAAAAGTATATTTGCATCATGCTTTGATCCATCAGACAAAACAACCCGTTGGTGTTTTATGTCACTTGATATGTTAAGATCAGCTATAAGTATAAGGTAGCGTTTAATATTCAATAATGAAAATGATAATTGAAGGAACCAACGTGATGAAATGGAAAAAAAAGTATTTTGTTGGTCAATATAATAGAATCAATCATTACACAAGGAATTTTATTCCATCAAAATCAATCATTTCTAACCCTATTCTTTTTACTATTTTTTTTTTATTTTATTTCTCCTTAAACTCTACTCTCTAGACAACACCACCTAACAACCACTGCAACTTGACCACCACTGTCACCACCTGATCGTCGTCTCCATCACCATTGCCGCCACAAAAACCATCAGACTGCCACCGCTACCATGACCGTCACTGCCTGACCAGCCCTCACCACAACCACCACTGCTGCCACCACCATTTTCACCTGGCCACCGCTAACGTCAACGCTACCACCACCACTGCCACCATCGCCCAAGCCTCCATCAACGCCACGTTACCCCACCACCACCGTTGTTTCCGCCACTAGCTTGACAACCATCACCACCACCACAGTCGCCATTGCCATATTTTTTGCTTTGTTAATTTAATTTAGTTTGAGGTATGTATCTCTATCATTTGTTTTTCATTCCTGTGGTTATTTTCCCTACCAAACAACATAAAGTAATAATTTATTTTATTTTCATAAATTAACCAATAAAGACAAATGAATGGTTATGATTCATTTCATTCTTTTGTATATTTCATTCATATTTTCAATTCCATTCCCCCTCCATTCCATTCTCTTTTACTAAGCAAACCTTAAGGTAGTGTTTAGTATGCAAGAATGGAGGATGGAATGGAAATGACTCATTGTGAGGGAATGGAGAAAAGTGTGTTTGGTTGATCAAAGGAATGGAATGACTCATTACCTAGTCCATTTCATTCCCTCTAAAATACCTCAATTTCATTCCCTCCATACCCCCATGTTTTTTTCATTCTATTCCTTCATTCACCCTACATCACCCCCACCACCCTCCCACCACCACCCACCATCAACACCCACCACCACCACCTACCATCGCCGCCAACTGCCACCAACCACCACCATCGCCGTCCAGCTCCGCCACCACCCACCTCCACCTAGGGCTGTCCAAAGCGCTCGTCGCTCGAACTCGCTCGCTTGAAAGTTGCTCGCTCGTTTTTTAGCTCAATTGTAAACGAGACGCTCTGCTCGGTTCGGTTTGCAAACGAGCCAAGCAGCGAGCAAAGGTCTGCTTGGTTTGGTTTGGTTCGGCTCGAATATTTTTAATTGATTTTATATATAATTATATATATATATATTTATGTAAATGTTATGAAGCCCATTCATGCCAGCCCAATAAAAAAACCCAACATAAATTACCAAAAAAAATCAACTAAAAGCAAACCCTAATTGTAAAACTTTAACATCGTTGGTGACTTGATTCAAAGTTCAGACGTCTATTCTCTTCCTCTCTTCTCATTGTTACAACCCTAATTTCCGTATGCTCTGCCGCTCTTCCACTCCACTGCTCCTCTGCTGTGTTGCTCTGCTGCTCCACCGCTCTTCTGCTCCGCCGCTCTGCTGCTCCACCGCTCTTCTGCTCCGCCGCTCTGCGGCTCATCCCATAACCTTAATGTTGCAACTTTATTATTATTTCTTTTTTAATTCGAGCCAAATCGAGTAGAACCAAGCCGCTCGGTTGTAAACCAAGCGAGTTCGAGCAAGACTTTTATGCTCGTTTCCTTAAATTCGAACCGAACCGAGCTGCTCGGTTTCAATTCGAGCCGAGTTCGAGCAAACTCTCGCTCGGTTCGGTTCGTGAACAGCCCTACCTCCACCAACCATCGCCATAAGTTCCAGCCACCCAGCACCGCCAGCCGGCCACCGTCACCGCTGTCCACCACCGCCGCCACTGCCACCGCCACCAATCACCACCATTGCCGTCCACCACCATCGCCATCAGTGCCAACCACCCGTCGCATCCATCAACCATCGCCCCACCATCACATCCGCCGCCCACCACCACCTCCACTGTTACCGCCACCACCCACCCCACCTCCACCCCACTACCACCACCATTATCTCGTTGCCCACCACCACCCACCACCGCCCACCAATGCACGACCGCCACCTACCTCCCACCACCACCACTCACTACCATTTTAATTTTATTTTTTCTTTGTTTTCAACCTACCAAACAATGCAAAGTTATGATTCATTTCATTCCCATGTGGTAACCAAACATTTCAATGTAATGGTAATAAGTCATTTCATTCCTATGTTCATTCCATTACCATGGTCATTCCATTTCGTCGTCAATTCCATTACCTCATACCAAACAGACCCTAAGTGCTTCTAACATTACAACTAAAGTTTTAAAGTGGGCTAATATAGAAATTGTCTAACAAGCACATATAATTTTAAATGACAAGATAATTATAGTATATTTTTGAGGACTTCAACATGATATTTATTACGTACGCAACTTGATTACACAAATAAATGTTATGTAAAATCGTAGAAACATGCAAAACCCTATAAGAACATATATATTTCACAAATAAACGTTGTAATAAATACTCCAAACATATAATATAATACTTAAGGACTTAACATAAGAAATTATATTGTCAAAAAGATAACTGAAACTTATCATGTCGGTTGTCCATACGAAGCATCATGCCGAAAATACGTGCACGTTATTTAAAAATTATAATGTAATTGGATTTAGGCGAATTGGCAAAATATTTATAATGGACCCAAAAATGTTGTCAATTGTACTAAGTAAAGTAAACTTATGTGACGTTAATATCTGTAGAAAATAATATATTTCTAAAAATTTATAATCTCAACATTTATTTTACTGTTACCTTATATGTTTAGCTCTTATTTTTCATAAAATACATAAGAAAACTCAATAATACAAAATTAAATCCTTAATAGTTTATAAAAACTTTCAAACATTGCTCACACACACACACACACACACACACTCACATAGTCACATAACTTTACATTATATGCTCTCTTAAATAGGCGTATAATCATGATTCTCCTATAATCCATATATAGGTGACCGTGAGTCCGTGACATTATATTAGAAAAAGGTAAGACTGTATTTACTACTATTAGACAATTTATTTTGATTACATAAGGACATCAAAAAATAAATATTTTTTATATGTAAGTTAACTTATGTGATGATTGATGAAACCTTTTTACATTATTAGTTTTAAACAAAACATTAATTTCTAAATAAACTCCATACCATAGCCATTAACAAAGTGCCCTCAGTCCTCTAAAGAGCACTTTGATATATGGATTGTTTTAAGTCATTGAAAACTTTTATAGTAATCAGAATTGAATTTGAAGGATATGAAAGTGTAATATGTAAAAGAGAACCGGAATGTGGTTATGGTGGCTATCACAGAGGTGGTGGTGCAACGGCGGCAACAAGGGTGATGGTCATGGTGGGCGGTGGAAGCTACGAAAAGTTACAATCCGTTTGGTTGAGTTCTTTGACTAATTGAAACGAATGCTGTATTCATTTTGTAGAATAAATGAGGTTATGTTAAAAAAAGGTAAAATTATATGAAGTGAAGGAAGCGATCTAAGTCATCTCTTTTTTTTTCAATCAATTGATTGAGAATTATTTATGGAGGCTAAAAATTAACTGATACCGCTTAAAGAGTAATTTGGTCCAACCCTCCCTCCGGTTCATCTACACTACAAGATGGTTGTTGATTCAATAAACATTTCGAATCAAGATTACCTTTTTTTTTGGAAAGGCGGTATTTTATATAAATAAATAAAAACAGTCCTAGCAAGTAGCTAAAACAAAAAAACACAAAACATTACAAATACAATAGAGGGTTCTTAAGCCACTCAATCCTAGAAATATTACATTTACGATTTCTGCTACTATACCATAAGAACGAGAAATGTAAAATTTCATCAAATATCGTTTCTTTGTTATGCCGAGTCTTCTCAAATACCAAGTCATTTCTGAATCTCCAAATAATCCACCAAGTGACAAAAATAATCATCCCGATCAAATCTTTCTTATGAGTTTGAACTCTTAACGTGTCCCAAATCAAGATAACCTTTTTAATATACGCGTTGTGCTTTTCGATTCCATCTCCATTTCTCTGGTCACCATACACTCAACAAATGATTCATGTATCCTCCTCCTCCTTCGATCTGCTTTGGAAAGTAATTAGAGGTAGAACATTGTTCAAGATTAGGTGTTCAGTATGGTGGTCATCCGAGTGGTTTCAGGCGGTGGTGTTTCAGTCATATGTTTTGTGCTTAGAACACCTAGGGAGTTTTAGTTCATATGTTTGTGAACCCATCATAATATGTAGAGTGCTTTAGTTCATGTTTTGAACCCAACATAAAACGTATGTTTTGAACCCAACATAAAACGTAAGGTGTGTTAGTTCATATGTTTTCGTATTTAAAGCACATGTTTGTTAATTTGTTATATGATAATTCTATGGTGTATTATTCGTATGTTTAACTTTGACACTTCTTTAGAGTGTAGTGATTTATTTATATTTTCATGATGTTAATCCTAATGTAAAATGTATAACAATGTGTATAAGTTCATATGTTTAGTAAAAAAACAAAGATGGTGTTTTAGTTAAAATACACATTCATGGTGTTGTATTTCAGGTTAACATCAGGTGAGAAAGTCGACACATGCGTGTTAAAATGTATGATTGGTGTTTTAATATTTCATGTGTTTTCAGAAGACCATTAATATTGCAGTGTCTTAGTTTATTTGTTTTTAAGAAGACTCCAAAATACCTTTAAATGACCCACTTCAAAAATAGCACCTATTTTTTTTTACTAGCGACTTGAATTAAAAAAACACTCTTACTGGTTAGAAAAGTCTAACAGGGAGGAAAAAGAAAAACCAAGGTCACATACTAAGTAACGGGTTTCTTAACCACGCTACCTAATTCAAATTAAAATTACAATTACGAGAATAAAGCCATAAATGGAAGCCAAAACAACAAAATCGAAAAGAAAATCTTTCTTATCAAGTTTCGTACCAAAAATCGTCTTGTTACGAGTATTCCAAATAAGCCACCAAGCAGTGAAAATAATCACCTAAATTACATCTTTTTTTCTTCTTCACCCATCTAGAAGAATCCAAACAATTAATTATGTTTTTTTGCCCAAAACTGGTATGAAAATCCAATTCCAACCAGTGACTTATCTCTTTTCATAACCTGGACGCAATGAGACACCCACCAAAAACATGATCCAAAACCTCCACCAAGTTCGAAAATAAAGGACAAATAATGGAAGGAATATCCACACCTTTAATCGAAAGGTTATATCTAGTTGGTAATCGATCCATTAACTACCGCCAACTTAAAATGTTAACCTTTTTAGGAAATAAATTTATTCCATCTTTACAACAGGACGCATCTGGTAACTCTCTCCGATCAAGAAACATTCTAACACTTTTAACCGAAAATACAATAATAGATAAGCCTTTACCTATTAAAAATACAACAATAGTACCTATTAAAAATACAATAATACCATCAAGCTGTATAAAATTTTCACACGTCACTTTTGTAAACTCTTCATATATTTTTTAGACACGCTAGCCTTTAGTATAACACTATAACCCCTTGTAGAATAAATTCATTTCACATTTCGATTTTATTTAATTCACTTCATTTTCAAAACAATTATGTTTCTTATCAAATTTCAGATTCTTATTGCAACGTTTTAATCCTAATGAATATCTATGAATCAGCTAAATTTTTATAATAATAGATAAATAACTTTGAAAACCACAAGATTTGCTGCGTATTTTGTTGCCCGTTTGCCTTCTATCATGATATAAGGGTAGTATTTTATTATGAAACTAATGGGAATAACGTGAGTTTTGGTAAAATCTAGATTTTTGTTTCTCGCATCTCTCTCCTATTAGATAATAATTATTTTATATAATTAAATATCTGAAGTTCTTTCTAATATTTTATAAAAACTTACTAAATCATAAGAAGATTTCAATTCTATCTTATTTTAAAATATAATTTTATAATTCTTAATGTACATTAATTGTTATTTATAATTCTTAAATTTTTATCAACAAATTTACTCTATCTTTACTAAGTATACCAACTCCCATGTAGTCGATATCGCTGATATGTCATCGATATTTCAGTGATATATCGGTTATCAGTCCATTAGCGATATATAAATCAGAATATCGATTTAGAATATCGGTCCCTTTATAATTTAGAGATTTCTTGAAAGATCTTAATAGAGTTTTAAAAATTTGAAGGAACACCACTCAAATAGCTATTTAAGCATTAAAAGAGTCCATTGAGTTTTTCTTATTACAATTTGATTTATTGATATCTTTTACTAAAAGAAACCTATATATTCTCATTGGATGGTAGATTCGTCTCTCATTCCTTCTATATTGAGTCTATGAACCAAAAGGGATATTGCATGTTACGTGCTGAATTCAAGATTTTTCTAAAGTAGTTGCATGTTACATCTTACTCATTAGTAACCATTTATTTATTTATACTACTGTGATTAGATAGAAGAAGGAAAATACACTTGTGTGGATATTACTAAAGTGTCCCCCTTATCGGGTTTAAGGATCTCAGGTCCCTTACTAGGTAGGTCATGTTATAGACATAATCTTGAAAATAAGGCTATGTGATATAGATGTGCTTTAAAACACTTGCTAAATTGCCATGCATGCATTAGAGGCTTTTAACCTTAAAGTCATCCACTTTGTGTGTGTGTGTGTGTGAGAGAGAGAGAGAGTGAAAAACATCATGGCCTCGCCACTCTATAAATAATGCCCTGGTAAAATTTTAAAGTCCGTCTCCATAATGCCCCTTCCATGAAGCACAGACGAGGTCTTGGGGGTTGTAAAGCCGATTTTCGTTCCATTTGCTTTTGATACTCTTGGACCCATTGCCTCTTATGTTATTTCATTTATGAAAAAAGTACAACGGGTCGTGCACAGTAACTTATCGACGCTAATGAAACATAGTTTTGTTTTCAACGTAATTTTTCAGTAGAATCAGCTTTACCATTAAAAACGGGTTATGTCACAGCTTGTTACTTACTTACTGTTTCTCTATTATAGTTGGATAATTTATATTATATAATATTGAATGTTGAATGATTAAACTCATTACAATCGTATTTTATAAAATAAACGAATATCTTATGTTTGATTTATCAAAAGATACATAGCAGCGGTTAGGTATCCTAGATTTGAAAATGTTTAGAAAAACCATTGTCATTCAAGTATCAGATACATATATAACACATCTAATAGTCATTTAGATAAGTTATAGGTTAAGAACTTGTTTGGTCGCACCGAATTAATACTGGATTAGACATGTGATTTTATTTGTACCGAGTGTCGAATCAAATACACGAGTATTAATTTGTTATATAATTTTATAGTTGCCACGTTACCGTTACATATCTCTTGCGCGTCATCACCATCTAGAGATGGCAAAGAAACCCGAATGGTACGGGTAATACTCAACCCATTAGGGTTTGGGACGGGTTTGGGATTAGTTTTAAAATTTTTCGCGGGTTTGAGACGGGTTTGGGATTTCTTTTATACCCGACTCGTGTAACATCCCGAAATTTCCAAAAATAATATTTTATATATTATTTACTTATGAAGGGAAAGATTACTTGAGTTAGTAGAGAAGTAATAAAATAACAAAGATGGTTCAAGTAGGCTAATTAGATGGAATTAATTATGGACCAAGAAGGAAAGATGGGCCTTAGGTCTATAGTCTTAAGGGAGTATAAATATCCCTTAAACCCTAATCATTTCCATTATTATCTATCTCTACATCATAGCCTACATCCTAGAAAAACACACACAACACCATCTTATAACACGAACCAAGATCCAAAGGCGAAAACCCGAGCCTGTTGGTGCTGGAACGTCGTGACGGACCAAAACAACATCAAGGCTTAATCGTGTTCGTAGTTCGACTCATTTAAGGTACGTTTATAGCTCGAACTTGTTCGTTTAAGTCCGGATTTAGTCTAGAAATCATAGATTCGTTTTAGTATGGTAAAAACTAATCCAACGAAGCTAAACTTACTGAAATTGATTTCAGTTTGATAGGCTAATTGTTAGTATGAAGACCCGTCACATATATACATAAATCGCACCCTGTAAACCCGATGTTTTGAACGATTGAATGGTTAGGGTTTGTAGGCGCTGCTTAGACGATTCCAATGATACCTAAATCATGATTTTTGGTTAAGAAATGAAGGTTTAATCGTAGATCTAATATAGTTTGACTGTTGGGTGTTCTTGACGATTTTGACTTTGACCCTAAGTCAAAGTCTGGATAAGAACAGAGATGATTCATTATGATTGACCAATTCGTTACGCGTTCATAACGAATGGGACCCAATTCGTAAGACTTGATAACGAATGAGCTCTTAAGTTCGTTATCTATCCATACGTTAGATAAGATAACGAATCTGGTAATTCGTTATATGCTCATTCGCTATGCTTAGGTAACGAATCAGATGATGTTCAGACAACGAATTAGCATAACGAATCAAGTAACGAATCAGGTGATTCGTTACTTGCCAATTCGTTATGTGAGGATAACGAACCAGACGGCGAATCAAGTTATGATGAGATAACGAACCAGAATAGCGAATTAGACCACGAATCAGGCTTAATTCGTTATAAAGATTTAGTTAGTGAATTAAATAATAATTTAATTTTCTAATGGAAAATGTGTTAAGACAGTTAATGTAAATAAAAATTTTTCCAAGCTAACCTGACAGCTCGACCCCAGCCAGGGGCTCTGCCCCTTGAACCCTGCTAGGGGATGCCGCCCCTAGAACCCCGCTGTCAGGGGCGCTGCCCCCGAACCCCCGTTCGTTGAGGGTTATAATTAGACCAGGAACGCGTTATGGGTAGTGATAGTTAATTGATACGCAAAATTGTTATACAGCTAGCCGTGCACAGCCAAAGAAAGGAGTAACCATTAACGGAAGAAGAAACCGAGTTCAGGTGAGTTTCTAGCCCCATTTCCTTGTTATGTTTTCGGGGCTGTGTGCATATATGATATATGTGATAGATAGGAATGACTACTTGTTGGTAGGTGAACGATCTTCGGATATTGAACGTATTGTTAAGAACGATGATTATAGTTGTACGTATGGTATGGAGAAGCAAGTGTATGAACAGTATGCGGGTCCTATGTCTGATATAGTAAGTTATGATGACAAATCTCTCTAACTTCCATTAGATATAGACCCGGGAAGTAATAGTGTAGAAAAGGTATGCCAATCTTATTAGTGATCCTTATATGGAAATTTAATAATAAAGTTTATGCTCCTTACATGGATATTAAATAGTAGCGTAGATATAATGTTCCTTCTATGGAAAGTATATAGGATATTCCTTCTATGAATAGTAAATTGTTCCTTCTATGGATAGCATCGTGTTCCTTCTATGGATATCATCGTATTCCTTCTATGGATAATATATAGAGTGTTCATTCTATGGAAAATATATATAGATTGTTCCTTGTATGGAAAACATATACAGTACGGGTAGTAGTACTGATTCCCTTATTTGATATTATGTGACGTTCCTCTTATGGATAATTATACAAGGTTACAGTATTAATACGTGTCTTCGGATACGTGTAGATATGTATGAGAACGAATTGTATGTTGCCTGATTAACTAGAACTCACTCAGCGTAGCTGACTTTTAGTATGCACGCAGGTACATATGTTCATTGAGAGGGCATGAGGATGACACATGACATGGATTGAATGGCTGGCATCTAAAGATGGAAGAAAAGTGACGATTTAAATATGATTTTGTAATATAGTTTTAAAGAAAGATTAGATGTTTTGTAATGAACGGTTAAAGTTCTATATTCCGCGAAAGTTTAATTAACTCTGATTGTAGAACTATGTGAATGAGTAAATCCAACGACCAGATGTGAGGCACCGGAAACGGGGCCTTACAACTCGATAACATAAACCATTTACCTGATTATATACCCGATGTACCCGATATAGATTATTATATTATAAATATACTATATTCCAAGTAAATTATTTGTTGAAACTTGGTTATGTTAATTATTTAAGATATTTTATCTTTATGATAACCATCTTTGTAATCGATTAGTTATATTTTGTCAAAACCCGGCGGGTTTTGAGCCGGGTATACCCGACGGGTATTTTATCAAAACCCGACAGGAAAGCCGACGGATAATTACCCGATTAAAACCCGACGGGTTTGGGACGGGTTTGGGATAAACTTTAATAACCGGGTATGGGTTTAAGAATATATAAACCCGACCCATTACTATCCCTATCGCCATCGGCAAAACGGAATCTAGATCCAGATGTTTGGCCGCCGTTTTGTGTTGTGTTTGTTTTGCTACCTATTAATATTATACAAAGTGAATGATTGGTTAGATTTAACATCTGAGTAATTAAAAAATTGTTAAAAGAAATCCAGGAGGCTGGTTTAAGTTTAAGCCCACAATATTAGAGCGGAAAGCGGTTTGAGTGGGTTCGGATGGTCCTGTTAGCATGTGATTCTTCACAATGACTACTGTTGTCCTTGTATCCTGTGCATCAACCATTGTACCATCAAATCATTTGCTTCATCTTGCTTTCAATATTTTTTCCAATTTTTACATTGAACAGGATAAATATTACTCCGTACTATATTAGGGGTGGGTATAAAGTGAGTAAAACCGGTGAGACTTGAACCAATCAGACTTAATAATATTACAAAATGCCTGGTTCTCGAGTCTTGAGAATATATTATTAAATGGGTTCATGTGGTTATAGCGGGTAAGACGTGTTTGCTCATTCCTAATAAATTTTGGGGTTTTGGATTTTAATGATCCATTGTCTCATTAACCGATATTAATCCAAACTTTAAAAATGTACCACTACAATCCTAAATTTTGGCATACTAACCGCCAACGAGCTTTTCATTAACGGGGTTAGATTCCATTAGCTTTTGATGATGTGGATTATGATGTGTAAAATGATATGACAAAAATATTGACGTGAGTTGCTTAAGTGGTAAACATATTAGTTTTGAATTGAAATTAAAATTTTCAAACCAAATAAACGAATAGAACAACTTTTTTTTGACAAATATAAACGAACTAAACTACTGTTGTAACAAAAACAAACAAACCGTACCACTTCTTTATTTAACAAAAATCAACAAACCAAACCACATTTTTAACAAAAATAAATGAACCAACCACTATTTATAACAAAACTAAACAAACCGAACCACTTTTTTTAACAGAAATCAATGAACCGAACCACTTTTTTTTAACAAAAATCAACGAACCAGACTACTTTTCTAATAAAAACAAACTCAGGTCGAGAGAGTTCGGTTCGTTATTTTTGTTAAAATATATGGTCCGGTTCGTTTGTTTTTGTTAAAAAATGTAGTTCGGTTCTTTTATTGTTGTTAAAAAAAGTAGTTCGGTTTGTTTACTTTTGCTAAGAAGGTAGTTCGCTTCGTTCATTTTTGTTAAAAAAAGTGTTTTCATTCGTTTATTTTTGTTAGAAAAAAGTGGTCCAGTTCGTTTATTTTTGTTCAAAATGTGATTCGGTTTGTTTGTTTTTGTTAAAAAAATTGTTCGGTTCATTTATATTTGTTAGAAAATTTTATTTAATTTTACTTAAAAAATATTTTTTAACCACATAAGTAGTCCACGTCACTATTTTTGCCACATCATGATCATCCACATAATCAAAAACTAACGGAATCTAACCTCATTGGTGAAAAGTTCGTTGGCGGCCAATAGGTCGAAACTTGAGACTTTTATGATACATTTTTTAAGTTTGACTTAGCACCGGCCAATGGAATAATATCTGAATTATTAAAATCCAATATCACATAAATTTATGGAGTCTCAGATGACAAGAAACCTAGACTCGGTGAAAAAAACTATCCAGATGGGAATATCATTCCCTTGGAAAACTTTTGGCTTGTAAGACCTATTTGCTCAACTCGTGTTTTTTTTCGTCTCTTCTAATCCAATGAAAATTCACCATTTTTCACAAAATTAATTTTTTTCTCCTTTTGGATTGAAACTGAGTCGGGAATATGGAAAATCCAGAGCGACTCCTCTAGCTGCCTTTTATACATCGAAAAAGTAAATAGTTATTCGCTTATTGCTTTTCCAAATTATATTGTGTGTTAGAAAAGTCATGGTCAATATTAAAACAATCGGCCATCACTTATACACACACAATTACAATATAAGCTATTCTGAACAACTTTTTAATTTTTTTAAAAGTTAATAAGTTATAAGTTGAAGAAAATAAATTACAAACACAAGCACCCCCCTTAAAGCCTCAACATGTATAACTTATCAGCTTTATTATTAATTAGAAGAAAAAATACGTGTAGGCAAATTGATTTTTTTGCTAATTTAGGTGGGTTGAAGAAAAAAAAAGTGTTTTTAAGTAGTGGATTAGAATTTAATTGCTTTTAGGTAATCCTTCATCTGAGATGGCGGATTACATGTACACGCAAGCATACTTTTCACGTGTGTCTCCAAGTCGGATGCCATGTCAACGTGTAATACATGTGGAATCCTCTATCTGAGATAGAGGATTACATAAACTCATTAAACCAACATTTACCGTATGGAATCTCCTTTTTTTACCTCCTGGACACGTGTCACAACCCCTGAAATCCTCTATTTCAAATAGAGGATTGTCACACAAGTAATATATGCTAATAAATCTTGTGAATGAATTGTATTCAACCTTCATAATCAGTAAATGTCATATTTGTACCATAAAAAATGGATTCAGCTTTCTCGTTAATAAAACCTTTTTTTATGAGTGAATTATCTGCATTGGACTTTTAAAATGTAACCATATGAATCCTCCATCTTTACATTTAAATATAGGATTATAACTATTCTTCACGCACTCTTAATACAATATTAATTAACTTTTAATGTCAACGAATATGTTTCATTTACGTATAGTTAGTTAGGGGTTGAGATAAAATAGCAATAGATTTTATAAATCCTTCACTTCATTTTTAATATAATACATTACATTAAAAACAATAAAAAGACAAGTTTTCAAACGATAATTACATTTTATTGTTTTTAATGTAATGTATTATATTAAAAATGAAGTTAAGGATTTATAAAATCTGTTGTTATTTTATCTCAGCCCTAACTAACTATACGTATATGTAACATACTCGTTGACATAAAAGTTAATTAATATTGTATTAAGAGTGTTTGAAGAATAGTTATAATCATATTTTTAAATGTAAAGATGGATGATTTCTAGGTTACATTTTAAAAGTCCATTGCATATAATTCACTCATAAAAAGGGGTATTATTCACCAGAAAGCCTTTCTGAATACATTTTTATGGTACAAATATGACATTTACTGATTATGAATGTTGAATACAATTCATTGAAGAGAGTTATATATTAGCATATATTCCTTGTGTGACAATCTTCTATTTGAGTTAGAGGATATTAGGGGTTGTGACACGTGTCTAGGAGGTAAAATGTCACACCCCGACTAAAGGCGGCGGAACATGCCGGGGTGCAACGATTGCTCATAAGCGCATGACACTATTTAAAGAGACAATATTTAACAAACTCATTTCATTTCACAACATCGAAAATGTCACATAACCAAATATTCATAAGTCAAATAAAACAAAATATAACAAAATATAGCAAATCAAATATTGTTCATTTTTGCTAATATCCTAACGGTATTTGTGACGTTTTCTTCACCGAACTCCAAAATCAACCTAGATGCAAACCTGTAACATTTCATAAAATAAAGTTTATCAACACAAAGGTTGGTGAGCAATTCATAAGTTTGAACAATAGATATATAGTATGAAAAGCCACAAAACTAGTATACAAAACCATAAATAATAGCTATAAACTTGGATAAATAGTTATCGCTAACAAGTTAGCGACACCCAACTATAAGGGGTTGCCAAATAGTTTAGGATTTTATAGTTATCGTTAATTGCATTACGTTAACGACACCTTGCCATGAGGGGTTGCCAAATGGTCTAGGATTTATAGTTCCATCATCCAAAAGGGATAAACACATAGGCAAATAAGCATAGAACACCAAATCGAGCAATTATTCAAGTAAAGTACACAACAACGTTTGTGGTTTAAGACCCAAGTATAAAACATTTAGTTTAGATAAGATGAAATGTCACCCCCAAAATAAAAGATAGAAAACGGGGTATGAAGTTACTTATGTTCAAGTATAAAACTTGATCGGTAAAAGATGAATAACCGGATGGATGAAGTTTAACGAGCAAGGCCTAAATGACAATAAAATCTTGGATTTAGAATGGTTGTCTTGAAGATCTTTAAATAAAATAATTGTTGCAAAAAGTAAACAATTAAAGTTCAAGGTTTAAAATATAACTATTTAGGAATTTATAATAACAATCCTTTAAAAATGTAAGTTTTCTCGAAACCGGGTTAAAGTATCTAACCTTAATATTTACTTAACCAATGTTAAGTAATAAGGTGGGAAAAATGCTAAAATGCAAGTTCATTTGGAACAAAGATATTAAAACGGGTCTTTAACGAGTGTTCGGGTTGTCGGTTCGGGTCTTGACAAATGGTCAAACCCAAAGTCAACTTTCCAACATGTTAATTTTTATGAGATAACTCATTAAAATATACTAACACTTAACCAAGTATGTAGATCTATTGTTTAGAACCAACAACGCACGTTAAGCGAGTGTTCAGTTTTGTCGGTCCAAACTATGTGATGAGATCAAGTTGGATCCAATAATTCCAAGTACTTAAGAAAATAATTAAAATCAGTTTGTAAACTATTTTTAAATAAATATACAAGTCTTGATAGCTAAAAACACACTTGTGTGTCGTAAGCAAGTAAAAGTCGGTATAGTTTGGTTTGGTTCGGTCTCCATCTCACAAATAGTTCATAGATGGTTTCTACATGCCCAAATATCATAGAACTTGTATAGGTTTATAAATGAAGAAAACTTAAATTTTACAACTAAAAAGTTAACTACAAGTCTTTTAAGCAAAAGTTTCGGTTTAGTTCGGTTTCCATCTCCCAACGAGTTCATAGATGGATTCCATATGCTTAATATCAAAGAACTTGTAAGAATGATTTTTGAAACTCAACTAGCAATAAACATGTTTAAACAACTATTTTAACAAAACTAGTAAACAAAAGTTTGGTTTCCGGTTTGGACTAGTTTCGGTTAAACCGAGGTTAGTCTTATACAAACCCACACCATGGAACTTGTAAATAAGATGAACAAACTAAAAAGGGTTAGAAGTTACTCATAAGTGATATGTATAATAAGTTATGTGTGTGTAAATATATATCAAGAACACGAAGTCCTCCATGAAGTCTTGCCTTATGACATTCGAAACTTAACCAACCGGAGTCGGTGAAGTAACAAATAAAGGAAAAAATGGGTGTGTATTATATATATATGTTGTACCACCATATTCAAGTGTTAGTAATATTAGATGAACAAGTTAAAATGAAAGACTATAGTTAGTTGACCTTAAGAAATCAAAATAACAAAATGTTGAAGATGAATACTTGGATTTGAGAGAGATTTGGAGAAGATGAATAACCAAAATGGTTTATGGAGTCTTGCTTTTATAATGGTAAGAGTATGGTTCATACAAATAGGGTAAAGATGCATATGATGGTTGAAATGGTCAAACAAGTTTTTGGTAAATGGCAATAATAGTCCCCAAAGTTTGGTTTAAGTCATTTTTAAAGAGTTTTAAGGACTAAAAAGAATGTTTTCAAGATCCAACAAGTGTAAAACAATATTGTAACATAAAATCCATCATTTTGATTATATCATAAGCTTTGGTTTACAAAATGGGTCGGTTTACATGATAAACGAATACAAAAACGAATACAAACGAGACCCGAAATTAACGAATATCACATAAAAAATGAGATTTCATACGGTAAATGTTGGTAAAATGAGTTTATGTAATCCTCTATCTCAGATAGAGGATTCCACGTGTATTACCCGTTGACGTGACATCCGACTTGGAGACACACGTGTAAAGCATGCCTGCGTGTACATGTAATCCGCCATCTCAGACAGAGAATTACCTAAAAGCAATTAAAATACAATCCACTCCCTAAAAGCACTTTTTTTCCCTCCTACCCATCTAAATCAGAAAAAAAATCTAGGCAAATTGGCAAAATCTTCATAAGAGGTACTCAAGTACATGGCCCATGGGGGTTGGCGGTTTTCAAATTGTATGGTGAATAAATGTATGATTAGGTGTAAGTTGACTGATTAAAAAAATAACTCTACATACAAAAGAATGCCAAATAAATCAATGAAATACTTATAAATTTAAAAATGCATAAAGTATTAAAAGCCAAAAAAAATGTATAAAGTAAATTTTGGCTTTCATCCTTTGGTGTGGGGATAATTTCTAAAATAAGCGTTTATGAAAACGTTTTTCAGGTTTTAGGTGTTATTTGCAAGAAATTTTCAAAATATGTGTATAATCTAGTCGTGACGAGTAGTTTGTATAACCAATTAAAATTTAACACATGTCTTTAAACTAACCGTAGCGAGCAGATTTACTAATCATTTGCTCGTCACGACTAAATAAGTTTTATGTCTCGTAATCAACTCCCACGAGTAACTCATAAGTTCTTTAGTCACAACGTGGCAAGTTTTAACTGGTTCTACAAACTACTCGTGTGTGATCATAAACTACTCGTCACAACTAGTTTATCATACCTATTTTAGGAATTTCTTGCAAATGACACCTAAAACTTAAAAAACGTTTTCATAAACGCTTATTTTGTGAATTTTCTCTCCTTTGATTTGCGAAGAATAAATAATTCAGTCCAACTTAAATATTGCATTTCAGTGCGTGATGACTGTGATCTTTTATTGTCATTACAATTAGGTCCACTTATTAACACCATTTAACTTTTCTATTAACTTGTCTAAAAATTGACTACCCTTATGAGTTATGAGCCCATCCGGTTTTGGCGATTGTGTTTTCGGGCGACCCACATGTTAGAATAAATATATATTTTATATATATTTTATATATGGCCCTTATAATTATTTATCTTATTATTGATCATTGACCTAAATAACCTTATGTTTATAACTGGTAAATCCTTGATGGACGGAATTACCCTTACTAACATTAATAGGGTTTCCCCTTGGGTGTATATATAGAGAGCTTATTAGAGAGGTTAATAACTAATGATGAATAATAACACCATAAGAATCATCCCCTACCTCTCTCTCTCAAATCGTGTTCATCAAGAACACCTAATCTCCATCCTAACCATACACCCTAAAGGGGAACTCGATCAGATTAAGAAGATGTCAATCTCAAACATCACTGAATTATCAGGTATTACATATTTCCTTGTTTACATTATATCATCGATTATAGAAACTGATCAACATGTGGTATCAGAGCATGATGTTGATTAATCAGTTTCTTCGATGTCCATAAAAACTGGAATTAAAATAGGAAACGAGTTTTTGATTAAAACCCTTATGTTTACGGTTTTGATCATCATCATAAAACTGATTGGATCTGATGTTCGTATTACTTCTAACGAATTGTTAGGTCTGATTAAAACCTGTTCATTATAAAAACCTGATTATTTTCGAAATCTGTTTTACAAAACTTTCAGATTTCGATTCCAGTATTAAATCTGATAATATAATCGAAAACAGTTTCGTAAAATTCTTGAAACTGTTCTTGTTTTTTTCGAAGATGTTCTTGAAGAACATCATAATTTTCGAAAACTAACCTTAATTAGGATTAACTTGGGAAAATGAAATCTGTTAAAGAGATAATATTATCTCTAAGTTTAATTTCAAAATCTTTTAAATAAAATAAAAGATATAATTTTGAAATCTTATTAAAATTAGAGATAATCTAAAACTTTAAAGAAATAATATTATCTCTAAGTTTAATTTCAAAATCTTTAATATAAAATAAAAGATATAATTTTGAAATCTTATTAAAATTAGAGATAATCTAAAACTTTAAAGAGATAATATTATCTCTAAGTTTAATTTCAAAATCTTTTAAATAAGATAAAAGATATAATTTTGAAATCTTATTAAATTTTGAGATAATCTAAAACTTTATAACAGATTCTCCCAAATCCCTTAAAATTAGGAAAAGGTTATCAGGTTGATTATTCTTTTCGAATTCTGCTAATGTTGCGAATCAAGGCATCTATTCACAACAACTGGACTCTAATCGCAACAAATGAAATGTTGCGAAATCGCATGATGTTGCGAGAATTACATATTATCTTGCGAGTAACATGTTGCGAATGTCCACTAATTATGTTGCGATCAGAACCTAGCATCACAGAATGTTGCGAAGGGACATATGTTGCGAAAAGTCACTAATGTTGCGAACCTTAAGATGTTGCGAGTATTACTTAAGATGTTGCGACGAGCTAATTTTGCAAGATGTTGCGAGTATTACCTATTGATGTTGCGATCAGCCCATAAAATCACAGGATGTTGCGAGTACTCTTAATCGCAACAATTATGTTGCGAGTGCTTTAAATCGCAACAATGCTGATTACATCACAACAACTCCATTCGCAACATCTCTCATAACAACATCATTCGCAACATCTCTTATAAAACATCAATCGCAACATTACTTATGACTGCACTGTTCGCAATATCTAAAATCCCCTAACCAAATTCGCAACATCACTTCGAAGAAATCGCAACTTTACTTATATCTTACATGTTGCGAAATGATCAGAAACCCTTATATATAACCTAACTGATTAAGGGGCCCTGCTCCGTTAAATTACTTAACTTAAATAACACTTATAGTTCACTTCTGCCCAACGGTGATGTGTAACCTAATATTGTTATTTAAGTCTAATTAAGTATGTCACTTAAAAGTGTATGTCCTAACATTATCAGACATTCGCATGACTTTAGTTTTGCTTAACTTAAACAACACTTCATGAGTTCACTTCTGCCCAGTGGTGATGTGGTAGCTTAACAAAGTTGTTTTAGTCTAACTAAGCATAGTCATCTAAAAGATGAGTATCCTAAAATTGCTAGATACTCAAATGACATTAACTTTGCCTTAAATACCTTAAATGTCTCAATTCTGCCCAACGGTGATTTGTTACATTTATGTATTGCAAACTTACCTTGTGCATAACAACTTGATTGTTCCAATTCTGCCCAACGGTGATTTGTTACAATTATTTTCGCACAAGAATTTTATACTTAAATAATACATTTTCTGCCCAACGGTGATCTATTTTATTTAAGTATAATAAAAATTAATTTTGGTGTTATACTTAAAATTATCACATCTTCATAATGATCCTTACATTAATGATCCTTCATTAATGATCCTAATTTCAGTCTGCCTTATTAGATTACCCATAACATAAATCACTCTAAAATTCTTCTATAAAGTTTGAATCTCAAACCTAAATCATCCACTCTTATTACAAAACCTAAGAAGAGTTTTGCTTCTTAAAGGGTCTTATAAAATTTGCCCTTTTGAGTCTTGATTATCCTTAAAGACTTGAAATTCTTACTGCTCATTCTGATAAAAGTATTACAGAAAAACACTTGAGCATAATCAGTGGGATAAATAAATATGTCTCTTATGATAATCAAGAACTCCTTACATGATTCCTATCAGGTGAGCAATTACGGATTCTAAAATTCCTAAATAAAAAGGTTAATTGGCATTTGTGAATACATCCTAATATTTAATTCAATGACCCATAAACTGAGAGCTTATACATGGAACTTAATGAAGTCTTTTCAGTGTATTACTTTTCCACCAGTACAATTAGATGCCTTAAGAATCAACTATAACACTCAGAAGTACTAAAGGAAACTGAGTGTGTTGCTAGCAATATATGTACAGGAAAAGGAATGCCTAAAATTGAAAATCAAATGTTATTCACCTTATTACCATTAAACCTTAAAAGAGGATAGTTCTAAAGTCTTGAAACAAAATACAAGTACTGCTTCCAGCTCTAAGTTCTCAAAGGGAAAGTCTCACTGCAAAATCATGCCATTAGACTAGGCACGAGCAAAGAGACTATCCATACCTCAAGGGAACAGTTGGCTAAGAAAGGTAGTTACCAATTAATGATATTTAACTCCACTAATATTAATATCCCTATTAACACATGTTAGTTGAGTTTAGTTTTATACGTTTCCTTATCAGAAATCGATAATAATTAAGATGAGAGTCAGTGACTCATTTAATGTTAAGGTTGTAAGAACCATAAAAGCTGTTTTGTATTAAGCTTTATGATACCTTAAACATTCTAGAGTTTACTCAGAATTTAGTATCAATACTAAAGCTACATTTTGACAGTTATAAGGTTTTAAATGACCAAAACAAAGTCACTACTAACTAAAACTATCATATTATCGGTCGTTATTATCTGAATAGAAACCTTATAAGATAAAACTAAGCGATGCTACAAATTTCACAACCTTTTGTTATCATAGAAATGAGAATTTAACAAAAGATAAATGAGACTTACGTACTTCATCCATTAAGACCAAAATTTTCATGAGAAATCATGACTCGGTTGACAAAGGATGAATTGCCATTAAATCTCATTCTTAGTGATTTGAAAGCATGTGTTAAATGCCCTAAATATAAACTGGATAAAGGGAGTAAGTGAGGTCCACCATAAGTTAAAATTCACTGCTATTAGTGGAGCTTAGAAGAATATCAACTTGTATCTAATATGTTTCCTACTGGACAAGTTCTTTAAAGAAATCAATTCATATATACTTATCAGTATTCCTTCTAAATATGTCCTTAAAATTTCTTATGAAATATGGACAATAAGGAAATCAAGTCTAAAATGTATGAAAGTTTCCTATGACATGAATCGCCAAAACTTGTATGGACTTTTAGAGGCCTAAAAGATCAGTGGGAGCACTGAGTGTCCTTATATGCAAGAGATGGGGGAGAAACAACTTAATCTACCTCATAAAATATCCCTTGTATAAGACACTGCTTCATTATATCTTGTCTCCTTAACATTTAATGCTACTCCTAACAAATTTTGTTGGATACCTAAATATGGGAAAACTTAGATTTCTTACCAAGACTAATTAATATAATCCTCAATTAGAATTTTTTTGGTCTTCTGATGTTGACCCTAAGCATGCTGAATTCTTACATATTTCTAAGGTCAGCAGGAGCAGTAAAAGTCCTTATCATAACTTGGCTAAGTAC
Source organism: Bidens hawaiensis (assembly GCF_021521415.1). NCBI lineage: Eukaryota > Viridiplantae > Streptophyta > Magnoliopsida > Asterales > Asteraceae > Bidens > Bidens hawaiensis. The sequence goes on along the minus strand of NW_027491209.1, from coordinate 387,878 downwards.
AAGACGCGGGGGGAGAGATTGTCGCTTACTTTAACTCCGATTACACCTCTTGTACACCATACTGCACCAACTCTTACATACTTAGAAACTAATATTGCTCCTAATATACCTGAAAATATGAAACTCCTTATAAACCCAATAATCAACTCAGGAGGTCATCTAGGTCTCAAAGGCCTACTAACTTTGATGATTATGTACCCTACCTGACTAAAGATTAAATGGATTTTGGAAGGTTTAATGATCCTACCTCTTCTAATTAAACCATTAGTATCAATCAATCTTCTAAAATAGTATAACGTTTGGGATTTGGTTGAATTACCTAAAAGGTAGTCATTACTAAACTAAATCTGAATGAATAACGTTAATACACTAAAGGTATGATTGATTGATAAAGGTATACTCAAGAGGGAATAAATTATCAAAGAACCTAGTTCCTTGTCTTACAAAAGGTTACATTGAGGATCATCACTGTTCTAGTAGCTTATAATAATTTAGAGCTACATTACATGAACATTAAAACAACTTTCCCTAACACTGGCCTACATGTTCGTAAAATAACCTGTAAGTTCTAAACTGAAGGTTAAGAACACTTAGTTTGTAAGTCAATAAAATCCATGTATGGGTTGATGCAAGAATCAATAATGAAATCATAATGCAACTCTCTTCATCAAGAACTAAGTGGATTGATTTACCTACCTCAAGATGAGTGGGAGCAACTAATGTAAACTTGTCCTCATATAGATGACATTCTTTTGACAAGTATATGTTACATGAGTCAAAGTATTGTTAACGCATATCTTGACCTAATCAATCTCGGAGATACCTCTTATTTAATAGTTATCAAAATACACCGAGATAGACTCATTAGTTTTATATGTTTTACATGAAACGGGTCCTTACACTTGTAACATACAATATTGCTCTCCTTTAGAGGCTAATAGGATAAATGAGATTATTTCCTTATGCATCATTAATTAGATGCCTTAAGAAGGTTCAAATCTATACTCGTTTAGATATTGGTCACATTGCTAAACACTAGACTAATTATTTCTATTGTGAAGCATCTGATAAAATATCACAATATCTCTAAGAAACGAGACACAATAATTTAAAGAAGAAGAAGTGAGAACTAAAAAAAAAAAAAAAAAAAAAAAAAAACGGTTGACTACTAATATTCTAACTTTGTCAACTTCTGGGTATATCCTTATGTCAGCAGACATTACTATCTCATGAAGGAGTCCTAACTAACTGATAACAACGACCTAAGTTATAATGACATAATATGTTGCTGATCATAACGCAACGTGTCACTAAATGTTGTTGGAAAACTTTATCAGTTGACTCATAATTTATTAACTTCATATAAATCCAATATTGAAGACTTATTGTGATAAAGTCAGCTACCCTTATTTCTTGAACAGTAACAGTTCAAGCGGAGCTGCATTAGAATTCGATACAAGTCTAAATTATTGTTCGCTTATGACTTAAGAACAAATAGAGGAAACTAAACTTTTGTATCGAATGCATTCATGATATGCTTATGGATCCACTAATTAAAGGTCTGTCACCCATAAGTCTCCTAAATGGCCAATAATAGAGACGGGTTTTACCAATGACCAAGCGCAACTGCGTATCGTACTATGAATGATTAATTATTAATTTTTCCTCATACGTTGAAAATTTGTTTCGTCTCTAAATACGTTCATGCATGCCTAAAGACGTATAGACACTAATTATACAAATCAACGGTAAGGGCTTATTTGTCAATTTGATCCTAAAGTTAGGTTTTAAATTTGAGTTGTAGTATGATTAATGGGGGTCCTGAGTCGAATATTGATTCAACGACTGTATTTCTCTGCTGCAATTTGGGTTTAGAACTAAAATGAGTATTAACCTCTGATCAGACTAATCTAATGCTCATAATAAATAATTACTAGGCCAAGTGGGAGAATGTTAGAATAAATATATATTTTATATATATTTTATATATGGCCCTTATAATTATTTATCTTATTATTGATCATTGACCTAAATAACCTTATGTTTATAACTGGTAAATCCTTGATGGACGGAATTACCCTTACTAACATTAATAGGGTTTCCCCTTTGGTGTATATATAGAGAGCTTATTAGAGAGGTTAATAACTGTTGGTGCATTCTGTGACCGTCGCTATGCAATTCTGACCAGCGGATCGTCACAGGCGAAGTTAGCACAACTTCGCCTAGGCGAAGTTATAACAACTTCGCCAACGGCGAAGTTGTAACAACTTCTGCCTTAGGCGAAGTTATCACAACTTCGCCCTAGGCGAAGTTATGAACAACTTCGCCTACTGAAGCCCAAGCCCGTGAAGATTGTCTATATATACATGTGTCGTGTTAGGTTATAGAGAGTGAATCCAGTAATTCAGAGAGTGTGTGTTACAGTTTGAGTGTCAAGAGAGAGCAAGAGAGTGAGAGTCGTGTGAGACGACCCGAGGTAGAGCTCACCTCGGGTCAGTCGTGTTTCTGTTTATGTTACGGTATGTAACGTGTTTTATTATTATATGAATCTGCAGATTTGATTATCCATTCTTGTATTTGTTTGTGTATTTGATCGTGTACGTGTTTGTGTTCTTCGTCTATACACCAATAAACGAGTCTAGGAGGATTCCGCACTCCTAGACCTCGTGCGGATCTCGTATCGATCAGCACCGGGACTAACAAGTGGTATCAGAGCCTTAGGCTCTTACGCTATGGTTCGAGATCTGCGTTTTTGGTGTTTCTGGCACGTTTCTGTGCGTTTTCGGCCGAACAGCCGCCGCAGGCGAAGTTATTGGGTTCAGGCGAAGTTGTCGCTTAAATTTTAGGGTTTAGGCGAAGTTAGCAGCCAGGTGAAGTTATGGCCAGGCGAAGTTATAGCCAGGCGAAGTTATGGCCAGGTGAAGTTATGGCCAGGCGAAGTTATGAACAGGCGAAGTTATGGCCAGGCGAAGTTATGGCCAGGTGAAGTTAAAAAAAAAAAAAAAAAAAAAAAAAAAAAAAATTGTTTGGAGTTTTCGTCTGTATGGCCGGGTGTACACGATTATTGTGAGACCAAAGATGTTGTTCCGTCAACGAGTGATCTTGTTATCTCTTGGTCTTACGTGTGAACAAATACGTGTCAACTCTGGATTTGGAGTTGAGGTTGTGAATGGGATATTGTTTGAAACTGGATATTGACACATATTCGGGTGTTTGTGGGAAAGGAAATTGTTGTTGTTCGTGGTGACCAACCGAAGAAAGTCAAATTGAACTGAAGGTTTTCGTCATTACTGGATTGCGGTCAGAGCATATTATTTATGTTATTTTCAAGGCGTTCGAGAATTGGATCCTGAAACGTGATGCTTATTTATACGAGTGAAGATTCTGGAACAAGTTGGATTTAACCGGGAATTAAAGTGTCTATGTTCTTGATTGTTATCCCTGGTGATTGAAGATGCTTCGGATTAATTAATGGTCATGTGTTAGATTCTGTCAAGGTGGTTTTGTGATGAAATTGATCACCTGATGTTGAGTAGTTGAAGATTAAACCTTATCGTATGCCGACGAGTTGGTGAAGTTGTGGAGGAAGCCCAACTTCATGTGTTGGTGAAGTCAGATGGACTCACGTGATTGGTTGAGATGATCTATTGGCACGAGGATGCATGCATTTCAAAGACCTCAATCGTTATAGTCGGAGAAGCTTACACTGAAGGGGAGATCTGATATGGAAGACGCTGGGTGATTGGTAGATTTGTGAAGCTACAGGACAGATTCAGACACGGCTGGTTGATGAACAAAACAGAAGATCATCAGTTAAGAGGGAGTCTGTTAGTGCATGTTTTGTAACAGATGATCTTTCGTGTTTGTTAGAATTGAGAGCAACGGTCAAAGGGGAGACTGTTGGTGCATTCTGTGACCGTCGCTATGCAATTCTGACCAGCGGATCGTCACAGGCGAAGTTAGCACAACTTCGCCTAGGCGAAGTTATAACAACTTCGCCAACGGCGAAGTTGTAACAACTTCTGCCTTAGGCGAAGTTATCACAACTTCGCCCTAGGCGAAGTTATGAACAACTTCGCCTACTGAAGCCCAAGCCCGTGAAGATTGTCTATATATACATGTGTCGTGTTAGGTTATAGAGAGTGAATCCAGTAATTCAGAGAGTGTGTGTTACAGTTTGAGTGTCAAGAGAGAGCAAGAGAGTGAGAGTCGTGTGAGACGACCCGAGGTAGAGCTCACCTCGGGTCAGTCGTGTTTCTGTTTATGTTACGGTATGTAACGTGTTTTATTATTATATGAATCTGCAGATTTGATTATCCATTCTTGTATTTGTTTGTGTATTTGATCGTGTACGTGTTTGTGTTCTTCGTCTATACACCAATAAACGAGTCTAGGAGGATTCCGCACTCCTAGACCTCGTGCGGATCTCGTATCGATCAGCACCGGGACTAACAATAACTAATGATGAATAATAACACCATAAGAATCATCCCCTACCTCTCTCTCTCAAATCGTGTTCATCAAGAACACCTAATCTCCATCCTAACCATACACCCTAAAGGGGAACTCGATCAGATTAAGAAGATGTCAATCTCAAACATCACTGGATTATCAGGTATTACATATTTCCTTGTTTACATTATATCATCGATTATAGAAACTGATCAACACCACACTTATCTTGTTCCTCGTTATTATGACGGCTCAACCTAGGGGTGGTCGACAGCCACAGGCCCGACACCTCGTTAGGCCCAATTTTTTTTTTAAATTATATTTATTTTTATTAAAAACAATATGTATATATTTAATATTTAAACTTAATTACATGATCACTAGCTTGGTCTAGTGGCAAAGGGGTATTACTCTTAATCAAAAGGTTATGGGTTCAGGTTTCATTTGAGACATGTTCAATCCTATTTTTATTAAAAAAAATTTTACACAACCCAAATTATAACCAAATAAACCTATATAAAAAATTAATTGTTTACAACAAAAAAATACTCCTTTTTAGTTTAGGCCCCAAAAAAATTTCGCTTTCAGTTCAAAACTTTTTTGCTTTCTCGGAGCCGGGCCTGGCTCACCCGTCTCCTCTGGCTAAAAACTTTCCCAACCACCATCATCCTTCTGGAACCACCGACGGCTGCTAGTCAAACCATTACCACCCCACCCTATACCATCTCTAAAGTCCATAAAATCGAATTATACATGTTACCGTAACTGAAAGCTAAAATTTAATTTCTTTAGGGATTGAAACCAAAAATTTCTAAAATCAAAATCTATGAAATGTACTATATTATGTAACCAAACCTTATAAAAGTCACAAACCCTAAGGTGTTTAAAATCCGACAACGTATTATTATTTACGGAAAATTCCCTAAATGGCCCAAATTAAGAGAGAGAAATAAAAAGATCCAAAAATTCACAACTTTCCCAAAATGATGCATTTAATTTGTACTGAGCCGACACATAGAAAATATAACCGACGAGATTTGAGAACCATTTAAATTCTGACAAGTGTCATAATTCTGACAAAACCGACCAAATTTTTGAAAATATTGGAGTTTTCGTCCAAATCTCTCCTTTAAAGCTTTTTGTAACAAACAGTCTCTCAAGACGGTTTTTTTATGTTTCCTACCTTGTTCGTTCAAATTTTGATTATCCATACCTTCATCTTCTTCATTTTGCTTTTGGATTTATATCATTATTGTTATATCAAATAGGTATATTTTCACATTATGTACGTTTCGCTGTATGATTACTTATTGGTTTTCTTTAGAAATTCTTGCATTAGAATATTTCGGTTTGAAGTATCATTCATGAGTGACACCTTGAGATTCCTTTATAAGTTATCTTTTGTTAACATATGCTTCCTATTATGGCTCTCTGTAATTAATTACTCCCTCCGTCCCATTATAAGTGTTATCGTTTGACTTTTCAAGTTTTTCTTTTGCAACTTTGACCGTATATATTTTTGTTCGTGTCATATAATACTTGATGCAAATTATATCAATGTAAAATACATTTAAAACCCAATCCATTCATATATTTTATATCAAGTATTATATAACACAAACAAAAATATTGTCGGTCAAAGTTAAATAAGAAAAACTTGAAAAATCAAAGTATGACACTTAAAATAGGACGGAGGGAGTATTGTTCATGGTCATATTATTGAATCAGTGGTTTCATGATGTGGATTTTTAGTATTCATGAACTGCAGCCTGATTTCTCACAAGCCCGTGTTCAAATTATGGATTTTTTAGAACACAGTGATACATCTTAGTTTTTTTTGTTCATTGCCAGGTATTATAACTCTTGGTTTTATTGGATTCATTTTACTGTAATTTTACGGACATAATGAAGATGAAGATGAGATGAAAAGATGAAGTTTAGGGATAATCAAAATTTGAATGGACAAGGTAGGAAACATAAAAAAACCGTCTAGAAAGACTGTTTTTTACAAAAGGATTTAAAGAAGTGATTTGGACGAAAACTCCAATATTTTCAAAAATTTGGTCGGTTTTGTCAGAATCATGACACTTGTCAGATTTTAAATTGTTCACAAATCTTGTCGGTTATATTTTCTATGCGTCGGCTTAGTACAAATTAAATGAGTCATTTTGGGAAAGTTGTGAATTTTTGGATATTTTTATTTTTCTCTCACTTCATTTAGGTCATTTAGGGAATTTTCCCTATTATTTATTTTAGCTATTCCATAAATTGTCAACACGTGACACTGACCAAATAATGACCAGCTTTACCATATGTGCAATCAATATATGTTATGGTCGTACACTCGTACCTCAATATATAAACTTTTCACACTCTTTTACTTATAATTATTTCAAAGGTTTGATGGATTGTAAGATTAAATTTGGTTTGATCCCTTCTATAAATGTTTTTACTATTTTACTGAACATACTATGCATAACTCAAATTAATTATTCTGGCATCATTGCAGATAGAAGCATCTTCAAGAATCTTGGTCTATGATTTTATTCTATTTTATTTAACTTGAGTTACTGGATTTAATAGAGAGAGTGAGTTTTTCTTAAAGTTTTATTTTCTTTTTCAAATTCAACAGTAAAATAGTTGGTTTTATTATTATTTTCAGATTTGGTGCTATTTGTTGGTAACAAAACTTGAGGGACTATGGATAGGAAGGCCATTGTGAAGATTACACTTGGATTACTCGCCTCTCGATTTCAATTGTGTGGCTATGTCACAGCTATGTAGACGATCTCCTTTCCATCTATGTCGATTGTGTTTAAATAAAAGTCATCGGTTTAGGACTATATATACAATGGCTGACTTATGCTCCTTCAACATGATCGATAAGCTCTTATTTTGTTTGAACATCAAAGTCTTGTTTTGTTCTTTGTTAATCGGTGAATCACATTCGACTGGCAATTTTGTTAAATAATGTAAAATATATGGACAAAGCAACTCATAGGAACAAATTTCATTGTATTAATTGTTCAAAACCTAAAAGTTCAATTCTTAATAAAATAATTTTATTATTTATTTAAAACGCTGAGTAATGCTACAGTATTGCTATCTTGTAAAAACTTTTTATCATTATCTAATTCCTTATATAATTTTTTTAATTTGAATCATTATGACTCGATTTCATTTTTTTTATATATAAAAAACTTGATTAGAAAAAGGAACACAAAATCACAGATACTCCAATCTTAAGTGCACTTTTATTCTTTTGTAGATTTAAAAGTCCCATAAGTTTTGAAAAAGAAATACGGAGTTCCAGTCTTAAGTACTAGAAATTGGAGGCTTAGAGCCTATAATCTGGAAGATGGGCTTTTTAACAGAACTCTGAAATTATTTTCGGCCCAATTATAGATATGCAGTTTGAATGTTTGATGATAGATGAACCAAATTTGGAGTTCATATATAGATCATTGACCACTTTTAGGCCGCGACTTTTAAACAACAAGGCCCACACAAAGTCGGCAATTTGACGATATAGCCACAACTGGACCAAACAAATGTTTTGTTGAATATTTGTGAAAATCCACAATACTAAAATAATATAATAATTATACAATTGAAAGTCGAAGCATATCGAATTTAGTATAAACAAATCAATCACTCAGTAAGCGATAAGAGGGATCACTATCAGCTTTTTATGATCTAGTAGTAAATTATTTGTCACCCTTGATCTAGTAGTAAATTATGTAATCATTCTTGATAGGATTTTACCTTGATGCATGATATTTCATCATGCCTCAAAATCAAATGAAAGCACATCATCTCTTTTCTTAAGACCCGCTCATATATTGCACGTATTTGTTAACCGATGAATATGGATGGTTCCTATTAATTTTGTGTATTTATTGTTTGTAGGTTTTTATCTCTTAGCTTTCCTTGTTAGGTTATATATACCTCTTGTAAGGCCCTGTCATCGGTAACCCTACTTTGGTGTTGGATTTACTCATAAACGCAGTTCTAAATATCAGAGTTAATTAAAATTTTACGTGGAATATAACTTCAACCATAAAATATTACAAAACTGTCAAATTTTGTCTTAACAAACATTCAAATTCATTTAAACATAAAACATAGTATTTGAAAACATCATAACATTTCCTTGAGATGCCAGTATCTTCGTATCTATGCCATGTGTCTTCAGTCATGCGAGTTGCTTCAACCTATTTGCCTGCGTGCATACTAAAAATCAGCTACGCTGAGTGAGTTCTAGTTAATCACATAACTTACTTTACATACACATATACGTGCCCGGAGGTACGCATTACATATTTAACCTGTTCATCATTCATCATACACATTCATAACTAACCTTACGTTGTAAAGAGCATTCGCCCTACATACCTCGGATATTATTAGGGTCCGATACCCTCCATCCTCGGATATTATTAGGGTCCGGTCTCCCTTCATCCTCGGATATTATTAGGGTCCGGTCACCCTTCATCCTCGGATATTATTAGGGTCCGGTCTCCCTTCATCCTCGGATATTATTAGGGTCCGGTCACCCTTTCTACCATACCTTTATAACATACTTTTCTACATACATAACCGTAAGTTTCATACGTACATACCTCAATCATTCGTTTTCATACAACATACTTATATCATCAAACCATTACCTGTCAGTACATGCAAAATCCGAAGATCGTTCATGTACCGACAAGAAAACATTCATACACTTCACATAATACATATATGGCATACACTTATCACTTAGGATAAGTGTATTAACTAATCACATAGAGTATGCACACAGCCCCGAAAACATAACAAGAAATGGGGCTAGAAACTCACCTGAATTCGGTTACGTTCACCGTTAATAGTTATTCCTTTCTTCAGTTGGGCACGGCTAACTGTATAATAATTACATGCATCAATTAACTATCACTACTCATATCGCGTTTCTAGTTTATTTATAACCCTCAACGGACGAGGGTCCGGGGGCAGCGCCCCTGGCAGCGGGGTTCTAGGGGCGGCAACCCCTAGCAGGGTCCAAGGGGCAGAGCCCCTGGCTGGGGTCGAGCTGTCAGGTCAGCTTGGAAAAAGTTCATTAACTGTCTTAACACATTTTTCATTAAGATTTTAATTTATTTTCTAAGTTGGGCTCGCTGTTAAGCTTAAGATAATGGGCTTGGTTTGTTTAAATAACACATGGGCTTGAACTCGTGGACTGAGCTAAGTCAGGCCCAACAGCCCATTATAGTATATGGACCCAACTGGACTCAGGTCCAAGTCCAAACAGAGAACTGGCCGAGAACACTAGGTTGACCGAGAACATCATGTTGACCGAGAACTCTCAGGTCTGACCGAGATCTCGTGCCTGGCCGAGAACTCTCGTTGACCGAAATCTCGTGCTTGGCCGAGAACATGGGTTGGCCGAGAACCCCCAGTTCTGGCCGAGAACCCTCAGGTGAGGCGTGTTCAGCTCATCTTTCCATTTTTGTAACTTTCACCTAGCCCAGTTAACCGTTTTATGGTTCAAATCATGAACTTTTAACCCTTAATCATCATCATTCATAATTGTTTTACACAGATTAATATTCCATTATCTAGATCTAATTCGTTTTAGGCACAAAGCTTGGACCTTTATACATTTAAAACGTTCTAGGCTAAATCTAGGGTTCATTTGCGAGCCGTATGTTGCCACAAGTCTATTAAGCTCATTTTGATCATCAAGTTCGCATTTTTATGGAACATCTACACCCGATCTACTCTAGGGTTAAGTTTCATGGCTAACTGTTCATAAAAACGTAAGCTTTAAGATCAAGAACGTACCTTTAATCGTTTTTAAACTTTGGGTTAGCTCGTTTATGGACTAGGATCTTGTATCTACCTTGTATAATGAAGATCTATCTATATCTAGATTGATTTTGGTCTTGGATCTCTCTCTCTCTAGCTTGCGGCCGTAAGAGGAAAGGGCTGTGTGTGTTTTTAAGGTGTAGGGAGAATAAGATGGATAAGATGGATGGAAATGGAAAGATTTAGGGTTTAAGGGGTATTTATACTCCCTTAAGCCCATGTACCTAAGGCCCATCTTTCCTTTCTAGTCCATGGTTAATCCTTCTAATCTAGCCTACTTATCTTTCCCCTTATTATTATTTTATTTACCATCTTAAGTAAACTTGATTATTTATAAGAAATAATCTTATTTATTGAAATTTTGGGATGTTACACCTCTTGTATTATTGTTTTTGATATATAGAAATATACAAAGTGTGTGAGTAATCTTATCATGGTATCTAGAGCCTAACCTTTCTCCCACCCTCCCCTCTTCCTTCGGTTTTCTTCTCCCTCCCTCCCTGTCACCATGGCAGCATCCTCCTCTTCTGATTCTTCTCCTCTCCCAAATACCCTAGCAAATTTTGTTAACATCAGGTTGTCATCCACAACTTATCTCCCATGGAAGAATCAAATTGAACCTCTCCTCTCCCTCCATGACCTAATCGGTCATGCTACTGGCTCCTCTCCGCCTCCAAACCCCACGGTTACCACCGGAGATAAGACCACCGATAATCCCCTTTATTTGGCTTGGCTTGCCACTAATCTCCGTATTGTTGTTATTATCAAAGCCACTTTATCTGAAGAAGCCATGAGTGCGATTGTTGGCCTCAAAACCGCACGTGAGATCTGGTTCACTCTTGAATCAACCTTTGGGAACACCTCTGTTGAGCGTTTTCAAAGCATTAAGGACCGTCTTCGATCTCTCACCAAAGGATCCAAAACCGTTGCTGAATACGGCCGCCAATATAAGGAGTTATGTGATCAATTGGCTGCTGTTGGTGATCCTTTATCTAGAACCAATCAAACACATGGTTTTCGCTACGGTCTCTGACCTACCTTCTAAAATTTTTCCACTCTGGTTCGTGGCACCAACCCTGATATCCCGCTGCCCGATCTCATTGCTAAAGCCGATGGTCATGACCACTTTTATCGGACTCTTCATGGTTCCTCCTCTACAACCGTTGCCTACTCGGTTACCTCTGAACGTGGTCGGGACCGCGTATCAAATACTCGTGGCAGGGGGTTCTTCAACCGTGGCCGTGGTGGATGGTTCTGTGGAGGCCGTGGATATACTCGCCCCCCCCCACTGTCAATTGTGCAGTCAAATGGGCCATTCAGCCTCATCATGCCCATCCTTGTCGACTTTTACTACTCGCGGTCCCCAAACCGATGAGTCAGTTGTAAATGCTTTTCTATCTCAGTGCAACCTATCAAACCCTCACCCGGATTGGTTCGTTGACTCCAGAGCAACTGACCATATGACTTCCAACACCCAAAATCTCCAACATGTCTCGGCTTCCTCAGGTAAAAATCGGGTCTTCTTTGGAAATGGCACTTCATTACCAGTTACTCACACAGGTAATACGACCATTGCATCATCACTAAAGTTGCAAAATGTTCTTGTTGTGCCCAATTTGGCTCATAACTTACTCTCTATTGGTCGGTTAACCCGGGATAACCCAGTTGATGTTTTGTTATCTCACCCTTCATTTTATGTTCAGGATCGCAAAACAAGTCAAGTGCTAGCCCGCGGTGAATGTGCAGATGGGCTATATGTTTTGAAAGACTCGGTTCCTACGTGTTTTGTTTCGTCATATTTACGTTTGGCATCATATGAAATTTGGCTCTCCCGTTTGGGACATGCCCATTTTGACTTAATAAATAAATTACGATGTCATAATTACTCTCTGTTTCCTCTATTTTACCAAAACCGGGGTTGTGTACTTCTTGTCAAATGGCCAAATGCACCCGCTTGCCTTTTGACTTAAATATGGACCGTGCCATCTCTCCTTTGGACATCGTCCATTGCAATCTTTGGGGACCCGCTCCCATATATACAAATGATGACTATAGATATTATGCCATTTTTATCGATGATTATTCCCGCTTTTGTTGGTTCTACCCACTACGGTTAAAATCGGATTTTTCAACCGTTTTGGACTGTCACACCCTCAAAATCCACTAACGGAGTTTTACCGTCAGAGGGTGTGAACTAACAGGATCGGAATCATTAGTTATAATCAAACCATAAAACAAAGTTTTAAAACCATGAAAAGGTTTACGAGTAATTAAATGCGGAAGCGTAAAACCATAGAAAACAATGTTGCGTCACGCAGGACGACTTAAAACCCAATGATAACAGTTTAAAATAAGTTTGCATAATTAAAAGTGTTTCAAGCAATGCATGATCCTAAACCGCGCGCCCGCCTCGGCTACCTGAGAATAACATACTAAAAGTGTCAACACAGGGTTGGTGAGTTCACGAGTTCAAATAAAATAAAGCGTTAGCGTTTGCGTTCAGCGTTTTGCGTTCAGCGTTTTGCGTTAAGCGTTTTGCGTTACCAGATAGTGTTATGTCAATTATATATCTATAGGTAGCTAGCCTATAAAACAAGTATTACTAAGTGTTCGACACCGAAGCTGACTGTTTATCATTTGCCTTGCCACCAGGTCTATCCCGACCATGGTATGTGTTTAGCCAAGATTACACCCACTCGACCTCCAGTCGAGTTTAGCGTTGGGTGGGGTTTGTCAAACCCAGTAGTACTACTCAACAATGACTCGCTATTATCCAATATTAAACGGTTCGATGTGAATGAAGGACTTTAGTTAACGCGTTTGCCACTTAGTCTTTACAAGTGATATATAATCTATATTAACAAAATCTTAAATGCGTTTTCGGAGTATGTTATCTCCCCCAAGAGAAAAGCGTTTGAAAACAGTTTAAAAGGGGTAAGTGAACTCACTGTTTGCGAAGTATTCCCAAAATAATTCACCAAGATGCGCGTCACAGAAAAACTCTCTCTAGCGTTCTAAAACAACAAAGAGATTTTTCTAAGTGTCGGAATATTATCGAGTCTCTAGACCCGGCACATAATACCTATGCACACAGCATGTTTCGTGTTTCGTTTGTGAATCGTGTGTGACTTTAACAAGTGTATTTGTGATACGTTACATGTGTGAGCAATTATTTACGTGTCATGTATTCATAATGTACATCACTAGCAATTACTCCCCATAAGGGCAATTTGGTCAACACATAACAATTAACTAGCAATTATTCCCCGCAAGGGCATTTTGGTCAAAACACGACAATTAATTAGCAATCATTCCCCTCAAGGGCAATTTGGTCAAAACACGATAAAAAATTAGCAATCACGTTGTTTCATGCAACTTTCACAAAATTCAGCAACTAGTTTCTTAACGACAGAATTTCTACTTGAAAAACTAGTCTATCCCACCGATCATAGCATCACAATTAATTTACCAAAAATCATCACAAAATCATATATGTCCTAGGTTTCCAGAACATATTTTATTATATTTTTATTCCACATAGGTTTCTCACAATAATCAAATCATTACAGCAAACTCATAACAGTCAAATTCATGCGCAACATAATGTTATTTGAAATTCCCGTTAAACGAAAAATCCAATAAATGCAAGACCACTTGGGTTAGGTTCCTAACTCAATAAATCAACTTCTAGAAGTGGAACCAACCCAATTGGTCTCGTAGTTCATGAGATATAACATTTACAAAACAACCCAACAGCAGGTCTAACAACTCAGCTTTGCACAACGTTTTATTAAAATCATAAAGGTTAACTTTTACATGTCCAAAAATTGCAAATTTACATTCTTTAGAAACTAGACTCAACCTAGTTTACTGTAGTATCAATTATCTCAATCAATTTTCACTTTTACACCCCGTTACAGTCAATCAAACATCAACAACACAATCTGTCCAGAAACTGTTTGCATCCAAACTCAACAATTTAACTATCTATGGACCACAAATCATTCATATAACATTCTAGATACCATAACTACTATCCATGCATATCAATTACACCATACATACATAGTTAGGGTTTTATTTGATCTCAAACTCAAAGACACAACAATTAACATGCAATAATATCAAAACTAGTTATCAAATCATCATCAATACATCATCAAATCAACAACAATCATATGAACACCATACATACAAAAATCGGCCCCTAGGGTTTTCAATTAACCCATTAAAAATCGAAATTAAGTATAAAGGATGCAAGGGATAGTCGTTTATACCTTCCTAGCACCTTAATCTCCAATCAAAAGCTTGAATAATTGATTGTATGTGTGTATATGAGGCCGATCGCAGGGGGGGGGGGGTCTAGAGTTGCCGTCGGGTTTGGGAGAAGTGGGAGAGGGAGCTAGGGTTTGATAATATTATATAATAATAACATGTTACACTTTAGTCCCTAAACTTCCAAATGTTACATCTCTAGCTTAATTAATTTAGTTTTGCACATTGAGTTAACATTATATAACATGTTATCACATAACACATAATTATCACATAATTATTGTTTTGACGTTTCTCGTTTATTCACCAATCGTTTGCGTCAACTCGTTTGCGTTTCGGTGCAATTCCCGAAAGACTACACATGTAGTAAGTGTCAAGCGTCATTTAAACCCTAGTTTAAATGTAATGAGGTGTGCGTTATAGATTCAGTGATCTAAAGTTTGAATTGACGGAGTTGAGTTAACGGAGTTAACCTGAAATTGACGATTGTCAAATCATTCCCATGTTAAAGAATTTTCGTCCCGAAAATTTGAGTCAAGTCGTGATGAGTGTCTGAAAAAGTAAGAAAAATTTTCAGTTTGTCATATGGACATTTTCTTGAAACTTGTTCAAAATCAATTTTCCACCAAAGTCAAAACGTTTCAAAGTGACGGAGGTTGTGAATTTGCTAATCACAAAGTTAGACATATATTTGAACAAAATGGCACTTACCATCGTTTTTCATGCCCCCACACTCCTCAACAAAACGGTCGAGCTGGGCGCAAACATTGCCACATAGTTGAAACCGGGCTAGCCATGATGTTTAATGCTCAAATTCCCACTACTTTCTGGGTCGATGCTTTCGCCACTGCAGTTTTTATAATTAATCCTTTACAGACTGACACTATTGGTGGTATCTCACCTTTTGAGGCTTTATTCTCAAAAACACCAAATTATAAAACCCTTCGTACCTTCGGGTGTCGGGTCTCTCCCGTTCTTCGTGACTATGCCGATCACAAGCTCGCGCCACGAAGCTTTCCCTGTGTATTTATCGGCTATAGCACTGTTCACAAAGGTTAACGATGTTTTGACCCTCAAACCTCTCGCATCTTTATTACTCGTCATGCTTGCTTCGACCAAACTAATTTTCCCTTCAAAAATATACCCAATGAAGTACCCATCAGCCATCTCGGACTCACTTCTTTTCTTGATCCTTCCCCTTCTATTCCTAAGCCATAACCTAAGCTGCCTACTGATCCTAAAACCCATGCCCCATTCCTTTTATTGGTGACATTCTTCCTCCAATGCCACCCACTCCACCACCTGTTATTCCACCACAACCTAGCCCTCCAAATTCCCCATATTCGGCCTTGTCTGAGTCTCCCACATCCTCACCATCCCCGGCTTCGTCCGAGTCAGACTCTAATCCATCTCCACCACATCCTTCTCAACCATCGCACCCTATGATAACCCGTGCAAAAGCAGGAATTTTCAAACCAAGACATTTAGCAAATTACTCTCAACTCCAAACGGACCCGCTTCACATTGCATTACATACTACTCATGACCCGAAATCCTATCTTTCTGCTATTAAACGGCCACACTGGCTTGCGGCTATGACCAAAGAACTACAAGCTCTTCATCACAATCATACATGGTCTCTTGTCCCGCGTCCTCCTGACCGTCATGTTGTGGGCTGTAAATGGATTTTCCGCACCAAGTTTCTATCTGATGGGTCAGTTGATCGTTATAAAGCTCGTCTAGTTGCTCAGGGTTACGCTCAGTATCCTGGTATTGATTACTCCCACACGTTCAATCCAGTTGTCAAAGCAACCACAGTTTGGATTATTTTATCTCTTGCAGTTTTGAATAAATGGAAGTTACACCAACTAGATGTCAACAATGCATTTTTACATGGTCGTTTGGATGATTGTGTTCTTATGGAACAACCGCCTGGTTTTCATGATCCTCGGTTTCCTAATCATGTTTGTCGTTTAAATAAAGCCTTGTATGGGTTAAAACAGGCTCCACGTGCATGGTTTCAACGGTTAAGTGAATTCTTAATCAAAAATGGTTTTGTTTGCTCTCGTGCTGACACATCTTTGTTTACGTTTCATAAGGATGAATGTGTTATTTATTTGTTAGTATATGTAGATGACTTAATACTAACAGGTAATCAGGAAACTGTCATGCAAGCATTCATTCACACGCTAAATAAAGAATTTGCTATCCAGGATCTGGGTAAGTTAAATTATTTTTTTGGCCTAGAGGTTGTGCACCACTCAAATGGCTTGTTCCTTCATCAATCTAAATATGCTACTGAAATATTGGAACGCGCAAAAATGTTGGAGTGTAAACCGGCCCATACTCCCTTACCCGCAAACATTTCTTTGGTAGCAAATGGCACTCCATTTAATGATCCCACTTTATCCGTCGATTTTTGGTGCTCTACAATATCTCACCATCACCCGCCCGGATCTCTCTTATGCAGTCAATCAGGTCAGCCAGTTTATGCATTCTCCAACAACAAATCATTTCCAAGAGGTTAAGCGAATCTTACGATATGTAAAAGGCACCATTTCCTATGGGATTCATTTCTTAGTCCCGACTCGAAATACTTTAGTTGGTTTCTCAGACGCAGACTGGGCACGTTGTCTCGAAACAAGGCGTTCTACCTATGGTTATTCCATTTTCCTTGGTGGTAATCTCGTCTCATGGTGTGCAAAGAAACAACCCACACTCTCAAGCTCAAGTTGTGAATCTGAATATCGGGCCATGGCATACACTGCTGCTGAAATCATATGGGTCACCCAACTCCTACGTGAACTCGGCTCACTCCCTTCCGGGTCTCCAACTCTTTTATGTGACAACCAAAGTGCATTATTTTTAACCCAGAATTCTGTTGCTCACAAACGTATTAAACATTTGGAACTGGATGTTCATTTTATTCGAGAGCTCGTTTCTTCTGGAAAGCTAATAACTAAGTTTGTACCATCCAAGCTTCAGGTGGCTGATATATTCACCAAGAGCTTATCCCGTTCTCAGTTTGAGATCTTTCGTGATATGCTTCGTCTCGGCCCGCCAACGTTTCGCTTGAGGGGGGTGTTAACCGATGAATATGGATGGTTCCTGTTAATATTGTATATTTATTGTTTGTAGGTTTTTATCTCTTAGCTTTCCTTGTTGGGTTATATATACCTCTTGTATTCTTGTTTTTGATATATAGAAATATACAAAGTGTGTGAGTAATCTTATCAGTATTAACCACCTATATCTACATGTTGTAAGATTTAAACCCTCGACCTCTTAGATATTGAGTAGACATCCTTACCACCAGGATGTCCCTGAGGACTATGAAGTTTACTTTCAGATTGAAGTATGTCAATGGTGGCCCAAAATCTTAATCGAATGATTCGGAAAAATCAACAAAGAGTGTGTAATTCCGGTTTCGAAAATGCGTCATGGAAATCGACAAATTTCTTTTCGGGTAGGGAAATGTTGTAATGTTTATTTGAAACAACACAATGCTTTGTTCACGTTGTTATTTGATGTTATGCTAATCGCATATTAATCAAGTTGTTGCTAAAGATAGAATAGTTGATTGTAGCTAGTTACTACACATAGCATGCTTACTGGTGATCAATCAATCAATAGTTTCGGTCGAGCATGATTAGTTTCTATTGATGGATTAATCAAACAACTAGACGAGAAACAAGTTTTAGAGGCTTTCAACTATAGTAATTGAATTTCTCTTGATTGGAGCTCAGTCCCTTGGTGTCACACCCCGAACAAAGGCGGCGGAACATGTCGAGGTGTAACGGATCACTCATGCGCGATGATGCTATTAAAGTGACAATATTTACTCAACTTGTTTATTTCATTCAATAATCACAAATACAACTTGTTCACAATAAAATACAAACAATTACGTCAACACAACATTCGTTAAAGTATCCTAAAGGTATGATCTAAGTGATGAGTCTTCAATCTTCACAAGCAATCAAATAGTAAACCAGTAGCATGCATAAAATAGATTTGATCAACACGAATGTTGGTGAGCAATAACTAGTTTTGACATATGTACATAACGAGGCAAAAATCACATACAATTCATATGTGTAAATAGAATAATGCAACAACCATTGTAAATGTAAAACATATAATTGTGGCTCCTTTCTACTTGGTAACAACCAAAATACTCGGAGAATGAGGATCCTTTATAATCGGTAGCAACCGACATACTCGGATAATGAGGCCCTATTCTATTCACACTTAAGGTAGGATAGTTAGGGGAGCGTATAATCATACTTATTGCGTTTCAACAACTACATAAAAATAAGCACTTGTGCACATAATCAAATTGAGGCATAAACAAAGATTGAGCAAGTATCGTACAAACACATAATGTTGAATTGTGGATTTGATAATGAGATCATAAAACAAGTAAGTTTGAATATGTATGCATGCCACTCCCAAAAGATATAAAAGCGTAAATAAGGGGAGTGTGATTACTCACGTGAAATAAATAACTTGAAGGGTTGTTTGTGTTACACCGGGATAATAAGTTCAACGAGTGAGGTCTAGGTTAAAAGGGTTTCGGTTTAGAAGATGGACTTGAAAGACTTTAAAGTAAAATAAAATGACAAGTTAAATAACTAATCAAAGTTTGAGGTTTAAAACGTAAATATTTAAGAATTTGAAGTAACGGTTTTTGAAAAGTAAGTTTACTCGAAATTGGGTCTCGGTATTCTACTCATTAGTTTTACTTAACCTTTGTTAAGTAAATATGTGGGGATTGGTTTAATGCAATGGTGCACGACCCCTTGTTAGATATACCAAAACGAGATTTTAACGAGTGTTCGGTTAGTCGGTTCGGGTCTTGATAAATAGTCAAGTCCGAACCCGACATTCCAAAGTGATACATGTCATGAGATAACTCAATAAAATTAAAAGAAACTTAACCAAGTGTGTAGTTCTATTAGGAAGAACCTCAACGTCCGTTAAGCGAGTGTTTGGCTTTGTCGGTCCAACCTTGTTATAAGATCAAGTTGGATCCAACATACCAAGTATTTTAAGAAAACATTTAAAATTAGTTTATAAAATAGTTTTAGAGAAAATGTGAGATTCGGTTGCTCAAAACACACTAGTGTGTTTTAAGCGTGTGAACTCGGTTTAGTTCGGTCTTGGTTCGGTCCTTGACTCGGTATAAGACCAAGGATGGTTGCCACATACCCAATACCATAGAACTTATTAATATGAACTTAGAAATTATAATACACAAATCTTGCTTGTAACACATTAATAAATCATTTTAAATATAAAGCATTTAAATAAGAGTTCGGTTTTGGTTCGGTCCTTGACTCGGAATAAAATCGAGGATGGTTCCACATATCAAATACCATAGAACTCATTAAGATAAACTTAAAAACAATAATACTCAAATATTTTATAAAATATGTTAATAATAAAGTATTAAACAAAAGTTCGGTTTTGGTTCGGCTCTTGACTTGGGATGAAACCGAAAATGGTGGCCACATACCCAATCCACGGAACTTACAAAAATGAGTTTACAAACTAAAATAAACAGAAACTAAACAAGATTAGTAAACATTAAATAAGTTAGAAAGTTAGTCAAGGATTGCAATAATCCTCCATGTAGCCTTGCCTTATAAGCATTTAACCTCAACCGACCATGACCGGGGAAGTGAAAGCCAAAGGAAAACAAGGGGTAAATATTATATGTATGTTGTAATAACAATCTTTAATTATAATGAGTTAGTTAGAATCAAAGAATAGTTCTTGTTTGACTCTTAGAAGTCAAATAAGAAGGAACTTGAAGGTTGAAGCTTAGAACTTTGTTTGAGAGAGTTTGATGTGAAAGGGTAGGTTGAAATGAGTGGTGTGGCTTTGCTTTATGAAGGATAAGGTGTTAGGGTTATCTATAAGGTTGTTTTAAATATTTCCAAGCTTTCTCATTGGTTAACAAGGGTCAAACATGTGATAAATAACAACAAAAACGAGATGGTGAATGCAGCTCTGGCTAGGCGCTGCGCAACCCCTGCCCCTTAGTGGCTGTGCGGCGCGGCGCCCCTAGGGGTAGGGTTGGTCTCCAACTTTGATTGTTTGGCAATTTTGGTCCCTGCAGTTCGTTTCAAGGTGTTTTGAGCGTTATAGGAGCATTTTAAGAGCTGTAAAAGGTGTTTTCGCGATCCGACAATTGTGAAATGATTATGAAACATAAAATCTATCATTTTAATAATATCGAAGGGTTCGGGAAACGAATCGAATCGGTTTACAATACAAAGATAAAAACGAATCGAACCGGAAAATGACGAATATCACACTTGGAGCTTCGTTGGTGCTAGAAATATCAAGAGTTTTGAACGAATGTGAACACTTCACCTCCTAACTTGTTACAAGGTTTATTTGGATTTTCATTTCGTCTTAAGCAAATCCTAGTGATCTAAAATGACTTGATAACACCAAATTCATCAATACTTCAAGGGTTTATAAAAAAACTAGCCAGTAAATCAAATAAAGTATTTACATTATCATTTTATTAACTCCTTTGATATTTTTGGAACCAAATGCTCAAGTTCTATATCATTAGCTTTAACAGCTGATTAAACTACACACATAAGCTAAAAACTCACTTGTAACATCAGTTTGAACTTGACGCTTTAGAAAAACTAAGATGAAGATTCAAGACTTCGTTTACTAAGGAAGGTTATATGATGAAGATGGATTGAGTTTAATTCCTCAAGTTGGTGATACGCCAAGCTTTTCTTGTTGTTTAACATTGTCAAACACTGTGAACACACACATGCACATACTTTGGGGAAGAGTCTAGCTTTATCAATAAGGCATAAATGAATAACGTGTGGCTTTCACTTGTTAACTTTGCAAAAACAAGCTTTCATGGCATTTTATCACAATTTAATAGTTGCATAGATAACCCTAGCATAATGTTTTATGACATTGCTAGTACATTCACTTTTTTAATAATCATGATAAACTCAAATCAACCATATCATCAACTAATACTCATCATTACAATACGAAATTTAAAATATCTTACATTTTCATGAAAATTTGGAGTGTTACAATAATTTATTATGATAAATAATTTCAAGATGAAATAAAATATAAAGGCAACGATAACTTCACAACTGTTTTTTTTTATTGTATTTGTTTATTTTTTATTTATTAATTGTTATTTTTTTTATAAAATTCATATATTAAAAAATAATATTGAAGATGATTGATGCGTCAAATGATATTACACGCATTTAAATGAAACACTCTAGACTGAGGGGTGTGGGGGCTTCAAAGGGGGCGCTAGAGCCCCTCCGCTCGCGCCCCCAAGCGCTAACACCACACCACCAGGGGCGCTAGAAGGAGAATAGAGGCAGGCGTGAGCTTGGTAGCGGGAGAAGAGAGAGGGGAGGGCACCTTGTTTTTAGCAAAAAGAGCCGTTGGCTCTATATTATATTAAAAAATATATATATTTTCTTTATAAAATATACTCCATTTCACCCATTTTTATACCAAAACTTCAAACCTTCACCCAAAATCAATTCATCTTCTCAACTTTTTTTTAAAAAAATGGCTGAAATTGGTTCCCAAACCTTGATTCAGATTATCTTAACGACGATTCATTGAACACGTTTATGGTTTTCTCACCGCACCAACCGATGTTTTATTCGGAGCCGCAAGAATCATCCGGCTTTCAACCATCCAACACACAACCGTCTCTTAACTTTGATGTTCCGGAGACTTCAGTCACCTCCATCCGGTCGATCAAATGCTAATGGAAAAGCAAAAGGAACGTATCCGAAAGAGGTTGATCGAAGAAGACCAAGCCGAAGAATAAGAAGAATGTTTCTTTTTAGTACTTTAATTTTTATTTTATTTTTTTTGTTGGTTTTTTAATTTTTAGTTATTAATGTATTTTTTTTATTAATGTTGTTTTTATATATTAATTGTGTTTTTAATTTACAACATAAAAAATTCCTCGTTTTTAGCAAAAAGAGCCGTTGGCTCATTATTAAATTAAAAAAAAATTACTTATATATATACCTATACAAATAAACAATCAAAACACACAACAATTATACACCTTTCCTTCTAAAATCCTCTCAAAATTAACAAAAAAAAATGTCGTGGTTCTCGTCTGATTCCGACTCCTCCGAAGAGGATGATTTGCTTCTTCAAGTAGGGGGAGTTTTGACCGCAACCGTGGTGGATCTTTTGCAAAATCAAGCCCAGCAACATCGAGTCCCGAGAGTTAGAGCACCATCTCGTGATCATGATCGATCGGGTGCTAACGATACTTTGATTAGGCATTATTTTAGCCCTCAACCGGTATACGAGGAGTCGGATTTTCGAACTCGTTACCGAATGAGCAGACAATTGTTCATGCGTATTGCAAGTGATTTAGAGGCACGATATCCCTTTTTTCAACAAAGGGAGGATGCTAGGGGTCTCCCCGGTTTTACCTCTCTTCAAAAATGCACGGCTGCTATCCGTCAATTAGCGTACGGCATTTCGTCGGACGCTTTGGATGAGTATTTACAGATGTCGAAAAGGGTTGCACGTGAATCCCTTCATTTTTTCTGCCAAGGTAAAAAACATTAATTTTAGTTTTTATTAAATATTTATTACATTTTTTAATATATATTATATGTTTATAGATTATTTTAATGCCTATAACTATAGATATATATATACTTATATCGTATTTATATACGTAGGAGTCATATCGATTTACTCTCGGAGATATCTGCGTAAACCTACAATGTATGACATCCAACGCATATATGAGGTGCACGCAGAAAAACATGGTTTTCCTGGGATGCTAGGTAGCCTCGATTGTACGCATGTTGGATGGGCTATGTGTCCAACGGCTTGGCGAGGTCAGTTCTACCGTGGTGATCATGAAAGGCCGACCCTTATACTTGAGGCGGCGGTGTCACAGGATCTTTGGTTTTGGCATGCTTTTTTTGGTGTTGCTGGGTCAAATAACGACCTTAATGTTATCGATCAGTCACATTTGATCAACGACCTTATCGACGGGGTTGAACCACCTCAAGCTTTTGTTGCAAATGGAGAACTCTTCAAGTACGGGTACTATTTGGTCGATGGTATTTACAACGAATGGGCTTTGTTAGTGAAAGCTTTTACAGATCCAATCGCCGATAAACGGAAGTATTTTTCGAAGAAGCAAGAGTCTGCTAGAAAAGCTATTAAAAGAGCTTTTGGAGTTCTGAAAAAACAATATCATGTGCTGGCGAACCCGATACGTTATTGGACTCGGAAGAGGATAATGGACGTCGTCTACACGTGTCTGATCCTACACAACATGACGTTAGAAGACGATGGCAAAGCTATCTGCCAAAACTACCAAGGTGACATTCCGCCACAACCGTCCACAATCAGTGATCAACAAAGGCTTCATAACATAGCAAATATCAAGAGCCGTGAGACACACGGAATCTTCGACATGAGTTAGTTGAACATTTGTGGGCGATGCGACCCGATGATCTTGTATTAGATTAGTGTTATTATTAAGTATTATTGTTTGTTTAATTTTTAGTATGTTTTTTTTTGTAATTTGAATTTTAGATATTAATGTGTTTTTTTATTAATGTGTGTTTTTTTTTTAATATTTTATGTGTTTTTTTAATAATATGTTATTTGTATATATTTATAAAAAAAATAAAAAAAAAATTCGCTGGAGCCCCTGCTGGAGCCCCTCCACGCCAGGGGCCAGGGGCTCCAACACCCCCTTATCCAGTTTCTCTCTCTGCCACACGTTATAATATTATTGGTTCTTGGCTTTGCTGGAGCCCCCACACCCCTTAATCTTATGCATGGTCTAAGTGACATCATATGCCATACACCAACCAAAAACAAGGAATGGGGTATGTAAGGGTCTATGAGCCATACCAATCTGCATTCAATTACAAAACTAACTAATGTTATCCTCATGTTAAGATTCATGCAAGTCAACAAACGAGTCGTTATCTTTTATATTAACGGTCAAGAATTCAACATACAAAAGTCAAACTTAAATATTCCTTAGATTTATAATTTATTGTTCTCTGATCTGTGATCTCATTCTTATAAGTCATAGACCTGCCTAATCTAATTACTTTCAACCTTCTTTGTGAAGTTCACTAACTTTATACGATCACATTTTTCAACCATATGTAAAGATGTTCCCTTTTCCACACATGATACCACATGTTATATAAAACATGTTTCAAAAACATAAATCAAATCAAGTATATTTGATGTACATCATATAATCACAAACGTATCCAGCTTATTTCACCATGCAAATCCTAGCTTTTATATAAGATGGATAACAGTTTAAACTTTGGAAAAATGTATGAATTCACCTCGATTGTTTATTATACTACATTAAGATCTCTAAATAAAGAACAATTATGGTAAAGCCAATGTTTTAAAAACCGGTTCAAACCGACCGGTTGAACCGGTTAAACCGGATATTGCACAGCTGGCTGATACTTTGAGTCCGGTATTTTTCACCGGTTTGCTAGAACATCGTACCGGCGGTTTTTGTCTAAAATACCGGTTTTTACCGGCAAACCGTTTAAGCCCGTAAAATTTTTTATTTTTGCGGCCCATATTTTCCAAAATTATTTTTAACACAACAATTAACATTCAAACGTGTAAACTTTATGACCATTTTTTTTAAATTGAGTGCTTTTTCATTATTTTTTTTAATATGGATTAAATTTTGGATTATTTTTTGTTATGGAATCATTTAGTTTTGGGTTATTTTTATATTGAAGTTACATTTATAGGAAATTATAAGGTAAACTATTCAAACAGTTGAACCTCCCGATATAACCCAGTTCAACCGGTTGTACCATTTTTTAACCCAATCTGATACAAGTAAAATACCGGTTTTTAAAACATTAAGTAAAGCTACATTGATTCTTTAAAAATGTAGATTCACTATTTATTCTCTATATATAATGTCTATGGTGGTTATGACTTATGAGTGGAAAAAGAAAAAAATAAACAAAGAGATATGTTCTAATTAAATAGAGATATATATCTATACTATATATAATGCATGAGTGAAGGACCTCTTAAATTTTAAAAGGTACAATCACTATTGCTTAAAGTATAATCACTAATGCAATCAATTTTGAAATTCTAGGGGTAGTATAGTCTTTGCTTACTATCATGTACGTTAAAGTTTTAACAATTTAGTTTGAAACATACTTACAATTATGGTCCTTAAACTTAAGGGTAAGTTCCCTTAAGTTTTGTTAACTTACTAAATAGTTACATATTAACCCCCTTGTTCTAAACCAAAAACCCCACAAAGTTTTAACGACCATAACTTTTATACATGTTAATATCTTTGTAAAAAAAAATTACGCCATAAAAACGAGCATTTTATTATCTTTAATTTGAGTATGGTATTGCTATACTTTTAAGAATTTAAAAAATAACATGTTTCAGACCGAGTTATTCTTTCACTGACGAATGGTTGCACGTACGACGCAGCATTACATGCATACTATAGTCAGACTACGTGCGTACTATAGTGAGGTCACCGCTTATGCGTTCGATATCGTGTTTGAGCGTGTACCTCGCCGCATCGCGCGGGCACCAAGCTAGTAGAAAATAAGATTTGAGAAGTTTTTAGAAGATTATTAAATGTTATAGATTTAATTTTTAGTTAAATTATAAAGTTTAAAATTGATAAAAAAAAATGCATATAGCTCTATTTCATTGATTTATTAAAATTTAAAGTTATACATAAATGCTTGTTCTAGTTTGTTTACTTTTTTCTTATTATTTTATTTCTTTTTTTTTTCTTTTTTTCTCAAAAAATACACGTGTACATTTTTGTTAAACGTTTGAACTATATCATACTCGGGTGAACCTCCAAAGATGACATGTCAAACATCGATATTGATTTTGATACTCATTCAGAAACCTCATCAAAGAAGAAACCCAAAACTATGAGGAAATAATAAGACTTTAAACATGAGATTATAACAATTTCAAGCCTTAGCCATCAACTCATATTCATATTATTAGACTAGAAGGCCTAAGTACACTTACGCAAAAACTAAAAAATTAGTGTCAACTAATTCATTCTCTTGGAACCTATATATTAATTACCTTCATTTATTTATGGCACATAATACATTATAACTTCATTTATAATATGGCAAATAAAACTTTAATGCTTATTAAATGGTTGGGATGAAAAAAACTTAAAAAGGATTTAAAGATGGAAAAAGTAAATAAAATAAAAGCAATGATGACGAACAGTAACTACATGCAAATTGTTTCTGACAATATTATATTGCACACAATTAGATACAATTCACAACCAATAAATTCGTTAAGGATTAGAAAAAGACCATCTAAATTATATAAAGCAAGTCAAAATTGGTCAGCATGGCAGACCAGTCTTTTAGTCACGGCCCCACCCCACCCCACCTCAACCCCGTGTGGACCCCACCCACGTTGTTACGTTACATTTCCAGATCACAATGGACGGTCACGATCACAACTGATTATTAACACTGACATTTTGTTATAACTTATTATAACAACAACATGCAAAACAATACCCTAACGAAACCCCTAATTCATTCGTTCAATTCAATGGAGAAAGTGAAATTGATGTGCAGTTATGGCGGCAAAATCCACCACCGTCCTCACGACCGTAAACTCTCGTACGTCGGCGGCGATACGAAGATCCTCACCGTCGATCGCGGCATCAATTTCTCAAACCTCATCTCCAAATTGAACGCACTGTGCGAGTCCAATTCCGAAATCCGATTCAAGTATAAGTTACCTGGACAAGATCTCGACGCTCTGGTTTCAGTCTTCGACGACGAAGACGTCGATAACATGTTTACGGAGTACGATCTCCTCCGCCGCGTCTCCGCCGCTCCGGCGAGGCTACGTCTGTTCGTTTTCTTTCCGGCGACGGTTACGGCCACCACTCCGGTCGCATTGCGGTCCGTGAATCCGGACTTTCTGTTCGGATTCGATAAGGAGTATTCAAACAACAGTTCGGAAGCTACGGATTCAGTCACCGGAAAACAGGAGAATGCGGTGGTGATTCAGCAAATTCCGGCACCGGATAACGGTACGGTGACACGTGGCAGCTACGTGACGCCGGTTGTGTACCAGACGTCAAGCGGTTATTTCCAGGCTGGACCGCAGAGAATGGGAAACCGGGAACAGCCGGTGGTGTATGGTTATGTGCCGGGTGGGAACCGGGAGCAGCCGGTGGTTTATAGTTTTATTCCGGTTATGCCCTCAGGGGTTCAAGATGGGGCGAATATTCCAATGAGTGGGAGTCCACTGAGTTATGATGGGACGAGGGGTGAGGCCGCGGTTTTCTACGGCGATGATGAACGCCACGTGTAATCATGAATCTAAGTTCGTTCCTGGGGCCCACCTTGATGCTTGAATTAAGGGAATGAATAATAATGAAAGAAATGGTATATCTTTTGTTGATAAACTTGATATCGTTTTGGTTTTCTTTTGTTTGGATTACAAATTTTTGTGGTTTATGTGTTTAGTGGTTCAATTACAGTTACCCGGTTCTAATCTTTTGCCAATTTGTTGCATTATTGTCATTATTATTTATTATTATACTTGAATTAATTTATCATCAATAAAGTTTTAAAGTTATAAAACAAATGCTTATGTGGGTATGAAATAAACAAATAATCAATTTTTATTTTTTTCATCTAGAGTTATAAATGCTAAAAGACTATTTGGAAAACGCAATCTCAAGACACTCTTTAATAGATATATGATTAATTGATTACTAACTACATAAGTCTAAAAGCATGTTTCATCATCTAAACGCGTGAACCTTATGTGTTTATTGTATCTTCTTTTTATCTTATAACACGTCTTTATTTTCTAGACATGCTTATCGTCTTGCCAGACATTGTGTTTTAACATATGATGCTACGTTTCGTTTTTCACGATCCATTTAATAAGGACGTCATAGATTGTAACTTCTAAGACCATTACTTGTGGGCTGGCGCCCACCTCTAAATGGATATTTTGATTGGTTGTCACATCGTCTTTCCCTTTCGCTCTCGTTAACCCACTCACGCCTCGTCCCTGGGCATGTGTTTGACGCCCCAAAAGTGTTGATATAGTGGTTGGGGTTAACCACAACAAATAGCCTAAATAAACATTATATCTATTTTATTAGAATAAAGTGAAAATGACAATACGACTATGCATGCAGTTATGAAGAATCTTTGTCTCTCTTTAGTAGTACATGCTGACTAAGGTGATGAAAGAGTGACATGGTCCAAAATGTGAATTGACGGGGATCCTTAATTTATATTTGTACCCTTGAAGCACCATCACTTCAACATAGTAATTTGTCTCCCTAAATATCTAACCACACTTTAAGTTTTAATGATTTGGTCATATCTTACTTATATTAATTTATATTACTGAATTATGTAGATACTTTTTTTTAAAAAAAAGTAAAGTTACGGTTAAGTTTTAACCAATTTTTCAATGAAAATCGTATATAAAATTCTCGGTATTTTAATAAAGGATATATCCTTATATTATAGAAAGATTAATATAATTAGAGGGAATATAACTATTTAATTTCGTAAGTTTAAATTTGATTTCTAAGGGAGAAAAGGGGGATGGTTGTGGCGTGGGTAGGAAATAAAGGTTATGAGTAGGGGAGGCCGGAAAAATTATTGCCAACGACGGGAGCTAGGGCTGGACGAACAATCGATGTTGGGGATTTTTGCAATCGTATATCTTAGAAAAATCTGAGAGTCGTGAAACACTTTCAGATCAAAACTATTTGTTGGTTCTCAAATGTTTTGACCGAATAAAACTTAGAATGAGTACAAGAATCAGTATGGAGAATGAGAGAGTTTATGACTAGAGAACGTATCATATGATCAAACTACGTTATATTAGGGTTTGAAAAACAGTGATAATGATAACTGCTTTGTAGTTATCATAACAGTTATCTAACTAATAAATGAAAATACGCTCCTTTTATTTTATTAAACTTTGTAAAGAAAATTAATTAATTTTCTAATACGTTTTTAATAAAGAAACATATGTTCAAAATAAAAATTTTCCAAGCTGACCTGCTACCAGGGGCGTTGTCCCCTTGGAACCCCCATGAGTTAGGGGTTTCACCCCTAAGTTCCAATTATAATAAGATCAAATAAGTGTGCACTTCGCACCCGACTTATTTAGATACATATTACAATTAACTTGATCAATAAGTTAATCCCCAATTACACTAAAATCATTAACAATCGATGCTTTGGAGAGGGAGAGGGTTGGGTATTGGTTGTTTTATATTCTATTAAATTTTGTTCCTTACAGATGGAACTAGACAAGTGAGTTCCCTTAACATACTTGTGCGCAGAGGAGGCTCTGAGGGTGGGCGATGTGGGGGCCTGACCGGGGCACACTTTTTTAGGGGCACAATAATATTAAAAATTCCCGATATTATATATA
This sequence comes from Bidens hawaiensis, assembly GCF_021521415.1. Classification (NCBI taxonomy): domain Eukaryota; kingdom Viridiplantae; phylum Streptophyta; class Magnoliopsida; order Asterales; family Asteraceae; genus Bidens; species Bidens hawaiensis. The sequence goes on along the minus strand of NW_027491209.1, from coordinate 357,785 downwards.
TGATTTTTAGAATACCCTTATTTTGCCAATTGTTATGTTTATTACTATAACTTTAATCGTCGTTTAAAAAAAATAGTATTCGTTATTTAGTTCGTTAACGCTTAAAAAAATAACTTTAGCTAGCTATTTTTCCGACTCGGCCGGGGCACATGAATTCTCAGGGCCGCCGCTGCTTGTGCGTTGCTCACATGAGCCACTAAATGGCCTAGGTTGATCGTCATTAAGCCAATGGACCCTTTACGAAGGCATACAATATCCAGAGGGACTTATTGCGTAGAAGTCGTGATCGAAAGATTCATAAAACTCATAATGTGGGAAGAGTTGTACGTTACTCTATATTAGAAGAGTTGTACGTTACTCTATATTATAAAACTCGTTGTAGGCTTAGAATTTAGACATAACAATCAGATAATTACAAGTCTCAATATTTTGACCAACCGGGACATTCCTTTATTTGGGCTTTTAACCCGGTTTCACAACACATGAGGCCTGATATCGGACCATCTAGTAGAACCGGTTCATGACTATTCCCATGTAAAATAATATATTTTTCGTGGTTTTCTTTTCATAAATCATAACACTTTCGTTTGACTATATTTGGCTTTAAACTGTAATGTTAAAAGAAGAAGTCCAAGGTACAAACCACATGTTGAACTTGACGAAACACGACCTGGAGGTGATGATATTGAGACTAAACTTTAGTCAACAAATGCATGTTGTATCGTGAAAAAACATAGATCTGAAAGTTGGAACATCAGATCAGCATCATAAATTGGAACACAAACTGTTATATGGATTGCTCTCGGTTTGTCCAAATGAGATACAAAAAGACGCTTATGGGCATGACCCTCCTCTTATCCCTTATGTTGAAGAGCCTGTATCCATGCTCAAGCCAGCCCACTTTCAGCTCCCATCGTCCATTAGCCGATCACCAACGACTCTGAGATAGACCTGAAACCCAACTCAGTGCTCAATTATTGATTGGTACCATAGCTGGGCATTTAGTGCTGGAATTACTGGAATCTTGGTGGTAATCAACTAGCTGAAGAAGCTACTTAGGAGAATTATGACTCAGCAGCCGTGTAGTTCCCTTCGTTTCAACTTAAGGAAAAGTCTTATTACTGGGACAGAAGTAATGATACAAACCCTGTTACGGTTTATACTTGTAAAAGAACACGGGTCAAATCAGGCTCATCTATGGAGCTAAATGAAGTAATGCTTGGTTCTCGCCTAAATCCCCTAGCTGAAGACTATTCGCAGGAGGTGAAGCAGTGAATCAGGGTGCAGTTTTTATCCAGTAACCGACTAGTTTAATCGCAATCCTTTCGATTAGTTCCACACTTTATTGGAAATCAAGACTGGGATCTTGACAAGCATGAATAAACACTCCAAGTCTCTTAGATAACAAATCAACTCATGATATTCTTCGCTAATAAAACTGTAAACAAAATACTAATGCATTATCATCTTTATACATAAAATATAATAAAAAACCTTATTCTGCATCAAACACACAAACTTTACATTTTTAAATAATCAAATGCCTACTGCTTACATATTTCAAAAACCGCTGTTTATTAGAATTTGTAAGGCGTCTATTGGAAAAAAAGAAAGCTATGAACAGCATGCAAAGAAAAAGTTAAATGACTATACAAACTTAAAACCAATCTCATTATATTCTTCCTTTGTGTAAATGTTTAGATGCTATAAAAGCTGAAACTATTCCAACAAATGCAAACCAATCTTCTTGCAACTGAGAAAACAGAAACAGAGCATGTAATTATTATTAGCAAGTCCACAAGTCTTAAAATAGTTAAAAACTGAGAAGATGAAACGTACCGTTAAAAGTCCAGACTTTAGGTCAATCAGTCCTACAGATTTCCCATATGAATGTTCAGCCGAGAACTCGACTGCTGTCATGAAATCATGTTCGTCTGTTTGCTTATGAACGTGTTTTGGTTCATAATCGAGCTTTCTACCAGTAATGAGTTTAACCTTGCATCATAATAATAATAATAATCATAAATAGGTATAAGATATGTAAATGTAGATATGATTGATTAACACAAACAATGCTCACCATGTGTGGGCCCGTGAGCAGGAAGGCAGACTCTTTATTGTTGCTGTTCTCGGGCTTAAGGGACCATAAGGAATCCAGTAAGGACCATTCTTGCCCTATACGTTGACCCACAACAACCGTTTTTCCTGCTGTTGTGAAACCTAGTATCTCTTTACTAGAGTTATTGTCTGTACTTTTTGCTCTTTTTAACCCCCTGTCAACCGAACTAAATTAGATTTTTTTTCATGTATCTTCAACCATATAATAGTGTCACGGAAATTAAAACATTAAATGAAAAGTAGTATAAACAGATATTAATAGTATCTTTCTAACCTAGATTTTGGCCCATTTATTTATGAATGAGTCGATTTGAGTTTTGTTTTATAAACAAGTTTGATTACTCAAATACAAAAGAGAACAGGTCAAATTGGTTGAACACGTAAAAGAAGCCTTTTAAATCATTTTATACAAAGAATTAGATCCTTACTGTAATAAGATTGTTTTTGTAATCATAAACTAGCGCATCATTTATTTATAGAAATAATTTGTTAGTTGGTCAGCCCAACACATTTTGACCTATTACCCAACCTGGAGGCTTGCGTGGGTCGGTTTTGGGCTCAAACCAAAATTCCGGTTTTTAAGTTCTTGAAAAACCATCCAGTTTGGACTTGAAACTTTTGGGCCGAAAAATTAAATTGGTCCAAAATAATGAATTTAGACCTATATTTTTTTTTCTTTTTTAGTTAATGATACTACATTTGGGCTAAAATATTTGGTTTAACACAATTTATTATATTCTTATAAATTACTTAATATCCAAAATAACTAATGAAAGCACATAAACGTAGTTCAGTTTTTCGTTTGTAATTACATACAAAACCAAAACCGAACTGAAAATTCGGTTTTTTTACAAAAACATAACACCAAATCCTGAGTTTTTGTTTGGGTTCTGTTTTTTCTGGTTTCATACACACCCCTAACCCAGCCTAAAGTTGATTTTCACAAAAACAGGTTTGTGCCAAACATTTTAGTTAAAAAAAATCATAATAAATACCTCATTCGAAGTCTAATAATCTCATCGCCAGCTGCATCTATAATATAACTCCAACTCTTGGTCAACCGCAGCATACTTGGAAGTGGTAAAAAGCAAGATTTTGTTATAGGACGGGACGTTTGTAACATCTGAACCACATGTGGTGCGGGAATTGGCACGGTACACGAAGCTGCAACTCGCAGTCTGATTGGTTCAGAGGTAACAGTATCTGAACTAGGAGCCAAATCCAACCATTTTTCCACTGAGAGTTGATGGATAGGGCCAAAAAACTCTTCCACAGAAATAAAACAGGAACCAATAGTTTTGACCTTTGTTGACTGCGACACGAGTTCAAATACCAAATATCCGGTAGGTTGACATTGATATATGGCAACCTGTTTCTGGCCTGACTCAGATTCGATGTTGAGTTTCCTTTTCACATTGAATATTCCATCGGGTTGGTCCTTGCTAAACAAGATATTGACTTTTCCCTTATAATTCTCTGGTAGGTTCCTAATTTCTACAAACTCCAAAAGGACCTGCAAAGTTAACACAGTTTAAGCCAACTCTAGTAATAAGCAACAGACGTGTGAGTGGATCAGAGAAGAAAAGCTTAAAGCTTGAATGTTTTCTCAAGTAGAAAAAGGAAATTTTATAATTAAACATCAAAGAGAAGAATGTTCATCTAATATGGAAGTAACAGAAGAGATAAATGATTTATAGCATAGAAGCTACCATAAAGCACATCAAATAAAATTTGTACCTCAAAGTTACATAATAGAAACAAGGGGCGATTTTGGTCCAAATAAGCAAAATTTGGCCCACTTGAGATTTTTTGTTAAGGATCCTAACTTACACCAAGTTTTTTATGCTTATTGCACCAAGGTATGTGACTTTAGTTAATATGTAACTTTTACTTTTGTTTGATAACTATAAATATATAATGTTTTATGTAAACCGAATATGTTCTTGAGATATGCCTATTTTTATATAAAAAAATAGTGTAAAAAAAAAACAGACCCGTATCAAATATACCAAACGATAAACTTTTATATTTGGCACGGCTCGGTTTTTTTATGAAGATAACAATAAACATATCACCATATCTGGTCCTTTTATGAAACATTATATATTATAATATAAGCTAAAGGATAAAGCAAAAATGTATATTAACTAAAGTCACAGATATGAAAGGGCAAAAACATTTGTGCAAACAGATTCCCCCTTTCGTTAATACTTTGTGTTTGTTTAGAGAAAACCAACATAACAACTACAGCATAAAGCGCTACAGATCTTAGCGGTATTTTGTACAATTTACACAAGGTTTTTTTATGCTTATTGCACCAAGGTATGTGACTTAGTGAATATGTAACTTTTACTTTTGTTTGATAACTTCAAATATATAATGTTTTATGTAAAACCGAATATGTTCTTGAGATACGCTTATTTTTATATACATTATAGTATTAAGTTTAAAAAAAACAGAGCCGTATCAAATATACCAAACGATAAACTTTTATATTTGGCACGGCTCGGTTTTTTATCAAGTTAACACTGAAATGTAGATAACAATAAACATATCACCATATTTGGTCCTTATATGAATCATTATATATTAAAATATAAGCCAAAGAATAAAGCAAAAATGTATATTAACTAAAGTCACGCCACTTGATATGAATAGGCAAAAACGTTGGTGCAAACAGATTCACCCTTTTGTTAATACTTTGTATTTGCTTAGAGAAAACCAACATAACGGCTACAACATAAAGCACCACAGATCTTAGCGGTATTTTGGATCAGGTCATGTTGACACATTAACAGTTACGAATAACTAGATTATTAAGTATGGCTGTATGATTACTAGTAACAAATTAATCATATAATTATTTGCAATAAATGTTACTTTTGAACCTTCTAAGTCTCAATTGTAATTAGTTCTAAAACTTTTTGATACTGCCCTTCATTACTTCTAGTTATAAATAGTATACCTTCTAATTGTATTTAATAATTTTTTTGTTATAATTTCAAATGAAAACAACATGTTAGCAGGTCAATCCCCCCGAACCAACCATGTCTGTATATGGCCCTTTTGGCCGTAACCAGACCTGCCCATATTGCCACATCTAACAAATGTTGAATCTTTCAATGAAAAACAAATAAATTACCTCCATGTAACTTATTTTAGAGCCATCAATCAACCTCTCAAGCCCACTAGCCGAATCAGATTTACTAGTGGTAATCTCTGGTATGCAAGGAGTGGTAGTTACAGGAGACGGGGCAGTGCCTCTATACATTGTACCTGCCCTCCAATACCCTGAACCAAAAGTTTCCTCCCATTGTTTGGTAGTTTCAGAAAATCCCGTGTCCAGCTTCTGACCTTTTGCTCGGTTTTGATCTGTGTCATCATGTTCTAGAACCTTCCCAATTAACTCAGTAAGGTCTTTGCAGTAGGAAGCAGGGTGTAACTGGTGAGTATGCCACATCAGATCAATATCATAAGTTGGAACACAAAACCGTTTTAAGGATCGCTCCCAGTTTCTCCTAATGAGATACAAAAAGCCTTTGTATCTTGCAACAGCTGCTTCAAGAAACAGATCACTCTTCACATGAGGTCTGGATACCCTAATCATTAACAAACAAATTGTACAAATTAGTCTCCAAATAATACAAACAAAGCATGCTAAGGACTCATGATTACCTGATAATAGAATGGGCTTTGTCTCTCAATAGCCAAAGGGAAATCATACTTTGAAAAGCTTTGATTTTTATACATATCTTCAGAAAACTCTGTTGATAAAGCACGTGTCATGTCAAAGTCATAGGGCTCATTAGGGTATAGTTTGTTCCATATTTCTTCAGTTTCCCGTCTTGATACTCCTTGAACGGAAGACACAACGTTACGGTTGTCAAGAATCTTTTCATAAAACTCTTCACAGTCAGATTTGTATCTAACCTGATAAAGATACCATGAACAGATTGTTTTTAGTCTCCAAAAACATATAGTCAAGAATACAAAAGATTTTCGGTTAATAAGAATCATACCGGATTGAGTCTGTGGCAATGCCAAACCCATTCACAATCAAGAGGAACCGCTAACGGTCCTTCAGTGATCCGAGACTCCGAATGTTTAGCAAGCAACGGAAGCCAGCACGCATTGTACCTGAAATTGAGTTTACCAGTATTATAACATTTCCTAAAGAGAAGATCAAATAAATTATACAAGCATAATACATCAAAGCCGCATAATAATTTGTTGATTTACCTATAGATTGCCCATTGTAAGGCTTGGCCTTCGTAAAGCCAACGGTTTCTATCTACAGCGTCAAGAAACCGCAGTTGACGTTTAGCAGCAGCCAAGAGATCTTCACTTATTGAAATACTCTGTGCTGCATTCCACTCTGACTGTTGTTCTGTATTCATTTTGAATCTCACCTACGAAAACTGTAATCGAGTTTTAAAATAATATCGGCGATGTAATATTATTCCATAAAACGGATGAAAAGAAAAGTATAAAACTTATTTGTATACACGTATTTATTTAGAAGTAAAGAAGAAAAAACAATTGTTAATAAGCCATCAATGTTTCTGATCCGAAATTACTTATTGCAATATGTATAGACTGATCCTAAATTATTGTAATACGATTGGAGATAATTATATGAATCCATTAAGAGCCCTAACTTGTGGCATATCAATTTTGTGTATAATTAAATTGAATTGAATTAAATTAAGCTAGAAATTGAAGACCTGATGGCGTTTAACTTCAAATTGATCGATGAGAATTTGAAGAAGAAGCCGGAACGATGATTAAAAGTAATTAATAAAAATAAGTGATGAAAGCAAGCAGGTAAAAATAAAATTGTAAAAATAAGCTAATAACAATTACCAGGGGAAGTTAATTAATAATAGCCGCGTGTGTGTGTTTGGTAAGGTGGTCTGAGAAGAGAAGATGAGGGTTGAAGAGTGCCTGCCGGTGGATAAATGTTTGTTTGATCAAACTAGCAGAGGCGGTCTGTGACCTGTCTACAGGTCCCTTATACCTTTCCAATACATATTAGTTGAGTGCCCGCGCGATGCTGCGGTGTCAGCAATTTGCAACGCTATACTCGTTTATGTTGATTTATCAATCATCTCGTGATATACTGGATAGTACTTTTGTTATTCATGCAATATGTTACAAGTGTTCATAATATTATTTGTTTATTAGTTATTAAAGATTTTAAGTTAATAACATGAATGTGATATATATATTTTATAAGCATTACATGGATGTCATATAAAAAAGTTTTAAGTGGTCCATCACTCCTGTATTAAATATAGTATATATATGTAAATTTAAAAATACTTAAAAAAAGTTGTCATATTTGAAAAATCAAAGATCATCGAGCGCAAATATTTCAAACTAAACTAGTCATTCTCATTTTGATTGAGTGATAAGGTGTTTAATATGTGAAATATAAGGTAAATAATTCAAACCCTGTATAATACAATATTTTCAAACAAATTAAAAAATCAACTTAAATAAAGATGAAATTACTTTAGTAATTTTAGTTTTGGTGTTAATGTTAAAGGAATGACATATTTTTATTGGGATAACACATTATTAGAAGCATTTTTTGTTATTTAAGAAACTTTGACCTTTTTCATCATTCAATTTTTATCTCTCTTTATTTATATAATAACCTATTAACATCACAACGAAATCCATAACAAATCATAGATAGTTTGGGCTATAGTAGTCAATTAAGTTAAAACGAATTTGTAGTTCAAAAAGAAAAAAAATTTCAATGAATTTAAAACTAAAAAAATAAAATAAAAAAAACCCTTAGAACTTCAATTTGGCTATGATACAATTCGAGCTAGCTAAAGTGGATTTGATATGCTACCTTTTTAAACAGATTTAAGTGAGACACTTCACTCTCTTATGTTATATGACTTAGTATAACCAGTAACTCTACATAAATTGCACATATGTTATGGCTACTTGCATCACCAATGTTTCTTCCTTCCCTTGTGACCATTACATATGAGAATAAGATGTAGTTTAACGTAAATTTATGTAACATGTGATTTTATAGTGGTTATATGTGTTAAAAGTTGTTATATGACTATTACGTGTTAGATTTTCAACGTTGTTTTTAGAAGTTTTTTTACTCATTTTGTCAACATAACTTCTCATTTTATGTTTGTTAAAGATTAGCATACACAGTAAAACTTAATATAAGTGGCATGCATTTATAACATAGTTTTAAGTAACCGTAATAAAGTGGCATGTTCTATATTTAGAGCTCGATTTTCTTAATATCACCAAGTTGGAGTTTATTTTTTAATGTTTGAACTTGAGTTAAGACTCGTCTCAGACAAACTTGAGCCATGTTCGAGTTCAGTGCAGTTCCTTGATAGAAGTTTAACATGTTTACAATAGTAATAAACTTATATAAGATTAATGCTAATATTTCTTTATATAACCTAATGAAAATAAGTTTCACTTGATGTTAAAACATATTATAGTTTCAAAGGATGTACGTAATTACGAAAAATAAAGATTTTATGTTGATAATTTTGATAATGCAATAATAAAGTCAATAATTTGTTTCAAACTTATATTTAAACATATTATAATAATTGCATTGCCATGCTAAAAATGAAAAATAAACAAAACCAATTCACATTTATTATGTGGTTTATTTGTTATAAGGATTAATGACGTATAATTACCAAGTTAAGACACTAAATCTTGTAGTTTGAATGGTGGTATAATTGGAAGGACTTGTTTTGTAATTTTATATTTGAGGTATAGTAAAAAGAGAACATGGGTTGTATGTGTAACATGTAATAGGTTCATAATTGCATCATTTGCTTGTACATTAATGTTCTATTAACTTGTACATTATAGACTACACATAGTTGTTGAAATTTTTTTATACAAAAACGTTGACAAAAATAAGCGCGTCACAACGGTAAATTCGGTTTTTTTCTAAATATAATATATTAGAAGATATAGAAGAAATAAAAATTATATATAAACTTGTCAAATAAATGGGTAAAGATAAGGGGGTTTATATGTAACTATACTACAAAATTAACATAATTTGATTGAAGTAAAATGATCATATTTGTAACTATATTTGAATGAAATAATGTTAAGTTGTTAACCGTTCATAAAGTTTGAAAAGACCATATTACCCCTAAAACTTCATAATCTTATGCATTGTGTGTTGTACAATTAGCAACAAATCTTATACCTCTTAATCTTATGCATTGTGTGTTGTACAATTAACAACAAATCTTACACCTCTTAAAAATTAAGAGGTCCTTGACTCCTCCATTATATATAGTAGAGATATATATATTTTTTTTGTTGGAAATTTTTGTGAAACTTATTTCCCAAAACACGGTCACGCAACACCAAATTCTTATTCTTTTCTTTTTTTATTATTTTTTTTCAAATGGCATTAAAAAAAGGTTGAAATAGATAATAATGATGTATTTTAGTATTTTACACCAAGTTTATTTTATATAATGTTTATTACGGAGTACTTTATTACTTGCATCGTGTAGTTTTTTTCAACTAAATTATTATTTAACTATGTTACTATTTTTGTAAAATATATGGTTATATATTATCTAAACATACTACTTGTTTATGCCATTCTCGTTTTGGCGTAAGGTGGTTAGGGTATATAATATAATGGTTTAATCCTTATAGAGTGTAACATTTAACCGATAAAGAAAAACATATTATCTGTTTACGTGAAAGGACGAGTCATGGAATTATAATTTTATTTTGATATGTATAAGTTTTTACATTTTGACTTCAAATATTTTTGTATTAAATTAGGATATCAGTTCAACTCGTCTGATTTTCAAATAAATTGGTAGAGTGACTAATTTTCCCGTATGCGCACGACACATGGCCTGACTTAATAAGAAAAATTAATTGGGTTAAGGCCAAATGACAAACGGTGTAGAAGTTAGAACCGTAAAATACAAATCATATCAATTACGAAGATAATTGACAAACACTTTAATTTGGTATAAAAATAAAAGACAATCTTTGTAATTCTGTTTAAAAGTTTTTTTTAATTTAAGTATGTTGCTATTTTATGTAAAGTATATCATATATGATAGATGAAAAATAAATATATTGTTGTTTATATGGACTAGTGAATTGAAACTTTGAATGCTTAATAATTAGGCTGGTTGTTATGGAGGAGCTTTAAATACCAAGTTAAAACGTCACGTCAGTGTCATGTAAGCAATGGAAGCTTTAAGTTCATTTTTCTTAAAACCCCGTTTAAAATTAATTAAATTATATTTTTAATTTATAAAAATATGACAATACAATAAAAAGTAAATAAAAACATAAAACTACTTAAACTAAAATTCAAATAAAACTACTCTTCATCTACATTTTTTAAGTTCCCTTTTAAACCCCTCTCTCTCTAAATATAAATAATTTTGATAAAAATATTTTTATTTCTTAATCTCAAGTGTTAAAAGTGATTGTTGTCATCATTGCTTGCCCACCCTTCTCACCATTGCCCCCGTTAACGTGTTACCAAATTTAACTTTGTCACCCGACCTTTAAAGCCCCGGCGAGGTGTGCCGGACTTTAAAGCCGGGCCACCTCACTTTGCCGGGCTCCTTCTGTGCCCACAATGAAGGGTCTTAATGTATCTTAAGGGTATTTTCCGTCACATAATTATCATTTTTTTGTCAGAATACGTAATGTTTCAATGATTACCATTTCAAACCACATGTGACATTATTTTAAAATATTCATACAACATCGGGAGTGGTGTAGAGGCTTTATTCACCCCTATACTGCCCCGTTACACACCGCCTAAGTTTTACATTAAGATATCACTATATCAGTACAACTCCTTTGCTCAAATTCCATCTCCCACTAAATTTATATATTTCTTTTTTTTGGCATAGTTTAGCTCCATGTGAAGTTCATTTCATATCGAAATTATCAACCATTCCATAAGATCTATCTCATCACACTTGAACGCACGTTATCATCACACATGAACGCAAGTTTAATGAAATGCATTTAGTGAGTGGAAAGTTTTTAATTACAAAGCCACGACAAGTGTGTAATCAAGAATAATAGATAAATGTACCGGAAAGGTGTAGACCATGATAAGATGTTAAGTCCAATGTTGCTACGTTCAGTGGCGGCCCAACTTTTTTGGTGGCCTAAAGCGAATTAAATATATGGGCCCTTTTTTCCAAAATATATTATGTTGTTGCTTACGAACATAAAACTTCAAAATATGATGAAATTAACTAATAAGATTTTATACGGAATCTTGCTTTAGCTACTCCGATTCAAAATCGACAACTATAAGACAAATAAAAGAACTTTAATATAAACCAACTAACGAACTTAGTAGATTTCATGAAGGAGAAAAGTTACGCCAGCAATCAACTAAGCAGAATTCTTGAATCATGAAAGATTGATGAAGATAATCAAACTTTAGAAATCCTAACCCATGAAAGTCCGTTGATAGTGAATTGTGAGGGTCAATGATGTATATCATAATAATATAATATAGCACTCTTAATAAGAAACAATCAACCGACATGACAAACTTTTTTTTCAAATCAAATAGTGAACATGTATTCTAATCAAATTTAATATTTTAATCGAATACGGAACAAGTATTAGAAATTTATATCACATGTAATTTAAAAAAAAATAACAAAATAACAAAAAAAACAAGGAAAAATTATTGCACAAACAATAAATTGTAGGAAAGAAAGAAAACATGGAACGAAGGGATTCAACCCTGAGTCTCTGTGGTATGAAGCACAATGAATACCACTGCACTACACAACGGTTATTTGATATAATGCAAGTATATATTAATATAAACGTTAGAGGAATAATTCTTTTTTTAAAATGGGCCTTAAAATTTTGGGGCCTAGAGCTATGGCTTTAGTTTCCTATGTTGTTGGGCCGGCCCCGGCCATGTTTGATTAATGGAGAGGATTGACTAGAAACCATATTGGAGGAAAAGAATTAGGTTTTTTAATGAGGGACTTTGAGAGATTTGAAGGGCTTAAGTTGCAGATGTTATACAGTTGATGCACGGTTCGACCACGGAAATTACCACCTCTTCTGAAATGAGTCGTTTTTAGCAAATGTGATACGATTTATCTTACTGTATCAATTGTAATTGTTCAGTGACATTTGTTCATGTTTTGCACAGTTCACATAACAAAGTTGTAGCACAATTTCTGTTTAACACTATTCAAGGAATATAGATATAGTATTGCTAGAAACCTTAATAACTTTTCAAGTATAAGCATCAATACCTATTTCTTTGTATAGTTCACATAACAAAGTTCTACAAGTCAAAGATAAATTATCTTGACTTTTGAAAGATATCAAGATTCCCCTTTTAGTAAGCTTTTGATACATCTTGTTCCCAATTATGAAGTTACAATTATCATGATTTTCTTATAGCTTCCTTGTTATTCATTTTACTACGCTGAAATTTCGATCAAGAAGAAATGCGTGGTACCCAATGTTTCATCGGTCCTCTGTATTGGTATCAAAGATTGAGATCATTTTTCTTTTTCCATGACTTTTATAAAGTTGGTTATATTTGTCATACTTTTTCTTGCATCATCTCCTTCGATGTGCCATCCCGATAGTTTCCATGCACTCGTGCACTTGAGCGTGCACTCATACTTACTTCCTTTTAGCAATTCTTCGATTGCCATAAGAGCTTTGTCATTTTTATCATTTATTTAAAAATTTTCTTTAACATAATCATTTTCATTAATTTTAGAACTTCAATAAAAATCAACTGCTGCTTAATATATTTTCATGTAACCTTTTCATTAATAGAACTTATGATTTACAAGAGTTTTTGATTCTTGTTTAAACCTTTCCTTCTATATGTATTTAATTATTCATTTTACTTGGCTAGTTATGATTGGATGCAACTCTAGAAGAATCTTCTTTAAAATTGGTCACCAAAAAATAGTTTATATGCACCTAATTGGTTGGCATATTCTTGAGAGGATACAGCATATAAGTGAGAAACAAACTAACAGTCTCTTAACTTGATATAAATAAGATTTCAATCATCCATATAGACTTCTCACACCAAAATTTTATTTTGTTAGCAACTATCACAAAAACATATATATGATTCAGTTAATGAAATACTAAATAGACAGTCTTGCCTTACCTGGAAATTCATCATCTTCCATATATATCCGCTCGATCTTCTTGTCGCGTGCGAAATTGACACATCAAACATTTGAACTTGTCACAGGGTCAATTTTGTAGGTCCCGCATATGCAAAATCCTAAATAATATATAGCAACTGGTGGCCGTGGGCGTCTAGTAGGAGAAATGATTGGTGGTTGAAGGTCGCAATCGATGAGTCTTTTCTTGAATAAACAACGTTTAACGTTGTTGGATTCTAATGTAGCAGACAAGAGGAGAGACGGAAGATCCACCAAGATGAAAAACTAATACGACTAAACCTTACCCTAGTTAATTTGATCATTAAACATTATTTAACATAAACAATGCCCACCTTCCTCACTAAAACTAACAAATCCCAATTAAATTAATAATAATAACTGGAAAATCAAGCAAACTGATTGAGAACTTAATGTTATATTATTCTAAACCATGCAATTTCCCTCTCATCTTCTATCTAAGGTACTAAGGCATATGTAATACTTCAAATCTTAAAGTCAAACCTCTATTCTACCAATACCTTCTCCCTTCCAAGAACACTATTATTTCATGCTATTTTGACCTCAAATATTCATCCTTTATTGACCAAGTCAAAAAGGTTTCTCACAAATTTGAAGTAGAATATCAGTCAACAGTTGTGATAATTTTGAGAGACATATTAAGTTATGAATTTGATCACCAGATGGAGAAACTTAAATTTATAATAACAGAGAATAATGGAAGAACTGAATTACAAGAATTCAAGATTGGTTTCATGTTGTATTGTTCTCTGCATCTTAATATCCATCCAATCAACTTGTTCACAAGAGGGTATGTTTATTTATCTCAAAATTCAGTTAATATTAATTTCATATTAAAGAATTATAACAATTTTCAGGATAATAATTGCCATATTTCATAAATGATAATATTGATCAAGTATACTAATCAGAAATTGTGCAAGACTAGATCTTGCTAATAAGGATATTTTTGTCAAAACTAATAATCTTGATCAAAGCTTTAAAGATATTATATTAGGCAGGTTATCTTCAATTTTGCTATTTTAAGTGCTGTTTAACATAAACTATCATATTGATGCAGATTTTGTAAGTATACAATGTTGCGCCGATTCAAATTTCACAGATCCAAACAACAATATAATATGGATCCCAGATGATAAATGGTTCTCTGACAACAGACAATGTCAAGACATAGTGAGACCGTTACAAAATGGTACAACATATGATCATACTCGATTCTTCAACTCAAATTATGGTACAAAATGGTGTTATGAATTACCAACAAACAAGGGTCAAAATTATCTGATTAGGGGCACATTCCCTTATGAAGATATTAACACATTACCAACAGGAACATTTTTTGATGTTTTAATAGGTACTACACCAATAGGCCGAGTAAACACAACAGATGAAACCGAAATTGAAGGGATTGTTATAGCTACTAATGACTATATCAATTTTTGTTTATTACCAAAACAAGGTAATCCTTATGTTTCCAAGATCGAATTAAGGCCGCTGGATTCAGATTATAAAGATCCTTCAACAGTTCTCAAAGTTGTGCATAGAGTTGATGTTGGGAACACAAAAGGAGAAATCAGGTATTATTCCAAAACTTTATTCATGATACAAGATTGTAATAGTAATAATATTAACCTATGTAATTTCAGGTATCCACAAGACTCGTATGATCGAATCTGGAAACCTGAATCCGATATGAACCAAAACGGCAATTCGACAACACTACAAAACAGCAATATCATTGGTCCAAATGACACAAAAGCATTACCACCTATTACAGTGCTACAAACAGCTCGAACACATTCGGATCGCTTAGAGTTTTGGCACAATTTCAACCCAGGATACAACGATTATATTCTTAATCTATATTTTCTAGAACTTAATGAATCTGTGCAAAACAGGCAATGAGTGTTTGATATTTATATCAATGACAAACAAAGGGAGAATATTGATATATTATCTGGTGGTTCAAATTACAAGGCTGCTTCTATAAACTTCACAGCAAGTGAATTTCTTAATTTGACGATAACGAAAGCTAAAGGTTCTCAGTGGGGCCCAATTTGTAATGCGTATGAAATTTTGCAAGTTCGCCCGTTGCTTCAAGCTACTGACCAACAAGATGGTAATATGTATTTAAGTATTTAACTTGTGCCTACTTTATATACTCTTAAAAACATTAATGATTTAATTTTGTGCAGCGGATGTGATTTCGGTCATAAAAAACGAGCTATTGGTGGAGAATGAAGATAATGAAGTATTGGAAAGTTGGACAGGTGACCCGTGTCTCCCGTACAGCTGGCATGGGGTGACGTGTAATCAATCGAATGGAAAAACAGTTATAACTAAGCTGTAAGTTTTTAAGATTATAAGATGTCATATTAGCATGGATAAAAGATGAACAATATGCTATATATATATTTTGCAGGGATTTATCAGATGGGAAATTTGAAGGATCACTTGCACAGGGCATCACTATGCTGACTCATCTTATGGAACTGTAAGACTAACAATCAACTTCTCAAAATTCAAAACATTATTAATTGCTTACCTTTTGGTTGTCAACTACAGGAACGTGAGCAATAACCGTTTCACCAACAGCATTCCCGTATTCCCGTCTTCCTCGGTTCTCACTTCAATGTATCCTTCCTTTCAAAATCAATGTTTAGTGGTTAAATATTATTAATCTGTTTCTAACAGAAGAAACTAATGATTGGTAATCATATTTTAGGGACCTCCGAAACAATAATTTCACTGGAAGGATCCTACACTCGCTTACCACCCTTCCAAACTTGACACAGCTGTGAGTTCTCTAATCAGTTCCATAAAATTAAAATGTTAACAAAATATTAAAAATAAATACAACTAATATAAGTGTTGGTATTTATAGATACTATGGCTGCAATGAAGATCTTAACAAAGAGTTTCCCACAAGTCAAAATTCATCCAGGCTTCTTGATACAGAGTAAGGACTTCAAATATTTAATTTTATAATAATTAGGCTTGTAAAAGAACTGAACGAACATGAACTAAATGAAAGGGGTTTTCTTATTTGTGTCCAATCATTAAGAAAATGAGTGTGTTTGTGTTGATTTATATTTTTACGTTGATAGTATAAACGAACGGTTCACGAACATAAACGAACGAACATAACTGAACATAGATGAATGATCATAATTGAGCTAAAAACAATTAAAAGTAAATGCGAACAACAATGTATTGGCCCTAAAAAGTTATTAAAAGTACACTAAATTGGAATGCGCCTCAAAATTCAAATGAATATATTAACAAACAAACATAAATAAATGTAAAGTAACGAATGCAAGCAAACGAGTATAAACGAATATTTATAAACAAACGAGACATGCGTTCATATTCGTTTGTTTAACTAAATGAACAAAAACTTATATTCATGTTCCTCCATTTAATAAACAAACGAATATTCCACCAAACGGTTTACTGAATGTTCAGTTCGTTTACAGACCTAAAAAAATGCTTAAAACGTTATACAAAACATATAACTGTTCTGGTTTTAGCAACGGAATTTGCAGGGAAGAGAATTCAAAATCATCAAATCGCGCACGTGGTGTTTTGATAGCAGCAATTGCAGGTGCTGGCTTTTTACTTATTATAATACTGGTGTGCCTAATGTGCATTTACAAGAAAAGGAGAATGGTCAACAAGAAATCAGAAAGAAAAAGAAATACAATGACCAGGAGTGAGTATAATTAATGTTTAAATTTTCTTTCAAGATTTTCTATTCATGTTCGTGTCACAAACATAAAATGCAGATGCAATTTATGCAATACCGAGCAGCAAGGATGATATAAGTTTAAAGGAGATAAACATACAAAATTTTACTCTTGAGCAGATAGAAAGTGCAATACATGATTATAAAATATTAATAGGCGAAGGAGGGTTTGGATCGGTTTACCGTGGGACCCTACCCGATGGTCAAGAAGTAGCTGTAAAAGTCCGGTCAGCAACTTCAACACAGGGAACCCGTGAATTTAACAATGAGGTGAAATAGTAACTTTTAATTAGTATATTCGAATACTGATATAGTGATGAATATATATAGATATTGACATTCTTATCTACAGTTGACACTTTTATCAGCTATTCGGCATGAAAATTTGGTGCCACTTCTTGGTTTTTGCTCTGAAAATGATCAACAAATTCTTGTCTATCCGTTTATGTCTAATGGATCCCTACAAGATCGGCTTTATGGTATGTCTTTCCTGTTTTGCCCCTAATTAACTATTGTCAACATAAAGTTTAATATGGCCCGAGTGTTTTAACGCAAGGGTAAAAATGACATTCTGTTAACTTAAAACTAACTTAAATGCACCTATCTTAAGATTGACCTTTTGTGTTTGTGGACATAAAAGTGGGACACGAGGAATATTATTCTTAACGGTTTCATTGTGTTTTAAAAAAGGTGAAGCATCTAAACGAAGAGCTCTAGACTGGCCAACCAGACTTTCAATAGCTTTAGGATCGGCTCGAGGTAAGTTACTATGTTATATCACACACACACACACACACATATATATGATATATCGACTATATTAATATTATTAATTAATATCATGTCTGTTAATCTGTACATAACACTAATACTGAGTTTCATCCTCCAGGTTTAAGCTATCTTCATACATACTCGGGATGTTCTGTCATACATAGAGATGTGAAATCAAGTAACATACTCCTAGACGATAGTATGTGCCCCAAGGTGGCAGATTTTGGTTTCACCTCAAGAAGGTGATAGTAATGCTTCCTTAGAAGTAAGGGGGACAGCTGGATATTTGGATCCAGAGTAAGTAATTAAGTATAACCTTTTCACTTCCCATATATATTCATCATATTTCAGACAGTACCAAACTATATCTTTTGATTTTCAGATATTATTCAACCCAACATTTGTCTGCCAAGAGTGATGTATTTAGCTATGGAGTTGTGTTGCTTGAAATCATCACTGGGCGGGAACCTCTAAATATACACCGACCGCGAAACGAGTGGAGCTTGATTGAATGGGTATGCTTCAGTATAACATAAATTACATAACAGTAAAAAGATTATAACTTTTATATATTATGTAGGCAAAACCTTATATAAGGAATTCACGAATAGAGGAAATAGTAGATCCTAGTATAAAAGGAGGATATCACACGGAAGCTATGTGGAGAGTTGTGGAAGTAGCATTAGCATGTATTGAGCCATTTTCAGCATATAGGCCATCTATGTTAGACATCGTTCGTGAGCTAGAAGATGCATTGATTATTGAAAATAATGCATCTGAATACATGAAATCAATGGATAGCTTCGGGGGATCTAATCGGTTTTCCATTGACAGAACAATTGTTATTCTACCTTTAGCTACCCCGACCCCATCAGAACCATCATCTCTTCTATCACAACCCGCTCATCCCCAACCAAGATGAATTTGTGTCTATATGTAGCACATGATGTATGATATCAAGTAAATATGTACACTTTTCGGTTAATCAGAGGGCATACTTTGGAATATATTTATATTATCATGTCAATATGTTGTAACTCAAATCTTCATCAAGACATAAAGTGATATGAAAACAAAGAGAAGCGAACTCTTGCAATAACAAAAAGCACATATGAGCTACATATATAACTATATTCAAAGCAGGCAAACGGTGTTTATTACAGGCCTTAGTTTTCTTTCTTTTTGTTAACAATGTCAACATATAGCAGAATCAAGTCTTGAATAAATTCGGATTGGCGGTAGCGGTACTAACTTGTACTTCAATCAACTCTAGACGACGCTCTAGTGTATCAAGTTTTTCATTCAGAGACGCCAATTTGCTCTTTGTTGTAGCCTCTGAAAGACAAAAATATCTTTCGTAAATACACTAAAACAATTCAACTTAAAGTTCTAGCATACCTACCATGTGACATTCGTCAAATTTAGGTCTCGAGTTATATTCGTTTTGCAAACTTTTATTTTATAAAACCGACTCAACATTTTGTTTCCAAATCTATATTAATATTTCCTAAGTTTAATACCTCTTCGTATAACCATTAGAACTTGAGGGGCCAAAAATGTAATATCCATATGCCATATATATATATATTAAAATACCCTAACCCTAAACCCATTTAAAACATTCAGCCGCCCCTCCCATGGTAGCCGTTTTCCGGCAGACCTCGGATTTCCGGCGAGAATCCGGCGACGCCAAACACCTCCGGCCATCACCCCCCACTGTATCACCACCATCTCAGCCACCCCCTCTTCCACACACAACACACAGCCGCTACCTTTTTCCCTCCCTCCTTCCCTACCGTTTTACCGGCGACCTCGGAAGTCTGGCGTCGATCTCCGGCGAGCTCCACCGACCTCTCTCTCGCTCTCCGTCTCACGGCCTCTCTCTCCCTGTCGTACTCTCTCTCTCTGTCCCTCCGTCTCTCTCTCTATATCCGTCTCTCTCTCTCTTTCCCGTATCTCTCTTTCTCTCTCGCGAACTCTCTCTCTCGCGGACTCCCTCTCTCTCACAGTAAGTCTCTCTCTCTGTTTTCGTTTTCCGACGGCCGGAATCAACTCCGGGAACCATGTTTGTTATCTATATAATTGTTATTATTATTATTAACTAGATTATTGTTATTATTATCATTATTATTATTAACTAGATTATTATTATTATCATTATTAACAAGATTATTATAATTATAATTATTATTATTATTAACAAGATAATATTTATTATTATTATTATTATTATTATTATTATGTAACAAAACAATTATTATTATCATTATTTTAATAATAATAGATTATTATTATGATTATTATTATGGTTATTAAGAAATATTACTAAAATCTAATATTGTTAATATTATCTACTTGTTTTATTAAACCGAAACCCATGTCAGACATAGTTACCATTTAACGTCATCGTCACTCGAGTTATATCCTTTTTATCACTAATACTACTATTATTAAAATGTTATACGTATTAGTTATTATTAATATGACACATATAATTATTATAATAACAATAATAATAATTATTATTAAAACCTATAAATCTATTAATAACGTTTTCAACAATAAAGTAAAATTATTATATTTATTATTACTACTACTATTATTAGTTTAACAACAATTCTCGATTAGTAGTATATTTACATATCATTATCGTCATTATCATATATATATATATATAACATATCTTTTTAGAATTATTATTATCATTACTATCATTATCATTAATAATATTATTATAAACTTTATTATCTATTCATTTTCATAAAAACCGAACTCTTGACTTAAACCCGTCTTGTTTCTTTTAATATTGGTTTAGCTATTTAAAAGCCCAATAAAATAATATTTTATTATCAATTAAGTACGAGTCCCTAATCGTTAACAAACTAACCGGTAATCCGATTAACCACCGAACATTCTCGTTCAATGTTTCAAATAAAGTTTCAACTAAAGTTCAAGTTTATTAATATATTTTATTTATTCGTTTTCATTTAGCTTTCAAGTTGGATTCGTTCGTTTCGTTCGCAAGCTTTCTACATTTCGATCATTTATTATTTCTCGATTCGTCAATCGAGGTGAGTACATTTCATCCCCCGTTTTCCCTTTTATATTTTGGGGGTAACATGCATACTTATTCAAAACAAGAATGATTTATTATACATTTTTCTCAAACCACAAACTTTAGGGTATATGACACTTGGAATACTTGCTCTTTTGTGTGTTATATGCCTCATATGCTTTACGTGCGCGATTGTTTATTTTTATGTTGTTGTTGAGCCTCATTAAGTATGATCATACGCTCCCCTAACTACTTAGCCTTGTGCTAGTAGAATAGGGCCTCATTATCCGAGTATGTCGGTTGTTACCGAGTAGAAAGGATCCTCATTTACATATGTTTTATATGCCACGATTGATGCTTTTATTTATAGTCTCATATACGTTTGTGGATTTCGCTCATATTATATATACTCAAACTATGAAATTGCTCACCAACATACGTGTTGATAAAATATTATTTTATGCATTGTTACAGGTTTGACTTTTATCGACTTGAGGACTTGACGGAAAACGTTACCAAGACTATTAAGATATTAGTAAAACGAACAATATATTTGTTTACTTGTGTTCAATTTGTTTGTATGACCAAGATGTGTTTATTGATTTGTGAAATAAATGAGTTGATTAAATATTTTCACTTTAATAGTGTCTTGTGTATTTGTCCAATCACGTTGCACCCCGGCATGTTCTGCCTTTGGTCGGGGTGTGACAGATTGGTATCAGAGCCACTCTTGTGTCGTTCGGGATGTTGGGACACGCCTCATCGAGGACGATGAGTCCAAATGGGGGTTGTCTGTAACACCCTTGGCAAACACAACATCGTCCCACTCTTAGGCTATACCACATCGGCCGTGGACAAGAGAGATCACTGGTTCATAAGTAATGTTCTGCCTCTTCAATCACCAACGCGTTTTAGGCGACCAAAAACAAATCCGTGAGCTCTTCGTGGGCAGAGCGGACAATATTGGTGGTGCGAGGGGCCGAATGTTACAGATTGGTATCAGAGCCACAAGACTATATGATAGGTGGTTAGACGTAACGACCTAGTATAGTCTTTACTTTAGGGTCCTTATACGTGTTGCATATAAGGATAGGTCCTTATACGTGTTGCCTATACGTGTTTACCCTACTTGATTGTTCAATGCACTTGTTTATTTATATACTTATTTATTTATCAAATCATAAATATACACATACACACACTTTTCATAGTACTCCAAGGTATCCTTATTTTAAAACGCAAAAACATTAGTTTTTTATTGTGTTTTATGGATCACGAGCTTAACTTGGATCCCGTTGTTTCAAATCTCCTTAAAGATTCTCATATGAGATAACCACTTTAAGTAGTTGAATGCGAGCGTTCCGCCCGCCATCCTAATTTTCGGTGTTAAAACAATAGAACTACGGTGATTTCGCGGACTAGTGTTTTGACATGACGTTGTATTCTGATTTATTATTTTGGTTACAATCGTTATTTGAGTCGAAGACATGAAAAAGACGCGGTGGTACGTGCACATCTTTAGACCCCAATATGGTATTTTTTTTTTGTTATAAAGGTTTTTAGTGTCGGAATATCAAGTCATGGTGGTTCATGCACGATTTTTCCGCCTTAAAATCTTAAAACATTATTATTACATTTCAAGAATTTAAACCATTTTTCCTTCATTTTGTTATAAATTCTTATCAAAAGTCTTTATTTATAAATGTTATATTTTTCTTATTGTTAATAATTCTTTTATATCTTGATTTTATATGGTAAAGTTTTATATCATTTCTCATTTTGATTTCACGATGATTTTTATTACAAATTTAGTTCATTATGATCTCTTCGATATAAGTTAAATATATATATAATCATATTAAGAAGGTTTTTATGATAAATTGCACCTCAACTTTTCAAGTAAATTTCCTATTGTATAAACTTTAAATTTTCTTTAAGGTCCTTGTATAAAAAAAAGAAAAAAAAAATTATAAAATTTTATTTTATAACTATTTCGTTTATTTTGAACGATCACTTCAAAATTTTAATTATTTAAACCTCTCTCGACATTTTTAATTATACTACATTATATAATACACGTGGTAAAATTTTCGCTACCCAAATCTATTTTCATAACAACTATCACCATGCAATCCTTGGTTCATTATAAATTTTCACGAATAAAATTACATCATAACAAATTTATAGCTTGCAATCTTCTTGAAAATCTTATGATAGTTTTTGTCATGATCTTTCAAGAAAGTCACAAACTTATAGCTTGCAATCTTCTTGAAAATCTCATGCAAAACTTCATAGAACTTTTACTTAAAAGACAAAAATCGTTTACTTGTGGTTTCTCGATTTACAACGCCGGTCATTCTAACTAACTATAATATTTTCGTCACAAGACATTAGGTAACGAACTTGGTAAAGAGATTTTTCATCACGCAACTTTGCATTCCCAAAAAAAAAACGACATTGACCTCATAACAAATTTTGACATTCAATTTACGTATTTTAAATTTCCTCATAAGCAAAAAAAAAAAATAAATAAAAAATTGTGTGGCTCACACGCTCGGATCTCAAAAATTCTATTTATATAATATATATTCACACACACACACACACACACACATATATATATATATATATATATATATATATTAACTTGTATTTTTATTATCAAAATTCTCATGGATGCTTCAAACATTATTTATAAAATATGATATTTTCAATTTAATACCTATTATTAGTTAAAAAAAAAAATCTCCCCAGACGCAACCAAGTTTCGAACCACCCGTATTCCCTCTCAAACTACCGCCTCAAATCAAACCATCCTTCCACTACAAAAGCTTTCCCACGTACTCAAGTCTTTCCTCAATATGAACGAAATCCTAAAGATCCAAAAGTATACCCTCACCAACTCAAGCCCCATGCAAAATCCAAGATGTACAACATTAACCCAACAAAAAGCCTTAAATACCGACACTCCCACGCCACGAAAACCTATCAAACTTGCTATACCAATACTTCAAGGACATTAACAAACACACTCACGAATGGCTTGAACATATACAAACCAAAGCTTACCCAACTATGACTTAAAATCCTTCGACCCATACTATGTCGAGTCACAAACCATATCGCCACACCGTTCTCATCTAACCATAGACTTTGATATCAAAATAGCAATCCAAACACTCCTTACCAAATACATGTATAAACCAAATCTCAACCCAAACTAACCTAGATCAAAATTATCCAACCCATCAACTTAACCCGAGCTCAAATAATCAAAACCTCACATATTAGCCAAACCACTACTCACACAAGCATCCAAGCCCAAACCACTCAAACGACCTAAATTCAACAAACCTTATAAATCCAACTCAAGAAAACCCAACTACGCAAGCCAACCGAAACATACTCACTCCTCACCAAATTTCCAAACCATCCACCACCCGAAGCCTAAAACCTCTCTATACACACGCAAGCTTCGCTTTACCCTTAAATTCCTTTATATATATATATATATATATAGGTATGCCTACATACAACTAGTGTTTTTTGTTATTTTTTATTTTTTATAACAACCGCATGTGTTCAAATAATCACTTATAGATTATAAACTCTTTCAATATTAACGGTTTACATGTTATGTCCATATTTTATAAATTATCTTTGTAAAATGTAATATTATCATGATAACAAAATTTAATTATGACGATTTGCTTTCAAAGATTATTAAACGATTATATGCATGATTTCAAGATTTATAAATATTGTCACCTAAGGTGATAAATCTCATAAAGACTTTATAATCGAGGTTTCATTTTGAATATTGAATGCGAGATTTATTTAGTAATAAATTACAACTTTCACCATATTGCATAAACTCAATGACCATGGCTTTGCAAATCTTTTGGGACGCATTTATAAATATTTTATATTGTTACACAAATTTTTGTTCAATAACGATTTACGCAAACTATTACTTCTTATTATCGCAAAGATTATTTTATAAATAACTTTTTATCACAACTGCTTATTGTATACAAATTCCATTAACAAATTGGGCTTACAAGATTTACACTTGACAATGATCAAAACGTTTCTCTAGCTACGCGTTACCGCGATATATTAATATTATTATATTCATTTTCTTGGAAACAATAAAATGACTTTACTTGAGATTTCATTTTCGATGTTATTCTTATATTTTCAATGAGCATATAAAACGCGATTTACGTATTTAGTCATTAAATTCGAGTCACACAATTATTGCGATTTTTCTTCATTTGATAGAATGTTTCGATGACAATATTTTGCACATGAGATTTCATCTTGTGTTTTGATTTTCGTGACCGAATGCAAACTATTCAATAACAATTTGTGTAATACTTTCAAAACTTTAACTTTGCCAAAATCTCGTTTATCTTTTAAACGATATTATCATGACTATGTTATTTATAGTTGAGCATTTATGTAAACACGATTCTATACATTATTCTATATCAATTCATCTAATCTATTAACGGCCTATGTGTGGCTGTCTACAACTTTTGGCGTTATTAGGAACCGTTATTATAATGACGATTATATAAATGGTTTCACAATAGTGGCCGTATTCTTGTTTTATCACGTTTTATCGATTGTTGTGATTGTTAATCAAATACTATTTTATTTATATTGTTACACGTATGCGTCACCCCAAAGAAACTCACCTCATTCTCGTGTTGTCATAACTAATGAAATCATATCCTCAAATACTTATAACCTCAAGTTTGTTCACGTGTGAAACTCATCGTACGACGTTATTGCAAGCTGTATAATCGTTTATCCCAACCTCATGTACTCATTTATCGGACTTTTTCATTTATATTTATCGGGTTTCATTTTATCAATTTTATTTAGTACCTCGATTTATAGACTTTGGTAATTATGTTGATGACTTTTGATTTCAAATCTTATTTCATATTGTTTACTCAATTTTTTTTATTTATTTAATTGATCGTCTTTACTTAATTTAAGTCGAATTGTTATTTTCGTCTTGTTTATATTCTAAGACTTTAAATTGTTTCATTTATGTATCCCATTTTCCTACTTATTAAAAAGTAATCCCGAAATTTTCATATGCTAGTAATGTTTTGTCAATATTGGTAAAATTCAACAAATTTATTTACGCATCTATTTTAAATATTTCAAAATAAATATGCCTCTTAAACCACATAATGGACGAACCATGTGGACCATACGACGATCTAAATAATTTTGGGTGCACACTTAATTATCGAAATCCCCGTATGAAAGCCATGGTAAGTACGGTTGTGTGCGATAACTCAGACCCGAGGATGATGGCTGAAAAACGATAAAAATGCGAATCATGATAAAGGCATGGTGGATACGCCGCTGGTACATCCTATATATAAGTGTCTTTATTATGTTTCTCATTTGTAACGTTTTTCAAATCATGCAAGGATTTGACGTTATTCGTTGCTTAAAATTTGTTCATGCAATTATCTTACTAAAGACAACATTCGTTAATAATTACTTTTCTTTAAGTTTATTTAATTTCGGGACGAAACTCCAAAAAGTTGGGGATACTGTGACATTCGTCAAATTTAGGTCTCGTGTTATATTCGTTTTGTAAACTTTTATTTTATAAAACCGACTCAACATTTTGTTTCCAAATCTATATTAATATTTCCTAAGTTTAATACCTCTTCGTATAACCATTAGAACTTGAGGGGCCAAAAATGTAATATCCATATGCCATATATATATATATATTAAAATACCCTAACCCTAAACCCATTTAAAACATTCAGCCGCCCCCTCCCTTGGTAGCCGTTTTCCAGCAGACCTCGGATTTCCGGCGAGAATCCGGCGATGCCAAACACCTCCGGCCATCACACCCCACTGTATCACCACCATCTCAGCCACCCCCTCTTCCACACACAACACACAGCCGCTACCTTTTTCCCTCCCTCCTTCCCTACCGTTTTTCCGGCGACCTCGGAAGTCCGGCGTCGATCTCCAACGAGCTCCACTGACCTCTCTCTCGCTCTCCGTCTCTCGGCCTCTCTCTCCCTCTCTCTCTCTCTCTGTCTATCTCTGTCCCTCCGTCTCTCTCTATATATTCGTCTCTCTCTTTCCCGTATCTCTCTTTCTCTCTCGCAAACTCTCTCTCTCTCGCGGACTCCCTCTCTCTCACAATAAGTCTCTCTCTGTTTCTGTTTTCCGGCGGCCGGAATCAACTCCGGCAACCATGTTTGTTTTCTATATAATTGTTATTATTATTATTATTAACTAGATTATTGTTATTATTATAATTATTATTATTAACTAGATTATTATTATTATTAACTAGATTATTTATTATTATCATTATTAACAAGATTATTATAATTATAATAATTATTATTATTAACAAGATAATATTTATTATTATTATTATTATTATTATTATTGTCTAACAAAACAATTATTATTATCATTATTTTAATAATAATAGATTATTATTATGGTTATTAAGGAATATTACTAAAATCTAATATTGTTAATATTATCTACTTGTTTTATTAAACCGAAACCCATGTCGGGCATAGTTACCATTTAACGTAATCGTCACTCGAGTTATATCCTTTTTATCACTAATACTACTATTATTAAAATGTTATACGTATTAGTTATTATTAATATGACACATATAATTATTATAATAACAATAATAATTATTATTATTAAAACCTATAAATCTATTAATAACGTTTTCAACAATAAAGTAAAATTATTATATTTATTATTACTACTACTATTATTAGTTTAACAACAATTCTCGATTAGTAGTATATTTATATATCATTATCGTTATTATCATATATATATAACATATCTTTTTAGAATTATTATTATCATTACTATCATTATCATTAATAATATTATTATAAACTTTATTATCTATTCATTTTCATAAAAACCGAACTCTTGACTTAAACCCGTCTTGTTTCTTTTAATATTGGTTTAGCTATTTAAAAGCCCAATAAAATAATATTTTATTATCAATTAAGTACGAGTCCCTAATCGTTAACAAACTAACCGGTAATCCGATTAACCACCGAACCTTCTCATTCAATGTTTCAAATAAAGTTTCAACTAAAGTTCAAGTTCATTAATATATTTTATTTATTCGTTTTCATTTAGCTTTCAAGTTGGATTCGTTCGTTTCGTTCGCATGCTTTCTACATTTCGATCATTTATTATTTCTCGATTCGTCAATCGAGGTGAGTACATTTCATCCCCCGTTTTCCCTTTTATATTTTGGGGGTAACATGCATACTTATTCAAAACAAGAATGATTTATTATACATTTTTCTCAAACCACAAACTTTAGGGTATATGACACTTGGAATACTTGCTCTTTTGTGTGTTATATGCCTCATATGCTTTACGTGCGCGATTGTTTATTTTTATGTTGTTGTTGAGCCTCATTAAGTATGATCATACGCTCCCCTAACTACTTAGCATTGTGCTAGTAGAATAGGGCCTCATTATCCGAGTATGTCGGTTGTTACCGAGTAGAAAGGATCCTCATTTACATATGTTTTATATGCCACGATTGATGCTTTTATTTATAGTCTCATATACGTTTGTGGATTTCGCTCATATTATATATACTCAAACTATGAAATTGCTCACCAACATACGTGTTGATAAAATATTATTTTATGCATTGTTACAGGTTTGACTTTTATCGACTTGAGGACTTGACGGAAAACGTTACCAAGACTATTAAGATATTAGTAAAACGAACAATATATTTGTTTACTTGTGTTCAATTTGTTTGTATGACCAAGATGTGTTGTTTATTGATTTGTGAAATAAATGAGTTGATTAAATATTTTCACTTTAATAGTGTCTTGTGTATTTGTCCAATCACGTTACACCCCGGCATGTTCCGCCTTTGGTCGCGGTGTGACATACCAGATGTGTCCTAACCGGATCAAATGATGATGATGAAGATAAGTTGTAAATTCAAAGTGTCAGATCTACTTATTTTCGCAATCCTTGTAATAACCTTTGCTTAAAGTACACCAATTCATATAAAACTCGAAGAACGTTTGTATTTAATTCATCCTATTGCAACTAAACGTATAGAGATATAAACCGCATTACAATCTTCGATGCAAATTCGTCGTGTAAATCAGAATCTCAAGTGCATTAAGAACTCAAATTAAGAAGGATTTGCTATTTGTTGTAGGCTCTTAAAGACAAAATATCTATTATAAATACACTAAAGCAATTAAACCTAAAGTTCCTAAACATATTAATTGATGACGAAATTAAGCTCTGAATTCAATTAGAGTGTCAGATCTACTATTGGCAAATAATAATATAGAGATATAAACCGCATTACAATCGTCTATGCAATTCGTCGTGTAAATTACAATCGCAAGTATATTAAGGACTCAAATTAAGTAAGAGGAAGCATTAAACATGGAGATGGAGTTACCGAATTGAACGAGGAAGTCAAAGAGTTGACGAACGTTAAGAGAGATGTGAGAAATGAACTCTCGATTCTCCCAGTCAGCTTGTACTGCGATCCCTACGTTTACTGCATTTGTTATTCCACCTGCTCGAGCCATTAGTATTATTATCGATGTTGATTGATTATGATTTCTGGATTTAGGTCTTATGCGGATGAATCGGTTATGATGATGATAAATGATTTCTTGTGACGGTGAGTTGTGTGGTTTAAGCAACGGATTATGAAGCAAACATGATGGTGGTTTTGCTGGTGGTTATAAAGGGGGAATGTATATTGTAATAGACCCTTCAGCTTTTGTGGAATGTAATAAACACCCCAATCTTTGATCTAATAGAAAGACGAAGTTTAACTGTACTATATATAATGCACCACCCATGGGTAAATTAAGACACCCAATTTTAAGTAATTTACAATTTTTCAAACACATTGTATAACCTTAAATAGGGGCATAATAGACATTCTAACATTAAATTTAACGTTTCTTTCATATTTCTTCAAATTATTTACAACAATGCCCCTCAACTTTAATCAACATTTGAAAATTTAAAGAATAGTTACCACTTTGATCCCCCATTTTTAACTATATATTATTTATAATTTCACTTTTAACCCAAATTCCCCCAAGATTTTTAAACGGTCATAACTTTTTTCATACGTTAATATTTTTTTTAAAAAATTGCATTATAAAAACAAGCATTTAATTTTCTTTAATTTGAGTATGATATTGTCATAGTTTGTTTTCAGTTAAAAAAACAACATCTTACGTATAGTCGTTTGTGGTCCGGTTTTGATGGTTTTAAACTAAGCCGTGGGCCAAGCCGTTTTTTGTCATCGAAAACTGAAACCAAACCGTTGAAAATTATAACCCAACAAAAACAAACGATTAACAATGGTTAGATTTCGGTTTCATTTGTACTTCGCTACTAAATTGAGTTTAAAATAAGAATTCTTAATCCACGGTTTTAAATGGAACGATGAGCACCCAAAATCTCTTACGTGATTATTAAGGCCTGTATTTCCCGCTACATCGCGCGGACACTCGTCTAGTATGTGCCAAATGTGGTAGTGATAATTGATAAACCATCTTTCACTTTTTCACGTTTTTACTTTTGTAAAGTTCGTTCAAATACTCGAAACAGTGTTTCTTACATCATTATCTACACTGGGGCTTGGAGAAGGCTTACGCTGCGTTCCCGAGTCTCATTCTAACAAGGGAAGAGAAATGAAAAGAGGAAAAAACCATGCTCTAGAGGTTTTTTAAAGAGAGAATGAAAGGAAGGAAAACGCTGGAAAATTTGAGTGTATGTTCATCCTCCCAAATTGAAGAGATTAGGAGAGAAAAAATTTGTGTCTAATCGGGTCAACCTGATCGGGTTTTGGGTTAATCAGGAAGGTTCGGGTTTCGTGTTAGGCAGGCCGGATTAGTCAGGTTGTAATAAATTATTTGGCTGCAATTTTTTTTTAAAATTGGTTGGTTTCTATGTGTGTAAATACTAATAGAAGACCCGTGCATTTGTATGCATAAATATAATGAGTGAAAAGATGCAAACCTACTATCTATAAGTTCACCACTCCTCAAAAGGGGTTCCATGAACCGCAACAAGTCTATCAGAAATACTTACACTCTGCTGGGCCGACACTGACATTGAGAGACGAAAGCTAGGGGAGCGAATGAAGTTAACGATTAGTAATCTTTTTTAGAAATCGAATGGATTCGGTCTTATACATACGCGAGGAAGGTAATCAAAAAAGAAAGAAGAGGAGTTCTTTCTTTTATAGAACCCTTTGTGAATGAGAGATATAAAGACGAGAAAGACCAATGAAATCAAGTTTCAAGGTTGTAATTGAATGGTAAAGTTTGATTTGATTACCATTAACCTCCAGAATAGTTAACGAGTGCTTTAGGCGCCGAGCGAGAAAGGTCTCTTCTTTCGTTTCGGTTTATTCACTGATCTGAAACTTAGCACTTGTTTTCTTATTGATTCCAGGGGCGGCGGCGTTCTTGAATGAAGTCTATCCGAACCGAATTAGCACCGCCCGACGAAGGGGGGACGGGTAAAGCTACAAGCCCAAAAACTTCGACCCTTCTTTCTAAAGGGGGGTGCCCAGGGCACCTCATCTTGTCATTTCGTCCTTGCTCATTCCCGTTAGGCCGAAGTCTGTATTTCCATCCCTAATGATTATATTGATAGAGTTGGTTTGGTATGAAATCTTGTTGACTATTTAGCTCAAGCCGCATGAAGCTGAAGAACATGCATCTTGTTCAATAAATGAATGATCAACAATAGAAATAGTTAATTGTTCTTAGTTTATATTTTGAAATAAAATGTATGCAAAAGTGAATCGTTAAATTACTAAGCATCTAGCGCACAAAAGTACTATGTTATTGATAATTTTGGCCTTATAACAAACAGTTGGAATATGGTGACCATTTTGCCCTTTTAATTAGTGTAATTGAATGTTATTGACCATTTCAAGGATAAAAAAAGATTTGAAAAGTTGTGTCAAATTTGGAGCACAAAAGTACTATGTTTGACTCCCTAAAAGTCAAAAGCAAACATATGGTGAAATGGTGACACAACTAATAATACGGTAATATGGTAACAAATCATATATGGATGGTGAGATGGTGTTGTGCCAATATATCAACTTGTATTTGACTGAAGCTAATGGAACATCCCTTGTAAGCGTGCATACCAATAATTGTCAATAAAGTAATAGAAGATATGCGGTTCAAATTAAAGTTAAAATTGTACATTACATTAGGTTTTAGGGTTATTTATGATTCTGTTGCAATTCTGTTTAACACTTATGTTCGGGTCTCGGGTGGGCAAAAGTGAAATTGCACTAATTTTGACGTTATTTTACTAACCTCGTGAAAATAACGTTAAAAGTGGCGGAAGGTTAATCAGGCATCATGTGGTGGCGTTGATAGCCGAAAGACAAGGTACATGCACAAATCGGTCGGTGTCAGAATGGTTGAGTGTTATGTGCCTCATGTCCAAGGCTTGATGCAAAGCTACTACCGAGCCGGAGGTCTCACCGGAAGCAACCTCTCTATTCCTACGGGGTAGAGGTAACGCTGTCTGCATCTTACCCTCCTCAGACCCTACCATAGCTTTGCTATTGATGGGATATACTGAGTACGATGATGATGACGACTCATGTTCGGGCCTATTATGATGCTACAATACTTATATTTCACTACTTATATAGTTGTTGATATTGACTGATTATTGGCAGCGTGAAACACATGGGTATTATACCTTTATAAATAAAAAGAGAAGATGGAAGAAATATAAGAGGTGTATGATCATATTTATCTTATGTGGCTTTTTGTACTGAATAGCTGCACAGGGTGTTGTATCGAGTGTGTTTTAAAACTACTGTTGCATTTATAAAATTTTAATGTTTGTATTTGTTTCTTGTTAGATTAAACGAACATACAAGAAGACAAAAGCCTTCGTTATTATTCTTTTATATCATACCTACAAAGTGAATGACACTTGTTTGTTAATTCTATTAACCATTGATAATATTGGTTAAAAACCCATTGAAACTCTCTTATTTCTTTGCCTTTTGACCCATTATGAAAGCGATCTGATTGCATACTAAAACAGTTAACATCAACATGAGGAGACCCATATAACGTGCAAAATAATTTTAAGTCATACAACATTTTTGACTCTTAAAATAATGTTAATTCGTACAACTTGCAGAAATAAAATTTTAACCTGTAGATCAGGTATGATCTGTTTAACAGTTTTGACACGCGAAATATACGAATCACATGACCTGCAAAACTAGATTTTACCTACATAATATATGTGACCCATTTAATAGTTTTAACTCATGAAATATTTGCAACTCGTTTAACTGCATAAATCTTTAACCTGTAAGTCTGATCTAAAAGAATAATAACCAAAGCTTTCTTAAAATTAATTTATTTTAATATTTTAAAATTTAAATATACTAAATGTAAATGTTTAGGACACCAGGACACCATCACACGATAACTAATATAATTATGAAGTTGTCAATGTGAAAAATGTCACACCCACATCTTGGGCCTAGGCGTGCGACCCATAGTAGATATCGTTTTTGTAAATAAATCCGAGTTACGGTTTGTTAGCAGAAATTTGGCGTGGATATAATATTAACATATTTTTATATACTCAAAACACGGGATTATCAAAATACCCGTTTAATGTTTATTAATGTTTACAAAAGATTGTTTGTTAAAACTACAATTTATATTTAACATATACAATATTGATCTGAGCCATCAGATCGCCTAATGGTTATTTCGTCCCCAAGCATCTAATCTTCATTACCTGTAAAACAGTTTAAAATACGTTAGCAACACATGCTGGTGAATAAGCTGACACAAAATAATTTTATTTGCTTAATTACCACTCGAGACATAACTTGGGTCTTGGCCCATCGTGGTTTAGGAATAATCAAGTTAAAAACTAAATCACAATTTTAAACTTAAACTCAACTCGAAACTGCTTAGCAAGCACCGCAGCGTTTGAGATTATTTAGCTACCAT
The DNA here is from genome assembly GCF_021521415.1 of Bidens hawaiensis. Lineage (NCBI taxonomy): Eukaryota > Viridiplantae > Streptophyta > Magnoliopsida > Asterales > Asteraceae > Bidens > Bidens hawaiensis. The sequence goes on along the minus strand of NW_027491209.1, from coordinate 323,789 downwards.
CAATATACACATGATTACCCTCTCTCAGACATAACTTAGGTTCGGCCCGTCATGGCAGATCGAGGCATAACCAGGTCATTCGGAAGAAACTCGGTCACATGCAACTTTTGCAAGAAACTCGGTCATTCGGAAGACGATTGCAAAAGGAAAACAGTTGTATGTTTTAGCTGTGGAGAAAATAGACACTTCAGCTCAGAATGTCTAAATAAGACAAACAACGCAAATGAAGAAGTGGTGCTAAGAAAGGAAAAGTTAAAATAAATATATTGAACGCACAAGGAGCATCCGACAATAAATAATAGAAAAAGACAAGAGTATGCCAAATAAATGTTCAAGATCTAAAGGCATTAGAAATGACTAATAGTTTAGTTAACTCTTGTAAATTATCTGTAATCTTGTATTAAACGAGAAATTTTGTAATCATATAAGGGTATTTAAATCCCTAATGTATATAAAGAAAGATATTAGCATATAGATCGTGTCTTTACACAAGAATGCTTATATGCGAAGGAAAAGAGATAGTAAAATTTTCAAAATACAAGAAAGTATGCTAATAAATCATCATCTATAAAAAGATGAACTAAAGTAAATGATGAATTAAACAAAGATATAAGAGCATGTATATTCAAAGAAAATCAATTATCTGAACTTTAAAAGTTCAAGGGTATAATTGATGGAAATAAACGGAAAGAATCCATCAAGATCATGAAGCAAGGGATTACATAAAACAAGTATGAAAATCTTGAAAGCTATTAAAATGAGTAAGTTAAAAAGGATTCGATAAACTGAATCCAAGAAACAATCTTCTTAACGTCATTAAATGTTTAAAATACAAAGGCAAGGTAGATAGTTAAACACAACTGGCCACCGTGCTTAGCAATTTACAATTACTTACGATATTCTGAACTATTAACTGAATACATCATCCAAAGATATGAGTTAGCAACAAATCATAGATTACAACCATTCAAACAGTTCAGATTAAGCCCTAACAACAAATTAGAAAGAGTCTGATAGCAAATCGATAAGAAAGAAATCACTCACAGCGAATCTCGAGGACGAGATTCATTCCAAGGTTGGGAGAATGTAAAATACCCAAAATTTCGATCCAAATTTGACAAGTTAGTAAAAGTAAAGGGATTAAAATTGAAAATTCTGATTTATTAACCCATCGCGATACGCGATGGGCATAGCCAAGGAGACATCACGATACGCGATAGTAACGTCACAGAAATCCAAAAAGGGTGGTGCCGCGATACGCTACGGCCCAAGATATTAAGCCATTGCGATACGCGATGACACGTGTCAGCCACGTGACAGATGTGTCTAAAAAGATGACACGTGTCCACCACATGGCAACACGTGGCAGATGTGTCAGGCCATGTGGCGCTCTCTGAATAACATGAGTCATCGCGATACGCGATGACCATAAGAAAGGATCCATCGCGTAACGCGATGGAACCAGATTTCAGCTATAAATAGGAGGGTTCACGGCTCATTCTTCACACACCAAAACTTTCGCTCTCTAGAAATACTTTCTTTCTATACATCGTTTTGCGTGCCGAAAATCGTTTGGCGTGTCGAACCTCGTAACCCGTGCTAAATACCCGACGTTTGCTCGAAGTGTGTGCCACCCTAAAATAACCCGACATTCTGCCTCGAAGTACGTGCATGAACCAGCGACCCCCGAACGTTGCCTCGATTTGCGTGCCAAGAAAAGTAGATCAAGAATACCCTGACATTCGTGCAAGTGCGGAAGTGCTGCCGAAAGTCTAGGTAATTATTAAGCTAAGAAAGGTAGGGGTTCTGCCCAAATAAAATATTGTTATTTCAAAGGCTTTGACCCTTGTCGGGGGTATAGCTTAGACCTTGATCAAATTAAAAGATAACAATTCTTTATGATTAAGAAATACAAAATTATAAAATCAAAGGTTATAGCAAAAAATATAGTTTCTTCATAATTAAAAAACCTAAGCTTTTACATACAAATGGTATATTTGAATTGTTTAAGAAAAGTAAAAGTTACAACTTTATATACATAGGTTATAGTCAAAATAGTGTTTCTTTATTATTAAGAAACATAAGACTTAACATACAAAGGTTATAGATAAATAACGTTTCTTCTTGAAGAAAAAAACATATCATAGACATTTCTTTTTGAAGAAGAAACATAGTACATGATTGGAAAATAAAGAGAAAGAATTCATGTCCAAAATGTTTTATTCAAACAAAAGATCAATCAAGGTTTAAATCTATCAAAACCAGACTAAAGGTCTGTAGCCGAATTAAGAGATGGTCCGGGTATTTATATATAAACCTATTTTATTATAGGTCAATCATTCATTCATTCACAAAGGTTTTCAAACGAGATTACCTCATCATTCAGAACAGACAATCACATATGAATATGTTAAACCTTTTTCAGTCAAGATAAACGGTTTATTTATCTTAAACAAAGTCAGTCAAATAAAGATTTATGGGATTACGCGATCCCTATTAAAATACAAGATATAAAATAAAAACAAACTCAGACCGAGTACACATGTGTCTGGATCTAAACATAACTAATTAATCTAGTCTATCAATCAAGGCTACGTGGCCGCAGACTAGAGATCATAATAAAAGTTCTCCAATGGGTGTCAACTCCCGGAGAATCGTTATTATGTGTGTATAGAAAGTGATACAAATCCTAGAAATAAGAGACGTTTCTGCTAAGATTGTTCAAGAAAACTATCTTGTCAGTCAAAGAAAGATTTATAAAATGTTTTTAGAGTCAACGATTCACTGGCATATCGCTGACGTATCCCCCCTATTACAGGAGATAAAGTTAGTACAGGTAGCAAGGAAGTAGAGCCATTCAAGAAGATAGACGCTCGCAAGGTAGAGATAGTTCAGTTTTAAATCATTAAAATATTATAAACAATATTATGATTATTAAAACAAAAGGAGGTTTATAAATCAAACACTTGGGTATTTATTATCCGAGAATCTTTTCAATAAAATTTATATTATTTTTATAGACAAAAGTTTCAAAATGTATATTGATAAACAAATAAATAAATATTTCAAAATATATTAATACTTTTTAAAGACTTCCGCTAAACTATGATACATTTACAAAACAAGTACCAACTGTTGGTCACACGCCTAGGATCTAAGTCGGGGTGTGACATTATGCATGCCATCAACAATACTCGTTTCTCTTTTCTCTCTTCATCTTCCATGTAAAGTTTTGAAAAACAATACTCAACAAGCTTAATCTTGTATCATGGATCTAGAATAACCGCAAAATACAAGACCATACTATAACTTTCCCAATATTTATGAAACTTTTCTTTCATGCCTTTTGCCATGTTACTTATGACATCATCCGTATTGCGAAGCGCATCTTCGATATGCAATTGAATTTTCCACACTTGATGGAAATATAAGTTGGATGTAGGATACGAGCTTCCAAAAAACAAAGTCGTGATATCATAAAAAGGTTTCAAAAATTTGGTGATTATTTCCACCCTTGCCCATTCCTCTTCTGATGGATTTGTATTGAAAATGGAATCAACTAGTGCTAACCGAGAATAAGCCCGATGATAAGCCAATGCACAATCAAGCATAAGATAGGTAGAATTCCATCTTGTTACAATATATTAACGAACATGTTTCCCACATCGTAATGAAAGTGATTCAATGCAATCTGCAAACTTACATTTCCGAGCAGCACTTCCTCTCACATACATAACCGAATCTCGAAACTTTTCAATGGATCCTTCAATTACTTTCAATCCAGCTTGAACAACAAGATTTAACATATGGGCCGAACAACGCACATGAGTAAAATATCCATCACACAATAGTACTTCATTTAAACGCAAATGGCTTTTTAAAGAAGCTACCAATACATCATTATACTTTGCATTATCTAGTGTGACTGTAAAAACCTTTTTCTCAATACCCTAAGCTAACAAACTGATTATGTGCTCCGCTATAATGAAACCACTATGGGGGGGGGGGGGTATTACTCTAAAGTTTAGCACCTTTTTCCTTAGAACCCAATCATCGTCAACATAATGAACTATCAATACCATATATTCGTCTGTCGTGAGAGAAGTCCATTAATCAGAAGTCAAACATATCCTACTAGTTAGACTTTGCAATTTGTCTTTAAGAATCATCTTCTCTCGATCATATACTTTTAAGATATGAGCCTTTGCAGTGTTTCTTGTCATGTCCTTCACACCAGGATGTAAGAATTTGTGCAAATCTCTTGTTCCCTCATGTTCAATATAACTAAAAGGATAGTTATGTTTGATGATAGAAATTTCTATCTTTTTCTTATACATTTCTAGATCTAAAGGGGCACGTTTTCTTGGTGGACCTGGCTCATCAAGATCAAAACACTTAGGGATATGTCGTTTTAAGTTAGATATTCCCAGAGCAGTTTTGTACTTCCTTCCACACACTTTACAACTTACTTTCTTAATACCATCAGATTCAACGGGTAAGTGGTCAAAGTAGTCCCAAACATGAGAACATAGTTTACTCGAAACATCTGAATCAACTTCATAATCGTGTTCCTCACCTACACTATGTCGATCAAAGCTAGTGTTGCATAAACATATTTGCCAAATATTCGTGACTCTTGACCTACCAAAAGTCAAGTAAAAAAGAAAAAAAAAATTGTAACATTGTACATAAGACAACACCACCTAATCAATGGTACAATCATCACCACACTACATTTTACAAAAAGACCAAACGAAAAGCACACAATAAACAATAATCACAAGGGTATTTAATCAATTTCATTCAACAAAGTATCATACAATTGCAATGTTCAAATGATTCTATATTATATAACTAACAATTTAAAGTATCATTTCAATGTCCAAATGATTTTAAGACATTACAGAACCAAAAACTTAATGTTTCACAACTTTTCATTCAACAAATCTTCCATAGCCCAAACCTATTAATTAATAAAATTTCACAACTTAAAATTAATTTCACTCAAAAAACTATCACACAATTTCAATCTGGAAACAATCTGTAACAATTTCAATCACAAGCTGAAATCAATTTCATTCAATAAACTATCCACACAAATTACATTATGTATATAAATTAAATTCAATTTCAATCAACAAACTATTCTGCACTTACCTATAAAACAAACTCAAACAACATTCAACAACACAAAACCACTAACCTCCGGCATACAACTGTCCGACATTCCGAATCGCATCAATAACACAAATTCAGTAAGATTCAACTCAAACACAAAGATTCACATATACCTATTATTAAAAATCACACATTTCAAGATTTGAAGTAGTAAAAACACCCAAATAGGCTCACATAGAGTGGAAAATAGAGTGAAGAAGCTCACAGCGGCGTCACGGCGGCAGCTATGTATTTCACGGTGGAGGTACGGCGGCAGAGATGGAAGAGAATTAGAGGTTACATGCGGCGGAGGCACGGCAGTGACAGATTGGGTGGAAGAGACGCTTAACTAAAATGGGTTTCTTGTTGTAAATGAACGGCGGAGGTCTGTCGTGAGATTGGGCGATGAGTATATCCAATATGGGTTTCCTATTCAATTAGAAATCTCAACCCTAATAACCCATTCATTTTTGACCCACACTACCCCCCCCCCCCCCCCCCTATTTTTTGTAATGACTCATGCTGACCCACTTGGTTTATATAACTTCCCCAAATTAATCCATAAAGTTTAAAAAAAAGCTCAAACTGACCCATATTAATGGGTTTGGGTCAGGATTGTCACCCTTACTTTTAGCACATCATGAGGATGAGGTAAATGATGGGTGTGCTACAGACGAGGTGGAGGCATAAGCTTGGTGTGGGAGGCATAAGCTTGGTGTGCTGCACTGAGGGAGAGCCAAATGCTTGGTGTGCTGCACATGCAAATGTTCATTATGTTGAAACTTCTGAACGTAAGACTTGAATGTTGATGTTGCGTTCATGTCAGTTGCAGGATCTGCTATGTAAGTGTAGTTTATATTTAATAACAATAAATGAACGTTTTTATTAGTGAATAGTATCTAAAATTTTTGTGTGCTCGATCTTGTATGCATTGTTACGATTAGTGATTTACACATTTTTGGGTTTCGGTTGGGGTTCGAGCTTGATTTGAAGACTCTGAAGAAGATAAAGCGTGCTTCATTGCCGATTTCATGGATAGCATCAATGAAGAAGCAAATTTCGGAACAAATCTGGAGATCCGTATAAATGCTTCCTTGATGATAAAGGAGAACTCAACCTCATCTCATATTCTTTGTCTCACATCATATATGCAAAACATGAACACCGATTAGAAGGGGGTTAGAGACCGGAGTCTCTGAACCACTCTTCAGTGCTCAATCCAATCGCCAATTAACACCCTCGTTTACATGAGTATAAGAGTATTTGTGTATAGAGAGAGAATTGGGAAGAACATGTCATTTGTTGAAGAAAAAACATTCTATTTATAGGGGAAATGATGAATATAACCCTAATGAGTTACCTTCAAGTTGGGTCTGTCAGGGCCTACATATTGGGCTTTGGCTTATTTGAGACGATATCTCTACATATACCGGCAAAATTTTATTGCCTTCAAACCTAAATCGATCACACAAAACCAAATGGTGAATGGTGATAGTTAGGAGAATGATTACCATTGACGGTTGGTGCAAGAGTGTGATATTTTCATGCTTTCAGCAAACTCCAATTTTATTTCGAGAAGAATTGGAAGCTTAAGGATGGATGCTAAATCAGTTAAATTGCCATTTTAGATTAGTTTTAAAAAATCACAACTTTGTCAAAAACCATACTAAATAATTATTGCAACACAACCTTTATAAGCAATTTCACTGTATACTAATGTTAAGAAAGAAAACCAAGTTAGACTAGATAAACAAAATCAAATTTAACCAACAATTTTAACACTCAGAGACGGAAGTGAAAGTAGTTGTTGAACTAGGCGGTTGAAGAAAGCAAGTGAAGCATATACAGATCGTCAAATTAAGCCGTTAGTGTTCCGGTATGACGCCGTTAGTGTTCCGGTATGACGCCGTTAGTTATTAACAAAACTCTGATGAAGGCAATCATCATTGTTAGGATTCATGTACATTGGATTACGTATTAATAATTCATTAGTGAATGTTTATTTTATAAGACAAGTAAGCGTTCGTTAATCAAATATTAAAATATGATGATTACATGCTATTTTATTTATTTGTTGCCACAAGATACAACCTATTATTGTTATGAGAAAGTTATTTTAGTGAATTTCTGGTGATAAGAATGTTTTTTTTGGTTGTGCCAGGGCTGAAAGTAATGCGAGTAGAGGACGATTGAGTACCATTCACATAAATATTTTGGCTAAGGGCTGTTGGTTTATCAGTGCTACAAAAGACAAAAGGTGACAACTTCAAATTATTTAATAAATTTGTTTTCAAATATATACAACATATACTTCTACAACATATATTAGCAGAAATTTATTTAATACCAATTAGAAATGAATAACTTATAAAAACATAGTAGGTGTTTATCTTTCATTTAATTACCTCTATTTATCGAATAAAATGCAGGCAGATCGCTTCGTTTAATATTGCTCATCTGCTTCTAATTAACCGGACTGGACAGCTAAGAATCATAACAATACCGAGGCTGCTAACGTACTCCTCAGCCAGTCCGGTATGTATCAGTCGTTTATAGCCGTCCTAGTTCTGGTAGGTTGGTTAGCAGGTTGCAGTGTTGCACCGAGACCAAAAATGCGTTGGGCTGAATTTCAAATCATGGGCTGATTATAATTTTAATTAAGTTTTATTGGGCTAGCTAGAGCAAGTGGTTAATGGGTTAGATTAACTATAATTACTTACCTAATCTAAATTCTATTGCACACACCATGGCCCAATCCTTTTTATTTGAAATATATTGTGTATGCAGTAGATAATAATGCAAGTAAAGATTGAAAGGCGAATGGGCTTTTTGGAGTAATGTTGGGTATCCAACAAACATTAGTTATGCTCTCTCTTTAAGGCTAGACAAAAATGGAAAATATTAAGTGTTGTCCCCTTTGTAAATTTTCATGTATCATAATGGATTAATAGGCCACATGAATTTGATAATGTAGCACTTTCTGACTTCACTAGTTTTCTGAAGTATACTAATATAGATAAGAGTTTTGACTTGTACTATGAACATATAGAGAACTTGAAGAAAATTAAGGAGAAAAAAAATTCCTTGTTTTTCCCCTTCTTTTTTCTTTATAAACAATGTAACATATATAGTATAATCATGTCTTTTGAATTAGCCATAGGGGTACTAATTGTACATCAAGCAATTCTAGACGACGTACAAGCAATTCTAGACGGCGCTCTAGTGTATCAAGTTTTTCATTCAATGATGCCAGTTGGCTCTTTGTTGTAGCATCTAGGAGACAAAATATCTTATGTAAATATACCAATGGCTTGTTCGCAACCTTTGCACAAATATGTGCCTAACCAATAAGAAATCTGACTAGGTAAGAAACTCCGAGCTAGTAAGGGCCATGTGTTAGACTTCTGAATGATTGTGTATGATGACTATTCTACCATCTGACCTATTTTACACACATTTTTATATATAACATGGATAAAACGCAAGCCGGGAAAAAAGTAAAATTCAACAGCTTTGTAGTATGTATGCAATATATATCAGCGTCTAATAACAAAATACACTATATTTAGAATGTTGGTATAACTTTAGCTTTGCATTATGTTGCACATGTTCACTTATTTTAGGTGACTAGTCAATGCTACTCTTACAAGACTCGTCACTCTCATAAACATGAACTCAAAATAGTGATTCGAAATAGTTTATTTTGTCATTTTCTTTTTGTATACCGTGTCCTTTCCCTAGCTTGTCCCTGAAACCCCATTCTCATAAACAAATACACTTAATGCTGATCGATTCAGATATAACATGTTAATGATTTCACTAAGAGGCTACTAAATAACCCCAAAAGCAATCAAATTTAAGTTCTAACACACCTACAAGATGAGAAGCATGTAAAGACTAATCATTCTACACCATTTTTCATCAAATCCGGATGATTCATAACTAATTGGTGCCCTGAGCATATCAAATGATGATGAAGGTAAGTTTTAGAGTATCAGGTCTACTTATATTTGCAATCTTTCTAATACGTTAGGCTTAAAATGATTTATCCTTCTGGCAACTAAAAATATAGAGATATAATTAAACACACAATCGCTGAAGCAAATTAATCGTGTAAATTACAGTCTCAAGTATATTAAGGACTCAAATTAAGTAACTAAGCTGTTAAAGAATGAGTGTTAATTTGGTTAATATTTTTAGTCAAATAAGGTTCTTGCTTTTCCAGTTCCTCTTGTATACACAATAATCTTGTAGTCATGATTTATAATACTTTTTCAATTTGATTGTATCGTGTTTGAAATTTGTGTTTTTTCATAACAGAAGCAGAAAACATGGAGATCGAGTGAGGAAATGAGAAACTTTAGCAAAATACATCAAACATCCCAAACTTTTTTTCTAAGAAAATAACAAGTCAGTATAATTAATGTGTTTTTTTAGTTGAATTGATTTCATGCAAAACCCGTATATTTATTTGAGTTAAAGAGATCAATTCAAACCTCAACGCACTTGAAATCATTTAATAAATAATATGAATACAGTTCATATAATTCGTTTATATAAATGGATAAAACATATTAATGAAGTGTAATGCAATTTATTATAAACAGTCTATTTCTAAATTATATGTTATTTTAGATATTTTAGCATTTTTTTTGTTTTTGGTGTTGTTTTGGAGTCGCCTTTTAGTGTGAGTGAAACGTGTACATATGCAAGTTATTTGTTCGCTTAAGGTGCTGATGATGATTGATGATGATTAATATTTAATACTCGCATAAATATTAAATACAGTCCATCTATTACTTCCTAAATTTTGAGTGATTTGCAAAAATCTATATAAATTAAACACGAATCATGGCTGATCTAAAAGAATGAGCACCTAACTAGTAACATGCATGCTTAAGTATTACACATCCATAATTAACATATGGTTAGTAACTAATTTAAACATAATTATTTAAGAGACTAAGTTAGGTAATTATATTGTTTAAACATGAACTAACTTCTACTACTTCGGTCCTTATTGCTTGACCCAACTATGTTTTACTTATCACATGACACATATATGAAGTGAGCTATGTCTAAAGAGCCTAATGAATGTACAAGATTTACCACTAAACTATCAATGTTAGTGCGTAAAAAACAAATAAAATATACTTAAAACTTTAATAGAAAAAATTATTTTATATAATCATTTGCCTAGTGGGTTGGAATCTACATACGTGTATATTTAGCCTAGGAAGGTGACATACGTTTAGTAGTCTGGTGGGATGAAACCCACATACACGTTGCTAATGTAATTATCACATGCATAAAACTTAGCTTTCTGAGACGTAATATCAGCCATCTATAATAATTTAGACGTTTTATGGAAAAACCTATCGAGGCAAGTTTCGAACTTGAGACCATAAAAATCTCAAACCTTAACCATCATCTCGATACCAATGAACCAAAAGGCCAATTACACACGCAATATATGATATATCTGTTCCATGATGTAAACATGCAAGTATGCAACAATAATCAAGTCATAGCTAGCAATATGATAGATAACTATATGAAATTGTCAACTTATCATGCTCTAGTAACCTTCGTGCAACCAGTATATGTCAACGATAATCAAATCATTCCAACAGCGCACTCTCAAGTGTCGATAAGCTCACAAGGGTAAATAAGCACAAGAAATTAACAATAGCACTTCGAGCGTTCTTGTTGTTTCTACTCATTAGCTCATGTAATTTGATAAATATTTTTGGTATTTAAGAGCATTCTCATCCTATCTCTATATTCAAACCTAAAATTACACTAAAAGTCACTATATTTTATCTCTCCTTTTCAATTAAATAATATTTTTTTATACTTTTATCATTACGATTTCTTTTTCTTTCACTCACAACCATTTTCAAAATATATTAAAAAGTTATAGGGCATAAACAGTAACTTTTCAAATTTATAGAAAAATCACTGCATGTCTCTAGCATCCACTAACAACATCCTAAATCACTTTCTACATTATAAAAACTCCACCCATAGAAAAATCACTGAATGCTCTAAGTCTTTATTCGTGCCTAGCTACTTTACACTCTTATACTAATACAACGGTATTTTTTACCAACATACATTTCTCCAACAAGTAACGGGCTTTATCAGTTAACCAAGGCTATGTATTATAAGCCATAAGACCACGATGATAGTTGTGATACCTGAGAGAGAGAGAGGTGTAGAGAGCATTGACGGAATATAAAAAAATATGAAGAGGTTATATGTGAGCTGTGAGAGACTCTAATTAATGTTCATTTCAAACAACCATATACTTAAAAGGCCATTAATGGAATAAGTTTTAGGATTATGAACCATCGACATAATAGAAATACAAGAATCATTTACATAATTTGTAATTTGTAAACTTAGAACACCAAGTTAATTTCAAATAGACTAAAACAGCATCCAATATATTAAATCGAAAGATATTATCTATCTATTTAATTTAACAAAAATATCTTTTTATGCATTAATGTGGTCCAACGTATATTGGTACAACACATAAATCGTGTCGACAAACTGGAATAGGCCAACAAATGTAACACAAATAGCAATGTGGGGTCCATGGATGACAAAGAATTAACGGCTACAAATAGGTAGTTTTGTTAGAGTTGTGATTTGTATTGTTTCTTTCTCAATCCGAGTAATTTTTATTTTTATTTTAATTTCTTTCCGCATAGATCATAGATGATATTCTAGCTTTGGGTTTTCGAATTTGTTACGTTTCTAATTACTAATTTTGTAATATTGTTTATTTTATATATACTCTACTTATGGGTGGAAGTTATCTTTGATTTTATTATGTTTATAATTAAATGCAATTTGGATTATTAGTAATGAAAACTGGGTGGTTGTACCAAACTCACATGCTTCTTTTCTTCACTGATCATGGTGTCCCTCTTCATCCACTTACTACCTTGGTGATTTGCTGTATCTTCCATTTATGCAAAGTAATAATACTCCTTTTTCGGCCTTTAAAATTAAAAATATGATTTTATGTTTTTATATCAATTTATACATTATCAATATAATCAACAGACATGTGACTTGTACTATTTTTTTCGTTCACTCTTATGTATCTCATCATTTCTGTTTCGTCTAAACTTTCTTTTGTTGGTGTTTTAAACTCTTAAACAAGTTTTGTTAATTCAAATACATACACATATGACTTGCTACTTGTTTGACTAGTCTTCAATTACTATTGAATAAATAAGGTTGTTCAAAAAATAATTGGCATGTAGCCACTTGAAGCTTGCTAAAAAAAGCGAAAAAAGCTTGAATCTTAACAAGGCGGCTCAACTCAGTTTCCAAACAAGTTGAGCTCAAGCCAGGGTTGGCTCGGATCTTTGGTTCATTTAGACTAAACCCTTAAATAAATTATTTATAATAATATTAATAATAATAGCATACTAAATTAGATAAAAAAATAAATAAATATAGTAGATATATTATGCAACTCAAGCTTTGAAACATTATATAAAAGGAAAAAAAATAAATATATAAGGTTATAAATTCTCTAATTTTTTAATTTTTATATAAATTGATGTTAACAGTTATATTTTTGTTGTTTATATATTTATATCTTTCTTTTAAATAAATATATCAATAATAACGAGCTCGAGCTTTATTTTTCAGCTCGATAAAGTTAACGAGCCAAGCTCAAGCTAGCTCGTTTAAGTTCAAACTCGAGACCGAGCTCGACTCGATTACATCCCTACTATCGAATAAAAATTGTACGTACATATGTGTTGTGCATACAAACATTAACCCATAACTCATGATAATTTTCTTTAACACAACCAAATTGATGTAAATCATATCTATTTTTTCTTTTTACACTTTTAACAAAATGCACTTGCACGATTGTTTATTAACTTATCAAAGTAATTAAATGTTTAAAGCAAAATGTACCAACTATTTATTTATACGTTGTAACCTCATCACAACTAACAATCAAACAACCATGGGCACTTAAAAATAAGTTCAAATATAGTGTCAATACTTTATATATCATACATTTGTCTCATACCTAGTAATATCTATAATGAAAAAATAAAAATCATATAGAGAAATACACGTCCCTAACACGGTATTGGTACACGACTTCACACTCCCAACATAGACCAAAATTACCAAACTATCCCCAAAAAACCAACAATAAAATCTTCACATTATCCCTTCCTATTAACATCAAACGTAACGAAAAAACAACTCACACCTCTCCTTAGAAAATTGTCCACTACAACTGACTTCATCAACACCACCAGCCACCGAAGATCATCATACTTAACCGGATGCATGTCGCCGTCATGCGTACCTGTCCACGAAGAATACACACTTGTAAACAGTGGCACTCGCAACAGGCGAGGCCGGAGGTGGAAGAAGCAGATGAAAAAGGTGGTTGAAGAAAGTAAGAAGAGCATTTATGGATCCTCAAAGCCTGCCGAATTTAGGTACGATGCGGTTAGCTACTCGCAGAATTTCGATGAAGGCAATCGTTGTGATGAGTATTATCTCTATGGTAGTCGATTTTCGAGAGCTTTATGAGAATGCCCATAGGATTATTAGTTAAGCGGATGTTCTTGTTATGTACAGGTTTTGTTTGTTCAGTTAAGAATGACTAGGAAGAGTTTATTGGATCTTGAATGTAAGCTCTTTTTTATATTGAAGTTAGTAAGATCAATTATCATCATCATCATCGTCATCATCGTACTCAGTATATCCCACCAATAGCAATGCTATGGTAGGGTCTGAGGAGGGTAAGATGTAGACAACCTTACCTCTACCCCATAGTAAGATCAATTATATATACTTTTAATAAGGCTTTGTATTTATATACTCCAAATTTTGTAGTCATGTTATGGGGGTAAGCAAATAACCAATTTTAGTTCTTAGATGTTAATAATTGAATAGGTTTGGTTGCAAATGATTTGGTTAGATGTTAAGCTTGTTACTATTGATAAATATAATCAAGTTTAAGGAAAAAAGAACATATTATTAACATGATTTTTTTTAATTCTTTTTATCATATGAAATAATCTCAGTCATTTATACATATATCAATATCATAAAAAAACATGGTTTCTCAACTAAAATCATTACTTCAATTATAGTTTGTTACTTTGCTTAACACTAGAAACATTAGCTTTGTCAAATTTAGTTTCACTTGAATTGTCACTCGAATTATTAGTATTATTAAGACTTTATATTTATCAATAATAATTTAATAAATCAACATCATCTTCACGAAATTATCATCTGATTGTGAAAATACCCTAAAGAACCATTTTATTTAGGTAGTTGAGTTCAAGTTATAATGTTGATGAAATCATAAAATGTGTGATTTAAAATTTGCATTTTATGAATGTATAGAAACACAAATATTTTGGGTTCTCCTTTGTGAAAACAATAAAAGATAAACGTAATGGGCCATACGATAGAGAGATCCATTAGGCCCATCACATACAACTTTTCGTGCTTTTCTGCTCTTTTTCAACGTTGACATAAGTGGATAAGACTTGCAACGTGTCATGTTATTAATCGAATAACAGTTGTGCTTTTTTAACTTTATCCAAAAGAACTGAAGTGGCATTTTCTTTCTCATTAATAAGAAAAATAATAAGATATTTTATCTATAATTTAATATCTAACAAGGTTTTTACCCGCACGTTGCTGCGTGCGAGTGTTATGATTTGGTTTTATGATATCTATGATGGGCAGGATGGGTGCTATTGCAGTCAAACCAATTTGTTACACACCCTAGGCCAAAATTTATAGTTTGCTCTAAGTATTTTAGAAGAGTGTTGTTGTCAAAAATTTATATATAGTCTTACAAAAAAGTCGTAACGTTATAGTAACATTTTAAAGTTAAAAAAAATAAAAAATTAACGTCTCTATACATACAATCCTAAAATACCAACTAAATGTGTGAAAAGATATTATCAATACAATTTTATATCAAGAAACTCATAACACCTAAAATGTATTGAAAATAGATCATGCAAATTTACTGCATACAATCCATAATTGGTTTTGCTGTAGCTATTTTTTACGTCCACTTTCACAACTTGACTGAAGACTTTCTTAGTACGAAAATGAGTGGTTGGAAATTGATGATTTCACGAATTGTAAACCTAGTAAGGAGTAAATTTTGGTTTTAATACATATATAATTTGGGATGATGTAAGAAATTTTCTAAGGTAAATTCTATGAGGAAATGATGTGAAATTTATTTGAGGTGTTAATTTTGATTGCCAATGAAGGACACAATGAATTGAATTTTAATTTTGTTTAAAATTTAATAATGCACCCAAAGAAACTCTTAGAAGTACTGGTGATTAACATGGCTTTTCAATGATTGTTGCAGCAACATTTTTATACAATTCCACTATAGATTAAAATTAAACCAAACACCAATCAGTTAGGATTAAACCATTAGCGGGCTTGAAGGAAACAAGTGGAGTCACATTTTTTTCAATCAATCACATTCATTTATACAACTTTTTTATTTACAAAAAAAAATTTAGATAGTTATTTTGTTCTTACTTAAATTATTACACGTTTTTTATGGAAAAGTTAAGAGCATTCTCAGCCCATTCCTTACTGTATATCATATAATTACACTAAACATCACTGCATTTTATACCTTTATTATTATATTTTCTCTCTTTTCTACTCACAACCACATTCAAAAAATATTAAAAAATTATACGGATGAATCCCCAAATTTAACTTTCCCATATAATATTTTCTTTCTCTTCTACTCAAAATCACTCATAATCATACCATATAATTTACAAATCTCCTTTACATTATTTTAGAGGATGAGTTGAGAATGCTCTAATGAATGCCTCATCTGCCTTAGTAGTAGGCTAGTGATGTGCCGGTACTTTTTGTTAGTGAATGTCCCTTCACTACACATGCTCCAATAAGAGCTATAGGATTGAAAATGACCGAATATTTCTCAAACTAGGTCATGGTGATGGGCTTGTTCTATAGCAAGGGATTTAATTTGTTGTGTAGCCATTTTATAATTTCTTTTTAATTTATTAGTAGTTGGGCCTACACTTTGGGCTGTGACTTGTAAGTTAATAAGATAGGACTCCGGTTAAATAAAACGTTATCTACTCACTTCACTATTACCCAATATAAACAGTGTCAATGTCACTCAGTGTGACAATTTTTTTTTAACGGCCAACTAAGTAACGCCGGGTATCCCGTACGCGGCCCCTATTGGCTAAAGGTAGCCCGAGCCAGCTACTAGTCCGGACGGACGGAGCCCCTAGCGGTCCACCTGCCGAGGGATTCACCGGATAAAACCCGACCCCCACGCCCGTCAAACGGCACGACAGCGAGGAGCTGGTAAAACCGGGTGAGATCAGGACTCGAACCCTGGCAAGCCAGGGTCATCCCTCATATCTCCCATATAAGTTGGTGATAGTAAAGTTTGATCCCCCTACCTCTCACTTATAAAGTGAATGCTCTACCATTTAACCAAAACCAACTTATTACTCAGTGTGACAATTAAAACGACCTTTTGGCTTGTACACTCAAAATAAATATAAAAACAAAACCAAAAGGCGTATCTGTTCATCGTAAATTTACCAAAGTAGCCCCCATCAACCAACCATAAGATAGATCCACATATTATCTCCAAACAATTATTTCATTATTTGTCACCAGTCATCACAACACATACTCTCTAGGAACAATGGCTACTATAATGGATTTCACTAATCAACGCCGGTTTTCTTACTTCTCTGGCTGTATGTCACCCTCATGCATCCCTGTCGATGAACATTACTCGAGAATCAAAAGCGGAAGACACGACAATGACAATGAACGTCAGAGAAGGAAAAACTGGAAGAAGCTGATGCACAAGGTGGTTGAAGAAAGCAAGAGGAGCATTTACGGATCGTCAAAGCCGTTAGTGTACCGATATGACGCCGTTAGCTATGCACAAAACTTCGATGAAGGCAATCATCGTCGCTAAGATCAGATTCGTGTACATTGATGTTTTTTTATGCCTACTAATGTATTTGATAATTTCAGGAATTAAATTGTTCATTGATGTTTTTAATTATGTCTATTTTGTAAGACAATTTTCGTTGATCAAATGTTCTAATATGATGGTTACATGTTAACTTATTTAACTTTTGTAACAAGATAAAAACAATTATTTATGAGAAAATATAATTAGAGTGAATTTGTGGTGATAAGAATGTTTTTTTGGTTGTGCTTGCTGGTAGTGGGGCGGGAAGACTGACAGTCATGTGGGCAAACGACAATCGAGTACCATTCACGTTAATTTAGGTTATGGTCAGTATCCATCAAATGTTGGTAGTTGTTGGTTGTTGGTTGTTGGTTTATCAGTGTTACATAAGCCAAAAGGTGACAGCTTCAAATTATTCCATCTATTCCTTTTCAAATATATATAAAACAAATCCTACTAAAAGTTATGGTTTGAATAAAATTTAATCTCAAGCCATCAGGTTCATTATAAATTGTAAAAATTTAATTGGTGTTAAATCGTCACTTCACCTAAAAAGATGTTCAATCGGATTCAATAGTTGATTCATCTGGTTTGGTTGGTTGGTTTAATTACCGGATTGAACGTAGTCGCTCTCCTGGTCCAATGACATGGGGTGATGATTAAGGTTTAGGATCTTATGGTCTCAAGTTTGAAGCCTGACTTGAGGGGTCCCAAAGCGTTGGCTTTCCTCGTGGATGGTGTTATTCTGTGAGCTAGACTTGAATAATTAAATCAGTATGGATGATTGACATCCCGTCTTAAATGACTCACTTAGCTTAGGTATTCAAAGTAATTCCAAACGTTATTCAGAAAACAAACGTTATTCGATTGAATTTTAAGTCACGGGCTAGTTAAATTTTAAGTGAGTTTAATTGGGCTGAGCTAGAGCAAGCTGTTAATGGGTTAAGATTAGATTAACTATCAGTCACTTACCAAAGTTAATGAAGACTATGACCCGAATCTTCCTTTGAAACATTTTGTGTATGCAACAAACATTAATTCTGCGATCCCGTTGAGACTAGACATTTAACCTGTGTGAGAATGGACTTATCATGGAATGATGGAATAAGGTCTTTTTAAAATCAATTTTCATTGTTTGTACTTTGTATGAAAATTTATCTATTTTTTCTCTCTTTTTTAAAAATAAAAAAAATTGTAAATATGGAAGGATTTTAAATTTGATGGATGTGAACAGTGAAATGGTATTTTTCCTTAAAGTCCTCTATTATGCGACACCTTTTGTGTAACATTTCGTTATTGTATAGGAAATTTTGAGCTAAATAACGGTGCACTAGACGTTCGTGCGTCACTTCACAATCTCTAGATATGCTAGTTCTTGATTATGTTGTGTCTTGAACTTCAAACATCAATGCAAAAACAATATCAGTGAATAATCCCAAGATACACATGCTTAAATCAAAAGCCTCATCATCGGATGTTTACAAGTAATCCATATATACTTAATATTTGTGAGAGCAATTAAAGTTTGGTATGTAAAAAATGTGACTTAAAAGTTTGAATTTATAGGGATTTAAAAATAAAATAAAAATATTAATAATATACGTTTCTTCATTAATTCATCTAGGCGGTCCAAAAGTATTTCTTGATCTCTTTTATAATTAATCCCAACAATAGAAAATAATTGGGATAGTTTTCATGAGTTCACCATCTATACTAAAAATCATAGGTACCGATGGGGACGACATGGTGTTCCCCATGGTACTAATCAGGGGAGGCTCGGAGGGTGTGCGAGCCACATCATCGGTCGGGGCACATAAGTTTCTGGGGCACAAACTTATATATATATATATATATATATATATATATATATATATTATATATATGTTTTTTGGTGTTAAAAATAAGGTTATTTGTAATGGTTTATGAGATAATTACATACTCAGAATAGTTTTTGTTTATAATAAATTTGTCGATAAAAGTTTTATTCATGTACATTAGCGAATAAAAAATTTTCTTTAAAAAATACAGGCCTTTTTATTTTGGTTCGACCTAGATATTTAAATTCTCGGAGACGGCCCTGGTACTAATACAATATCCTGACCACAAGCGTTCAACTGCCACTCTGCATAACAGCCTAAGGTGGGACGAACAATGTAAAATGTTGTATAGGACTCAAATGCTTGCTTGCAACATAGGTTTCATGGTTGACTGACTTTAATTACTTTCTCCACAATACATTATAAAATGCATGTACGCAATTTAATACTAAACTTATTATTTTTTGAACAAAGCATATGAGAGAAAATTTAAATGGATCATTTCCTTGAATCAAACTCATGATGTATGGAAAGCTATAGAAAAGCTAGGCAAAACATACAACTAAAGCAAAAGCTCATGAAAAGCTTAAAAACAGCTAATAAAGAGATGTGACAACGTTTTAATGATAAAGCATGACTCGATATTAAACGAAATGATAAAGCATGACATGACATAGACGAACCATGTCGATCCTCAGTACATTGGTAATAGACACTAGTCTTTTCAAAAGACGAGCATGGTGAATCAGTAGTGATTGATCGATTGATGGATTAGATTAATTAGTTAACGTTTGTAATCTCATGTATGCAAGTGGATAAATAGTGGATGAATAGTGTAAATGAAGACCCTGAAAGCCAAACGTGATTAATGGACATTGATGTTATGTATGTTCTTTTGTAAAAGTAAAAGGTAAAAGATAGGAGTATTGTTCTGTATCCAACAAACATTATTTCTTTGATCTCTTTAAGGCTAAACAATGACGTAAATAGGTACAAAGATATGTCCTAAAACTCGAAACAGAATATCTTTTTATTTCAATGTTAGATATTGTAAACTAAAATGTTTTTATTTTATTTTAAACAACTAATTTTTTATACTATATGAAGTTGAACTCATGACCTCTTATTTCACAATAAAAAAAATATTCATCAGTAATTGTTCAAATGAGAAAAGAAAAAAAAAATAAAACTATTTAATTTACTGGATTACCTCAGACAAAAAAAATGTTATTTAACTAATATTCATTTTCTAATTCATGAAGTTAACAAAATAAGTAAATTAAATGTTTGGACCCAGAAAAAACCTACTTGTGAGGTTGGAACGAAAACATATAGTTCGTTCCGAAATTAGGGGTTGAATGTAATTGAAATCTTGATCAAACTGAGAGAATTTGTGAACAACAGTTTTGTTTTTCATTATCGTTCATTACAAGAAAGAAAACTAGTTATAGAGAAGAAGACAACTAACTAACTAACTACTAACTAACTAACTAGCTCTGTTAAATAGATATCAACAAATAAACTGTAACAAACATGCTGATGTGGCTCGGCTGACGTGGCTTATCGAAAACATACGTTCCAACAGCCCCCCTCAAGTTGGAGGTATCGAAAGCCCCAACTTGGAAATTAAAAATGAATGCTTGGAAACAGGTAAACTCTTTGTAAACACATCTGCTAGTTGTTCACCAGTACGAACATGAATTAGATCGATTAAGCCTTCTTGTAATTTTTCCCGAACAAAGTGACAGTCCAGCTCAATGTGTTTCGTTCGTTCATGGTAAACCGGGTTTTTGGCGATGTATATAGCAGCTTGGCTGTCACACTTCAAAGGAATAGGAATAACTGATGGAAGAGACAATTCATGAAGAAGACGAGTAAGCCATGCAAGTTTAGCAGTTACACGACGCATTGAACGGTATTCAGATTCAGCAGAATTCAATGAAACAGTGGGCTGTTTTTTAGATTTCCATGAAATTGGACTTCCTCCAAGAAGAATAAAATACCCACTAACAGATCGTCTAGTATTGGGGCAAGATGCCCAATCAGAATCACAGAAAGCTTCTATCTTTAAGTCACTATTATTGTTAAAAAACAAACCATGAGAAAGCGTTCCTTTAACGTAGCTAAGCGTGTGAAGAGCAGCCTCCCAATGTGGAGTACGAGGGTCTTGCATGAACTGACTTAGAAACTGAACAGCGAAAGCCAAGTCTGGTCGAGTATGTGTCAAATAATTCAGTTTGCCTACTAAACATCTGTACTCCAAGGGATCAGAATGCAACGATCCAATATTAGCTGCCAATTGCAAATGAGTAGGGAGAGGCGATGAAGTGCATGATGAAACAACAAATTCTACAACTAAATCTTTTGCAAACTTACGTTGAGTCATAATGATGCCATTCGGTTCTTTTAAAACTTCAATGCCTAGAAAGTAATTAAGAGAACCCAAATATTTGATTTTAAAAGTAGCATCAAGAAATGACTTTAAAGATAGCATTTCTTCTTAATTATTGCCTGTCAACAGTATGTCATCAACATACACTGCAACATGAACAATAGAAGAACCCATGGTTTTGGAAAATAACGAATAGTCGTTTGAAGATCTAACATATCCTTTAGATCTTAAAGCATCTGAGAGCTTGGCATACCACTGTCGTGAAGCTTGATTTAAGCCATATAGGGATTTTTGAAGTTTTAAAACTTGATTGGGGTTATCTAGAGTCATACCAGGAGGAGGAGACATATAGATTTCTTCATCTAAATCACCGTGAAGAAAAGCATTATTCACGTCTAGTTGAAATAAATCCCATTTCATTTTGGCTGAAATTGCAATTAAACTCCGAATAGTAGTCATTTTAACCACGGGGGAGAAGGTTTCAGTATAGTCAATACCTTCTTTTTGAGTATCACCTCGTACAACCAAACGAGCTTTGCATCTTTCCACAGACCCGTCTGCATTATACTTAACTTTGTAAACCCATTTACATTTAATAGGTTTCTTTCCCTTAGGAAGATCAACAAGAAGCCATGTGTGATTATGTTCTAAAGCTTCAAATTCTTTGTTCATAGCATCTTTCCAAGCTTGATGCAAGGTTGCTTCTTTATATGAGGAAGGTTCCCGGACATTATCCAAATTACGTAAGAGATGATGGTTGGAGTTGGACAGTTCATTTGTTTTAACAGATTGTACAGCAGAAAATGCAGTAACAGTATGAACACAAGAATGACAATCAGATAAAGCAATGTTACAAACATAATCACTAAGATAGGCCAGTGGATTATGTGTTCTAGAGGAACGGCGAGTAAGAATAGAAATAGTCGAGGATGATGATGACTGGTCTATTGACTAAACAGAATGAGGTGAATCAAGAGAAGCAATTAAATGCTGAAAATCATTATCAACTTCTGGAAACAAAGATTTAGGATCTAGTTGTGTGATGGATGGAAAGATATATGTTCAAGAAATATTACATCTCTTGAGACAAAAACAGTTTTGGTGTTTAAGTTGTAAGGTTTATAAGCCTTTTTACCAAACGGATATCCAATGAAAATACATGGAGAAGCACGAGGTTGAAACTTATCTCGGCCTTGTTTAAGTGTGGATGCAAAACATAAACAACCAAAGATTTTTAGATGTGAATATGATGGAGGTTTGCCAAACAAAATCTCAAATACTACTAAGAAGTTTAGTAGGAAATAAATTGATGAGATATGTTGCAGTTAGAACACATTCCCCCCAAAATTTCATAGGAAGTTTAGATTGAAATAGTAGAGCCCGTGAAGTCTCAAAAAGATGCTTATGCTTACGTTCGACTACACCATTTTGTTGTGGTGTTCCCACACAACTAGTTTGATGTATGATACCATGTTTGATAAAATACTCAGCCTGCTGAATACCAGAGCCAAGTTCGAATGCATTATCGGAACGAATACATTTGACTAATGTATGAAAATGAGTTTTGACCATTTCAAGAAAACCTTGTAAAATTGGAAAAGCATTACTTTTGGTTGACATTAGGTGAGTCCATGTTACTCTACTAAAATCATCTACAATGGTTAGAAAGTAATTATACCTATTGTATGTGGATGTTTTGTAGAGTCCCTAAACATCAATGTGGATTAAATCAAAAATTGATGAAGTTTCCCTATGACTCTTGGGAAAAGGCAAACGATGTTGCCTTGCTTGAGGACAAATTTTACAACATTCAATATCTGGAATATGAGTATTAGAAAACACATCCAAACATTTTAGTTTGTATAAGGGTAAATGTCCAAGACGATTGTGCCATGTAAAACCACTAATGACAACATTACAATGGGAATTTGAACTTGAAACAACATTATTCAAACTAGATTTATTTTGAACAGATTGTTGAAGAATGTAAAGTCCTTGAATCAGGTTACCAAGAACCAGTAGCCACTTCAGTGAAGGGGCCTGCAAGACACAAGATGTGTTAGAAAAATAAACCAACCCATTTGTATCATTGCAGAGTTTGGGAACAGATAGAAGATTATGTTTGAACTGAGGAACTAAAAGAACATTAGGAATTGAAAAATCAGAGGTAATATGAACTGTTCCAACTTTAGTTGAGATGATTAATTGGCCATTTGGAAGAGAAATATAAAATGGTTTACTAAGATTTTGAACATTTGTGAGTAGCGATTCATCAAAACACATGTGATCAGTAGCACCCGTGTCTATGATCCATGTTGTGTGTTTCAGTTTATCACTTTTAAAAGATGAATTGCAAGCCTTAATACCTTTAAATGTGGCTGAATTGACAGAAGCATCAGGTGCAGTTTGAGAAGCAGTATTGGTGTGAACTTGAGATTTGGTTAGCAATTGAAGAAGACCATTATATTGTTCTTGAGTCAGACCAGAAGTAAGATGTTCATCACAAGAAGAATTTGCTGCAAACTTCTTTGTCTTAGTGAATTTGAAATCTTTTGGGAAACCAATTAACCTATAACATTTTTCAGTAAGATGTCCACTGCGTTTGCAGTTAGTGCATACAAGACTTTTGACATCAGATTTGTTGTTTTGATTTCCACGTCCCGGATTGTATGCATTCATTGATGCTGCTTCAATATTAAATTGCCCTTCAGCATGAATCTCTTTCTGCTTCTCATTTTGAAGAAGAAGGGAATAAGCTTGACTAATTGAGGGAAGAGGATTCATCATCAAAATAGTGCCTCTAACCGTGTCATATGAAGGATTTAATCACATGAGAAACTGTACAAGACGTTGTTGCTCCTCTCTTTTTGCTATCAGGACTGAATTACCACATGTACATGAAGGGATTCCAGATAGTGCATTTAGTTCATCCCAATTACTTTTGACTTTTGTGAAATAAGTAGCAATATCACTATTGCCTTGGGAAATTTGACACAAATTTTTCTGTAATTGGTACAAATTTGCACCATTTTCCTGATTATATCTATCATCAAGTTCAGTCCATAATTGATGAGCAGTTTGAGTATACAAAACACTTTCACTGATATCTTTTGATAATGTGTTCAAGATCCAAGAGATTACCATATCATTGCAACGTTGCCACAATTGTTGCTGAGTAGGAATACTAGGGATCGGAACATCACCAGTAACAAATCTGAGCTTGTTCTTTGCAGAAAGAGCGATAGACATAGCTCTCTTCCAAGCATTAAATCCTGTTCCATCAAAAGATTTTGACACGAGCAACATACCAGGATGATCAGAAGCATGAAGATACAGAGGATTAGAGGAATCTATTGAACTGGTAGAAGTACTTGAAGCCATTAAATTGAAGAAACAATTAAAGATTTGAAGAAAATCAGGGCAAAATTGAAGAATTAGGGCAAAATTGAGAAGGTACAGAAGAATTAGGGCAAAAGTAACTAAAGGAAATCAAATAATCGAAGGTTGATGAATTGATTGTAACAGCGGAAACGAATGATTGAAATGATCGATTGAAGGAAACTGAAACGAAATTGAACGATTGAGTAAAAAGAATCAAGATCAAAACGAAAATCAGAAGCCCCTGAGCTCTGATACCATGAAATCTTGATCAAACTAAGAGAATTTGTGAACAACCGTTTTGTTTTTCATTATCGTTCATTACAAGAAAGAAAACTAGTTATAGAGAAGAAGACAACTAACTAACTAACTACTAACAAACTAACTAGCTCTGTTAAATAGATATCAACAAATAAACTGTAACAAACATGTTGATGTGGCTCGGCTGACGTGGCTTATCGAAAACATACATTCCAACAGTAATTAAAAAATAATAATCAAGTTGAAATCCAAAGGCATGAATGCCGGAAAAAATAAAGGGAAAGATCCATGATTTAATGAGGTTCAAACCCTTGACCTTCTATTATTAGGACATAGATGTTGGGTCATATAGCCTTTTAAAATCCATGTCAAAGACACTACTAGCTAGGGAGGAGCGTTTTAGATATCGGTACCAAATACCGTCGGTACCGAATCGGTACCAAGTTTTTAATTTTCGGTATCGGTACAGTATCTGTGTTTCTCGAATTTTGCACGAAATATCGATACCGGTACCAAATATTTCAAATTTTCGGGATCAGTCCTGGTACCATCCCGAGCTCATCACAGTAGTTATTTGCTAAATAACACATATAAAAATATAAAATAGTTTAATTACATACATTGTTAGTTAATGCATATTTTTATATTATACATTAATGATAACTAATGTAGTATTCACATAAGTATTTATTTTTTTATTTATGAAAAGTTTAAAGTAGTAGAAATTTAAATGTACTTAAAATGTTGTTAACTAAAAAAATTTTCGACAAATACACAATTTTTAGCAAAACATTAAAAATAGACTTAATATTATTATATTTTTCTTCACGAAGAGTGGAAAAGTATGCACATTAGAATTAAAACATGTCATTCTTTATAAAAAAACAAATTGTGTACCTCCAAAACGTCATTGAGCCCACAACATGCAAGTAATAAAGAATCAACCAAAGATTTTGTGGATATCCTTTTTCCCTTTTGGTTTTTGTGGTCCTTGTATAAAAGATAAGACTTTAATCACTTTACAAAACAATCGTTTTTATAGCGCTTTAAAGCTTGGTTTTGACTCGGATCAAAAGCATACACAAGTTGCAGAGGCAAACTTACTAAGGATGGTTCTTAATTTATAAAACAAAAATTGAATTCAAATTTAAAAGCTCCACATGAAATAGGGTGTTACCACTCAATATCGCATTTTGGGCTATATTTTGAAAATACAAGACTATACCATATTACCACTAATACTGGGTTAATAAGTTGATATCACGGTTAAAAGCTACAAATGGGACTATATTTAAAACAAACAACCGCAATTCTAAGCGATCACAAAATTATTGTATATATATTTTGTCATGCAAATCGGTTTACAAACTTCTATTAAATTTGTGATAAGTAAATATAAAGTTTAGAAAAGATAAAGATATTATGTATTAGCTGCTGGATTTAAAATTTTCATCCTAATTATTAACGCTAACTTATAGATTGTTTAGGTGTTATAGATGTTTTATGAATTTGGTGTTTATCGGTATATAAGATTATACATTTGGTTCTTAGTGTTTGCTCGAACACAACATAATCCGTAATTTGGAGACATCATGTGACATGTGAGCGAATATCGATTAAAAACCTGAACTCATGGTAGCAACTTTGTATTCATAGAAAATCATATCAATGATTTTGATGCACCATTGTACGAATTCTGGACATACCATTTTGTTGCACACTACATTAGACCTTTGGAAAAATGCTTGCTTATATAAAAAAATATTGGAATTGTTGCTATGGTATCCCTTTTTAGAAATAATATAACATACAAATATTATTTGTATTTAAAAATAAATTCAAATAAAACATAAGTTCGAAAACAATATAATGCTCTCAAGCTAGCGATGACCTCATTGGTGACAAACGTCTTTAGATTACTTTTTCTTGATTTGCTGGTTTGATAAACAAATTTAAATCCCACTATATATAATTCGAACAAAAGTATTACATAAGCATCATCTAAATGATAAGGTTACGTAGAATTTGCTCATAAGTTTTATTTTAAACTATGATAAACAATATAAAATAGTATATGTCTCACAACCATGTGTAAAGAGTAATTAAAGAGAGTAATCTGACGATCCAAACACACTTTCCACGTCCTTCACTCACTCTTCAATCTAGTAAAAATTTACCAAATTGTCCCTCATGCACTACTATATATAAAACCTACACTTACACCACTCAAAACATGATAATATCATAATTCAAATATCATCATATACACTACAACAAACAACTCAAGTCTCTCTTTTGATAAAATGGCCCATGCAACTGACCTCAGCTACACCATTGAACGAAGATTATCTAGCGGCTCAGAATGTTCTTCATCGAGTTCTTCGTACTCCGACCAGGAGGAGTACTCACGCATAAACAGGCGGAGCTCGAAGTTGAAGAAGCTTATGAAGAAGGTGATTGAAGGAAGCAAGAAGGGCATCTATGGATCTTCCAAGCCTTTGAACTTTCAATATGATGCCGTTAGCTACTCGCTCAATTTCGATGAGGGAAATCATTCTGTTGAATATTATTCCTATAGATCTCGATGCTCTTAAGTTTTAAGTGATCCATATGTTTGTAATTTAAACGAGTTATAGAGTGGCGGATATCATCATGTACAGTATAGAAACTAATTAGCATGTGAATTGGAGAATCGTTATAAAGATTGTCTTAACTATGTAAATTAGATTTTTTATTTTGATTGTCGAATTTCTTTTAATTCTTGTCGTCTGTAAATTTGAAAGATTTGATGTGAGTAATCTATCTTTCACATTTTATATTTTGTTGCCATTTATTTAGTAAGTGAAACTTTTGTATTGTGTCAATATTCATTTTAAAACACTTTTTCATCACATTCAAATAACACTAATTAATTAGTGTTGATATATATATTTACTGTTGGAAAATAACAGAAATTTTCAACGATTCTACTTTTAGAAATTATTTTAGCACATACATCTTCTATTATATCAGTAAGTATATCATTCACATTCATCAAAATTAGTGTAATTTAGCATACATAAAAGTATCTTAGTGATATGAAACTAATTCCTAAACTGTAAGATGCAGCCCAACTGGTTCTTTATAAATATGATTAGAAGTACTAAAGAAAAGTAATTAAAATCCGAAGACAACCCGTTTTGCCACTTCTTTTAAACAACTGTTAAAATATTAAAATATTGGTCACATAATATTTAGTCTTTCTTTGTTCCATTCCAATCCACATGAATCATGTATGTGACTTCATTAAAATGTTAGAAAAATGAAATAAATATGAGACACTAAACAAAGTTATTCTTGGGATTGAATATGTTATAAAAGATTAATATAATTGTTACATTGTATGAAGGAAACAAGGGGCCAGGGCAAATACCAGCAAATGGTTATGGCGCCTCAACCTTGAGCCTGGGGCCACGGTCAATTGGTCAAAGATCAGATGCATGTCCAGATGGGCCTCCCCACGTTCCTAGAGAATATTTTATTTTTTGCATTTTCTAAACCTCTCTTTTTACGACAAAGAAGATAAAACTAGGATAAGAGTATTGGTGACGTGTATTGCAAATGAACAAAAACCGTATTTTATGTTATTATCCGAATATTATAATACCGGCCATTCAATGTATAATGTTGGATTCAAATGAATCAATCAAGTCACCAACCATTTCTCGTTTTAAACTACTAAACTAAAGTAAACGCAGTTTCAACTCTTTCAATGCGGCCACAACCAATTAGATAGATCAAACATGCATGGCCGTCTCACACTTTCACATATTACGAAAGTAAATATAGGCTATGGACATATATTAGGGCTGAGACCTCAACGGTAACAAAATTAAAGTTTTAGTTGACACACCTTACTATTTTCCTTTGTTTATTTTTTTTACTGTCGGATAAGTATTTAGGAGATGTAATTTCTGAAAATTAACATAGAAATTTAGGGGGTGTTTGGGATTCCTTATTTTACCTCCTTTTAACTTTTTACTAAGTTAATAAGTTACAACATTGTAACTTATGAAACTTTTTCTCTCACAATATAAGAAATCTCAAACACATTTTTACTTTTCAAATAGTTAATAAGTTATAAATTGATGAAAATAAGCAAAATCCCAAGCACCCTTTATACACCTGAAACATAAACGAATGCAGTAGTTCACAAATTAAATCAAATAATCCTACAAATGAAATTTATAAAATTTAAGCATCAATGATTAGTTCATAATACTCATGTTGCTTAGCATTAATTAACTGAAATATGAAATTTTTAAAATTGTGATCAGTCACCCCACATATGCTAAACTAATTCAGAGTTCCCCTTGGTTCGCTTACTAAACTGTTAATTTCTGAATATGATATAACCGCTATTCAAGTATTCGCTAACACAACATGTTCCAAAATTGAAAGTAAGAATGAACGCGACCTTTGAACTGTTGATGCTACAACATTAAGAGATGTCTTTTTTATATATTGTTTTTTTAATGCTAATGGATTTCAAGAAAAAAGATTTATATTCTTATTTTATTTTATAATAAAACGGAGTTAAAATTTTGTAAATGTCCCTAAACTATATTGGGTTCAAACACAAAATCGGTTCTTAATTTACATATATTCTTTTATTATTAAAATAAAATTTTATATATATAATTAAAAAACAAACATCTTGGGCCCCATAAGAGACTGAGCCTTGGGCCATCACCCTCTCGTTTCTTCCCATGGGCCAGGCCTGCAGTCATGCTAGATTAGTGAAATGTTTCTCATGTTTACAAGAGAAAATTTTGCATTTTCAAACTCGTGAGTCGTGACAAAGCTTATTCGAATCTCTTTGGTTTTAAGCAAATCCAGATTAAATAAATTATTTAATAACACAGCAACATAGGATGACTTATAAAATCTAGTTGGATATAAAAAAAACTAGATTTTGTTATATTTAAAAGAAAAGGGATTTCATTTAATAAATTATTCAATGTTTTTATCATGTTTTTGAAAAATGAATTTTGATGTTTAAACGAGTTCTACTGATAAAACTTGAGCCTGATTTCTTGTATTTAAAGTTCTATTCGTTTAAATGACACAAGCTTTAATGATTATGAATATGCATTATTATCTATAAACTTAACCAATTATGCTTATATTACACCTAGTATAACTATAATTTGGATCCATTATAGATATCTTTTACTATAAGCTTAAGCAACTATAAACGTGTCAGTGACTTGTAGCAAATTATAACATTTATAGTTAACAATAATATACTATATTTTACTGGGTTGTCATATTCTATAACATTAGGTCTTGAAAACACAATAACCATGCATGCTTCTACTTTTAAAACGTACATTTTAATTTTTTAAGTTAGACTACACATGTACTTGGTCAAGACACAAGTTGTGCTGACTCCAATCCATGTTATTACATAATTAAATAATAACTTTTGTTGGTGCATCATTTCTTTCCATAAAGATACGCATCCAAGTGGACAAAGCCGACCTCCTTAAATCCCATTCCTCTTCTCTAAAGTTAATTAAAGTAGGAGGATAAGACTTCGATCTGACGTGTGAAACAACAGGAAAATGATGATTCTTGTCAAAACCATGTGTAAAGATTGCAAATCCACGATCAAATAAACAAACCCTTTACACCAAATATATTTAATGTATCGGCACTTCAATCTCGTGTAAATTACCAAATAGCCCCCATAAACAACTTTCAAGTTATAAAATCTGCACTTCATAGTTCAAACTTCCATTCATATCATTATATCATAACCAACAACTTATCTTAAAATTAATGCCCCCCACAAATAACCTAAAAAATGCATCACCGCCGCCACTGAAAAACGATTGCCAAACTTCCAGTGGCGAAGCTTGGACGAAAACGCAGGGGTGTGGCTGGACTCGATATGTATATAAAGTCTTCTTAAACCGGGGTGTCCGGACTCAAAATTTTTGGACGAAAACGGATAATTATTTTACACCACGTATAAAACAAGTAATTTTACACTACGTATAAAAAAATTCGAACGAAACGAGTGAATTTACACTACTTAGCGAAAAAACAGGGGTGGCCAAAACTTACATTTAAGTATAAGGACCATTATAAGTAATTTTCAAACTAAATTGTTTTAACAACTTAACCATACATCATCATGTTTGCAAAGATTACATTATCTCTAAAATTTCAAAATTGTTTGCATTTTTTTATTGTAATTAATGCAATAGTAATTATACCTCTTAAAATTTAAGAGGTTATTCATTCATGCATTATATATATGTCAGTTAATAATTAATTGGATGTTATACATTTGGACCAAAAATTTTTTAGTTACACCATATAATAAATTTATAAATTACATAAAATTAATAATTAAAAATTGAAATTCTATAAGTTCGGCTAGGTTAAGTTAAAATTGGTGTAATTTCATGCAAAACCGAAGCTAACGGAAAATTAAGTTTTGACAAAACATAAAACCAAACAGTCAGTTTTTGTTTTTGTTCGGTTTTTTCAATTTTCATTCTTTTTAATTATTGGCTTTAGATCTGTTTTTGATTTTATGCACGCTCCTAATGCATTTTGAATCACAAAAGGAGCAAATGGTAACTCAGTCTACTCATATTCTTTCTTTTGTTGTTCTTCAGGTTGCAATATTATCGGAACTTATGGGGTCTGGAAAAGCATCAAAAAGGCTATTGATATTTTTCTACATCTTCCAAGGTTTTGCGGTTTTAGCCATCTTAAGAGGTCTACTACCACATTATCAAACATCAACTACAATTGGCAAACGACCCACATGGGTCATGAAAAAGAGAGCTTGAGCGGTTGAAACAAACGAGCATGACGAGTCACTTATTGCTAATCGGCCAAAGGTGTGCATACTCATGATAGTTTCATTGCAAGCTCTATCTATGGCTTTTATATCACTAAATTTGTGATATGAACCAACGCGATATATAAGTAACTTGATGTGTAATCATGATCTTTAAGTTACTAAGGCTCCTACATTATATATATATTTTTGCCTAAAATAAGTGGTATATATGTATTATAATAGAGTTTTATGTTGTCACTTGATTCATAGAAGCGGGCTAAAATTTAATGGTATGACTTGGTCGAACTTGCGTAAATTTGACTTCGACTATTACATATGTTTCAATCATCAAAGGACTTGTATTCTAGTGGTATGAAGACACACACAATAATGTTCCACCCAAACTAAGTGACGAACATTCTAGTATTGCGGTGAACGACTGTGTACGAATTCAGATTGAAAAGTGACACGACATTGAAACATGTTATTTAACGCATAGAATTATACGCAGAATTTGGCTACAAATACCCTTTCTTTAAAACAAATTAATAAGGGGAATATTGACGACATTTTACATTTTGGACTAATGAGTATTTGAGGTTGGTCACAAATAATCAAAAGTAATCCTATATAGATATGCATGTGGCAGTGGGTGTACATTGGGGATTCGAGGTCAATTTCCTTTTATTTGGCGGAGTTAGTGTTCACATTCTTTTATTCTAGAAAGCTATATATGACTATTAGTTTGTTCTTATTTTGTACTTGAGCAAACTCTCAAATGTGGGTGATTACACTCATGTCATTGCGGCATTGAGATCGTGAGGTCTCATGTCTCCATATTTGTACTCGAGTTGTACGTGATGGTATTTCATATATTTATCGAGGGAGACATCTTAATCGGGATTAAAATTAACGCTATTGATATATAGGGTGTAGATGTGTAAGCCCACATTCCAGTTCACATAGGCATATGGGCTTATAAGCTATCTATCCATATTTAACTATATTATTTAATGAAATACGCTATGTTTACTATCATTTGTATGATTGTGCTTATTTGTTATGTGTGACTTTATAATATTTGTTATTCACCTACATCTATTACGTATTATTTTTGTTACATTTTTGTAAGACCCTTTTACCGGTGCTCTACATTGGACGTTGGATTTACTCATAAACACAGTTCTACTAATTAGAATTAATTAAAACTTTCGCGGAATATAAAAACTTTCATAAAACATTACATAATAATTCTTAACTTGTCTTAAACAACCATCTTGTAATTAAAACATTAAACATAAAACATCTTAAGTCTTCAGATATCATGCTCTTATTCTTCTGCCATATGCCCCAACTCAAGCCAACTGTCTCATTCTACTCACCTGCGTGCATACTAAAAATTAGCTACGCTAAGTAAGTTATATTTAATCATACAATATACAACACATTCATAACTACATACTTTCGTATATACTTCATACTTTAATATACTTACTTACTTTCATACCTTCTTTCATATTCACACCTTACGTTTTAAAGAGCATTATGCCCTATAACCTTCACATATATTATTAGGGTATGCAACCCTTCAACTTTCGCATATATTATTAGGGTATGCAATCCTTTAACCTTACATTACTTTTCATCATCATTATCATTATCACATTCATTCGTACCTTTCACAGTATCATACATACCATATTCATACATACTTCCTTATTCACATACTCATATCATACATACTACACTATACTTCCCTTAACAATACATGCAATATCCGAAGATCGTTCACGTACCATCAATCATGCATTCATATTATAAACATAACTATCATATTCATCACTAGGATATACACTTACCATTCAAGGTAAGTGTATTAACAATCACATTGAGTATGCACACAGCCCCGAAAACATAACAAGGAAATGAGGCTAGAAACTCACCTGAATCCTGTTACGCTCTCTGTTAATCACTATCCCTTTCTTTAGTTGAGCTCGGCTGATTGTACATTAATTATACGTATCAATACTTATCATATTCATATTATTTATATCTCAGCCATAAATGGCTAAGTCTGACCTAATCTAACAGTTTTATTTTAGATTACATTTTACTTAGATTATTTATCCTTAAGCCCTAAGGTATTCGAATACAAGGTATCCATTTTCTTTAACATTTTTTTCTTTTTATCTCTTTATGTTCTTATAATGCATACCATCACGTGTATATATATATATATACATATATATATATGCGAATCACCATGCATTCGGGTACATGTATAATGTAATTGAGTAGACTAAGTATGCACATGGCCAATGTAACTGAACCTTAGTGTAATCGATTAGGCCTTGTGTTCATTTGGATTCTTGTAATCGGATCTGAACATGTAAGCGACTCTAATCATTGCAAGCGAATTGCCATATGTATTCGCATAGGCAAGTGTATCCGATTCCGAGTCTAAGCATGTTATCGAGTTTGGTATTGTAATCGAGTCTTGCTCATGCAAGTTGTAATCGAATAGCTTAGTGTAATCCTTTATACATGTACTCGAGTGGGACATTGTAAGCATGTATTCGGGTCTCAGTGTAACCGAGTCTTTATTGTATGCTAGTTCTTATTGTATGCGAGTTCTTTATAAGTAATCGAACTTAAGGATGTATTCGAATTCCTTATTGTAATCGATTCATATTAGTGTAATCTATTGGAGGGCATGTTATCGAGTTTAAGTATTGTGATCTAATGCTTTAATGTAACAGATTGTTCCCATTGTAATCGAATTTTACATATGTATTCGAATGTCGTGATTGTATGCGAACTCAGGATGTAATCGAATGGGTATTTGTATTCGAATTCAAGGGATGTATTCGAGTATCACCAATGTAATCGAATAGACCAATGTAATCGAATTTTTTATATGTAATCGAACCAGACCATTGTAATCGAGTCAATCGTGTAATCGACTGATCGATTCATTGTAAGCGAACGGGCTGACCGTTATGGTCCTTTTATCATCGTTTTTGTTATATTACATGACTTTAGCACCTCCTATGGTTCGGCATTAACCCCTAAACATTTCCTTAACCGTTTTCGGCCAAAACTTGACCCGGGTGACCATAAAGCTTGAACCTTTATGGCTAAAACATCCAAAGCTAGATTTAGGGTTTATTTTATGAACCGTACCTATTCTCGTGTTCGTCACATTCATTTTAACAACGGACTCGGATATTTTTGAACACCCCTACTTACGGCTTATATTTATTATTTGCATTTTTCATCATAGAAAAATACAAAACGTTATGTATATATTTTCGAAATTTAAAATATATGAAAATGCAAAAAAGATTTTAGGTTTTTATTGTGGTCGTACATATTCTATTAAACCTTGTTTTATTCAAAATTATGTGTTTTGTTGTCAAGGTCGTTCATGCAAAGTTCGTTGGAAACATGAGACTTAAACAAATCATTAGTATGTTGAGGGACTGAAATTGGTATTTTATAAAAAGTCAAGATAAAATAAAATTTCAGAGTTATTTTGCAAACGCTTCAAATCAAGGGCATGTCTTGAAAAAGAAAATTCTTGTTTGACCTTCGAGGGTCTTTGAACGAATCTTATTCGTTCCAAGTTTTGTGCAGCTGTATATGGACAGGTAAATCAAGATCAAGTCTGCTGGGCTCCAGAGACTGAAGTTGCAGATGCTGAAGCGCTTAAAAGAAAACGTGAACGTGAAAGTTGGTGGTTAAACCTAAAAATGAACTTTTCGTGCCTGAAGATCAGTGAAAGACAAATGAAAGAAACCAGTTGGCTCAAGAAAGTCAACAAGAGAAAATTAGATGTCGAGCCTCTCGCATCTGATGTTTCTAAAATTGTTGTTGTCGATCTTTCCTAGAAAATAAGATTGAAATATAAGTTTACAAGAATGGAAAATAAGAATTGTCCAAAATCCAATCTCGTTCAAGTTCTTGGATTAAGACAGGTACTAAATTTCAAGAAATAAAGACGAAGCAAAGAACTTGACGAAAGTTCCTCGATATACTCATTCATAGAGGGAGATTGTAGGGCTAATATTTTATATTATTATTAGAATTGTGTATGTCTTTCTGTTTTGCTTACGCGTACTCAATACATTTATTTTGTACGGTAAAAGCCCACTTGGGCCCATGAAATGTAAATCTTGGAGAAATAGAGACCTTATAAAGGGTCACTTTACCCATTTCTTCATATAAATCTTGGGGAAATAATATAACTTCTTACAAAACTTCATATTTTTCTCTCTTTGGGTGTTTGCAAACTAAGATCCGAAAACTGAGTGTTGTAAGTGATTTCCGCTAACGAAAAACACGGATTGATCCGAATAAGTTGTGAGATCCATGTAGGACCTACACATAATTATGAGATTACCAATCTGTTCATTGTGTTCATAAAAAATTATTTTATGCAAATGTTCATGTGTTCGTTTTTTGTAACTAACTCCGTCTCTGATAAACAATTTCCTTAAGAAATATTGATTTATTCTGTCTCTGGAACAGCAAATTGCGGTGGCATCAGTCACTAGCGGTGACATCAGTCCATTAGTGGCGACGATTAGGTCTTTAGGGACAGCAATCAGTGGTGACAAATAGTAGCGACAACTAGGGGTATTAGTGGCGATTTTTGTTGTTAGTCACCGCTAAAAAGTTTATTCTTTGCAGTGTAAGACCACATGATGTCATTGTCATACCACGGGTGTGTATATTGCCAGGTATTTGACATAGGTTTACGATATGTCAAATGTACGAAGCAAGGTTCACCATCAACAATTGTTGACAATTTTAATTATTCTCCCTTCATTTGCCATCCACAAATAAATCTGTATGGATTGGGTTCTTAGAATATTATATATTGTCTTCAAGACCAATTATGTGGATCAGGTCACGACCTTTTATGTGAGATTCTAGTTTTCAAGGCAATCATACAAATTGTATATGTTCGGTCAATTACTACCATATCTGATCTCTGTGTACGTATACAATTAGAGTTACCTCAACCAATTTAGTTATACACATATTATAATCATGATGTTTTAAAACCATATCTATAATAATGGTTGGTTTACGTACAACATTTACCTATATGCACGAAATCTAACTATCGAAACTTTTATGATTATCGAAATTAACGATGTTGCCTTTAATATATCACATGAGAGAGCCTAGGCTTCATTAGATCAAGTAATGTAAGGAAAAAGTTTCAAAAGGTGGTTATGAACTTATGAATCTATGTAGGGTCCTCGATGAAAATCACAAATTACCCCCCTGAAAATATTAAAAAGACCTACTTGTTATATATATCACTAAAACAAGTTTGATCATATCACAAACCAATTTAAAATCAGCAATAGGCGTTCGGCATTATTCATTATCAACTAAAAACCATTATGATCATCTGGTTCACAACTTCCCAAATTTGAAGAATTTTATATTTTAAGCAGCATTCTCAATTTTCATCACTCTACACTCTATGTCTCTATACTATTCATGACAATAAAATTTGGTGTAAGATTATACCTTATGTAAAGTTTGGTGAAGAAGAATGGATAATGGCATATATCCAAAGATACTAATGATATCCTAAAAGCCCAAAACAATAACTTTTTTTATTTTGCTTTTAGGTTGTTTAATTGTTTGAAGTATATGTACATTACGATAAGATACATGATGTGTATCCAGCAAACTTCCTTTGCATAAAAGTACAGAGAATGATGCAAGTGTAAGTGTAATTTGCTTTAGTGCATGCATCATGCATGGGAAATGGTGGGAGACACGTCGATCTTAAAACCCCAAGGCAAATAAACTTTATGCTTTTATGTTGTTTGTAAAAGTTGACGTAAGAAGATAAGATTCGACTACTCTAAAGGAAGGGACCTTAAGAAAGTTGATTGGATATTCAAAGGAAGATTTCAAATGTCTCTTTTAAATAACATTGTTTTGGAAAGATGTTGGCAACAGCTTCTTTAATTGTTATGTCATCTCTAAGTTATATATGTACTAGACTACTAATGTTTGTATCTATGTGCATGACTGTACAAAGCGTGATTGTACGTCCTCGTGTTTGCAATCTAAACATTATACAAATAGCCAACTTTCAAAGTGGTATATGATAACTAATTAAACAAACCTTAGCGTAATTTAATTAGAAACGAATTCAAGATACACAAGTGATTTTTTGGATTAGTTTTAAGTTTTAAAATTATATATTGCTTTATTATTGATGTATTACACACAAATCACATCCGAACTGAAAACCCTTAAATTGCATACAAATCTTTCGGTAATATATAAAACACGTATATATATATATATATATATATATATATATATATATATATATATATATATATATATATATATATATATATATATATATATATATAAATATATATATATCATGCAGTTTGGTCAACATTATTCATACACAACTACTTTACTTTTTACTATACTATTTAAACAATACAAGAATTCACATGACTTTCAATTAGCATATTCGTGTATGCTTCCAAGTCATTCGGTTTCCATCTATAGAATTGCCACATAATTCACTAATTAATGTTTTCAATAATCATAACCAACTATTTCGTTTCAAATGATTTAAAAACCGATTTTGACCACAATTAATTATTTATAGTTGATTTTGTGTTCCCTTTTTTAGTAAGACTACTATTTTACAATTCAATTATTTGTATATTTATACAATTTCTCATCATTTATACATACTTTTCTTGCATCTTGTGGTTTTGCATAGAAAAAGGCAAAGAATTCTTATATCTACAAATATATGACGTTTGAAATATTTTTCATGCGTGTGTAACAAGGGCCAGTGTCCTCGTATTATATTGTAGCAAAGCCAAAACGTTTTACTAAATTTATAGTTTGCCGACTAAAATTGGAAAAAATTACACAAAAATCTAGTCGTTATGGGTAAAGAATGAAATCTTACTTCTCTGCACGATGTATTCAAAATTTCAAAGTGAATGCTATCCGATCCGGTAGGAAATTACCCTATCCTAAATCGATTCAAGCTTCCTAATCATTCATCATCATCATCATCATCATCGTACTCAGTATATCCCACCAATAGCAATGCTATGGTAGGGTCTGAGGAGGGTAAGATGTAGACAGCCTAATTACCTCTATCCCATAGGGATAGAGAGGCTGCTTCCAGTGAGACCCCCGGCTCGATAGTATTTTTGCATCAAGTCTTGGACATAAGACACATAGCACTCAATCATCGGGACACCGGCTGATTGGTGCATACGCCCTTGTCTTTCGGCTATCAACGCCACCACATGATGCCTGATTAACCTTCCCTCACTTTTAACGTTATTTTCATGAGATTAGTAAAATAACGTCAAAATTAATGCAATTTTCACATGATGCCTGATTAAGCTTCCTAATAATTCGTCATCTCCAAAAACAAACTCTAGTATGCTAATTAATTCAAACTGAAAGTATTACACAAAATATAGTAACTTAATATATCTTCGCAACACAAGTCTACCATCGACAATTTTCTTATAAAGTGGTCAAAATTTTATGGGACCCAAAAAGTATGTGTAAAGATTGATGACTGACGATCTAACGACCCCTTTACACGTTGTATATAAAGTAATTGCTCTCCATATGGTTGGTAGAAATTTACCAAGTTGCCCCATGACACTTATATATAACACTTCTTCATGAAATCAAACTTTCATACCATTTGTCATCCAAAAACAACCTCCTACTATTATATATTAATATCTCTATCTTAAGAAAATGTCGATTGCAATCGACCTCAATTGCATTACGACCACCATTGAAGGAAGACCATCCAACTTCTCGGAATGTTCATCGCTTTCATCCGTCTCCGACGATGGAGAGTTTACACAAATGAGTAGTGGCATAGGCAACATAAACCGAAGCCGGATCAGCAAGTGGAAAAAGGTAATGAAAAAGTTGGTTAAAGAAAGCAAGAAAAGCTTCCATGGATCTTCGAAGCCTTTGGTATTCTCTTACGATGCTGCTAGTTACTCCCTTAACTTTGATGATGGAAATTACGACGATGAATACTATTTATATCAATCAAGATGCATGTCTCAAGTATGCTCGTAATAAGTTAGTCAGTGTGACACATCGTGTACAGCCTAGTTAGTGTGATTTATTTGTTATGTGAATTTATTTCAACTTCATGCGGATTTGTTTATGTATTAAAATTGATATTATATTTCTGGGATTAATCCCCGATTAATTGAAGATCCAATAGCTATAGACAATCAATTTAAAATTCAGTGGCAAAACGCTTCCTTTTGTTGTGTATTACTAGACTAGGTTATTGTCCCGTGGGCGCCACGGGTGGAAATATAGAAATCGTCTGATAAACACATGTAATTTCAAACGACAATATTTCCCGTCCTCGAAAGTAAGTCAATAGAACTTGTCTAAATTCGAAGGCTAGACAAAGTCTATTAAATCAGATATTTGATATAATGAATTGTTAATTAGAAGATTATCGGAATTTGTACATTCATTTGTCGTCAGTTGAAACCCCCCCCCCCCCCCCCCCCCTTAACATTCCCTTCACCTATATCCAATAGATTATATTGTTGCTATGAAATACTTTAAATTTTACATGGGTCATGTTCATGTATAGTTTCCTATTAGCCACACAATCCCGAAGTTGTCGGGTAAAACAAATTTGAGACGAGTATTTAGATATAGAACTAGTTTTAACCTTTTTTTCGCTATTATTAATCGAATATTCACACTTGTTTTAATCTAGCATACTTAGAAAATAGTTTCTTTTTCTATTTTATTTTATTTTATCGTTGAGTAATAAAATAATATACTAACTAATTCCCTATTTTTATTTTTAACGAATCTGGACATGATGATATTTTTTTCGTTGAGTAATAAAATAATATACTAATTAATTCACTATTTTTATTTTTAACGAATCTGGACACGTAATTTTTAACTAACTATAGTGTACATTAGTACATGTCATGTAATTATCAGACGAATATCATACAATCATTCATAATTTTGATATTACCAATGTGTTCATGTGGAGTTTGTATTCATTATAATTTATGCAAATGTTCATGTGCTCGTTTTTTTTGTAATTAACTCCGTCTTCGACAAACTTTTCATAAGAAATATTGATTTATTCTGTCTCCAGAATAGGCAATAGCGGGGACATCAGTCCATAACCAGTGTCATCAGTCCATTACCGGCGTCGATTTGGTTTTTAGAGAGAAGGAATATTATTAGTGGTGACAAATAGCGGCTACGTACATGTCGCCGCTAATACCTTTAACAGTAACAACCAAGGGTATTAGTGTTAGAATGAGATAACCAATACACTATTTCATTGCCATACCTCGGTTATGTATATTGCAGGGTATTTAATATAGTTTTACGATAAGTCAAATGTATGAAGCAAGGTTCACGGTCAACAATTGTGTGAGAATCTTAAATAATTCTCCTCTCTTTTATTTGCCATCCACTCACAAATCTGTATGAATTGGGTTGTTTGAAGATTATTATCTTCAAGACCAATTATGTGGATCAGGTCACGACCCCTTATATCTATACTATATATAAAACATGAGTTAGAAACTTTTTAAATTTTAAGAGGTATCAAACCCATTGCTTTATATACAACATATAATTCATCAAAAATTTAGAAATTAGGGGTAGTAAGGTCTTTACTCACAAATATGTTACGTAACTTTCATTCTTTCAAAATATATTTAAAACTTTAGTCCCTCAACTTTACTACATTTTTGTAAAGTTTAATAATAGTTACACATATGGCCCCTAATTCAAAACTAACTACCACACAACTTTTTTAACGGTCATAATTTTTTCACACGTTAATATTTTTTAAAATAAAATACATCATAAAAACAAGCATTTTATTCTCTTTAATTTGATTATGATATTGCTATAGTTTTTTTAGTTTTAAAACGTTAGCATGTTACGCGCTTACCATTTAGAACCGGGTAATAGGTCGAGTTAGGCGAGCTTGAGTCATTTGTAAAAGTACATTAGGGTCGGAATGAGTCGATACAAAAATGGTTAATTTGGTTCGGGTTCGAGTAGAAAGGGGCCATGTCAGAACGTTGTCGAATCATAATAGGTTTGGGGCAAAACGGTCGGGTTGGTTTAAAAAAAATGATTTATTCCAAATTACTGCATATTTGAGGTTTTCCTTGTTATTTTCGTTACAAGTTACGCAGATATCGTTGTTTACATGTACTGGGGCCAATGAAGTCCAGCACCACGTAACGCACATAACCCAATCTTGGTAAACGATAAACCCAACACCCTACACCGTTAATCGCCATGAGTTACACGCGTGGTGTTGGTTAAGCATGTTTTAATGTCGATAACGTGCATTCCCGTCTGGTTACGCGTGTTCAATCTTCGATTACACACAACTGGCTTTGCATGAGTTACGCACCCAATTTCAGGCTAAGTGCGCACTGTCATCAGGTGACGTATGTACCGACATGGACTATTCGTTCAATGTAAAGTTGCGTATGCGCCCCGCTGCATTGCGCGGACACCCACTAGTGTGATATTATATGTGAGATTCTAGTTCTCAAGGCAATCATACAAATTGCATATGTTTGGTCAATTACTACCATATAATCTCTCTGTACGTATATATATAACTAGAGTTAACTTAGTCAAATCACACCTCAACCAATTTAGTTATACACATATTGTGAGATAATTAATGAGACAATTTAACCACTTCTATACTTGAAAGGTACTAGTAATAATTTGGTGTAGGAAATGTCTTTAAACCCGTATTTAAAATAATGGTTGGTTTACGGTATCTACCTATATGCATGAAATCCAACCATCAAAATTCTTATGATTATCGAAACTAACGACGCTGACTTTAATATATCGCATGAGAGAGCTTAGGCTTCATTAGATTAAGCAATGCAAAGAAAAAGTTACAAAGGGTGGTTATGATTCTTTGTAGGGACGTCCTCGGTGAAATTCACAAATTAACCACCGCTGAAAATATTATGAATGTTGGTATATATTCAATCACCTATCTCCTTAAAATTTCCACTCGAAACGGTAAAGTAAGTTTGTTCGTCTCACAATCCAATTTAAAAGTAGTACTAGGCGTTCGGATTATTTTTTTAGCAGCTAAAATCATTAACTTCACAAACTTTAGCAATTTCAGTTTTTTACCAACATTCCCAATTTTCATCTCTCTATACTATTCATGACAATAAAATTTGGTAACCTTTTTTTTTGCTTCTAGGTTGTTTAATTTGTTAAAGCTGACCAAACTGTTCCGTAATATTGTATATTGGGACCGGTTCCGATTCTTAAATTTGGTTCCGGTTAAAAATTGCTAGAATTAGTTGGGTTGGGTTTAAATTTCAAAGATTAATTTTCAAAGGCAATTATATGGTGGGCTTTCCAACTTTTAGGCACGGATCATTTTCACTTTCCTTGTTATATACATACGTTCCTTCCAATTTCATAAGCGATAATCATCTTTCGCTGCCATTAATTTTGTTTTAAAATATAGATGTTTTCTGTGATATCTTGAGGCATTCTAATCCAATTGGAATCACTCCATAGAAATATAATATGTTGATATGATAATTCTTATTTTATGAATTATCTATTGATTCCTGCAATAGTTCATATTTAGGATTCAATTGAATACCGGTTACGACGAGAACCTTTTAACTCGAAACCATTAAAGTTACGGTCTGGTTCCGGTTCTTATACTTATCACTTAACGGTTCCAGAATTCTGTCCGGTTTGATTCTAAACCATTGCATAACCCTACATTAAGATAAGATTCATGACGTGTATCCAACAATCTTCCCTCGCATAAAAGTACTAGAGAATGATGTAATATAATCAAGTGTAATTTGCTTTACTACATGCATGGGAGTGGTGGGAGACACGTCGATGATCTTAAAGCTCCAAGACAAGTGAACACCATCTCATCCCATCACATGACCACCGCCAAGAGGAAGTAGAATGTACCTAACCTAAATAGAAGAGAGAAAGAGAGGCACCCCATCATAGAGATAGATGCACGGGAAAAACTCTACGAGGAAGGAAGCAGGGGTAAGGAGGGTTGATGATTTTGACAAGGTGCAAAGAATAACTTCAAACTTTTATATCACCAACATTCCGGATAACTGAAGCTGCAAAAACATATGGAATCATCTTCAACATTTGGGCAGGATCGTTGATGTGTATTTGGCAAAAAAAAGAAACTTCTCCGGCGGGGTTTTTGGTTTCGCCAGATTCTTGAATGTCAAAGACCCGATTGACTTGGAAGAGCGGCTGAACCAAGTTAGCTTTGGAAATTCAAAACTAGTGGCGAATCTGTCGAAGTATGACAGGAGAAGAGATCGCGGAGGAGGTCGGGTTTACGAGACGAGCGAGTACCGGCAGGTTTTATTTACGAAAGTGGGCCAGATTCAGATGGGCGTAATTATAAGGAGACATATTTTGGGTCTTCAGATAAGGAGAGTGAGGTTGGGCAGGTTCCAGACCTTAACAATTGCCCAGGAATTTCTAACTCTGCAACTGGGAATAAATGTCGTCCTCCTAATTCAAAAAAGTCAAATAGGAAAGTCGGAACGCTACCAGTTTCTACTATGCGCGGCAGGCACATAATGAG
Organism: Bidens hawaiensis; assembly: GCF_021521415.1. Lineage (NCBI taxonomy): Eukaryota > Viridiplantae > Streptophyta > Magnoliopsida > Asterales > Asteraceae > Bidens > Bidens hawaiensis. Next base: position 279,215 of record NW_027491209.1, on the reverse strand, counting down.
GGATGCTCTTATAAGGAGGACCAGGTCAATATCTTTTGGTTCAAGGCGATCATCTATGGCCGCCTGTAACTCAGTAGATTCAATTGGGGACGAAGTGAACAGTACTATTCGCGTAGGTTCCATGGTGGGGTTCCAGTTGCAAGGAATGACGGATCTAGTTAGATCTTCTATTGTGGGAGATGGTGTTCGTGGTGGTTTATCATGGTCCATTAATTGCAGGGGAGTGGGTGCTAGGGGCGTTGATAAATTGGAGTGGATTAGGGATCTAAGAAGGAAACATAATATCCAGTTGATTTGTGGTCAAGAGTCTCAATTGGAAAATACTCTCGACATCCCGTTTAGTAGTTTGTGGGGAAATTCTTCGTTCCTTCATTGGCGGTTGAGTCATGTGGTAGATCGGGAGGCATCTTTTGCATCTGGGATCCTTCTTGCTTTAATCTTCTGCAAGAAGTGAAGAATAGGAACTTTATTCTTCTCTCTGGCTCGTGGGCTGGGATACATGATCGGATTAACTTAGTTAACGTTTATGCGTGTAGGAGCTCTTATGATAGGAAAGTTCTCTAATCTGAACTTCTCACTCTGAAAGACTCTTACCCTGGATGGTGGGTCTTCTTGGGAGACTTCAATGAGACGAGGGTCAAGGAGGATAGACTTCCTGTTTCGGGCTGTGATTCTGACATGGTTGAATTCAATAATTTCATTGCATCAGCTGGGTTATCGGAGTATAGCATGGGAGGTAGGAGATTTACTTGGATGAGTGATGATGGCAATCATCTAAGTAAGATTGATCGTATTTTAGTATGTAATAACTTTCTAGGTAAATGGCCTTCTGCTTCGGTTACAGCTTTGCCTAGAAACTTGTCGGATCATTGTCCCTTAGTGTTCTCTGCTAGAGATTTGAGGTATGGCCCTATTCCGTTCAAATTCTTCAACTCTTGGTTGTCTTGTGAGGGTCTTTCAGATGTCGTCAAATGCTCTTGGTTACGTGGCAGACCTTGTGGCTCTAAGGAGTTAATCTTAATGAGAAAATTGAAGACTTTAAAAGAAAATATAAAGATATGGAAATCTAATTTGAACATGGCTGATGTGGCAGATTTAGCTAATTTAGCGGGGTTAATTGAAGACATTGAGGTGAGAGCCGAAGTCTCGGATATCTCGGTTAGGGATCAACAGGTTCGGGTGGAATCGAAAAACAAACTTCGTGAGCTAAATTTTCGTAAGAAGTTGGATCTACGCCAAAAAGCAAAGGTTCGATGGGACGTTGAGGGTGATGAAAATAGCAGATTCTTCCATGGCCACATAAATGGAAATATTAAAAAGTCGAAAATCAACGGTATATCGATTAATGGTACTTGGGAATCGGATCCGGATCTGGTAAAAAGCGAATTTTTTAATTTCTTTGCTTCGAAATTTGATGAACAGAGCAACTTGAGGCCTATGTTGATTAGCCATAATTATTCTAGATTGTCCGAGGAGGATAGTTTATGGCTTGAAAGGCCGTTTTCTTTGTCGGAGCTGAAAGAAGCAGTGTGGGCGTGCGGGAACGACAAATCGCCGGGTCCCGATGGGTTCACTTTCAAATTTATTAAGACTTACTGGAATGTGATGGAGAATGACTTCTTCGCTTTTGTCAAAGATTTCGAACAGTTTGGTTTGCTAAAAAACGGGTGTAACTCAGCTTTTATCTCTCTGGTTCCGAAAATCAAAGACCCGATAGCTATTAAAGACTACAGGCCTATTAACTTAGTTGGGTGCATGTCGAAAGTAATTTCCAAGCTCCTTGCATCCAGAATTAAAAAAGTGATTCCTTTAATTATTGGTACCGAACAAACGGCGTATATTGAAGGGAGGAACATTCTTGATGGCCATTTGATCGTAAATGAAGTTGCTTCTTGGATAAAGAGCTGTAAGAAAAAATGTTTATTATTCAAAGTAGACTTCGATAAAGCATTTGATTCGGTAAATTGGGATTATCTAGATTCGGTATTAGATCAAATGGGTTTCGGGCATAAATGGAGATCTTGGGTTAAGTCTTGCTTGTCTTCCGGGAAAGCTTCGGTTTTAGTGAATGGTTCGCCCACCGCAGAGTTCGTTTTTAAACGTGGCGTTAAACAAGGAGACCCGCTAGCGCCCTTTCTCTTTATAATCGCGATGGAAGGCGTAAACGCTATCATGAAATCAGCCATTATGCAGAATCTTTTCAAAGGTGTGCAACTGCCAAATAACGGCCCGATCATTTCACATGTGATGTACGCAGATGATGTGATGTTTGTTGGTGATTGGAATATGAGTGACACGATAAATATGGCTCGGTTGCTTAGATGTTTTCATTTATCTTCTGGACTGAAGGTAAATTTCAACAAAAGTAAGCTTTTTGGCATCCACGTTACTGATTCAGAACTCAATCAGATGGCGAGAATCATTCACTGTCAAGTGGGTTTGCTTCCAATCACTTTTCTTGGTTTGCCAATTGGAGCAGACATGGGACTCACAAAGCACTGGGATCCAGTAATTGAGAGGGTAAAAAATAGATTAAACGGTTGGAAGGCGAGTTCTTTGTCTTTAGGGGTCAATTGAAAACGAATCTTTGTGGGTCAATTGGATTAATGCTATCCACAAAACTCGTTTACACCCGGATGGTAAAATGGCTAAAATGTCAATTTGCGGGCCCTGGAAAAAAATCTCTAAAATTGATAGAAGCTTTTCGGTGTTGGGTATCAACCTTAATGGTTTCTTCATTAGGGAAGTAGGTAGCGGTAACATTACAAGATTTTGGCTTGATAAGTGGTTATGTAGATTCCCACTCAAAGTAGTCTTTCCAGATTTGTATAAGTTGGAGGTTAAGAAAGGTTGTCGGGTTTCTGAAAGGGTTGTTCGAAATGGACTTGGTTTGTTGGATGTAAAGTGGGCTTGGTCAAAACGGATTCTCTCTCTTGAAAACTTGACTGATGTAGAAGACTTAAATGATATGATACTATGCTATTCTTTTCATTTAGGTAAAGACGATGGTTGGAGATGGTTCGGGGACTCTTCGGGTACGTTTTCGGTCCAAAATTTGAGAAGAAAGATAGCGGATCATTTGTATGGGGATGGCTCCCCCATTTGCACTTGGGAGTCTTGGATTCCAATTAAAATCAACTGCTTTGTTTGGAGACTGATGCAAAACAGAATTCCAGTAGCGGTTAATTTAATTGGGGTTGAGGTCAGTCCATCCCGACTGCACGTCGTGCTACTTAGCAGCTGAAACGGTTGCGCACGTTTTTCTGTAGTGCCCGAGAGCTAAAGAGGTTTGGAAGGAAATCTCTATATGGTGTTGCTGGGATTTAACGGGCTTAGATTCTCTCGAGTATCTTTTGGAGATGGTGAATGAGCCCGATGAAAAAGTGGGTAGGCGCATCTTGGGTTCAATTATTTCCTCTTCGTTATGGTTTATTTGGAAACAAAGGAACGGGAGGAGATTTAACAAAGGGAGTCTCTCTACGCAATTCATTGTGGATGAAATCTAGACAAACGTTTTTGGGTGGGTAAAGTACAGATCTACATACAAGGAGATTTCATGGAACGATTGGGTCAAGTCTCCTTTATCTTGCGTATTGGTTTAAGGTTTGGGGTTTATTAGTTTGTTTATGTTTGGTTTTGTTTCTGTAGACTCCTCCAGCTACCTGCTGGAGGTATTGTACTCTCTTTTTAGTGTTATGAATTGTTGCTGTTCAAAAAAAAAAAAGTAAACTTTATGCTTTTATGTTGTTTGTAAAAAGTTGACGTTAGAAGATAAGATTTGATCACTTAAAGAAGGAACCTTAAGAAAGTTAATTGGATATTCAAAGGGTGTCATTTCAAACAAATTCCCAAAATAGGTATTATAAACTAGTCGTGACGAATAGTTTATGATTGTCCACGAGTAGTTTGTATAACCAATTAAAATTTGCCACGTGTCTATAAACTAACCATAACGACCAGTTTCACTAATAATCTACTCGTAAAGATTAAATAAGTTTAAAACCTCGTAATCAACGCCACGAGTAAATAAGGTATCATTTAGTCGCGACGAGCAGATTATAAAACCTTAAGAGACGCGAGTAGTTTATCAAACTAACCATGACGATGAGTTTGAATACCAGATGCAACGAGCCGGTTTGTTTATCAAAACACTAACCGGAATGGTTAGTTTGTTTGGTCAACTAGTCGTTACGAGTAGATATTGGTCAACGATTACTTTACATCCATTATACGAATATTTTATTGGTAATTAACTCGTCTCGATAATTTACCTGGTAAACATTACTCATACGAGTAGTTCATATGTAGTTAACTCGTCCTGACTAGTTTACCTTGTTTATATTCCCGATACGAGTATTTTATTAGTAATTAGAAAATGAGGCTACTGCAACTTTTCGGATGCAACCATTTTCAGCTTGGAAAAATTTTATTTCCATTAACTGTCTTAACACATTTTTCATTAGATTTTTAATTTATTTTCTAATCGAACTTGACTTTAAGCGAAGTTAAACCTTAGGCGAACTTAGCTTTAGGCGAAGTTATCAGGCGAACTTGGCTTTAGGCGAAGTTAAACCTCAGGCGAACTTAGCTCTAGGCGAAGTTATCAGGCGAACTTGGCTTTAGGCGAAGTTACCAGTTAGGCGAACTTGGCCGTAAGCGAAGTTATCAATTAGGCGAACTTTGCCTCAGGCGAAGTTATCGCTTTGAAGGCGAAGTTATCGCTTTGAAGGCGAGGTTGCCCAGTTCGCGGCGAAGTTGCCCAGATCAGCCGCTGTTTTGGTTTCTATCAAGCATTTTGGCGATTTTAACACCCTTGTTATGGTTCGACATCACCCACTACGTTTCCCAACCATTTTCGGTCGTATCTACACTATAAAACTTGGATCTTTAAACTTCAAAGATCAAGAATCATACCTTTTTGAGCTTGTTTGGATCTCGTTTACTTGTTTAATCACAACCAACGCTCTCTCTCTCTCTCTCTCGGATCTGGTCGCCCCTCTCCTCGGTCGGCCGGCGGGGTTTGGTGTGTGGTGTGTGTGTTTTGGAGTGTTAGAAAATAAGGTGAAATGAATGATAGTTTGGGGTTTAGGGGAGATTTATATCCCTTAAATCCCATGGACCTAAGGCCCATTCTCATTTAACCCATCTCAATTAATCCAAGTCCATGATCCGCTCCTCACTCGATATTAAATAATTAATAACGCGAAATCACTAAACGTAACTTTCTTTATTCAACATTAAAATTTTAGGATGTTACATGTTAAAATGATATTTTCTATTAAATTTAGTTTAAATAGGTTAATTAATATGTATTTTTTGTTAAAAATTCTATTTAATTAAAAAGTACTTATGGTCGGATCTATAATATGCTAATAACTAGTGGTTTTCCCCGGCGCGTTGCGTCAATATAGGTCAGTAAAACCCGAAAAGGCCACCAAGTGGTTTAATTGAGAGTTAGCGGCACCAAAGTCCTCATTTATATATAGTAATAATAATAATATGTTTTGGTGATTTTTTTGGATGACAAAGAATCTCACATGTAAACCTAATATTTCAAGGCTAGGTCCAAAACTCTTTATTTTGCCAATTTTATTAAATTACGCAACTTTATAAATATTAAAAGTTATATCACAGCTTTAACAATGCAACCTTTTGCGAAAAAAGTTGCAGCTTTTACTAAAATTTGCATCCTTTCAACAAAAAGGTTACAGTTATTAGTAAAAATTGCAATTTTTTATGAAAAGGGTTGCACTACATCTACTAATGCAACCTTTATGACGAACAAAGTTGCATTAGAGTTAAATGCAACACAATTGAAAATGGTTGCATCCGAAAAGTTGCAGTAGCCTCATTTTCTAATTACTAATAAAATACTCGTATCGGGAATATAAACAAGGTAAACTAGTTAGGACGAGTTAACTACATATGAACTACTCGTATGAGTAATGTTTACCAGGTAAACTTATCGAGACGAGTTAATTACCAATAAAATATTCGTATAATGGATGTAAAGTAATCGTTGACCAATATCTACTCGTAACAACTAGTTGACCAAACAAACTAACCATTCCGGTTAGTGTTTTGATAAACAAACCAGCTCGATGCATCTGGTATTCAAACTCATCGTCATGGTTAGTTTGATAAACTACTCGCGACTCTTAAGGTTTTATAATCTGCTCGTCGCGACTAAATGATACCTTATTTACTCATGGGCGTTGATTACGAGGCTTTAAACTTATTTAATCTTTACTAGTAGATTATTAGTGAAACTGGTCGTTACGGTTAGTTTATAGACACGTGGCAAATTTTAATTGGTTATACAAACTACTCGTGGACAATCATAAACTATTCGTCACGACTAGTTTATAATACCTATTTTGGGAATTTGTTTGAAATGACACCTAAAACCTAAAAAAACGTATTCATAAACGCCTATTTTGGGAATTTTCCCTAACTAATTAAACTAACCTCAGAATAATTTAAAATATTATAAAAGTTCATCGATTCAAACTTCCATATATTTCGTCATCTCCAAAAGCAAACTACTCATAAATTAAGGCTATGTGTAGTGAGCGTGGGCGATTTGGGGCGCGAACAACGCCCCCCTGGGCGAAATTGGGGCGAATTGGGCGGGGGCGTGGGTTATTTATCCCCTGGAGAAAATGAAATTTATTATTATTATATTACTAGTGTGTGTTATATTATACATATACATATATATATATATTATGTATATGTATATATGTTGTGTGTGTGTGTATATATGTATATGTATATATGTTGTGTGTGTGTGTGTTTATATATATGTATATTCCCTTCTTTCGGTCAACACCATGGTTCGCAAAACCAACCGAACGTGAACTTACAATGGAACCCGATGAACCTAAACCAACCGAGCTATTCGTTTCAATTTCCCGAACCGAACCTAAACATGTACGCCAACCGAGCTATATGTTTTTTTATATTTTTAGTTATGTATTTTTTTGTATTTCTGTTTAATTTTAATGCATTTTTATTTAATTATTTGAAGAAATTGGTTTTTATTTGATTAGTTTAATTATAAAAAGAAAATAATAAAAAAAGATACCGTGAGCCCAATTTGTAGCCCCTACACCATTACACCTCAAAAACAAATGCTCACCCTTGCTGACTGGGCGCCACGTGTCACAATTCGTCCCCATTTGTAGCCCTCCACTACACATAGCCTAATATCTCTATTTTGTTAATTCAAATTAAAAGTATTACACAAACTATTGTAACATAAAATATGTTCGCCAACAAAAGTACACCATAGCAATCTTTTTCTTAATGTATTAACGTAGTCAAAATCTTATGGGACCCCAAAAGTATGTGTAAAGAACTAAAGATTGAAAAACTGACGACTTAACAACCCCTTTACACGATGTACACAAAGTAATCGCTCTCCATAAGAAATTTACCAAATTTCCCCCATGTCACTTCTATATAATCCTCCTTCAGAAATCAAACTTTCATACCATTTGTAATCCAAAAACAACCACCTACTCTTATATCGTAATATATATCTCTTAAGAAAGAAAATGGTGATTGCTACCGACTTTAATTGTGTCACGAACACCATTGAAGGTAGACCATCTAACTTCTCGGAATGTTCGTCGCTTTCATCCGTCTCTGATGACGAAGAGTTTACACGAACGGGCAGTGATAGAGGCAACATAAACCGGGGCTGGAGTAAGAAGTGGAAAAAGATGATGAGAAGGTTGGCTAAAGAAAGCAAGAAAAGCTTCTATGGATCTTCAAAGCCTTTGGTATGCTCTTACGATGCCGCTAGTTACTCCCTTAACTTTGATGATGGAAATCACGACGATGAATACTAATTATTTCAATCTAGACGCACATCTCAAGTTTTAAGTGCATGCTCATAATTAGGTTATAGTCAGTGTGGCACATCGTGTACAGGAGTGTTAGTGTGATTTATTTGTTATGTGAATTGATTCAGCTTGTTCATGCGGATTTGTGTGTGAAACAATGGATATTATATAATTAGTTGGATTAACCTCCATTGAATTCCCACTTGCTAGACATAGACGTCATTATATATTATATTGTTCCCGGTGGGAAAAACTCCTACAATGTTACACATACACCGTTAGATCATGCTGAGATCAAATCTGAACCATTCAAACTCCCTTAAAACCTTCTAGAAGCAGCAGTTGCAGACGGTTATGCAATCCGTATATGATTCCTAAACTTTAGGCCATGTGATAATTAACATACCATTCAAATTCAATCCGCTTTTCATTCTTTCCACCTCCTACAATTCAGCAACACTTTACCTGCCATTTAAACCACCATACAAATAATATTAATTAATTTAATGTATCATATATCTTGCATATAAAATATTAACAAATAAGCATTTACAAATCAATGAAAAATAAAAACAGGGTTAAAACTTCTACAAATATAAACCTTGAATCATTCAAATCAAATCAAAATATCTAATAAAAGATAATTTTTATATGGCTACCAAAATCATACAGCTAAACTTTTCTATATTCTAATTATATAAAAATAATAATAAATAGCATTATGACTATATCTATCTTTTTTCTTTAGAAAATCAATTAACAAACTAAATTATAAATTAAACCAAATAGTTACCAAAATCTTACAGTTAGAATTTTCTACATTCTACTTATATTAAATTAATAATAAATCTCATTATGACTAGATCCATTTTTTTCCTTCTGAAAATCAATTAAAAAAATTAATTTATAAATTTAACCAGACAGTGGGTTATATATGAATTAGTCTTATTTAAAAATTTTAAAAAATTCCATTTGCCTCCATTGTGCAAAATAACTGTTGTCACCCTCTTTTATAATTCAAAATTAAAAATAGTAGTGGGTTAGTGGAATGACACATGGCAGCACTTCATTTGTTATACATGTCACATCCCGACCAAAGACGGAACATGCCGGGGTGCAACGTGATTGGACAAATACACAAGACACTATTTAAAGTGATAATATTTAATCAACTCATTTTATTTCAACAAATCAATAAACAACACATCTCGTCCACACAAACAAGTTGAATACAAGTAGCAATTATGTTGTTCGTTTTACTAATATCCTAATAGTCTTAGTAACGTTTTCATCAAGTCCTCGAGTCAACAAAAGTCAAACCTGTAACATTTCATAAAATAAAGTTTGTCAACACAAAGGTTGGTGAGCAATTCATAAGTTTGAGCATATAAGTATATAGTAATAAAAAGCCACAAAACTTGTATACAAAACGATAAATAAAAGCAACAACTTGGATAAATTGACAATCGCTAATAGAATTACGTTAGCGCCACCTAGCTACAAGGGGTTGCCAAGTAGTCTAGGATTTAATAGAATATCGTTAATTGCATTACGTTAACGACACCTTGCTACAAGGGGATGTCAAGTAGTCTAGGATTTATAGATTCAACCAACCGAAAGCGATAAACACATAGACATATAGCATTGAACACTAAATCAAGCAAGTATTTAAGTAATGTATACAATCACGTTTGTGGGTTTAAGATTCAAGTAAATAAAGCATTTAGTTTGATAAGTATGAAATGTCACCCCAAAACGGAAGATGGAAAAGGGGTATGAAAGTACTCACCTCGATTGATGAACCGAGAAATAAATAAATAAATAAATAAATGAAGCTCGAACGGTAAAACATTACTCAACCGGTATTGATAACGAAGTAACAACATTTACTTTTTTTTTCTTTTTTCTTTAAATAAAAATTTAGTCACTTCTATTTACTTATATGCACATTTTTGTGACGTGTGGCCTTACATAAGCTTCCCTGTATGTATTCGATGTTAAAGATCTTTAAGAGAGAGATAAGTGTTTTTAAGTGCTCTAAGAAACAATCAATAATTGTCCATGCCATTATTCTTACCTCGTTGTGGTGACTTTGAAAAGCTCGAAATGAGTTGACTTAATTTTGATCATATATAAAATGATTTCAGTCGCAAGGCCGGTTGAAGATGTTAAAAGTCATGGGCTTTCTTTGAATATGAAACGACGTGATGTTAATTTTAGTGCATAGGCTTAATCTTCATAGCATAGGAGTTTGAGGTGGCTGTTGTATATATTTGGTTGTAAATATTTGGGGTACGTATTTGGTTGTTGCTAGCCATGCTGATATAAAAAAGTGTTCTTGGTCCTAACAAACCATGTTAAGTCAGACGCTACATCGTTCTCAAAATGACATAATTAACAAAGTTAGACCACCCGTAGTGGTAACGTTGCCACCAACGTTGAGGACGAAAACGCGGGGGTACACCGCCCCCCCTGCGTTATATGAAATTGATTTTTGGCTGAGTTGTATACAAAACGCGGGGTTGGCACACAAATAAAAAAAAATAGCCGTTGGGTGGGTGGGTCTTGTTGTTAACGGGATCGCCGGAAAAAATGGTGGTGGTGGTGGGTGGTAACGGGATCGCCGGAAAAAAATGGTGGGTGAGTTACAGATCGGAGAAGAAGGAGAAAAAATGGTGGTGGTGGGTGAGTTACAGATCGGAGAAGAAGGAGAAAAATGGTGGTGGTGGTGGGTGGTAACGGGATCGCCGGAAAAAAATGGTGGGTGAGTTACAGATCGGAGAAGAAGGAGAAAAAATGGTGGTGGTGGGTGAGTTACAGATCGGAGAAGAAGGAGAAAAATGGTGGTGGTGGTGGGTGGTAACGGGATCGCCGGAAAAAATGGTGGGTGAGTTACAGATCGGAGAAGAAGGAGAAAAAATGGTGGTGGTGGGTGAGTTACAGATCGGAGAAGAAGGAGAAAAATGGTGGTGGTGGTGGGTGGTAACGGGATCGCCAGAAAAAATGGTGGGTGAGTTACAGATCGGAGAAGAAGGAGAAAAAATGGTGGTGGTGGGTGAGTTACAGATCGGAGAAGAAGGAGAAAAATGGTGGTGGTGGTGGGTGGTAACGGGATCGCCGGAAAAAATGGTGGGTGAGTTACAGATCGGAGAAGAAGGAGAAAAAATGGTGGTGGTGGGTGAGTTACAGATCGGAGAAGAAGGAGAAAAATGGTGGTGGTGGTGGGTGGTAACGGGATCGCCGGAAAAATGGTGGTGGTGGGTTTCATGGTGGCCGGAACTCCGACGGATCCGGTGAGGTTAAATATTTGTGCTTTTTTATTATTATTTATTTATTATTTAAATATTTGTGAGGTTAAGTGTTTAGTAAACTGTTCTTGATTGGATCCGGTGGCCGGAATAGTTGGATCCGGTGGGTTTCGTGGTGGTCGGAATAATTGGATCCGGTGGTGGGTGCAAAAAAGTGTAAACGTGACTGGGCGCCACGTGGCGCATAACCCCTGGATGTGGAGAGTTATGACTACAGCCTGTTTTTGTACAAAACCATAACTCTGACTGGGCGCCACGTGACGCATAACCCCTGGATGTGGAGCTTTACGACTACACATGGTCTTAGTAACGTATTGCCTTAAGAGTAGAGTTTTTCTCCCAAAAGACCATTAATTAACTTCTAAAGCTAAAGTTATATAGCACCTAACTCCATTTCTTTCTTAAGAAATATATTTTAGCTATCTTTGTTAACATTGCCAGAAGAATTTGACTTTCCCTTTGAAATTTTTTCTCACAATGCCGTTGGTACTCCATGAGTTTGATGCTCAGGCTGGCTTAGTTGCATATTTATAAGAGCACGACTATCACTCTCCTCAATTATGTAGTTTTCGGCATTCATTCTTGCTCCGTAAATCTAATGTCAAAGGAAACCTTTCATTATACGTAGTTTTACTTGAATAAAAAGATTGATAGAGATTGTACGTGTAGACTAATTAATCAACCATGCACACGTAGAATTAATTAGATTTCAAGGGACATAAAAATGTAAAATTTACCTTTTTGTAGAGATCAATGTTATGTTGATGTATCAAACTCCCCTGTGTGATTAAGAGTACCAAAAAAACCGAATATTGTTATATTTTCTTGTTAGAGAATTTTTTGTGATATAGAAATGAAGAACAAACTGAACACCTTTCTTGTCAGATCTTGTATCTCCTCCATTAAAAGTTCATCCTGCAAATCATTTAGCCCCAAAAGTGTGTAGAATCAATTTATTAGTTGTAGTGGCTAACTGGCTATTCAAAGGTTCAAATCCTAATTTTTTTTTGTGATGTTTTCTAACTATATCATAAGGTAATAAAAACCTGTTTTCAAATTTGTGAAAATAGAAGTGCAAGTTTAAGGCCATTAATTAAGACCGTAGTTTTAATGTGTTTTATTATCTTTATGCAAAACTAAAAACATTCCAATCTTAAACATACTTATTATACCTTCTTCGAACGAATGCATCGCAAGCTCATTTCCAGCTGATTCTCTAGGCTTTTCAGGTCCTCAAGACCCATATTGCTGATTTCTTCTCCCATCACCTGCCTAATATTAACATAGACTAAAATTAAAATGAAGTGTTTTTTAAAGTAACACATATGGCAGAGGATAATTTCAAATCGCGCTCTACACTGTCCATCTTTGAGGCTAATGCAGATGATTATAGTACCAACGAAATCATTAGAAATGAAAATTAAATACAATTTACCGATGAGTTACTTGTAGAGTCTCTAGTTGTTCCTTCAGTATTGATGCTTCCATTTGCCAGAGCTAGCAATATTTGTATATATTAGTGATAAACTTAAATATAATGCATACCACTAAAAGCAGAGTTGAAATATTACAGTGATCAAATTATGTGTATGATGAGGGTCATAAGCGGTTTAAAAATTGGAGTTCTTTTCGTAATCTTTTTTTTTTACAAAGGATTGTAACATGTCACTACTACAAAAAAGACTTTTAATGACATGCGCACAATGACACGCGGTGATTTATGACGCGCAAATGTGGGTGTCATTAAAAACGTCATATTTTATAAAAATTAGACGACTTATGACACTTTTTTAGTATGTCATTAAACTAGTGTCATAAATTAAAAAAATAACTATAAATGTCATATATGCGTGTCATGTTTCAATCAAAATGAAAAATTAAAACCCCCGCCCAATATTTCCTTACTGCCTAAACAAATTAAACCAGACCCAGGCTAGGGTTCATCTCCTACTCTACACCAGCCCCACCCAAGAGTTATCTCCTTCTGCCATTTATTTTCTCTACCAGTCCCACGCTACACAGAGAATACCATCTATGGTTCAGTTCACCACGCTCGTTCAATTTCAATAGGCTAGGATTTAGTTTACAGTCGGCTAGGGTTCAGTCGACCAGGGTTTGCTTACTTGGAGTTAATTGAAGGATTATGTTGAGGATTTCATCTATTGTGAGGTATATGCCTTTAATTTTATCTTGTTATAATGTTAATTGGCTAGGGTTAATGGACTGTTAATTTAATGTTTGCTTGTCAAAATCATAATTTTTTTATTTTTCTGAATGTTGAAATCTGAATGCTGATCATTAGGACATCAGAGATCATTTAAGGCTGATTTTGCACACAGATTAGGGGTGGGGGTTATTGTTTGATAATCTTGTAACAGATGATTCATGTGTGGCACAATTAGTAATGTATTATGTAAAGATTACTAAAATAGAACCATAACCAAATGTGGAAATTAGGGTGTTCATGATCTGGTTTTGACGTTTTTATGTCAAACCATAACCAAACCGTTATGGTTTTTGATCAATGAACCCGAAACCGGGCCATTATATATATATATATATATATATGGTAGGGTTATCCTAAAAATAAGTAGTTTCCTAGGAAGACTAAGAATAAATCATAGCCATTGGATTATGTTAATCAATTGTTGAGATTTAAAATCACCAATAACCGACATAGTTTCCTAGAATTACTCTTTAATCATTATAAGCGACATAGTTTCCTAGAATTGTTCTTGCACCATCATTTGTAATGCCAAATGTCAAAAATTTGTTGGTTCTTACAATTCCTAGGAAACTCTTTATTCTTATTTGAACCCTTTTCTATATATATATATATATATATATATATATGAATGTCGGTGCTTATATGAAGAATGATTATGGTAAGGTGTGCTTAGATGTGGTTTTATTTTATTTTATTGAAATAAATCTATTGTTGTCATAGAATCAAACCTTTCTTAGCATCTGCATATAATGAGATAATCTTGTGGACTTGGTTTAAAAAAGCGTTAGGCGAGGCGAGGCGTTTTGGTTCAAAAATCCGAAGCGCTAAGCGCTAGGCGCGAAGCGAGAGCTTCACGTATGTGAGGCGTTCTTATTTAAAAATACTAAAAATTAATTATACATGACATATTTTACTTGAAAATCAATCATAAAGATAAAACATATTTGTAAAACTAAACATATTTTACTAGAAGGTTAATATTTGGAGAAGATAAACTTTGAATATGAAAATTAAAGAGTGGTTTGAATTAAATAGAGTGATAAATATATATAATGCGGTTGAGTAATGTTTTATAGATGAGCCCCAACGTTATTATTTTAAGCAGATGGCCCAAACAGCTACATTTTCAATATAATTTGGACTGAATCACATGAGGCGCTGCCTCAAGCGCCTCACGCCTCGCCGGTTAAATGCGCGCCTGAGGGCACCTCATGTATTTAAGCGTCTCACCTAAAATAAGGCGTTTTCAAAAACGCCTCGGGCGCCTCACGCCTGAGGCGCGCTGTAACATCCTAAATTTTCATATTTAATAAAAGAAAATCGCGTTTATTTATTGGGCCTAAATAATTAATCGGTATTAATAAAGATCATAGACTTGGACTAATTAAGATGGATTAAAGGGAATGGGCCTTAGGTTCATGGGCTTTAAGGGATATAAATACCCCTTAAACCACCCTAAAACCCTAATCCTCATTCCATTCATCCATATTGCCTACACACTCCAAAACACACATACACCCCACACCATATACGGCCGAGAGAGAGAGAGAGACGAGCGAGATCCGAGAGCGAGTAAACGTTAGTTGTGATTAGATCTTCGTTATTCGAGTCTTATACAAGATCTAGAGTTCCTAAACAAGCTAACCAAGATCAAACGAGCACGTAAAGGTATGTCTTTTACCTTAAAGTTACGTTTTTATAAACGTTTAGTCGTGAAACTTAGAACGAGAGTAGATCGGGTATAAACGAAACGTAAAGTTGTAGACTTGATGATAAAACGAACCTAATGAACCCATAAACCTGTGCGGCTCGATTAAAAAGAAAACCCTAAGATCTAGTTTGGAACGTTTTAGCTTAAAGGTCCAACCTTTATGCGTTTCGGGCCAAATCTTCATTAAAAATGACCAAAGGAATGATCGCGGGTTGGTTAAAATCATAACCAAGAATTAAACAATAAAACTGAGATGATTATAGGGGTTTTCGGGATGAGCCGTAGCGGTAAATGAACAACTTCGCCTGCAAGCTTAAGTTCGCCTTGCAAGCAAGTTCACCAAGTATGTTCGCTGCTAGTCAAGTTCGCCAGATATTAAGTTCGCTGGCTTACAATTTGCTTACAGCTCGACCCCAGCCAGGGGCTCTGCCCCTTGGACCCTGCTAGGGGCTGCCGCCCCTAGACCCCGCTGCCAGGGGTGCTGCCCCCGACCCCCGTTCGTTGTGGGTTAAATAAAGATAGAAATACGACACGAATAGTAATAGTTAATTGATACGTGTGATTGTTATACAGTTAGTCGTGCACAACTGAAGAAAGGGATTACCATTAACGGTGAACGTAACCGCATACAGGTGAGTTTCTAGCCCCATTTCCTTGTTATGTTTTCGGGGCTGTGTGCATACTCGATGTGGATGTTAATACACTTACCTTAAATGGTAAGTGTATGTCTTGATATTTATGTATGTATGCTTGAAAGTACGTGAACGACCTTCGGGTATTGCATGTACTGTTAAGGCAAGTATGGTGTAGTATGTATGATATGTGTATGTGAATACGGATGTATGTACAATTATGTTGTGTATAGTATTAAACTTATGGACATGATAATGAAAGATAAGGTAAGGTTAAAGGGTTGCATACCCTAATAATATATGCGAAGGTTAAAGGGTTGCATACCCTAATAATATATGCGAAGGTTGAAGGGTTGCATACCCTAATAATATATGCGAATATTATAGGGCGTAATGCTCTTTAAAACGTAAGGTAAGTATAAGAAAGAAAGAAAGTGCGAAGGTAAGTAAGTTTATTATAAACGAGAGTATGAAAGTACGTAGTTATGAATGTATTGTATGTTATATGATTAACTAGAACTCACTCAGCGTAGCTGACTTTTAGTATGCACGCAGGTGAGTAGAATGAGGCAGCTCGCTTGAGGGGACACGTGGCGTTGAATAAGAGGCTGACATCGGAAGACTCAAGACGTGTTATGTTTTAAGTACTTAGTTTTTGAAAGACAAGTTGTTTGTTTAAGACAAGTTTTGGATTGTTATGAAATGTTTTACGAAAGTTTTATGTTTCGCAAAAGTTTTAATTAACTCTGATATTTAGAACTGCGTTTATGAGTAAATCCAACATCCAATGTAGGGCACCGGTAACGGGGCCTTACACGCTCCTTTTTAAACCAAGCTTGTGGGTTAAAAGGGCTGCCACATTTGTTTTCTATTTGTTGCTTGACCTTTACTTCAAGTATAAAGTTACCTTATGTGTTTTATATTTGCAGTTTGTATCTACGCACGGCTGTTTTGCTTGCATCTTTTGGTTATCGCAGTTTTCTTAAAAACTTGGAATCGGTACCAAAGATGCATGGTTCGGTACCATACCGAATCAGGTATCGATTCGGTACCAACCTTTTGAGGGTTTGGGATTAATTTGGTACCTGTATTTTCTAAATGTGTGCCTACGATAATGGTACCGAATCAAGCATCTTTGGTAGCGATTCCAAGTTGTTAAGAAAATCGCAATAGGAAAAGTCGGGATCGGGACCAGTCGGTTACCGTATGATACCAAGTTACCAACCTCATCCCTATGCTAACAATACAACTACATCAGTATGTTTAGTTATTACAATTTAAGGATGGTCCATTTAATTGTTGAGGTAAAGATCAATGTTTACTAACAGTTGAATATGATTTGGTTTCTTAGTTATCACAGGAATGTTGCTGCAAACATTCATAACAAGAAAAAAAATTGATTAAGGTAGCACTAATTTCTTCAACAACTTTGACTTCGTTTGAGTTGATAAATATTTTGACTTTTGTTTAATAAACTTACTAGGACACGTCTGAAGATCAATATGTTCCAATCTTCTTGGAAATCTCATAAAAAACTTTGGATCAACAGGATCATAATTTGGTATGTGTCTGCAAACCAAAAAATTTTGTAGATCATTATTTTAGACTTTTTGTAAAATTTGATAGGTTAAGATGGATGATACTCTAATTACTTCTTTGGACTATTTAGTGGATATTGACTTTTGTGATGGCATATATTAACTTGCAGTTGTCGAGTATGTCGAAGATCATGATGCTAATTATAGAAAGAGGTACACCGTTCTTTATATCTTTAACAGTCAAACATCTAACATTCGAGTTTTTAAGAATGATTTCACATTAAATATTGATTTTGTTAGTATTGTGAAAAACAATGCAGTTGGAAACTCGGGTCAACAAACTCCCCTATTAAGGGATTGACTTGCCTTAAATTCAATTGAATACCATGTATGTTTCAGATTTAAATAATAAATAAATTTGCAGGCCAACATCTGTTGGGAAGCAAGAAGGCATTGAAGACTGCTGTAAGGGTAAATTTTCTTAGCTGCTCTAATAATTCTCAAATGTAAAATTTCGTATGTGAAAGTTATGTTTCTATGTGAAAGTAAAATTCCGTATGTGAAAGTTAGGTTTCTATGTAAAATTCCGTAGATGATTGAAAATATATACATGTAAAAGCTAAAATATGTATTTTAAAAACTTACGGTTCGGTCTAGCTATATACGGCTGGTTTCCGGTATAAACTATAAATCAAACCGCTCATTACAGTTTGAAATTCAAAAAACCGACCGTGAAATCAAACTGATAACTGGTTCGAACGGTTTCACGGTTTGAAACCAAACCGTGAAAACCCCTAGTAGAAATGATGTTTAATAATGAGGAATATTAAGATTTGAGCAAGTAATATGTAAAGGTTCTCATAGTTGAGGGATGCATTGACATGTCAGAATTTATAGTCAATGTGCGCGCAATTTTGGCTTTAATTTGCTGCTGCTGAACCAACAATAAACAACAAACTTTTGGCTTTAACTTGCTGCTGCTGAACCAACAGTAAGCAACACACAATTCGGTCAAAGCTGACTTTTGGGTTAGCCTTTGTCCCATAAATAGTCTCTTTGAAAATTATGGTGAAAATACACTTTTATAAGATAAATGGTTAAGGCAAACATACGCGCACAAGCCAGTTGCGGATCATGCTAGCAAACATAAGGCTGTTATGGGTTGCTGGCTCTTTTGGTCAATAGATAGTATAAGGCACAAGAGGCTTAAAAACCCAAGTTATCATCAAGGGTATATCTGGAAGTATTTAAGACTTGTAAAATGGAGTATAGTGCAATTACAAATGGGTCGAGTTTTCTGCCATAATTAATATAAAGGTATCTCTTTATCTTTTTAATAAGATTATGAAAAATCTGTCATTATTTGTATGTATTCATATGCTTTGTGCATTATGTATTAATCATTTTCTTGCATTAATGATATGTATAGTTTTCTTTGTTTTTTTTTTAAATGGTGCACTCACCTTCATGTTGCTGGAATGCTTTTTCTTAATGTTCAAGGTTAGCTATAATATTCCAAAGTTAGATATCTTATATCTATGAACTAAAAACACATACTTATTATCAGAGGTAACACATTTTTTATGTTTGACTTTGAAAAATATACAGATTGGATTACAGGGTGAAACAAATAAACTTTTGTTTTGTTTTGTTAATAATCCTTTTTACTTGTATCAACTTTAAAAATAATTTAAAAGTGTACAGTTAAAGGCCCATCAATGTATCAGACCTGTTTAATATATAGGTTAAAATGGTCGGGTTTGGGTACTATATTCTTGTTTATAAATCACTAGAAAGCTTAATTATATGTCTTAATATTTTTATTGTTTTGTAGCGTTCGACTCAGCCAAGAAATACCAAGTGGTTATTATGTCTTATAATTCATGAAGGACTTCAAATACTCGTCAATAACAATGTAAGTGTAATAATACTTGCTCGATTATGTTTATATTGGTTTGTTTTAACCCAATTTGTTTTGATTCAACCAAATTTTGTAACTTTTACTTTGTTTATTATTCGTTTTAGGTTGGGAAGAGAAGACGAATACATGGAGGCTGATTTCAATGCAGTTCACGAAGAATGGTCGATCTACGCAACATAGTTTATTTTCCAGTAGTGATATGCATGGTGTTGAATAGTAACCAACATTTTTGTTAACTTTGAGAATATTTGTAGTATTTTGACTTGTAATGTCTAGTTAAGAAAATGAAATGGACGGTTTTGTTGCTATATTTGTGTCATTAATGTAAATATTAGTAATTATGCATATATATATTATTTTTCTAAAAAACAATATACGATGACATGCATAAATGCTAGTCATATACAAGTGTCACACATGCATGTCATAAACGTGTGTCATTAATGCGTGTCATTAAACATGACACGCAATTCGCAGATTGCGCGTCATTTTCAATTTATGACAGGGGCTTCAATGACACACATTTGCGTGTCATCTATACCCTTTAAAGGCCTTTTTTCTAGTAGTGCGTGTGGGAACATGACGACAACACACCTTTTGTATTACGATATTTCAGATGTCGTAAATCAAACATATTTGAGTTGAAGTGAGTTTGAGGAAAAAGGAAACTAACCCAAACATGGTGATTCTTTTTCTCCGGTGATCCGTGAAAATCATAAAAGCTTAACCCTAACTTTAAGGTTCCTCACCCCCCAAAAAAAAAAAATCTCTTAAAAATTGGGCCCTTAGCTTCTTTATTCTAAAAAGTTTGTAAGATAAGAAGAATGTTTTCAGCTTTGCATCTTATGCGTGACATATTTTGCAAACAAATGTAATAAAGTGATCATTCAATTTGTAATCTATAAGTACATAATGTTTATTTGATGTTAAATTACTTGAAGGTGGATTAAGATGTAATAAGGGGGGGATTGTACCTTAGCCTCTGACGTAGAATTCAACAATTGACTGTTGTCTTCTTTTGATCTGATATAGCGTTGAATCACCGATTTCATGCTGAAATATCATATAACTCAAACCTTTTTAATCAGCACAAACAAGAAGTTTCATCAAAAGTTTATTGACGCACTTAACAAACCAACCGACAATTGGTTCATCACCTAAAATGCAACTAGCTAGTCTGCATTTATGAGAAAATCACTAGAAAACAGGCCAGCATGTGTGCCGCCAACTTTGCTCGAATAGGTAGTTATAAACGAGTCCACACCCTGATAACCTGGCTCACAAAGAGCTGGGTGGTGCCCACAATCCGATAATTAATCCGGCTCCTTCACATCCCACTTGAATAAATGTAAATGTTAATATATGTCTATTTATGGAATATGGACAATAAGAAAACCAAGGAACGATGGGGTTTTTTTACGACAGCAGCTGTTGATGTCCAAATTGTGGAAATTATTAGGGAGGATTCTGGTTTTTGGATATCTAATGTATTTTGATATTTTCTTTCTATAAATAGCCTCGGGTATCTCTGTGTATTCTTTTGTAAAATTGGTGTTATTGTGGTCTATATATCTTGGCTCTACGCAGGCGTAACAACCTTAGGGTTGTTTTTGTGTTTGGAATAAAATTTGTCGTTAAAAAAATCGTGCATAAGAAGATGATAACATATGGCCACACGAATTTTAAATCTTTATACAATCATCTTGCTATTAGCTATAAATTTTAGCTAGGTACAAATAAATGCTTAGATTTATCCCAATACAATCTATTTCTTATCAGAAGTTTATGTAAAACAAATATTCTAAAACCATAGAGAATCTATTAAAACAGAATCGTTTGGTTCTTGTTAAAATATTTTAAAACAGAATCGGTTGGTTCTTGTTAAAATATTTAGTAAAAAAAGCTCTTTTAACTAGGAAAGTGTCTGGGTATTATCTTAAGAATATTTGAGCATCAATAAACAAAATTATCAAGTTTATCTTAGAATACAACTTTAAAATAAAGTTCTGCGATCTGGCCGATAAAGAGAAATATATATATAATGGATGAAGAACAAATTATAAAAAACACAATACTTTAATTGGTATCTACTTGTTAAACTCAAGACTCAGGTGAAAAACCACTGAGCTTATACCTTTTCCTCTCTTTATTATTTTTTTTCCCGTGAAACTAACCTACTCCCTGAGTACTTCTGTAAACCACCGATACCTACAACTTGCGGGATTTGAAGGGAAACCACAGACTAACCTAACTAATATTTTGCATATAACTATATACAAATATATGTGTGTATATATATGTGTGTGTGTGTTGCACGCGTGTGTTTTGAAGAATATATATATACACATTAGCTAGATTTTGTAAGTTAATTGGTTGGTCCCGTTGGTAGATTTGTAAACTCTAATACATAAAGAGGTGATCCATCATGTATTACTATTTGTATATTATAAGTACATTGTTATCACAGCTTCATTATTCTCTTCACTTTCTAGTTTAAGGTTTAGTTAGCTTTTCATTTATACAAAGTTTACAAGGTATCACTGCATCTAATCGAGGATCAATCCGTAATTAGTTCTACGCATCAGATCATTTCTAATTACACTTCGATTTCGATTTAACCAGACAACAGATAATGAGTTTATTTATTTTAAAACAGCAACAAATATCCGCAAAACAAAGAATAAAAAAAATCACCTGGTGCTGGAAAATTCAGAGAGCTTGCCGGTGCTGGAGAAGATGATGGCTCCAACTTGAGCATCACATAAAATGGCTATCTCTTTTGTTTTCTTCAAAAACCCATTCCTTCTCTTGGAAAATGTTACTTGGCGGCTCTTTGTGTCCTCGATCCTTCGAATCACAATCTTTCCTCTACCCATATATGATCTGTATCTCGATTTCTTAATATTTTAGGGTTTCTTGATTTCAGAAAGAAATAGAGGGTTAGATCTTGATGAAGCAATTAATGGGCATAAGTGTGTACTTTAGCTTATAGTTAGAGAAATACAAAACATAAATATATACGCAAGTGGGAAGAAAATTAGGGAGATAGTGGATTTATATGGTGTCATCCACGGTGTAGATAGATCGGATCGATCTGACGTGGCCAACTCATATCTATATATGTTCCTGTAACCATGGATAAAACATAAATTAGGGAGATAGGGGTTCCAAAACAAGCATGTATACTATTAGTATATACGCACATTCATATTTCATATATTACTAACAATTAAGCTCGAGCACAACTACTTAGTTTCACCACGACAATAAGAAAAAGAGCAAACACCGAGGACACGCGGAGGAAGCCGAATCTTCATGTAAAAAGTACCAACGTGTGAGAGACCGTCACCTCACATTTAACCAAATTGGTAGGGGTGGAAACCGAATGAGATTCAACATGAAGAATATGTTTCAACCAATCACATGGTTTCCAGTTACAGAACATACTTTTGGAGATTCGGGTATGAAAAACCTATGGAGATTTCTTATTGGAGTGTTGGGTATAATCTTGATGTTTCGGGTCGGTTCGGGTCAAGTACGGGTTAAGAGAATGGGTCATCCACAATTAACAAACCAGTTGTTGAATTGGCACTAGTTTGACCGAGTTATTTGGAAAATGGACGTTGAGGTGCATGAAAGTTTGTTGCTTGTGCTAGTCTTTAGGAAATAGTTAGTTTGTTTTATCCCACGTTGTTACTATGTAAGGCTATATATAGTTAGTTTGTTTCATTAATATGTACCTTCTTCTTTAATATTATAACATAAGCTTTCTTCAACCTTTTGCATTTTCGTTTTCTCATACTACATACATATATATACATACGTGAATTATTGTGTGTAGCTTGGGGCCTGAACCAACATGGAGTACCTAATTGGTACCGTTAGTCACGGAACCAAGGCTTCTCATTGGAGGTCATCCTAAGGCTATCAATCATCTCTTATAACTGCAACTAGATGATCCAAATTCTGTTTTTTAATAGAAATATCTCAATTTTATGTACAATTAATTAATTTAACAAAATTTCGAGCCTAAAGGGTCAGTGATCCCTAATGACCCCCTTTGGTTCCCCATGGTATTGAAGGATGCCCCTGATACCCTAAAAATCTGGACCTATACAAAGGCAAAACATTAGAAACAGAAGACCAGCAAATAGGATGAACCTTAGCGTGCTTTATACCTCTACTTAATTATGCTATTAGTAAATATTCAAAAACTTTGCGCAGTGTTTTGAGTCCATGTTGTATTTTTTGCCCATGGTTTACATTAAAGACTACTCTCCAGTTTAACCATGTAGGAAATTGTCTTGATATATATCACATGTAAAGCAGTGTTTTGGGAACCGGAGAGGTTTTGTGGTTGTTTAGTTACTTTTTAAATTTATTTTGTTCTTAACGTGTCGCTTATCAATTATGTGGTACCACGTCACGGAGTGATTCAAATGTGACCATGGTTGAATGTTTAAGTCTGTGATAATAAAAAAATGTGAGTTTAGAAATAAAATTGATGGGTATGTAAATTAGTCCTTTCTACAAAATGAATAATAGAGAAATAATGTGGACATCACATTACTACTTACATATCCGCTTTAGGTATATTTTTTTGTGTAGTTTTACGTCAATTGCATATACCAATAAAAAATGGACACATAAACTTAAAGATGTATTTCATTCAAAACGCCCCACTCTTAATTTGGCATTTTGCGTCATTTGGCATCCCCGTCATGTGGCATCTCGTCATCAATGGAAGTTTTGCAAAAAGTGACGTAATGGGCAAAACGTCACAACTCTCCTATAATAATTACATATATTCCCCTTCTCTTCCCTCCTCGCACACATTTTTGATCAAAACTCGTGTCATGCTAGCGTTTTGTAGAAAACGTCCATCCCAAAACGCGGGAGGGGGGGGGGGAACGCTTGTCACTACTGATGGTCTCAGAGTATACAGTTTGTTCTCCACAGCTCCTTCCATTCACTTGCTGACATGTGGAATCAAATTTAAGATTTAGTGTTATTTACGTTTTAATTGGTGTAGAATAATTTATTTTGTTACTAACATAAGTTACATAACTCTCTTTTTCTCAATCAATTTCTTCTCTCTTTTTTTCTTTACCAATTCTCTATTATTATTATTATTATTATTATTATTATTATTATTATTATTATTATTATTATTATTATTATGTTTGGTTTACGTTGTGAAATGTGTGTTAGTATTGTAACTTATAACTAAGGAAAATGGTATTATGAGTAACTATCTTTCCATTCTTTAAAGCATGCAAGCCTTTATTTGTGGTTAATTAACCCTTATAATGAATTAATAACAATTGTTTATAAAGTGTATGATTTCAAAAGACATGGGTTCAAAAAGACAGCGTTAATATTATAATGTTTTAGTCGTCATTTAATAACACTTGTTTCAGTAACATGTGGGAACTGACATACGATGAGTTACTAGATACAAATTTGCTAAAAGCAGAACAAAAAATATACTAACTTTGGTAACCTCAAACCTTAAAACTAATACTTTCGGCCTTCCTTAAGCATTGAATTTTGCGAAGACATTAAAATATATACAATATGTTGTTTTTAAATAGTTGTCTGTCACCTTAAAAGGTTAAACTTTTTCTCGAACGGAAAATTTTATTAGAAAACCCCAAGCAAAAGCAAGGGCACACTACATAACAGAAAAACTAATTACATGAAAGATAAATAACACGAATCTATGCAATATATATATATATATATATATATATATATATATATATATATATATTTGTGCTTTAATCTTTTTTAAACCTAAGATAACCGAGAGATTTGATGTTCTCCATAACTTTTAACACCTTAACTTCTTTGTTAGAGAAATAAACAGAAAATGTTGCATTTGCTAGTAATCCAATTGCACCACTTGGATTTACAAAAATATCATTGAAACTCCACTCTGGTCTGGGGAACGCGTTTCCATCTCCAATTCCACACAATCTCCTGATATGTTGTTTTAATCGAACACACTCACCATACATATTAGGATATTATAATAACTTGCATAGGTATGATCATGTTTTGATAAAAATAACACAAAAGTAATAAAAGTTTTCTTCTATAAAGAACTATCCTCAAAATTACATGTCATATTATAAAGTTAAAAACTTGAATTATTTTGAAGAGAAAAACACTAATAATATCAATAAGTTCTGTTAAGACAAACAACAAAAAACGTAATCTGAAAAATAAAAATTATCATCCATATATTATTATTTGTACATATATCATCCATATGTGTTGA
This sequence comes from Bidens hawaiensis, assembly GCF_021521415.1. Lineage (NCBI taxonomy): Eukaryota > Viridiplantae > Streptophyta > Magnoliopsida > Asterales > Asteraceae > Bidens > Bidens hawaiensis. The sequence continues at coordinate 253,745 of NW_027491209.1, read as the reverse complement.
TAGGGTTTGGTCTTCGGTTTCGGTTTATTGGTTTGGGTTAATGGGTTTTTAATAATTGAAAGTTTTACAAAAACCCGAACCTAACAACAATCAGTTTAATCGAACATTGGATATTTGGGTAAATGATGGTAAGTTTTCTTCAGAATGAGATCAGGTCGGCGGGTTCCCCCTGGTACGGGCAATGTCGAACCCATAAATTTTTTTCACATGGATCGAAAGTTTCGGGGTTCAGTTATGTATTAAAATTTTCATTCCATTCCATTCGGGTCGGTTCGGATCGGGGCACATAAAAAGCTAAATTAAATTATAAATAAACTGTATATATGATTAAGTGTTTTATATTCTATAAAAGCACGCCTTTATAAATTTATGAATTGTGTTGTAGTTATAAAAATATTAATAAAACTAAAAAAGAAAGTTATAATATAGTCAACAAGTAAGGCACATTACACTAAAAGAACATAATAAACAAATATAATAAATAAAAAATAAAATAAAATCAATACATATACTAAATTAAATAAAGTAGTAAATAAAACAAATTTATTACCCTTCCCGTCTCATTAAAAGTGTCTACATTTTCTTCTTTATTTGTTCTTTAATTACAAATGTCCACTTTCAAAATTTAATAGCCAATTTCCAAGTTTACACTTAAACACACGCAACTGACATTAATAAACAATATTGATTTGACCCAATTTTCATGGGCATTATTGTCATTTGGTAAGCAAAGAAAAAATAAATTATCTACTTTAAACTTTGTATTTTTCAAACTAAGACACTTTAATTGGAACGAAGGGAGTACTAACCTAGTTAGTAGAAGAAATACTTGTGTTTTAGAATGAAAATCTCATATTAAAACGAATAGAATTATTATTTAGTCTAAAGTGTACAAATAAAAATATAATGTAACAAAGAAATCAAATATATAACTAATTTATGTTTGAAGTTGTTGTCTAGAGTCCATTAGGCTCACTTTACAATATAGGTTCATATTCTAATATAAATAAAAAAATAATAATAATGGAAAGAGATCTCACACACTTCATCTTCTTTCTAATTTGTTTAAAACCAGTCATTGGCTTGAGCTCTGTCGGAATTCCTTTCCCGGCGATTCTTTTTCCTGTCTTTCTTTCTTTCTCGGTTTTTCACATGGGTCGGTGTTTAAATTTTACACGATCGGTCAAGATTTTATCGTATGTGTAACACTAAAAAGAAGAAATTCACAGGGGTCGCCCGACCCCGTAACCAATGCATAGATGCGCTCCTGGATACAGGTGAAACCAGCAAGCATACTGAAGAAACACTAATCGACCCCGGGCAGATTACGGATAATCTGGGTGTTAAATAGATGTTTCCCATGAGGGGTTAGATCCGGCGAAGATGGTTCTTCTGATAACCTACAAAACAGACACCGTGAGCTCGTCACTGAGAAGGGGGGGTACCTCCTTGTGACCACCCTCCGGCGTGAGAATCAGACTAGATTGCTCTTGAATATAAGTGTATATTAAGAGAATGACTAGAGCAGATATCAGGTAATATATCAAGATATGAGATATAAGATAAGATAAGATGATACCATTCCAATGTGTTGGAGTATTTATAGCCGAAGGTAGGTTTCCAAGCAGGTACAGCCGGCTGAATAGTGTTCCTGTTCTGCCAACTGTGGGCTACGCACATGCCATGCTGGTGGTTGGTGGATAGACAGCGGCTGATAGTGACCAGGCCGGCTGTGTACTATTCCTGTTCCACCAACTGCAGGCCATGCCATGCACGTCCTCCGACAGGTTGGTGAGTATGCAGCGGCTAATAGTGACATACAGTACAAGAGCGTGCTGCTCGTCATACTATTGTCAGTGAGCTGCCGTATCCTTGGTCAGATCATTTGTCCATACCTCGTCAGGTACAGTACAAAAGATCCTCCAGTATCGTACGGACTGGCTCATTTGGGCGGGAGTTCTCCTGGCTTTGTGCGGGAGTGTTCCCGGCTTGCTCACTCCTTCTTCAGGTGACATTACTGAATTATTTAAGAGTTAAGTGCCTTGTGCGTGTAGCTTTGCTGCGCAGGTAGCCTTCCCTGATGGCTTGTATCAGCAGCTGCGGGAACAGGCGGAGTACTTCACCATTGGGAGGCTTTTCCTGCGGGAACAGCTTGCGTACTGCGCGTAAGGACGTCACGTCTCTGAGCATGGTGGGTCCTGCGGGCCCAGTTGGTTTCTACGCAGACGTTCCTCTTCAAGGGGTTGCGAGTTTAGCCTTTGCGCAGACGTCCCTGTTGAAGGTGAGTCTTGCGGGTTCAACTGCGCAGACGTCCCTCTTTGAGGTGAGTCTTGCGGGTCCAACTGGGCTCTGCTGGGACCTACCTCTTCAAGTCCCCCTAGTCCAATGTTCTTCTCATGAATTGTTAATAAGTGAGGTGAACTTTTGGACTTAGGCAAAGGGTTTTGAAAAGGGTTTAGTTTTAAGGTTTTCCATGGGGATTCTTCCCGCGGAAGTCCTAATGTCACGTGCAGAAATTCCCGACTTTTCTGCTTGATCTTTGGGTGTGATGCGGGTAGGTCTGTAACCTCCTCGCAAGTCAGAAGCGTTGAGTTCCACTTGTGTAGATTCTCCATGAGGTTTTGGTAGTTTTGAACATAGTGATCAATTATGTTTAAACAACCAATTCCATCTTGGAGGTTCAAACAATCTAGTTCTCGACGTTCCCGCTATGCGGGGATGTTATTCCCGTTTCCGCAAGCACGGCCCAGATAATCCTTCTTGGTTTCAATTCCCTGCGGAGTGCTAGGTATGTGAAGGGTTTCGCCTTGACACTGTACCCGCACTCGTCTTATAGTTACTTTACTTCCAAGGTATTCCTGGCTTCAATTCCCTGCGGGTGCTAAGTATGTGAAGGGTTTTGCCTTAGACAGTGTACTCGCACCCGTCTTATGGTTACTTGGTTGCCGAGGTATTCTTGGCTTCAATTCCCTGCAGGTGCTAAGTATGTGAAGGGTTTTGCCTTAACACTGTACTCGCACCTGTCTTATAGTTACTTGGTTGCCAAGGTAAGGGGTATATTCCCGCTTACTTTTGAATCTTTTGAAATTCGAAGAGTTGGTGAAAGGATAAGAACAGTCCAAACTGTTGAAGGGACGGTTGAGTAGTCCGACGGTTTCTTCTGACAGTTTCAGGACGTGCATGAAGTTATGGCGACGTGACAGTAATGGTCATTCCAGACGCTTTTTCAGGCGCGTGGGCGCGATTTTTTGGGCGCGTGGGTGCGGATTTTACGGCGCGCGTCCCGTCAACAGCTGTTGCCAGCTTGCTTTTTCCACGTGTCATAGTTTCATTGCACCAGCTCTTTTCTCTCTCCTCCGCATTAAATTCATCGCATTCATTGCGATGAGTATATAAAGGGGGAGAGGGTCCTTTGTAATCCACACTTTCACTTCTATCTTCTCCTTCTAAGCGATTTCCGGCGAATATTCTTTCTGAAATCGTTGTCTTTCATCCTTCCAGAATGTCTTCTTCCCATGATGTTGAGGCTACTGCCGAGGAGTCTGACGTGTTCGTCGAGAATCCGTCGTCCACTTCCGATAAGGATGACAAGAGTACTGCTGGCGAGTGCCAGTGTGCTCTTCCGGCCGACCTCTATCAGTACGTCGTCCGGAAGTTCATGCTCGAGCCGTTCGAGCCTGAGTTTCCGGAGCCACACCAGACGGTGTACGATACCCCCAAGGGCAAGATAGGGGTGTATGTTGCATTCTTCGTTTATGGGAATCTCAGGTTCCCATTGACGAAGTTTGTATACCGTGTCTTGGAGAGGCACGGTGTGCATCTGACGGAGGTACACCCGATGGCGATCGCCAAGATCCGCCACTTTGAGTGGGTGTGCCTCATTCTGGGCGTGGAGCCCCACGTTGATCGGTTGATGACCTTCTACTCCTGGAGGTGCATCTAGGGGTGGTACACCTTGGTCAATCGGATCAAGGGTTTGAAGATCTGCGCTACCGAGCGCAGTCTTCGGCCGTGGAAGCGGGAGTTTTTTTATATCTCCGCTCGCGTCGTCCCCCTTGCGATGACGTTTAAGAATGGGAGAGCACTCCCCGCCCTTCACGCCTCCAACTACCAGGAGGCGGAATGGTTCTCCAAGGTTTCCCGGATCCAGTCTCCGGTTTACCGCTTTGCGGATTCCGGGATGGTGATGCTAGGGATGAGCCGGGTGTGGAAGGAGGCGTCCCAGATTCCCATCGTCCTTGAATACGGTTTGAACTCTGTCCCTTACGGTATGCTTCATATTATCTGTTAATTTAGGGTTTTTGTTCTAACCGTTTTTTCTTTTTGTTTACAGAGGGAAACGACTTGCAGTCTCTCCTGCAGCCGCGGAAGAGGGATGGTCCCGCTCGGATGGGTACTCGTGCTCTAGATGAGAACGAGTTGCCCATCCTTGAGCAAACGACGGATCGGTTCGTGGAGGTCTACCCGCCAGGCCACGAGATCCTGAGCGCCAGGCGGCCAGGTAAAGAACTTTTTGACCCTCGCCCTCTCAATGCTCAAACCTCTGCGGGAATTCCTCTAATCTTGTCATCTTCTGACGAGGAATCCGCAGATGGTCCTTTGTTGGTGCGGAAAAAGAAGGCTACTGGCGCGAAGGGCAAGGCGAAGGTCGCCTCCACCGCCGATCCGGTTTTCCGGTCTGACTCGGAAACCCAGAGCGAGGAGGCGGCGGGGAACCCTGGTGGTAGTGAGACCACTGTTCCGGAGGTTGAGACGGCTGTCACCTTCGGGCAGCCCAGTGTGACGACGGTGAGCGGCGTGAAGAGGCCGGCTCCATCGGGTTCGTCCCCGCCTGCCAGAACCTTTAGGCTCAAGAAAACCCGTAAGTATAATATTCCTTTACTTCAACTGCATAGCTTTCCGCCATTATACTTGTATATCTTCTTTGTGTAGGCGTGGATGCTACCGCATTCCAGGGTGGAGCGGGGAGGAGTACCTCCGGACCCATGACGGTAGGCTTGGTCAACCTACCTGAGACGATGACCCAGGCGACTGCGCCTGCTTCAGTTGGTTCAGTTGCTCACCCGGTTGAGCCAACTGTTCCAACTGTGACGACGTCTCCGCCGGCTGTCAGTGCCATATTCACTGATTCCTTCACTGAGCCGGCGGTGAGTATTTCTGTGGATTCTTCCACAGCCGCGGCCGCGGTTGTGAGTTCACCTCCGGTGAGTTCACCTCCGCTGGTTTCTACCACGGCGGCCTCCGCTATGCCTCCTCCGGCGTCGGCGACTACGGCCGGTCCTTCAGGTATGTTTGGGGTTGGGGCGTCTAGCCAATCCTTGCCTCCTTCCCTTCTCCTTGACCTTTTGGATGGATATCCCTTAGGTTCAGGTGATGGGTTTGGTGGCTATCGGCCTGTTGTCGACCCTACAGGTGCGTAGGGTTATTTTGGCCTTTTTATTATTTTATTTTATATATATATTTTTTATCATCTTTTCCTAACTGCTTTTTGCTTTTGCAGTGTCGGATTCCAATGAAGTGTATGTTCCACGATGGAACATCCGCCGAGGAACAACCCTTCGGACGCCTGTAGAATGCGTCGAATGGGCGCGCCACGCCGCCCCCGCTGGTGCGCTGGGGGAAGCGATGTCAAGCTACCAGGAGGGTAGGTTGACAAATGAGCTCCGGATTCTCCTAGCCCGGATGCAGCCGCGCGTCGAGCTGCTTTGTCGTGAAAACGACAAGTTAAAAGCAGCTCGTATCCAAGAAGTAGCTCAAGCGCGGGCTGTCCGGGAGGAGAACAGGAGGCTCTCCGCCGTTGCTGCGGAGAAGGAGAAGGCCTTCCAGGCCCTTGAAGTTGAAGTTCAGGCCGGTCTCGAGGCCCGTTCCAAGGCTGCCCAAGCTGTTAACGAACAGCTTCGGCTGGCTAAGGAAACTGCACGGAACGCAACTGAGAGGGCCACCAAGGCTGAAGCTGTTGCTGAGCCTCTACGCATTGAGAATGAGGAGCTTAAAGCCAAGCTAGAGAGGCTCCAGCAGGCTCATGATGCCTTGGCTATGGAAGACGCCAAGAAGCTCCAAGAGATCTTGGACCAGAGGGGCGTGCTTGACCACACTGAGCGGAAGCTAAAGGGCGTTGAAGAGGCTGCTGCTAAGGAAGTGTTGCTCGCCAACCTTAACAAAAGTGAAGCCGAACGCGCCTGTAACCAAGCTCAAGCTGCCCTCCAGGAGGCTCTGGTTGCCAAGGAATGGCTTCTTCGAGAAGCGTTGTCTCAGGTATGCGTAATTTCATAATATCTTTACGCTTTTCTTTGTACATAGAAAAGGTTTTGATACTTGTATTTTTTCTTGTAAGTTGTGCATCGAGTCTTCACGGACAAATCATATGACGATGCCATGAGCGCAGCCCTCAACGCTTCTCATGAGGATGGGGAAAAGGCCGGCTTCCTGCTTGGTCTAGGGTTCGTTGAGAAGGGCATCCCGCCTTCCAACTTCCCTTTATATGATGTGGATACTGAAGCTGTATATGACCAAGCAGTGAACCAGTATGCCGCCTTCCCGCATCCGGTGGTGGAGAAGGTGAACGAAGTTGCTGCTGCTGATGATGGGCTAACCATTCTTAAGACCTTCCTTGAACCGCCACAGCCAACTGATGGTGCGGGTACAAGTGGGTTTGGAGGGAGTGGTCCTGAAGCTTGAACCTTTAGATCCCTTCCCATTGTTAGGATAGGTTTGCATTGTATAGATTTATATTCTTGTAGGCGGGTAGATACCCGGCCATTCTTGTAATACTTGAATTATTATGGAATATAAATCTTTGTGCGGGTAGGACCGCTACTCTTGCTTTATAAACATTGTACGACTTGCTCATGCATATAGTTTAATTTGGCACTTGTTTTGCCGCATAAGCAATGTATGATTCGCTTGTGCATACTGTAGTTTAACTTAGCAATTTCTTAAGTACTTTGAATAAGTTAAACTATCCACGTGGCAGATAATAGGTTAAAGTTTTGCTTCCTCTTTCGTGATTGTGCGGGTAAGACCGTCACTTGCACTTAGTAGGATGGCTAAACTTTACCTATATCTGACTGCGTGGAGGTTTTCCTCATTTTTTCCTTGAAGATATTTTCTAAGTGTTCTGAATAAGTTAACCTTTGAACGTGGTAGATAATAGGTTGAAGTTTTGCTTCCTCCTTCGTGATTGTGCGGGTAAGACCGTCACTTGCACTTAGGATGGCTAAACTTTACCTATATATGACCTGCGTGGAGGTTTTCCTCATCTTTTCTTTAGAAATTTTCTAAGTGTTTAGAATAAGTTAACCTTTGAACGTGGTAGATAATAGGTTGAAGTTTTGCTTCCTCCTTTGTGATTGTGCGGGTAAGACCGTCACTTGCACTTAGGATGGCTAAACTTTACCTATATCTGACCTGCGTGGAGGTTTTCCTCATCTTTTCCTTAGAAATTTCCTAAGTGTTTAGAATAAGTTAACCGTTCGACGCGCAGTTGTCAATAGATTAGTTCGGTTTCCTCTATCATGATTTGTGCGGTTAGGACCGGCACTTTCATTTAGTGGGATCACCAAACTTTACCTATGGCTGACCTGCGTGAAGGTTTTCCGTTTACTGTGTTTACGCGGGTTTTGCCGCCGTCCACACGCAACGATTTCTTCACACATGCGGTGAAAACCGGCATCAGTGTTTTGAATAAATTAACCGTTCGACGCGCGGTTGTCAATAGGTTAGTTCGGTGTCCTCTATTATGATTTGTGCGGTTAGGACCGGCACTTTCATTTAGTAGGATGATCAAACTTTACCTATGACTGACATGCGTGAAGGTTTGCCGTTTTTTGTGTTTATGCGGGTTTTGCCACCTTCCACATGCAACGACTTGTTTTCCCACTTATGTATGCGGTGAAGACCGGCATATCAGTGGAAAGTTCATTAAGTATAAATGTAAGACCATCAGCGTCAATGTGATAAGGAGAATCATTTCCATTAGAAGTGGCTCTGGGCCTTTTCTTTTACAAGTTTGGAATTGATCTACATGCAGACTGTGTAATTGAGCTCCCTTCCATGTTCTTGGGAGTGTCATCGAGCCTTTCGAGCAGATATGCACTTGGTTCGGAATCTCGTTGTTTACGCAGTATGTAGTCTCCAACATTGAAGCTGCAGTTTTATTCGTGTTTTCCCCAACTGGGGTTCTACACGCATCAGCCTGCTCAGCGTTCGTTACGCCACGAGGTGCGTGAGCGTCCCATCTCTGACAAATGCTTCGACGATGTCCTTCAAGTCTGTGCATTCTTCAGTGTTGTGGCCTTTTGTCCTGTGAAAGTCACAGTATTTGCTCCGATCAGCATTGTAACGATGTCGGATTATTGGAGCCTTTGGCCATGGGAGCTTCTCAGTGGCGAATATCTCGGTGACGCTTTTGGTGAGTGGCGTCCATCTGGAGTTCTGGTTCGACTGTACGTTATCCCTTCCGCCTAACCGATGTTGCAAGCCGGATGAGGTGTCAAAGTTTACCCTTGACTGCCAAATGCCTAGCTTCCGCTTTTTGTTTAGTCGGGCGGTAAGGACGTTGTCTTCTCTTGTTTTCTAGGTGTAGAGGTTTGTGCTCTGGGGGAGATCTCTACCCAGTTGCTTCTCCGTTTCCGCAAAGCGTTTAGCTGCTGTCATGATGGCATCCCATGTGGACGGCATGCCATCTTTACCCGTTAAGGTGCGGATGAGCTCAGGGTCTTTCGCGCCCTGGATGAAAGCAGCACGAACAAGATCTTCGCTAATAGTGCCCAGACTTAGCTTCTTTGAATTGAAGCGCGTGATGAAGTCTAGTAAAGACTCATCTTCCTCTCGGATGCAGTTGAGGATTGTCCATTGCTCTTCGGTATACTTTCTTTGTTGGCTGAAGTGTTGCCTGAACTTCTGCTGGAAGTCTGCCCAATCGTAAATATGGTGGACCGGTAGACGATCGAACCACGCTCTAGCTGCCCCAACAAGCGTCATTTGGAACATGTAACACCACGTAGGTTCCGTCCAACTACTGACGGTTGCCCCCGCTACGAATCTGTTCAAATGATCGTCTGGATCAGATATACCATCGTAAGTGCCGATGTTGGACATCTGTTTGGCACTTTTCGGGGCGATTGCTTCCGCAATGTCCCTTGCAAATTTGGACGTTCCCGCATTTGCAGCAGTTGGTCTAAATGTTTTGGAGAAGTCACGTGGGTTTCCACCCGCGTTTTTTGGTTTGAAGGTTTCTCCAAAATGCCTTCTCGGTTGGGAGTCCGTTTCCTTACGCTTCCCTTTCGCCCTATGACGAGGGTTTGCGTCACTATCGGATTCCTCTGAATCATCGTCCAAGTACTCTCCGAATTCATCAGCCTGTTGGAGTGAACGTAAGCGTTCATCCAACTCAGCTTGGAATTCTTTTTGACGTGATTCCGCCCACGCTTTAACTTCATCGAGTGTTTGGCGGGGGAGCCTCGTTCGTTGTCTCTCTAACTGGGTATCGGTGAATCCCAGTGAAAAATTATTTGCTGCACTCGCCCCAGCTCGGGTATCTGGGGTAGTGTTCGTAAAAACTGTGTAGTCGCCGGTATTCCCCCCAGTAGCTGGGGTTGTGGTTACCGGGGTTTCTTGGTCACTCGTTGGTTTTGGGACCGGAGTAACTTTAACCATCTTTCCAGAAGTTTTGAGAACTGAAAAAGAATTAAGTTCTAGCTTTTATGCACGGATGGCGCCAATGAAGAAACACTAATCGACCCCGGGCAGATTACGGATAATCTGGGGGTTAAACAGATGTTTCCCACGAGGGGTTAGATCCGGCGAAGATGGTTCTTCTGATAACCTGCAAAACAGACACCGTGAGCTCGTCACTGAGAGGGGGGTACCTCCTTGTGACCACCCTCCGGCGTGAGAATCAGACTAGATTGCTCTTGAATATAAGTGTATATTAAGAGAATGACTAGAGCAGATATCAGGTAATATATCAAGATATGAGATATAAGATAAGATAAGATGATACCATTCCAATGTGTTGGAGTATTTATAGCCGAATGTAGGTTTCCAAGCAGGTACAGCCGGCTGAATAGTGTTCCTGTTCTGCCAACTGTGGGCTACGCACATGCCATGCTGGTGGTTGGTGGATAGGCAGCGGCTAATAGTGACCAGGCCGGCTGTGTACTATTCCTGTTCCACCAACTGCAGGCCATGCCATGCACGTCCTCCGACAGGTTGGTGAGTAGGCAGCGGCTAATAGTGACATACAGTACAAGAGCGTGCTGCTCGTCATACTGTTGTCAGTGAGCTGTCGTATCCTTGGTCAGATCTTTTGTCCATACCTCGTCAGGTACAGTACAAAAGATCCTCCAGTATCGTACGGACTGGCTCATTTGGGCGGGAGTTCTCCCGGCTTTGTGCGGGAGTGTTCCCGGCTTGCTCACTCCTTCTTCAGGTGACATTACTGAATTATTTAAGAGTTAAGTGCCTTGTGCGTGTAGCTTTGCTGCGCAGGTAGCCTTCCCTGATGGCTTGTATCCGCAGCTGCGGGAACAGGCGGAGTACTTCACCATTGGGAGGCTTTTCCTGCGGGAGCAGCTTGCGTACTGCGCGTAAGGACGTCACGTCTCTGAGCATGGTGGGTCCTGCGGGCCCAGTTGGTTTCTACGCAGACGTCCCTCTTCAAGGGGTTGCGAGTTTAGCCTTTGCGCAGACGTCCCTGTTGAAGGTGAGTCTTGCGGGTTCAACTGCGCAGACGTCCCTCTTTGAGGTGAGTCTTGCGGGTCCAACTGGGCTCTGCTGGGACCTACCTCTTCACATACTATCGGCTTCTTTGGACACTTTTGGTTGGTCGTGGACTCGTAGCCCGCTTCATGTATATTATTTAATTACTTTATATGCACTTTAATATGTGCGTTAAATGAATAAGAAAAATCAATCTTCCAAAAATTAGTTTATCATATTAATCTGGTTTAGCCTATCATCTTAACTCCTCTATATTACAACAAGATAAAGCAAGCTCGTATAAAAGTTCTTATAACAAATAAAATATAGTTTAAGTAAAGTATTGTATATTTGTATTGTAAAGTAAAATTAAGGTTGTAAAAGCCTAAAAGGTTTTGGAGTTGGACAAAAAAGTAGAGAAATAATACTTTTAGAAGATACTTTCTTCTACATAATTTGTAGCTATATTAAAGAAATAGGGCTATTGGAGTGCGCCCAAGATTCTGGGTGGAGTTCGTAGATTCTTTATCCAATGTGTTGTCTTTTGTGGATTGGTCCATGGATATATGGAGTTAGTGCAAAGTTCATGTGTAATGATTCTCTGTGTTGACCAATAATCATGGATAATAAGGTACTGTTAGACGAAGTTAATATAGACTTAAAACCTTATGAACCATGGATCTAACAAATAATTTAGGGAACTAGTTATTAACCATAATTTGATTATCATAGGGCTGGCTAGCGGAGGGGCGAAGTTGGTGATTATCCACGGGCTGGTATTCCTAAAGAGTAAAGACACATAATTGTTACAAAAAAGTTTATGTCAAAATATGATGATCAATCAGAAACTCCAAATTATTTCTAGAATCAATAATCGAGTACAGCGGAGTATTACAATATGATGAACACGCTATAAAATCATCAACACAATGAATTGTAACTTGAACACTTAAGATCTAACATGCTACTGATTTATAGACAACGAGACCAAGAATCAAACCCTAAAATCTAACAGCTTTTCTAACAACTTTATTAAAGAGAAAAGTAATACTGTGTAAAAACAATAACGTGGACAATAACTCTTATACTGCACGCATACAAGACAAGAAATCATGTCAGCTAGTGAATGGACCCATAGTGAAACGCGATGGGAGTGAAGAGAGTCCACTGCGTATCATGATGGGTTTCGCATATGCGATGGACCTGAGAAGACCCCATCGCGTACCGCGATGTGTGGGAAAATGGGAAAGTTAGGGTTTTGATGTTATATTATGTTTTGATGACCCTAACTCGAGATATCGCTTTCCAGAGTAGTTTCTAAGGCAGAGAAGAGTATTTCCATCATTTTGATTCATCCTGAGATCATCTACATGTTCCATATCATTAGTATTGATGTTTAGTATTTATCTTTCATTAATCTATGAGTATTGATGTTTAGTATTGTTGTGCATTCAGTCGGTTTAGGTTTATGTCGATCTGAACGATTAGTTTGTCAGTTACTATGATAATTGCTTATAGGGTTGTTTGACTAGTTTGAATATGATGAAGCATACAATTGCCCTTAGTTGGTGTCACACACCAACCTACGGCGGAAATGTCTGGATGTGAGCTGATTGCTCACAGCTCTCAAGGTACTATCATGCAAAATTTAGAATTTTAATATCTATTATTACAATTTAAATAATTTAACAATTTCCAAAATTCAAAGTACATACTCCATAAATAACTTAAATAAAAACAAAATATAATTCAAGCTCTTATTATCTTCTCTCTAACATGCAACTCTAAGTTTTCTTCCATAGAACTTGATAATCAAATCAACGATAACCTGCATATACGTTAAAAATACAGTAATTTTATCAACACTAGGTTGAGTGAGTAAAACCCCAGATTTTGTGAACATATAATAAATAAAAGTGCAAACTATATCAAGTGAGATAAGCTATTTAACCAAATGAGTAAGTAAATATGTTGTCGGTAAGCTTGATGTCAGGTGAACTGGACGATGGCTAACACGAAAGGCGTATGATCATACTAGTCTGAGAATATGTTGGACCTCTCTAAAATGTATTCAAGTAAAACATATAAGCATATAACACGTTACGCATAAATTGTTAAACACACATGACTAACAATTGCAAATTGAGTAATATATAGTAATAAAATATCTATGAACGCATATGTCCCCAACACCGTAAAAATGAGTAAAAAACGAGGAGCAAGATACTCACCTCATCAGACGATCAAACGAGAATTAATAATAAGAATGAGGACAACGATTCACACGTTGACGATAAAGCCTAATACAAGATTAAATATGAAACGATCATAAGGATTGGACGGATAAAATAGGGTTCAATAGATCTGATGGAGGCCCAAGTATTGAAGAACGTGCCATGTTATATTTGGAGGCCCATGATCGTGCATCCAAAGGTGGCCCACGAAAACGAGCAAAACTTGGCCCACGAAGCTCGGTTTCAAGCCCATTACCAGTCAAATCGAAGCTTGAGACGAGGAGCACGTTGTGGTAAACTCCTACGGCGGTTTGGCTCCTATCGAAGCCCAAAAAAGCCTTCTAAATAAAGTTATGAGCCTTTTTATGTTTTTTCAGCAGTTTTTGCATTTTTCTTTTTGAGTTTGCATTTGGCCCATGGCCTTTTTTCGGCTCATTTCGTATTAGACATTCTATTTATATTTAGTTTATGTAATGTGAAGGATCAAACTTGAATTTTGATAATAAAGATTTTCTCTACAATTTCCCCTCAACCTTTGGGTGGAATTTGGGGGTTTTGAGAAGTTTATCACTGGTATTCACTGAATCAACGTGGTAGATCTACGTTATCGTTTCACCGCTGCATCAAGATTGATGGTTAATCATTATTTTATTATATATTATTTAAACTTATTTAGTTTTTGGATCTTTTAATTTACCCAATATCATATTTTATTAATAATAATACTTGTTAAAATATGAAAAGGTTATACAATACATAAAATACTTAGTAAATTTACATATGTATAATATATTTTGTGGTATTTATAGAAGTAAATTTAACCCTTGAAATATATTTAACAAATTTTTATTTATATAAATCTTAAGAAATTAAACAAGTCGTATTATCTAACTATACTATTAAACCAATATACTTTAAGTCAACTTGGCTTATTCTTATTAGTTGGTTTCAAAACTTTCCATCTATATCTACCACTTTTCTAATTTTCATTTGAATAAAATAAATCAAAATTAAATTAAAATAATCTAAAATCAATTCTCTTTAATGATTAATAATTATAATTATTAATTATGAATTTCTATTATTTATTTTATTTCTATTATTATGTATTCATTTTTCATTATAACATAATTTAACCTAAAAACCCTAATCAGTTATCTCCTCTTTCACGCCTCCATCCTCTTCCGCCGATCTCAACCTTCAATTCATTTATCCGGCCAATTCATCGTCCACCTTCGATGAAGCTTTTCACTAGTCGGACGTTTAATATACAGCATATCGGCCTACCCATGACTGTGTTCACAATCTATAAACGTTACCACCGGTCATTTAAATAATCAGGGTTTATTTTTTGTATTTTGATTCAGTTGAAACTATATTAATGGTAATAAATAAAAAAGAAATTAGTAAGTTATTTTTGCACAACTTATATCAATTACTTAATTATTAATTTACTGATTAATTATAGTATGTTGACTATTGTATAAATTTCAACCATATGATTAAGATTTTAAGTATATCATAATTTATTATAATTTTAGATATACGGTAATTGATTATCAATTTTACATATACGGAATTATTGAATTGATGATTAATTGTATTAATGTTAATACATAAATTAGTAACTACATTAATAATTTAATGTTGTAGGTTGAAATTATGGTGTAGATTTTAAGATATCAATTTTAATTATTTTGTATTTATAATATAATTCAAGAACATTACATCCAAGTATTTCAAATTTTAAAAATCCTCTAATTAAGATCTTCTAATTTTCGTCCATAATTTATGCTAATTCAAAATTCATAATTTTATGTTTTTAATTAATTACATTTATACATTCCTTCTTTATTCAACTCTATAAAAATTCAATCATTTACTACTTATGTATAAATACTATGATTTTGACACAAGAATTCTTACACTATCACACCATATTTAGCAAAAACAAATTTGTTTGTTTGTAAGGTTTATATTTTTTGTCATACTTATATAATTCATTATGTTTTTTAGTTCTTTGGTTAAAAGTGTTATTGTTTCGAAATTAATAATTTGTTTATTTTTAATTTGTCACCACTAGGAAGATGGAGCCGACAAATATTACAATGTTGAACCAATTGGATGTGCTAAACAGCGACTGTGTCCTCAAGGTGCGTATTTTGAAACTATGGCGTCTCAAGGACAATTCAAAGCCCGAAAAAGATTGGTCGATAGAAATGATTTTGCAAGACGAAATGGTATTGTTACGCATTCATTAATTTTACTATATTACTCATACAATTTTGTACTAATGTTAATAATAATGTATCAGGGTAACAGAATTCAAGCTTATGTAAGGAAGGCTTGCATCCCCAAGCATGATGTGCGACTTGGTGATAATAGGTCGTTGATTGTTATATTGATGTTCCACTTACGCATGAGAATATAAGTTTAGCTAGACGGGAACTTGGGTATAAGCCGAAGACGGATTTGGCGACCAGGTTGAAGAAGTTTGTTAAGTGGTATCTTTGTTATTATGGTCATGATCAAAGAAAAACTAAATCTGTACATTCCTAGTTTTCAATTGTGTTTTAGTTTTAGGATTTTTCTTTAATTTTATGAAAGAAGTAAAAGATCTCATAAGCATGATTCTTTGCTTGGAATAAGTATGACTCAAAACAATATTCTCATTTTGTTTTTCTAATTTACATTTGTAAGTTGTGAACACAAGTTCCCCGATCAACATGATTTAGGTTGTCTTAATATATGTCAAATCTACACATTCATGGTTTTGTTTTGTTTTTTTAACTTTAGGATTTTTTTTGGATGAGAAAGAAGGAAAAAATCTCATAAACATAATTCTTTGCTTAAAATCAGGATGAAAAATATTCTCATATTTTCTAATTTACATTTTTATATTTATACACATTTAATATGGTATTATAGAAATCGATTATTACTCATCTATACTTAATTAACAAAAATTTATTATTATATCTTAATCTGAAAATGTACAATTTAAAATAAATATATTTATCTTAGTTTAAGAATCTCATTATTACAATTATATACTTTGACTTTCCTTATTTGTTAAAAAAAACCGAATGTAAATAACTTAAATAGCTTAAATTCAAACTAAATCCATTTTAATGAAATATTTGTAACGAAAAACATTACAATGTTTTTTTTTGCATTCATATTATTTACTTTACATATATTGTTCACAACATAATTATTATTCAATATTAATATAGATTTTTTTGCATTATTATTCGTTTAAGTTTTTATTCAATATTAATATAAATTGTTTTCTCAAACTTTAATATGTTGATCAAGTCTCTATAATTTCTATAAATATAGCTTATAGTTTTCCAAAATACATAATGATATTTTCAGAAACTTTCTATAATACACATCATCACATTTAATATTATTAAATGTTAATCAATAATATTTATCAAAATATGCATCCAAATTAATGACACTTTAAATTTTAAAATAAAAATTTATTATTTTTGTAAAACTATCTAACGATATAAATTTTATTTTAATATATAATAAACAAGTTAATTATTTATTATATATTAACTTAATACATAATACATAATTAAACATTTTCTTAAATTTAATTTTATGTAAGAGATTTTTAAATAAATGTATATTTCTATAATTCACAAATTAGATTCCTTTATTAATGTTACGTAATATTATTTTAAAAATAACTCACACGGTTTTTAAAGTATATGAAATTACATCAGTTTGGGAATGCTATGTTTTGAAAGGAATACTTACTCCTCTTGGTCGACAATGATTTTGAAAGAGCAAAGTGTTTTAATATTGATAAGTTTGCTAATGATATATTTTTTCTGGAGTGTTTGGAACAGAGGTTTAACAACGAAGTGGTATTAGTAATATTATAAATTTTATCATATTATTTGTTTTATATATTATATACTTGCTTATTTTTTGTTACTTGAATGACTGAAATGTCCGAATTAAACCAGATTAGCAATGGTGATATCCAATCCTAAGACACCGTCAATGCAATACTGGAAACTTTTAATTCGTATGTTTAATATTTGTGATATGGGACTATTACTTTTGTATTTTTAACTTCTCTTTTGTTATGAAGTAGAGGATATCCTTTGGTAAGAATAGTGTTACTCATATGAAAATTGTTGAAGAACACTTTGTTAACAAATCTAAAGAGGAACATCGAGGATATTTATGACAGTATTGACGGTGCAATTTCAAAAT
Organism: Bidens hawaiensis; assembly: GCF_021521415.1. Classification (NCBI taxonomy): domain Eukaryota; kingdom Viridiplantae; phylum Streptophyta; class Magnoliopsida; order Asterales; family Asteraceae; genus Bidens; species Bidens hawaiensis. The sequence goes on along the minus strand of NW_027491209.1, from coordinate 236,571 downwards.
TAGTTACTAAGTCTAAAACAAAAGATGTTATAGGTGATGTTGGGATCGGAAATAAAATCTTATGAATCATTTTATATGTTATTGTTATAACATATATGTTTATTTGAACTTTTGTAATTGTTTATAACATATGAATCCATTTTGTTTATAACATATTAATTATATTAGAGTTGTACTTTTAATTTCAAATGATGCAATTACCGTTTAACTAATATTCATGGCGTAATACCTTATAATCCGAATTTGTAGCAGCCAAATAAGTCCAAAAGACTCACAATACAAAGTTGATCATTCATTTGAAATTTCATATTGTTTGAAGAAGATGAAGGTTGTGGGTTAGTTCTTTTGTATTGTTCTTTTGTATTATTAGATTATAAATATGGTTTGGTATATAGTTAGTTCAAATACTAGCTAGATTATTATGGATTTGGAACTATGACCCGGGTTTGAAAAAATAAAGTATATTTTTTACAAGTTCTTATGTTATTATTTTTATATTTTCAACCGTGTGTAACACGGGCTCTAATATATATATATATATATATATATATATATATATATATATATATATATCAATAATAATGGTTCCCTTAAATATATATTACTTTCATTTGTTCGTTTTAGATCAATAATAATCGTATTACCAAAATTATCGTTATATTAAATAAAATTAATTAAATTATGTTACACTTTTAAATTGACTGGTATTAATTAATTCTTTATTTGAATTTCTATTTTCATCAGTACTAAATTAGCATGTAAGGAATATGACGAAAAGTTTAATCTCCTGAGTAGATACAATTGTCTAAATGAGTAAAAAATATAGCTACAAAGGAAACGGGTTAAATGGATACGCATTGAAAGAAACATAAAAGCTAAAGAGGACAATCTATTAAAATAATATTATATTATTATTATAATTATTATTATATGCATTTAATAATTATTTAACGTAATTTATCCACAAAAGAGTTATAAAAAACTAGATGCGAAAGCTTTTGCTAAGTTCCAGAATGATATATATTATGAATCAATTATATGTCAACTACACTTGAATGGGAATTAATATGCTCTTGAATATTGATTAAGACTTTATTTTAAAGATCAATTAATTATGGTATTATGAAAGACTAAATTTAGGTTTTTGATTGTCATATTGTTACCTACAACACTTTTTAAAATGAATATACCATTGCTTTTATAACTTGCAAGATTCATACATTATGCATTTAAAACATCAAAGATGTATATTATCTACTAGGTTATTGACCCGTGGGCGCCACGAGTGGAAACATATAAATCATGTAACATCCACCGGTAATATGAAAGTGGAAAACATAATTTCATACATACATGTGGAGACGAGAAGATGATATACAATTGTTAATAATGTCGGTAACAAAATAAAACCTTTATTAAACATAACTTTTAAATGAAAATAACATGCATTTTACAATCATTAGATAGATTAAAAATGAGAATTTCATAAATTACAAAATAGTTCCTTATAAACGACATTTGTAGTTTTATTTGTAATTTTTCCTTCATTGTCTAATATAAGTATTTTATCACCGTCTCTACTATTCACTCGTGATCAAGCAACATATAGTTGACCATATGTTTAAGTTTTAACAAAATTAAATTTCTATTTTCATCACCACCAAATTAGTATGTACGAAATATGACGAAAAGTTTAATTTCCCGAGTAGATGCAGTTTGTCTAAATGGGTAAAACAATACAGCTACATAGCACAATTTATTAAAACAATATTAGATTATTATTATATGTATTCAATAACTATTTAACATAATGTATCCACAAAGGAGTTATAAAAAATGGATGAGAAAACTTTGCTTAATTTCTTAAATGATATATGTTAGGAATCAATTACATACCAACTATACTTGAATGGAAATTAATATGTTATTGAATATTGATTAAGACTTTATTTTGAAGATCAATTAATTATAGTATTATGAAAGACTAAATTTAGATTTTATATTTTCATAACAGTTTGTTTTGTAACATAAAATTAAAATATACTTATAAAAAGAAATGTCTTAGATATTGCTCTTCTTTTAACAATGATGTGCAACAAATATTTAAATTGATGTATAAATAAACACGGGTACAATATTAGAGTAAAAAACATTACGGTTATTGATGCGTAACAAATGTTTTAGATAAAGTTCATCTTTTGAATCAACATTGAGATAGAAGTTTTGTTGAATCAAAATGTAAAATTGTTTTGTTGATTTAGAGACTAATTTCTTTGTTTGCTTATTATATAATTTATAAAATATTTTAATTTTTCATTTATCTTTATTAGTCTTTGTATGTTTTTGTATTTAATTCAAATAAGTTATGATGTCTTATAATTCATATAAAATTATCATTATTTATAAATACAACATTTGCATTTCATTATTTATAAATACAACAACGCCATTATAGATATACCAAATGATCTTTTTATTGGTGATTCATCCAATCCTCTTTCTAATCTGATTGATTTTATATATCCAGCATTATTGGAAAATTTTAATGATGTTTCATATTTTCAAGAATTTGAACCTTTAAATGAGGTTGTCTAATATATTAATGACAAATTTTTGTCTTTGTTTCCCAGAGAATAAGTTAAATATCTCAGTTCTAATAGTATAGACAAGTCTGATAGTGTTGGTCCTGGTTTTGACCCAGCATTACACTCACCGGATTTTCTAAATGGTTTAAAGATGTCTGGTATGCCTAATCATAGATTGGTTCTAAAAGTTGGTGTGCCAATAATGTTACTAAGGAATATTGATCAAAAGAACGGTTTATGCAACGGAACCAGATTACAAGTAATTAACTTGGGAGGTGTTTTATTGAAGTAAAGTTTATTTCAGGTACTAACATTGAGTTTCATACTTATTTAACTCGAAGTGGCCTAACTCCTTCAGATAAGGAACTACCATTCATATTGAAATGAAGACAGTTTCCTGTTGCGGATTGTTTTGCAATGACCATTAATAAAATTCAAGGCCAATCGCTAGCAAGAGTTTACATATACCTGCGAGAACCGGTGTCTACACATGGTCAACTATATGTGACTTTATCACCAAAGAAGAGCAGTGATGGTGTTAAAATACTTATCGTAGACAAGGAAGGTAAAGTTACAAATAAAACTACAAAGTGGTTTATGAGGAACTATTTACTAATATATAATTATAAAATGAATGTTATTTTAGTTGAATGTTATGTTTTTACATGATTTATATATCAGTTGATGCTAGAAATGTGTGAATGTTACATGATTTATATTTTTCCACCTGCGACACCCACGGGTCAATAGCCAAGTTTATATATATATATATATATATATATATATATATATATATATGTTTAAGTTCATTAGAGAAATGATATTATTGCGAAAAATAAAAATAAGCCACTAGTTTTATTTTATGTTTTCTAAACTTAAAGATAAATGTAAAAGATGTAAATGCAACAATAAATGCACTCCCTCTCCTCAATTAATACAACTAATATAACCATAATAAATCTCTATCTAATTAATATATCTACCTAATTTAACTATAAAAATTAAAAAGATAAAAACACTAATTTAGTTTTATAATTTATATACATCATATTCATTTTATCCAACAAAAATACAAATAATTCATATATAGTAGCTCTTTAAATTAAAAAAATCCACTCAATTTATTAGCATATATCAATGCGTAATTTTTAATAATAAATATCAAAACATAATATTTTTTTTCAATTGATATATCTAGAAAAACTATTGTCATAAATAATTTTAAAAAAAAGTCATACAAAAGTGTCCATTAAATATAAACCATAAATATACAACCTACACAAAATTATATAACCTACACTTATTTTGAGCAAATACAAAAAACATACAATTTAAATATTTAATTCGATATCAACAATTATAAAAACTACACAAAGATACACATATCCTACACGTGTGTAGGTTTTTTATTTTTCGTGTGTAGGTTATATGCTTTCTTATCCTTAGAACAAATGTGAGTTATATGTTTTTGTGTAGGTTGTATATTTCACATATAATGTAAACATGTGTAAGATAGTTTTTTGTATTATTCATCACAATAAAACCTAAAATAAAACTAGTAGCTCATATTCATTTCTCGCATTAATATCATCGCTCTCCTGAATATATATATATATATATATATATATATATATATATAGGGGTTATTCTAAAAATAAGTAGTTTCCTAAAAAGACTAAGAATAAATCATAGCCATTGGATCATGTTAATCAATTGTTGAGATTTAAAATTACCAATAACCGACATAGTTTCCTATAATTTGTGATGTCAAATGTAAAAAATTTGTTGGTTCTTAACATTCCTACGAAACTCCTTATTCTTATTTAAACCCTTATATATATAGTAATTATATATACAAGTAGAGTAATTATGTAATTACTCTATGAGTAATTACATAATTACTCTACTTGTATATATATAATTACTCTACTTGATTCTCACGTTTATCACACTAATTTCATTTGTATTTTATCCAAACCCTATATACATATATATAAGGGAGAATTATCCTAAAAAATAAGTAGTTTAATAAGAAGACTAGGAATAAATCATAGCCATTTGATTATGTTAATCAATGGTTGAGATTTAAAATTAACAATAACTGACGTAGTTTCCTATTATTACTCTTTCATCATTATAACCGACATAGTTTCCTATAATTGTTCCTTCACCATTATTTGTAATGCCAAATATCAAAAATTTGTTGGTTCTTACCATTCCTAGGAAACTCCTTATTCTTAATTGAACCATTTTCCATATATATATATATACACACAGGGGATGGTTCATGCGAGAAGTAATATTACAACGAGAAGTGCGAGAAGTGAATCTCATCCATTGATTTTGTTTGATCAATAGTCATTACTCAAAATGGCATACTTGTAATTTTAATTTCACCATTTTAATGTACTTTTAAATCAAAAGGTTATATTCGTAATTTTTGTTTACCATTAAAAAAAACTTGCATTTCATAATGAGTGAATTAAATCTTTCAATTAAAGTCACATTAAATCTCCCTTTCTTAAACCATTTATTATTTTTGTTGTACTATCATTTTGAAGGTTTACAAATACTTCATCCCATCTTATGAATGATGAGTATCATGTTATTTGTAATGGCGAAACTCGTAAAAACCTCTAGTATCCCTATGAAGTGTAGGTACATACATACACACATACATACGTAGATACGTATGTTCCTACGTCTCTACCTGTGTACGTCCCTACGTACGTACATACACACATAAATACGTCGGTACGTGCCTACATATGTTCCCATGTGCATACGTTCGTACATGCGGACATACCTGCGTGCCTATGTACATATCTACATACGTGCATTCATAATGTGTATGGTGTACATATAAATTTCATATGTTATGTAGTATGGGATCTGATTTTTTTTACATTTTTTTGCGGTATGTTATGTTTGAAACGTTGGACAAACAAGAACATAATCCAAAACTTATATCAAATTAATTTTGATATATTGCGTATTCCCATTTCAGCTGATGAATCAAATTCTCACGTCATACACATACACTTTAACAAAAAAGTTAAATAAAAAAAACTAAGTTAATATAAGTTAATATGTAACTTTCCTTGAGTTATTACATGCCATAAATAAAAAAAACCATGTTTTACTAGTATACCCCTATTTGATATATAAAACAAAAAAAAATAAAATTTGTGATTGGTTCAATTTACTTCTCGCGCTTCTCGCAATAAGAAACACTTCTGAAATGAACCAATTCCTACACACACACACACATATATATACACATGAAATTTTTAACAAGATGCGGGAATAACACAAGAAATATTGTCGGTTTTTATAAAAAATATATTTTACTTACTGTTTATTATCATTATTAATTATATATTATAAATGATTAAAATATCAAGTTGCAAAAATAAACGAAAAGGGGGTGGCTGGGGTTTGAACTGCGACCAACCACTCCAGACCTTAACTAGTTGTGCAAGAGCCAACTGGGCTGGTGTCTAACCTGGTCATAACATCAAACCAAATTAACATAACTAGCAGCAGCCTTAAACACCCAAATCAATAAAATCCCTAAAATCAAAATTGATTAAATCCGTTGATGTTTATAGATTATATGTTAGGTTTTTTAATTATAGACTAAACGAACAGGACCATATCATCAATTATCTGATAGCACGTCGTATAACAGGTTATTACGGACGAATAGTGGACGGCTTGTTTGGATGACGAACGAACACACAAACAGCTATTATAATTCAATTGAATAAAGGGTTAAGGACGGCTAGAGTTAGGTTATTGTGTCTGCAAGTTTAATTGAGTTTTACAAATGTTTATATGTATATTGATTTAGTTTTAGGGTCGACTATGTGTAATATGATCTGCAAATTCGTTTTGATTCAATTAACATAATTGTGGTGCCGGTTAGGCCGTATTAAGCATGTTTAACATAATACTTGATTCAATTTCTATAAACATTACGAGAATTTAGGTGCAAGATATAATATTGCAATCGGGTATTGCGAATAGGGTTTGGATTTGGGGTCAGGTCATGGGTATCCGGATTTTTGATGTGTTATAATATATAATTTACGCTTTAGACCTTGGAGTATGGAGATGGAAACAAATAGGGGTAAAAGTTTAAGTTTGGGTCATTTTTGCCAAAACATGAAAGTTATATATAGATATATATATATATATATAATTAATTAAATAATAGTTAATTTTCTCGATAAATGTGGTAAAATCTCCCGAAAATCGAAATCGGTCGGGTTTTTTTAATAAAAATATAGATTTTGAAAAGTCAGAGTTGTGTGTGTCGACAAGTTCTGACGACTGGCGCACCTCGTTTTGTGCGCCGAACATCGTAGTGTGTGCCAAGCCCCGAAGTTCTGACGGTGTAGACTATAGTACGCGACATAAAATAAAAGTACTGCTCGTACAAGTTTAGGCGTGTAAACTCTGTATACCAGCGTAAGGTAGGGGTTCTGCCTAAGTTATTATTTTATTATTATAACAAGGCTTTGACCCTAGTCGGGGGTATAGCCTAGACGTTGATCAAATTTAAAGGTAATAGTTAAAATAATATTTCTTTATGATTAAGAATACAAAATTATATATGCAAAGGCTATAGCTAAAATAATGTTTCTTCACAATTAAGAAATGTAAAAAGTTTACATACAAAGGGTATACACAAAATAGTGTTTCTTCATGAGTAAGAAACATAAGAATTTGTAAATCAAGGGTATAGACCAATGACATTTCTTTATGAAAAAAGAAACTTAACACATGATTCGGAAATAAATGAAAAGACTTCAAGTCTAAATATTTTATTCAAACAAATGATCAATCAAGGTTTAAACCTATAATTCTAGACTAAAGGTCTGTAGCCGAATCAAAAGACGATCCGGATATTTTAATAAACCTATTTTTATTATAGGTTAATCATCATTCATTCACAAAGGTTTTCAAACGAGATCACCACATCATTCAGAACAGACAATCACAATTGAATATGTTAAACCTTTTACAATCAGTCATTAAGATAAACGGGTTGTTTATCTTAACAAAGTTAGTCAAATAAAGATTTAAGGGATTACGTGATCTCTATTAAAATACAAAATAGAAAATAAAAGCAACTCAGACCGAGTACACATGTGCTCGGATCCAAACATAATTGTCTAGTCTATCAATCAAGGCTACACGACCGCAGACTAGTTGTCATACTAAAGTTCTCCAATGAGCGTCAGTTCCCGGAGAACCGTAATTGTGTGTGTATGGCAGTGGTACAAATCCCGGAAATAAGAGACGTTTCCGCTGAGCTTGTACAGAAAACTATCTTGTTAGTCAAAGAAAGATTTATTAACTGTTTTTATAGTCAACGCTTCACCAGCAAATCGCTGACGTATTTTCCCCCACATTACAGGAAAACAGATTAACATAGGTACAAGGAATTATAGTCATTCATAGAGTTAGACGCTCACAATGTAAAGTTGGCTCAGTTTTTATTAAAATATTGCAAACAATATTAAACGAGGTTTATAAATCAAACACTCAAGTAATTATTACTCGAGAAGCTTTCCAAATAAATTAAATATTTTATTATAAATAAAGGTTTCAAAATATATTAATATTTTATTATAAAACAAAGACTTCCGCTAAAATAACCGCAACTTTGATATATTTTCAAAACAGGTACCAACTATTGGTCACAAGCCTAGGCCCTAGCAGAGGGTGTGACAGAACTGGTTTTAATTGTTTTTTACTAGATGACGATCTAGCATCATCTGGCAGGTGAAAAATTATGTCGACATCTCGTATTTTGCGCAGGAATCAGTATACACGCTGGAATACATGGTCGTTATCTTTTTCGCTGGAATTATTTTCGCTGGAATTACAAAACATGTGAGTAGGTAATAATAAACAAGGTCGCCGGAAAACATGGCAGATCTGAGTTTTTTGCCGGAATAAAGATATCGTTGTTTCAGACGCCGACTTGGTCTCTGACCATCATTTCCTACGGGAACATACGGATCTCAACATGATCGCCGCTCGCTTTTGTTAAAACTTACAGTCGGATCCGCCTTTAACATTGACAGATGTCGATTTACTGTTGGCCGGAAAAAACGTCGGTTGTCGGAAAATAGGTAATGAGCCGCCGGTATTGTTGATGGACGCTTTGGGAACTTTTCTTGATTGCGCACAATTATTTGATTTGAAGGAGATGGATGTACAAACTGGAGATTCTCCCTTGTTTTTAACCGGTCTGTTTTGAACTAACGTGTTTTTAACATATCCATTTTGTGACCCAAGTTTTGTGTTAACACAAACTGTATTCACCATACCAAAAATTTAGGTTGTCTACATCTCAAGGTAGGTTTTTATTTTTATTTTTTGTGTACTGATTGTGAATATATAATTAGCTGATAGTGTCTGGAAATTTGTACAGTACAAGATAAATTGCGAAGAGGTTATCAAGCAGTTTGCTGTCAAAAATGCTCAGAGAGCTTCATCAATCGTCGCTTAGCCGTTAGCTACTACGATATTTGATTTTATTACTATATTTTTGCTATGTATATTGTTATAACACTAATGTCGTTTTAAAAAAATCAACATATATATTTCGTTACTTGTTAAAGCTGCTTACGAGCCTTTTTATTTTATATTAGCCAAGGTATTTAAATTCTCAGATACGACCCTTGTCAAAGGTGAAAGCATTTACAAGTCATACATTAATTAATTTATAGATTAACAATTTTGGGAGCCTTTTTACATCATATGTTATAAACCTTGCTTCATCTTTTGTACAACATTATCCCTTCTACCTTTGCTTTTACATATATACACACACAAGTAAGATTTAAATTAAAGAATTCAGTTGGTGTGGTGAAATGTTGGTGGGTGTGAAACCATAAGTCTTATGTTCAATTCTTGGATGGACCGTTTTTGTGAAATAAATTTGTTTTTACATGCTTTATTTATTAAATAAATATAAATGTTCAAATAACTTTGTTTACGTTGTGTAATAGTTTTTTGGTGTGAAGCTATAGGTCTCTTCGACACTTAAATTGGCCGGTTTTCATGCTTTATTGTTCATAAATATAAATATTCACATAACTATATTTAGTTTTAATCAAATTCACGTTGTTGTCCCTAAATTTTATAGTAGTTACTATACATTCTATAAACTTTAACAAAATTTACTTTTTTTATTAAAACGACAAACCGCATCATATGCAATCAACAAATAATTTGTCGTTAACCTTTCATAAGAAAAAGGAAAACAAAAAACTTACACCCAACCTCTCCGCAAAGTGAACCAACTAGTTGAATAACAAGACTAGGTAAGAAATAAAAAAAATCCCCTTTTTTCTAGTTTATTTAAGTGTGTATAAAACATGTAGAAATATTAAAATATATATTTTTTTTATTTTGTTATAAACATTATTTACTTACTTTACTTAGTTAATACTTTATTTTTTTTTTTTGTATGTTATTTATTTACCCACTTTTTAATTCTTTTTAATGTTTCTTTTCAAATATTTTTGTATATACAACATAATTTAATCATGTAGATATCTATTTTCATTTTTTTTAAATACACTTTGCACTAAAAACACTCAAACCAAGTATGATAGTAAATAGTAAAAAGCTTCAACAAGTTAGTCACAAAAACATGAAACAAATTTGGTTTGTTTTTTTTTCTCTTCGATCTTTTTTTTATGTGTGTGTGTATGAAGTTATGATTCATCTAATATTTTTGGCTCAATTCAATTATTTAAGTTCTGTCACTGTTTTCTGGAAAGAAAAATAGAGAAATAAATAATAAGGTAAGTTTATATACATTATTAAAACAATTTATATAATATTTATTATGCATTATTAAGCGTTTAAATATTTATAGTGTATAAAGCAAATAAGTGGTATACGATGATCGGCTAATGTTAATACGTAAAGGGAGATAAAAATGAGAATTATGAGAATAATTTATGATCATACAAAAAATCTTTAAAAAAATAATTAAAAAATCATCACTCAAAATATAAATAAAAAAATAAAAAAAGTTTAAAAAGCCAAAATGCTTCCCTTGCCATTCATGTTCCTAAAAAAATGGCGATAAAATACAATGCCAAGAAAAAAAGACACAGTGCCAAAATGAACAAACAACACAATGATAAATAAAAAAACACAATATGTCGCAAAATAAAACACAATACCGAACAAATAGAATACAATGTTGAGTGATATTACACAATATAAAGAAAAAAAATACACAATCAATGACGAAAATAAACAAAAAAACACAATAATTAATAAAAATACATAATGATCTTTTTTCCTTAGCATTGTATCTTTTTCAAGGTTTTTTTATTTTAAAAACGAGGAACACGGTGAAAACATTTTTATGTTTTTACATTATACGTTTTTATATTAAATTTTGAGCTATGAATTTTTTTTATTAATTTTCATCATTTTTTAATGCTTCTTTTACTATAAATCATTTTTATCATTCTCTTTTTTTTTCTTTCTATAATAACATGACTCGATGATGATTGTCATCCGTTCTAAAGAATTTACAAATTAGAATAATCAAAGGGAACCACATATTTTATATTAGGTAATGAAGTAGGTGAATTATTTGCATATAATAATGCATGTGTGACAAATATGCTTTGTAACTCCTCAAATAATGGTTGAAATCGATTAGAATATGTTGCACTTACTACCTCCATCCATCTAACAAAAATAAATTATAACTTTCACACATAATCTGTTGTATACAATGACAAATATATAGATACAAAAATAAAGTATTGCGGGTTATGTTTCAAGAAAGATCCGACTTAATTTTATAAGAATATTGCTAAAAGATAGAGTCAAAATTGAAGTAAGTCGTTATAATTCAACCAGAGGTCGTACAATTTATCAACTCTGCAAAAAAGATAAGGTGTTTTCACTATTTATTTCACGAAAATACGATTTTGAAATTGAAAATTTCAAGAAACTTATTTTCTTCCAAGAAATGGATTCAAAATTAAAGTAAGGAGTAACAAATATGAAAATAAGAGCTTCTGTTCGTAATTTGTTCTAACCCAAGACATAAACAAAAACAAGTATAATAAGACTCGTTAAAGACCCAATAAATAAGAATGGGGATCTTTTACGAATTTCACCTTTTTCTAACCCTTCTTATGTTTAGGACAATTGCTTAAAAGAAATGTAACATATTTAAAGAGGGGGGGGGGGGGGGGGGGCATATAAAGAGTGTGCTCAATTTTGGTTAATTGTATTTTACAATTTTTATACAAATCAAAAGCTAAAATGAAAAGAGAACAACTTTAAATGTACACCAGTGTTAGTGTTAGTAAAAATTAATTAAATTTCACTATTTTTAATGTTAAATTCTTCAATTCTTTATAATTTATAGTTTGTGCGGTTCATTTGTCCCATTGCTCTTTAAAATGTCAAAATATTATTCTAAAATGTGATCACGTACATTTTTAGTTTTGTTGCCTCTTAACTTTTAAACATGTTAGAAAGATCATTTTAAGATGTTATCACGTTCATTTTATTAATTTTTGGTAATTTCTATTGCCGATGCAATGCATACAACCATACAACCCTTTTAAGTACATTTTAATTTTTAAGGAACATTCACTTCAGCGATTATCTGGTTTATTCACGAGCAAACAATAATAACTAAACCTTCAATAAATAAAAATTAGAGACAAACTCGTAATATGATGGTATATACTATATATCACAAGAACATTCCGTATATTGAACTTTAGAAATTTTATGCATAACCAATATTTTACCTCAATCTGTCCGAATCTTAACAAATACAAATATTCATAGGTGGTATTTATACGAATGTGAATATGTGGTTATTCACTCTTTCAGTTTTCATAATAAACCATTTTTTTTAAAGAATATACAAAGAGGTACGTAGTTTTAAGTATCCCCATTTTGGTTTGGAAAATGTCATATCCATAAATGAGATTGTAATTTGAATATTATGGAGATAAGATCTTGAGCCATGCCTTCCAACCACCACTCCAACGGTGGCGAGTTACCATATCGGACCGAGGTTCAGTCATGTGACAATGACTCTCCTTCTTGCACATCACAAAAGTCCTTTCATCACAAAACCCAACTGCTTCATTTGCTTTCATCGCTGCCAAAGAAATTAAGTTGGAAAGGTTCTTTATAAAGTTTCAAAACAACAAAACAAAAACAAAATACTCAAAATTGGAGAAGATCAGTAAATGTCTATTCATATTACTTATGTAATATTACAACATAGGAGATCTTTTATTGTATATTTGTATCACATTGTAGAGGTTGACTAGTGAAAAAAATGTAAATAATATTTAGGGTCGCAACCAAAGGCACCAAGATATCTCTAATTTATGAGAAATGACACATTAATGACGGAATACCGATGAACCATTTGCAACAAGCTACAGACACGTCACTAACAACTTTTGTAAGCTCGTTCAAGGTGCTTATTTACGACTGATACATTAATGACGGAATACTGATGAACCATTTGCCAATGGATTGTCTACCATCTTACTCCATTAATTTACCCAGGGCCGGCTCAACGAATGTGGGGGGCCTAAATCGAAAAATGATTTTGGGGCCTTTTCATGGCAATTGTTAAGAAAATAAATTATGCTTATTACAAGTTTTGAACTCATAACTTATATTTTAGTAACAAACAAGCCTACCACCATAGTAATACATTACCTTGATTTTACTTTACCAATTATAATATATTTATATATAATGTTTCTTTAGACTTGGAATCCTTAATTAAGTGTGGGCCTAAAGACATAACTTGTTTGTTTTCGTTATCCCACGAGCCACCCCAGAATTTACCTTTGTGATTTTTAATTTAGTTTTACGTAGATTCGTTTGTGTATCGTCGGTTAGCCTGTAGTTATGAGAGGGGCAGCTCCCTCCATAAAAAAAAATAAAAAGGTTTAGTGTTATTTATACGTTAAATAACACTAATCCGTCTCTATGAAATTTTAATTAAGCTCCCAATCATCCCCATAAAATAAATCGTTAATCCTTCACTTCTTGAAACAAACAAAAAAACTGGAATCCTTTGTGTAAACAACCAAACAAGCAAGACAATCTAACAACGACAAACCAGAATAAAAACTTTGCTTACCATCAGATTCTGCATTTGATGGATAAAGCAAGAACTTGTTGATATCGGAGCCAAGAACCGGAAGCCGTCCACTTCGAGCATACATCTTCAGAGACGAATTGATAACTTCTGAAACTTTATCATCATCGTTGACCACAAATCGCAAAGGTCCTGAACTTCCAAGCACATTCACAGTGATCAGAAACCTCTTCTTCTTCTTCTTCTTCACGTTTTGGTTATCATGACTCCTCTTCTTGTTGATCGCCATCTTCTCAGTTTTGTTCGAAATAATACCATTAAAGAAATACTAAGTTGGGGTTAAGGAAAAGAATAATGAAACAGCAATTCATGTGAATCATCGGAAGTCTTTCTCTAGTTTGCTATGGAGAGATATAGATATATATGCACACACGTAATAAATACTACTCCCTCTGTAAGTGTTCATATTTCCGTTTTTGTTTGTCCCATTACAAATGTTCATTTTCAGAATTTATTAATCAATTTTTAAATTTACCCTTAAACATGCACAACTAGCATTAATAAACAATATTAATGGACCCAATTTCCAATGGCATTATTGTCATTTGATAAACATGAAAAGTAATCATTCACTTCACCTTAAACTTTATATTTTTCAAACATGACACTTAAAGATGGACGAACGAAGTAGAACGTATGTATTGCTGGTTCATAAATTAATGAGTTAAAAATTCATTTAATATATGAAATAATTGAGTAGCAGTCGAGCCATGGAATAAAAGTTAAATTAGTTTAATATAATAAATCTAATGTTATATGCTTTTAAGGTAGGATATGTGAAAACTAGCTAGGGGAGGTACCCACAAATAATGTAGTATTTTATGATTTAGTTGGTAGGCGATAACTAGATTTAAATAATCATTTTTGAAAATTTTGATTCTTATATTTTGAGTTAATTACAATTTCCACTTCTATGATCAACATCAAATTACAAGATCTTGGCTCAACTACTCAACCCCATATTTTGCCCTTTTTCCTGTACCAACCTACCATCTTTTTGTGTTTGGATGTGAATGTTACCATAACACATCTGTCACACAACCTCATAAACTTCATCATCGCTTCTTAAAGTGCATTTTCGCTTCTTATGACTCAACTACAAGGAAGTACTCCTCTCCCAAAACATTATCTTTGACGAGATTTATTTTCCTTCCAACTAACCCACTCTTACCACTTTCTAGACAATACATTCATTACCCAGCAACACTGCCCCGCTATACAGCCGCCTAACTCCCCATCGACACCACCCACACCTCTGCTACCCATACATGCCACCCTTGACCCAACTGTAACCACCTGCCCAGCCTGTGTCACAACATCCTTTGATCGCTCACACCAAAGCAAAAATTTGGGAATCTAAAATTCGCCTTAACCTATACACCACCTCTATTATTTCAGCCATCTCACTCTTTCTAATCGACATGACCCAATCACATAACATGGGTCTCATGACATTGTTTGAGCAATGGTTTGTTTGTTTTTCAACAGGGAAATAACGTGGCGTATCTTTTATTGTACGTTGATGACATCATCTGGACCGCATCAGGCATTGCCCTCTTGCAAAAAAAATAATAAATAAATAATAATAATAATAATTTGACACCATGTCTCGTGAATTTGCAATGACTGACATGGTAGATAATATCATTTCTTTGGTATTGCTACAACCTAAGACAAGTAAAGTCTCTTTGTATCTCAGGCCAAGTGCACTTGAGACATTTTACACAGACTTCCATGATGTACGTCTTGTAAGCGTTGCATTACACTGTACATTGATGATATCATCGTGACCACATCAGACACCCGCCCTGTTGCAAAAAATATTGACACACAATCATGTGAATTTGCAATTACTGACTTGGTAGATTATATCATGGGTATGACACTGTACATTGATGATATCATCGTGACCGCATCAGACACCGCCCTCTTGAAAAAATATTATTGAAACCCAGTCATGTGAATTTGCAATTATTGACACCCAGTCTCTTGGGGTATTACTTCAATGTGAGACAAGTACAATCTCTTCTTATCTCAGGCCCAGTACACTCGAGACTAAGTTAGTGGACACGAAGGTGATCTCTTGCTAGATAAAAGCCTATACTAGTGCTTTAATATCTCACATATTAATCGACCGAATATCTATTATGTAGTCCAGCAGGTTTGCTAATTACACATTGCCTATTTGAGCCACACTTTCATCTCATGAACCGAATTCATCGGTACCAATAAGGTGCCATCAATAATGGCTTACTACTAATCGGTTCACCTAATCACACTCTCACCACTAACTTAGATGACGATTGTAAGTGTGGATGTCCCGACTCTGGATGATCCAGTTCAAGTTATTGTGTTTTCCTCGAAGATAACTTAAATAATTACATAAATACATGATATATGATAATGTTATTTATAGAGATTAATTAGATTCAGTTGTAACGAACATAGCATGTGGAGATTGACGTACACTTGCTTGAGAAAAGGTTTGCCCTGGTCAAATACGGTACTAAATTGAAGTATTAATCTTGATAAAGGTTTAAAGTTTAAAGAGTTTGAGTTTGAGTCGGTTTAGTATATTAAATTAGGAATAAGTTTTGGTTATTATTATTAATTTATTTAGTTTCCTAGTTTGAGTTTAATTAGGTTTCTTGATGAGTAAGTCATAGTTTTAGTATAAATAGATGGTTTAGGGTTATTATATTTTGTGTGGTATTCGTTCTTAATAATATTGAAAGAGTCGTGAGTTCTCGCAAACTATCGATGTTGTTCGTGTTGCTCGATCCAATTAAGTCCAACAATTGGTATCAGAGCGGGAGTTCAAATAGAGCCGTGAAGACGTTCAATTTTTGAAGGCATCGATATTGGAGAGGAGTCTAATTTGATCGGAAAAAGAAATCAAGTACGTTGGCAACTCTAATATTTTTGGTTGGGAATTGTCGACCAAAGAAGCAAACGTCAGTGGAATTAATTCAAGAATCAGGTAGGTAAATTAAATTGCAAGGAGGTTCAATTAGGAGACGTGGTGAATTAATTAAAAAAATAGGCACCACTAGCTGTACTAAATTCAAGAAAGAATTGGTGAATTAATTAGTTTTTGAAGGAAACCTTCCTAGCCACAAATTCGATTGAGAAACCAGAAGAAAACAAAGCATGTTGGTGAATTGATTATTCTACCAAGTAAGCGGAAGTGTCAAGCAGCCGAACCGAAGACTTGAGCAGCAAGGAATAAGATCGAACGTCCCACCTAAGAAGACGGATTGCAATAGTGTAGCAATCAAACAGTGAAGAAGACGATCGTATCTGTGTGAACGATCAAGAAGACAAAGACGGTCGTATCTGTGTGAACGATCGAGAAGAAAAATCAACGTCAATCTGTGTGATTCGTTGAAAGAAGAAGACGCAACGTTAATCTGTGTGATTCATTGAAAGAAGCAGTAGCGTAAATCTGTGTGATTCGCTGTGATCGTATCTGTGTGAGCGATCAAAGAGGACGAATTGTGTGACGTTAAGAAGATTTGAAGAAAAGAATGAGTGATAATGCAAACAATGCAGGGAATGTCCCGGTTCGAGAAAACAACAACACCTCGTTTCAAGTACCAAGGTTGACAACAACGAACTACAACACTTGGACAATTCTAATGGAGTCAGTTTTGGATGCACAAGGGTTGTGGGAGACAATTAAGCGGGTAACCGGCGGGGCCGTTGATGAAAAGAAGAACAAGATTGCAAGAGCAATTCTCTATCAAGCTTTACCAGAGGATATACTCCTTCAAGTTGCTAGGAACCGAAGTGCGAAAGACATATGGGAAGCTTTACGTGTAAGGTTTCTTGGTGCTGACAGGTTACAAAGGGCACGTTTAGCAAGTTTAAGAAGAGAATTTGAGCAACTCCGAATGAAGGAGACAGATACGATTGAAGACTTTGACGGAAAGTTAGCCGGATTTGTTTCAAGATATACTAGTCTTGGTTCAAATCTCGAATATGAAGTGTTAGTGCGAAAGCTGTCAGATTCGGTGCCAAAGAAGTATCTTCATATTGTTGCTTCTATTTAGCAGTATTCAGATCTTGACACCATGCCATTCGAAGAAGCAATAGGCAGGTTGAAGGCCTATGAGGAACGAATCAGAGAGCAAGATGAGACGGGTGACAGCGGACAAAGTAAGTTGTTGCTAACTAAAACTGATGGACAGGAAAGTTCGAAGAAAGAAGAGGATGTTTGTGAATGTTGTGGACGAGGGAAAGTGACCATGGACGTGCCCGAGGTGGAGGGTGTGGCGTTGGACGAGGTAGAGGTGGTCGGTTCCAACCCAGTGAAAATCAAAAGGAGAAAGGTATGGGTCGAGGTAAAGCTCATATTAGATGCTATAATTGTCTCGAGTATGGTCATTTGCATATGAGTGCCCCGGGCCAAAACCCAAAGAAGAAGCTACTAATTTGGTTCGTGAAGATTTGGATCCAACACTATTTTGAAGAGTGACGAGTCTATATCAAGATTAAGGGGGTGAATGAAGTATTAATCTTGATAAAGGTTTAAAGTTTAAAGAGTTTGAGTTTGAGTCGGTTTAGTTTATTAAATTAGGAATAAGTTTTGGTTATTATTATTAATTTATTTAGTTTCCTAGTTTGAGTCTAATTAGGTTTCTTGATGAGTAAGTCATAGTTTTAGTATAAATAGATGGTTTAGGGTTATTGTATTTTGTGTGGTATTCGTTCTTAATAATATTGAAAGAGTCGTGAGTTCTTGCAAACTATCGGTGTTGTTCGTGTTGCTCGATCCAATTAAGTCCAACATAAATGTCCCATCATTGTCACAGTATTCTTACCAACGGTATACAATGTCACATGTACTAGCCTTTTGAGCGTTCATTCGATTGTCACCCGAACTGCAAGGACTGTATTATATTCGGTTTTGTAATTATTTTTGTATGATTATCAGTAAGAGAGAATCTCTGTTTATATTGTACCTAGTAAATATAAACACTTTTATTTAATATGTGCTCATCATCATGTGTACACGTGATTTTTGGGTTTGTGTCAAGTTCAAATCGTCAACCCGTAAATAAGACCCAGGTAACACTCTAGTTTTAAGATAACTTCATCAAACATGAGCATATGAAATTAAATCCACCGTTGTACATTTTGTTATATTTCTATTTTGTTTTTATTTATATTATGTTACATCTTATTGTAATGGGTTTATATACCCACAATCTTATATCTCGTTTCGGGTACATTTTAAGGAAATATAAGTGCACCCAGCGCAAATAAACATATCCCAATGCATAATCATGGATTATGTAAACCAAATTACAATTGATCGCGCGTTTTAACCATATTATATGATCTTATGTCTTTAAAACACTAATGGGTTAGAAAGTTTTAGGTTCAAGTGTTAGACATAAATCCATCATTCAAGAAATAATATTTGATCTTATGCATAATAATAAACGTTATATAATTTAAAAAAGGTTTAGAATTCCAACTCACAATTTGCTTATACCTTTACTACAACTTCACTTGATCCAAGTCTCTCAACTTTTCATTTTCAAGTTCAGAGTTATCTCATGACCAAACATACGTTGATCCAGGAATCTTTAAGTTTAAATTTATACGGTGACATATTTCAAGATCCAACGTTTATTGAGCTAAACAAACAATACATGCTTTCCATCTTCCACTATGCTGCCGTGTAATCATCCTTGACCTTGCTTCGGATTGTTCTTCTTCATGTATAGCACGAAATTTCTCCCGCCACAAGATCCAATTGCTTAACTTGGACTTAATGCTAAAATGGGACCAAAAAAGGTATATTTAACATAATTTTATATCATACACTTCTTATAATCATGCATTGAGAAAGTAAGAAAGTATAACATAATCGAATCTTGTTTCTACTAATTTCCTGTCATGCATAACCTCTTGAAACTTACCAACCCGCACTTTGCAATTGTCTTGTTGGTTAGCAGGGTATTGGTGGAGTTTCATAAGTTTTCCGATAATAAGTGATCTCATGGTTAAAAAAATGTAAAAGAAAACAAAACAATTTGAAATGATTCAAACCCCCACCTGATCCTACATCCGATGCGTAAAGTATGAATTTGTTGAAATCCGACCCAATAACAGGAAGCCGCCCACCACGAGCATACAACTTTAGTGATGAATCTATGACGGTAGACACCTTATCATCATCATTCACCACAAATCTCAAAGGCCCGGAACTTCCAACCACATTCACAGTGATCAAAAGCCGCGAATTCTTAGCATTAGCAACACCTTCTTTGTTGTTCTTTTTCTTCTTGGGCAAAATCATTCTCATCGAAAGACTTCTCTTCATATTTTTTTTGGTCTCCATAATCGAATCTTAGGATACTAAGGGCGGTTTTGTACGTACCAAGAACTATAAATAGCTGGCAACGTACTATAAGATTCTCATGATTCTAGACATTCAAAAACGAGATTCAAATGTCGGAATTTATGTTTGTTTGAAGGAGACTGAATTAAAGGATCTATTGAAACTTAGATGATGTCAAGAATTCCAAGGTTTGTTTGTGAAGAACAATGTGGTGCATATGGTGTATGTATATAGATCTAATGAAAAAACAAATATATTTATAGCTAAATCTGCATCACACAAGCTAACAAAACACTTAAAAGTTAAAGGTGTCACTTATTTTTATTTTATAAAATGGGTTACTAATTATAAACATGTCGATCGATAAATATTACTCCCTCCGTCCATTTGAAAGTGTCCATGTTTCCTTTTTAGTTTGTCCCATTACAAATGTTCACTTTTAAAATTTATTAAGTAATTTTCAAGTTTACCCTTACACAAATCAATCATCAAACTTTCTTAAATTTTGTCTTTTTATATATATTAAGGGCATTATAGTCATATGTTAATCAAAAAGTACAATCATTCAAACTTTCTTAAACTTTGTTTTTTAAACTATGACACTTGTAGAGGGACGGAGGGAGTATTTAAGTATTTTCTAATGTGGTATAGTGGTAGGAAGTTTGGGGTTTTTAATGGAGACTCGGGTTCAAACCTCACTGACAACACTTTGGAGGAGACACGTGTGGCTCAATGAAAGAATATTGGGATATATGTGATCTCCAGTTCGATTCTAAGGGCGTCCGGATTTTACTACCAGTTGGCCTTTAGGCTTCGCAGGTGGGTTTTCCTAAGAACTTAAGATACTAGCTTGGACACGCTAAAGGGTTACGTACCGGTGGGTTGGGCTAGATGACGATGACCTTTTGTCATTGTCACCCCGTACGAAATACCTAAACAGTTCTTTTTTTTTTTTTGACCGTTAAAAAAAAGATAAATATTAATTCAAATTTTTAATATATCAAATTCCAAATGTTATTTTAATCTATTTCCTTTGAAAAACTTAAGCGACAATTTTATTTATCACCTTTTGTTTTAAACTTCATTTAATTGTGAACTGTATCTCAAAGAAAGTTTTTTTTAAACACTTTTCTATCCTTTTAATTTTGCATTTGCAAGGATATAAACTTACCATATTTTATTTGAAGGACAAACAACGTATCACTAAAAAAACTATAATAGGTAATTTTAGAGAGTGATATAAATACTCACCTTCACACCCTTATGCCAAAGTACCATTAAAGGATTTGAATATCTAAAACAGGCAAAACAAGGAAATATGAAAAAGAAGTTATCTTTTTATTATAATCATTAAAAAAAATAAGGTAAAATGTCTAACCCTTACTATGTTAAATTAAGCCAATCACATAACTATTATGTTCGAAAAATTGTTTAATATGTGTTTTAATAAAATAGGAAAATTAATTTCCTTTTTAACTTCAAAGTGAAGTTGTATTTATATATGAGGTATACATATATTTAAGTCTAGATTTGTGATCTACTATTTGAGAGTTTTGTAACGAACCAAACAACGTCCAAACTTAAGCTAAGATAAATAAGATATCCATGCTCGAAGTTGATTGATTGTGATGAATGTTGCTAAAATTGTGTTACTCTAGTAGAAAGTTTTGCAGTGTTTTGCTAATGCTAGCATAATTTTTTGTCATAATCAAATGGTTGCTTTAGTTTTTACTCATATAATCATATCTTGAATCACACAAATTATCTGTTTATAACGTCATGAATCATTATGAAGACGTAAATTATGTCTCATAATTTTATTTAAATGGACATTTATGTCATGAAATAACTGAAGGTTTTGTTTGTCTCATAAAACTGCAATTATTATGTTTAAATACAATAATTGATCATGGAGTTTGACAAGAGTATAAATAGAACCTCATTCATTTTTTTCAAATTTTCAAGACAGCCAGATGCGAAAAATAAGAAACAAAACGGTCCCTTCGGGGACATCCGATAAAATTGGAACGATACAGAGAAGATTAGCATGGCCCCTGCGCAAGGATGACACGCACAAATCGAGAAATGGTCCAAATTTTTTGCCATCACCACTTTGGTGGGATGGTAAAGGCTTTGGCCTTTGGGTGAGAGGTCCAGGGTTCGATTCCTGGCATTGGCGGTATAATGTAAATAGTAGGAGGAAAGCTTGAACATTCAAAAAAAAAAAAAAAAAAAAAAAAAAAACGGATGAAACAAAAAGAAGATACAAAAGGAAAGGAACACTAGAGTCACCACTAAAGAGAAGAACTCACAAATTTCTTTCACCACTATCTTCTTTTCCTTCAACAAAACTCTAGAATCCATTTTGCCCGGCCAATGATTTCTTGGATGTATGGGTCATCTCTGACCGTACATATGCTTAGGCCGTTGTATCTTAAAGACAGACGACTTCTTCAAATGAAGACTCGTAATATGTTTTAGCGGACCTATGTTGAACACGAATTCTCAACCACAACCTTCAATATATAGTTTGTTCGTCTTGCAGTCGAGAACGAAGTCGAAGAAAATGTTGAAGACAATGGTTCGAATCATCCCGTTTATGTATCATTTATCGTTCATTTTGTACTAGTATATTTCTCAAGAATATTGAGACAATCATAACTATATTTAATTTTTATCATCTATTTTAATAAAAAGGTGTACCAACTTTCTGCGTTATATTCAAATTAAATACAACTTTTAACATTTTTGATGATCTTACATTAAGTTTAAAAATAGAATACCACCATCAAAAAGTTACAAGAATACTTATCTTGGGTTAAGATGATCTAAAGGGCTCTTAGCGTATAAAGCACACAAAGTCATTAGGAGGCAACGCGTGTCTTTGGGGCAAGTAGTAACTTCGTCCACGCCATAATTATGCACAAAGCTATATAAATACGCAGCTTGTATGAAAAATGTGCTTGCATATATATAATTACGCACATACACAACTTATTAAAACAATAACGCAACTTATATATTAATCACGCAACCTATTTTTGTAATTACTCATATATATAATCACATACGCTAAATGCACAACACATTTTAGGCTATAGAAATAGGGTATTCAAATTAAAGAAAATAAAATGCTCGATTTTATTGTGTAAGTTTAAAAAAATAGATACATAATGTCGTATAAAAATGATGTACGTATAAAAAACTAGATAACCTTGAAAAAATATCAATAATTGTAAGCTATACCTATTTCACCTATGTAGACTTTTTCACACGTGAAAAACGGTGGAACGACAATCTCTTCCATTCTTAATCCAGCGATTCAAAACATTTCTTTCACTAGTGTTACCAATCATAGTTAAAGAAAAAGAACGAAGTAACACATTTAAAAGTGAGTGACTCATAACTTATTGGTCTAGTGGTAGTATGATGTTTTTTTTATAAATGTGAAGTTGTGAGTTTAAATACTTGTGTAAGGTAAAGATATGGATTTTAGGTGTTCAAAAAATGTTGTTCAAAGAAATTTTAAAAGTGAGGAAATGGTCGATGCGTGATCCAACCGTAAACGATCGTACAAACACAATCTAAGTAATGTGGGATTCTTTTAGATAATACTATTAGTAACTTTTCACACACTGTAATATGCATTAAACTATGTATCAATAATTATAGGAACAAAGCCTGATAGGTAAGACGGTAAGCACTAGCACTATCAGTCCAATACTTCCTCCGTCCCATTTTAAGTGTCCTGGTTTGATTTTTCAAGTCTTTCTTGTTTAACTTTGACCGGCAATATTTTTGTTTGTGTTATATAATACTTGATGTAAAATATATGAATTGATTGAGTTTTAAATGTATTTTACATTGATATAATTTTCATCAAGTATTATATGACACGAACAAAAAATTTTTACGGTCAAAATTGCAAAAGAAAAACTTGAAAAGTCAAAATATGACTCTTATAATGGGACGGATGGAGTATTATTTTAGTATAAATGCACTTTATATTCCTTTGTATCAATCCAGGGATAAATATAAATGCACCTTTAGTATTATGGTTTCTGACGCATATCATTAAGCCAATCAACGATCAATATTCGATACAGTATGTACAAGAATACCGAGTTTTTTACCAAAATGGAGAAGGAGTAAAAAGTATTTACCATAATAGGTGATTTGAAAAGTATTTACCAAAATAGGTTTTCTTACTAACTTATCTTTTCTTACTTTTACTTTTATTTAATAAAATAATTTCTATTAAGAGTTCTATGTAAAAAAAACATAGATAAAGAAAATGAATTAAAAATAATAAAACTTTTTTTTTCTTTCGTTTAAAACAAATATTTTCTTGGAATGCTTTTGGAAACCGTATCTTATATTCATATGTTTTTTTTATTTGAACCGATATAAATAAAAACTATGTTTTTTTTATTTTGTTTATAATTGCTTTATTATTGCTATATTTTCAATATGTTTTCTCATACATAAGTGTTTAAAGTTTAGTTTGACTTAAATATTAACATTGGTGTCTATATTGTTTTGTCGGAACTGGTTCTGTTTGCTATCGATATTGGTACAGTACACTTGCACCCGTAAAGCTTACGATATAAAAAATCAAAAAACAAATGCCGATAGTTGTTCCAGTAGTATCAATATTATTATCGAAGTTCAGTCAAAATTGGTTCGGTTCGTTATAGTACCAATAAAGTAATAAAATACTAGCACTCGTATAACTTATGATATAAAAAAATACTTTAATTTGAATACAATTTTGAATTCAACAAAGTTTAAACCTAAACGCGAAGAATAAAAATGAAGCACAACTATGTATTCTTTTTTTTTTTACGTTAGCGAATGTAAATTAATTTTCTGCGCATATTACTTATTGCATAAATATTAAAATGAAATTTTAAAAGAAAAAAGACAATAATAATATAAAATTTTTATTTTAAAACATATATTTTGATCATAAGACAACTCTAAATATTTTATAATTTTTTTAGCATAAAAGCAGTTGCATATAACAAGTTATACCCGTGGTATATATGAAAAAAAAATCTAGAAGAAAAAAAATAAAAGAAAAATACAATGAAAAGGAAAAAAATTACAAACATAAGAGTTTTATTTTAATAGTTTTTAATAAATATGAGTATTAGAAACGGTTTGCAAAACTTATTTTATTTTTAATATATTTATTTTAAACAAAATTATTAAATAAAAATAAAAGTTTTATTATTTTTCATTATCTATGCATTTCACATAGAAGTTTAAACGAAAATCATTTTATTAGTAGAAAGATTAGAGTAAGAAAAAATAAGTTAATAAAGAACAACTAAATATTTTTCAAATCATCCATTTTGATAAATAATTTTTCCTTCTCCCCGATTTTGGTAAAAAAACTCCAAGAATACCCCCTTTATCTTTAAAAACGAATAATCAAATCACTACAATCTCACCTACACCAAATGCATCCATCCTTCCTACATACAAATTTCTGCCATCACACTCGATCTCTTTTTGCATCAACTTTGTGCACGGTCGACTTTCGTTTATAAAATTGTCCAATAGCCATAACGCGATAATGGGCAATCAAATGACATGGACAAGACAGAAGAGTCCTTGTGACATTTGATGGTTAGTTCAAGGAAACGACACAAGTTGCAGGGACAGAACTAGTATAGGCTTCGAGGTAGCACATGCTATTGGTTCGTTTGTTGGTGAAATGTAAACAAAGTTTCAAAACTTTCTGTTTTGTATTGATGTTGCCAACCCACGTGTTATTATGTTAAAGGACTTTAGAGCAACTGGTATATAGGGGTCCGGTTAATCAATTATAAGTAGAGAATATTAAAAGTAACATAAAAGTATACGATTAACCAATTTCAAGTAGTGAACATTAAAAATGGCGTAAACGCATGTGAGAGGTTAACCAATTTTAAGTTAGTTCAGTAGATCTAAGGGTATACATATCTTTTGAGTTTATGGTAGATTTGCCAGTGGTTCTCATTTACAACTTGGGTGAGGTTTTCTCTTACAGTTTTAGATAAATACAAGCTTCAAACTTTGTGTATTTGTTATTATACACTATTAGATTTTCTTATTATTTGTTAAAACCAAAGTAATGAAACCATATTAATAAATGCCTCTAGATCTTATAAACAGGTATGCATATAGATTAAACAAAAAAAAAACATGGACCTTAATATCTTATAAACAAATTGAGCTAATTTGCGCTGAGCTAAATCGAACATTTGATTGTTTAAGGTAAAATAGCAGTTTGATAAAATTTTATACGCAAGTAGATTTTTCTTAATAAAATTAGATCATGAATGAAGAATAAGATCTTGCACTATTTGGAATATAAAGACTAAAGATTTAATATTATAAGACAAAGTCTCTATTAACATTTTAAAAGAAGCCTTTGGTCCAACAGTATCAAGGTAATAAGACTTCAATTTTCAAAAGGTAAGGGTCTAAGTCCCTTTGTTGTCAAAAGAAAAAAATGAAATTTAGAAATAGAATTAGATAGTATGCAAGTTTCCGTTCTTAAAATAAATAAATAAATAAATAAATAATCATAAAAAAAGATAATGAGAAAAGAAGGGTAAAAAAGAAAGGAGGGGCAGATTTGGTTGTCTACAATTTGGTTTTGGACTTTTAGTTGTCTGCTCGCGTAGCGGTTCTTCACACAGATTAGAAATTGAAAACTATTCTATAAATTGAACCGGTCATTTAACCTTTGTTATATTTTTATCTTAAGAATATTCATTTATGTATATGCATCATAACAATTAATCACTTTTAAATTAAAATAATACGAAGTAACAGTCATGAAAAAGAAAAAAAAATATTCAAACCTTCAAAACGAATCGGTTTGGCCGGTCTAACCAACCCTACCAGTTCAGCCGGTTTGGTTTGACCGAAAAACAGACCACAGAGTATGGACACCTTATGCCCATAACAAGGTGTTTACACAAAAACATGACAGGTTGCATAGTTAGAACTCAGAACAAGAAACTGAAAAAACATACATACAGAATGTTCGGTAGAGTGTTTTAACTTTCAGTTATATATACATTACTGGTAAGATAGTAACTGCTTTGACACACTATTCAACTACCAACAAGTTGTTCTCCATTAATCCCTCTCCAACAGTCGGGTATTCTGGTGACAGAATCCACTCTCCATCCACCAAGAATTTAATTTCATACCTTCATTCATTAATGTATATGTTAGATAATATTATTATTAACTTTTAGTTCACAGTTTTATACCTTCCAGGTCTAAGCATTAACGACGTGGAGAATCTAGTGTAAGAACCGGTATATTCTGCTGATAAGTATTCTCCATGACTCCACCCATCAAATGAGCCCATCACTTGAACGCTCTAAAAGCAAAATACGAGTCAATATCAGTTACCAAGCCAAAAGTCAAAGTCAAGGTCAAAGTCAATACAGTTTTAATACACACCTCTGCCATGCCGGACCAGAATAAAGTCACCTCTTTGGACTGTGAAAGTTCTACATCCTTAATTTGCTTCTTTAATTTTTCTTGCATGCCTTTTCATGTGCATTATCATAAAATGTATGATTTGTCAGACCGGTTAGTAATTGAAAGTTAAAGAATTTATGATTACAATTCATACCTTGTAACTGTAACAGAAGAAGAGACTGAATGTATTTCCCGTTTATTTTTCTTGAACCTGCTGGAATGCCATAACTAGCAATTTCTTTTGCCATATTTAACAATGCCTGCAAAAAAAGTTAAAATACAAATTTAAGAATGTAAAGAAAACATATAATTAAAGAGAAATTAGTGAAGTTAACCTGGATCTCAAGTTCAGTGACAGCAAGTTCACTTTTAAATTGAGCAAAAGCTTCCTCCCTTACAAGCAACTGCAGATATAACTATATAAGTAGGCTCAATTAACAGTCAAACAGAATAATGATAACGGGAAAAGGGTAGTTAAATACCTGACGTTTGAGATACCGATTGTGCTGATTAGCTTCACTCAGTTTCTTTAACAGTTTCGCCCTCTCAGCATCGGCAATAAGTGCCTTTAGCTATCCATGAAAGTATAAGTAGCATTAAGAGAAACTAAAGTTATAAAAATCAGGATTAATAACACGAGTTAAAACTTAAAACACCTGCTCACTGTCAACCAGTTGTTCAGAAACGTCTTCTGAGAATGAATCCGAATCATATTTGTCATTGTTCATTGATGAAAACTTCTCCTCAAGAGTGGTGGGGAGACAAAGCACTCTCCATTGCGCATAGTGTCTACCATTTTTCATACAATAATCTTGTTTTATATAAGACAACTTCCAAAACACCCTCGTCGAACACAACGGAACCAAATTACAGTGAAATTTATGTGTGTTTGTTGGACTTGAAATTCTATTTGGTTGTAAGCACCACGACATGTGTTTGCTGCCGCCTTGACTGTCAAGAACATATCAGAAGAAAAATCACCAGTCGCAATATTGGCAGTTGAACGAGATATGTTAGCACGTAACTTTAAAAAGACATGTTAGCCATCCGGATAATAACAAGGCCAGCGTTATTGTGGCAAAAGTTTGAACCAATATAAAGTCTTACCAAGATGAAAGTCCTTGTATTGAAGTGCTCATTGTATGACACTCCATTGTGCTGAAATCCTAACTAATATACACAAGCATCAGTAAATAATAATACTAGTTAAAACTATCTAACTGATCAAACTGTGCTTCATATCCGTAGCCTTGAGGCCATGTGTAATGGGGAATTATAGGAGCATTATATGGGTGGATAAACTATAAAGCCCTTACACCATCCCCCGGGTCATTATAAGGTCATGGGCGTTTTTACAATAAATCCCATATGTTTCTTGAAGTGGTAATGATTAAAGGGCATTATTATCCATTACACATGTTTTTTACTAAAAAAGGTGATGATGATGATGTGGCGGAAAATGCCCCTTAGTCTGAGCGTAGTGGGGCGACATTTGGTGGGTTTTTGGGCGATGTTTGGCTACAACACCCCCCCCCACCCGCCCGTGAAATCGCCCAAACCGGTTATCGGTTTGGTTTCACGGTTGGTTTTTTAATTTAACTTTCGGTCAGTCGGTTTCAATATACTCAAATCGAATCGAACGGTTTGGTTTACGGTTTATACCAAAAATAAATCGTATAAAACCGGACCGAACCGTAAAAATTTAATATATAAAACTTTTGGTTTATGGTTCTATCGACCAAATTATCATATCAAATAAACATAAAATATAAAATCATAATTTGATCTCAAGAGAGTAAACATTGTTCTAGGCACATGATAAGAGTCCGGAGAGTAAACATGTTTATTAAAGTTAAACCATCATAAGCTGGCTATGCCATTTTCACATTCTCAAATCTCCACACAGTAAGTTCAGTAACTCAGTATACCCACGGTCCCTTTCATATTTTCTAACTCCAACTTTTAAACTCTAGAAACACGTAAAAGATCAAAAGGTAGTCCCTCACATTCACCCACCAAAGTATTACTAACTGTTCAAAACAAAAATGTATTTAAATTATTATTGAAATTGCTTGTGATCCTTTTAAAATAGCTTAGGTACCTAGGTTTCGTTAACTAGTTTGTCGAAGTGGCATATTTTGCACATCCGGTATAAAAGCGCAACAAGTTCAAATCCTCAAACCAATAACCAAACCGGAACCAAATCGTTACAAACGGTTTGGTTTGGTTTAAGATTTCTACGGTTCGGTTTTGGTTTACAAAAATAAAACCCTTACCAACGGTTTGGTTTACGGTTTGACCTAAAAACCGCGAAAACCGGACCGTGAACACCCCTAGGTTAAGGGGTATTAACCATTACTCGTGGGGTGAGCTAATTTTACAGCAACCAGTTTGAGATCTGAGTTTCATGCAATGTATCATTTGGGAACTCAATGAATTAGCCTACATTAATGATTTGTGGAATATCTACCGAGGAGCATGGCATCTACTTATGGGAAAACAATCAAGCATCCAAGAAAACAATTTAGAAAGTATGTTCCTTACATAGATAATAATCATATACATTCAGAAAAAGAGAAAAAAACAGTCTTCAAGTGATCAAATGGAGGCTATTTACAAGAGAATATGGATTTTAATTAGGGGGGAATGGGAAAATAACGTAGACTCTACACATTGCGATGATAAATTAAGCTAAGCAAACGAAATTAACTGACTCATAGGCATTTTATCCAAATGCACGAGTTAACCCAGAAATCAATAGTGGACATGATAATATGGAAACAGAAATTGAACAAACTGACTGACTGACTGACCTAGCTACGGGCAAACAGATGTCCGGTTAGGTTAATTAGCGTTCTTCAAGTCAACCGAGTAGATTTTCATTTTCCGGTGTCAAGATATTATTATGTGGTGTGGCAAAGAAGCAGTGGGAGTAGATGACACGTGTTAGGTTGTTTATGGCTCATCTTATTGCTAATATCCCATTTTATGAAATCATCTTTCTGTGTGACCCAATTAATAAACGTGACCAAATTAAGGGTGTGTTTGGGATTTTTTATTTAAGCTGAAATAAACTTTTTGTGATAAGTAGAAAATGTATTGTGAGTATTTGATAAGGAGTTTTAAAAAAAGTGTTCGGTTTAACTTATTGATATAAAATGACCAAAAAGGATATTTTTATACAAGTGAATAAGTTATTTTTAAAAAGTGTTTGGGATTACTTATTTATACCATTTTATACTTTTTTCATCTCTAGCATATTGAAAAAGAAATTACAAAATATACATTATAAAATTTGTTTACATATAATTTTTTGATTAAACCATAATAATACTACATTCGAGATGTTAAAAAAACACTAAAAATACACAATAATAACAAAATAATGTCATACTACGGGGGTGTTTGGGATTCCGCATTAAAAAAACACCAAAAAAACACAATAATAACAAAATAATACTACATTCGAGATGTCATACTATATTCCGCTTTGCGATTCCATTATTTCTTGAGCAATAGCATCTCTTATCGCTGCCATAAGCATATTATCATCAGCCGTACGATTTGTAGCCGGAACTTCTTCATGATCTTCATCAATAGGACCATCTTCTATGGGATTGTAAGAAAACCTATAAAATTTACGTTACAAAAAAAGTAAGGCAGTCAGTACATAAACATTTTATCAAAGATAAATAACTACAATACAACCACCATAGCCTCTAATGCCTCACACAAATTAATGAATCAGTAAGAAGAACATACATAGAGAACTTAAATGTTTAGTACAAGTATAACACCACTATGTTATAATTTCTTCAAAGTATTGACCAACCTGTGTCTCACCTTGCTATCATGCATGAAAATGGCAAACAAATTAACAAATAGTACCCTAAAATCATATATCAATATGGTACACTATAAATCTGAATGTGATGGGGCTAAAAGAATTTGAGAAGACCGAATAATCTTGCACATTCACATGTAAAAGAGATGTCAAAACAGTTCAGAATTCAGCAACACACTTTCAAGTAGATTTCCATCAACCAAACTTTAACTCTTTTTATCATGAACAACTGAACGTTTCAGACAAAATTCTTGCATGTGCACGAATAAGAATTAAGAAAGTTTTAGAAACCAATTACTAAACCCCAGATTCAAAGTAGATCATCCTCCATATTGATAAAAGTTTTTCATTAGAGTAAGCAAGTCTACATTGGTGAAAGGGCAATAGACATTTAAAGAACTACAACAAAGACAAAAACCTAACAAAAAATGTAAGAGAAGCTCGCCTAAAGCCCCAACTAAGATATAATGATTCAACTTCTGACCATCATATGTAAACTGGACATGAAACACCTACAGTTCAATCAGATGCCCCTTTAATTAATTTGGAGAATTCAGCTTATGAATTTGGTATATAAGTTTAATCATATCTATATAAAGATTACATATATCTATAACCATATACAAATTATCTACTATGTAGACTTTGGAATGCACGGTTGATGTTACACACTTCCTGAGTTCCTGGAACCATTACTGATTCACCTCTATAGTCTCAATTGAACCTACCCAGCTATAGACCAATAAGTCAATGTACAAAGCCACCATAGGTACCATACAAGTTACATACTTTGTCTTTAAAGGAAGAAATGGGAGACTATTCACTAGCTCACGTGCCTTTTCTTATAATATATTTCAAAATCTGACAAGTCCACTGTCGTGACTCATTGCAACATCTAAGCCAAAAAGATCCTAGATTCTAGATAATGCTTAGGGGCATTCAAAAACTAAGACACCTCTTTAATGTGCCAATATATATGTTATTTTTCAGGAACCTTAACAAAGAACACACAACCTCACACAACATAGACAATAAATGATGATAAAGAAATAAGCATGGCTGTTCAGGTGAAATTAGAAATCGAATGAAATCTAATAATGAAAACAGCTCACACAAATCAATCAAGAGTGACAAGTAACATCTGTACCACAAGACCATCAGCGTATCACTGAGCAGTCAATCCGATTGATGTGATGATGCAGTTAGCATAAGTAATACACTGAGTGCAGAAATCTAACTAGTCACTAGTGTATCATTTTCAAACTCTATATAGCATATGAAAAACATTGCACGAAAGAAAGAAAGAAAGAAATGAATGAATGGAAACCTCTAGATGTTGTGCAGCTTCAGAACTCAAACCAACGGTAGCTGCAGCCAAGCCGATCAAGCCTCCCTAAAAACAAGAAGAAGATGAAATGAAAATGAATGAATTAGATATGAAATGAATGACAGCAGTAATCTTATCATGATCACTAGCAGCTGTCAATTGCTTGACAATTCCTTCAACCTAAACACACATCCAAAACCCTAAGTATAAGTCGAAATCTAAACAATTAAACTATTATTATTAAATAATAAATAAACCTCTAAGGCTGCATTCTTCCGCTTCTCGTAAAGCTTATCGGAGAGGTTTCGTAAGACGGCGGCCGGAATGGCGGTTAAAGCATCGGCGGCCATATCAGAGATAATAATAATCAGAAGAAGAAGAAGAAGAAGAAGAAGAAGAAATGAAACGGTCGTCGGATGATAATAATAGTAATAATAATAATTAAAGTCTTTTTCTGATCTTCTCCTGCTGGAATCGGAACATCTCCTCCGTCATGGAATTGGAAGAGTGAAAAAAAGGAGGATCTGAATGAATGAAGAAAAGATTGAATTGAATTAATCGGAAACGTTTGCCGGAGATCTGTCGGAAGGAGGAAGGGTTAGTAGTAATGGTAGTGAATAAGAAAGTAAGAAGGAAGGCGTGATTTGATGCCGGGTGGAACGATGGAAGGAGGGTGTAACGGGAAATCTGATATTGATAAGGAAGATAAGTTAGTAAAGTCTAACTTACGAAAATTTAAATTTTAAGCTTGTAAACAAGGAGAAATTGAAAATGACTTTTGTATACCCAAACACTTTTTTGTAACCTATAACTTATATAAGTTATAAGGAGTTAAAATAAGGAATCCCAAACACCCCCTAATTCACCTTCTAGTCCAAATCTCCGGTGGCATGGCGTGTTGGTTAAAGCTATAACTGAATGGGATGACTTGAAACATCAAAATCATAATCTTTCCACTTCAAGAGTCATTTTTAAAATTAGGGGTATGTTATCTGCTCTACTCGTATGGAACCACGAGGATACTCAAATAACAAAGAGATCTTTTCTGGTTTGTAACCTGAAATCCTCACAAGTGACTCTAACGATGAGAAATCAATTTCAATACCATGAGGACTTGATTTGTGGAGATTGATTATTTCAACCCATAAACTAAGTAGAAACATTTAAAGCCGTGATAATATTTTTCATTTTTTTCACTTACCAATCACTTAACCATCTATAATAATATCATCAATATAAAACAAATAAGAAATAGACAAGTCGTCCACACGACAACCAATGAAAAATCAATTTCATCACTAATAACAAACAATATTCATGTGTAAATAAATCTCCATTAATACTAGTTGGATGCCATCTTGACATCTTCCTCGTCTTACCAAGTCAGTCTAGGTCTTTCACCAACACAAAGTATACGTTGATCAAGTAACACAAACAATATTTTAAAACCATTAATACTGAAGCAACACATAAATGAACTTTCAAGCAAGGTTCGTACGGGAACATTTAATGTCAACACTCATTATTTTTTTTTAATCTTACATCCTATTACATTTTTCTCATCTGTTTGTATTGTTAACCACTTCTTAAGCACTTGAAGTATTACATCAAGGTGCTCACTCCGGACCTTGTTGCTACGTCAGTAGTACGGCTACTGTTGGCTTTTCATTGTGACTTGAACCGAAAGTTGGGCATTTTACTTCTTTGTCCTAATTGGGCCAAAGCCAGAGTGGGCCTAAGTTGGGGCTGGCCTAGCCCGCTTAATATTCATGTCTTTGAACTTTAATTAAATCTTATTTAGCATATACATATGATGTATATTTTGGTTATAGTAGAAGGTGATACTAGTGGAAAGGCTTGTGCAAGTTCTTTTTTAAGGACATGGTGTGCCTTTTGGACTTTGGACTATATCAAGTATCAATGTATCAACCATCCTCATTGAACTCACATGATGAATGCGTTTGTTTTATTTTCCATAGTTGTACCCAATGAAATCTAATGCTATACTAAATTGGAATTGTAAAGTTGTACTAATGAACCTCATTTATGTGATTGAAAAACTTCTTCTAATGTAGCGACCGTGAACCTCATTTATGAAACCGTAATGATCTTACATATGGGATCAATGAACCCCACCCTATGTAACTGAAGACTAGAACTTTTATTATTGAGTTAGATTTATCCCATGGTTGTGTTTGAATACTTCGATCTTCATAGACAAATTCAGAAACTAAGATTTTGTAAAGTGTGAATTGAAAATTATGATTTTAGATGATGGACAATGATTCATTGGAACTTACAATATATTAAATGAGACAAACTATATGTTTTGAGTTAAGCGTTTGACAATAGATACGGCCAACTCATTATTTGTATACACCTTGAAATTTTCAAGTCATAAACTGAGTTCCATAAATGACATAGAAGTTAAGGACTACACACATTTATTATATGTTTTGAGTTAAGCGTTTGACAATAGATACGGCCAACTCATTATTTGTATACACCTTGAAATTTTCAAGTCATAAACTGAGTTCCATAAATGAGATAGAAGTTAAGGACTACACACATTTATTTGTTGATGATACAAGGGTGAATAGTAGCTTTCTATATTTAGGAAGAGTGTGTGTGTGTGTTTTTGTTTAATTTAAGGGAGTGGAAGATATACGGTGGATGGGATGTAGTGATGTTTTTGTTAAATTTTTAAAATTTTAAATATAGAGCGGGATATAGTAGATGTCCATGGTTTGTTGATCAGTTCTTCATGTATGAATTGTTTGTTGACTGCTCTAAAATATGATGTGAATTGTGACTGCTCTAAAATATCCATGGTTTGTTGATTAGTTCTTCATGTATGTAATAGAAAAACACGGATATTATGATAAACCTATAACTAAAACATACATGTCACAGCAGAGAGAGAGACCACGGCTGATGAGAACGATCCAGACGACATGACAGTCAGCTTGGTCGGGTTCCCCTTTAGGATGTATATTAGTGATGGGGATTAGGGTTCTTGAGAAACCGAATTATATAGAGGGAGAGAGGCTCACGAATTTATGTGAGGGTTTAGGATTAAGTTATGATGTTAATTAGTCTCTCCATATATTTATATACACCCAAGGGGAAACCCTTGATTAGCAAGAAAGGGTAATTTGGTCCATCAACAATTACCTAGCTAATATAATTATAAGGTATAATTTAATTAACTTTGATCTATTATAATATAAATGATCATGTAGGCCATACATAAATATACATATCCATATATTTATTCTTACATTCTCCCACTTGGCCAAATAATCATTTATTATGAGCATTAAATTAGTCTGCATATTTTAACACTCATTTTAGCTTTAAACTTAAACTGGAGCAGAGAAATACAGTCATTGAATTGAACATCAACTCAAGACCCCCATTAATCATACTGCAGTCCTTGTTTAAAACCTAAGTAGTTATGATCAAAATTATATAAGTAAGCCCTTCAAATATTTGATTTGTATAATAATTTGTCTATATGTCATTACGCATGCAGAACATATTAAAAGACATACAAAATCAAAACCGAGGAAATGTAATTAAACAAAATGTAAATAAGTACAATATGCAATTAAATAAGGCCTTCAGTAAATCCCATATTAGCAACATGTTCTTCAAAAATTTTAGGTGGGAGACCTTTAGTCATCGGATCCGCTAGCATATTATGTGTACTAATATACTTGATACAAAGCTTATTTTCCTCAACTCGTTCACGCATGAACACATACTTTGTATCAAGATATAAACCAGCTCCGGTAGAACTGTTACTGTTCGAGAAATTAACGGCAGCTGAATTATCACAATAAAGCTTCAATGGTCTAGAAATAGAATTGACAAATTTGAGTCCGGAGATCAGATTTTTAAGCAACATTCCACAGCATGTAGCAATATAAACAGCTATATATTATGCCATCATAGTGGAAGTAGTCGTTAACTGTTGCTTATGACTCCTCCATGAGATGGGCCCGCCTGCTAACATAAAGATATACCCCGAAGTGGACTTCTTGTCATCTTTGCATTTAGCAAAGTCAGAATCAGAATAACCTACCACTTCTAAATTGTCACTTATTCTATAAGTCAGTTTGTAGTCTTTCGTCCTTTGAAGATATCGAAGCACCTTCTTAGCTGCTTTCCAGTGTTCAAGGCCAAGATTAGTTTGATGACGGCCTAACATTTCAGAAATATAAGCAATATCTGGACGAGTACAAACTTGTGCATACATAAGGCTCCCGACTACTGATGCATAAGGTATCAATCTCATTTTCTCCTTTTCAACCTCTGTTTTCGGACATTGGAATGCCCCGAAAACGTCTCCTTTAACTACAGGAGCTGCAGTTGGGTTACAATGTTGCATTTTGTAACGAGTAAGGACACGGTCAATGTAGGACCTTTGAGATAATCTAAGATCCCTCTGTGTCTGTTTCGGTGAATTTCGATTCCAATAACATAAGAGGCATCTCCGAGATCCTTCATGTCGAAGTTATGCGAAAGTAATCGCTTCGACTCATGCAATATGTCTAAACTATTACTTGCCAATAGAATATCATCTACGTAAAGGACAAGTATAGTAAACTTACTCCCACTCATTTTGAGGTAGGTGCATTGATCCACTTGATTCTTTGCAAAACCGTGTTTCTTCATGACTTCATCAAACTTTAGGTACCACTGACGTGATGCTTGTTTCAACCCATATATTGACTTCTTGAGCTTACAGACTAAATGTTCTTGACCTTCAGGTTTAAAACCTTCAGGTTGCTTCATGTACACCTCTTTGTCTAAAGTGTCGTTAAGGAAAGCGGTTTTCACGTTTATCTGATGCAGCTCTAAATCGAAGTGAGCTACTAGGGCCATAACGATCCTTAATGAATCTTTTCGAGAGACAGGTGAAAAAGTCTCTTGATAGTCAATTCCCTCTTTCTAAGTGTAACCCTTTGCAACCAATCTCGCTTTATAGCATTCAACCTTCCCATTTGGATCAAGTTTTGTTTTGAACACCCATTTACATCCTACGGATTTGACACCGTCGGCCAATTCTACCAAATCCCAAACGTCATTTTTCCTCATGGAATCAAGCTCATCAATCATCGCTTTATTCCATTCAAAATGCTGATCACTGCTCACGGCTTCATTATAAGAGATAGGATCATTAAGCTTTCCGGCGTCAGCTTCAGTCAGGTAGGTGACATAATCATCAAAGTTAGTAGGTCTTCTAGACCTAGATGACCTCCTGGGTTGATTAGCGGGTTCAGCATTGTCTTGGTTTTGAGTGTTTGATGTGCCTTCATTTTCTGTGATAACGGGTTCTGAGTGTGGAGAAGGTGGTGCAGAAGGTAATTGCATGGGGTACAAGAGGAATAGCCGGAGTTACAATAATCGACAAGTCTCCCCCCGCATCTTGTATTTCTTGCAATTCTTCATAAGGGTTAGTACTGCTCCCACTAATCTTGTAATCCTCCAGGAACACGGCACACTTGGTTTCTATAATATGAGTGACATGGGAAGGACAATAGAAACGATAACCCTTTGAATTTTCAGGATACCCGATAAAGAAGCATGTAACAGTTTTAGGGTCAAGTTTCTTTAGGAAATGGTTATAAAGTTTTGCTTCAGCAATACAGCCCCATACTTTCATATAACTAAGACTTGGTTTCCTTACTGTCCAAAGTTCATAAGGAGTTTTAGGGACAGACTTATAAGGAACTCTATTGAGTATATGAACGGCTACTTTTAAGGCTTCAGTCCAGAGAAATAGAGGCAAATTAGTGTTGGCTAACATATTGCGTACCATATCCATAAGGGTTCGATTTCTCCGTTCAGCGACACCATTTTGCTGAGGAGTACCTGGCATGGTATATTGGTTCACGATCCCATGGCCCTTACAAAACTCATAAAATGAACCAGGGGCCTGACCCACATCAGTATGTCTTCCATAATATTCACCTCCTCTATCTGATCTGACAACTTTTATTTGACGATCTAATTGTTTTTCAACTTCAGTTTTATAATCTTTAAAAGTTGTTACAGATTCAGATTTTTCTTTAATGAGATACAAGTACATATATCGGGAATAATAATCAATGAAAGTGATAAATGAAGTATGTCCAGTTATGCCAGCAATGGGGTAAGGACCAATAATACCAGTATGAATGAGTTCTAATAAATTAGAGCTCCTGGTGGCGCCTTTCTTATTTGCTGATGTCATTTTGCCTTTAAGACATTTGACACGTGTTTCAAAATCGGTGAAATTGAGATGTGGTAAGACTTCATTCTTCACGAGGCGGGCTAACCGGTCTCGTGAGATGTGGTCTAAACGTTGATGCCACAACATAGAAGAAGTCTCTAAGTCTCGTTTCTCTTTAATCTTTGTGAGTGATTCATTAATATTATATGACAACAAAGATTTAGAAAAATTATCATCTAGTTCTAATCTATAAAGACCACCATCCAAAATCCATAACCAAACACTTGAGAATTTAAAGAAATAGTAAGTTTGCCATGACCATGAGAAACATCAAAACCGTCCATGTCTAACTTTGGTCCTGATACAAGATTTCGAGTAATCTCAGGAATATATAAGGTATCATAAAGTTTAACACATAAACCAGTTTTTATTATTAATTGTAAAGTTCCCACAACCTTGACTTCAAGTTCTTTATCATTCCCTAGTCTTAGTGTTCTTTGGTTTCTTTCCAGCTTCCGGATTGAAAGTAATCCCTGAGTAGAATTGGTTACATGAACAATAGAACCAGAATCAAACCACCATGTATTAGCAGGAACAGTTAAATTATAGGACTCACGTATCATAAAGAGATCATTACCTTTCTTAGCCAGCCACTCCTTAAAGTCTGAACAGCCCTTCTGCTTATGAATGTACTTCTTACGGAACTTGGAGAAAGGCTTTCCAGTGGAGTTCTGAGAGCTGGTTGAGGCACATGTATTATTCTTTTGAACTTTAGCAAACTCCTTTCTTGTATTAGTGTTCTTCCTCTTCTTGGAACTGGTGGCAAGGTAAGCAACTTCAGGTTTGTCCATCTTCATACGCTCTTCCTCTTGCACTCACATAGCGATCAGCTCACTCATAGTCCATTTGTCCTTCTGGGTGTTGTAATTGATCTTGAAAGCTTCATAGGCAGGTGGAAGAGAGGTCATGATAAAGTGCACCACAAAACCATCACTGATCTCCATGTCTAATCCCTTCAACTTATGGGTCATGTCGTTCATCATCATAATGTGCCCACGAATGCCACTCCTTCCATCGTACTTAGTAGTCACCAGTTTGAGAATAAGAGTACTAGCATGCGCCTTAGACGTTCCCTTGAATTGTTCCTCCACGGAAGCCAGATAGGTTTTAGCATTTTCAGAGTCTAGAATGGATCCTCTTATGGGCATGCTAATGGAGTTTTTCATAAGCATTAGAGACATGCGGTTGCATCTCTTCCATTTTTCGAAAAGTAAGTGCTCAGCAGGAGTGCTATTAGCGGTTAGTGCTTGAGGTTCATCCTCGTTTAGTGCAAAGTCGAAATCCAGGAAGGCGAGATTAAGCATAAGAGAGTCCTTCCAGGCAACAAAGTTATCTCTAGTTAATGATGTGATTCCACCATTCGGAGCTGTTATTGGAATTTATATTAGAATGTTAAGTTACTAAACTAGAAGAAACTTAGAGTGAACTAGGGGCAACTTAAACTAATGCAGGCATAAATAAGAACCATTTAAATTATGAAGCTGTGGTAATAAATATCTATTATTAACATCAAAATAACAGATTAATGTAATTAATAAAATTCTACTTAAATAAAAGATAAATCACCTTTGGGCAGAATTAAATTTTACTTAAGTATATGTGCAAAACAATTGTAACACATCACCTTTGGGCAGAAATGAAACAACCATTTTAATTATGCACGAGTTAGTTTTGCTTTGATATAGATGTATCGCATCACCTTTGGGCAGAAGTGATACATTTAAATCATGTTTAAGCTAAACTAACATAGCTTGTATTTAGACTTGAATGATATGTTAGATGTATCACATCACCTTTGGGCAGAAGTGTACATCATCATTCATTCAAGTTAAGCTTTTTATATGTTTTGTGAAAGTAATTAATATGAATTTTAAGTATTTACAAAACATTGGTTTAGTTAATAGCAAACAAACTATTAGCGCGGATCGAATACATTAGTTTTCTGGTTACAAAAAATAGTTCACAAAAAACTATTATTAATGGTACTGTTTACAAAAAAAATTTAGTCTCGGGATATTAGTTTTCTGGTTTGATGCGTTTACGGGTTTTAGTGTTTTCGGAAACTTAGTGTTCTCCGAAAATTGTTTTAGCCGTAAACACATACATAGGGGTGTTCATCGGATAGGATAACGGATTATTCGGGTTATTCGGATTTGAAAATTTTTGGACCCTATCCGAAATCCGATCCGAATTAGAAATATTCCTATCTGATCCGAATCTATCCAAATTCAATTCGGATCGGATTCGGATATATCCGAATAATCCGAAATTATCCGAATAATCCGAAATAAACCTAAAAAAATTTCCTATTTTTTTGTTCATAACATTTAATAGTTTAAAATCATAATAAACATATAAACCGAAAATACGAACTACTCTTAACACAAATGTTAAGTTTAAACTTCAAATAATAGTATAATAAATATACCAAATCGGAAAATACCACTAAAAACATGTTTTTTATTCGGATTAAACGAATATCCGAATAATCCGAACAATCCGAATTTTTTAAATTTCCATATCCGAATCCGATCCGAATCCAAATTAGTTATTCGGATATTCGGATTGATCCGAATATCCGAATTAGTAATTCGGATCGGTTTATTTGGGTTTCGATTTCGGATCGGATTTCGGATTTTTTCGGATTTCGGATTTCTTGAACACCCCTACACATACACGCATAAGTTTATGAACAGCTAATAACGTTTAATCTGAATTCTTAGGGATTGTTTGTTTATCCAAGATTTGATTATAACAATCCAGATATTGAACCAGATTATACTAGATTTCCGAAAACTGTTATGAACACGAATAATCATTAATTTACCAGATTTCGAAAACTGTCAGTTTATATCAGATGCGATTTTTAAAAAACGAAAAAATTTTAGGGTTTGTGTATTTTCGGATTTTAATAACGATAATAAAATAAAACGAATTAATAAGAAAAACAAAAATCTGTTAGGTTTATCAGTTTTCGGATTTTAATCAAAACGATAAATAAATAATACGAACTAATGAAAACCGAAAACTGTTAGGGTTTATCAGGTTTTAGTCCATGTCTTCCGGTTTAGATCCTGAGTTAATGGAAGACATGAAGAACTGATTAATCAACATCTCTCTTGATACCACATGTTGATCAGTTCTTCATGTATGTAATAGAAAAACATGGATATTATGATAAACCTATAACTAAAACATACCTTTCACAGCAGAGAGAGAGGCCACGGCTGATGAGAACGATCTAGAAGACATGACAGTCAGCTTGGTCGGGTTCCCCTTTAGGATGTATATTAGTGATGGGGATTATGGTTCTTGAGAAACCGAATTATATAGAGGGAGAGAGGCTCACGAATTTATGTGAGGGTTTAGGATTAAGTTATGATGTTAATTAGTCTCTCTATATATTTATATGCACCCAAGGGGAAACCCTTGATTAGTAAGAATGGGTAATTTAGTCCATCAACAATTACCTGGCTAATATAATTATAAGGTATAATTTAATTAACTTTGATCTATTATAATATAAATGATCATGTAGGCCATACATAAATATACATATCCATATATTTATTCTTACATGGTTAAGATAAATTTCGTCATAGGTTTAGAATGAGCCATAGTAGTCTTCGACGCGGATTGTATATGGCAAGACCTATCTTATGTAAATACGCAAAAGTTCGTCTCTAGTAAGAATAACTCACCTCGGACCACTAATTGAACCTTAAGTGAGTGGCTGCTCGAGCTTGTCTATGTCATTGTGGTTAACACGAGCTTGATTGTTTTCAACAGCTCTTGACCTTAGGTTACTTCTGACGGTTTTCACTTTATCTTTACAACTAATTCCGAACTTGATTTGAGTGAAGATTAGCTCACCTCAATCACCAACTCTCCCATGGCGCCAGTTGATAAAAGAACGCTACCCTAGCCTTATTTAATTAGTTTTCATAATTTATCTAAAATTGTTCATTTACATATCATAATGTATAGCCTTTTTCGTAGACAAATTTAGTAGTTGGGATTATAATATAAATAAATATAAATATGTTAATATTTTTAAAAGTTAAAACTTAAAAAAATATATATAATGTTTAAATTAAACGTCCGATATAAGTCAAGTCAATTATATACATTATTATAATGGAGACATTGGCAATGGCCCAAGTCGTAGTCCAACATGCTTTCAACTCCTCCACCACTTGTGACTTCAGTTATTATTTTAAATATAACAAACAAAAATATAACGTGTCATCTTATCGTACTAGTTATCTTATCTAATATTCTTTTGTCTCCCCAATTATTTCTTTTTAGGCACTTTTTGTTTGGGTTCTGTGGATCGGTTTTTATTTCATTTGTTTAATTCTAGGCACTTCTTTTATCTTCTCAATTGTTTAATTTTAGTTCTCAATTGCAGTTCTTATGAAACACGTTTGGGTATACGTTCAGTCGACTTTAGTCATCTCTTCTCCATTTGATCAAAAAGGCCTCACCATATTTTTGTAAACTTTTATCGACTTATGAGTTCTTGTTGTATTTGTTCATCTATGTCAGTCTCGTGTTTCTTATTGTTGACGATAATGCATTTAAGTTGAGAAAGGGTTCCAAAACATGTTTTTCAAGTCTGTTTTCTTGCTCGTTTGAATTTGAAATGTTTTTAATAAATATTTTTTTAACGACGGGGATATTAAAACTAAAGGATCCAGCAAGGAGCCTAAAACAGAACAAACAAATTACATCGAGGAGAGTGTTTTTTAGCCACTCATCCCAAAAAAAACATTACTTTAATTTTCTAATAAAGAATTAATACAAGGTACACGGTCACACATAAACTTTTTTACATTTTTTACACCTATAAGGTGTGAGGTGAAGAAACATAATATGTTCGGTGTAAATAATAAATGTGCTTTTACTGCACATGTTCTCGGTCGATATGTCATATTATCCAAGTTGTGCATGTTTATCTATATGACTATACCCATTTGACTTGCCTTTCTTGACCAACCTGACCCATATATACATCTTTCATGTGTTCAATTCTTTACGCCTGCCTATCATGACTCATATTCAAATGAAACCAGCATAACTTTGACCCTTCTAACTCTTATTATTAATATTACAAAAATAG
Source organism: Bidens hawaiensis (assembly GCF_021521415.1). Taxonomy (NCBI): domain Eukaryota; kingdom Viridiplantae; phylum Streptophyta; class Magnoliopsida; order Asterales; family Asteraceae; genus Bidens; species Bidens hawaiensis. Next base: position 192,370 of record NW_027491209.1, on the reverse strand, counting down.
TAGTTATATTATACAATTGGTTATATCATATTTCACGATCATGACTTTTATGGGATGAAATCATGCTATTCATTTTAATATCACACACACATACGCATGACTCGTGCGTATGTGTGTGTGATATTAAAATGAATAGCATGATTTCATCCCATAAAAGTCATGATCGTGAAATATGATAAAAAAACTAGGGATTGAGTTAATAAGAAAACTGTAATCACATAATCCCATAAGAGATTGAGTTAATAAGAAAACTGTAATCACATAAACAATATAGTTATCAGAAAACTAAAAAAACTAGCACCAAATAATCAGTTTTTACGTTACTTTTAATTATAAAGTTAAAAATGATAAAAAAAAGATTTTATATAATTATATACACATATATGTAGCTCACGAAGTTACAAATACGTAATTCATACAATGCACATACATTTGGCTTACAAGTTACGTGTTTGTAACCTTGTGATCGACAATTTATTTTCACATTTCTATTCCTATAATAAAAATAAATGAATAAAATTAATTGGTTAATGATAGTTTTAATTTCTCAATCTTTTCATATATTAGTTTTACGCAAGAGAACTTGGACAATTTAAAATGCTTTTTTTAGTTATTTTATTTATAAGGTCAGTATTGTAAAAATAAATATAAACAAGTAGCTCACGAGATTAGATACATGTAATCTCGGTAACTACATAATTTTTTTTCTTGGTATACAATGAACATTTTCTTAACCGACTTTCCTTGCACTGCAAGTTGTTTTTCAAGAAAAAAGTAATTAAATATATAAACTTGCATAATTAACAACCCTATACTTCTAAACTCTTATAATTCTAATCATCAAAGTATCTAAATTTTAAATAATATTTGAAAATTGGGTGTTAATAAATTTAATTTAATTAATATTTCTAAAATACTAACTTTCAATAAAGTACGTACTTTTAACATAATCAGATTTGAAAAGTTTTAATCAAGTTTTAAATACTTATGTAAAATCATTTGAAAATATTTCTATAAATGTTTTTAACATATATAAATTTTTGAATAGTTTTTTAGTGGTCATTATTTACATACCTTTTCAAAAACTTTTGGCTTTTGGATGTTTAAATTTCTATCTAAAAATAAGTTATTAATAACTTTTTATATTTAAAAAGCATCTTTTTTCTTTTTATTTTTTTTTTCAAAAAACATATTCATCAAACCCCAGAACTAGCAAGACACTAGACGTCAAAACAAGAGAACATAATACAACAATCTAAAATGAAAATTTACAACAATATTTCTAACATAATTAAGGATTTGATCAACGACGAATTCTATTTTTATCGAAAGAAATTACAAAGATTTTATTATCTCCGTCACTTTAAAAACAATATTCACTTTATTGAAAACTATCACTTGATTTTCCATCATACGTATACACCAACACGCCGTCATATTTAATTCTCGCGGGACGTCTCTTTTTAAATACCTTCCAAGAATCACATATTTCCATGCTTAGTCGAACAACTTTTTGGCTTATAATTAATCGCATGTTTCTACGCATGGAATTTTGGATATGTACCACGCTATTTTTGTATGATATTTTTTAGTAAAACTAAAATCAAAAGCTAATTTTATAATTTATATTTTATACCATGAAATGAATTCTTTAATTAAATAATAGTGTAAGAAAGTTGAAGGTTTGAAGTGGCCCACACGAACACACGGACCAAATCAAACCCTTTGTTTCGTTTACATGTTCCACCTAGGTAGACCTTGTCATTGCCAGTCACCTGTAGCTCCTCTATAAAACCCTAAACCAAACACACCATTCCATTCAAACTCTCTCTCTTTATTTCTTCTTCATTTCTTTTTTTCCTTTTCCTGTTTAAATCCGCACAGTGTATATATATATATATATAAGCCAATTAATTAATTAATCTAGATCTTGATCATGGAGCACTTGTTGGGTCTTCTTAGGATTCATATCCACCGAGGTGTTAACCTTGCCGTTCGTGATGTCAATACCAGCGATCCTTACGTTATTATCCGTATGGGCAAACAGGTAATTATTATTATTATTATTTTACGCTTTTCTTTTCTTTCCATGATTTATATACTTGATCTGCTTGTAACAAAGGCTCAACTTATTTGAAGGCTTAAAACTATCTAAAATGTTGAGGCCGGCCTTTTTTTATGCTTATAGCATTAGAGAGTATCCAAGAATTATGGATATGAATGCTATATCGATAGATATGATGCTTTTTATGGCTCATCACTTAGTTATTAATTTTATAAAAAATCTACTTTTAAAAACCCAAAATACATAACTATTTTAGATGGAGACCTTATAAAACTAAAGATCTAAAGCCAGTAGCCTAATTTGGTTATTTGACTTACTCACTAGACGGCCCGGATAACAAAAGCAAAAGCCGTGAATCTATAAGTTAAGATGATCGTGATCGTGATCACTGGTCCGTCTTTCACGGCGTCAGTATTTAATTAATTATAAGTGTTTAATATTAGGCTATTAGCAACCAAAGCTTGACTAAAAATAATATTATATTTTTCTCTCTCTAGAATATTGTCTTGTATACACTTGTGCATATATCTCCGGCCAATTTAGCAGTTTATTTTAGGTTTTTATTTTGTAATTAATTAAGGGGTTGATTTTTGTAAATTTATTTATGATTGAAGAAATTGAAAACTCGAGTGGTGAAGAAGAATATTAATCCGGTGTGGGATGAAGATTTGACTCTCTCCATTGCAGAGCCTCTACCCGTCAAACTTGTATGTTTCATTTTTCTTTTCCACAACAACTTGTGCTCTTTTAAGTCTTTATCTGCTTACTTATTGCCCATTGAATGTCTTTGTCAATTGTCATACTTAGCAGTTAGAAAATAATAAGATTATAATGTATTTATTACCAGAAATCTAAGTTTACTGGTCGAACCGGTTTTAATAATAGAATATCATAATATATAAGTAAATTAATTAAAATATAATAACTAGTTTAAGACACAATATGTTAATGCGAATTTATAGTATATGAACTTTGGAATATATTTGAAGTTATAAATAAGATGGTATAATAATATATTTTAAGAAGAAAAAAATTAAAAATATAAAAATCGAAAACCCAGGCCAAGCAGCTATATATTCGGTTCGCTTGGTAGATCGATGTGGTGCTATATTTTATTAATATTGCAAATTCATACCATCAATTAAGTTAGACATGTTGCTCGTTGTAATGGCTCAAACTTGATTACGACGGCTCAAGTTGGTTTTTTATATAAATGAAAGTTTGGTGACAAACGTAAGAATTAGAAATTTATGGTGGCAAAAATTAGAATTAGAAAATTGTGTTGTCAAAAGTTTACGAAGTTGCTTAATTCTTAAAATATATAACATAATAACCTCTTCAAACTTGGGAAAAGTATATTTTTGAAAAAGTTGAAAAGAACTCTAATAATAATTAACTGAAATAATTAATTATCAAGAAATGACGTGATATGTATGTGACTTGCTCTTGGATTATATTCCCTTTTAGAATTCTATTTTGCTTTTATTAAAAATTACAAATTTGGCCCTCATGGTTTGAGCAATTGCAAATCCATACAGGAAGTTTATGACAGAGATACATTTAGCCTGGATGACAAGATGGGGGATGCTGTGTTTGAGATCCAACCATTCCTGGAAGCTGTTAAGATGCGTTTACATAATCTACCAAACGACACGATCATAACGACTGTAAAACCAACGAGGACCAACTGTTTGGCCGAAGAAAGCCACATAACATGGTCGGATGGAAAAGTTGTACAAGATATGGTTCTTAGGTTGCAACATGTTGAGTGTGGAGAGATTGAGGTTAAACTATCGTGGGTCGACATTCCTGGCGCTAGAGGTCTCTAGATAGTTAGTTATAGTTCTTGCCAACATGTTATCCTTTGCAAATTCATTGAACCAAACTTGCTTAATTTGATCATCTCTTTCTCATTTGGAGTTTGGTTTTTGTTTTTGTTGGCAATGTTGTGTGTGTAAAAGAAAATGATGGGTATGTACTTTATTTCTTTATTAGTGTTAATAGAGAAACTTTAAAAGAAAGTTCGAGTATTTGAAAACGCATTTCATTTTATTGAAACTTGAATGATCACTAACTATTTAAGTAGAATATTATATTATTTTCTGAAGAGGTAGGTCCCAGCAGAGCCCAGTTGGACCCGCAAGACTCACCTTGAACAGGGACGTCTGCGCAACAACCAACTGCTCCCGCAGGACCCACCATGCTCAGAGAAAACCTTACGCGCAGTACGCCAGCTGTACCCGCAGGGAAAGCCTCCCAATGGTGAAGTACCCCGCCTGTTCCCGCAGTTGCGGATACAAGCCATCAGGGAAGGCTACCCGCACTAATAGCAAGGCTACACGCACAAGGCACTAGCTACTTCAGTAGTCACATGAAGGAATGAGCAAGGCGGGAATACTCCCGCCTAAATGAGCCAGTCCGTATGCTTCTGGAAGATCTTTTGTACTATACCTACTAAGGTATGGGCAGAACAGACGATCTGACCAGAACAGCCCATGAACCAATCACAGGGTGACAGCTCACCGACAACAGTACGAGGAGGAGCACCCTCTAGTACTGTTTGTCACTATTAGCCGCTGCCTACTCACCAACCCTTACTATGGGACGTGCGCAGCCTACAGTTGGTGGAACAGTGCATAGCCGGCAGTAAAGGAACAGTGTACAGCCGACCTTGTTACTGTCGGCCGTAGTCTATCCACCAACCAGCATGGCCTGTGAGTAGTCCACTGTTGGTAGAACAGGAATACTATTCAGCCGGCTGTACCTTCTAGGAAACCTACATTCGGCTATAAATACTCCAACACCTTGGAATGGTAAGGATATCATCTGATATCTCATTATCTTATCTAGCAATCTCTTAATATACACTTATATTCAGAGCAATCTAGTCTGATTCTCACGCCGGAGGGTGGTCACAAGGAGGAACCCCCCCTTCTCAGTGACGAGCTTACGGTGTCTGTTTTGCAGGTCACCTGAAGAACAACCTTCTCTGCTGGACCTCATACTCGTGGGAAACATTACTTAACCCCCAGATTATCCGTAATCTGCCCCGGGTCACTTAGTGTTTCTTCGTTGGCGCCATCCGTGCATAAAAGCTAGAACTAATTCTTAGTTTTTTCAAAATTTCTGAAGAAATGGTTAACGTTACTCCGGTCCCAAGGCCAGTAAGTGACCAAGAAACCCCGGTGACCACAACCCCAGCAACTGGGAACACCGGCGGTTATACAAATTTTACGAACACTACCCCGGTTACCCAAGCCGGGGCAAGTGCAGTAAACAATATTCCACTAGGGTTCACTGATGCCCAGTTGGAAAAACGAACGAGGGTCCCTCGCCAAACACTAGATCAAGTTAAGGCGTGGGCCGAAGCACGTCAGAAAGAGTTCCAAGCTGAGTTGGATGAACGCTTGCGTTCAGTTCAACAGGCTGACGAATTCGGCAGTACTCGCCAACATCTCAATATGAACAGTGAGTGCGAGTACTCAGACGATGAGCGGGAAGAATCCGATACCGACGCAAACCCTCGCCATAAGGCAAAAGGGAAGCGTAAGGAAACGGACTTCCAACCGAAAAGGAATTTTGGGGAAGCCTTTAAACCAACGAATGCGGAGAGAAACCCGCGTGACTTCTCCAAAACCTTTAGACCAACTGCTACAAATGCAGGAAAGTCAAAGTTCGCAAGGGACATTGCGGAAGCAATCGCCCCGAGAAGTGCCAAACAAATGTCCAACATTGGCACTTATGATGGTCTATCCGACCCAGACGACCACTTGAACAGATTCATTGCGGGGGCAACCGTCAGTAACTGGACGGAACCCACGTGGTGTTATATGTTCCAGATGACTCTGGTTGGAGCGGCCAGGGCATGGTTCGATCGTTTACCGGTCCACCACATATATGATTGGGCGGACTTTCAAAACAAGTTCAGCCAACACTTCAGCCAACAAAGGAAATATACTGAAGAACAGTGGACGATCCTCAACTGCGTCAGAGAGGAGGATGAATCTTTACTAGACTTCATCACTCGCTTCAACTCCAAAAAGCTAAGTCTGGGCAACATAAGTGAAGATCTTGTTCGCGCCGCTTTCATCCAGGGCGCCGAATACCCAGAGCTTATCCGCACATTGACGGGTAAGGACGGCATGCCATCCACATGGGATGCCATCATGACGGCGGCCAAGCGCTTTGCCGAGACGGAGAAGCAACTGGGAAGGGATATTCCCCAGAGTACACACCTCTACACGCAAAGTACTAGAGAAAACAATGTTCGGATCGCCCGACAGAACAAAAAGAGGAAGCTAGGTATTTGGCAGTCAAGGGTAAACTTTGACACCTCATCCAGCTCTCACCCTCTTGTTGGCGGAAGAAATAACACACACCCTTCAAGCCAAAAACACCGGTGGACGCCACTCACCAAAAGCGTCACGGAGATATTTGCCACTGAAAAGCTACCATGGCCAAAAGCTCCAATGATCCGGCAGCGACCTAATGCGGATCAGAGCAAATCCTGTGACTTCCACGGGACAAAAGGTCATAGTACAGAAGAGTGTACATCCTTGAAGGATATTGTTGAAGCATTCGTCAAGGATGGAAGACTGGCACACCTGGTGGCATCAATCAAGAAGGGAGGAAGGAACGATAACCGGTACCGAGGCAACGGACGAAAGCCCGTTGACATCAGCATCAACATGGTTCATGGTAAGATCAGAGAAAGAAAAAGGCGAACGACAGAACCATGCGCGTGGAAGGAAGCTGAGGTGCGCTTCCCGCGAGTGCCAGGACGACCCAGCAAAGAAGGCCCTATCGTCATCAAAAGCCAGCTGGGGCACTACATCACTTCTCGCACTCTTGCTGACAACGGCGCCTCGTCAACGGTGATGTACAGGCAGTTCTTCGACAAGCTAGATGACGAAGACAAGGAACGCCTGGAAACGATCTGCGCCTCGATGGAATGGTTCGATGGCAGCACAAACACCCCCCTGGGTATCCTATCTTTCCCCGTCACTCTTACGGACGGGAATCACTCACGCACAGAAGACGTGGATTTTGTCGTAATGAGGAAGCCACACCACACATACGACATTCTCTTCGGAAGAGACGGGATGGCAAGATTCAACGCCGTGGTATCCTCAGTCCACGGCATGATGGGATGGCCAACAGCTGAGGGTGTAGCGATGATCACCGGCATTCCCCAGGTATGCATCGCATCTGTCTCATCTAAACCCAAACCAAAGATGGCTAAACCAACCATCACCGAACCAGAAAGATGGGCCTTCAACGGCAAATACCCTGACCAGGCCGTTTCCATTGGCCCAACAGTTGTTGATCCCACACGCACCTTACTCAAGCGCTTATTACAAAAAAACGCTGACATCTTCGCGTGGACACCAGCTGACATGACTGGTGTACCCCGAAGTAAGGCAGAGCATAAGCTCAAATGCGATCCGGCTGTTACGCCAATCGTACAAAAGCGCAGAGTAATGGGGCCAGAACAAACTAACGCGTGTAGAACCCAAGTCAAGGAACCCAAGTACAAACAGGTAATTATTATTATTATTTTACGCTTTTCTTTTCTTTCCATGATTTATATACTTGATCTGCTTGTAACAAAGGCTCAACTTATTCGAAGGCTTAAAACTATCTAAAATGTTGATGCCGGCCTTTTTTTATGCTTATAGCATTAGAGAGTATCCAAGAATTATGGATATGAATGCTATATCGATAGATATGATGTTTTTTATGGCTCATCACTTAGTTATTAATTTTATAAAAAATCTACTTTTAAAAACCCAAAATACATAACTATTTTAGATGGAGACCTTATAAAACTAAAGATCTAAAGCCAGTAGCCTAATTTGGTTATTTGACTTACTCACTAGACGGCCCGGATAACAAAAGCAAAAGCCGTGAATCTATAAGTTAAGATGATCGTGATCGTGATCACTGGTCCGTCTTTCACGGCGTCAGTATTTAATTAATTATAAGTGTTTAATATTAGGCTATTAGCAACCAAAGCTTGACTAAAAATAATATTATATTTTTCTCTCTCTAGAATATTGTCTTGTATACACTTGTGCATATATCTCCGGCCAATTTAGCAGTTTATTTTAGGTTTTTATTTTGTAATTAATTAAGGGGTTGATTTTTGTAAATTTATTTATGATTGAAGAAATTGAAAACTCGAGTGGTGAAGAAGAATATTAATCCGGTGTGGGATGAAGATTTGACTCTCTCCATTGCAGAGCCTCTACCCGTCAAACTTGTATGTTTCATTTTTCTTTTCCACAACAACTTGTGCTCTTTTAAGTCTTTATCTGCTTACTTATTGCCCATTGAATGTCTTTGTCAATTGTCATACTTAGCAGTTAGAAAATAATAAGATTATAATGTATTTATTACCAGAAATCTAAGTTTACTGGTCGAACCGGTTTTAATAATAGAATATCATAATATATAAGTAAATTAATTAAAATATAATAACTAGTTTAAGACACAATATGTTAATGCGAATTTATAGTATATGAACTTTGGAATATATTTGAAGTTATAAATAAGATGGTATAATAATATATTTTAAGAAGAAAAAAATTAAAAATATAAAAATCGAAAACCCAGGCCAAGCAGCTATATATTCGGTTCGCTTGGTAGATCGATGTGGTGCTATATTTTATTAATATTGCAAATTCATACCATCAATTAAGTTAGACATGTTGCTCGTTGTAATGGCTCAAACTTGATTACGACGGCTCAAGTTGGTTTTTTATATAAATGAAAGTTTGGTGACAAACGTAAGAATTAGAAATTTATGGTGGCAAAAATTAGAATTAGAAAATTGTGTTGTCAAAAGTTTACGAAGTTGCTTAATTCTTAAAATATATAACATAATAACCTCTTCAAACTTGGGAAAAGTATATTTTTGAAAAAGTTGAAAAGAACTCTAATAATAATTAACTGAAATAATTAATTATCAAGAAATGACGTGATATGTATGTGACTTGCTCTTGGATTATATTCCCTTTTAGAATTCTATTTTGCTTTTATTAAAAATTACAAATTTGGCCCTCATGGTTTGAGCAATTGCAAATCCATACAGGAAGTTTATGACAGAGATACATTTAGCCTGGATGACAAGATGGGGGATGCTGTGTTTGAGATCCAACCATTCCTGGAAGCTGTTAAGATGCGTTTACATAATCTACCAAACGACACGATCATAACGACTGTAAAACCAACGAGGACCAACTGTTTGGCCGAAGAAAGCCACATAACATGGTCGGATGGAAAAGTTGTACAAGATATGGTTCTTAGGTTGCAACATGTTGAGTGTGGAGAGATTGAGGTTAAACTATCGTGGGTCGACATTCCTGGCGCTAGAGGTCTCTAGATAGTTAGTTATAGTTCTTGCCAACATGTTATCCTTTGCAAATTCATTGAACCAAACTTGCTTAATTTGATCATCTCTTTCTCATTTGGAGTTTGGTTTTTGTTTTTGTTGGCAATGTTGTGTGTGTAAAAGAAAATGATGGGTATGTACTTTATTTCTTTATTAGTGTTAATAGAGAAACTTTAAAAGAAAGTTCGAGTATTTGAAAACGCATTTCATTTTATTGAAACTTGAATGATCACTAACTATTTAAGTAGAATATTATATTATTTTCTGAAGAGGTAGGTCCCAGCAGAGCCCAGTTGGACCCGCAAGACTCACCTTGAACAGGGACGTCTGCGCAACAACCAACTGCTCCCGCAGGACCCACCATGCTCAGAGAAAACCTTACGCGCAGTACGCCAGCTGTACCCGCAGGGAAAGCCTCCCAATGGTGAAGTACCCCGCCTGTTCCCGCAGTTGCGGATACAAGCCATCAGGGAAGGCTACCCGCACTAATAGCAAGGCTACACGCACAAGGCACTAGCTACTTCAGTAGTCACATGAAGGAATGAGCAAGGCGGGAATACTCCCGCCTAAATGAGCCAGTCCGTATGCTTCTGGAAGATCTTTTGTACTATACCTACTAAGGTATGGGCAGAACAGACGATCTGACCAGAACAGCCCATGAACCAATCACAGGGTGACAGCTCACCGACAACAGTACGAGGAGGAGCACCCTCTAGTACTGTTTGTCACTATTAGCCGCTGCCTACTCACCAACCCTTACTATGGGACGTGCGCAGCCTACAGTTGGTGGAACAGTGCATAGCCGGCAGTAAAGGAACAGTGTACAGCCGACCTTGTTACTGTCGGCCGTAGTCTATCCACCAACCAGCATGGCCTGTGAGTAGTCCACTGTTGGTAGAACAGGAATACTATTCAGCCGGCTGTACCTTCTAGGAAACCTACATTCGGCTATAAATACTCCAACACCTTGGAATGGTAAGGATATCATCTGATATCTCATTATCTTATCTAGCAATCTCTTAATATACACTTATATTCAGAGCAATCTAGTCTGATTCTCACGCCGGAGGGTGGTCACAAGGAGGAACCCCCCCTTCTCAGTGACGAGCTTACGGTGTCTGTTTTGCAGGTCACCTGAAGAACAACCTTCTCTGCTGGACCTCATACTCGTGGGAAACATTACTTAACCCCCAGATTATCCGTAATCTGCCCCGGGTCACTTAGTGTTTCTTCGTTGGCGCCATCCGTGCATAAAAGCTAGAACTAATTCTTAGTTTTTTCAAAATTTCTGAAGAAATGGTTAACGTTACTCCGGTCCCAAGGCCAGTAAGTGACCAAGAAACCCCGGTGACCACAACCCCAGCAACTGGGAACACCGGCGGTTATACAAATTTTACGAACACTACCCCGGTTACCCAAGCCGGGGCAAGTGCAGTAAACAATATTCCACTAGGGTTCACTGATGCCCAGTTGGAAAAACGAACGAGGGTCCCTCGCCAAACACTAGATCAAGTTAAGGCGTGGGCCGAAGCACGTCAGAAAGAGTTCCAAGCTGAGTTGGATGAACGCTTGCGTTCAGTTCAACAGGCTGACGAATTCGGCAGTACTCGCCAACATCTCAATATGAACAGTGAGTGCGAGTACTCAGACGATGAGCGGGAAGAATCCGATACCGACGCAAACCCTCGCCATAAGGCAAAAGGGAAGCGTAAGGAAACGGACTTCCAACCGAAAAGGAATTTTGGGGAAGCCTTTAAACCAACGAATGCGGAGAGAAACCCGCGTGACTTCTCCAAAACCTTTAGACCAACTGCTACAAATGCAGGAAAGTCAAAGTTCGCAAGGGACATTGCGGAAGCAATCGCCCCGAGAAGTGCCAAACAAATGTCCAACATTGGCACTTATGATGGTCTATCCGACCCAGACGACCACTTGAACAGATTCATTGCGGGGGCAACCGTCAGTAACTGGACGGAACCCACGTGGTGTTATATGTTCCAGATGACTCTGGTTGGAGCGGCCAGGGCATGGTTCGATCGTTTACCGGTCCACCACATATATGATTGGGCGGACTTTCAAAACAAGTTCAGCCAACACTTCAGCCAACAAAGGAAATATACTGAAGAACAGTGGACGATCCTCAACTGCGTCAGAGAGGAGGATGAATCTTTACTAGACTTCATCACTCGCTTCAACTCCAAAAAGCTAAGTCTGGGCAACATAAGTGAAGATCTTGTTCGCGCCGCTTTCATCCAGGGCGCCGAATACCCAGAGCTTATCCGCACATTGACGGGTAAGGACGGCATGCCATCCACATGGGATGCCATCATGACGGCGGCCAAGCGCTTTGCCGAGACGGAGAAGCAACTGGGAAGGGATATTCCCCAGAGTACACACCTCTACACGCAAAGTACTAGAGAAAACAATGTTCGGATCGCCCGACAGAACAAAAAGAGGAAGCTAGGTATTTGGCAGTCAAGGGTAAACTTTGACACCTCATCCAGCTCTCACCCTCTTGTTGGCGGAAGAAATAACACACACCCTTCAAGCCAAAAACACCGGTGGACGCCACTCACCAAAAGCGTCACGGAGATATTTGCCACTGAAAAGCTACCATGGCCAAAAGCTCCAATGATCCGGCAGCGACCTAATGCGGATCAGAGCAAATCCTGTGACTTCCACGGGACAAAAGGTCATAGTACAGAAGAGTGTACATCCTTGAAGGATATTGTTGAAGCATTCGTCAAGGATGGAAGACTGGCACACCTGGTGGCATCAATCAAGAAGGGAGGAAGGAACGATAACCGGTACCGAGGCAACGGACGAAAGCCCGTTGACATCAGCATCAACATGGTTCATGGTAAGATCAGAGAAAGAAAAAGGCGAACGACAGAACCATGCGCGTGGAAGGAAGCTGAGGTGCGCTTCCCGCGAGTGCCAGGACGACCCAGCAAAGAAGGCCCTATCGTCATCAAAAGCCAGCTGGGGCACTACATCACTTCTCGCACTCTTGCTGACAACGGCGCCTCGTCAACGGTGATGTACAGGCAGTTCTTCGACAAGCTAGATGACGAAGACAAGGAACGCCTGGAAACGATCTGCGCCTCGATGGAATGGTTCGATGGCAGCACAAACACCCCCCTGGGTATCCTATCTTTCCCCGTCACTCTTACGGACGGGAATCACTCACGCACAGAAGACGTGGATTTTGTCGTAATGAGGAAGCCACACCACACATACGACATTCTCTTCGGAAGAGACGGGATGGCAAGATTCAACGCCGTGGTATCCTCAGTCCACGGCATGATGGGATGGCCAACAGCTGAGGGTGTAGCGATGATCACCGGCATTCCCCAGGTATGCATCGCATCTGTCTCATCTAAACCCAAACCAAAGATGGCTAAACCAACCATCACCGAACCAGAAAGATGGGCCTTCAACGGCAAATACCCTGACCAGGCCGTTTCCATTGGCCCAACAGTTGTTGATCCCACACGCACCTTACTCAAGCGCTTATTACAAAAAAACGCTGACATCTTCGCGTGGACACCAGCTGACATGACTGGTGTACCCCGAAGTAAGGCAGAGCATAAGCTCAAATGCGATCCGGCTGTTACGCCAATCGTACAAAAGCGCAGAGTAATGGGGCCAGAACAAACTAACGCGTGTAGAACCCAAGTCAAGGAACCCAAGTACAAACAGGTAATTATTATTATTATTTTACGCTTTTCTTTTCTTTCCATGATTTATATACTTGATCTGCTTGTAACAAAGGCTCAACTTATTCGAAGGCTTAAAACTATCTAAAATGTTGATGCCGGCCTTTTTTTATGCTTATAGCATTAGAGAGTATCCAAGAATTATGGATATGAATGCTATATCGATAGATATGATGTTTTTTATGGCTCATCACTTAGTTATTAATTTTATAAAAAATCTACTTTTAAAAACCCAAAATACATAACTATTTTAGATGGAGACCTTATAAAACTAAAGATCTAAAGCCAGTAGCCTAATTTGGTTATTTGACTTACTCACTAGACGGCCCGGATAACAAAAGCAAAAGCCGTGAATCTATAAGTTAAGATGATCGTGATCGTGATCACTGGTCCGTCTTTCACGGCGTCAGTATTTAATTAATTATAAGTGTTTAATATTAGGCTATTAGCAACCAAAGCTTGACTAAAAATAATATTATATTTTTCTCTCTCTAGAATATTGTCTTGTATACACTTGTGCATATATCTCCGGCCAATTTAGCAGTTTATTTTAGGTTTTTATTTTGTAATTAATTAAGGGGTTGATTTTTGTAAATTTATTTATGATTGAAGAAATTGAAAACTCGAGTGGTGAAGAAGAATATTAATCCGGTGTGGGATGAAGATTTGACTCTCTCCATTGCAGAGCCTCTACCCGTCAAACTTGTATGTTTCATTTTTCTTTTCCACAACAACTTGTGCTCTTTTAAGTCTTTATCTGCTTACTTATTGCCCATTGAATGTCTTTGTCAATTGTCATACTTAGCAGTTAGAAAATAATAAGATTATAATGTATTTATTACCAGAAATCTAAGTTTACTGGTCGAACCGGTTTTAATAATAGAATATCATAATATATAAGTAAATTAATTAAAATATAATAACTAGTTTAAGACACAATATGTTAATGCGAATTTATAGTATATGAACTTTGGAATATATTTGAAGTTATAAATAAGATGGTATAATAATATATTTTAAGAAGAAAAAAATTAAAAATATAAAAATCGAAAACCCAGGCCAAGCAGCTATATATTCGGTTCGCTTGGTAGATCGATGTGGTGCTATATTTTATTAATATTGCAAATTCATACCATCAATTAAGTTAGACATGTTGCTCGTTGTAATGGCTCAAACTTGATTACGACGGCTCAAGTTGGTTTTTTATATAAATGAAAGTTTGGTGACAAACGTAAGAATTAGAAATTTATGGTGGCAAAAATTAGAATTAGAAAATTGTGTTGTCAAAAGTTTACGAAGTTGCTTAATTCTTAAAATATATAACATAATAACCTCTTCAAACTTGGGAAAAGTATATTTTTGAAAAAGTTGAAAAGAACTCTAATAATAATTAACTGAAATAATTAATTATCAAGAAATGACGTGATATGTATGTGACTTGCTCTTGGATTATATTCCCTTTTAGAATTCTATTTTGCTTTTATTAAAAATTACAAATTTGGCCCTCATGGTTTGAGCAATTGCAAATCCATACAGGAAGTTTATGACAGAGATACATTTAGCCTGGATGACAAGATGGGGGATGCTGTGTTTGAGATCCAACCATTCCTGGAAGCTGTTAAGATGCGTTTACATAATCTACCAAACGACACGATCATAACGACTGTAAAACCAACGAGGACCAACTGTTTGGCCGAAGAAAGCCACATAACATGGTCGGATGGAAAAGTTGTACAAGATATGGTTCTTAGGTTGCAACATGTTGAGTGTGGAGAGATTGAGGTTAAACTATCGTGGGTCGACATTCCTGGCGCTAGAGGTCTCTAGATAGTTAGTTATAGTTCTTGCCAACATGTTATCCTTTGCAAATTCATTGAACCAAACTTGCTTAATTTGATCATCTCTTTCTCATTTGGAGTTTGGTTTTTGTTTTTGTTGGCAATGTTGTGTGTGTAAAAGAAAATGATGGGTATGTACTTTATTTCTTTATTAGTGTTAATAGAGAAACTTTAAAAGAAAGTTCGAGTATTTGAAAACGCATTTCATTTTATTGAAACTTGAATGATCACTAACTATTTAAGTAGAATATTATATTATTTTCGTTGATTAAAAACAAGCAAAACTGAATTTCTAGAAAATGATGTTCTCAAAAGCTCGTAAGTTACATACCTCTAAACACATGATAATATTTTGGGTATATTGGCTTGTACGTTGAAAAAACATTTTGTACATAAATCATACAATCCTTATTTTACTATAAATAAACTCTAAACATGAATACCAATACTATATATAGCAATAAATCTAACATTTATGAAATAATTCAAACTTTACCTCTCAAAAGAATTTTCACTATAAATAATGTTTAGGAATGTCTAACCAATCATGGAAAGTTATTTTGCTTATTTTAGCAAATTGCAAAGTAATATCTTTAATGATTCAAGAAATCTTTAATGCCTTTCAAAATTAGCCAATTTATGTATTTTGGCAAATTTGAAAAGCTAGGAATGCAGATTTTTATTGGAAACGGGCCACACCTTTAGGAGCGCCCTTTTAGCGACGACCGTCACCTTTAACGACGACACCTTTTAGGGGCGACAAAAGCACAATTAGTGACGAGTCAATAGGGGCGACCCTTTAGGAGCGACATGTCGCCCCTAAAAGTATTAGTGATGACTTTTGGGGTCGTTAGGGACGATAGGCGTCACCCCTAAAAGTGGGTTTTCTTGTAGTGCAAGGCACTTTTCAAGAAGGGTAATCAATATTATTCTCTCCTAAATCTTTTGTTATAGTGTTACAAGGCTTTATAAGAGAGAAATAAAATCAATATGTAGTGAAAGAACCGTAAATGCATAGTCTAGTTGCAAACTGGTGGTGAAATTAAGACTTGATTTAAAAAAAGTCAAAAGCTAACATTGATTGGTTTAACAAGTTCAAAACTAATATTAGGCCATGTGTAGTGGATGACCTATAAATTGTGAAGTCCAGTCAGCAAAGGATATGAATTTGTTTTTGAATTGTAATGGTTGTATATATATATACTACAAACAAACATATATAATAATAATCTATACTATATAATAAATAAAGGTTCTTAATGCCACATGACATCACATAAAATAACTTCTTACAAAATTTTTCAATCTCTCTCTCTTATTAAATGCATTTCCCTTTTTATTAATAGTTTTATATTTAACTTTTTTTTCCTTCTTAATCAATTATTTTCTCTTTTTAATAATTATTTTTTAATTTAAAATTTTAATACAAACATAGATATATTATTTAGTTTTATATAAATATGGTGTATTAGTTATTAATATTAAGCTTTTATAAGTAACAGATTTTCACGTTAATTTAGATAAAATAATTAATTTCAAATAAAGAAATTTTAACTTTATGTTTGTTTTGCAATGAAGATTAATAAAGCTACAGTTAATCACTGTAGTTGGTTTGATTTGTTTTTGAGACAACCTGTTTTAACGCATGGTAAGTGATGTGTTTCATTATCTAAAGTTGAAATAAAAAACAAAACGAAACTACTAATTTTGATATGTAGGTTAAAATTACAAATATTGTATACAAAAAAATATTTAGAGATTTATTAATTTTCAACAACTTTCTATTTCCGTATTGTGTAATATGTAATTTATTCTATCATATATTATATCTTTATATCATTGGACATATTACATTGTGTTATTTTATAAACAAATTTATTTATTCTAACTCGTATTCTACACGGGTCTTAATGCCATATGCCATTACACATGAGTGATCCTTACAAAATTTTCCCATTTCTCTCATGTTAAATATACATTTCTTTTTCTTATTAATAGTTTTATATTTTATCTTTGTTTCTTTTCAATCTATTATTATTTAGTGAGTTGCGGTTTTCGTCCCTATGGTACTTTATCGAAATATGCGGTTTTAATCCAATAGTTTCCCTCATCTCTCTCACATTAACTACATTTCTCTTTTTAATATTTCATTTTCAATTTTTAGTAATTCCATCATAATTTAAAAGAATTAATACCATCATAAATATGTTAATTTGTTTGATATAAAATGTATTGCATTAGTTATTAATATTAGATTTTTATAATTAATCAATACGAAACGGGTGAGTTTCTTTAACCGATTAAAGTATCAAACATTGTTCATGTCAAAACATTTTAAGATTAGAATGAGTTTTGGTCCACGAGCTGGTTTAAAAAAGTTGTCATTTATAACTAAGTTTTGATATAGAAAATAACAAAGAAATAATTTATGATTTATGAATTTTCTAACAACTTTTTATTTCCAAATTGCGTAATGTGTAACTTTTTTACTGTATAATATATCTTTATATATGTGATACATTTTTTTGTATTTCACATTATGTTATTATTTAAAACAATTACTTATTCTATCCCGTGTGCTACACGGGTAACTAAACTAGTATTTAATTTATATATATATACACACACACTGCACACAAACACATTATCGCCCAACAAAAATTTGTAGCCCCCCCCCCCCACACCACACACACACACACATTTCGCCCCCAAAATCAAATAGAGGGCGGAGTTGTCGCCCCATTTCGCCCAAATTCATCGCCCACTACGGGTAGCCTTAGTATTTATTACATCACAAGTTACGGGAGATTTTGGAGCTTTGGGCATCAGGTGTTATATATAGTTAACTAGGCGTCTCACTTTTAAGCCACATTTCCTTTCAAAAGCCACATATCAGAAAAAGAAAGATGGACGTGTCATTGTTATAATTTAATTCTAACAATTGTATTTTTTTTTTAGCTTTTGCGTTTTAATTATTATAACCACGAATATATTAGAAAGTGATGTTAAAAAATTTTAAATTTTTTTTTGTTGTTGTTGTAACAATTGATGTATATCATTACTGCTAGACTACAACAACTTAAAAAGAAACACACTTATTTTCACATATATTAATACCACCACACCACAAGCCATTAAAATACATATAAATGACTATTGTCTCTAGGCTATATAACAATATTAAAGTTGGCTATGAAATATTAAAATTTAATAATGCTAATGTTTTAATTTTTATATAAGGGCCGGGTTGGCTGTTTACACGTCTCTTTTTTACTAATCAACTCTATATCGATATGAATGATTTGATTTGTTTGAGTGCATAACATGTTTATACAACATTACGAGGGCATAAAATATGTATACGATGCATATGTTGGTATACAAACGTATAGGACAGTATACCGGTAGAGGACACTGATATGATGGTATACTAGTGCATAGGACCATGATGATTTAATAAAGTTATAATATGATGATAGAGAGAAAATATATAGGCCAAGGCCAAGAATTCACAAAAAAATAAAAAGTTAATAAAAATAAAATATAGTTGTCCGTGTAACATCATCCATTAACTGAAGTGAAAATGGCCCATAGCCGGCTGGATGGATAACGACACCATTAGACTTTTCTATAAAATTGTATTGGTCATAATATTTAATATTTTTTGTTTAATAGGAATTTTATAAAGAAAAGGTGATTTACACTAGCAGAGTTTGGAAGAAAAATTAAAAAAAACGTTGAGAGTGACTTTTCTATACATTTGCATTAATTGAATTGATCCGAAAGTCCACATGCCACTTGTGTCACGGAACAAAATTTCTCTCATTTATGATTGAACTGAAACTACAAGTAGAGAATTATTAAAAGGTGCTAGTTGCTATGAGATCGAGGCCAAAAGAATATCTAAGGATCAAGTCAATAACATATATACATATATCATACGTTTCATGGGTAATACATATATGCATGCATTCAATATGTATGAGAGTTAAATATGAAAATAAAGTGAAGAGGAATGACGGTATAAAGAGGGATAGGTCTGACATTCAATAGCCGTCCTATTTTTATAAAGGAGGGAAGTGAAAGACATCACAACTAATGAGCAAAAATACCTATTATTGGACTCGAGTGTGTAGCTCAATCTAGGGTCTTTTTGGTATGTAGTAAACTTCTCGTATAGTTTTGTGCATAAAGTGATAAAACGTTAGGGCTTTTCGGTATGTGGTAACGGAATGAACACGGAATGAAATTAATAAGGGAATGAAATGAATCATTACCATTCAGTGTCTTGTTTGGTTAACCTATAGGAATACTTTGAGTCTTTGAATCATTATTTTATATTGTTTGGTAGATACAAAAGACTTATATTATGAATAAAATACAAATGACAAAAATACTCGTCTCTCAAAATAAAGAAAATTTATTAGTTTTCGTAAATCAACGTTCATGTAAAAAACAACGGAAGCTAATAAATAGTATTCACGATGCTTACAAAAGTTATCACATCATTTTATATATGTAGGACCAATGTTGATTTTCATATAGTAATAACTTTGATTATAACAACATAAAATTTTTGTCCATTTTATAAGAAGATGAATATAAAGTCATAGAAGTGGGTCTTCTAAATACAATCATAAGTTAAAAATTTGATATTACAATTCGACAAAATTGCAATAATCGTTCATGTATGTATGTTTGAATTTATAGCTTTAGTCCTAATAGTTTAAGACTTTGTAACAGTTTTGGTTCTTAGTTAGAACAAAATATATACATATTCTGACAACAATAGCACATATAGAAAGACGCCGTGGTCATAACCAGTGGCGGACCCAGGATTTTTTGCCAATGGGGTCCCATATTTTCGGTGTTCAAATTTTTCGGATCGGTCGTTGTTCAGGTCGGGTCGAGGCGAAGAACATAATAAAAAACAATATCATAATAAAACTTTCTTTTCAATCATCACTACCTGAACGGGTCAAAATGGGTCGGGTTGACACATAAACACTTTGTTTTCCCTTTCTTAAACATAAGATTTAATACTTGGAACCCATACTATTAAAAGTTTTTTAATTGTGACGGTGCGTTATGGCCAGCCTTTTAGAATAATTTACTGGATTTTAGGTGTGAGCAAACCAAAAATGAACCGGCCCAATTCTATATTCAGAAGTGGCTTGAAAAAAGATAGGGTACATTTAGTAGGGTTTAACTAGGGCTGTTCACGTGCCGAGCCGAACCGAGCGAAGGCTTCCTCGTTGCTTGGCTAGTTTAAAACCGAATCGAACGGCTGAAATTCGAACCGAGCGAAAACCGAAACGAGCCAAAATTGAATCGAGCATTTTTCGATCGAACAAAGAGCGGTTTCGAGCATTATTTTTTTCTTTTTCACATTTAAAATTTTCAATAAGAAACAAATTTGAAGATTGTAAATAATATATTTTATAAATAAATTAGTAGTTTTCAGACAAAAGAGTAATAAATTGTAAATTTTTATTAAAAATAAGTTTGAAGTGAGATATAATGATCATGTAAACAAATTTCTAGTATTCTAAAAACTTGAATCGAACAAATAAAACTATAAAATTGGCGAAATATGAAAAATTCAAAGGGGTAAAAATAATTGTGAGCTTATATTTATGTGTTTTGTCTGTATATTTGTTCATATATAACTATATATAAAATAATTAAAAATATTCGAGCCGAACCGAACCGAGCAGACCTTTGCTCGTTGTTTGGCTCGTTTACAAACTGAACCGAGCAGAGCGGCTCGTTTTCAATCGAGCGAAAAAACGAGCGAGCATTTTCCGAGCAATTTCCGAGCGAGTTCGAGCGACGAGCGGTTTGGACGCCCTAGGTTTAACCGTTTAACCAATAACTAAATTTAAAGTTGTATTTAATACATTTAGTTTAACGTAAATAATAAGATGTTATGCTAACCGAAATATGAGTATCGTTGTTCTTAAGCAACTTTGATCTAGAATGAAATTTGTGAATTATTAAAAAATAAGGGCTTTATCAAAGTCGAAGCAAGGTAGCTCATTGATGAATTTATTGGTTAAACTGTCTAGTAACGGATCGAATGGTGGATTATGGTTTCATACTTAAAGTTAAAAGTTCATATCATGTTCATCGATGAACATTGAAATCATTTCATATTGGATGTGCAAACTTGCGTATGCTCGTTTAGAATGCTGGAACAAAATCTTTGAATTTGTGTAAGAGGCATTTTGCTATCACATGTAATACATTTTAACTAATGAAAGTAAAGGAAGATACACAACTGTGTCAAATCTCGATGTCCTCATTATTCTTTTCAACCCTTTATACAGGGGATAATAACAATTACAATTATAATACAACTCAATCTCTTAAATAAATAAATAATCACCAAAAATATCTTTCACAAATATATATAAACTAATACTCCCCTTCAGTTTGAGCGGGAGTGCGACGAATGCTCAAACTGTCACGAAAGCATTCAAAGAGTTGTCTAGAGAGCCCCTTGGTGAAAATATCAGCGTATTGAAATGCGGATGGGATATGAAAAACACGTACATGACCCAGCCTGACTTTTTTCCCGGACAAAATGTATGTCAATCTCAACATGCTTCGTTCTTTGGTGTTGGATTGGATTGTGTGATAAATATACGGCAGAAATATTATCACAATAGACAATAGTGGCTTGGGATAACGGAGTATGCAATTCGAGCAAAAGATTACGAAGCCAGGTGGTCTCGGCAACTGCATTTGCAACCGCTCTGTATTCGGCCTCTGCACTAGAACGAGAGATTGTAGGTTGCCGTTTAGAAGACCATGAAATTAAATTATCCCCAAGAAATACACAATAACCCGATGTTGAACGACGGAAGTCCGGACAACCACCCCAATCGGCATCCGAGTAAGCCCGTAACTCGGTGGTGCGTGACGGGGTTATACGAATGCCATAGTCAACGGAACCGCTGATATACTGAATAATACGTTTCATGAAAGTAAGATGAGAATCTCTAGGGGCATGCATAAATAAACAAACCTGTTGAACAACATAAGTAATGTCGGGGCGAGTAAAAGTAAGATATTGTAATGCTCCTGCAAGAGCCCGATATTCAGATCCATCAGATAATAGATCCCCCTCTGTAGCACTTAACTTTGCTGATGTATCAACAGGTGTGGAGCACGGTTTACAAGATTGAAGTCCGGCACGTGAAATAATTTCCTTAGCATAAGCGGCTTGTGACAAGAAAAGACCGTTAGTGTCTCGAGTAACGGTAATGCCCAAAAAATGGTGGAGAGCACCCAAGTCGCTCATGGCGAATTCTCGAGATAGTGTGGCAATTATTGTACTTAACAGCTTAGGATCGGAAGCTGTCAAAATAATATCATCAACGTAAAGCAATAAGTAGGCTAACTTACCCCCGTGAGAGTAGACAAATAATGAGTTGTCACAAGTACTACTACAAAAACCGTGCGCAATAATGTAGTTGGAAAACCGAGTATACCATGCACGTGGTGCTTGTTTAAGGCCGTATAAAGATCGTTTCAGCTTACAAACATGTGATGGAGCACGATGGTCAACGAAGCCTGGTGGTTGATGCATGAATACTGTTTCTTGTAGATCCCCATGTAAGAAAGCATTTTTAACATCTAGTTGGTGTATCGGCCAACTTCGAGAAACTGCCAAACTCAATACTGTCCGAATTGTAGCCGGTTTCACAACCGGACTAAATGTCTCATCACAATCCACTCCCACAGTCTGAGATTTTCCGTTAACCACAAGTCGGGCTTTATAACGATCAAAAGAACCATCCGACTTAAATTTACGTTTAAAAAGCCACATACATTGAATAACCGGGTGATCATGGGGCCGGGGAACCAAATCCCACGTGTCATTTTTCTGTAAAGCCATAAATTCATCGTTCATGGCTTCTCGCCAATTTGGATCCGAACGGGCTAATGCATAAGTTTTGGGAATCGAAGAGAGAGGTGTAGGGTGGGTGGTAGTGTGAAGATTCAGACGGTTCACCGGTTTAGTAATACCGCTACGAGCACGGGTTACCATCGGGTGGACAGAGGCGGGTGCAACGGGAGAGGTTGGCGATTGGGTTTGGGTAGTGTGTGGGCTGGATTGTTGTGGTGAAGATGGTGGGCTTAGTGGGTGATATTGTGGGCTGAGTGGGGAGGGGTGGGCTAGGAGAGTCTGGCAATGAAGTTGGCAGATTTGGGGATATTGGTGGAAATAGTCCATGGAATTGTGTGATTGGGTTGTCTTCAAGAAATGTGTAAGAGGGTGTATGGGGTTGGTCTCGAAAAGGAAATGTTTGTTCATCAAAAATTACATGTCGGTATATTATAACCTTACCGCTAACAGGGTTGTAACATCGGTATCCCCGGAATTCAGCTGGATAACCCAAAAAAACGCATTTAATGGAGCGATTATGCATTTTGTGTGGTTGGGTAGAAGCTATGTTTGGATAGCACGCGCATCCAAAGACGCGTAAATGGTCATAGGAGGGGTGTCTTTGATAAAGTGCAAAGTGAGGAGTAGATAGGTACAGACGTTTGGTAGGTAAAATATTATCCAGGTAGGCAGCGGTATGAAGTGCTTCCACCCAAAACGAGGCGGGGAGATGGGCATGGGTGAGGAGGGTGCGAACGATGTCGTTTAGTCTCCGAATCATGCGTTCAGAGCGACCGTTTTGTTGGGATGTCTGAGGGCATGAAAACCGAAAGATGAGGCCGTGTCTGTTCGCAAACGCTTTAAAATCGTTGTTATGTAATTTTCCCCCTAGGTCACATTGGAATGTTTTAATTTTTAGATTAAATTGAGTGGCAACAAATTTATGAAATTTTGCAAATGTGGGGAACGTTTCGGATTTGTATCTTAACGGGTAGATCCAAACAAAGTGTGTAAAATTATCAATAAGAACCATATAGTATTTGTAACCGGAGTTGCTTAATACCGGTGACGTCCATAAATCGCAATGTATAATATCAAACGGTGCATAGATAATAGATTGAGAGTCATAAAACGGTAAACGTGCATGTTTCGATAATTGACAAGAATTGAAAATAGGTGAACCCGTAGGTTTATTACAATAAATGGAAAAACGAGATCGTAATAAATTTAAGATAGTATCCCCGGGATGGCCGAGCCGGCTATGCCATTGATCCGAGGTGGTGGTGACAAAAGCTGATGGGTTCGCCGGCTGAGTGAACGGATAAAGATCGCCCGTGCTATCGTAGCGGGAAAGATGAGCCCCAGTCTTGTAATCCTTCACAGTAAAACCATATGGATCAAATTCAATAGAAGTTTGGTTATCAATATTAAATTTGCGGACAGAGAGTAAATTTTTAATAATGTGTGGGGCAGAAAGGATATTGTTTAATCGGTAGGTTTGGTTAGGGACGGTGTGGGTGGCGTGTCCGGATCCTTGAATTGGTATTGAGTTACCATAACCGACATATATAGACTTAACAGGAAAAGAGGACAAATAATGTGAAATTATACCTGGATCATGGGTGAGATGGGCAGTTGCTCCGATGTCCATGTGCCAAGGGTCTTGACCGAGGTTGACTTGTTGCATCGTTTGAGCTAAGTCCGACAAGTTATAATCAGTATACCCGGCAAAAGATGATGAGGCATGTGAGTTGTTGGATGGGCCGGGGTAGTGGGCGGATTATATTGGGCTTGGCCTTGTCTACCAGATCCTTGCCACTGGGCTGTCCAACGAGGCGGGAGTTGTTGCTGGGCCGTGTATGGGGGTTGGGACGGGTATGGGGTGGGTGGTGGATGCCATTGATTAGGCCACTGAGTAAAGTATTGGGATAGAAATTAGGTGGTGGTGTTTGTTGTTGATAACCACGATGGGAATAATTCCCAAAATTTCCTCGACCCCGGTTTTGACCACTCCGGCCTCCTCTGCCTTGGGACCCACGGCCACCACGACTTGAAGAAAAGTTGCCCCTGCCTTGATTGGAAGATGGCAGACCACGAGGTTCTGGTGGTTCGTTGGTGGCGGCCATCACCGTATTAGTTGTGTTTTGACGAGCTTGGTTCTTGATTCTCATCTCCTCGTGGTATAGCATTATCCCAAGTCGGAGATAACTGGTTAATGATGGCACCGGCGACGGCGTATTCGGGAGGCAACCCTTGAATAAGTTGGGTCACTAGACGAGATTCAAGGACGGGTTGTCCGACATCTCCCAATTGATTTGCAAGTTCCTTAAGTTTCTGGCAATAATCGTCCAGCGATGAACACGCGGTTAGCGTTAGGTTGGAAAATTGCTGATTAAGGTGTCCGGCACGGGCCGTTTTGTTGTTTAAGAAGATGTTCTCGATCTTGAGCCAGGTCTCGCGAGCAGTGGTTTTGAATTCAAGAACCCGATTCAAGAGGTCGAGATTGATGGTGCTGTAAATCCATTGAAGAACCAGTGCGTCAATCTCTTTCCAAGACTCGTAGTTCTCGGAATCTTCTGTCGGGGCTTCGGTTCTGTCGATATGGCTGGACACTTTGTATGCCGTAGCATGGAGGAGGAACAACTTTGTCCATCCAGAGTAGGTGAGGTTGGTTTCATCCAAGGTGCGGATTTTGGAACCGATATTTGTGACGGGGTATGCCGGATATAAAACCAAAGGTTTGGGTTCAGAAGAGGACGCTGAAGTTTCTTTTTCGTTGGTCATGGCGGAAGAGATGGCGGCAGACCAGGATTAAGGAGGAAAACCTAGGGCTCTGATACCATAAAGGAAGATACACAACTGTGTCAAATCTCGATGTCCTCATTATTCTTTTCAACCCTGCATATAGGGGATAACAACAATTACAATTATAATACAACTCAATCTCTTAAATAAATAAATAATCACCAAAAATATCTTTCACAAATATATATAAACTAATAGAAAGTTGCTAATTTGCTAATCAATATACTGTTTTGTTGATTGATGTTCATGTATCGTCGAACTGTAAATCATTGAGCTTATTGCTTAGGCTGAGGGGTGTGGGGGGCTCTAATGGGGGCGCGAGTGGGGGCTCCAGCCAATAATATTATGACGTGTGGCAGAGAGAGAAACTGGATAATTGGGGTGTTGGAGCCCCCGCTGGAGCCCCTGGCCCTGGTGTGGAGGGGCTCCAGCAGGGGCTCCAGCGGATTTTTTTTTATTTTTTTATAAATGTATTAAAAAAACGTATTATTAAAAAAACTCATAAATTATTTAAAAAAACAAACATTAATTAAAAAAACACATTAATATCTAAAAATAAAATAAAAATTAAAGTACTAAAAAAAAACATTATTCTTATTCTTCGGCTTGGTCTTCTTCGATCAACCTCTTTCGGATACGTTCCTTTTGCTTTTCCATTAGCATTTGATCGACCGGATTTAGGTTACTGAAGTCTCTAGTAAGGAAGTCCAAATCTCTCATTCGACTTTTTCCTTTTTGTCATTAGAGACCACCTCCATGGTTTTGTTGAATTTATTGAGGGATTCAACAAGATTGGCGATGTTTACGGCTTCCCCCTCAGCCGGTTGTTTCCCCTTGGCGTCCCGTCCCAATGGCCGCCTCCTCGGCGGTGAAGACGTTTCCTCCCCCGCAATGTTTAGGTCGAATCCAACGCGGCAATCCGCCCGATTGAAGTGCTATACGCTCCAGACGAACTAGTTTTAGTCCGTTTCGGCCCTACTTCCGCATCAACGTCCGGCGCCACCAGCTCAACTGTGACATCTGCCACGATCCGACCCGACCCAGGTACCCGTTTCTCTGACCCGATCTCTTTCTTTTATGATTTAATATTTATTTATACTTATACTTTATTTTTAATAATAATAATATACTTTTCCTTCCCGCCTCTATCTCTCTCTTTCTTTCCGCCGTCCCGTCCCTCTCCTTCTCTCTTTCCGCCTTCTTTTCCCTCTTGTCGCCGTCCCGCCCTTAAGCCTTGTTTCCCTCTTTTTCTTCTAACTCTTTTGTTCCTTCCCGCCTAAGGTTGTCTGCGCAGACCCCTTGCAAGGAAGCCTGCGTGAAGACCACCTGTTTCAGCGATACGCGAGACGAACTCTTCTCGCAGCGCGCTAAGAATCGTAGTTCATCCCTCGACGCGCGAAGAATTATAGTTCTTCCCGCGGCGCGCTAGGAATTTTAGTTTCTCCCGCGGCGCGCTAAGAAATGTGATTCTTCCCGCGGCGCGCTTAGAAATGTAGTTCTTTCCGCGACGCGTTAAGGTTGTTTCTGACTGCCTTCGCGCTCGCGCTCTCTTGACCTTCTGTGTCTGCCTTCGCGCCTTAGCCTTCTCGCGCTGAACCCTTTGAGTTTTCTTCTGTTGAATCTAGCCGTTTGCTTTTGTGTTGTCTTATCTTTTGAGCTGTTGACCTAATCTGCTTTATGTCTGAAAAGCCACTTTTGGCGCAGCATGCGCACCAACCCCATTGGTTGGCAGATAAAGTGACTGACATTATCTTTGGAGATCTGCTTTTTCCATGCTTGGCCAGTACCTTTATCTGACCCGCCCATGCTTTTTACTGTTCCCTGTCAGCTTTATCTTGCCTCTGCAGCTGCCATATCTTTCCATATCTTTTGCTTTTGGATTCTTATGCTTTTTGATATCTTTTGCTTGATCCTGTTAAAGATCATTTCCCCTTTTCTAGGGATTATGTCTCCTAGGGTTTTCCTATAAATAATAGTAATATTTTCATAACACTACACACACAAAACACTTAATCTCTCCTGTTCTCTTGCCCCTTGCTCTCTCTGCCGTCTTCCTCTCTGCCTCCGTCTTCCTCCCTGTTCTGCCCTGCTTTTCGGTAATATATATATATATATTATATATAATAATTTACTTATTAATTATGCTAACTTATAATCAAGACTTAAACCAATCATTAAAACAATAATCTTATTTATAGGTTAACTTGTGCTTGTTTAAAGTTGGTTCTTGCTTTATCTTACACCGCATCGTTTATCATGTGAGTAATCTCGTACCTAATCCCTTTTTATTTTTAATGTTTTGGGATGTTCATGTGTTCGTACAAACTTGAGTCTTAAACTTGTTTATGAACTTTAGTCGCGCAGTATCCCATGTGTTGAGGACGTTTACTTGGCTGTTTATTTGTATGTGTGTATCATTAACCGCTTTGTTCGGCCTATTCCGAAGTTTTCATGGATCCATTAGATGAACACGGGAGACCTATCGTTTACGGTTTTCTTTGTTTACACTTGCACAGATGTTTTCTCGTTTTTGTGCTCAATTGGGAGCACGGATTGAACTATGAACTATGAGCTATGATCTATTTAGGCTTGATCACAATCTGATTGCACCCTTGTTAAACACCAGACATACACGTGTTGCTCGCAGATTTATTGTTATCTATGTATTGTATTAAACTTGATTTCTCACCAACACGCAAGTGTTTGACGTTTATTTTAACACATGTTCAGGTTTGCAGAAGCTGTTTTGGAGCTTGTGGACACATAGGAAGTTTTCTTTATTTTGGACCTAGATTAAAATGTATCAAGACAAGTTATTTGTTGTTCTAATATTTTGCCTTATAATATATTGATTTTTAATGATCTATGTTTACCCTGCGCGTGCGCGAATGAATGTATTTATTAAATATTGACACCCAATAGTGTCACGAGTAATGAAACAATATGTGGCGCCCCGATGTATAATCCGCCTTTGGTCGGGGTGTTACAGATTGGTATCAGAGCTCGTTGACTTTAGGATAGGTGGTTAGACGTAACGGCCTAGAATACCTAAGAGTCCCTTCTCGCGCATGAGAGAAATCTCATGTTTGCGCGCTTATTGTTAATTACTCGTTATTTATGAATATGCTCGCGCTTGCGCAGTATATGATTTTATGATTTATTCCGCGATATTTCGATTTTTGATTGAATTTCGATTTTTATTGATTTTACTTACATATTCGTTTGTTGGGTTTGAAAATCCGAAAAGTCATGGTGATACATGAATAGTTGATTTTCAATTTCCATTTACGATTATGTTCTGAGGATGGAGACTTGAAAAGTCATGGTGATACATGAATTGTCAACCTCCAATACTCATTTTCTTGTATATTTTATATTGAAGATTGAAAAGTCATGGTGATACATGAATCGTCAATCTCCAATACTCGTTTACTCGTATATTTTAAATTGGGAATTCGGAAAGTCATGGTGATACATGAATTGTCGATTCTTGATTCGAATTTGCTACCTTTATTAAATCTGCATTTAGGGTCATTTATTTTACTTTAACTTTTGATAGTATCTAACTCCGTGAAACCAAGCTTTTCGAGGTTATACTTTGTGCTAAAACCAAGATATTAACTAGAATTAAAACTTTTATAGAATGCCTCCGCTATCTCGCCGATTTCAGAGAAGAGAAGCCTCGCGCATGCGTAGACAGCAACGTTCCCAGGAAATGGCCGCCGCGATAGCCCAAGCCTTGAGCCAAAATAATACCTCCAGTTATAACATTAAATCCTTCAACGCGGGTAACCCTCCAAAGTTCACAGGTCTTGAAGGAGCCACAGTGATGCTCCAGTGGCTTGAGAAAATAGAAAACACTTTCCTCCACACCCAATGCCCATCAGACAGACGAACCCTGTATGCTTCCAGTGTCCTGGAATCTAGAGCGCTTACATGGTGGAATGGAGTAGCTCATGCGCGTGGCGCAGAAGCTGCTTCCAGCATGCTCTGGGAGGAATTTAAGGAAATTCTGACGCGAGAATTCTGCCCTCCCAACGAAGTTAAGCGCCTGGAGGAAGAATTCTGGAACTTGAAGCAATACAGCGGTGAAGCGCGCGAGTACGCGACGCGCTTCCATGAACTAAGTTTGCTTGTCCCTCACCTTGTTACCCCTTCCCGCCGAGCCATAGAGAAATTCCTTGGGGGTCTCCCCATGGAAATTCAAGATTCTGTATGGGCCAGAAACCCAGTAACCCTCCCTGACGCTATTGAGTTGGCCGCTGTGCTCAGCGACAACCATGTCAAAGCAGGAACCCTGTTCCTGCGGGGAACAGAGAAAACCAAACCCACCAAGACTGCTCCTGAACCAACAGAAACCAAACCAGAACCCTCAAACCGTAACAACCTCAAGCGCAGGCGCAAAGCCTATGCGCTTACCAACCCGCCCATTGCCCAGCAACCCATCTACCAACCTCCAGTTTACGCGCCTAACCCTCTGTCAGCCTACCCAACACCTCCTGTAGTCCATAACCATGCCTTAACCAATCCCGCACTCCCTGCCCCGCCACTTAAGAAACCTTACACAGGAAATCAACCCTTTTGCCCAACCTGTAGACTTCACCACCCAACCCAAACCCCGTGTCGACAATGTAACCGATGTGGCCGCGTTGGTCACTCTGCCGAATATTGTAGAGTCCCTCCCGCCAACCCAATTGCGCCGACACCACCAGTCTACCCGCAGAACCCACAACCAACCTACCAAAACCCACGACCCAGATCGTGCTTTAACTGCGGTGATCCCAGTCATTTCCGGAACGCGTGCCCAAGGCTACAAGTTCAGATTACGCAAGCGAATCCGGTAAACCAGATTTCAAACCAAGTGACGCGTGGACGAGCTTTTAACATAACCGCGCACCAAGCGCAAGCGAATAATGACGTAGTTAATGGTACATTTTTGCTTAACGGATTTTATGCTTCTGTACTTTTTGATACTGGCGCCGATCGAAGTTTTATTTCTCGCGCGTTTGAACAGAAGCTTGCGCGACCGCGCAACGATTTAAAAGAAGATTTTTCAGTTGAATTGGCTAATGGCGAAACTGTTTTAATTAACTCTGTGATTAAAGATTGCACACTTAACCTTAACGAAAACGATTTTCTGATCGACCTCATCCCCATGCCTCTTGGAAGCTTTGATGTTGTTATTGGTATGGACTGGCTTTCGAAGAATCGCGCCGAAGTTATTTGCGCCAAGAAGTTGATTCGCATTCCTCGAGAAAATGGTGATCTTCATATCTACGGCGAAAAACCCTCCAGTGGTCTTAAACTTATGTCTTGCGCCGAAGCCCGAAGACTCATGCGGAAAAGGTGTATTGCATTTCTAGCCCATGTGGTTAAACCTGCTGAAGAAAAGAAGCTTCGCGATATCCCTGTTGTGCGTGATTTCCCTGAAGTTTTTCCTGATGATCTTCCTGGTATCCCTCCCGCTCGTGAAGTCGAGTTCCGTATTGATCTTGTCCCTGGTGCTTCCCCCGTGGCTAAATCTCCTTATCGTCTTGCACCCGCTGAGATGCAAGAATTGGCAAGCCAACTTCAAGAGTTGACTGCTAAAGGATTCATTCGCCCTAGCTCTTCGCCCTGGGGTGCTC
Source organism: Bidens hawaiensis (assembly GCF_021521415.1). Taxonomy (NCBI): domain Eukaryota; kingdom Viridiplantae; phylum Streptophyta; class Magnoliopsida; order Asterales; family Asteraceae; genus Bidens; species Bidens hawaiensis. The sequence goes on along the minus strand of NW_027491209.1, from coordinate 161,029 downwards.
CGGTGTTGTTCGTTAAAAAGAAAGATGGATCGTTTCGCATGTGTATTGATTACCGCGAGTTGAACAAACTCACCATTAAAAACCGGTATCCCTTACCGCGTATTGACGACCTCTTTGATCAACTCCAAGGTGCCTCTTGTTTCTCGAAGACTGATCTCCGCTCTGGCTATCACCAGTTGCGCATCCGCGATGAAGATGTTCCGAAGACAGCTTTTCGAACTCGTTATGGCCATTTTGAATTCTTGGTCATGTCCTTCGGTTTAACCAACGCACCCGCTGTTTTCATGGATCTAATGAATCGGGTGTGTAGGCCTTTCTTGGATAAATTCGTGATCGTGTTTATCGATGATGTTCTGGTGTATTCTAAGACCAAGGCCGAGCATGAGCAACATCTCCGATTGGTATTGCAAAAGCTTAGAGCTGAGCAACTCTATGCTAAGCTTTCCAAGTGTGAATTCTGGTCTGATGAAGTACAGTTTCTTGGCCATGTTGTGAACAAGATGGGTATTCATGTCGACCCATCCAAAATTGAAGCAATCAAGAACTGGATTACGCCATCCTCTCCTTCCGAGATCCGTTCCTTTCTGGGCTTAGCTGGTTACTACCGGCGATTTATTTCGAACTTCTCAAAGATCGCTTTGCCTTTAACAGCTCTAACGCACAAAGGTAAACCGTATATTTGGGGCTCGAAGCAAGAAGAAGCCTTTCTGACGCTCAAGCGATTGTTGTGTGAAGCTCCTGTCCTTGCGCTACCTGAGGGTAATGATGATTTTGTCGTGTACTGCGATGCCTCCAACCAAGGTCTCGGTTGTGTTCTTATGCAACGAGGCAAGGTTATCGCTTACGCATCAAGGCAACTCAAGGTTCATGAAAAGAATTATACAACTCACGACCTCGAACTAGGCGCAGTTGTTTTTGCCTTGAAGATCTGGAGACACTACCTTTATGGTACTAAGTGTATCCTTTACACTGACCATAAAAGCCTTCAGCATATCTTTGATCAAAAGGAACTCAACATGAGGCAACGCCGATGGAACGAACTCATCAGCGATTACGATTGTGAGATCCGGTATCATCCTGGTAAGGCTAATGTGGTAGCCGATGCGCTCAGCCGAAAACCCTGCCAGCTTAACTGTATCTTGCCGCGCACGCATCTTCACTTTGCGCCGATTCAAAGCAACCTTGAATCGCGTATTTGTGACGCGCAGCGCGCATCCATCAGTAATGGTAACCTTCGCGCCGAGTTAGCGTGTGGCGCGGAAGCGCATTTTGTGCCTAATCTGAGTGGAATTCTCTGCTATCTCAATCGCATCTGGATTCCCTGTGATGAGAATCTTCGCGCTGATATCTTGAGTGAAGCGCACAAATCTCGGTATTCTATTCATCCTGGCGCTGATAAGATGTACAAGGATTTGCGCATTACTTATTGGTGGCCCGGTATGAAAAAGGATATTGCTGTGTTCGTAGCTAGATGCCTGACTTGTTCTAAAGTGAAAGCTGAACACCAACGTCCATCTGGTTTGCTCGAACAACCAGAAATTCCTGCATGGAAATGGGAATGTGTAGCGATGGACTTTATTACCAAGTTACCTTTGACAGCAAGCAAACATGATAGCATTTGGGTAATAGTGGATCGATTGACTAAGTCTGCTCACTTTCTGCCCATTCGTGAAAACTACCGTGTTGAGCAACTCGCGCAGCTTTATGTCAAGGAAATTGTCTGCCGCCATGGTACTCCTTTGAGCATCATATCCGATCGCGATGGCCGTTTTATATCTCGCTTTTGGAAATCTCTCCAATCTGCGCTAGGAACTCGCTTGGACATGAGTACGGCATATCATCCCCAGACTGACGGTCAGTCTGAGCGAACTATTCAAACTCTTGAGGATATGCTCCGATCTTGTGTTCTTGATTTTGGAGGTAATTGGGATTCGCACCTGCCTTTGATCGAGTTCTCTTATAATAACAGCTATCATTCCAGTATTGGTATGGCCCCATTTGAAGCCCTTTACGGTCGTAAGTGCCGCTCCCCGATTTGTTGGAGCGAAGTGGGAGAAGCTCAAATCACAGGACCCGAACTTGTTCAAGAGACAACCGATAAAATCGCCAAGATCCGTGATCATCTGCTGACTGCCAGAAGCCGACAGAAGAGTTACGCAGATCGTAGGCGAAAGCCTCTCGAATTTCAAGTTGGTGATCTTGTTCTCCTCAAAGTGTCGCCTTGGAAAGGTGTTGTCCGCTTTGGGAAGAAGGGTAAGCTTGCTCCTCGTTATGTTGGTCCATTCAAGATTCTCGCGCGTGTGGGAAAAGTTGCCTACAGACTTGACCTGCCGCCCGCGCTCAGTAATGTGCATCCAACGTTCCATGTATCCAATCTCAATAAGTGTTTAGCTGACGAGAACCTTCACATTCCGCTTGATGAAGTTCAAGTTGATGAAACTATGCATTTCGTTGAGAAGCCTGTTGAGATTATGGATCGCGAGGTTAAGCAAACCAAGCGCAGTCGTATCCCTATCGTGAAAGTTCGCTGGGAGTCCAAGCGCGGAGCCGAGTTTACATGGGAAAGGGAAGATCAAATGAAAATCAAGTACCCGCACCTGTTCTCTGCGCAACCTACTTCGAGATAAATTTCGGGACGAAATTTCTTAAAGTAGGGGAGACTGTGACATCTGCCCCGATCCGACCCGACCCAGGTACCCGTTTCTCTGACCCGATCTCTTTCTTTTATGATTTAATATTTATTTATACTTATACTTTATTTTTAATAATAATAATATACTTTTCCTTCCCGCCTCTATCTCTCTCTTTCTTTCCGCCGTCCCGTCCCTCTCCTTCTCTCTTTCCGCCTTCTTTTCCCTCTTGTCGCCGTCCCGCCCTTAAGCCTTGTTTCCCTCTTTTTCTTCTAACTCTTTTGTTCCTTCCCGCCTAAGGTTGTCTGCGCAGACCCCTTGCAAGGAAGCCTGCGTGAAGACCACCTGTTTCAGCGATACGCGAGACGAACTCTTCTCGCAGCGCGCTAAGAATCGTAGTTCATCCCTCGACGCGCGAAGAATTATAGTTCTTCCCGCGGCGCGCTAGGAATTTTAGTTCCTCCCGCGGCGCGCTAAGAAATGTGATTCTTCCCGCGGCGCGCTTAGAAATGTAGTTCTTTCCGCGACGCGTTAAGGTTGTTTCTGACTGCCTTCGCGCTCGCGCTCTCTTGACCTTCTGTGTCTGCCTTCGCGCCTTAGCCTTCTCGCGCTGAACCCTTTGAGTTTTCTTCTGTTGAATCTAGCCGTTTGCTTTTGTGTTGTCTTATCTTTTGAGCTGTTGACCTAATCTGCTTTATGTCTGAAAAGCCACTTTTGGCGCAGCATGCGCACCAACCCCATTGGTTGGCAGATAAAGTGACTGACATTATCTTTGGAGATCTGCTTTTTCCATGCTTGACCAGTACCTTTATCTGACCCGCCCATGCTTTTTACTGTTCCCTGTCAGCTTTATCTTGCCTCTGCAGCTGCCATATCTTTCCATATCTTTTGCTTTTGGATTCTTATGCTTTTTGATATCTTTTGCTTGATCCTGTTAAAGATCCTTTCCCCTTTTCTAGGGATTATGTCTCCTAGGGTTTTCCTATAAATAATAGTAATATTTTCATAACACTACACACACAAAACACTTAATCTCTCCTGTTCTCTTGCCCCTTGCTCTCTCTGCCGTCTTCCTCTCTGCCTCCGTCTTCCTCCCTGTTCTGCCCTGCTTTTCCGGTAATATATATATATATTATATATAATAATTTACTTATTAATTATGCTAACTTATAATCAAGACTTAAACCAATCATTAAAACAATAATCTTATTTATAGGTTAACTTGTGCTTGTTTAAAGTTGGTTCTTGCTTTATCTTACACCGCATCGTTTATCATGTGAGTAATCTCGTACCTAATCCCTTTTTATTTTTAATGTTTTGGGATGTTCATGTGTTCGTACAAACTTGAGTCTTAAACTTGTTTATGAACTTTAGTCGCGCAGTATCCCATGTGTTGAGGACGTTTACTTGGTTGTTTATTTGTATGTGTGTATCATTAACCGCTTTGTTCGGCCTATTCCGAAGTTTTCATGGATCCATTAGATGAACACGGGAGACCTATCGTTTACGGTTTTCTTTGTTTACACTTGCACAGATGTTTTCTCGTTTTTGTGCTCAATTGGGAGCACGGATTGAACTATGAACTATGAGCTATGATCTATTTAGGCTTGATCACAATCTGATTGCACCCTTGTTAAACACCAGACATACACGTGTTGCTCGCAGATTTATTGTTATCTATGTATTGTATTAAACTTGATTTCTCACCAACACGCAAGTGTTTGACGTTTATTTTAACACATGTTCAGGTTTGCAGAAGCTGTTTTGGAGCTTGTGGACACATAGGAAGTTTTCTTTATTTTGGACCTAGATTAAAATGTATCAAGACAAGTTATTTGTTGTTCTAATATTTTGCCTTATAATATATTGATTTTTAATGATCTATGTTTACCCTGCGCGTGCGCGAATGAATGTATTTATTAAATATTGACACCCAATAGTGTCACGAGTAATGAAACAATATGTGGCGCCCCGATGTATAATCCGCCTTTGGTCGGGGTGTTACATCAACCCACTTGGAACACCTTTTCAACCTCTCCCACAACTTTACATCGTCCCACGTCTTCACCGTCCCATACCTCCGCTAACACTCCTGCTTCCACTATTCGACAGTGAAATTGTAAACCGCCAAATCATCACTGCCACTTGGTCTCATACGACCGCTGTTCCTGTTGAAAAGATTAGTAAACAAGCCGACAAATTTTCTGATTTCGGACCACCGACCCGAAATCATATCGGCGTTTCGCTCTGTACTCCCAACGAGCGTATAGAACGTCTCCCTAACCTTTGTCCAAAAAATCTTGCTCTTTTGGTAGTCGGCTGCAAAATGAATAAATAAATTTGTAAGTCATTTAACTTTTTTATTTAACTTTTTTATTAAAAATCATTTTTAAAAACGTTAAAACAATTACCGCAACGCCGATCCTCAGAAATGACTATCCAAGCCCGACACAAGGCTTCCTTCTCATCCGATGACCACGGAGTGGTTTTCCGTTTCGTCCTTGGAGTCGAAGCCGGTCCCGACCCGTCCGTTGCAACTTGTTTTTTCCGGTGGACGCGTCCGGTAGCTTCACCGTGTGATTCTTGTGTCTCCGGAACAACAAAGTTAGGAGACGGTTGTATGTTGGATGGTTGAAAGCCGGATGATTGTTGCGGCTCCGAATAAAACACCGGTTGGTCCGGTGACGACCATAAATCGTCAATATAATCTGAATCTAGGTTTGGGTACCAATTTCCAGCCATGTTTTTAAAAAAAAGTTTGGAAGATGGGTTGATTTTGGGTTTTTTTTTGAAGTTGTGGTAATTGTTTTATGTGATTTTGGGTGTGGTAATTGTTTTATGTGATCTTGGGTTTATATATAGGAAGAACACATTTTTTTTTATTAAATTAAAGAGCCCAACGGCTCATTTCTCATGTCCCAACGGCTCTTTCACGTCTCCCAATGTCCCTTTACGCCATATTGGTCCCGCTAAGGGGCTTGCGCCTGCTTTGAATTCCGTGCTCGCGCCCCTCTCGCGCCCCGGGGGTGTGGTGCTAGCGCCTGGGGGCGCGAGCGGAGGGGCTCTAGCGCCCCCGCTGAACCCCACACCCCTCAGACTTAGGGGGTTGAAGTGTTGTTTAGTCAATCTATCAATGTACGTTCAGCCAACTTTTTCTTTATTCATAGCAACTACAAAAGCTGAAGTGCATATCGCTTTTAGTAACTGTGTGGCTATAAAATGAACAACTCATCTTCTCTTAAACAAACAGAGATCGGAATATATAGGCACGTACAGAAAGTAAAGTATATCTTCATATTTTTTCTATTCTTAAAATTTATACTTCAAATCTACAAGCAGACGTTGCACGCATAACCGCTTAATTCCAAAAAAAAAAAACCGCACAAAATGAATCGTCTTTCATACACTTATTTGTTATCTCCAACAATACCACTTGCTTCGGTAGCTATGCGATACAAAAACTAGCAGACTTAAAATTTGTTTTAAATGAAGCATGCGTTAAAATCTTGTTGGTCCAGAGACCCTAGTTTGATTTATGTTAATTTACTACAACTTGTTTTTGCAAAAGTTAAATTCATTTGATTTAATTGTAAGATCTAAAATTAATTCAAAGCATCAACAGTTTTCACAGATAAATTAAGGACAAAAGAAACCAATATAATAAAAGCTAAACCGCTAAAACATTTAAAACCAGTCCCTCTCATCAACTTGGATATATAACATCATTACATCAAGTTAAACGGAAACCAACCAACTCCCATGAATCACAAACTCAAAACGCGTTAACTCGTTCATAACCAATTCATCGTGATACAATCTTTTATTTAACTTATACATAACACATTAAAATAAATCAATGTAGTGTAAGAGAAAAAATGTGACAGTTACGTAACTGTCTTACATACCACAACTAAAGCACCGATTACAAGTGTATTTATTATGCAATTCCCGCATGAGTCAACATATTTCTTTTAACTAAATTCACATCGTAAATCGTTAAATAAATTCAGAAACCAAATTCACCAAAAGCAACTAAAACTTAAATCTCTAGATGCTTTAATTAACCAAACTATTCAATCAAGCAAGATAGTAGAGGATCTGATATATAGTTTCTACATGTTCATAGATTAATATTTAATGAAACGAATTAGCATATGAAATAGAAATCAGTGTAATTACTACAGTACTTTAATATCTAAATAACATGATGAAACTTATTTGGTCATCATCTTCTTAAACTCTTGAAAATTAACACAGCCATCACCATCAACATCAACCGACTGAATCATCTTCCCACAGTCCTTCAACGAACACCGAATGCAACTCCGTAACCGATATCTTCCCATTCTTATCAATATCATACAAATCAAACGCATCACGTAACTCCTTATCAACCGCACCAGCATCAGCACTTGTACATCCTCTACGCTGAAACTCAGCGAACTCATGAATATCAATGACGCCGTCTCCGTCGGTGTCAATCTCCGCCATTACGGATTTCAGTTCTGCCTCCGGCGTGACGGAACCGAGTGCGCCGAGAACGGATCCGAGTTCGGATATGTCGATTTGACCGTCGCCGTTGGTGTCGAACTTGTTGAAGACTTTCTCCACGTCGATTGTGGTGCCGTTGGAGGATTTGTCTGCCATTGTGTGGTTGAAGTTGTTAAGAGTTAGGGTTTGATTGATATATATATATGGAAGAAGAAGAAGAAGAAGACGCGTTATTAAATTATTATTATTATGTAGTAGATCGAGTGACGGTTTTGGGGATATTTGCGTTTATAGGCGTCGTCTCCCATAACTACTTTTCTGGGATTAATAATCGAGTGTGTTCGCGTCCACTGTAGAAGGTCGCTAAATCAGGAAATTATATCTTAGAATAAGAAAAGTTTTATATTTGACATAATCAACTATATAGAAATTAGTTATATTAACATATCGTTTTATCTTTTACGTTTTTACGTTTTATCGTTTTATCTTTTACGTTTCAACCCGAACTGAAACCCGTCAGACCGTCATAAATCGGTTTTGACTTTTGCTGACTAAACTGAACCGGTTTCAACCCAAACTGGTTTTGAGTTTTAAACCGGTTTGTGCACATCTATAGCGGGCCATCTGTCATGAACTTGAAGAAGTGTAACAAGATCAATATCAAAGTGCGAATATTGCCTCTCTTTTAATCTTCGGAAAATACTTTGTACCCCTTTCTAACGCAATAATCACATTTGTATGAGTGGCTGGAAGAAATCAGCTTGTTGCCATCCACACAGTCCCAATCTCCGGTCAATGATAGAGTCCGAACTGATCTAACATGACGTAGGCAAATCCACCTAGTTAAAACTCTTCTTTAGGATTCCTTGAATTAACTTATTTCCTATTTTTTTTCTCCTTGGATATCAAAGTTTTTACTCTTTCTTTGGCTTGGCTTGAATGTTCATTTATTTGTTTTTTAAAACGTTTTAACTTTAGAAACCAAATAAGCTAATTTTAACCCTTGGATCATAATTTAATGAATGAATGATATCTATGGTCTCGTATGTCACTTTTATTCATGAATAGCGAGTTTTTCTATATGTTCAAGATTATATGCAAAAGTTAATTTCTTTGCTTCCCAACTACTTAATATTTTATTATATTAATTCATCTTAAATATGTATCAGCTAATTTAAAAATCCTTAACTAAAATTACATTATAGTTGTCACTTTGAATATTATTATAAACTAGTTTTTTTTTCAGCAAACATACGTTAAAGTTGGAACAGTTGTGAAACCATAAAGTTAATTAAATTAGGTACTTTTCCTCGAAAAAGAAATATATATGCATTGACTACTTAATGTATTGGTCAACATTTTAATTAAAATCGGGCATTTTGTATCAAAAATTATTCGAAAAATAAATAATAATAATAATAATAATAATAATAATAATAATCAATGTTTGTATACCAGTTTCACATATCATACCGGTATTTTTGGGAGGTTTGATAGAACATCAAACCAGCAGTTGTTTTCAAAATACAGTTTAAACAGGCAAACCGGTTTAAAGTTCAAGAGATTTTTGATATTATACGGCCCATTTTTTTAAAAAAATTATTTTTAACCTAACGATTAACAATGAAAAAAGTAAACTTTTGGATTAATTTTTGAAAATCGAGTGCTTTTTTATTAGAGATTATATATTTATTACGGAATCATATACGTTTTGAGTTAAAGTTGCATTTATATAAAATTACAAGACCATTCAACCTCCCCGTTCAACCGGTTGTACTATTTTTTAGCACAATTCGATATTAGTTAAAAATCGGTTTTTGAAACATTGATAACAATAACTCAAATCAAAATAGGTATAACCAAGAGAATTTCGGTATATAATCCATCGATCCACATGGGCACCTCTATGTATCGTTATATGAAATCCAATACAAAAGTGAGTTGACCTCTTTATAATAAAAACATTCTCAACTGAGCTAAGCAAGTGCCTAAACGTAAATAAACAGGCTACAAAGGTGTCTTGCATGCCTGCTAGAGGGCAATTAAGGCTAAGGTGGCACTTAAGCAAGTTTGGTGCCCAACATTGGGAAAGAGAAACCTTGCATTGTGGTATGACTAAGGTGTTGTCTCACATTTGATGCTTAAAGAAGTACGGTGCCCAACATTGGGATGGAGAAACCTTTGCAATGTGGCATGGCTTCGGTAGTGCCTCTTATTTGAAGCTTGGGCAAGTTCCGTTCTTAAAAATCTTTTGATGCTACTTGAGAAGAAGGACAGGATATCGTGGGGCCATGTGTACTTATCAATTGTTAAATAGAGGAAGTGTCAATTCACTTTTGAATGGAATTTCGTCCGGGTTACCTTGGTGTCTCAATATCAGATGTGTGATCATCTTGACATAAATGGGACATGCTCATGTAATTGAATAAGATATTGTATAACGGGGTAGCATTCATACATGGCGTATAACTAAAATCTAAAGATTAGCCTTGATATCTAATAAAATATTAACTTAAATGACAACACAAGGCTGCCTGACATGTTTTTTTTTTGTTTTGTGTCTTGTACCTTAACGTATAACATTTGTACCAAGGACAAGTCACTTTATCAACACTATTTTGTAGGAAATCATTCATGTATGGTTCAACTTCATTATATTATGTTTGTGTGAGTTGGTTTTATTATTGGGATGGAAGTGACCTAACTCCAAAATAAGAGTAAAGTATATTTTGTTCATGTTAGGTTTATTTATTAACAAATAAACATAAACGAACTTTCCATCAAATATACAATTGGACGTCCGTTGTACGTTCGGTTTGTTTACAACCCTAACTGATGGAAATTATGTCTCATAAACCAAATCACAAAGAGGCCCGGCAATAAAACCAAAATCGAAAATTAAATGCAAAGCTTTAATTACTTACAATAAAAGAGGTGTCCCTCTATCGGTGAAGAAGCAAAAAGAAACTCACCACTTTTGAAGGAATGACAACGAGAACTATGACTCCCATAACTTATGAATATTGGTTGGACGCGCCTGATGAAACAAAGGAAGATGCATGGAATTATGGTTTGGTAAGTTACATATGGTTTCTTTATGTGCTAATTTATTCATTTTGAAGTGATTTTGTTCTAGCTATTTAGTTCATTGTGATTGTGATTATGTTCTATGTGTACCGATAGCATCATAGAACATGATATTTAGTGATAATTTCTTTATGTTTAACGACATAATTACAAATTTTGTCCTTTAAACATTGCTGATTTATGGTTCGTATCATTTTAAAAGTTTACTTTCATTTGTTGTCTTTTAAAAGTTCAAACAACAAATAATAGTCTTAATAAACATAAAAAATTGGAACATACCACTAAAAACATGATTCAGATTAAATGGATATCCGAATAATCTGATCAATCCAATTTTGTTTTTAAATTCAATATCGGAATCCAAATTATTTATTCGGTTATTGGGGTCGATCTGATTCGAATATCTGAATAAAAATTTAGATCGGTTTATTTAGGTTTTAGTTTTTATGAACATCCATGGTTACTAGGGCTGTAAGCGAACCAGGCGTCCGACGAACGTTCGGTCGTCCGTCCGGTAAGAAGTTCGTTTGTCTTTGTCCGTTTAATAAATATGGTTTGAATTATTATCATGTGAAAAACGTCTGTTGCTTTAATATATTAGTTAGTTGATTTTAAAAGTTATGTCTATTATCATGTTATGTTTGTTAGATATCATCCCTAAATGGAATTATGGTTTGGCAAGTCTAAGTGCTTATGATACCATCTATGTGTGTATTCTTTAAAAGTTATGTCTATTATCATGTTATGTTGTTAGAAGTTACATATGGTATCTTTATGTGTTAATTTGTTCATTTTGAAGTGATTTTGTTCAAGCTATTTAGTTCATTGTGATTTTGATTATGTTTTATGTGTACCAATAGCATCATAGAACATAATTTTTAGTGATAATTCCTATATGTTTAACAACACAATTACAAATTTTGTCTTTTAAATATAGCTGAGTTATGGATCGTATCATTTAAAAAGTTTACTTTCACTCGTTGTCTTTTAAAAGTTCAAACAACAAATAACAGTCTTACTAAACATACAAAATTGAAAAATAACACTAAAACATGTTATTTATTTGGATTAAATAGATATCCGAACAATCCAATATTTGTTTTTAAATTTGATATCGGAATCCAAATTATTTATTCGAATATTGGGGTCGATCTGATTCGAATATCCGAATAAAAATTCAAATCAATTTATTTAGGTTTCGGTTCAAATTTCGGTTTTTATGAACATCCCTAGTTACCCGTAAACACGGGAGTTCAAGGAATTTTTTTTTAAAAAAGTAGAAAATATAACTTTACAGTCTACACAACCAATCTAGTTCTACACTTTCACTAGATACCCCCTTAGCTTAAAGTTAGTTCCATGGAAACCTTCTCCCCTGCGCAGCCGCTGCCTCAAAATAATAATCATCCACCAGCCGGAGCTACTATCTCCACGCCGCCGCCGGATATTACTCACCACTCCTCTGCTCCTGCTGCTGCTGCTGCTGCTGGTATATCAACTCTATTATTTACTAGTTGTATTACAAGAACCCCAATTTTTATTTATGTTCAGGGCTTTAATTTCAAAATCACTTGTTTAGGTTCAAAGCCAGATTTCATGTACAAGTCTCTTTTGAGCCAACAAACCCAAAAGTTAAAGAAACCGCCCCCGATATACCAAACATTAAACGAAGGACCCGACCATCACCCGCGGTTCCGATCCACCGTTTGGGTAGACGGTGTAAGCTACACCTCTTCCAACACATTTCCCCAACGTAAGGTGTCCGAAATGGATGTTTCCAAAATTGCATACATTGCCTTAACACAAAAGGCGAAAACCGACGCCTTGCATTTCACATAACAGGTTCGATGCTTACAAGCTATAGGATTGGTTTTATTATATTTATACGATGCGTTTTGTTTGTTAATTGAATAGTTGTTGTTAATTTGTTATTGTTTAGGATAAAACCTTTTGCAAGTCGATTATAGCTGAATTTGCAGCTAAGAAGGGTTTAGATAAACCTGTATACGAGACGACCCAACTCGAGGCAGTTCCCTCTTTTCGGTCTAATTTGGTTTTTAATGGCCGTACGTTTCAAGGAGAGAGTGCCAAAAGCAAGAAAGAAGCCGAACAATCGGTCGCGCGCTCTGTAGTTGTCAAATATTTAGGTATTTTGCAAAACTCGAGCCCATATTCAATGTTTTATATACTTTTATCTTATGTGATTTATGTTAATTTTAGATTCTGAATTTGGAACCGACATGGCGGATATTGTTTATTGCAAGATGAAGCAGTATATTGAAATGAATAAAGTTCATGAAATTAATAGTGTGCCGAGTGGCTCGAATGTTTTGGGACAACTAGCGGGAACCAGCACAGTTGTTCCAACCACATTAGTTGAGCCAATCACTCCAGCTGCTCCGGTTGTAATACAATCGTCTGCACCGATTGTTCCACAATTGGTTGAGCCAATCACTCCAGCTGCTCCGATTGTAATCCAACCGCCTGCGCCGATTGTTCCACAATTGGTTGAGCCAATCACTCCCGCTGCTTTGGTTGCAATCCAACCGCCTGCACCGATTATTCCACAACTGGTTGAGCCAGTCACTCCAGCTGCTTCGGTTGTAATTCAACCGCCTGCAACACAAGTATCAGATGAGCCGATTCATCAAGATGAACCGATTATGCCTGTTGTTGCTGAACCTTTGGTTGTGACCCCGGTCTCATCTGATGTGGTGAACGAATCATATACTCCTGTAGTGTCAGCACCGCCGGTTGAAACGCCTGCAACTGTTAATGTAATTGAACCGGATGTTGCACCGTCACTGGAGTACATACCACTTGTGGCTGAAACTTCGGACAAGAAACGAAGCAATTCGAGCAGGAAAAACGCCCGAAGGAAGATGCGGGCCAATGCTCAGTAAGTGTGATTATTCTATTAACAATCTTTATGCTTGTGTCTAGAATAAGTTTTTGCAGTGTTTGAATTTGAATCAAGTTGGATGAAAACACAAGTCCTTAGTTTAGGAAGACATTTTTTTAAGATGTTACTTGTGTCAATATAGAATGTATAAGTGGTGGATATTGAAGAAACACTAAGTGAACCCTGGACAGATTATAGATAATCTGGACAGATTATAGATAATCTGGGGGGTTAAGTAATGTTTCCCACGGATGAGATCTAACTGAGAAGGCTGTTCTTCAGGAGACCTGCAAAACAAACACCGTAAGCTCGTCACTGAGAAGGGGGGGGGGGGGAGGTTCCTCCTTGTGACCACCCTCCGGCGTGAGAATCAGACTAGATTGCTCTGAATATAAGTGTATATTAAGAGATTGCTAGATAACTGGATATCAGATGATCTTACTATTCCAAGATGTTGGAGTATTTATAGCCGAAGGTAGGTTAGAAGGTATAGCCGGCTGAATAGTATTCCTGTTCTACCAACAGTGGACTATGCACAGGCCATACTGGTTGGTGGATAGGTTACGGCCAACAGTAACTATGTCGGCTGCACTATTCCTCCAACTGTAGATTATGCACGTCCTACCTACTGTGGATTATACGCAGGCCATGCTGGTTGGTGAATAGGTTACGGCCCACAGTAACACTATTTCACCAACCGTAGGCTGCGCATGCCCTGCAGTAAGGGTTGGTGAGTAGGCAGCGGCTAATAATGACAAACAGTACTAGAGGGTGCTCCTCCTCGTACTGTTGTCGGTGAGCTGTCACCCTGTGATTGGCTCATGGGCTGTTCTGGTCAGATTGTCTGTCCTATCCATACCTTGGTAGGTATAGTACAGAAGATCTTTCAGAATCATACGGACTGGCTCATTTTGGCGGGATTGTTCCCGTCTTGCTCATTCCTTCATGTGACTACTGAAGTATCTATTGCCTTGTGCGTGTAGCCCTGCTGTCTGCGGGTAGCCTTCCCTGATGGCTTGTATCCGCAACTGCGGGAACAGGCGGGGTACTTCACCATTGGGAGGCTTTCCCTGCGTGTACAGCTTGCGTACTGCGCGTAAGGTTCTCTGAGCATGGTGGGTCCTGCGGAAGCAGATGACCTTTGCGCAGACGTCCCTGTTCAAGGTGAGTCTTGCGGGACCAACTGGGCTCTGCTGGGACCTACCTCTTCAAGTCCCCCCAGTCCAATGTTCTTCTCATGAATGTTTAATAAAGTGAGGTGAACTTTTGGACTTTGAGCAAGGGGTTTTGAAAAGGCTTTTTAGTTTTAAGGTTCTCCGTGGGGATTCTTCCCGCGGGTTTCCTAGTGTCACTTGCAAAAATTCCCGATTTTTTTGCTTGATCTTTGGGTATGATGCGGGTAGGTATGTAACCTTCTCGCAAGGCAGGAGCGTTGAGTCTCACTTGTATATAGTCTCCATGAGGTTCTGGTGGTTTTCAACATAGTGATCAATTATGCTAAGACCACCAATTCCATTACGGAGTTTCAAACAATATAATTCTCGACGTTCCCGTTATGCGGGGATGTTATTCCTCTATCCGCAAGCATTGCCTAAAAGATCCTTCTTGGTTTCAATTCTCTGCGGGTGCTAGGTATGTGAAGGGTTTTGCCTTAACACTGTACCCGCACATGTCTTATAGTTACTTGGTTGCCAAGGTATTCTTGGCTTCAATTCCCTGCGGGTGCTAGGTATGTGAAGGGTTTTGCCTTAACACTGTACCCGCACCCGGCTTATGGTTACTTGGTTGCCAAGGTATTCTTGGCTTCAATTCCCTGCGGGTGCTAGGTATGTGAAGGGTTTTGCCTTAACACTGTACCCGCACCCGGCTTATGGTTACTTGTTTGCCAAGGTAAGGGGTGTTTTCCCGCTTACTTTTGAATCTTTTTTGAATTTTGAATTTCAAAATTCGAAGAGTTGGTAGAAAGATAGGAACAGTCCAAACGTTTGAAACGTCGTGCGACGGTTTCTTCTGACTGTGTCAGGACGTGCAGGAAGTTATGGTGACGTGACATTATATGGTCATTCCAGTCTCTTTTTCAGGCGCGTGGGCGCGTTTTTTCGGGCGCGTGGCCGCGAAATTGCTGGCACACGTCCTGTCAATAGCTGTTGCCAGCCTGCTTTATGCCACGTGTCATAGTTTCATTGCACCTTCGATTTCTCTCTCCTCCGCATTAAATTCATCGCATTAATTGCGATTAGTATATAAAGGGGGAGAGGGCTGTTTGCAATCCACACTTTCACCCTTCTCTTCTTCTTCTTTAGCGATTTCCGGCAAATACTCCCCTTTTCAGGCTAGCATTTTCCCGAAATCGCTTTCTTTTTTCTGCACAATGTCTTCTCGTGATCTTGAGTCTTCGGCCGATGACAAGAGTACTGCTGGTGAGTGCCAGTGTGCTCTGCCCGGCGATCAGTACCGGTATGTTGTTAGGAAGTTCATGCTCGATCCTCTCGAGCCTGAGTTTCCTGAACCCCATCAGACCGTGTACGATGCCCCAAGTGGCAAGATCGGGGTATATGCTGCATTCTTTGTTTATGGGAACCTTAGGTTCCCATTGACAAAGTTTGTTTACCGTGTCCTCGAAAGGCACGGTGTTCATCTGACCGAGCTGCACCCAATGGCGATCGCGAAGATTCGCCACTTCGAGTGGGTGTGCCGGATATTGGGTGTTGAGCCCTACGTGGACCGCCTGATGACCTTCTATACTTGGAGGTGCATCCAGGGGTGGTACACCCTGACAACCCGAATCAAGGGTTTGAAGATTTGCGCGACAGAGCGCAGTCTCCGATCGTGGAAGCGGGAGTTCTTCTACATTTCTGCTCGCGCCGTCCCCATCGCCATGAAGTTTAAAAATGGCCAAGCCATTCCGAGCCACCACGCCACAAACTACCAGGAGGCGGAGTGGTTTGCAAAGATATCCCTGGTCCAATCTCCGGTTTTCCGGTTTCCGGAATCCGGGATGGTGATGTTGGGGATGAGCCGAGTGTGGAAAGAGGCTGACGCGCAAAAGGTTCCAATCGTCCTCGAATACGGTTCGAACTCTATCCCTTACGGTATGCTCCGTTTCTCTTTGCTTATACGAGTTTATCTTCTAACTGTTTATTTTCTTTCAGAGGGGAACAACTTGGAGTCGCTCCTGTACCCGCGGGAAGCTGACGGTCCCGCGCGGATGGGTACTCGTGCTCTAGACGAGAACGAGTTGCCCATCCTGGAACAAATGGCGGATCGGTTTGTGGAGGTCTATCCGCCGGGCCAAGAGATCCTGAGCCACCGGCGGCCAGGTAAGGCGATATTCTATCCTCAACCCCTCAATGCTGTACCCGCTGCTGGAATTCCTTACGTCCTTTCTTCTTCTGAGGAATCCGCAGATGGTCCTCCGCTAGTGCGGAAGAGGAAGGCTGCCGGCGGGAAAGGGAAGGAGAAGGTGGCCTCCACAGCTGATCCGGTGCTTCTATCTGACACCGAGTCAGATAATGAAGAGGTGGCGGGGAACCCCGGTGGTGAGAAGACCACTGCTCCGGAGGCTACGACTGTTACCTCCGGAGAACCGACGACGACGGTGACCGGCATCAAGAGACCGGCTCCATCGGGTTCATCCCCGCCCGTCCGTACGTTCAAGCTCAAGAAAACCCGTAAGTATAAACATTCTTTTTGTAGATTTATCATACTTCATAAATTTATTAACACTTGTCTTCTTTCTGCAGGCGTGGATGTTGACGCATTCCAGGGTGGAGCGCAGGGGAGTACCTCTCCGCCAATGACGGTAGGCTCGGTCAGCCTACCTGAGGCGTCGACCCAGGCACCTTCGCCTGCTTCCGCTGGTCCAGTTGCTCAATCCTTTGAGCCAACTGTTCCAGCCGAGATGACGTCACCGCCGGCGGTGAGTGCAATTTTTGCAGCATCGTTCACCGAGCCGGCGGTTACTGTTGCTGCTGACTCTTCGGAGGCGTCCGCGGCGGACACCATGCCTCCGCCATCGACTGCGGCGGAAACCATGCCGCCTCCGCCATCGGCCTCGACGGCTGGACCTTCAGGTACGCGCGGGGCTTCTCGCCGATCTTTGTTACCTTCCCATCTGCCTGACCTTTTGGATGGATTTCCCTTAGGTTCAGGTGATGGGTTCGGTGGCTATCGGCCTGTGATCGACCCTACAGGTGCGTAGGGTTCTTTTGTCCTTTATGTAATTTTTATCATCTTTTCCTAACTGCTTTGTTTCTTTTGCAGTGTCGGATTCCAATGAAGTGTATGTTCCAAGATGGAACATACGCCGAGGAACAACCCTTCGCACACCTGTGGAGTGCGTGGACTGGGCTCGCCACGCTGCTCCCCATGGTGCGTTGGGGGAAGCCATGGTTAGCTACCAGGAGGGTAGGCTAACCAACGAGCTTCGGGTTCTCCTGGCCCGGATGCAGCCACGCGTCGAGCTGCTTTGTCGTGAAAACGACAAGTTGAAAGCAGCTCGCGTTAAAGAAGTATCTCAGGCTCGTGCTCTCCGGGAGGAGAACCAAAAACTGACCGCAGTATCTGCGGAGAAGGAGAAGGCCTTCAAGGCCCTCGAGGTTGAGGTTCAAGCGCGACTCGAGGCCCGCTCCAAGGCTGCCCAAGCTGTTAACGAACAGCTTCGGCTAGCTAAGGAGACTGCGAGGAACGCGACCGAGAGGGCCACCAAGGCTGAAGCTGTTGCTGAGCCTCTCCGCCTGGAGAATGAAGAACTTAAAGCTAAGTTAGAGGCTCTTCAACAGGCTCATGATGCCTTGGCTATGGAGGATGCGAAGAAGCTTCAAGAGATCCTGGACCAGAGGGGTGTGCTTGCGCATACCGAACGGAAGCTTAAGGGCGTTGAAGAGGCCGCTGCAAAGGATGTGCTTCTCGCCAATCTTAATAAGAACGAAGCTGAACGCGCCTGCACCCAAGCTCTGGCTGCCAAGGAATGGCTTCTTCGAGAAGCGTTGCCTCAGGTATTTTAGCTTTATGTCGTCACGCTTTCCTTTGTAGGATAGAAGTTCTTATACTTGTACATTTTTTGTAGGTTGTGCATCGGGTCTTTTCAGAGACATCTTACGACGATGCTATGAGCGCAGCCCTCAACGCTTCTCATGAGGATGGGGAACGGACCGGCTTCCTGCTTGGTCTAGGGTTTGCTGAGAAAGGCGTCCCGCCTTCCAACTTCCCTTTGTATAATGCGGATACCGAAACTATTTATGACCAAGCAGTGAACCAGTATGCTGCCTTCCCGCATCCTGTGGTGGAGAAGGTGAATGAAATTGCTGCTGCTGATGATGGGCTTGCTGTCCTTAGAGCTTTCCTTGAACCGTCACCCTCTGCCGATGGTGCGGGTCCAAGTGGGAGTGGTCCTGAAGCATGATCCAAAAGATCCCTTTCCACCCCTAGCGTAGATATTTGCTCTTGTACTTCTTTTGTATGCGGGTATATACCCAGCAATGTTTGTTATATTCAAGTTGATGAAGTAAAGAATGTGTTTGTCCTTTGTTTATTTTACGCATGTTTACACTTAGCAATATCTTTAGTACTTAGATAAGTTAACTTTTTGACGTGGTAAATTATAAGTTTATTTTTGCTTCCTCTTTCATGATTGTGCGGGTAGGACCGTCACTTGCACTTAGTAGGATGGCTAAACTTACATTTATCCTGCGTGGAAGTTTTCCTCACCATTTCCTTGAAATTTTCTAAGTGTTCAGAATAAGTTAACCTTTGAACGTGGTAGATGATAGGTAGAAGTTTTGCTTCCTTGCTTGTGATTGTGCGGGTAAGACCGTCACTTGCACTTACAAGGATGGCTAAACTTTACTTACCACTGACCTGCGTGTAGGTTTTCCTTATCTTTTTTACATTTTTAGCGTTGTGTTTATGCGGGTTTTGCCGCCTTCCACACGCAACTACTTACTTCTTCACGCATTGGTGCGGTGAATACCGGCACATGGGAAGTTCATAAGTTAAAGGTAAGGCTATCAACACATTGTGTAAGGAGAATCATTTCCATTAGAAGTGGCTCTAGGCCTTTTCTTTACAAGTTTGGAATTGATCTACATATAACATTTGCGTAATTGAGCTCCATTCCATGTTCTTGGGATAGGAGTGCCATCGAGCCTTTCAAGCCGGTATGCGCCTTTTCCCAGGACTTCTTTGATAATGTATGGCCCTTCCCAGACCGGGGCCAGCTTTCCTGGGCGCTCTTGGTTTGAAGCCTCGTTGTTACGCAGTATGTAGTCTCCTTCATTGAAATTGCAGAGTTTTACCCGCATGTTGTAGTACTTTTGCATTTGTCGTTTGTAATTTTCTTCATGCACTGCGGCTAAGTCTCTGCGTTCCTCGGTTAGCATAAGGTCTAACCGTCTTTCCGCATCATTGTCTTCTGGCTGGATCAAGACCCTTGGTGAGGGTAAACCAATTTCGACTGGGACCATGGCTTCAGTGCCATAAGTGAGACTGAACGGGGTTTCCCCCGTACTGGCCTTTTTCAGCGTTCTGTTTGCCCAAAGGACGTGCGGGAGCTCGTTCACCCAGCCGGATCTGTGTTTCAAGAGTCTTTTCTTTATGCCATCGACGATGCTCTTGTTTGCTCTTTCTACCTCACCATTACCTTGCGGGTGTGCCACTGAGGTAAAGGTGTGGGTGATTTGAAGTTCTTTCAGCCACTGCTGTAGCTTCTTGTCAGCAAAGTTGGTGCCGTTATCGCTCACCAGATTCTGTGGAAGTCCAAAACGACAAATAATAAATTCCCAAATAAATTTTTTGATATGTTTTGCGGTTGTTTGGGCTAAAGGTTTTGCTTCTATCCACTTGGTGAAGTAATCGATGGCTACCACTAGGAACTGAACATTTCCTGCTGCTGTGGGAAATGGGCCTGTCACATCGATGGCCCACTTCTGAAATGGCCACGAAGAAGTGACTGGAACAAGTTCGTTCTTCGGGCGATGTGTGTTGGGTGCGTAAAGCTGGCAAGACCTGCATTTTCTAGTGTATGCCAGTGCATCCATATGCATCCCCGGCCAAAAGTATCCCGCATTGTTCAGCTTAGCCACAACAGCGCGGGGACCTGCGTGTACTCCACATATGCCCTCGTGTACTTCCCTTAAGAGGTAGTCAGCATCTTGGTTGTCCACGCATCTTAAAAGTGGGCCAAGAAAGTTACGTCTGTAAAGGTTGTCATTGATGAGTTGATAATTTAGTGCTTTACAGCGTAGTTTTCTTGCCTGTGTTTTTGATTCTGGTAGTGTTCCTGCTGCAAGGTAATTTATTATTGGTGTCATCCACGTTTCTGTACCGGTTTGGATGACACAAATTTCCTTGTGCGGGACTGATGGTGCTTCGAGGAGTTCAATGCGGATGTCCTTTCCCAAGTGGGTGAAGGCTAGTGATGCAAGCTTGCTTAACGCATCCGCAGATTTGTTTTCGCTGCGCTTAACGTGTATGACTTTACAATCATTAAAATCACGCATAAGGGTTTTTGCCTGGGCGAGGTACAGGGCCATTATGTCGTTCACAGCCGTGTACGTCCCATTTATTTGGTTGGCCACCAGCATGGAATCCAAGTTTTTCACTCCCATTTTACGCGCAATTCTCAATCCGGCCAAGAATGCTTCGTATTCGGTTTCGTTATTCGTACTTGGGAAATCCAACCGAATAGCGTAAGTATATTCTTGGCCCGCTGGGTTGGTTAATTTTAACCCTGCGCCTGAACCCTCGTTGTTGGCTGCTCCATCAGTATAGAGTCGCCAGGTATCGTTGATGTCCTGTGCCGGGGAGGGTTGAGCCTCCTCCTGGCACTCTTTCTCCCGCGTAGCGGGGACTTTTGCAATAAAATCGGCCAGGACCTGGCCTTTTATGGCTGGTCTTGGCTTGTACTTAATTGCATATTCTCCCAATTCAATTGCCCATTTGGCTAGACGTCCCGATAATTCGGGTTTGCCTAGAACGTTTGAGAGTTTGAAGTTGGTGAGAATGGTGATTGGGTGGCCCTGGAAATATCGTCTTAATCTGCGTGAAGCGTGTATAAGTGCTAAGACTAATTTTTCGAGGGTAGAGTACCGGGTTTCTACGTCTGTTAGTACACGGCTAACATAATAGATTGGCATCTGGATGCCTTTTCGTTCTGTTAGCAGTACTGCCCCGGTTGCTCTATCTGTTGCGGAAAGGTATAGGATTAACTCCTCTCCCGCTTGTGGTGCTGTAAGTGTTGGGAGTTCGATCAGGCGTGACCGAATCTCCTGAAAAGCTGCTTCCGCTTCTGGTGTCCAGCGGAAGTGCGTTTTCTTTAAGCAGTTTCTTAATGTTGACACGAAAGGAAACGACTTATCTGCATGGTTTGCCAAAAAGCGATTAAGTGCGACTAGTCGTCCATTCAGTGTCTGAGCCTGTTTGATGGTGGTAGGTGATTCCATTTTAACAATGGCTTCGACCTTTTCAGGGTTCGCTCTGAAGCCATCTTTAGTAACAATGACTCCCAAGAACTTCCCTTCTTCCATCCCAAATGAACACTTGCTCGGGTTGAGCTTCATGTTTATCTTTCTGAGCGTGTTGAAAGTTTCTTCAATGTCTTTCAACATCGCTTCTGGCTCGGGGCTTTTGATGACCAAATCATCCATATAGACTTCCAAGTTTCTCCCGATTTGGGCATGAAACTCTTTGTCCATCAGGCGTTGGTACGTGGACCCTGCATTCTTAAGTCCGAAGGGCATCATTTTATAACAAAATGTACCATCGGGCGTCCGAAACGCGGTTTTGTCCTGGTCATCTACGGCCATGTGGATTTGATGGTACCCCTTATACGCATCCAAGAAGCATTTAAGGCGAAATGGTGCCAACGAATCCACCTTAAGATCAATTTCTGGTAACGGATAACAATCTTTGGGGCATGCTTTGTTCAAATCTTTGAAATCTATGCACATGCGCCATTGTTTGTCATTCTTCGGTACCATTACGGGATTTGCAACCCATGTTTGATATCTACTAACGCGTATGATGCCTGCGTCAAGGAGTTCCTTGACTTGGGTTCTACACGCGTTAGTTTGTTCAGGCCCCATTACTCTGCGCTTTTGTACGACTGGCGTAACAGCCAGATCGCACTTGAGCTTATGCTCCGCCTTACTTCGGGGTACACCAGTCATGTCAGCTGGTGTCCACGCAAAGATGTCAGCGTTTTTCTGCAGTAGGCGTTTGAGTAAGGTGCGGGTGGGATCAACGATTGTTGGTCCAATGGTAACGGCCTGGTCGGGGTATTTGCCATTGAAGGCCCATTTTTCCGGTTCGGTGATGGTTGGTTTAGCCATCTTTGGTTGGGGTTTAGATGAGACAGATGCGATGCATACCTGGGGAATGCCAGTGATCATCGCCACACCCTCAGCTGTTGGCCATCCCATCATGCCGTGGACTGAAGATACCACGGCGTTGAATCTTGCCATCCCGTCTCTCCCGAAGAGGATGTCGTACGTGTGGTGTGGCTTCCTCATCACGACAAAGTCCACATCCTCTGTGCGGGAGTGTTTTCCATCTGTAAGAGTGACGGGGAAAGATAGGATACCCAGGGGGGTTTCTGTACTGCCGTCAAACCCTTCCATTGAAGCGTAGACCGTTTCCAGGCGTTCTTTGTCTTCATCATCCAGCTTGTCAAAGAACTGCCTGTACATCACCGTCGACGAAGCGCCGTTGTCAACAAGAGTGCGGGAAGTGATGTAATGCCCCAGCTGGCTTTTGATGACGATGGGGCCTTCTTTGCTGGGGCCTCCTGGCACTCGCGGAAAGCGCACCTCGGCTTCCTTCCACGCGCATGGTTCTGTCGCTCGTCTTTTTCTTCCTCCGACCTTGCCATGAACCATGTTGATGCTGATGTCGACGGGCTTTCGTCCGTTACCTCTGTACCGGTTGTCACTCCTTCCTCCCTTCCTGATTGATGCCACGAGATGTGCAAGTCTTCCATCCTTGACAAATGCTTCAACAATGTCTTTCAAGGATGTGCACTCTTCAGTACCATGACCCTTTGTCCCGTGGAAATCACAGGACTTGCTTTGATCCGCATTAGGTTTCTGCCGGATCAATGGGGCTTTTGGCCATGGCAATTTTTCCGTGGCAAATATCTCCGTGACACTCTTGGTGAGTGGCGTCCACCGGTTTTTTCGGTTTGAAGGGTGTGTGTTGTCCCTTCCGCCGACAAGAGGGCGAGAGCTGGATGAGGTGTCAAAGTTTACCCTTGACTGCCAAATACCTAGCCGCCTCTTTTTGTTCTGCCGGGCGGTCCTAACGTTGTTCTCCCTTGTCCTCTGCGTGTAGAGGTGTGTACTCTGGGGAAGATCCCTTCCCAGTTGCTTTTCCGTCTCGGCAAAGCGCTTTGCCGCCGTCATGATGGCATCCCAAGTTGATGGCATGCCATCCTTACCCGTCAACGTGCGGATAAGTTCTGGGTATTCGGCGCCTTGGATGAAGGCGGCGCGAACCAGATCCTCACTTATGTTGCCGAGACTTAGCTTTTTGGAGTTGAAGCGGGTGATGAATTCTAGTAAAGATTCATCCTCCTCTCTCACGCAGTTGAGGATCGTCCACTGCTCTTCAGTGTACTTCCTCTGTTGGCTAAAGTGCTGGCTGAACTTGTTCTGAAAGTCCGCCCAGTCATATATGTGGTGGATCGGTAAACGATCGAACCATGCCCTGGCCGCTCTGACCAGAGTCATCTGGAACATGTAGCACCACGTGGGTTCCGTCCAGTTGCTGACGGTAGCCCCCGCAATGAACCTGTTCAAATGGTCGTCTGGGTCGGATAGACCATCATAAGTGCCAATGTTGGACATCTGTTTGGCACTTCTCGGGGCGATTGCTTCCGCAATGTCCCTTGCGAATTTTGACTTTCCTGCATTTGTAGCAGTTGGTCTAAAGGTTTTGGAGAAGTCACGCGGGTTTCTCTCCGCGATTGGTTTAAAAGCTTCCCCAAAATTCCTTTTTGGTTGGACGTCCGTTTCCTTACGCTTCCCTTTCGCCTTATGGCGAGGGTTCGCGTCGGTATCGGACTCCAACTCGTCTGAGTACTCGCAGTCACTGCTCATATTGAGGTGTTGGCGAGTACTGCCGAATTCGTCAGCCTGTTGAGCTGAACGCAAGCGTTCATCCAATTCGGCTTGGAATTCTCTTTGCCGTGCTTCGGCCCACGCCTTCACTTGATCTAGTGTTTGGCGAGGGGCCCTTGTTCGTTTTTCCAACTGGGTGTCGGTGAACCCCAGTGGAATATTTACTCCACTTGCCCCGGCTTGGGTAGTCGGGGTAGTGTTCGTAAGGATTGTATAACCGCCGGTGTTCCCCCCCGTTGCTGGGGTTGTTACCGGGGTTTCTTGGTCGGTTACTGGCCTTTGGACCGGAGTAACGTTAACCATTTCTTCAGAAAATTTGAAAAAACTAAATTTGTTCTAGCTTTTATGCACGGATGGCGCCAATGAAGAAACACTAAGTGAACCCTGGACAGATTATAGATAATCTGGACAGATTATAGATAATCTGGGGGGTTAAGTAATGTTTCCCACGGATGAGATCTAACTGAGAAGGCTGTTCTTCAGGAGACCTGCAAAACAAACACCGTAAGCTCGTCACTGAGAAGGGGGGGGGGGTTCCTCCTTGTGACCACCCTCCGGCGTGAGAATCAGACTAGATTGCTCTGAATATAAGTGTATATTAAAAGATTGCTAGATAACTGGATATCAGATGATCTTACCATTCCAAGATGTTGGAGTATTTATAGCCGAAGGTAGGTTAGAAGGTATAGCCGGCTGAATAGTATTCCTGTTCTACCAACAGTGGACTATGCACAGGCCATACTGGTTGGTGGATAGGTTACGGCCAACAGTAACTATGTCGGCTGCACTATTCCTCCAACTGTAGATTATGCACGTCCTACCTACTGTGGATTATACGCAGGCCATGCTGGTTGGTGAATAGGTTACGGCCCACAGTAACACTATTTCACCAACCGTAGGCTGCGCATGCCCTGCAGTAAGGGTTGGTGAGTAGGCAGCGGCTAATAATGACAAACAGTACTAGAGGGTGCTCCTCCTCGTACTGTTGTCGGTGAGCTGTCACCCTGTGATTGGCTCATGGGCTGTTCTGGTCAGATTGTCTGTCCTATCCATACCTTGGTAGGTATAGTACAGAAGATATTTCAGAATCATACGGACTGGCTCATTTTGGCGGGATTGTTCCCGTCTTGCTCATTCCTTCATGTGACTACTGAAGTATCTATTGCCTTGTGCGTGTAGCCCTGCTGTCTGCGGGTAGCCTTCCCTGATGGCTTGTATCCGCAACTGCGGGAACAGGCGGGGTACTTCACCATTGGGAGGCTTTCCCTGCGTGTACAGCTTGCGTACTGCGCGTAAGGTTCTCTGAGCATGGTGGGTCCTGCGGAAGCAGATGGCCTTTGCGCAGACGTCCCTGTTCAAGGTGAGTCTTGCGGGACCAACTAGGCTCTGCTGGGACCTACCTCTTCAGATATATTATTATTAATATTATTATTATTATTTCAATTTTCAGGGCTGCTATGGTACCTGCAACAAATGAAGTTATGCCATTTACATCTCAATGAATAGCTCCAAAAATGAAGTTCTGCCATTTTCATTGAATAACTCCAATTCTGCTGTGAAAAGTTGGAAGTTAGCTAATTACTGTGTTTTTAGTTATTTAGTGAGGTTGTCATAAGAATGTGTGTTATCTATTTTTTAACTTTATGTAGATGATGTGGCATAAGTGCCATCAATATTAAGGTTTAAACTTTAAAGTAACATTGTATTAGTATGGTCTTACTTATGTTCATTTTGTAACATTAAGCATTTAGCTTATTATGAAAACGTTGGCATCCTCTTTATTTTGATTATGGTTTTAATAGGCCATGTGTTTACAGAAGCATTATCTCTCAACATATTAAGAATACATGATTTTTGACAAAAAAAAGGTATATTAAATGATTTCATTAACCAGTCCATATGAGAAGTGTTCTTAAGTGTGAAGAATCAATGGATGTGCTTTATCCTATGTTAAAGTGCCTTGTGGAATTTATTCCATCTAAAGCTCTTTAGAAAAGAAAAACATGGTTTGAATTAATAATCATTAAGAAAGTCACTATGCATTACTTTGGGAGAAATGGTACTTGCCTACTCAATTTCGCTATATTTTGTTCAATTAGTTAAACCATGCCAACATTCTTAAGGCTTAATATATCACTTTATTAGTGTAGCCTTATGTTCATTTTGTAGTGAGATTTGCATTAGATTATTGTGGAAAACGTTGGCATCCACTTTATTTTGATATTGGTTTCAAGAGCCTTTTGTGTTTACACAAAGATTTCACAACTATATCAGTATCAAACAAAATGAAAAACGTTTAAACCAAGAAAATAGTCATGTTTTAAAGCATGATTTATCCTCACATGATAAGATTCAAAAAGTTCATGTGCTTTTCATGGGTTTATATATTTAAGAATCTTTTTCATAAGTTCATGGCCTTGCTAATTTGAAATACATGATAAAAATTAACTTTGCATCATATTCCTGTTAATCGAGCTTTGGACTTTGGAGGACTCCATGCGAAAATCTAATCTAATTTAGTATTCAACATTTAGTTAATCAAATTATTTGCTTAATACAATAAGTCAATAACATCACAAGTTTATGGTGAGTTAAGAGTACGAGCAAGCTCAAAGGTGTCATGTCATTGTAGCCTTATAAAAGGTGTACCATTCCAAGGACAAATGAGATTCCTCCATCCTTTTCCACGGATGTACCAACAAACAAACTTCTCATTTTATTAAAAAAGAAAAGCTTTATTAAATATTAATTTTCTAAATAGATGGTATTTACTCAAATACATTAATCTACAAAGAATACCCGGATTATATAATGTGTGCAAAATATCATTAATATTGTCGGTTTATAATATCATTTAGGTACAAACGAAAATTGCGTGTAAATTATACGAAGCTAACATAACACAAAACATGGTGTGTGACTATTAGCGAGGGTATGTGCATATAATAAATACCCAATCTATATTTATAATTGCACACATATATAATTACACAACTTATATGATAATCAAACAACATATTTTTATAACTACACAGTTATATAGTTATGAACGTTATACGCATAACATATCGGCGTCTTTTAAAAAAATGTCCTTTTCTTTAATATAGCTAGAGTATACTAGTATTAAAAAGAATAAAATGTCTAGTCTCATGGTGTAGTTTTTGTTTTTAGTAATAATGTCGTATAAAAAAATTATGTGTTTACAAAATGAGAATGAGGGAACTTTGAAAATGTCAATGATAGACTATTTTTATTTTACTTCAGATCGTTTTCACGCGTAAATACCAGTGACGTGACACCCTCTCATTATGTCAACCATTATTTAGTTGTGAAATACAAGTATTAAAATTGTAATTTTGTTTTTAAATATAAGGATAGTTGAAAGAATAAATGAACTATTGAGGTATGCGCTTATGTGAATACCCATTTTAGCATTAACATATAAGACTTGCAAAGCTATATCTCAATCTTGATTGAATTAGCATAACATTCATAATTTCTAATCTAACGTAAACGTATTGCTTTAACAAATGAAAACGACAACGTTAACATAAACTAGTGAAATATTGTTTAATGTAATTATTTGAATAACTTATTTGTTTATTATTATTTGCTAAGTATAAGTGTATACGTTTATGTAGTTATTTTAGAGTTAAACAAGATACTTTCTAATCAAACTTCGATCAATGCTCATTTTAAATTTGTTACTTTTTACTGACTATAATCATAACTTTACCTGTCCGACTTCTGACCTTGACATCTTACAACTTCTAAAGAGTAAATAAAAAAAAGTAACTTTAGAATTTACATAATTAATTAAGTATACAATAATTATTTCTTATTAAATATTAATAGAATAAGGCGATATAAAGTACATTTAATTCATCTAAACTTATAAACTCATCAAAACTAAACTAAACTCAACAACTCAATCTCATTACACTATTTCTCTTAAAAAAAAGTAACTTTAGAATTTACGTAATTAAAATCGTAACTTTACCTGTTTTGACTTTTGATCTTGGCACGTTGCAACTTCTAGAGAGAATCATAAAAAAGGTTACTTTTCATAAATTTTCAACTATGAGCTGATGATTGCAACCGCTTTATATGACTTCAAATATGGGTTTATTGATGGTGATGGTGATGGTGATGGTGTGGCTAAGATGTTTTGACTTTTGTTGACTGCAGTGTTTGACATTTTTGTTAGGTTTTTGGTATTAGTTATGATGTATCTAATTTTGTAGGAGAATGTTTAATAAGCACAGGAGGCTTGAGCACATCATCTTCAATGCAATCTGGTAATTCTTATATCTAAGTCTGATTTTAAATTGCATATTTATCAATAGTCATTTTAGGTATATTCTTGATGATGTAGATGAATAAGGAGTATCAACAATGTCAAAAGGACACCCATTTAGAAAAAGTAATGCTTGAACTTTGAATAACTATATCTATTGTAATAATACATTGGTGCACAACAAAACATTTCTTCATCTAATACGACATATAGTTGGTATATAAAACACAGGTTTCATCACATGCAAATTTGATTTACAGTGTTTTTTTTTCTCATCTTCAAGATTAAACAGGACAAAAACTTTGGTCAGCAGTTTAACTTTTACATTTCACATAAAGAGGCTTGAAATTGTGAGTTGGTGCTTATGCTATTTGCTTAACTTACATTTTAAACCAGTTAATTCAGTATGGTTATCGGCTGTTGCAGCCACTTGCAGGGTTATTTGGAAAACCGAATGACTCGAAAACCATATGACCTGCCATATACCACACCTACTGTGATATTCACTTTACATTATAATTGTTGTCTCGCCCTATGAATCCTTAGTGTTATTTTTATGCAGGAAAATCTTACAAGATTTGATGGGCGTGTCGAGGCAGTAAGTACAATAGCTTTTTCAGAGAATTGAAGTGTTGTTTACTTAGTAGATATGGTTGAAACTGAAAGTCATTTTTGACGGAACTCCGATGAGAAGAAATAAGAAGGCGTTAAGAGAACTATGCCAAACGGATTTAAATGACATAATCATGTGTTTATAATGTGTTTGCTGGAAAATTCTGATTGTAATAATAGTGTTTTTAAATCCTATTTAATATGTTTGGTATAATACTATAATGTGTAGACTTTTAACTTATATTATGTTTTTTTGCAGTGGAATTTGATTATAGTTAGGGTGTGGTTATGAGTGTTCGATTTTTTTTCACGACTAGCTCGTATGGGACGATAGAGCTTCATCTGCATTAATTACATATAACGCCCTTTTTTTTAACCATGTTATTATTTTAGTTATTAATGAGTCTATTTGGGTTATGTTTTATCTTTTTGAGGACGTACGAGTTATGTTTTATCTATAACAAGTCATCTCGAAAAGTGTTGTACCGGGTCGATATGAGTTATGTTTTCTCTCTTTACGGATAGATTCCAGATTTCCAGTTATGTATTCTCTTTAACATGACCAGCGTGTTATGTTCCCTCTCTAATGGGATGAACCCATATCATTTATTATCTCTTAACGGGTAAACTCAAGTTATGTTTATCTCTAATGGGTTGATTGGGGTATGTTTTATCTCGAACTGATACCGACCAATTTCCCTTCGTGTACGATTTGGACGCACGATAAAAAAACGCATACGTTGGACAACTACAGCGCAAAGCGCCGGGGCATCCACTAGTTATTATTAGAATCAGGCGATATAAAGAATATTTAATTCATCTAAAGCTCACTCTGTCTAGTCCGATCACCTTTTTCAACTCATCAAAACTAAACTCAACAACTCACTGTCACTTCCTTAAAAGCATGGAAACAGCCGGAGTTATGCCGGCGCCGGAGAATGCTTAACTTCGCTGCTGGTAAATGTTTATAATCTTTCCTTTTATGTCTCTTCTAAAATTAACTCCATTTCCTTCTAAATCCCTTCATATTCTTCAAAAATATTAACTCTCAACACATCGTGACAGTGATCACGTGAACTAGTATTTTTTATTTATTTTTTGCTACATGTTGCTTTAATGTGTTTCATGTTGTATGTGTATGCAAGTTTTTTTTTTTTTTTTTTTGGGTTGCAAACTGATGATTTAGTTTGCTTGTTAATTTCTGCTTAATTTTAGAAATGTTTTGGTTTGTTTGGTCTAGACATGGTTTCATTTTCATTTTCATTTTCATTTGGGACCACTTTAGTTTTAGCCCTAATAAACAAATGTGTGTATCAGTTATACTAAAGAAAATAGAAATAGCATTTTTTATTTGTGTTTATGTTACAAATCTATATCAGTTTATTGAAAAGTTTGAGGCTGTATTCAGGGTTTAGTTTAGTTTAGTTTTTCTTTTTATCCACCACAAGTTGTCTTGCTTGCTTGCTTATTGTTGTTGTTGTTATTAATTTTTAGGTTTAAAGCCAAATCTGTTATACAAGTGTCTCCTGACCCAATGTGCTCAAAAGTTGAAGAAACCAGCCCCGGTATACCAAACACAAAAAGAAGGATCTGAGCATCTTCCGATGTTCAGATCCACTGTTTGGGTTGATGGTGTGAGCTACACATCTTCTAACACATTTCGACAACGTAAGAACGCCGAGATGGATGCTTCCAGAGTTGCATATATCGCCATAATGCAGAAGGACAAGACCGACGCACTGAATTTTATACGAGAGGTTTGATGTTCACAAGTTATTGCATTGATTTTTGGTTGATAAGTTTTGTATTTACCAGTCATAACCATCGGTGGATCTCTAAAACATAGCAAAACTGTTAAATATAATATAATTTTCGGCTTCTGTTTAATATGATTTAAACACGTTTAGAAATTCGTTTTTTACCTTTTATGTCCCTTTGTTTCGTATTATTATACAGGTTTTTTTTTTGAGAAAATGCTTGGTTACTCTAAGTACACCTAGAGAGTTAAAACTTTAAAAGTGTATATGATCAATGTACTTTTTTAGGCTTGGCAAGTTGGGCAGATCGGTTCGGGTTACGGGTGGGCCATAATGGGCTGGAGCCAGATTGGGTTCTAAGCATAACTAGTTAGGGTCAAACGGGTTCTAAACAAAATGAATTTGGGTCAATACGGGCTGTTTTTAAAAAAATATATCAATTTGGTTCGGGTCAAACGGGTTTGGCTGAAATAGAATTGGATTGAAAAGACTCGTTTTTGAAATAAAATACCTACCCCATCCCCTTTTTTAAGTTAACAAGTTTTATAATAGTTGCATATTTTGGCCCGTTGACTCATTTGAGAAAACCAAATTTGACCTGTTGACTAATTTAAGTTGACTCAGTTTGACCCGTCGACAAATTAAAGGTGACCTAAATGAACCCATAGACTATTTTGTTTTGCCCAAATTAGCCCATTTTTTGAACAATGGGTCATGATTACCACCTATAAATTTTTCTATATGACTAATTTATGCCAGTTGATTAATTTTGAAACTAAGTTAGAATATGTTGGATCAGAGGGTCAACTCTCACGAAATGCATCCTGCTGTTTACTATCTTTATTGAAAAAAACTAATATTTTCATACCGTAGCTTTTGCAATTATACTCATTGTATTAACTATTATCATCTGAAAGAAATTAAAAAAAAAAAAAAGTGACAGATCCACCCAATCTGGCCTATTTTGACTTGTAGAAGATTATTGTTTTAACGCGTTATCTTATCCAGGATAAATTATTTTGCAAGTCTGTTATGGCTGAATATGCAGCCAAGAAGAATATAGGAAGGCCTGTGTACGAGACATCTCAACCGGAGGCACCACTTCCTGTTTTCCGCTCCAATTTGGTTTTCAATGGTGATACTTATCCCGGAGATAGTGCCAAGAGCAAAAAAGAAGCTGAACAATTGGTGGCGCGCTCTGTCATTATTAGTTTTTTAGGTATTTTGCAATTTGCAATCCTCCATACCATATTCTCTATGCTTTTTATCTTATGTAATTTATGTTAATTTCAGCTTCTGAATCTGGAACTGACATGGCGGATGTAGTTAATTCTAAGTTCAGACAATATCAACAAATCAGCAATGTTCAAGTTGGCTCAAATGCTGCTGTAGTTCAACCGATTATTCCACAGCCTTCGGCTGAGCAAACCGCTCCAACTGGTTCTGTTGCAGCTCAGCAAGTGTCAACCATGCTTGTCAATCGAGTTGTTCCTGTTGTAACTCAACAAATGTCCGTTGTTGCTGAACCTCTAGTTTTCACCCCGGTCCCATCTGTTCTAGTCAACAACTCAGCAACCGCTAATGTTATAAAAATACCAAAGGCTGAACTTGATCAACAACCAATTTCACAGGTATTGGTTGAACCAATCAAGCCGGTTGTTGCTGAACCTTTGCTTTTGAACACAGTCTCATCTGCTTTAATCAACAATTCAGCAGTCACTAATGTAATGAAACAGCCAAAGGCTGAACCTGATCAACAGCCTGTATTACAAGTGTCAATTGAACCAATCAATTCGGTTGTTGCTGAACCTCTGGTTTTCACCCCGTACCCATCTGCTGTGGTCTACAACTCAGCACCCGCCAATGTAATGAAACAACCAAAGGCCGAACCTTATCAACAGCCATTTTCGCAAGTGCTAGTTAAACCAATCGAGTCGGTTGTTGCTGAGCCTTTGGTTTTGAATCCAGTCCCATCTGCTTTAATCAACAATTCAGCAAATGCCAATGTGATAAAACAACCAAAGGCCGAACCGGATCAAGCAATGGAGTTCATACCCCTTGTGGATCAAGCTTCTGACAAGAAACGAAGCAGCCCGAGTAATAGAAATGCACGAAAGAAGATGCGTGGCAGTATTGAGTAAGTATTATTCTTCTTTTAAATTCTTTTATGCATTTTCTATACAATACGAGTAATAATTTACTTTCATGTAAAGGTATATTTTTGAGAAACACCCAAATTCATAGTTTAGGAGGACATACTATTAAATTGTATATGTGGCAGTCTAAAACCATTCTTCAAATGGGTTGATTCGGGCAAACATTAAATTGTATATGGGTTCATTTGGGGAATCTCAAATCAGTTAACGGGTGAATCTGGGTGTACTTAAATTAGTCAACGGGTAAATATTATGAAACTTGTTAACCGAAAACGGTCCAAATGGATTAGCCCCCACCCATGACCATTGCTTGTCAGTTTGTCCCCACCACCTACTCGTTGCCAGCATCATCACCACCACTGCCTTCACTTCCAACACGACCTTGTTCGTTTTGACCTGTGACCCAAGCCCGTCAGTTTGCTTGAAACAGAATATAATATAAAATGGAGAATATATTATATTTTCTGCTTTCTTTATTTTTTATTTTAATTTCAGGATGCCTATGATGACTGAAACAAGTAGAGTTCCGCCATAAGCATCTCAATGAATAGCACCAATTCTATGTTCATCTGATTAAGCTGGTTTCATGTAGGTGGCGACGGGGTTGAGCTTTGAACATTTAAGCTGTGAACAATAGTTCTTTTGTTGACCTTTTAATTTAAGTAGTGAATGCTAATTATTGTTTTAGTGATAGGAGTTATGTAGATGATTGTAACGTTGGTTGTTTTATGGACCTTTTAACTGGTGTTTTTTAGCTTGACATATCAATGTATGTTGTTTTTATGTTTTTTTTCTCTTTCGTTACAAGATTTGTCTTCAATATCGTGAACTCTTGACGGTTTTAGCATTGGGAAGGAACACATACAAGAGCACCCACAATTGTGTGGTCGGTTATAGAACATGATTGCTATCAAACGAGAAGCATTTATGTTTGCACATCCACCTTTTTATCTCAACAAATGCTTGAAAAAAATATTGAAATACATGTGAAAGCTGTCCAAGAACAGTTTGAAATGAAATATGAGCTGCATGCATGTTTTTAAATTTAAGGTATATAGGGCCAAGATCAAAGCCAAATAACAAGTGCAAGAAGATTACAAGTCACAATATGCTTTGTTGAGGGATTATGTGAATATTAATCACATGTTTTTCTAAGCATAAGTGTATCTTTTGTTAGCAGGTAGGCCAATGTCTGATGTTAATACATGTGAGGTCTTAAATGGCAATATAGTTGATGACATAGACAAGCCAATTGTATCACTACTTGAATTTATAAGGGAGTATCTCATAAGGAGGATGGTGACTATTCAAGAAAGAAGTGAAGGCCTGCTTACACCATGTGCCACCAAAATGTTGGAAACAATCAATAAGGAAGCCTTAAGACATCATGTGAGTGGTCCAAAAGGTAATCAATGTCTGGTGCATATGATATGCATAGGAGGTTTTGTACTTGTAGGAGACTAGGAGATGGGATCATGCAAACATCCGCGTTATCAATGGCAGGTCTATGTAGCCAATATCACAAGTTCCTACAACACTAAAACCACGTCATCGCAAACAAGTGGGAAGATCAAGAAAGGGAGGGAAGAGGTCCACCCACGGAAGACATCACAAGGGGAGTTATGGTAATGAACCAAACTAAACAATACCGAATGAAACTGATTCTCGTCGCATCACAAGAGGAATTTGATTAGTGTTATTTATTTTCAAAACTTGGAATTCATTTTATTTTTGGGATTCTTCAACCATTGATTGAAAATACTGTTTAGAAAAATAAGATTAGATTAAAGTTTAAGCGTAAACAGTTAAACAAATTATTAAGTGATAGCTAGCAATTATACCCTTTTTATATAAAGCTTTTTTACTTATGCCAACATGTGAGATTTTTTTAACAGTAACATTATATTTGTTACTAAATAAATAAATAGAATAATACGATTTTAGAATTACATAAAATTAGAACTCCATAAATTATTTACATGTATATTTAAATTCACTGTAAATAATATATAGTTTGGTCAATGGTCACTATCAAACTTATCAAAAATGGTAAACCCATTAACTGATCATTTGCGTCATATCACATGTGGCTCACAGCTTTAACTCTGATAATTTTTTAAAACAATAAGGCTGTGTGTAATGGGGCGTGGGATTGGGCGAAGAGGGGCGAGAACACCGCCCCCGACGATATGTAGGCGAAAAGGGGCGGGGGCGGGGTTCTTTTATCGCCGATGGGGTTTAAATAATAATATTATTATATTACACTACTACAAAAAATGCTGTTTAACAGCGGTTTTTGGGTAGGTTAAAAGCGGTTTAGAACCGCTGTTGATATGCTCGCTGTTTATGCTTACAAAGACTCCATAAACAGCGGGTTTGTTAAACAGCGGTTTAAAGTTCTGTTAATACAATATATATATATAAACATACACCTTCTTCTCCATTTAATACAATATATATATATATATATATAAACATACACCTTCTTCTTCATTTCATATCCATTTCATACACAATTCATACTCAAATTCTTCAAAAAATTTAGCAAAATAAATCCTACAAACAACCCGAACCAACCGACACTCGTGGAAGTCGCCGCTACCATGAGAGAAATCATCAAAAAACAAAAAAACAATGTGTCGAGGAACTCAACGATGTCATGAACGAAACCAACAAACAACACGAAAAGATTGACCAAATGTTGGAATTGCGGGAATTGAGTGAAAAATACGAATCCCTTAAAGCGGCCGGGTCACACGAAGAAGCCGCATTATTGTAACGACAACGAATTGAAAAAATGCGCAAATATTATGGATATTAGTATGTTATTTAGTTATGTTTTTTAATATTTTAAGTTATGTATATTTTTAATTTTAATGCATTATTAGTTATGTTTTTTAATTTTTTTTAATTTTAATGCGTTTTTATTTAATTATTTAAATAAATTGGTTTTTATTTAATTAGTTTAGTTATAAAAAGAAAATAATAAAAAAACACATTGTGAGCCCAACTTGTAGCCCCTACACCATTACACCCCAAAAACAAATTTTCACTCAATGCTGATTGGACGCCACGTGTCACAATTCGTCCCCAATTATAGCCCCTCCACTACACATGGCCTAATAGATACAAAGTTACAAACTAGTAAAGTACAAACACGATTCTTGAATACTTACTGCATTGAACAGACAATAAAAAATTGACACGTTAAATTGAATGATTTAGAAACAAGAAAACCAATTACCACTTTATGCAACTTACATGTAACTCTTGTTATACATATATGTAACCTATCAAGTTACATGTAACTCGTCTTCTTCATCTTGTAATTAGGTAGCTTCTCACCGTCTCCGTCACGTATAAGAACAGGTTATTGATAATGTAACTTGTATAAGTTAAACATCCATAACTCATAGTATTAATTAAATTAACTCTAGCTAGTTAGATTTTTCATAATACGACAACCAATACACCATGTAGGCCATATCAACGTACTACTTCCATCTTTGTTCGGGAAACGAGAGGATGTTTATTAATCTGAGACCAAAAACCTATTATAAAGTATCGGTGTTCGTCCCCTCTAATTGCTTCATCCTTTGTATACTTTGGTCAACACTCTTGATTCATGATTCGAATTTTGGTACCTAAATCGTGTTCATCCTAGTTCATCGTGTTGGACTTAATTTCCGTCCTCGAGTCAATGAGGCGGGTTGGGCCAACTCATCGAGCCTATGATGAGTTCGTGTCTTGTTTATCAAGTTGAGCACGTGACTTGGTTTACATGGAATAAATTACTTGGTGAACAAGTCGAGCGAATGACTTGGACAACAAAGAATTTATTTATTAATTATTATTTAAATTTGTTTTTACCAATTAGTATTTGAATATGATTATGGTATTTGTATTCTAGTATAGTTGGGTTTTGAAATCTAAATTAGTATATATACCTGAGCTTGTGGGTTATATCATTAGGAGTTTTTTTGAGTATTGTAATTTTTCGAGCTAATGAGAATTACAAAGATCAAGCTTATGATCTAAAATTTCGTTTTTTGTTTATCGATCCTGGTCACCAAACTTCAATTGGTATCAGAGCTCGGTTTACGGTTTACCAACCACAAGTTCATTGGTATATGCTCAAGATCGACGGAAGATTTTAACCTGCTGTTTGAAGAATAACGTAAAGCAAATTAATTCAAGAGTTTGGAATTTAATTCCAATTGGCTGTTCTTGGTGGTGGCATATCTTCTTTGCTAACCAACTTAACGCCAACTAATTATTCAACAATAGTTTGCATTAATTAGCGGTGGAAGGCATATCTTATTATTATTAAAAGACTTTTACATTATCAAAAGGTGTACGATTGGTTTTTCTATTGCACGAATTTCTATTCAAGAAACAATCTTGGTGTGGTTTCGATCGAACGAGCACTATTCTTTAATCTGTTTTCTGTTTCAAGATCGATTCAAGATTTCGGCAAACCTACAGTCGAAGACGAACCATGACAAGCCAACCTAACCCTAGTAATCAAACCTCTATTTCTCTTCAATGTCCGATGCTTACCAAAACGAATTACACTATGTGGGATGTCCGAATCAAAGCGGTGTTCCGGTACCACGGAATATGGGATGTAATCGAGCCGGGAAGTACGGACGAGAAGAAGAATGGTGCCGCCATCGCTCTTTTCTTTCAATCCATATAGGAAGATCAAGTCATGCAAGTAGCCCAATACGAGTCGGCTAAAGAGGTTTGGAATGCCATAAAAGCCCGGTATGTCAGAGCGGAGAGGGTTATAGAAGCACGTCTACATACCCTTATAACTGAATTCGAAGGAACGAAGATGAAGGATTCTGAGTCTATTGACGATTATTCTGGTAGATTATCCGGTTTAGCAACTAAATTTGCAGCACTTGGTTCCGCCCTAGATGAAACAAGATTGGTGAGAAAGTTTTAAACCGGCATGCCTAAAAGATTCATAAATATTGTAGCGTCTATCGAGAAGATGGTAGATCTCAAGACACTTAAGTTTGAAGAAATAGTTGGGCGTCTTAAAGCTTTTGAAGATCATGTGAACAGTGTTGATGACGAACCCGAGAATAATGGGAAGCTACTGTTCAATAGGGCTAAGGCTAGAAAGTTTAAAGGGAAGGGCAAAGCAGAATATGAAAAATCCCGTGATGACTCAAAAGGTGACCGAAACAAAGAAGGTAATTCGTGGAAGAAAAGGGATTATTCAGGGGTTCAATGTTTTCGTTGTGACGAGATGGGTCACTTCGCCTCGGTATGCCCGGAGAGAAGAGAAAAACGTGCCGAAGCTAACCTAACCGAAGCAAACGAGCCAACAACAACTAAGGAAGTTTTGATGAAGATTAGTATTAATGATCAAGTCATGTTAAGTGAAGAAAACGTGCATCCTAAGCGGTACGAGTCAGAACCGATGGAGGATGGGTTTTGGTACCTCGATAACGGGGCGAGCAATCATATGACGGGTATGAAATCTTACTTTTCTGAATTAGATGAAACTTTTGTTGGGCAAGTTCGTTTTGGTGATAGTTCGTGTATCGACATCAAGGGAAAAGGTTCCATTACAATTACTTGTGATGATGGCATTGAGAGAATTATCTGAAACGTTTATTTTATCCCGAACTTAACGAGCAATATTTTAAGTTTGGGACAAGCAACCGAACATGGGTGCAAAGTGATTATGGAGGACGATCAACTTTTACTTCTTGATAAATCGAGAAAGGTGATTATGAAGTCGGTTAGATCAAGAAATCGGTTGTACAAGGTTAGGCTTCGGGTTGAAACACCTATTCGGGTTGAAGCATCAATGTGTTTGCTATCAATTACTTCGGTTAAAAAGTTTGATGACCGAAGTACCCATATGGTTAATCTCGGTACCGAGCCCGGTAAAAAGGGAAACCGGAAGTACGAGCCGGTTCAGAACCAAATTAATGTTTCTCGAGATGTAATTTGTTATGAGAAAAGAGGGTGGAACCGGGTTGATAAAAATCCTAAAAACCGAGTTAATTCGCTTCAGAGAAGCCCGAGTAAGGCTGCAAAGTCCTTGTTTTCAGCAACCGAAAAAGTTGGGTAGTCGGCCCAATTTACTGATAGCATAACTGCTGGGAATCTGCAGCCCAATTCCAAAATTCAGCAGCCTATTTGTGCTACTCAGAATTTTACAGCCCAAGTTGAAGGTTCGGTTATTTCTTTGTCTGGTATGCAAACTGATCCGGGTCCATCCACCGTGAGACGGTTGACTCGAACCAACACTTTTCTAAAGAATAGTAATGGATTTATGTTGGATAGAAAGGTTCGTTTCGAGCGAGGAAGATACAACGATACTGATGGCCCGAAATTACTTTTAACTCAAGATGGTGAACTGACGAATAATGTCGAGACATCCGGAGTAAAAGAATGGGAGAATTGAGACAAAAGAGAGATGCTTGGAATTGAAGATCCACCTATTTTCAAGTCGGAAATTAGGGGGGTGATTGTTGGACGTAATTTCCGTCCTCGAGTCAATGAGGCGGGTTGGACCGACTCATCGAGCCTATGATGAGTTCGTGTCTTGTTTATCAAGTTGAGCACGTGACTTGGTTTACATGGAATAAATTACTTGGTGAACAAGTCGAGCGAATGACTTAGACAACAAAGAATTTATTTATTAATTATTATTTTGATTTGTTTTTACCAATTAGTATTTGAACATGATTATGGTATTTGTATTCTAGTATAGTTGGGTTTTGAAATCTAAATTAGTATATATACCCGAGCTTGTGGGTTATATCATTAGGAGTTTTTTTTAGTATTGTAATTTTTCGAGCTAATGAGAATTACAAAGATCGAGCTTATGATCTAAAATTTCGTTTTTTGTTTATCGATCCTGGTCACCAAACTTCACATCGTATACTCCAGTTAAGTAGCCTTCACGGCTTCACGTACGTTCATATGTTAAATTTTGATTTATCGTTTGAAGAAAAGAGCACGAAATAGAGGATAGATACTCTGAGAGAG
Organism: Bidens hawaiensis; assembly: GCF_021521415.1. NCBI lineage: Eukaryota > Viridiplantae > Streptophyta > Magnoliopsida > Asterales > Asteraceae > Bidens > Bidens hawaiensis. The sequence goes on along the minus strand of NW_027491209.1, from coordinate 120,966 downwards.
ATACTCAAAGATGTGTGAGATCGAAAAAATCTTGGAATTTAAATTTAAATGGATTACTATAAAAAACAATGAACTGATAAATTATGTAGTTGTAATTAACAAGCTATTGATACTTTTGTAGTTTTGTAAAAAAAGAAAAATATAACTTTCTCAAAACCGCAAAGAGAACTGAAGAAACACGGATCCACTCCCCGGGTATGGGTCCTGGATCCGATGAGTCAACAGGGTAGGATACGGTTAACTGCCAAACGATATGAACCCAACTGCCTAAAGTCCAGTGATGAACACCTGCAAACCAGACACCGTGAGCTCGTTATGGGAAGGACAAGAGGGGGGGGGGGTCTTCCCGTAACACCCTCCGGCGTGAGAATAAGTATTGTTCTGTAGAAGATAGGCACTTAAGTAAATTGAGAGAGTACAGTCGGAGTGAATGAATACCTCATGGTGGTTGAGAGAGTATTTATAGCCGAAGGGTGTGGGAAGGTGATTGGGGCCAGCTGTCCTTTAAGAAGATGCCTGCATAACCGTCTGGACATGTGTCCTTATGTGATAGGTTCATCCTATACGTTGCATGTGCATGTATAACAACCTGGACACGTGTCTCTTTCCCATTGACTAATGGGGGAATATTGGCCATGTGCACGGTTATAACGTCCTTGTCACTTGTCATCAATTGACTGGTCGGGGGCTCACGTATTGCCCAACAAAGCATCTTGGTAAATCTTCTAGAAGGTAATTATGTGTTAACAGCTGTCCCGGAGCATTTACCTCGTGGTTATTTACGCGGAAGGATAGCTCTTCCCGCGGATGACCTTTGAGGGTGCTGTGGTGCTTCCGCATGCGCTATGAGGGTGTTTCTTCCTCAGATGATTACGCGGATGGTTCATATGTCCCGCGGGTGACTTATGAGGGACTTCTGATTGATCCGCAGGTAATCCTTAAGGGTATTTGGGTCTTTTTGATACCCTACCTCTATAAGCCCCCCCAGTCCAGTGTTTCTTCCGTGTGAAGTATTTTATGCGGGTGAAATCTTGGACTTATTGTGGATTTGGGGGTTTTTGACTTGCAAGCTGGTGAAAAATATCTTTTGTTGGTTGTGGATAATGATAAAAAAAGGACAAGTTGGCTCGCAGGCGCATGTGCAGGTGACAGGACGTTTATGACGGCTGTAACTGTACCCCGACTGTTCAACTTTTTCCCTTTTTCGAATTTCCCGCGTGACGTGGCAGTTATCTACTGGGTTTCCTTTTCTCTCTCTACTGTCTATATCCCATCGCATTAATTGCGGTGGATATAAATACGTGGAGTTAACTTTTGGAAGTTTTATCGTCTTTGCATTCTGGTTATTTTCCTTCTATCTTTCTTTGAAATTTTCTGCATATTCCTTTGATTTTACTATCGTACCAGACATTTTCCTTTATGACTAGCACGATGGCAGAGGTTGATGAGATAGAAGTACAATGGGACCATGGTGAATACCAAAAGCTTATTGAAACTTATGGTATTCCGTCAGAATGGGAACCGGAGTTCCCATCTGCCGGTTCCATTGCCAGTTTCCCTCCTCCTGGGAAGATGGCATTATATGCCGATTACTTTGTTTTATGAAACTTCCGTCTTCCTGTCACGAAGTTTTTTATGAAGGTAGTGAAGGCGTTTGGGATTCACTTGTCCTAACTTCATCCCCGTGCTGTCATGCGAATTCGCCATTTCGAGTTCGTATGCATGGCTCAAGGGATGGTACCACGGCTGGACCGTTTCGCTGTTTTCTACAAGATGACCCGTCGGAATGGGTGGTTTTCTTGTCATTCGTCGACTGACAGGGCTTTTGGTCAAGAGGTTGAGACGATATCCAAGGAATGGAAGAGGAAGTTTTTCTGGATATCAGAAAACGTGGTGCCAGACACCATGGTTCGTCGGCTAGACAACGAGCCATTGATTGATCTTACTCCAGCTGCCCACGAGAACCGTGATTGGGTTCAGAAGCTGACTGTCCCGCTAACACCAATGCGGGTGCTTCCTGAGGAGGCCCTTGTTTGGGCGGGAATGAGCCGTCTATGGCCTGCTCCCGATATGGAGCCTGTTTTCGTCGAACCGAACGGCCGTAAGTTTTATTGGTTTTCTTTATGTGATCTTCCAAAGTTTCTGTTACTTTAATTCTTACATTTGTTTTTCAGATTTCGGATCTATGCTTAACGCCTTGTATGACGACAAGGGGTGTGTTGGGAAAACTATCCGTGACGTTAAGCAAGTGTCCGTCATGGAAAGAAATGCTAAATACTTCCTCTTTCCTGTTAATGTGCGGGCCGAGCCGGTTGTCTCGGATACTATTTTTGAAACAGGTGCGTACATTTCGAACCCTCCTCCTCTTAATGTGCTAACCTCGGATGGGGTAATCGTTATTTTAAGTGACGATTCTACTGCTTCCGAGGGGGAAAGCTCAGATGATGCTTCTACAGTTTCATCTGTCTCCCGTTTGTTGGCAGAGTTATACTGGAAGAGGCCCTTCCATGTGTCTCAAGCAAGTGACGCGGGTCCTAGTGTTTCAGAGCCGAAGACGAAGAAACGTCGGACCCATCGCCCGCGTAAACCACTACCACCCAGCCTTTCAGAGCGACTGGGAACCGTGACCGGTAAGTTCGTATATGTTAGTTTTTGTTATATAAGACAATAAGATCTGACTTTGATTGTGCAATGCAGATCCGTCCATCGTTAAGGGTCACGCGTTTGGTAGGCTATCAACGCCGAAACCAAATGTTGAAAAGCAACCATCACCTCTTCTGGAGAAAGAGGTTGACAAGCCTGTTACTCTACCTGCTGAAGGTGTTGTGGAGGGATCTCATGCTCGACCAGCGACTGTTGGGTCGTTAGATTACCTTTTTCAAGGTGGGGATATTACTGGGTTTCAACATGAGAACCCTGAAGTCACCGCTGAGGGCTTCAGGGTTCATGAATCTCCCCTCCGATCCGCCTCTCAATTCTATTCTTCTTCTTCGCCTTTCATGTCAGGTGAGGAAGGAAAATTCCATTTTGGACCATCTGTCCATGAGATTGGGGGAGGCTCATCACAGAATGCTCCTCAGCAGACCTCTTCTGCCCCTACCCGTCTCGAAACTTCAAGTTCTCAATTTTTTGGGAACGTGCAGTTAGGGGGAGATTTTGACTTGTTTGTCCCTCCCTGGGACATTGTCAATGGGTCACGGGTTACCGAGATAAGATATCAGAAAACCCGCTCCCGCCAAGAAATTCATACTGATTTAGCAGTTTCTTTGACTAACAGCTTAGCTTGTAGTCAAGAAATTTTGCAAGAGTGGCGAACAATGGGTGGGAAGTTGGGTGCAACTTCTGAGGCTCTGAAGATTGCGGAGAGAGAAGCTGAGGAACATCGGAAGGCAGCGGTCGCGGCAAAATGGAAACAGGTCGATGCTGAAGCTGCTCTCAAGCTAGAGAAAGACCGAAGTGCTGCTGCTGCCAAGAGTTAGAAAGAGGCATGTGAAAGGTCTAATGCCACTCTTGAAGCTTCCCGAGCTGAGACTCAAAGGAAGAAGGACGAATTGTCGAAGGCACAGGATGAATTGTCTCAACAGAATGTCTGAATCCAAGAGCTCGAAGAAGCTTTGAAATTGCAAGGGGAGCAGGCTGAGTTGAAAGATAAGACGATTGTTGACATGCAGTCTGCGTATGATTCCCTCTTGCAATCTCAAGCTGAGACAGAGAACCGCGCCTCCACCGAAATGCAAGAACTGTGCAACAGGGCGGAACGCGCAGAGCGGGAGAGCCAATATTTCCTTCACCGTGGCCTTGACTATGTAAGTGTTCTTCGCGTACATTTTATTTTGTGTGTGTTTGATCTTATGATGTTAACAAGTCTCGTTCGCAGGTCATCCGCCATATCAAGAGGAGTACGGAGCTTACCGATTGCTTCGTGAACCTGACTACTGCTTCGGAAGGCGTTGGCCGGGTGAAAGGTTTTGATGAGGGATTGGCGTTTGCCCAATCCGGACAACCTATCGAGAGTCACCCACTCTATGGCCTCGATGCGAAGCAGGAGTTGGATATGCGGGTTCAAGAGTATGATAACCTTGTCTTCCCGTTACAGAATATGCTTCCGGAATTTGCTTCATCCGAAGACGGTGTGAAGCAATTACGGGTATACATTGATGACGAATCTGATGATGATGTCAAGGCGGAAGACGAGGCTCACGTTACTCCGGAAAATGCAACGCCTCTTAACCCTTAGTATTTACGCTTGTAATTTCTTTTTCGTGTTTTTTGTAACCGTCATTTTGAGTATTAATGAAAAGGATTTCTATGTTGATAATATCTTTTGCGGAATATCTTTCCCTTTTGAATATTTGAATTTATGCCATTTGGATTGAACTGATGACGTGGCAGAGAGAGAGTGTAGGCGACGGTTGACGAGACTTGTAAATCATCCACTTGACAGCCTGTATACACTTTTTTGAATCTCTCGCTTGACGTGTCAGCAATCCTGTGGTCCGGATTTTTCTCTTTCTTCTGTTAGTCAGACGGTCGCATTAATTGCGATGAGTATAAATAGGCCTTGAGGTCTTCAACCCATTCTTATCGCTTTCATATTATTTCTCCTACTCATATCAGAAGGTTGATTCTCTCTTATATCTGTTTTCATATTCTTTCTAAACAAATGGCTGCCCAGAAGAAAAATCCTCCTGCCATTAATGAAGTTGAATGCGAAATCAAGGAGAAAGACTTTGATGACGTTAGAAACGTGTACGGCTTTCCTTCAGAGTGGGAAGCGGAACGCCCGTCAACGGGGGCTATTGCGACGGTTCCTCCGGCGAAGAAGATGGCCGTCTACGTAGACCACTTCACTACTGGGAACTTCCGGTTACCTGTAACCAAGTTTGTGCAATCGATCTTGACAGCATACGGGATTCATTTATCTCAGATCCACCCGTTCGGTATGCTTAGGATTCGACACTTCGAATTCTGCTGTCAGGCACGTAACTATGACCCTTCCGTCGGCATGTTTGCCGTTTTCTACAAAATGACCTTCCGGGAGGGCTGGTACAGTTTTGCTACCACCGGGAAGGGGGTTATTGGCTTTGAATGGCTCCGCAGCATTCACGGATGGAAATCGAAATTTTTTTGGATCCGGGAAGATGTTATCCCTTTTACCATGACGCGTCGAAAACCCAAAGATGAGTTGCCGAACATCCCCATTCTCGAATACGAGGGACATGCTTGGTATCTTGCTTTGACCAAGACTCCGACACCTATACGTCCGATCCATGAGGGAGCGATGGTTCACGCCAAGATGAGCCATTTATGGCCGTTTCCGATGCTGGAGCCGTATTATGAGAATCCGGATGGCAGTAAGTTTTCAATTACGTCCTTCCGGGTGTCCGGTTTATATTCTTTAACTCGTTTCTTATTGCAGGCGAAGGTACAATTCTTTCCACCCTTATGGACAAGGTGGGTGGCATGATGGTACGCCGCCCCATTACTCAACATGACATTCCTTTTTTGGATCGCACGGAGAGGAATTTCTTTTTTTCTGCCACCCTTACTCCGGAACCAGTTGTCTCCGAAACAATGTATGCCCAAGGTGAGGAGTTTGTCAGAAAATGCGAAGTTATTTTTCAACCTCGCCCTGTAACCGCCGTTACCCCACGCGGAGTGATAGTTCTTCTCTCGTCTAGAGAGGAATCGTCACTTGGTGAGGGGGAGTTATCAAATGGTGCTGCTAACCCTTCATCTTCGACTATAGGTTTAACCCGTAAGTCAAATTCGAAGATCACCACCGACCCGTCAACAGGTGGGGAGGGTGGTCCTCGATCCGTTGAGGGTGAACCTCACGCTGTTGATGCGAGCACTTCAAAGGCTGCTGGCAAACAGAAAGCACAACCTTCCGATGCTGCTCCTAAGAAGAAGAAAAAGAAGAAGGAGAAAGCTAAAATCCCTGACTTGTGTGCCCGTCTTCGAGAGTTGTCTACTCGGGACGTTTCCAAAGGTACGTTCTGGACCGTTATGACTATAATCTGTACTTGTTTTTCTCCTCTTTTTTTACCTCGAAGATTTTTTGTTCCGGAAATTTTCAGGTTTCAAAGATTCCGTTGCCACTAAACTCCCAGCTTCGTCGACCTCAATACTAAACATTGTTCAAGAACCGATCAATTTATCAGATTCTTCTCCTATTAAGGACAAAGAGGTTGGTGGAGCTGATCAATTCCACACATCTCCACCTCATAACGAGCATGACTTCCAATATCAGGGTGGAGCTAATGTGCTTAAACACAGGGGGCAATCTTCCTCTTTCCACGTGGATGACGATACTGCTCCGCATCATCCTCGATGGTCGTTGCGACGAGACTCAATACTAGATGATGCGGATGTTTGCCAAAAATATCTCGACGAGAGTCTTCCTCCTGCAGAGAAGGAACGACAACGTCGCCGCATCCGCAAGGATCTGTTCGACGCCAACTCTTATCATGTGGCGAATGCGGTGTCTACCAACCAGGAACTTCGCCGGGACTGGTTAACCATGAATGATGAGTTGGAGGAAACCGAGCGGAACTTGCTTAGTGCCAAAAAAGAGGCCCTCAAGGCATTAACTGATGCTCAGGACAGTCATCGAGCTATGGAAGTGGCGAAAGCCGAACAACTTGCTGCTGAGGAAGCTAAGGTCACTCTTCAGAAACAGCTGGATGACCAAGCTGAGCTGATTAGGACCCTTCAAGCCAATTCAGCAGCTACGGACAAGCGCTTATCTGACCTTAATGCTAAGAGTCGAGACCAAGCATTGGAGTGTGCTAAGCACAGAATGGATCTTATCCGGGCTCAGGTGGATAAGAAGTGGCTTCTGTCAACAGCTATTCCCAAGGTACGAAGTCTGTTTGACTTAATCAGTTCAGATGTTTATGAGCTTACATCTGTTTGTTGTGCTTAACAGGTTATTGCTGAAATTCGGGATAGTGATGATCTCGGGAATTGTGTTGCGATACTCCTCCGTGATTCCGAGAAAGCAGGCCGACAAATGGGCTTTGAAGAAGGATATGAATTTGGCTCTGCGGGCCAGATTCCGGAGGAGCATGTCTTAGCCGGCAAGGATACTGCCTCTATCCTTATCGAGAAAACCAAGGAGTTTGATACTCTGAAATTTTCCCTCTCCGATCATATATCGGAGCTTGCGGACAAAGAAGATGCTATAGATCAATTAAAGAATTTGTTGAACCTTGATGAGGAAGAAGCGAAAGCTGATGACACCACGGAAGAAGATGCTACCCCATAGGTGTATAGGTCTTTATTGTAAATACTCTTTCTGCTTGTAATCTCATTTGACTATCCGATAAGAAGTCTTGTTTTCTTCCGGTGCACTTTGTTTTATGTATTATAATATAAGTGTCTATCCGGGACTTCGTTTGCGTCAATAAAAGATTACAACTTATCGAAATAGTGCGTAACTATCATAAGTTTCTTTATAACTATGCATAAGCCATCTTAAAGGAAATTACACGATTGCTGAACTATGTGGGCGCACAGGCCGAAAATAAAAGACAACTAGGAGCACTACATGTAGCATTTCCTTAATTGTGCTGCATTCCACGTCCGAGGAATCTCGGTCCCATCTAATTTCTCCAACTTGTAGGCACCTTTGGATAGCACTTGCTTGATTTTATAAGGTCCTTCCCAAGTTGGGGCTAGCTTGCCCGGAGGCTCCTGTCCGGATGCCTCGTTGTTGTGGAAGACAAAATCTCCCGCATCGAATTCTCATTCTCGTCTTTCCTCGAGAAAATCGAGATTCATCCAGAGTTCACGATCGTTATCGTTGATTAACAGGACCCTCGCGGATGGGATCCTGATTTCTTCCGGAATCATGGCTTCAGTGCCATAGGTTAGGCTAAACGGCGTTTCTGAATTACTAGAGTTTTTCTGGGTGCGGAAGGCCCAAAGTACATGTGGTAACTCGTCAACCCAACCGGTCCGTTTAGTACCCAACCTCGCCTTGATTCCTTCCTTGATAGTTCGGTTGGTCCTTTCGACTTGACCATTCACTTGCGGGTGAGCTACAGATGTGAAAACTTGGGTTACCTGAAGTTCTCTTAACCATTCTTGTAGTCCGCTATCAGCAAATTGGGTCCCATTGTCACTTACCAACTGTTGTGGGAGACCAAATCGGCAGATGATGAATTCCCATAAGAATTTCTTAACATTCGATGCCGTTATTGAAGCGACAGGTTTGGCTTCTACCCACTTGGTGAAGTAATCAATGGCCACTATCAGGAACTTGACTCGTCCCGGGGCCTCTGGGAAAGGTCCCATAATGTCAATAGCCCATTTCTGGAAAGGCCAGGCAGATGTTACTGGAATCAGCTCGTTCTTTAGGCTCAAGGTATTTGGGGCATGACGCTGACAAGAATCGCACTTTCTGATTTCTTTCACGGCGTCTAAATGCATACCAGGCCAGTAATACCCTGCGTTCATGATTTTTGCAACTGTCATTCTTGGACCCGCATGAAGTCCACAAATACCTTTATGAATTTCCTGGATGATATAATTCGCGTCTTCCGCGTCCACACAACGTAACAGCGGACCAAGAAATGATCTCCAGTACAAGATACCATCAGTCAACTGGTAATTCAGAGCTTTGTGCTTGATCTTCCAAGCCTCAGCTTTTCCTGCTGGGAATGCTCCGGGACTCGACACTGGTCTGGATTACCAGGACTTGATTTTGTTGAATGGATGGGTGGTCCAAGACTTCTACCCGAATATCTTTGGCAAAATGCTCGAAGTTCGTTAAAGTTAGCTTACTAATGGCGTCTGCCGATTTGTTCTCGCTCCTCTTAATGTGAATAATATTGAAAGACGTGAACTGGCGAATCAGGAATCTCACTTGGGGCAAATAAGAAGCCATAACATCGTTTTTAGCTTCATACATTCCATTTATTTGTCCCGCGATTAGCTTGGAATCCACCCGAGCTTCTAAATGTTTTACCCCAAGCTTGTTCGCTATCCGCAGGCCTGCCAGGAAGGCTTCATATTCCGCCTCATTATTGGTACTTTTGAAGTCCAACTTGATGGCGTATGTAAATTCATGCCCCTCGGGGTTGACTAGCCTTAAGCCTGCGTCTAATCCTTTACTGCTTGAAGCTCCGTCCGTAAACAATGACCAGACTTGTCCTTGTTCCGGAGGTGCTTGGGGTTGTTGTTCGATCATACATTCTTGTTCTTTGTGTTGCGGAACTTCTGTGACGAAGTCCGCCAGCACTTGCCCCTTGATTGCTGGTCTTGGTTTATACTCGATTGAATATTCACCTAATTCAATAGCCCACTTCGCCAGTCGACCGGACAATTCAGGTTTGCTCAATACGTTTTTGAGTTTATACCCAGTTAGTACATTGATGGGGGTGACCCTGGAAATATCTTCGGAGTCGTCTGGCTGTATAGATCAGCGCCAATAACAGCTTTTCCAACATTGAATATCTTGTTTCCGGGTCCGATACTAACGTAATAAATTGGAGTTTGGACATTTTTCCTGTCTGTCAATAGAACAGCCCTACTGCAATGTCGGATGCTAACAAATAAAGTGTCAGTGGTTCACCCGCATGTGGAGCAGTTAACGTGGGTAATTCTATTAAACACTTCTTGACTTCTTGGAACGCTTGCTCGACTTCCGGGGTCCATCTGAACTGTGCCTTTTTAAGGAAATTTCTCAGAGTTGAAATGAATGGATAAGATTTAGCAGCGTGGTTTGCCAGAAACCTATTTAATGCTACTAATCGTCCGTTATGTGTTTGGACCTCTTTGAGGGATGCGGGGGATGGCATGCGGGCTACTGCTTGTATCTTGTCTGGATTAGATTTGAAACCCGTGCCTGTAACGATTACCCCGAGGAACTTCCCTTCCTCCATTCCGTAGGAACACTTTGACGGATTGAGTTTCATGTTGATACTTCTCAGTGTTTCAAAAGTTTCCTCTATGTCCCTCAGCATTGGTAGGTTCCCAGCCGGATCTACACAGGAGTATCTCGTAACACGAGGGTGCGGAATACCCACGTAATACGATACGAGCGTAAGATATATAATACGTTGAGACGATACACAAACACACGTTACAATACTAATAAACACGTTGTATTGCAACTCTTCAACATGTGATCTCGAATATCACTTACACGTACTGCCCAAAAAAAAACTTTTTTCTAAACAAGCCGAAGTTAGGCATATATAGGCCTCGACAACTTCGCCTAACAGACTAGGCGAAGTTGTCTTAACTTCGCTTGTCCACAAGTTCGCTTACATCAGGCGAACTTGTGTGACACCATATCTAAAACCAAAACAACCAATCTAACACGATTACAGACACATACAAAACACTAGATACTGAACTACTGACATTATGCACCAACAGACTCCACCTTAGCAGTAGCTTCATATCTCTATCTTCATTCACGTGTCTAGTAATCCCCAAAATCTCGTGTCACCCGTCTTCAAGTATGAACGCCCTGTCTAACACAAACAGAGACCACTCTCTGGTACTTCTTGGCTTCATCTTTCCATGCAGGAATATAGAATATCTTCTTATCGTTTAGCACCTGCAAGTCAGCTTGAGACAAGTTTACCAAGTGCATGGGATCATACACTCTCAGAACTTCTTGTTCATCTTCATCTTCCATAACCGCTTCAGCTGTTTGGCTATCAACATACCACCACTTTAGATTCTTTAAAACATCCTTGGGCATTGTCTTCATCGGCACTTCTTCCAAACACCGAACCGACTTATATTTCATCACCATCCAAGGTTTGCCATCAGCTCGCATTCCTCTTTCCTTATCTTCAACTAGCTTCCCTTTCTGCGGCTTTAACAACTCAAACTTTTTCTCTTTCACACTTTATTTCCACACAATCTTCCCAATAATTCTGGCCATATTATCATCACTTCTATTAATCAACCCCAATTTAGCCAAGTCCTTCACCTCACACTCAGGAAAGGTATTGAGAGATCTCAACATCCTCTTAAAGTACTGAATCCCATCAAAGCGTTTCATCACAAATAACCTCAACTGCTCATCATACAGCCAGCTAATAATACCCTTCTTTGATTCAGCATACCCTTTGATATTGTAACTCTTTTTGAACATTGTCAGAACCGCTGGCTTCTTTGTCTTAACAAACCACTGAGCGTAGCCTTCTTTCCATCTCGGCTGTTCTTCCCACTCAGACTCATCTGACACATCCATATCTAGACTCACATTACTTTGGTCAACGTCTAGAATATCATGTTCTACACTGTCATCCACAATCTCTCCCTCTTCAATCTCACTATCAATCACAATCTGTTCTCCTATCTTTTCTATCTCCTCAACAGGTAACACATCATCGTCACCCACAACATCATCATCCAACATTTCTTCATCATCCACAAACACAACATCTTCACCACCTGATCTACCTGTTGTACCAGTTGACTCCCCCTGAGATGTGGAAGTCCCAAGAGTTTGTTCAGTTCTTGGCAACTCACCACCTGCACCTTTCGATGCATTGGGATCATCGTCTCTATCATGACTCTTCTTTGTTCTCAACTCGTCGCCCTTGCAGCTCGTCTCCCCCTGAGATGCTAAGAACTGCTTTAGAGCATCAAAAAGTTTACCATGTTCAACAAGGAGGGACGATTGGATCTGATTCTCTGCTATAAGGCGCTGGATAGCTTGAGTTTGGATTAGATTGATTCTTGACTGTTCAGCAACGACCCGTTCAAGAGCAGCTATCCTTTCAGAATCGGATAAGGTAGCATCAAAATCAAACCGCATATGAGAAATGTCTTGAGCATAAGGTGGAGGTATTCCCAAACTAGCTGGAGTGTCAGAAACAGACTGAAAAGTAACCGCGGGTGGTATTGTGACAGATAACCCCGCAGTAGCAACCAACGTCGACTCAACAAATCTTGCAACAACCTCCGATGGAGTAAGAGTAGGAGGTGGCAAGGAAACTATCTCCGGAGCCGAAAACTGAAACGTGGTTGGTGGAATACCAAATGATGATGATGTTGTCACCACGGGAACACTGGAGGTGATCGGTACTGTTACAGTCATCGAAGCCGGAACCATGGTCATACCAGATAACGAGGGTGGAGAGAAACGAACCACCCTTGAGCTTTCACCAGCTCCCGAACCCTCACCAGTTCTGGCCCTCTTTGATCGACGTATCAACTGGTCTAACTCCTCCTCGAAGTCAGATTCACTGTCATCTGAGTCTTTCTTTCTCTTACCATGTATTCTTTCTTGTGTGACCAGAATCTGTCGTGCTTCAGCGATATCGTCAGCGGAGGAGTCAGAGTCGGTTCTCTCAGAATCTGCTACAGACGTAGCTACCATCGAAACATTCACACCAGATGCCTCAGCTTCTGGTGCTTGAACCTCTGCAGCTGGATCAATCTGCTCCATATCAAAGAACCCTTGGCCCCCAAAAACAGCTTCAAGATCTACCTGTTCCTCTGGAGCTGCAACAGGATCAGCAGGCAAAGCCTGCTGTACCACAGGTGGTGGTTGAGGAACATCAGCCTGTTGCTGTGCCGGGTCCCGAAATTCATCTCCACGAGGAGCAATATAAGCAGGGTTCACCAAATAACCAAACAATGGAGTGTGTCGCGGACGAAGCTCTGGTTTGCTACGTGCTCTTGACGACCTACATTGCGCAAAGATCCTCTTACTTACACTCTCAACATAACGGATGGGACGTCGTTGAGGTAGCATAGGTGCTACATGATTCAAAATCATCTGTAAGAATCTGGGGTACATTAAAAATCTTTCACGAGCGACCGCGCGTCTCTGACGATCGATTTCATAAAACACCATCTGACTGAAGCTGTAGGGCTTGTTGTAAGTCAGGGCTATCATAGCAGACTGCATCGTTGCCCCCATACCATCAGTACCAGCTTTACGACCCGACATGCACACAATCATCACGTGCATCAGAAAACGCCACTGATCCAGCAAGAATCCCTTTTGCCTTTGAGTGTCACCCAAAGGACCCGAATAGCCCATACGTAAAAATGCACTATCTCTGAATGGAGCTGAAAAATCTGTAGGATCATCTCTAGTTTCAGTCCCGAACTGCAAAGTGACTCTGATATGATCTGCTGAGAACTGCACCTCCTGATTGTTCACTGTGGCGCGCATAACTGGAGGCTCAACTCTACAGTCATATGCTACCGTTTGCCAGAAATCTTCAATATTCGGTAGAGAAATGGGGAGAGTTGTAGTAATAGCGTAAAAATACGTGAGCGAACTAGGAAAGAGATGATCTCGCGATAATCATCGATACCACTAGCATCCGGATCCAAAGTAATGTACATGTTGTGACCCGGAAAGAACTGTCGGTTGTTGTCACCACCTTCGTCACCACCAACACCACCAGCTCCTGCTACAGCAGCCATATCTGCACAACAAACGGTCTAAGTTAGAACATCGACAAAGCAGATCATAACTTCGCTTGGTACCATAAGCGAAGTTATGATAACATCTTATGTGCAGGAGAAGTTAACCATATGGTGAAGTTGAGTACAACTTCGCCTTAAACATAACTTCGCCTGATAACAAACTAGAACTTTTAAATTAAATAAGATAAGCAGCAGGCGAAGTTATGCATAAGGCGAAGTTGAGTATAACTTCGCCTAACCCTAACTTTTCCTGAGAACAACCAGACTAATTAATTAATTATGAGCAGGCGAAGTTATGCCTAGGGCGAAGTTGAGAACAACTTCGCCTGAATCTGAAACGGCGTAAAACAGAGGTCCGATCATGGTTTGTTTGGTGTTTTTGTGATTGAAAACATGAAAAGATGTTACTATGGAGATCTAGACGATTTACTGAGTTACGAACACATTAGAAACAGATTAGTTTATCAATTGTTTAAAAGTTAGCATGAACAATGTCACACATCGAATCACCACGGCCCTTGATTATCACCATTAGTATGAATTACATGTAATACCGAGCCTACACACCTTTAACACGGATTGGAAACAGATAATACGGATTCAAGGATTAAGTACGCCGAGGGTTAGGAGTATATAAGTTCGCCGAGGGTTTGACCAAGTTGACCCTTATATAGGTTTGAAAATGCAAGGGCGAAGTTAACCTTAACTTCGCCCCTGTGACAACTTCACTGGTCAACAGATTATCATTAACTTCGCTCAAGGTCAAACATGGTCAACTTCGCCTCTTTACAAGTTCGCCTAAAGTGTACTCGGAAGCAAAGTGTGCTCGGAAAACAAAGTGTACTCAGAAAACAAAGTGTGCTCGGAAGTAAAGTCTACTCGGAAAGCAAAACACTTGTATTTTTCAATTTTTAACTAGCACAAAGTGTACCCGGAAGTACTTTCCTAGCACAAAGTGTACCCGGAAATCAAAACACTTGTGATTTTTCAATTTTCAACTAGAACAAAGTTTGCTCGGAAGTAAAGTCTACTCGAAAAGCAAAACACTTGTATTTTTCAATTTTTAACTAGCACAAAGTGTACCCGGAAGCACTTTCCTAGCACAAAGTGTACCCGGAAATCAAAACACTTGTGATTTTTCAATTTTCAACTAGCACAAAGTGTGCTTGGAAGTAAAGTGTGCTCGGGAGTACTTGTGATTTTTCATTTTCTTTCACTTAACACCAAGCATGCTCGGGAGCAAAAGTGTGCTCGGAAGCAAAAGTGTGCTCGGTAGCAAGGGTGTGCTCGGGAGTACTTGTGATTTTTCATTTTCTTTCGCTTAACACCAAGCATGGCAACTTCGCCTCTTTACCTTAACACAAGTTCGCCTAACTTAATTTACAAAACAGGACCTTATAAATTTGATCAAAGTGCAACTGTCTTTTAAAATCCTCCGTTAAAGATTTAAACTTTACGATCAAATAACCAAGTGACCAAGTTTTAAACCATAAAACAAAATATGCGTGTGAAAATTGTAGTAAGTAAATAAAAGGGATCAAATTTCAGTCTTGACGAGAACCTGCATGTTTTAGAAAAGATCCGAATAGGAATCATACTAATTAAGTGGCTGTCACATAGATCCATGTTCAGCGGTATTGTGACATAAAGAAAAAGGTTGTAAGCAGGTATAAAACTTAGTATGGTTTTCATCGCTTATGTGATACGGATTAGGTTCAATTAAGCTCAAAATTTAGATGGACATCACATGAGAGATTGTGATGCCTCTTATCTATTCTCAAAGCGTATTTGGCTTTCCCCAAGTCACCCCGAGTTGACCTTGACCCGTAGTGTCTGATTAAACAGTAAGTACATATTGATCTTTAGAGTCTTCTTCCCGTTCTCTTTCTTGCCTCTTGGTTGATATTTGAAATAACATAAGCTTCAAAAAGGCTTAACAACATTTTTTTTAAATAAAGATATTAATACAGCTTCAAATAGTAGACGACTGCAAGTTCCGAATCTGGATCACTGCAGGTACTTGACACACCATCTTCTCGGGAATCAGAACACTCACGGGCTCGTGTATGACAGGGTAATCACTTTTCTGCCTATCATTCGGAAAGATGTATATGGAGACATGCACAACTCAGAATGATTCTCCACATTAAATCGAGGAGATTTAGTTTGTATCACTTCTACTTTTACGCACCATATAAAGCTACCATAACTTACAATGGCTGTTCTATAGTCTTTTAGGCCTAATAATTTCACCAGTTACGCACACAGAATTAGTTTTTCTATCACTTTCCATGGTTTGATCAATTTTCTTTTAAACATTGTATTGAAACTTCTTACGAAGTTATAGACTTGAAAAATTATATCATCTCCCATAAAAAAATTTAAATTCTATCGCCCCAATCAAGTCAAAGTCTTCAGGTAAACGGCTATCCTGAAGATCCAATGGATCAGCTGGACCGACCACATACGAGTACGTGTCCTTCTAACTAAGTATAAACGACTACTTTTCAGCGAAAGAATAAAAACCCATCATAAACCGCCCCGGTTACTTTCAGTCATCTGGTTAATGGCTATCCTCACAATCTACTAGTAGAAGTAAGGACCAAACATATCCGAAGATGTGTCCTTCAAACTGAAGCAACCGACATAATTCTAAGCGATAGTGATGTTTTTTTTTTTTTAAGAAAAACGGAAAACAAGGTTACTCGGGATTGATCATCCCATTAAGTCCAACAAGATTTTGAAAACGGGATCGGTCAAACGCTTTAGTAAAAAGATCGGCGAAATTATCCAATGAATCAACCTTTTCTAGCACAATTAATTTCTTCTCAGCATAATCCCGTATAAAATGATGACGAATGTCAATATGTTTAGTTTTGCTGTGTTTGACGGGATTGTTAGTTACTGAGATTGCAGCAGTGTTATCAATGCAAATAGGGGTTTGAGTGAAATTCAGACCGTAATCGTGCAATTGATGTTGTATCCAAAGAACCTGGGAGCAGCAGTTCGATGCTGCCATGTACTCTGCTTCGCAGGTGGAAATGGCTACTGAGGTCTGCTTTTTGCACTGCCACGACACCAATCTTCCTCCCAGAAACTGACATCCACTGGTTGTTGACTTCCTGTTCTGATTGCAACCTCCATAGTCAGAATCTGTGTAAGCTACCAAATCCAGTTCTCCCCCTTTCGTGTACCACAACCCCAACTTAGGCTTGCCTTTGAGATATCGCAATATTCTCTTCACTCCCTTCATGTGAGATTTCTTCGGGCTTGCCTAAAACGAGCACAAAGACAAACTGCAAACATAATATCAGGTCTAGTTGCAGTTAAATACATTAAAGAACCTATGATTGCTCGATATTGGGTGGGATCCACGTCTTCATCACTGTCAGAATCAGCACCCAGTTTGTGGTTGATGCAAACTGGAGTATCAAATGGAGTGCTATTGTCCATCTTGAAGCGTTTGAGCACATCATGGACATACTTTGTTTGATGAATAAACATCCCATCTTTCTTCTGATCTACCTGCAATCCCAAAAAGAAAGTTAATTCGCCCATGGCGCTCATTTCAAACCTCTTTTTCATGACTGCTTCAAATTCCTGACACATGGCGACTCTTGATGCAGCAAAAATGATGTCGTCCACATAGACTTGCACGAGTAGAAAATCACCCCCTTTTGATGGTCTATCCCTTTCTGTAAGCAGAACATCTCCATCTGGTAGTTCTTGAACTCTGTACCATTATCACTCCTGATGTACTTAACCTTTCGCTCAACAATATTTTCAACCTTGTTAATCAAGTTAATTACCAACTGAACTGTCTCATCTTTTGCCTTCAGAAAGTATACCCAAGAGTATCGAGAGTAGTCATCGGTTACAACCAAGCAGTATGACGTTCCACCTAGACTCTTTACATTCACGGGACCAAAGAGATCCATGTGAAGTAGGTCTAGGGTACTGACAATTGAGTTAACCTTCTTAGAGTGATGAGGTTTTATGTGTTGTTTTCCCGTCTTGCACGACAAGCATTGATCTTCAAAGTTAAAATTCTTTAAGGGAACACCAAGCACCAGCCCATTCTTAACAATGTAATTCATCTTGCGAAGATGTATATGTCCCATTCTTCGATGTCATAACTCTAACTCAGACTCAGTTGCCTTTGACAGAAGACATGATTCTCCTGTTGTCATCTCAGTTGACCTCATATCCATTACATACGTATTATTTTCTCTTGGAGCTCTCATTACCACCCATACCTCTGGTATCTTGAAACCAGGATAAGGGACGATTGCCTCGTTTTTAGTAAAATGCACCGTGTATTCTTTGTCACAAATCTGAGATACACTCAACAAGTTATGCTTCAATTCTTCTACAAAATTCACCTTCTCTAACTTCATTTTTCCATTCGTCACACTTCCAATACCACTGATTCTACCTCCACTCTCTCCAGCGAAACTAACCCTACCACCTTGAACAGGTTTCCAATCACGTAACAAATTCTTGTTACCAGTCATGTGCCGGGAACAGCCACTCTCCACAACCCACAGATTGTTTACAGCCCTGTTCGACTGTTCCTGCACAATTAGAGAAAAAGATTAAAATCTGGGGACCCAAGACCTACTGGTCTTGGGTCGATTAAATCTGTTGACCGGCATCCAGCACTTTGGTTGCCCAAAGTCAGTTTGAGAATGTTTTCTGTAAGTTCTGAAAGGAAACCTTCTCGAGGATTGACTATGAGGCCATCCAATCCTTAGTGAATTAACTGAGTTATAATTGTTGGTTTGGTTGTTAACTGGGAAAAACTGAGAACGATTTCTTTGAAATCTTGGATTAGTCCAATATCTGAAATTTGATGAGTTCGCAATCTTACCCGTATGATAATTAAAATTCCTTTTATTCTCAGTTTTCGAAGGCCTCATACCTCTAAATATTCTCTGGTTTAGAGGACAATCAGCAATAAGGTGTCCTATTTGATTGCATCTGAAACAACTTCTGTGTTCAACTTTCGTCTCAACAGTTGTTGCAGATTTCGAGGTTGCATTACTACCCGTTTGTTTAACATATGGTGGGACAAACGGGTTTAGGAAAGAATTCTTTTTATCAGGCTTATATTCCTCCCCACGTTTTAGTAACACTACCTCTTCTTTTATCTCACCCGATTCGGATGACTTGTCCGAATTTGATGAGACAGAGCTAGGAACAGAAATCTCAACATTGGAAATTGGCTTACTCGTTTCGCTCTTATTAACTTCTGGTTCTTTAGTCAAAATTTTAACTGGAACTGTCTGACTAATCTCAACATCAGCAGATTTCTGATTACTAGGATTATAGGTATAGTTATTGTTATACGGTGGTGGAACTTCAGAAAATCCAATTCCCCCTTTGTTAACTAGAGAACGTTGAACACTTATGATGTGATCAAGCATTGCTGAAGAGTTTCTAAATTGTTCAATTTTTCTGTTTAGTTCCACCACTTTAACCTGGTAACCAGCTATCTGTTTATCTCTTTCAGCAATCAGTTTGGTTTTTTCTTCTAACACTTCATAACTAAGATCAATTACTTGTATTTTATCAGCTAGACTTTCTTTAAGACTTCTGATATCCTTTTCACTAGCTTTTATTTTTACCGAGTAAATGTTTTCTCTAGTTTTAGTGTAGTGATGATCTTCTTTTAACGTTTTAAATTGTGCATCCAAACTAATAAACTGATCAGTTACTGTTTTCAATTGTTCAGACAGATTTTCACATTATATACAATGAGGTTCAGAACTTACCTAAGAGAGCTGATCGTTCACTTCTGCCATATATGCTTGATTTTCTCCCGTCTCCCGCTCACTTCCTCCAGTTTCGATGTTTACCAAATTAGCCTGTTCGAACACTTCGTCAACTTGTATATTCCAGTTGTATCCACCATTCTGTCTAGATACCATAGCTCTATTCTCACTACCACCCCCATTCTGTTGTGCATGCCTGTTCTGACTTCGTTCGACTCTCTCATTTGTACATTCCTTAGCAAAGTGACCATTCTTTTGACAGTTGTAACATCGAACCTTTTATTTATCAAACCCTGGTCTTTCTCCAACGAACTTTCTACCCGTTTTCTTCATGAATCTCTTTACCCTTCTTACTATCATAGCCATCTGCCACTGCAGATCCATCTCCTCCAAATCATCAGCATCGATCTGATCATAGTCTTCATCCAAATTTGCAGGGTCGACTATTTTACCTTTGATGTAGTTCTCATAAGATGCAATGAAGGATGCATAAAGAGCAAACTGTTGTTCAGCTGATTTAACACTCATGGGCATCTGTGAGTAGTTGTAGCTCGGAACATTTGACGAGAAATTTCCAGTTGTGGCTTGAGGTTTTGAAGGATTACTACCTCCAGCTATGAAACATACGTCGCCATCCATATTGAGAATCACATGACCATCACGAGTTGAGTTTGAATTTGATTCTCCCTTTGAGTAGTAGGCAGAGGATTCTGACTTTGAACTTGAACTTGAAGTGACTTTCGCACCATACATTCCCGGATCCTGAACCTGATCAGTTGGTGTCACCTTCCGAACCATGTTAAGTTCAAAATTTCGTAACTTATTGACTGCTGTTTCCAAATCAATATTGGCAAATTCTTTATCCTCTCTCATCAAAACCGTATACATTTCCCATTTCGGTGGAAGAGCATCAAGAAGTTTCTCTACTATCTCTTCTTCTTTGTATTCAATGGAGTAATTACTGAGTTCGGTCATCAAGTGATAATATCTGGTGATGATATCGTCAAGTGATTCATTTTTCAAGTACTTGAATACAGAGAATTGGGTTTTTAGCAGCTTTGTCTTGGGAGCACGTATCCCCACATTACCTTCATAACGATTTTCTAGTGCTTCCCATAGCTCTCTAGCAGTTTTGTACTTCTTGAAGGTATGAAGAATCTCTTGTGGAAGAGCCATGGTTATTGCTGCATGAGCTTTACTCTCTGCCTCATACATTTTCTTTTCCTCCTCTTCCATCTTACTGTACTTCTTAATTTGATCACGACCTTCAAACAAGGATGTTGGTGGAATGTATCCATCTTGAATGCAAACCCACATCTTAGCGTCTTGATACTTCACGCACTGTTCAAACCGATCTTTCCATGCAACGAAATCGGTGCCCTTAAGCATTTTTGGAGCTTTAGTTGCTGAACCGGCTTCAACCTCCATTTTTACCAGTTCTGTAATGTTTATCGAAGTCATAGTTGAAAGAAACACGTCTCGAAATACAAAGAAAGTATTTAATTTTTCTTTATTTTGAACAGTGATCAGATGGCGAAGTTGTGCTTAACTTCGCTTGAGCTTAACTTCGCCTGCTTAACTTCGCTGCTTCTTCCTATCTTCGCTTGTTCTTAACTTCGCTTGACAACTTAACTTCGCTTGACAACTTAACTTCGCTTAACTTCCCAACTTCGCTTTCTCTATAACTTCGCTTAAACCCTACAAACGATGACGACAACTTCGCCTGATGAACACAAGGTTTTTGCAGGTTTTAATTTGACGTATTGCAAGGTATGTGAATGTGTAATGGGTTATATTTGATGGTGGGAGATGGGTAAGACACAAAAACTAGGTATTTCAACGTAAACTCGTTCCGCGAATAGTCAAACAGAATGATCTTGACACCCGTGTGATAATCCCGAACCACACAATCACGAGGAGCAAAAGCTTTGATACCAATTGTAGGTTCCCAGCCGGATCTACACAGGAGTATCTCGTAACACGAGGGTGTGGAATACCCACGTAATACGATACGAGCGTAAGATATATAATACGTTGAGACGATACACAAACACACGTTACAATACTAATAAACACGTTGTATTGCAACTCTTCAACACGTGATCTCGAATATCACTTACACGTACTGCCCAAAAAAAACCTTTTTTCTAAACAAGCCGAAGTTAGGCATATATAGGCCTCGACAACTTCGCCTAACAGACTAGGCGAAGTTGTCTTAACTTCGCTTGTCCACAAGTTCGCTTACATCAGGCGAACTTGTGTGACACCATATCTAAAACCAAAACAACCAATCTAACATGATTACAGACACATACAAAACACTAGATACTAAACTACTGACATTATGCACCAACAGCATTTGATCTTCTTCGATGCTTTTGATTACTAAATCGTCCATGTAAACTTCAAGATTTTGACTTATCTGACCTTTGAAGGCTTGATCCATCAGCTTTTGATACGTGGCCCCCGCGTTTTTTAATTCGAAAGGCATCATTCTATAGCAGAATGTGCCTTGGTCGGTGCGGAACGCTGTCTTGTCTTCGTCACCAGCCGCCATATGAATCTGGTGATACCCTTTGTAGGCATCAAGGAAGCACTTGAATTTGAATGGGGCCACCGCATCTAACTTTAAGTCAATTTCCGAAAGTGGGTAACAATCTTTCGGACATGCCTTGTTTAGATCTTTGTAATCTATACACATCCTCCACGTTCCATTACTTTTTGGGACCATCAGTTAGCCACCCATGTTTGGTACTTGATTTCTCGGATGATTCCGGCGTGAAGAAGGTCTTGTACTTGCTCGTTAATGGCTTTTGTCTGTTCGGGGCCCATTTTTCGCTTCTTTTGCACAATTGGGGTGATTAACGAATTCACCTTCAATTTGTGTTCTGAGATGTTCCGCGGGACACCTGTCATGTCCGCGGGTTTCCATGCGAAAATGTCGATATTCTTTGTCAATAATTGTTTCAGAAAAGTTCGGACGATTTCGTAGATAGCCGGACCAATTAATACGGTTTGGTCGGGAAATTTCTTGTTAAGGATCCATTTCTCCGGTTCAGTCCTCTGGCTTTGTTTGGAAACTTTACTCGGTCTTGAACTTTCAGCTGTGTAGCAATGTCGGTTAACATGGATTATTGCTACGCCAGTGCGGGTTGGGACCCCTACTGCTCCGTGAGCTGTGGACGGATGTGCATTGAAGTCACCAATTGCCTCCCGTCCGAGGATAATATCATGCTTGGACCTTGCCGGTAAAACTAAGAATTCAACCTCTTCGGTTCGTGAGTGAATTCCATCACTAAGTGTAATCGGGAAAGATGACACCCCGCGGGTGCATTATTTCCCCACCAAACCCAGAGACGGGTGCGTGAATAGGTCGTAATCGTTCTTTATCCTCTTCTTCAAGTTGTTCAAAGCATTGTTCATACATAATGTCGGATGTACTACCGGTGTCGAAGAACACATATTGTGACCGGTAGTGTCCGAACAAGGCAGTAATTATCAAAGGGTTCTTGTTACATGGTTCTCCTTTGATACGAGGAAAAATGACAGGCTCATTTTTCCACTCTTCGTCCTCAAATTCTTTTCTCTTCCCGCTGGTCTTCTGACCTCCGTGAATCATATGAACGTTCAGATCCTTTATTTGCCTTTTTGACGGGCCCTGGTTATACTTTGCGGGAGGTTTGCCACCCCCTGCCTTTGCGCCTTTGACCAAGTGTTCCAATTTTTCATTTCTCACTGCTTCCTCAATTTCGTTTCTTAAGGCTACACATTCATTTGTGTTGTGTCCAATGTCTTCATGATATGAGCAGTGTTTGTTTTTGTCGAGAAATGACTTCCTCGGTATTGGTTGAGGTTTGCGGAAGGTTAGGTTCTCGGTCGTGAGGATTTATGATGGAGATTTTGACAGCTGAGTCCAACTGTTATTGGAAGAACGTGCGGGAAAGTTGCGTTTGTTCTTATTGCTAATCAATGATCTCGCATCAAACAGCTTTGGTGCTTCTGTACTTGGTTGCAGTCTAGACCAAATTGGCCCCTTGGCCTGTCTATTTGGTCTTGGGGTTTGGAATTCGACTCTTGGCACTTGTTTTTGAGTACCGGATCCCAAGGTTTTCTCAGTTCTTGCGAATAGCTTGGCTGACGTCATGATTTCGTCCCAAGATTTGGGCATACCATCTCTTCCGGTTAGAGTACGAATCAGGGCGTCACTATTTACGTTCTTTCGGAATGCTCCTCTCAGCATGTCTTCACTGACTCCACCAATATTAAGGCTCTCATTATTGAAACGAGTAATGAAATCCTCAATGGATTCGTTATTTCACCTTACTACATCAAGTATTTCAGACGGGTCAGGAGTGTGTTTCTTTTGTTGATTAAAGTGTTAGGAAAACTTTGCTACGAAGTCTTTCCAACTCTTAATGTGTCCGCAAGGCAATTTTTCAAACCATTCTCGCGCAGCTCCAGTAAATATCAATGCGAACATATGGCACCAGTACGGAAGAGTCCAACCACTGACTCCTCCAACCACTGACTCCTCCAACCACTTCGAACCTTAGCAAGTGATCACTGGGGTCCGTCATCCCGTTATATGTCCCAACGAATGTTGGTATTTTCGCGTTTATCGGGAACGGAGCTGTCGCGATGGCCGAAATGAACTTGGATTTTTCTGCGAATGACTCTGGGCGGTATGGTTTGGAGAAGTCGTGTTCCGCATTGCTGTAATACTCTGCGTGGCAAATAGCCGATCGCGGGTAACTAGCCTCTCCAAATGGAAGAAAACGGCTGTCTCCGCTGTAATAACTACCTCCTGGATGATATGTTGAGTCGTGTCCGTCTAATTCTTCTTCGTAAGATGGTACTCGCATATTTATGCGGGGACGAGGACGTAACCTCGGGATTTCCTTCTGGTATTGCTCTTCTGGATGACTGTACTGAATATGACTTCCTCTTATCGGAGGAGAAATAGATCTCCTAGGAGGGTCATCATAACTTAGGGTACGGGCGTGAAGTCGCTCATTCCGTACCCTTCGTCCATATCCAGCGGCCAGACTCTCTTGTTGAATACGGAACCACTCATCCGGAGACAAGAGTTCCTCAGATATGTGGCTTATTGTATGAGTTTTCCTCAGGGCTGAGTCACCTGAATTTTCTTCGAGGTCCAATTCTGGGTGAGTCGGGCGACTTTCTCTCATAGTTCGCTCAAGATCTCCCAAATTGGAACCTCTCTAAGCTGTAACCCCTCCCAGATCATTGGGCGGGGTACCAGCTGGTGTTACTACATTTCTTGTACCCACTGGAGCAGCGTCTGCCAGTGGGGTACGATGCTTTCGAGTTGATGAACCACCCAAAGTAAAACCTCCAGGTGTCACAACATCATCTTGCTCATCGGGAGCAAGATTCTAAGCGAACAATGACGTTGCTCTCTCACGTGTTTCTAGGTTAGTAACACGTGGGATTTGTTCTGAGGTCCCCGTCGGCCCTTTAGGAATTTGATTCATATCGTGACTTCGAAAGCAAAATTTGCTGTTCTAACAAAAACACGGATGGCGCCAATGAAGAAACACGGATCCACTCCCCGGGTATGGGTCCTGGATCCGATGAGTCAACAGGGTAGGATACGGTTAACTGCCAAACGATATGAACCTAATTGCCTAAAGTCCAGTGACGAACACCTGCAAAACAGACACCGTGAGCTCGTTACGGGAAGGACAAGAGGGGAGGTCTTCCCGTAACCACCCTCCGGCGTGAGAATAAGTACTGTTCTGTAGAAGATAGGCACTTAAGTAAATTGAGAAAGTACAGTCGGAGTGAATGAATACCTCATGGTGGTTGAGAGAGTATTTATAGCCGAAGGGTGTGGGAAGGTGATTGGGGCCAGCTGTCCTTTAATAAGATGCCTGCATAACCGTCTGGACATGTGTCCTTATGTGATAGGTTCATCCTATACGTTGCATGTGCATGTATAACAACCTGGACACGTGTCTCTTTCCCATTGACTAATGGGGGAATATTGGCCATGTGCACGGTTATAACGTCCTTGTCACTTGTCATCAATTGACTGGTCGGGGGCTCACGTATTGCCCAACAAAGCATCTTGGTAAATCTTCTAGAAGGTAATTATGTGTTAACAGCTGTCCCCGAGCATTTACCTCGTGGTTATTTACGCGGAAGGATAGCTCTTCCCGCGGATGACCTTTGAGGGTGCTGTGGTGCTTCCGCATGCGCTATGAGGGTGTTTCTTCCTCAGATGATTACGCGGATGGTTCATATGTCCCGCGGGTGACTTATGAGGGACTTCTGATTGATCCGCAGGTAATCCTTAAGGGTATTTGGGTCTTTTTGATACCCTACCTCTATAAGAACTTATTAATATATACATAAATTTGAGTGAAAAAATAATATTGTAAATGCTAGAAAGGAAAAAAGATAACATTTGAGAGTACATGTTATAAGCCACTTCTTCTCTCTCCTCTTGTCTGTGCAAGTTTAATGGAAACCCTCTCCCCTTCGCAACCGGTTTCTCAGAATCACAAATAGCTAGAGTTATGTTAACGCCGGGGTCGGAGATTGCTGACCATGTTGCTGGTATTTCCACACACTTTGTCCATATTTCTATCAAAAGTTAACTCATTTCCTTTAATTTCTCTAAAATTTTACCTGAAATAGTAACTTTTTAGCTACTTTACTAAAAGAATTTCATGTTTTTACTGGTCTGTTAGCTAGTATGCCGAGATCTTGTAAATCCTTTAATGTTCCTAATGTATACTTCACTATCTTTTCTTGTTAAAAGCAATATCTATACAGATTATGTTACACAAATGTTAAGGCTTTAATTAATTAATTCTAAAATAACTTGTTTTAAAAGATGTCTTGCTTATGATCATATCTTTAAGGTTCAAAGCCCGATTTCATGGTCAACAAACTTCGGTGGGGGCGTCAACATAGCTCCGGCTGTTTGATGATTCTGAGACAGCAGCTGCTCAGGGGAGAAGGTTTCCATATGCCAAGCGTAGGGTACCCCGACGATAGAGGACCCGCTGTTAGAGAAGGACGAAGAACGATCAGAAGACAAGCTAGTATGTGCCTCGTGATCTATGGCAAGACGAACACGATACTGCTTCGAATGGCCCATGTCATAACCCATGGGAAGACGTGCATAATACCAACTCAGATTATTCATAATCATTATGTTTTAGTCATGTTTCAATTGTATTTTACTTATGTTATAATTACATTTTAACTATGTTCTAAGCATGAAGTCAATGTTTCAAAACTATGTTCTAAGCATGAAGTCAATATGAATGTTTGATCATGCTTATTTAACTTTACCTCATGACCCGATTTTACCCTGTCTAAAATTTATTGCTAAGTGATTTGAGTAAAAGGTGTTACTCTATTTCTTTTCTTTGAAAGATGACTTATATTGAAAAACCAGGTCAAAAGCAAGATGCTTAGCAAACCTAAACAAAAATACAAAAAACATAAACAAAAGAGAAAATTACCAAAATAGCCCTTTTTATGAGAGAGAAACTACAAAATAGCCCGTGAGATTTCATTTTCCTAAAATAGCCCTCGAAATCCAACTTTCACGTGAGATTAGGATATTCCTCGTGAGTTTTCGTGGACCAATCAAAATCTGCCATGTGTCAAGCATCCCCACCTACCACGCAAGTTTTCATCCTAAATCCGTCTTAAACGTTACTTTTCGCATCAAATCTAACCTTATGAAAACCAACTTTAACGTGATGTTTCAAGCTGTTTTCGTCTCCAACGTGAGTTTTCAAATTTTTGGTTTTTAAAGTTTTTTTGAAATTCATCTCTAAAGATGAATTTCAAATGAATTTCAACTTCGGAGATGAATTTTGATTACAATTTAACTGCCAAGATGAATTTCAATTAATCTTCAATTTCTTTTTCTATTATCCCTTTGTTTTTTCATATCCTCCATACAACAACCATGTTCTTCTTCTCCCACTCCCGTATGAATGGAATCATCAAGTGTTAACGGCGAGGATCCGCGAGGATCTACCTATATGGAACCCATAAATGGAATCCAAATCTTGTTAACGGCGAGGATCCGCGATTTCCTCCGTTGTGAAACGTAGATGTGGTAAGTTTAATTTTCTTCTTCTATTATCCCTTTGTTTTTTCATATCCTTCACACAACAACCATGTTCTTCTTCTCCCACTCCCGTATGAATGGAATCATCAAGTGTTAACGGCGAGGATCCGCGAGGATCTACCTTTACGAAACACATAAATGGAATCCAAATCTTGTTAACGGTGAGGATCCACGATTTCCTCCGTTGTGGAACGTAGATGTGGTAAGTTTGATTTTTTTTTGTTTACAATAATTTAGTGAGTAATTAATTGTTTTTTTTAATAAATTTTAGGTTTTTGTTCCAATATATGTTGAAGAAACAGTCTGGTATGTTATGGAAATTGACATGAAAACTTTTGAAATTCATGCATATTTTACAAATTCATGTGATCCGTCCGCAAGTGGAAGGACAAAGTGTTATCACCGGCAGTTTTTTGAAACAATTCATGTATTTGAGTCACTTTTTTTATAGTTGTTGGACCGTATTTGTTACTGGGAAAAAAGTGGGCGTCAAAAAAATATATTGTTGTTGGACCGTATTTGTTACTGGGAAATCTCAAGAGTAATCCTTTGTATATTGCTCTCGATCTTTTTAACTTCTTGTCTTTAGTTTATTTAGTTGTTATGGTTGTTTAATTAATAATGTTAGTTTTAGTAGATGAATTGTCCAATGCATGATGAAATTGAGTCATAGGAAGGCACATTTGCATTATGTTGAAAAACATAGTCAAAGTTTAAATTGTCCAACCCTTTTCAGAATACGTTGATTTTATGTTGAAAAACATAGTCAAAGTTGGAATTGTATTAAAATCCATCTTCAAAGACATTTTTTTGAGGAAAAAAATTTCATGTGGACCCCATCCACCTAACTCTTTTCAAAACACGTAGACTTTATGTTGAAAACCATAGTCAAATTGGAATTCTTATTAATTCCATGTTCAAAGACATTTTTGAGGAGAAAACTAAATGTGAACCCTATCCACCTAACCATTTTCAAGACACGTTGGTTTCATGTTCAAAACCATAGTCAAAGTTGGAATTGTAATAAAATCCATGTTCAAAGACATATTTGAGGAGAAATACTTTGTGTGGACCCCATCC
This sequence comes from Bidens hawaiensis, assembly GCF_021521415.1. Lineage (NCBI taxonomy): Eukaryota > Viridiplantae > Streptophyta > Magnoliopsida > Asterales > Asteraceae > Bidens > Bidens hawaiensis. The sequence continues at coordinate 92,577 of NW_027491209.1, read as the reverse complement.
ACCTAACCCTTTTAAATTCCTATGAAATTCATCTTGGCAGTTGATTTTCTTTTTGAAATTCATCTCCGAAGTTGAAATTCATTTGCAATTCATCTTCGGAGATGAATTTCAAAAAAACTCAAAAATTATCTTTTTTGAAAACTCACGTTGGAGACGAAAACAGCTTGAAACATCACGTTAAAGTTGGTTTTCATAAGGTTAGATTTGATGCGAAAAGTAACGTTTAAGACGGATTTGGGATGAAAACTTGCGTGGTAGGTGGGGATTCTTGACACATGGCAGATTTTGATTGGTCCACGAAAACTCACGGGGAATATCCTAATCTCACGTGGAAGTTGGATTTCGAGGGCTATTTTGGGAAAATGAAATCTCACGAGCTATTTTGTAGTTTCTCTCTCATAAAAGGGCTATTTAGGTAATTTTCTCTGAACAAAAACATAACTGACTTACACCAATTATCTCAATCTAAATTCTAAATAACACTTCTTTGATCTTGACTTTAACTTTAGAAAACCCAATGCCATTATCTCTTTCACGATTACGCTTGTAGGTGGATGCAACCAATCTTGCATTGTCACCTCACGTTACGTATAGGAAAGTGTAGGGGTTTAAGTGTAAACGGTAGTAATAGAGGGACTAGTTAGTAATACTTGTAATTGTTAGGGATGCACTTGTAATCTAGCTAACAGACTGCTAGTTGAGAATTTGTTGTACTTAACTATGAGTGACGATAATAAACGCAGCGATTTGGTGGAATACCTCATCTCTGTTTTCTCTATTATATCTTTTTGCTTATCACCTTAGATTTACTTTGAACTATCCTAGAATACCTTAAGAGATAACGCCACTCCTTTCAGTCATCTTAAAGAATTTTTATTTTGTAATTAAAAATTACTAACAAAGTTTAAACTTAAAAACACAAAAAAAAACCAACATAGTTTTCATTTTAGAAATACATAAATAATTAAGTACTTTATTTTCTTCCAAAAATATATAAAAATAGTACTATTCTCAATTAAAACGACAATATTTAACAAACTCATTTCATTTCACAACATCGAAAATGTCACATAACAATATTCAAGAGATAGTCATACAAAATATAACAAATCAAATATTGTTAATTTTTGCTAATAACTTAAAGGTCTTGACATTCGTTTTCTCCGCAAGCATCGAATCAACCGAGATATAAACCTGTAACATTTCATAAAATAAAGTTTGTCAACACAAAGGTTGGTGAGCAATTCATAGTTTTGAGCATATATGTATATAATAAGAAATGCCACAATCTTGTATACGAAACAACAAATAAATAGCAATAATTTGGATAATTTGAGGTCGCTAGTAAGAATACATTAGCGGCACCGTCTATAAGAGAATACCAAATAGATTCGGATTTCATGAGGTCGATAATAAGAATACATTAACGGCACCGTGCTATAAGAGAATACCAGATAGTTCACGGATTTTATAAATCAACCTTCCAAAAGCGATAAATACATAAGCATATAATCATATAAGCATAGAACACCAAATCGAGCATTTATTTAAGTAAAGTATACAATAATGTTTGTGGTTTAAGACTCAAGTATAAAGCATTTAATTTGAATAAGTATGAAATGTCACCCAAAAACAAAAGATAGAAAACGGGGTATGAAGTTACTCACGTTCAAGTAATAAACTTGAAAAGTTGGTAATTTGAAGATTTGCCGGAATGACGAGTTAACGTATGAAGCCTAAATAAAAGAAAGTCTTGGATTTAGAAAGGTTGTCTTGAAGATCTTTAAATAAATAATTGTTGCAAAAAGTAAACAATTAAAGTTCAAGGTTTAAAATGTAACTATTTAAGAATTTATAATAATAACCCTTTAAAGATGTAAGTTTGCTCGAAACCGGGTTAAAGTATCTAACATTAATATTTACTTAACCTATGTTAAGTAATAAGGTGAGTAAAATGCTAAATGCAAGTTCCTTTGGGATAAAGATACTAAAACGGGTCTTTAACGAGTGTTCGGGTTGTTGGTTCGGATCTTGATAATTGGTCAAACCCAAAGTCAACTTTCCAAAATGATGAGTGTTATGAGATAACTCAATAAAACTTTATAAGACTTAACCAAGTATGTAGATCTATTGTTTTAGTACTAACAACGTACGTTAAGCGAGTGTTCGGTTTTGTCGGTCCAAACTATGTTATGAGATTAAGTTGGATCCAACAATTCCAAGTACTTAAGAAAATACTTATAATCAGTTTGTAAACTATTTTTAGAGAAATATACAAGTCTTGACAGCTAAAAACACACTTGTGTGTCCTAAGCGAGTAAAAATTGGATTGGTTCGGGTTCCATCTCACAATATGTTCCTTGATGGTTTCCATGTGCCCAAATATCATAGATCTTGTATAATAATTTATAAATGAAAAATATTTAAGTTTTACAACAAAAAGTTAACAACAAGTCTTTTAAGCAAGAGTTTCAGTTTGGTTCGGTTTCCATCTCACAATATGTTCCTTGGTGGATTCCACATGCTTAATATCAAAGAACTTGTAAAAATGATTTTAGAAACTCAAATCTAGCATTAAACATGTTTAAACAACTATTTTAACAAAACTAGTAAGCAAAAGTTCGGTTTCCGGTTTGGACTATTTACGGTTAAACCGAGGTTAGTCTATACAAACCCACACCATGGAACTTCATAATTATGACAAATAAACTAAAGAGTAGAAGTTAGTCATGGCTAGTATGTGCAAACAAGTTATATAACTGAGCAAGTTACAATGAAAGACTATGGTTAGTTTGACTTGAGAAGTCAAACCTTCAAGAATACATATATAAAACAACCTTGGATCTATGGAGAATGAGAGAGTTTTTGGAGATGTAGCAAGTGTGAAAATAAAGGAGATGGGTGTGTATATATAGGGTAAGGGTCAAAGCTTATTTACAAGGTTCTCTTTTATGTTTTTCATGAAAATAGGTTGGTTAAACAAACAAGCAAAGCACAAAACAACAAACAAACACGAAATGGTGTACAGGGGTGCCTAGGCGCCGCGCGAGTTCCCTTTGGCCCTCTGGTCGCGCAGCGCGGCGTGCCCAGGGGGGAGGGGGCTGGCCCAACTCGTCTAGTGGTTCGTTTCGCGTTCAGAAGTTCGTTTTTGATGTAATTTGCTCGTTTTAAGTCCGTTTTCGAATCCGTAAAAGGGGCTTTTCAAATTGAACAAATGGGAATGTTTTGGTAACATAAAAATCCAATATTTTATATATCATGAGTCTCGGATTACAAAGCGGGTCGGTTTAAAACATAAAACAAATACAAAACGAGTACAAACAAGACCCGAAATTGACGAATGCCACATTTAACCTCCTTGTAACTTTTATTAGTAATAAGTAAAAGTTACAAAATTGTAACTTATTGACTTATCCACTTACAACCTTTAACTTTCTCAAACACCTTATAGCCTATAAGTTATAATTCAAATATAGTTGTCGGATGCAAGAATAGAAGACGGAATGAAATAGTTCATTATGAAGGAATAAAAAAAAGAGTGTTTGGTTGGTTCATGGAAAGGAATCTTCTATTACGTACTCCATTCAATTTCCTCTAAAACATCTCAAATTATATCTATCCCATCACCTTGTATTACCTTAACCACTATCCTACCACTACCACCGACACTGCCACGACGACGACCACCACCAACGCAGCCAACATCGCCGACGCCTTCGACCACTGTTGTCGCCGCCGCCACAAGTTGTCACCTCCAACCACCGCCACCACCCACCACGCGCCTCCGATAACTGTCGACGCCTCCTACCATCGCCTACCAACCACCAGCGCCACCACCATCACTACTAACCTCCGCCTCTGACAATCATTGCTGCTACCAATCACCACTATCGTAGCCGCCACCCACCCCCACTGACCATCGCCACCACCCACCACCACTGCTAACCTCCGCCTCTGACTATCGCCGCCGCCACCGACCACCACTACTATCACCGCCACCCACCATCACCTCCCACCTCCGCCGCCACACACCAGCATCGCCAATCATCACCATCCGCCACAACCACCATCACTACCCCCATCACCACTAATTTTATTTTATTAATTCCTTCTTTTATTGTATATCAAACAACACAAAATAATAATTCATTTCATTCCAACATGGTAACCAAACAAAACAATAAAATAATAATGATCCGTTAAATTACCTCGTCCGTTCCAATCACATAGTCATTTAATTCCCTCACCTATTTCCTAATCACATACCAAACATAACCATAACTAATTAAAGTAGACAATCCCAAACACCCCGTAACTTACTTTGACGGTATATATAAGCCGTTCCACTTCACTTCTTATACTTACACTCGAACAAAACAACACATCTCATTCTTAAAAGCATGGCAAGCCTCTCCTCTCAGCAGTCGCTGACTCGGACTCAGAATCACTAAAACAGCCGGAGTTATGCCGGTGCCGGAGATTGCTGCTGGTAAATGTTTTAACCTTTTCCTTTTATCTTCACAACTCAACAACTTTTATCTAAACACATCATGACAGTGATCATGTGTATGCAAGTTAATAATGTAGTTTGTTTGTTCATTTTATTTTAGAAATTTTAGGCTTGTTTCGTTTAGACATGGTTTACATTTTGATTTTGGGACCACTCTAGCCCTAATTAGATGCATTGTTTGTAATTTATTGACCATGTAACATAACTATCAACTTTTATTTGTGTATATGTTACAAATGTCACAATTATTTGAAAACTTTGAGGCTTTAATCAGGCTTCAATTTATTTATTTATTTATTTTACCAGTCACAAGTTGTGATGGATAAATAATCAGATCAGGGCTTTAATTTCAAAACTTCATGTTGTGATGTCTTGCTGGTTATTATTTATTTATTTAGTTATTTTTATTAATTTTCTTTTTTTTTTAGGTTTAACGCCACATTGGTTATACAAGTGTCTTCTGAACCAGCATGCTCAAAAGTTGAAGAAACCAGCCCCGGTATACCAAACACAAAAAGAAGGATCTGAGCATCTTCCGATGTTCAGATCCACTGTTTGGGTTGATGGTGTGAACTACACATCTTCTAACACACTTTGACATCGTAAGAATGCCTAGATGGGTGCTTCCAGAGTTGCATATATCGCCATAACGCAGAAGGGCAAGGCCGGCATGTTGAACTTTATACGAGAGGTTTGATGTTCACGACTTATTGCATTGATGAACCTCTTAAACATAGCAAAACTGTTAATTTATATCATATAATTTTCGGTTTCTGTTTAATATGATAATTGATAAATTATGCTAAGCATAACCTAGAGAGTTAACGCCCTGCTTGCGGTGCGCACATATAATGTATATATGTGTGAACCCTTGGGTGGGCAAAAGTAAAATTGCACTAATTTTGACGTTATTTTACTAATCACGTGAAAATAACGTTAAAAGTGGCGGAAGGTTAATCAGGCATCATGTAGTGACGTTGATAGCCGAAAGACAAGGGCACATGCACCAATCAGCCGGTGTCCCGATGATTGAGTGTTATGTGTCTTATGTCCAAGGCTTGATTCAAAACTACTATCGAGCCGGGGGTCTCACCGGAAGCAGCCTCTCTATCCCTATGGGATAGAGGTAAGGCTGTCTACATCTTACCCTCCTCAGACCCTACCATAGCATTGCTATTGGTGGGATATACTGAGTACGATGATAACCTAGAGAGTTAAAACTGTATATGATCAATGATTTTTTTTAGACCTGGCAAGGTGCACGTGTCGGGTGGATTCAGGTTACGGATCATAACAGGTTCGGGTCAGAGTCGGTTCTAAGCAAAATGAGTTCGGGTCAAAGTGTCAAACGGGTTCTAAGAAAAATGAATTTGGGTCAATACGGGCCGTTTTTCAAAAAGTATCAATTTGGTTCGGTTCAAACTGGTTTGGCCAAAATAGAATTGGGTTGAGATGAGTTGTTTTAGAAATAAAATACCCGCCCCACCCTCCTTTTTTAAGTTAACAAGTTTTATAATAGTTGTTGTTTTGACCCATTGACTCAATTGAGTAGACCCAATTTGACACGTTGACTAATTTAAGTTGACCCAGGTTGACCCGTTGACAAATTAAAAAACACCCAAACGAACCCATGTCAGGTTATGATTGCCACCTATAATTTTTTTTCTATATTTTCTGTTGTATGCCAGTTGATTAATTTTGAAACTAAGTTAAAAGACGTTGTATCAAAGGGTTGACTCTCACAAATTGTATCCTATTGTTTACTCTTTATTAAGAAAACTAATATTTTCAGACTAAAATTTTTGCAATTATACTCATTGTATCGACTGTTATTAACATCTGAAAGAAATAGACATAAAAAGAAGTGGCAGATCCACCCAATCTGGCCTATTTTGACATGTAGAATATTATTGTTTTAATACGTGCGTTATCTTATTACTTGTTATCCAGGATAAAATATTTTGCAAGTCTGTTATGGCTGAATAAGCAGCTAAGAAGAATATAGGAAAACCGTATACGAGACAACTCGACTGCCATCACTTCCTGTATTCCGCTCTAAGTTGGTTTTCAATGGTGATACTTGGAGACAATGCCACCAGCAAAAAACAAGCCGAACAATTGGTTGCACGCTCTGTCATTATCAACTTTGTAGGTATTTTGAAAATCTTGATACGATGTTTTCCATGAGTGGCTTGCTTTTATATCATATACTTTATGCTAATTTCAGTTTCGGAAGCTGCAACTGATATGGTGGACATAGTTAACTCCAGGTTCAGACAATATCAGGAAATCAACAGTATTTCCATATGCAAGTGTGGCTCAACCAATTATCTCACAACAGTTGGTTGAGCCATCCACTCCAGCGGGAAAATTATGGATCTAGCCATTTGACCAACTCACTATTCCAAAATGAACATTGATAAATTGAGTTTACAAATTTATTATACCAATAGGAGCTCACCATATGTCCATTTCTCGCCTAGTCAACGAGAAACAGTGTAGGTTTCTCGCTCAAAGTTATATAAAAATAAAAAAAAATAATAATGTTTTATATGGTTCTCGTTGACTCAGCGAGAAATTATGGGCTTTTCTCGCCGGGTTTTTTTAAATGAATTCTCGCTTAATTTAAAAAAAGCAAAATTGTTTATTTTCATTAAAAAACCAAAAATTCATTAAAACCAAAAATTAAAAATATATTTTTTAAACAAAAAATATAGTTTTCAAATTCAAGTTATAATATAAATAACTTTAGATAACTATTATGAAAGTTAATTACCTTCTTTATAACAACTACCTTTAAAAATTTTAATAAATACCATTTATAACAATAAATATTTTAAATGTTTAAAAATTAAAATGGGAAAAAAAGTTATAAAATTTTAACTTTTTAAAAACCTTCTCGCTTATGGTATACTCGGTAGTACCCCAGATTAACTTTTTTTCGCATTTTAATTTTAAAAAGTTTTATATCTTCTTTTTTTACTTAAAAATTATGAAGGCCTTTGTTACAAAGAAGGTAATTAGCTTTCTTAAAAATTATTTAAATTTTTTATATTGTGATTTGAATTTGAAAACTACAATTTTTGTTTTTATTTATTTTGTTTTTTAATTGATTTATTTTGAGTCCGGTATTATTGGCCGGTTTGCTAGAACATCGTACCTGCGGTTTTTGTCTAAAATATCGGTTTTTACCGGCAAAACGGTTTAAAGTCCGAGAAATTTTTGATACTTGCAGCCCATATGTTTTCAAAATTACTTTTAACCCAACAATTAACATTTAAACATGTAAATTTTAGGACTATTTTTTATAAATTGATTTCTTTTACATTATTTTTTTAATATGGATCAACTTTTTGATTATTTTTTGTTATGAAATCATTTAAGTTTGAATTATTATTTTATTTAAGTTACATTTATAGTAAATTATAAGGTAAACTATTCAACCGGTTGAACCTCCCCGTATGTTTATTTTGGTAAAGTGAGTTGGTTAAAGGGCTGGATCCGTAATTCAACCGCAACCATCAACCAAGCTAATCATCCAGGTGTACCTGAATCGGTCATCCCACAGCTTTTGGTTGAGCACCACTGCAGCTGCTTCTATTGCAGTTCAACCACCTACTCAACAAGTATCAACCGAGCCCGTCAATCCAGTTGTTTTGCTCCTATTATAATTCAACAAGCTATTTCACAAGTATCAGTTGAACCATTTAAGCCGGTTGTTGCTGAACCTCCGGTTTTCACCCCGGTCACATATGCTTTAGTCAACAACTTAGCAACTGCCAATGTAATAAAGCAACCAAGCACTGAACCTGATCAAGCAATGGAGTACATACCACTTGTGGATCAAGCTTTGACAAGAAACGAAGCAGGACGAGCAGGATAAACGCTCGAAAGAAGATGCATGCTAGTGCTCAGTAAGTGTTATTCTTCTATCAACATTTTCTGATGTGTTTTTTATTATACGCTTGTCTAACTGATTTTCGTGTAAAGCTCCTTTTTTCAAATTTTGAGAAAAAAACGCAAATTCGTAGCTTAGGAATACAATCATACATACCATTATATGTGTGTAATCATGACCCAGTCTTTAAAGAATGAGTTAATTTGGGCATAAATAAATTGTATATGAGTTCATTTAGGTCATCTTAAATTAGTCATCGGGTCCATTTGGGTCTACTTAATTTAGTCATGGGCCATTTTGGGTCTACTTAGTATCGCCAACGGGTCAAAGTGGGTAACTTTTATAAAACTTGTTAACTTAAAAGGGTCCACATGGGTTAGGTTAGCCTCACCCATGACCATTGTTTGTCAGTTTGTCTCCACCACCTACACGTTGCCAACACTATCAGCGCCTTTGCCGCCATCTACACCACCACACTCATTTTGCTTTATCCTTATTGACCTGCACTTGATCTAACCTGAACCCGTTTTGACTTGTGACCGAATCCGTCTAGTTTGCCAGGCCTACATACTATTAAGCTGTTACTTCTGTCAAAATAGAATATAAAAAATGAAGAATATATCATCTTTTATGCTTTTTATTTTATTTCAGGATGCCTATGATACCTGCAACAAGTCAAGCTCTGCCATTTGCATCTCAATGAATGTATAGCTCCTATTCTGTGTTCTTCTATAAGGCGAGCAAACTGTTTCCATGGTGACGGCGTATGGATCTGAGTCGTTAAGCTATGAACAACAGTTCTTTTGTGGACCTTTTAATATAATGGTGGATGTTAGTTATTGTTTTAGTGATAGGAGTTACGTAGATGTCTACTGTTGTTCCTACATGATTATCTTTGTATATTTTTAATATATCATTTCTCAAAAATAAAGCCTAATTTGATGATTGTTTCATTATTTTATAAAATCAGGTACCTTCAAATGTGGGCAACATGCAAATACTAGTTGGACCTAACCCGCTCGTCTAAAGACCCTGGAATAAAAGCGGAACCAAACCGTTAGTGATAGTTCGGTTCGGTTTTATTTTCTAACGGTTTGGTTTCGGTTTTCAATAAGCAAAAACTATTACTAACAGTTTGGCTCACAGTTTTACCTAAAAACCGTTAAAACCGGGCCGTGAACATTCATAACGATGACATAGTGAAAGAAGGATGTTATTGCTTAACTTTCTCGAGAACAAAAGGGAGGAATTTGTCTATTGCTTAACTGATCCTACCCATTATTTTCTGTTTGAAAAACTAAAGGGAGAATTTAATGTGTTAGTCTAAATAGGTTTTGTTATACAATATACCAATACATATAAAGATAGTCAAATAATATGTAGTGCCTTTTGAGAGAAATTATAATCATGCACTTATTTTTTCCCCCAGTCATGTCTACTCTATTCAACCAAAGAACTAATGAACATCCAAACCTTTAATCGGGACTGTCAATAGTGCAATTTAGCTTCATGTGGCAAAAATATCAACCCAAACCCCTAACTAAGGTTTTTAAAAACAATTTTTTTGTACTAAACGCTAACAGCGGTTTTAAAAAACATAAATTATTGCAGGCTGAACTATTAATTACGACTTATGAATAACTCTTACCCTTTTTATTTGTAGTCCATAAGCAAATGACATTTGTGTCATTTGCTAGTAATATTCTACTAGTAGTATCCACTTATTATTTACGTTAATTTGTTTATGATTACATTTTGTATATGAAAACATTGTGATTGACCCAACAAGATATGTATGAACCGGAAATGCGTATCATTATAATTTAAAAATCATAATATATTAAGATACGTATGGACTGGGAATGCATATCAATCAAATGGTAGCCGCATGAGATGTTATGTATAAATCAATGTTGTAAAAGTAGGTCTACAAGGCCGAGTACTCTCCGAGTACTCGCTCCAAGGTATGGTGCCGAGGGGAGTTTCTTTAACTCCGCCTAGTTACTAAAAATTGTTCAAAGGCGGTCAACATAAGCCAGAAATACATCTAGTAGGTTAACTTGGGCCTATTTTGACTTAAAAATACAACATAATTCGTATTTCTATAATATTAAAGACCGAATATCATTTTTTTTAATTAATGCTTAACATTTTTTAAAATAATTTTGTATTTAAAAATGTATTTCTCTTATTTATATTCTCCCCGAGTACTCTGAGTACTCCCTCCAAGGGGGTCGGCCGCCTAGCGACTTTTGCAACATTGGTATAAATGGATGATGTTGTTTCTAATGTCATGAAGTTGAAAAATGTATTGCTAGGTTTTGTTGTAAACTATAGATAGAAAAGAAAGATATAACCCCTATATTTCATACTAAATTTAGTCAAAATGTGTTGTCACTAACTTTAGTCGTCATGATCTAAATTTTGTTGTCATCAAATCGCTACTCATTTCCCGATCATGAATACACGGGACGTGAATCAAGTAGATGGATATTATATAATTGTCTTGCGAGTTACAGGAACAACTTTAAAAAGGTGATATCAGCTAGAATAGAAGTTAGGGTTTAGGGTAATATAATTATCTTTATCATGATTAGGAGATATAGTTTGATAGGTTTATTTTGTAATTACACACATATACACACCGTTGTAATTAATAGATTGAATGCACCATTATATTCATGATCTAGATTATGCCATGTATATTGAATTCGATGCATTCCTTGTGAACCATGTTATCATAATATCCTATGGCATTTTAAGATCAGACATATGTTGAAAGAAAAAAAAACAAAGAAAATAATGATAAAAAGAAAAGAAAGAAAGAAAAAGAAGGAAAGGTCGTAGAGCCATCTCATTTTTTCACCTAAGCGAACACCTATCCAGGCAAAAAACTGTCTTACAAACATATATGTGATCATAGTAATATTTTATTGTGTTGATGATTTTTTAATTAAAGGGGACATTTTACAAGCTCGTCATTCGACCAACTATGTTATATGTCACAAATTGCTAGGCCATCAAGAAGACTTAAGCTCTTAAGCTGTCGTTAGTAGAGATACGGATGCGAAGGTGTGTGTGTGGGCACTAAAGAAGCTTGTAGCTCATTAATATTATATCTTTTGTCCTTTTTTGCCTTTTCGTCTGTATTCATGATCTAGAAACATCTTATGTTTAATATACTTTTCATATACAGGTATGGTTTCATGAAAATTTTTCATAAATGGTGCTTTTTACAAAAGTTGTTTCAAAAATGGTGTTGGTTTATAAACTTTTTCACAAATAGTGTAACCGTGGTTTCAAACCACGGTTTGTCTTCTTTATTTAAGAATATCATATATAATTTCATAAAACAATACATTTTAATTAAAATAATACAAACCGTGGTTTGAAACCATGGATTGTAGCCAAATTTGTAACCTAATACCACTATTCGTGAAGTGATGGTTTTGTTAGTCAAGCCGTGGTTTGAAACCACGGTTTGATGTTTTTTTATATTTTTTAATAAAGATAAGTATATAAAATTCACGGGTTTTCTTACCTTTTTATCTTCATGAATAGTGTATATTCCTATCTATTTTGTATTTAAGTGATTATGTGAGCTTTCTTACCTTTTATCTTCACAGATTGAATGTGTGAAAATTTGAGAATACAACTTAGATAACATTTCTTTTTAATAGTTTTTTTTATCTTAACTATGTGCTTATACTCTATTTGTAGCGTCCATTTGATAAGTATTTTTAATATAGTCATGAAAGATGCTAAATTATTGAAATGATAACATACTAAAAAGTTATTGACATTACATCACCTTACAAAAGAACTGCAATATAAAAAACCTATCAACCATCATGTGTAAACATTATTGAACTGAGAAGAGTTATAATAAAAAAATTCAAACCTTAGAAATAATATACATATTATTTCTCGGCATTTAAAAAATATTAAAAAGTTCAAACCGTGGTTTCAAACCACGGCTTGATTAATAAGCAAAACCATCACCTCTTCCTAGGTGGTATTCGGTTATTATTTTATGCAATCCGTGGTTTTAAACCACGGCTTGTCTTATTTTAATCAAAATATTGTTTTATGTAATTCAAATCTGACACACTCTAAAAAACATATACCCAAACCGTGGTTTCAAACCACGGTTACACCATTTTTGAAATACCTCTTAAAAGCATACCATTTGTGAAATAACTTTAACAAAGACACTATTTTTGAAAAATTTTCATGATTACAGAGCTTAGATCTTCTTGAAAACAACATATTTATCCTCTAGGTGGAGGTACGGTATGCTTATATCTCACCCTCTCAAACTCAATCAACAGCTTTGTTATGAGTGAGATTTCACTAAGTATGATAGATTAATTTCATGTTTGAAGTGTGAACACAAAATTGTAACACCTTACTTAAATCACATATAGTTTTATTTCATTTATAAGAGAAATATTAAGTCATAAAGAATTCATTGATGCAAAATCTCAAATACCTCCAATGAGTTTTGGGTGCAATGGTTGTGGATGAAAGACGAAATCTACAATCTAGGCTCGGATACAAGTAGATGAGTGGCCTTGCGGAGTTTTTCACTTGGGCAACTAAACACGAATTCGTAACGGGTAAAACAGGCAATATTGGATGATATGAGATTTTAGATGTTAAACATGGTATCAAAGTCACTCACTTGGAAATTTGATTCGCGAAATGTGATTCGCGCTTTGAGGTGGGTTTATCTTATATGTTTTTTTAATGGGAAAATTCTCTAAATAGCTTATTTTGACTAGCTTTTCCAGAAATAGCCTATGTTTTCAAAAAAATCCCCAAAATAATATATTTTTTTCGTCTGATTCGATGAAATTTCAACTTCGTCCGATGAAATTTTTGGACCTTTAAAACCGCGCCACGTGTCAACGTATTAATGGATCCAGCGGAATTAGTTAAAGAACCGTCGAATCCGACGGAATTCTTCATTTTCTACTTCTCAACCCCTAAACCTTCATAACCAACCTCCATCTTCACTTTTTTATTTCTCCACAAAATCAAGCAAATCCATAGTGCAAATCGTATACTTTCTCGAGAATACAACCATAGTGTTCAATTCACTTTATGACTCAAAAGAGAAAACACCTGAATTGAAAATCTAGGGTTCGACGAACAAATTAGACAGCCGGATCCGACTGTTTATTATTGCGTCGCCTAGAACACGAATCCGTCGGATAGCTTAAATAAACGTTGGATCCGCTGGAAATTTTGAATACGTGTCAACATCTGATAGGCTATACTAATCCGCCGGATCAGTTCTTGTTTTCCTCGAATTTGACGGAAAAAATAGGCCGTTTTGGAGATTTTTTGAAAACATAGGCTATTTTTTGAAAAAAGTTAGTAAAAAACAATATTTTGGGAATTTTCTCTTTTTTATTTACTCACTAACAAAAGAGAAAACCCAAAACATATAGTCATAAGATAATTAAATGGTATTAAAACGAGTTTGTTTCATTGTATTTTGTTTATGTAACATCAAAGCTCGGGCTACCAAACCTGCGTTGTGAGTTGTGACAGTAACCAAAGATAAGACCCAAAAAAATATAACAAGATTGGTTAATTGATTAGTTTAATATGTGAGTTAGTTAAACAAGAGTATTAACAAAATATACCACACGCTGTGACAGGTACCAAAGATAATATACAAAAAAGTATAATTTGTTCAATTAATTGGTTAGCTTGATACGTGAGTTACTTAAAAGTGATTAAAAGGAAATTAAAAACGTAAAAAAAATGAAAATATAAAAAAAAAATTGAAAACATGATGCTATCAGAGTAACACATGTGGACCAAAAAGGGTGAAAAATTATTCACCTAAAAAGAGAGAAATGATAATGCATAATGTCTTACCAACGCGTTTTAAGTATATGGTTGTGGATAATAGGATGACTCCGCAAGGACCACAACTATATGAACTAGTGTGGAGGTAATTCTAGAGAATAGCCATCCTCCTAGGAAGTTTACCCTCGAGTAACAAAAAAAAATGTACAAACTCTTACTATGCAGGACAGGCACTATCCAATAATATTGATGACTGATTATATAAGAATTATAGGTGACATGCTTTTAGCTCACATCCATCATTTTTGTGATCATTGGAGCTTTATGTATGGACAATAAGTAGTTTTATGAAAATATAACTTGTTTGATTACGTGTGTTTTGTACGTTATTGTGTGGACAATCATTCTGAATCACAATATCACTTTATATTGAAGTATTTCGATGGGTTATTCGAAATTAAATAAGATAACTTAAAACTAAGAACTAGTATATGTTTTGTGTTAAAAGTCTCTAACCTGAAATAAACCAAAACATTGAATTTGAATGTAGCGAACCATCGCATTGTGAATGTTTGGTTGAAACGATACAATGATTCATCAAACGGTGAACCGGTTTGGTAGGAAATTCGATTGGCACAAACAAATATGTTAGTTGAGTTTGACGACTAAATATTACATGGGCTCAAATGAATCGTTTTCAGCTGCTTGTGGGACTACCCCTTAACCCTGTTGTTTGCCAAAGCCGTAAAATCATATTTTAATCTTGAATAGGCATGCACTCCGCTACTCATAACCCATAACAAAGCTTATTCGGGTTTACTTATATCTATAGTGCATTTTGATTATATAAGGCCAAGTAAATTGATAACACTAAAATCGCCAACATGTTTATAGTTGTATTGCTTTCTCATTTAGAAGTGAAAGTTTAACAAAACCTTCTCATACGACACTAGTAAGATGAAGAGAAGAAAAACCGTGAGCGTGTTTGCCTAAGTTGTCAATCAGTCAAAAGTATTTGGAGTGGATTTTGCCAAACTTAATTGGACTGAAAAAAATAAGAAAATCAAGGAGAAAAACGAATAAATCATCATGATAAGATGAATTGTTTGTATGCTCAAAATGTATACTTTAAATGATTGTCTTCACGCAAGTTTTCAAAACACAATTTGAAAACAAGACTTTATTGCCATCATTTTCAAATCAATAGAAGAATAAAAAATATTATTTAATATGTTTGTTTATCTTAAAGAACAAAGATTAGGAAAACACATAACTTAAAATGGCCACTTTCAATTAAGAATCTTAATCTTGAATACGTTATTATTCAAAACTTTATGCTCGAATCCATTGCTTACTGTAAAAAATTATTCGGAATTGAGTACATATATGATTATTAGAAAATGATTTATAGTAATACATTTATGTTCAATACATAACCAATTTAAATGGCTAAAATATAATAAATAAGATATCTATGTATTACTTCTCCTTGGTTTGGATCAAATACAAATTAAATAAGTATGTGAACTTTGCGCATTAAGTGGTGTAACTATATATACGTCGTAGTTAATCATTTACATACTTACACTATTTGATTCGTATGGTTAGCACACTTTTTTTAGTTTGAACATTAACTTTTCCCATTTCCCATATTTAGGCAACACGACTTAGACCATCCATAACAACAAACTCATACAAGCTGATACATCATTGTCACATCAAATTTCAAACTTTTTTTTAAAACTCACTCTCTTCTATAATAACAAACCTTCATAGACCTATTAAAAACATATTAAATATGTATATATATGTATATGTACATATAGTATGTGTGTGTATAAAAGATGTGGGGCCCACACTACAGATTTGTTGCAAGTTTTAAGAAACAAACATGCCACAAACTTCAAAAATCTATAAGACTATACACTATGGGGCGGGGTTGGCTGAGGTGGCGTGGGGCGATGGGCGCGGTGGTTCCTTGGGCGCTGTTCATTCCATCGTTCAAACTGCCGGCCCGCTTGGAGTGTTTTGGTGGGTCCCCCCCCAAACGTTCATTTTGAACGGCTAATTTTTTTATAAAAAAAAACTAATTATTTTATTTATAAATACTAACTCATTGTATCATTCTATACTCAAACAAATACCAAATACTATCAAATTTCAAAACAAAAAACTCTCTACCATGAATTCTTTCTCAAATTTCACCGGATCGAGCTCAAACCCGAACCCAAACCAGAACACGAGCTCGAGCTCAAACCCTAACCAAAACCCGAACACCAACCCAAACCCGTGGGATCCGTCTCAAAGGTGATGGGCTAGTTTACTCGCAAACAATGACCCTACCAACCCTTACTTTGCCAACCAGCATGTACCCTCAATGCCTCTTGGAGGATATGTTTTATCGAATGCCAATGTCGTTTATGCCTCCGCCACCCCAAACCCAAACACCCGAAACCCAAGTTGTGGAAACCCAAATCCCCGAAACCCAAGTCGACGAACCCCAAGTTCGTCGCAAGAGAAGCCATAAAAAGAAGGTCGTTGCCGATCAAACACCAACCGAATTGTACGACAGGAAGAAGTGGGAAGACGATGAGGAAGCGGCGTTGGCGCAAGCGTGGATCGACTCATCCGAAGACTCGGTGTTAGGTGACGGTAAACGCACCGCGATATTTTGGAAAGAAATACGTGGTAAGTTTTTTGAGATAATGGGTCGAGGTCGCTACCACGGGGATGATTCCGTCTCCAACAAATTGAGGGCAATGGTTTTAAAAATGAACCACTTCTCCACAATTCACACTCACCTTAAAAACAACAGAGGAAGCGGCACGAACGTCGCCGACCTTCTTAAGGATATGTTGAAACAATACAATCGCCTTCATGGTAACGAATTCGGCATGAGGATGTTTGAAATTTGGAAGAAATGCACGAGCTCGTCAAAGTGGCATCTGATCCCGACATCTTCACCGCGACCGTCCAAACAATCAAAAACAACGTCTACTTCGGCCGATCAATCGCCGTCTCAAGCCGCGTCGGATGCACGTTCTCAATTTAACTTAAACGAGATTGATCCCGATTTTCAATTTGATGAACCGGATGAGTTGCCACGTCCGGTAGGAAGAGAAAGGGCCAAGGCGGCGGCTAGAGGTGGGGGGTCTTCGTCTAGAACGACATCCTCGATGAGTTCCGACGTGAGCGCGCGGTTTGACAACTTGGAGCTTGCACTTAAAGAGTTTTGCGAGGAAAAAAAATACTCGAAAGAGGAACTCAAGATAATACACGAAGAAAGAAAAGCGATGCATGTGGAATACAAAGCCATGCATGAAGAAAGAAAGAAGGCTAAATCGGAACGGCAACGAGAGAAGGACTTCAAGCTCCTCACAAAGGATCTCTCGCATCTAGATTCGGCCACGCGGGCGTTTTTGAAGAAAAAGAAAGAAAGGATAATGGCAAAATACGCAAACGAGGACTCGGACGCCGAAAATTAGTTTTATTTTTTTTTTCTATTTGTATGTTTTTTTATGTATTTTAGTTTAATTAAGTTTGATTTTTATTATTTAGTTTGTTATATTAAGTTTGTTAGTTTTATTAAATTAAAAAAAAATCAAGAGGCTTCGAAGCCTAGTCACCATTGAGGGGGTCTTTGGGGTGGGGCTTTGAAGCCCCCGTGCACACGTGGCGCTGACGTGGTACTGGGGAGGGGCTTCGAAGCCCCTCACCATAGTGACCAGTCTAATGGTTGATTTTAAATCTTCTCAAGTTCAAGTTAGCTTGTTCATTGGTGCCATATAAACTTACATTCTGGGATTTGTAGCTTAAATCGGATGCTCTTACAAACTTACAAGTGTTTGTTTGGTATGTTAATTTTACTTTTAAAGTAGTTGTATTGAACGGATATAATCTGATTTTTATAATTTATTGATTGGTTAGGAACATTTGTAAAGCGTTGGTAGAGATGGCCAAAAAAACCGGTTGGGGAACCGGTTTTCCGGTTTAAACCGGAAACCGGTTTTTACGAAAACTGGTTTTTTAAAAACCGGATTGACCGGTTTACAAACCGCCGGTTCGTCTTTCGGTTACAAGTTCTAGATCCAAAACCGGTTAACGAACCGGTTAATGGAAAAACCGGTTTTTTTTAAAACCGGTTATTATGAAAAAAACCGGTTATTAACCGGTTATTTTAAAAAAAAACCGGTTAACCGGTTATTAACCGGTTCTAACCGGTTTCTAAACCGGTCCTAACCGGTTAGACCGGTCCGAGTTTTGCACCAAAAAAACCGGTTAATAAACCGGTCCGGTTATTTAAAAACCGGTTTTTTTCCAGGCCAAGAAAAACCGGTCCGGTTATTAACCGAACCGGTTTTTTAAAAAAACCGATTTGTGCACCTCTAAGCGTTGGTGGGCAACAAGCCAACAATACATTTGTGTACTGTTTTTTTTATTGACAATGACTGTTGAGATTTACATAAACACCACCAAACAACCAATAAAAGGTTTATTGTTATTTTAATAATACATACATGATTGCAACTCTGTTTTTGTCTATATATAGCTACAACTCTCATATATTTCATTCAAAGATAAGATCATTCGTAGTGGGGGTTTTATGGGTGGGGTGGGGGGGGGGGGGGGGTTATGAGGTCATAAAGCTTGAGAACACCACCCCCCCCCCCCCCCCCGGCTTTATGGAGGCGTTTTGGGTAAAAAAATTTGGATGGCGTTTTGTAGATAACGCTGGTGGAAGGCACAAGAATTAAAAAAAAACAAATAAACAAAGTTATGAAAAGTTATGGAGGTTTTATGATTAGACCCTATTTTTATAAAAAGTCATAACTTTGACTGGACGCCACGTGACGCATAACGCCTAGAGATGAGGCTTTATGACTACACATGGTTAAGGAACTACAAATTTAACAAAGAAACCCCTGAAAAATCTATCTATTCTAATAAAAGACTGTCTATTTTTGCCACTTGTCATCCTCATAGCCATCCTCACATTTTTTTTTCACTTGTTTCAATATATGGTCCTTATCTTTTAAGCCATGTCAATATATGAATTCAGGATTGTTTTTATTATATGTAAATTCTAATCAATTCATTCATTAACATTAATGGTGAAATAAGGAAATATTAAAATTGACGTTACAAGTTTGTTAGAATATAATTTTAAAGTCACAGGTAATTACAAATTAAAATAAATAAAGGTTCATTATTGTCGAAGAATTTGGATTTGTATGGTAAACTACAAATTGTTTTTTAAACTGAGATTCGAGCAACATTGCATAATTTTTTATATAAGATTGGTTTCAAATTTGGATTTAAAATCTTCTCATGTGCATTTAAACTCGGGAAAATGTGTATTTTCTTAATTTTCTCCAAATGTTTTGTATATATATCGCAAACATAGAGAATACCTATTATATATCTTGGTGTTTAGTATTAAATTATTGAAGTTGAATTATATATTTATAATCTATATATATACCGATTTACTATATGAAGTATATGTCACTTTTTTATATGATTTTTTTTTGTAGTATAAAGAGTTTTAGCAATAAAAAATCAATATTTAATTTTCAATATTTTCTTTATAATTCAGACCAAAATGCTTCAGAACATATATTTCCACATTAATTTACAAAAAAATAGTTAATCCGGTTAAAAGTTATTTACCATGCTTCCAACAAATCCGGAATCTTTGTTTTTTTTTTCTATAAGTTTTTAATATATATATATATATATATATCGATTAATTAAATATTTCAACAACTCCCATAATATTAACAAATAACAGAGGATTAGTATTCAAAATTTAAATATTCCTTATCAAATACTTTCATCTCTCATAAATAAGAATCACTTACCTTCACTTTATGCAACTTTAAATCTTCTATTATTCTACTAACTAAGAATAATCACTTTTCTTCGAACATGACTTTAAGGTTAATATGTCTTTGTCATTTTCCATTAATATGAAATGAAAAAAAAACATTTTATTATATTTTAATTTTCGGTTTTATATGTTGCTTGATTATACAATTGTTAATTGTAAAATATAAAATCAAGTAAATATTTGTCATAAACAGAATATTAATGACACCAAATTTATCATGATCAATCAATTTAAAATTCTAAAAATTATAAGGATGACTATATCATCAAAGTTCAGGTAATCTGGTTTTTAGATAATCATATTTTGGGATAAACATGAACACATGATCTCAAATGACATTATATATATTAATTGATTAACAGACATGCTATTTTATGTGGAAGAATATTTTTTTTTGTTAGTTTCATGGATATATTATTATATATCGAGAGTTGGTATATACTTGAAGAATCTTATTTATCACACGGACAATTATACGTGGCTATATAAAGAGTTATAAACATACCTATAGGTTACCTTATTAAGAGTTATAAGCAAACATGGATTAAAGATTTGATTTGTGATAAACAATGTATACCAACCAATAAAATCACAAATGTAGCGTACAAGGACTGTTTTATTTATTTGTAACATATTTGTGTAATCTTGGTTATGTAATTTCTGTAATTTTAATGTAAATTGTAATTGTATTAAATAGATGATCATTTTGTTAAGTATATTTCACTTAATGATTAAAGTACAAAAGTTTTATCAATTACCCGTATAATACACGGGCCTCAAACTAGTATTGAAATAAAATATTAGATGATTAAACATTAATATTGTAGCTGATCATACCTGATTGTGGTTGTAATTTCCTCGTTAAGAACTTCATAATGACTTAAGATGTGTTATGTGCAATATGCTTGGTAATTATATTATGCTGACATAAATGTCAAACTCAAACTTTAGGTCCCGTGTAAGTGGATGTTACTGCCAATTGTTCCTCGTTTTTTATTGTAGTAGCATTTGACCCCAGATGGACTGCTAATCGCTTACGTATTGTTATGTTAGTGCAAATCGATCATGCCAACTAGCAAAATTGTTCTAATGAGAAGTTGTAACAGTTGCCACTAAATAAAATGATATTTGTATTTTTCACACACTTAAGACAAGACACAACTCACAACTATGTAGCTTAAAACTAGTATGAGAAATTCTGAAAACTGTTACAAATTATTCTATACATGAAACCAAAAGACGTTAACTTTTACTCATTCACCGAACCCATTTTTTTTTCCGTAAGTAATCATAAACTTGATAGTATATCAAAGGTTGAGATAACAGTACAAAAAGTTTTACTGAACTAGAAACAAAAATTTATAAAAGAAGGGGGTGTTTGGACTTTGGGATTCCTTATTTAAGCTGCTTTTAAGTTATAAGTTACAAAATTTTAACTTATGGGTTATTTACTCACAACCTTTAACTTTTTCAAACACCTTATAACTTATCTATATACTATATATAATATAGGAGAGAATGACAAATTAAGACGTTTGTTATTAAGTAATTTACAAAATGGGTGTTCAGGGCCTGTTTTGATAGTATTTAAGTAAAACATGCGAGCCAAGCTGCTAGTAACGATACCGTTGAAAATTATAACCGAAAGTTAAAAGAAAAAACTAACCGTGAAACCTAACCAATTTAAACGGTTGTAAGGTTTCAAACCAAACCGAACCATGAACACTCATAAGTGTTACGTGATTACCAGAGTCTGTGTTCAAACACCCGCCACATTGAAAAACACCCGTCTAGCAAATTATAAATCATAAGGATATTAAATAAGCAAATCCCAAACACCCTCAAATTATGATTACCACAAGTATGGAAGCTTAAAAAGTTTAATATATGGTGTCTGTTTTTTCATAATATTAATTTAAAGTATTAATAAACAAATATATGTTATAATATTAGCCCTAACTATAACAAGCTTATAAGAGTAATATATGAGACTTGGGGTTAACAAGAAACAATGGAATAAGGAAAATATAAGAATATGAACTTTTACTGATACATTAAATCTATCAAGATACATGGTATTTATAATATCAAAAGAACTGTTCTATATACTATTAGGAGGAGGGGACAAGAGTTAATAATTGGTGACAATAATGAAAATGTGTCATACACACAAAAGTGTCGGTGTTCATAAACAATAATGAAAATGTGTCATACACACAAAAGTGTCGGTGTTCATAACACTCCCCCTTGGATGACACCTTTTCAAAACTTCGGGGTCTTGAAGTACTGCCTCATTAAAAACCTTGCTAAAGAAAAACCCAATGGGAAAAAAACTTTAGCTAAGGGAAAAAGAGTGCAGTATATGGCTCCCCCTCAAATTGCAGGTCGTTACATTGTCCGTACATGGCGCATGCCAATATCATGAACATGTTTCCTGAATGTTGCTGTGGGAAGTGCTTTTGTGAAAAGATCAGCTGAGTTGTTGCTGGACTGGACATATCTCATCTCAACCAGATTGTCTTTAATAAGGTCCCGAGTATACTCAAAGTATCTTGGTGGTATATGCTTTGTTCTGTCACTTTTGATATATCCTTCCTTCATTTGCGAGACACAAGCTGCATTATCTTCATAGATAGGAGTTGGAATTCGATCTTTCTCTAGTCCACAAGAAATCAATATGTGTCGTGACATAGATCTTAACCATACACATTCTCTTGAAGCTTCATGCAATGCAATGACTTCAGCATGATTTGAAGATGTTGCAATGAGTGTTTGTTTCTGAGAACGCCATGAAATCGCAGTTCCTCCATTCTTAAATACATATCCAGTTTGAGATTTTGCTTTATGGGGATCAGATAAATAACCTGCATCTGCATAACCAACTAACCCTTCTTTTGAATCGTTAGGATAAAATAAACCTAAATCAACAGTTCCTTTTAAATACCGAAAAATATGTTTAATGCCATTCCAATGTCTTTTAGTAGGGGATGAACTGAATCTTGCCAATAAATTAACTGCAAAAGAAATGTCAGGTCTTGTACAGTTAGTAAGATACATAAGTGCTCCAATTGCACTGAGGTATGGTACTTCGGGACCAATAATCTCTTCATTATCTTCGCAAGGACGAAATGGATCATTTTCAACATTGAGTGATCTAACAACCATCGGTGTGCTTAAAGGATTTGCTTTGTCCATATTGAAACGTTTTAAGAGTTTCTCAGTATAAGTTGACTGATGCACAAGTATCCCATTATGCATATGCTCAATTTGTAAACCAAGACAATATTTGGTTTTTCCAAGATCTTTCATTTCGAATTCTTTCTTTAAAAGAGCAATTGCTTCATTAATTTCCTTTTGTGTCCCAATTAAATTTAGATCGTCAACATACACAGCTATGATCACATATCCTGATGTTGTCTTCTTGATGAAGACACATGGACAAATAAGATTATTTGTGTATCCTTTGCTTATCCAATAATCACTCAAACGATTGTACCACATCCTTCCAGATTATTTCAGTCCATACAAGGATCTTTGTAATTTGATGGAATACATTTCCTTAGGCTTTGAGCTTATTGCATCGGGGAGTTTAAATCCTTCGGGAATTTTCATATAGATGTCACTATCTAGTGATCCATACAAGTAAGCTGTGACAACATCCATAAGGCGCATCTCTAAATTTTTAGAGACTGCTAAGCTGATTAAATATCTAAACGTAATAGCATCCATGACAGGAGAATACGTTTCTTCATAGTCAATTCCTGGCCTCTGAGAAAAACCTTGAGCTACAAGTCTTGCTTTATATCTTGTAACTTCATTTTTCTCATTTCGTTTTCTCACAAAAACCCATTTATATCCTACAGGTTTCATTGACTTTGGTGTAATGACAATAGGTCCAAAAACCTTTTGATTGTTTAGTGAGTTTAATTCAGCTTGCATAGCATCTTTCCATTTGTTCCAATCTTGTCGATTTTTACAATCATCTACAGATTTTGGTTCAGGGTCATCATTTTCTTCCATGATATCGCTTGCCACAGAATAAGAAAATATATCATCAATATTTTCCATTTCATCTCGATCCCACATTATATGTGATTTACCATAGTTTATTGACAATTCTTTATTGGAATCATTTATTTCTTCCTGAGGAAATGTTATATCATTTATTCTTTCCTGAGGGAAGGTTTTGTCAATCATTCCTTCCTTAGGGTCAGTATCCTTCTCAGAACCCTTTCTTTTTCGAGGATTTTTATCCTTTGAACCGATTGGCCTTCCACGTTTTAAACGTTTTTGAGATTCATGAGGTGCATTATTATGGTTTTGCTTGCTTGGAATCTCAACTCGAGCTGGAGCATTAGCAGCTGGTATATGAGATTTAGTGACCCTGTTTATATCAGTAAATGCATCAGGTAACTGATTTGCAATTTCTTGTAGATGTATTATTTTTTGAACCTCTGTCTCACTTTGTTTTGATCTTGGGTCTAGGTGTAACAATGATGGCACACACCATGATATATCTCTTTCTTGCTTTTTCATTTCTCCCCCTAATTTCGGGAACATTGTCTCGTTAAAATGACAATCAGCAAAACGTGCTGTAAATACATCACCTGTTAAAGGTTCAAGGTATCTTATGATGGAAGATGTTTCATATCCAACATATATTCCCAACCTTCTTTGGGGACCCATTTTTGTGCGTTGTGGTGGTGCAATAGGAACATACACGGCACAACCAAAAATTCTAAGATGAGAGATATTTGGCTCATTTCCAGAAACAAGTTGTGTGGGAGAGTATTTATGATTTGCACTTGGTCTCGCGCGGATTAATGATCCAGCATGCATAATTGCATGACCCCAAATAGAAACAGGGAGTTTTGTCCTCATTATTAATGGTCTAGCTATTAGCTGTAGGCGTTTGATCAACGACTCGGCTAAGCCATTTTGTGTGTGTACATGAGCAACAGGGTGTTCTACAACAATCCCCACAGACATGCAATAATCATCAAAAGCATGTGATGTAAATTCTCCCGCATTATCAAGCCTTACTCTTTTAATGGTATAATCCGGAAAATGTGCACGTAATTTGATAATTTGAGCAAGAAATTTTGCAAAAACAACATTACGAGTCGATAATAAAGAGATATTAGACCATCTGCAGGATGCGTCTATTAAGACCATGAAGTATCTAAATGGTCCACATGGTGGATGAATTGGTCCACATATGTCACCTTGAATTCTTTCAAGAAACATTGGTGTTTCTTTATCGACTTTTAATGGCGAAGGCCTTGTAATTAATTTTCCAAGAGAACAAGATGTACATTGAGGCATTTTATCTATTTTATGGATCTTTTGACCTTTCAGTGGATGCCCATGTGTATTTTCAATGATCCTTTTCATCATTGTGGATCCTGGATGGCCTAATCTGTCATGCCATAAGTTTATGATACCAGAATCGCAACAATTTTCTTTGACTGCCATATGTGCTTGAGGCACATTTATATATGTATAATGCAAACCAGAATGGAGCATTG
The DNA here is from genome assembly GCF_021521415.1 of Bidens hawaiensis. Classification (NCBI taxonomy): domain Eukaryota; kingdom Viridiplantae; phylum Streptophyta; class Magnoliopsida; order Asterales; family Asteraceae; genus Bidens; species Bidens hawaiensis. Next base: position 66,928 of record NW_027491209.1, on the reverse strand, counting down.
GCAATTTTTCCAATATTTGATCTTTGCTTATGATATGCAAATTTTTGTCATTACTAACAGTCCTTGACTGAGTATCATATCCATTATGATATATGTTTCTGAAACTCAACAAATTTCTTGTTGATTTTGGGGAAAATAAAACATTTTCTATTTTGAGCTTTGTACCATTTGGTAATGCTAAATTAGCTTTTCCCACTCCTTCTATCAAGTTTGTAGGACCTGATATTGTATTGATGATCCCTTTTGTTGGTTTCAGTTTATAAAAATATTTTTTAGATCTAAGTATAGTATGCGTGGCTCCACTATCCGCTATACATATATCTTCTTCATTTGTTTGATCTTGTGCTCCGGTGATTTTCATTTTAAATCTTGAAAAATATTAAGAAAAAAAATAAGTGTATAACGAAGACATATGATATTTTAATAAGAACTTTATTTAATTGAAACACAAGTAGTACATGAAAGAGGAACTACATAATTAAAGATAATGAGAACACACTTAATAACTGCATCTAATTATAATGATCAAGCAACTTTGTTTCAAAGTTCTACCCCAAAGTCTTCAACGCTCAGCTCAGCATTGATATTATTAAAGTTATCAACATGGTTCACTTCTTTCTCTTTTCCTTTTAGAGAGGCTTGGTACAGTTCAGACAGATGTGGAGCTGTGCGACAAGCCTTTGCCCAGTGGTTTGTACTTCCACATCTAAAACATGAAGTGCCATTGTTTTCGGACCTACCAGCTTCATTCCATTTATTTTGGTGGTTGGAATTGGTATTGTGTGGAACATGATAATTATTGGCTCTCTGGTTACGACCACGACCACGGCCACGACCACGACCGTAAGAGTTATTGTTCCATTTGAATGGATGCTTACGATCATTAAAATGCCTTTTGTCAAAATGACCACGTCCACGTCCACGGCCTCGTCCTCGACTTTGTTCCCATTTATGATCAGAATTTTTATGAGAACTTTTGTGAGCAACATGTACTTCTGGTATTGCTAATGAACCCGTGGGACGAGATTGATGATTTTTCATCAATAATTCATTACTTTTCTCTGCTACAAGGAGTAATGCATTTAGATCAGAGTATCTCCTAAAATTCTGCAAACGATAATGTGTTTGCAAGTTTATATTTGATGCATGAAACGTGGAGAAAGTTTTCTCTAACTTTTCTTCCTCTGTTACGGGATACCCACAAAATTCTAGCTTTGAACAAATTCGGTATAAAGCAGAGGTGTAATCATTTACCCTCTTAAAATCTTGGAACCTAAGACTGTTCCATTCATCTCTAGAAGTAGGAAGTAAAACTTCCTTTAGATGACCGAATCTGCTTTTCAAATCTTCCCATATCATATATGGGTTATCATAATTAAAATACTCATGCTGTAGTAATTCATCAATATGTTTATGGATGAAAACATCAGCTCTTGCTTTATCCTGGTCAGAGCAATCATTGTGTTCTTGGATTGTGTCTAACACATCCATAGATTTTAAATGTCTTTTGACATTTGCTGTCCAAAACATATAATTTTCTCCAGAAATGTTGAGTGCAGGGAATTCGAGTTTTGCTATATTTGACATTTTGTTGCTAAACATAATAGAGCAAATAATAAGATAAATATTAGAATCCATATATATCAATCAACAATGAGATACAATACATTGGTAGAGCTATAAACATATAAAAGAAAAAGAAAATGCCGAAATCTTCAGATGGGAGATTAAAAATTAGAATGAGAAGTAGTATAAGCATTATAGTGACCAACAGCAAAACCGGGTGAATCATTTTGAGAATTTTATCTTGGATAAATTTAATAAGAAGAATGTTTGTTGTAAATGAAATGGGGTTAATGATTGGTTATTTATAGTGAAAATTTATAACCCTTTTATAACGGTTACATTACCGTTTATAACGGTAACATTACCGTTTGTATGTGTGTGTGTATATTAATTATTTTAAAGTAAGATAATAAATAAGATATTAAATACAGTTTATTTTATAAAATATATAATTAGTATGCACAATAATAAGAATAGAATTGTTAGTGTAAATAAATCTAACTTCTAAATGAGATATTAGTGTGCATATATAAATAAAAGTTAGAATAGTTATCAAATTTTAATAACAATGTTTATACACATTATTGCTATTACTTAGTATATTAGTTAGTATATGTATATGCATAGATATATATATCTAATGTACATAATTAAAGAAGTGTTTATGATGCTTATGTAGATACCTTTGTGTCTATTACCTTTCTTGGTTAGGATATAAGCGGCTCGTGCTGATAACGTGTTATAATATTAGCCCTAACTATAACAAGCTTATAAGAGTAATATATGAGACTTGGAGTTAACAAGAAACAATGGAATAAGGAAATATAAGAATATGAACTTTTACTGATGCATTAAATCTATCAAGATACATGGTATTTATAATATCAAAAGAACTGTTCTATATACTATTGGGAGGAGGGGACAAGAGTTAATAATTGGTGACAATAATGAAAATGTGTGATACACACAAAAGTGTCGGTGTTCATAAACAATAATGAAAATGTGTGATACACACAAAAGTGTCGGTGTTCATCACAATATATATATTCTAGAAAAAGAAAAAGCCGTTGATAATAATAACTGTTGCTCAACGCCAAGGCACCTCTCTTTTAAACCTTCACTTAATTTCATCCAGTGCCAAATCCCCATGGATTCAAACACCACCACCATCACCGGTGATCATACTCCGGCAACCTCCACCATCGACCGTACACTTCATATCATCCAACAACACAACAATGATACGTTTTCAAAAATTCAAGCAGCTAAAGAAATACGACGCCTCACCAAAACATCACAACGCTTACGTCGACAATTCTCCGACGCCATACCTCCGCTTGTTTCCATGCTATGCTATCCGTCCGTTGAAGCGAAAGCTGCAGCTCTTCTAGCGCTGCTTAATCTTGCCGTCCAAGACGAAATGTAAGTTTTTTTTACAACGAATTTCTGTTATTTATGGGACTTAAAAGACTTTGCCTTTGCCACCGGGTTCGTACTTGGTAAGATGAAACATAAGTTAATATTATTATTTAAGTCAAAGTTCGGTTTTGGCTACAATTGTCAATTTAGTCCAAAAAGTTATTTTACATATTTTGGTTTGCAATTTTTGCCAGGCATGTTGTGGTTTGTATTTTTTTTAAATTACCAGTTCCCAAAATAAACTTTAATCCAAAAGTTTATTTTTTGCCGTTTCAGTTTTATTTTTTTCGCTAGTTGTTCGGTTTTGAATGAATGGTTTTTGTTGGTCGTTCAAAAAAAAATTTAGCTGACTAACCCTGACAAAGGTTATTTATGTTAATCATAGGGAAGAAAACCGAAGTTTTGGATTGAAGTTTAAATTAAATTATTGTTGTGTCATTTTCTATGCTTATGTGTGCATATTTTTTCTCAAATTCATCAATTCAAAGAAAAAGGAGAGTGCAATAATCAATAATGTTAAAAGTATTCTGTTTGTGGTTATACTTTTTAATCAATCATGATTTTAATTGGTTGGTTGAGAAAAGTTAACAGATCATGTTAAAGACTTATCTGAAGATAATATGGTTAGTTCGTTTGTTAATCAAATCATTAATTTGACGTAATTTCAAAAAGAAAGCTGGTAATGGTATTACTATTATCTACAGTTACTGTTTATGTGTCTTGATCGGTGATCACCAATCACCAAAAGGGGATAGCGGCGCAGCTTGTTGCTCGCTTACCCATTATCCAGATGTAGCTCGGTTTGTGTTATTTATAAAATGATACGTGAGTTTTACCAATCACCAATATGGATCTTGCTTTCTGGTTGATTAATTCAGTTTGAAGTTAAATGCGGTTGTTGTTTTAAAGAGACTGTTTTATGTCACTTTCTGGTGTCTATTCTGCTTATTCATTAATGTATTGTTGAAGAAATCTTGAATTGTAAATGATCCTTTTAATGTATGATTGGATCCAACCGAATTAAAATCGTAATTTGCGTTTTTACAGAAATAATTACTGAAAAACAGAGAGATTGAAAAGAGTTATGTACTTATGTTCATTTTGCAAGAAATTTTGGGAAGTATTAATTTTCTTTATAAAAAAATTACAAGTCTAATGTTATTTTTTTCAAGAAATTGGTTGATTTGTTCGTTATGATCATTTCAGTGGGTTAAAACGGGTCATTTTTATAAACTTGCTAATGGGTCCGGTTGTACCGATAATATTCTAGAGAGAGTATATTATTATTCTATACACGCGTTGATATTTGCAGCAAAACCCAATTCACTAACCATTGTATTTAATAACTATGCAGAAAGATAAGCATGAATATAAGATGAATGTATTTATTCGGTACCAACGTTGATATTCGTAGAGAGCTTGATTAACTAACCATTCTATTAAATATTTACTTAAGAAGAAAAGCATGAAGTCAATGAATGCTTTGTAATTGGGCATAGAATCCGATACGGGATAACGTGGGCATGACTCTAATGCTTTTACTCACTTGTCACACTTTTCTTAATTGTTCTTCATTTTTTTATAACTTTTTGATTCAATTTGTACAGAAACAAGATCAGTATTGTGGATGCTGGTGCATTGGACCCAATTGTCACAATTTTTAAATCAGGGAATTTAAATATGCAAGAGCACGCAACCGCGTTATTAGCCACATTATCCGCATCACCTGTCACAAGGTCAACCATTGGTGCATCCGGTTCGATACCGTTTCTAGTTAAGGTTCTTGATCAGGGGACCCCACAAACCAAGGTGGATGCAGTCATGGCACTATACAATCTTTCATCAGACAAAAACAACCTTAACCTCATCCTACAATCACAACCTGTTCCTTACCTAGTAAACATCCTTAAAAGCTCCAAAAAATCCTCAAAGATTTCCGAAAGATGCACGGGTGTTCTTGAATCTTTGATTGGTTTTGAAGAAGGGAGAGTTTCTTTAACTTCAGAAGAAGGCGGCGTGCTTGCGGTTGTGGAGGTTCTCGAGCGTGGGTCCCCCCAAAACCGTGAGCACGCGGTGGGTACACTTTTAACCATGTGTGAAAGTGACCGGTGTAGGTATAGGGAACCTATACTTAAAGAAGGTGTTATCCCGGGGCTTCTGGAGCTTACGGTTCAAGGAACCGTAACCTCGCAGACAAAAGCCCGTACTTTGCTTCGGTTGTTACGGGAATCCTCGTACCGAAGATCAGAGCGCGAGCCCGATACGCTTGAAAACATTGTGTGTGATATAATATCACATATTGAAGGTAAGGAACAGTCTGGGAATGCAAAACAGATGTTAGCAGATATGGTGCAAGTTAGCATGGAACAGAGTTTGAGACATCTACAACGGAGACATTTGCACGTAACGGGTTCTCATGATTAAAAAAAAGTCGCTAATATGTTTTTTTTAAATGTGGGTTTTGTTGGATCAGTTTAATGTAACATGATATATTATGGACATGTGGTGGGATAATATGTTGTTACATACTAGGAAAGCCAGTCCAGGCCTTTTGTGTTTGGTAGGTATCATGTGACTGGTAAGTGGTAAATGTTGATAAACTTGTCAAAATTGGTGTAGTTCATTGTAAATATTGTGGAAGACTGAATAATATATACAAGGTTGGTAAAATATTGTACCCCTGAATCTATTTAGTTACACCAACTAATGTGTTTTGAGTGTTGTATAAATTAAGTATTTATTCTTTTTATAAGTTTTAATTTATATATTTTATATAAATTCAATAGATCGTTAAACCAGGTTTATTTCCATTTATAATCTACCTTTAAAACCAGGCTTATAGTTATAACTTGTAACCATGTACTCAAATATGTATAAGATATATGTTAATATTCTAAAAGAAATACTTATACAAGGGTGGAAGCACCAAAATAATTTGAACACTCTTCCACCCTAGCCACCATTCAATGATAATTAATGATGTCCTTTTATTTGCAACTAAAACTATTCTAAAGTGTTGTGGCACCATCTTTCTTTGTCAAGGTCCACAACGGCTTGATTGATGAGTTTATGACTCATAAAGCTTACCCGGAGCTTGAAGCCACTCCACTTGCGGCGCTGTTCCCATTATACCCAATTGAACCCAAGCTCGAACCCGTTGAATGTTCTGACCACCCGATGGCAAAATAATTAAAAAGTCTAATCAAGAGTGAACTTGGGATATTCATAGTCAAATTAGTTTGGTTTTTGTAAAAAAAAATTAGTTGAACAGCCTACTATGGATTTGGTGTTGATCCAACCTATCGTGGTTCACGGTTTAACGGTTTTAGGACGAAAAATAATATATTTCTCAAAAGCATAATTGTGTATATAAAATAATAAGGATTGTTCATGAAATTAATATATATGAATAACTTTATATTCCTAAAATTGGGTGACGGGGACGGAGAGGGGGCAGGGCAAAGAATAAGAAGAAATGTTAAACGACCAACTCAATTTACACGGCTAGTTAGAAGTTCCAAAATGTAGATTGTTATAGCTTTCATATCAAACCATAAACTACATTGTATATACTTTAAAGTTTAAACCGTCCAAACCCACCAGCTTTCGATGTTTATGAACAAACCTAGTGAAGAAACACTAGTGAGGTCAACTAAGAGTCCTGAATACGAGGGTAAATTGTGGTGATATCTGCAAATACAAAGATGCAAAGAGAACAATCGTGTGATGATGGTTAGAAGGGAGAGATGCTAAAAAGCATCATCGGCGCCTTCATAATGGTCTTTTCGTGAATACAAGTGTGTAAAACACAAGAAAAGTAGTATGAAGTTAAAGAGAGTGAGGATGGAATCTTTTACTGTTTGGTGGAGTCCAGTATTGGTATTTTTAGCCGGCGGTGTGAGGTATTGAAGAAAACATGTTGGGCCACGTGTAGAGGGAATATCTGATTTGTCCCCTCTGCTACCGTAATAACGGAGATCGTGAATGTCATGTTACGCAGGGCCCACAGCTTAGTACTATCTTCCTTGTTGGTGCATTTGCCTGCACACTTATGATATAAGCAATGGTCCAGCCTATAACTTCTCTTGCGTGGCCCTTTGAACGCATTCATCCTAAATGTTCGCCATGTGTGTTCCTTCTTGGCATTTTTCTTCATAGTGCTTGGTTGTTTTTAGTCCTGGGTCCGGATCAAACCTGGATCCAGGTCCATATCTCATAACCTAGTAAGTAGTAAGAATAGTAAATATAGCATGTAATTATGTAAGTTATATATAGTAGTTTTTACCGATTAAAACAAAAATGTTTATATCATATACTTATCTCAAACTCATCTATTATGATAGTGAAAAGTATTTAAGTTTCATTTACTTTGAAAGAAAAATGGCTCTATCTTTCGGTAAATTAATAAATAACTAATATATTTCAGAATAAAATGTTTGAATTGGTGTATAATAATATTCAAGAACACCATTAAAACGTTTAGACTTTTCATACTAGAGTAACTAGACCTTGACTTTGCTGTGTTTTTGGACCACTAACTTATTAGCGGGCCTCTATATGACTAATGTCTATATCTTCTATAAGGGAGGCCTGACTATTAGTATTAGCCAATTAGCCAATTACACATCTTTATTGACTTGTTTTTCAAAAGAAGTGTCTTTTCAAACAAAAAATATTTAAATCAACATAAACGCAATAAAAAAATATTATATTATAGTAAAGCATTCTCTCTTTTTTCAACTATTTTAAAAGCAGTTATCATAGACGAAATATTCACAAATGAAATAATACTTATGGGTAGTTTACACAAAAATCGTTATCGACGGGTTGGGTCAAAACATGCTTCATAAACTAATTACGTTAAACCGTCACAAGGAAACATTTCTCACTAGTGTATGACGTCTAATCAAACTTCAAGAACTCAATAGCTTAACGCAATATGTTAAATTAAATTTCTTATGTTTTCCATTTGCTTTATAAGTATTCAGGATTTCTAAAGCTCTAAAACCCTGATACAAATTAGATTGTTAAATATCCAAGTTATCTTATTCTTAAAATCACAGTGCTTTGAAAGTTGAAACTAAAATCGTTTTTAAGTTTTTTAGAACTGAAAATGCAGTGCCTTTTTATTGGGCCGGATAAACTATAAGAGGACGGCCCTCCCCTTATTGGGCCTTAAACATGCATGTTCTGATCAATAGATGTTCTTGTGCGTTATTGTGTAATTTCCTACTTGGGTGCATACATCTGTTTTAGAGTCAAAACCGGTTCGGTTTAAGTTAAAACTTAAAAGACGTTCATAACTTGTTTTTCACTTTTTCCCACACCTTCAAGTTTGAAACCGGTTTCTAACTGAAAAATGAATGGTTCGGTTTAAAACCAATTTTTAACTGATTTGATTTTTACCAGTTTTAATTGGGGAGTTCTCAAAAAGACATCAAATTGGCGGCTCAGTTTAAATCGCGATCAGTTTCATCAAACAAGTTTCATAATCGATTTCAGTTTGGGTTGAAAACCGTTTCCGGTCTACACATCAGTCCATTATATTCACCTCTATGAAGTATTACTCAAAAAGTAACACATGTAATAGTCGGGGCATGCATGTTCATATAATCACATCTGAACTAATATATATGTGCATAATGTTGCAACAAAAATAGAATAAAAAGGTGCTTAATTTCTATCTACACTCTCAATAACTTATCTCTTCTCTCTAGATTTTTTTTAAGTATAGCAACGGGCGTATGAAGTGATTAACACAAATGCATCAATGTTCTTAACTCTTTATTAGAACTGGTAAAGCGGGTTCCAACTTATTTATCTTAAATCTCTGTAAGTGATGGTTAAGCGGGTTTCAAACATGTTGAATTTCAATTTATCATCGTTTATTACACTTGAAAGTTTATCCCAACTAAAATAAATACAACTCAGATGAAACTACTATCTGAAAACAAATAAAATCATCACACATATAATACCTTTTCTTTTAAACAACAAGATACTTTAACAAAATAAAAACCAAGAGGCATACATGGTGATGCCCATTAGCAGGCTATAAAACGAAGCTAATAAAAGCACTCAATCAAGTCATCATATAATTAGTTAATTGCATAGCAATTTATTTGTATATTATCTTTGGAAGTTGAAACAACTATTTACATGATTAAAAAGTTAAATATCAGTAACTAATTCAGTATCAATAGACATCAAGTCAGGATGGCCGAGTGGTCTAAGGCGCCAGACTCAAGTTCTGGTCTTCGATAGAGGGCGTGGGTTCAAATCCCACTTCTGACAACGTTATTTTTATTTCCGGTTAGCCAATGATGAATTGCTAACGTTCACTTCTGCCCCTCGTGTTACAAAGATAAATTATATATTATATTGTTCCCGGTCGGTTAGCCAATGATGAATTGCTAACTTTCACTTCTGCCCCTCGTGTTACAGAGATAAATTATATTATATATTATATTGTTCCCGGTGAATCCAACATTGAATATCAGCCATCAGGTCAGGAGTAAATCTCAGCCGTTTTAAAGGCATGAATTTTGCGTCAGTTATTAGCTTTTGACAGTTTTCATCTCACTTCCCCCATTTACGCATCTCTTTCATAAACTCCCTTTCACCATCTGTTGATTACACAACTGCTCTTCAACTCTTCCTTGATGATCTCCTCCGTCCCTAAATCGATCCGCAGGTACACCTTTCATTGCAATTCGAAACATCCGTGTGTATTTACGTACGGACACCCAAATAGGGTTTTATGAGAGTTTTATTATTGTAATTTCTGATAAAAATGGTATGTTTTCCGTCATGATTTGGTAGTGGAAATTGACAATTTGCAAACGACGAACTGAATTCGAGCCTTCATTTTAGTGAAACACGAGCCAGTTGATTCGGAACTATCGTATCATTATTTCTACTTATTTGTTACTTCAATTCATTTTGAAATCTAATCTCATCGCTAGTGAAACTGATGGTGACTGACGAGCTTTGATAATTGACGATTTATGTCGAGTTACTGCATATCAACCTGTTAATTTGTGCCTAAATTTGTCTTATTTAAGTTTGAATTTGTTAATTATGAATATAGTCAACAGTTGTTATGTTATGTGTTCAATTTGTTGAGATATAGAACCAGTGAGGCTAACATCACCTGCAGTTATTGCATCAATGGACTTCATTTTTCTGATCTTGTGATTGTTTTACAACCAGACATAACTTTCAGATGCAGTGGGAATAATCAATGCCTTTTGCTTTGTACCTTCTGCTTAAATGATTGCAATTTCTTGATGTATTTCAGGTGGAAATATAGTGCTCCTGGCCACTTGGAATCACGTAATGGAAACAAGGTTTATTGCTAATGTCATCATAATCACTTGAATCTACATTTTCCTATGGTATTTGTACGCATGCTAATTATTTAATTTTAGTTATTAACTATTATTGTCATTTAACTGCAACTTTCTAAACTGTCATGTTTCAGGTAACCGGTCATGAAACCAACCTTTTAGCTAATTTAATTTGCAACATAGGGTAGGTACATACTAAGTCGTGACTACATGAGCCTTAAGGTACATATTTTAATACTTTATTGAATTTATCGGTTAAATATTTATAGGTTAAACTATGTCTCATTTTCATTATTGCTTTTTTATAGATATTCAGTTAATGTGAGATATAAATATGGATTATGACCCAGTTGCAACTTTCCACGTGCATGAACTAGTGTAGGGCGGGAAGACTTTGTATAATGAAGTAGAAGTTGTCGAGGGATGGAAGTTGGACACGGGAACATATCTCCCACATTTCGTTACAAACCAAAAAAATATTAAATGTGTAAGTTCATGTGATTATTACTATGTTAGAGTGTAAATAAATAGGGTTACGTTTATCTATTTAAATATATACATTCATTGATGTTTCACAGGAAGAAGCTTTAAGTCATTAGTTTGGTTATCAAAGTGTTAAGAGTTGGTACTGAAGGTAGCATTATCCCCAATGATTAGTATGAGATAAGAGAATTTGTAGTATTGTTATCATTCCCCAATATAATTAAGGATTATTCCAAATTGCTGAATCTATATCTCTTTGTTAACTAAATGATAAAAGGTACAAAGAAGCTGGATGCGACAATATTTTTCTGAATTGAGCTGAATACGGGGATAACTAATATGCTTAAGGAGACTAGGGCTGCTAAAGGTCCAATGCTTCATGTAAGTAGTTCTCTAATCATTTGAGTGATTAACTTACCCATGTAAGTATTGAAAGAATCCATGGTTGGAATGGGTATCTTTGCACTTTGTTTCAAGGCTGGTGAGGTTTCAATGATAGGTAGGGACTTACTTGAGTTCGGACCTCTATAATGCATCATTGCTTTTTCTCGTATGCTAACTTCTTGGCTCGCATGAAACATGCCACCACATCTGAATTTCAGATTTCATTGAGATTAGGAAGGCCCTTAAGGTGTTGTAAGAGCCTAGGAGGGGTACAGTATTTACCCTAGAGACTGCGAAACTGTAAAGGGAAAACTATCTCACTCAAAAATCATTCATCGCAGTAAGTGCCCCTTCTAAAACAAACCAAAGTTTTGTGTTAAACAAATTTGTTTTACTATATGCACATTTGTTTTGACCTTTTATATTTTGTGGAAATGACAGACTGAAAGTTGTGCCCCTTCCGCAAACTAGTTTAACAACGCACAGTATTTCTACAATCTAGCCAATCACGTCTTTTTTGTTTATGTTGATTTAAGCTTAGTTTGCTTGTATGTTCTTTTTTTTTCGTAATTTCTTGACGTTTTGGTCACAACATGTATCTGTCATTGTAACATAAAGTTCTCCTGTTTGGGTAATTTTGTATGCAAAGAACCAGCCAAATGATATTTATTCTATGCACAATGTAAAATTTATGTACAAATAATATTAGATTTATAAATATGATTAGATTCAATGTACCGACTTCAATATAAATACTTATTAATGCATTGATTCGGATTTGTTTATATTACGAAGAAAAAATACTTATGCCGTTACGACATTGAAATGCCCGTCCACCGGACGGGTATAAAACTAGTTAATGGTGGCTACGTAAACATTCTGATTCATATAACATACTTTAAAATCAAAGAGGGACTATTTTTGTTTATTTTAAATTTTATTTATTCACTTGTGATAAATTATGTATTCATTTCATAAGTAGTATTAAAATGCTTTTCAAAACAAAGATTGTGTGAGTATTTGCTTGCTTTATAAACTTTGTAACACTTCATTATAATATAATACCATAAACAATAATTAAAGGTTGCTACAACAAAATTCAATAGGTTTGTAAAAAGATCTTGTTAACGGGATGAATGAGTGCAATAATCATCTATTCTCGTCTTAGTGGTCATCCTTAATATAATATATGTTCATACGTAGAAAAAGTAATAACGAACACGTAGGACAGTCGTAACCAGATTCATATATATATATATATCCAATGAATTATGCTAGTTGAATAAAATAATATTCTTTGTCGGCTATGTAGGCCAATTGGGATTTTGTTTATACATCCGTATTCAAACTACTCGGACCATATTTTGATCTATGGTGGGACCAAACCAAACCACACTCCATCCATGACCCACCCACCTAGAAAACAAAGAAGCAAACAAACTTTCATGTAATTTCAGTGAAAGATCTTTCATCTTTGTACCTTTTATCAAATACCAAAAGGCACACAATAGACAAACACAGTACTTTATTTCTTTCTTGGCAGCTTTGCTTTTACCTAATTTTGTTTTATTGTAAGGTATAACAACATTTTATTCTTTCTTCTTAAAAAGTCTATATTTAACACTCTAGTAGTCTAGTGTATTATAATTTAAATCGTTTGTGTGTATAGATACGAAGTAAATTATATTAAATAAACTAATTTATATGATATTATCTAGCGCCGGTTTCATAAATAAATCAATAAAAACACTAACTTTTTATCCAATCTGGTATCAGTAATGCTATCATCAATTTGCTCATGTGGCTATGGGTTTTTCACTAAGAAATTTCCTTTTGAGGATGTTCCCGTTCAATTCCTACTAAGTGCAAGTTCTATAAATATGAGCAACCACCACATAGAAAGATTTCAACTTCGGGTAAGGAGAGTTTGACAAGTGTTATGACACTTTAAGAGATATATCACCGCCTTGGACATTTGTTTATATATGTTTTGTAATATAATTAATCTTTTTCATATTTATCTTCTACTCTGCTAGCAAACATGATGTATTTATATTGTATGGTTGTTAATAGAAAAGTATCAAATATTGTATGGCTTTTAATAGAAAAGTATCAAATAATCCTAAGATACATGTATAATTTGTAATTATAATTTGTATCTTTTTCATATTTATTTTCTAAACAACTAATATTTCCATAGTAAAACCAGAACCCACAACATTTTAAAGTTTTGATTAAAAGTTATATATTTTTACCACTAGATCAAGTAGTAATTCTGCTCCATATTTAATATACAATTCATGAGAAAATCTTTTATATTATATTATAGTATATATAATATTGACAGGCATGACCGGTGCCGCAGGTTATTTTTAAATTTCTAATTTCTTTTATTTGGTTTTTACATGTTTGATTTTTTTATAATTTTTTTAATTCATAACAAACTTAATTAACACCGATCAAATTTACGTCCCAGTTTCGCCACAACTAGTTATATTCATTTCGCGTGATTCTAAAGTAGAATTGGAAACTAGAATTTTGAAATATACTATTGGTAAAAGGATTTGTTACACCAACTTCACATAATAAAAGTTCACGTTGACCAATAGTTTGACTCGAACAGCCATTTATAACTGTTTATAACTATTTTACTCTTCGCCTTCGATCTCTCAAAAACCTCTGTAATCACCACCGTAACCGTCGCCGGAGTTCCATTTCACCACCATACACAGTCACCGGAGATGGACGACTCACTGGAAGCATCACAGTCGGAGCCATTGGATATTATTAATCATCACGATGATGATCTGTCCATGGAAATCGATCCTCCGTCGGGAGACAACCACAGACGGCTGAGGATTGGCGTAAAGCGTTGCACAAGGTCGTTCCGGCGGTGGTTGTGCTCCGTACGACGGCGTGTAGAGCCTTTGACACCGAGTCCGCTGCTGCAAGCCACGCCACAGGGTTCGTTGTTGATAAGCGTCGTGGAATTATTTTAACTAATCGCCACGTCGTTAAACCAGGTAATTATGTTTATGAATCCGTTTCGATCACTACTTTTTAATTTAATTGTTGATTATAAAAATAATAAGTTGACTTTATAGTGATTGAGTTGACTTTTAATTTGAGTGTGTGTGTTTTATAGGTCCGGTGACAGCTGAAGCTATGTTTGTGAACCGTGAAGAGATTCCGGTGTATCCGATATACCAAGACCCTGTGAGTTGGTTTGATAATAAGATTATTGATGAGTTTGAGAGTTTATGGTGATTATAAATTTTTTATGTTGTGAGTTTGCAATTAATTTCAGGTTCATGATTTTGGATTCTTTCGGTATGATCCTGCTGCGGTGAAGTTTCTGAGCTATGAGGAGATACCTTTGGCTCCTGAAGCGGCTTCTGTTGGACTGGAAATTAGAGTTGTTGGGAATGATAGTGGAGAGAAGATCTCTATTTTGGCGGGTACTCTTGCGCGTCTAGACAGAGATGCACCACATTATAGGAAGTATGCTGCTTCACAATATTTCCCTTGTTTATATTCTTGGTCTGATAAAGTTGTATAGACAAACAGATATTTGGCTACTTGCATCCTTGGTAAAGAAAATTGATATAATATTGAATCTTTAAACTATTACATGAAGCCTTCTTTTACAGGGTAAATCTATATTTAGTTTTCGAAAACTGAAAATAACTAAGATTTATGCGTATTTACAATGAAAAGGAAATAATTTTATTTTGCTAAAACTGGGGAAACCTGTTAAGAGTTTGAAATCCGGGGCCCATTGAGATTTTTCATCCATTACTAAATACTAATGGGCCCCGTAACTCCAAACGTAGCAAAAGTTATGCCATTTTGAACCTTTTCTAGCCCATTTCGAATTGGTCCACGTATGAGTATGTTAGCTCTTGGATTAACTTCGTGCCAAAGATGATTAAAATCCTTGCAGCTTACATTATATTTGGTTGATTTACTACACCTATATGCCTGATTTTTTCTGCTTTCATATGTGTTCTTTGGATTTTATAATATGTAATAATAGTGAAAAAGATGAATAAAAGATCACCACTATGCATCTCATGTTAACAATGAGGTATTTTCTTGCTGCAGAGATGGCTACAACGATTTCAATACATTCTACATACAGGTGAACTCCCAGCTACTAATGCTATTATTTTTGGTTTATTTTTGACTTTGACCAAGTAGCTTGGATTTCTTATATTATTTTGATTTCCCACAACAGGCAGCCTCAGGTACTAAAGGCGGTTCAAGTGGGTCCCCAGTCGTTGATTGGAAAGGACGTGCGGTTGCATTAAACGCTGGCGGCAACTCTTCTAGTGCCTTGGCATTTTACTTTAGAACGAGTAAGTACAATATAATATGTTGGAACAAGAAATGTTATGTTTTCTAAGAAATCATACATAAACTCTGAAGTTTGCATTTGCAGGTTGTTAGGGCATTAAATTTCTTGCAAAAAGGAAGAGATTCTAGTCAAGATAAGTGGCAGGCTGTTACAGTACTTCGCGGTACAATCCAGGTTTGTTGGTTACATTAGCTGAAAGTTAATTTCATTATTGTTAAACTTAATGTTGTTGTTGTTGTTGTTGTTATTATCAATCTCTTGTTTATGTTAGGCAACCTTTGTCCACAAAGGATTTGATGAAACACGCAGGCTCGGTTTACAAAGTGAAACAGAGCAGGTCTGTTAGTTTTTATTCAACTTTATTTGTTGATTTGTAAACAAAACGTTAAGTTCTCACGTTCTGGTATTTGATTTGTTTTTGGGTTAGTTGGTTCGCCATGCATCTCCACTAACTGAAACCGGAATGCTTGTAGTTGACTCTGTGGTAAGTCCTTCAGATTCTGTTGTGAAATTGCTATCTACAGATTCAGCTGAGCATGTATGTCTGACATCATCACGGGTATGCTGTAGGTGCCAGGTGGCCCGGTTTGTAAACATTTGGAACCGGGTGATGTTCTTGTTCGCATGAATGGGGATTTATGTGTTATATGAATATAGTTTCTTATGCTCATCATTTGTAAAACTATGCTTTAATGAGCTAGAGTTTATGCAGGTGATTACTCAGTTTCTGAAGATGGAGACTTTACTTGATGACAGTGTGGACCAAAATGTTGAGCTAGAGTTTGAAAGGGGTGGCACATCTTTGACCGTTCAGTTAGTGGTGAGTGATGGTTGACCGGTCTCTTACATCCAAGTTTTGTGCTTTACAAAAATTTAGTGTTGGAAAATTCAATATTGTGTTTTGTTTCAGGTTGAGGATTTACACTCCAAACTACTTTTTGGAAGTTAGTGGGGGGATTATACACCCCCTCTCATATCAACAAGCTAGGAATTTTCGTTTTAACTGTGGTCTTGTATATGTAGCAGAACCCGGGTAAATATGTGTGCAGATAACAAGGTTTTTCTTTGGTCTACTTCTAAAAATGAAATGTTCAATCATTTGTTTTTGTCTCTCTTTTTCATTTGCAGTTACATGCTTTATCGAGCCGGGGTCCCACGGCATGCCATTATCAAAAGATTAGCCAATGAAGACATTTCAAATGTTGAAAACTTCATTAATGTTCTATCCAATCTCTCTAAAGGAGCTCGGGTCCCATTAGAATACATAAACTACAAAGATCGACACAGGAGGAAGGTATTCTAATAATAATATTGCCAAAGTATATTTTTTGGATGTTTTTGTGGATACTATTGACTTTCTTTTGTTCGTAGTCTGTTCTTTTTACAGTTAACCGCCATGAGTGGTATGCTTCACCTAGCATATATACACGCAACGACACTTCTGGTATTTGGATAAGAAAGATGGCTTTGCCCTCAAATTCCCAAGTACCTAATGGCGTTGCCAGCATGGACACTTGTAGCTCCGCACATGTTCAAGAGGAATCCACCAATAAAGATTCATCTGCTGATATGGAAGATCAAGACACATCAGCAGACTCCGTTAATGCTTCTGTTGCTGAGCGTGTGATAGAGCCTACTCTGGTCAGGTTTTCGGTAACATCTTCAACATCAAATCATTGTTCATTTATTATTATTATTTGATGGGATTTGTGTACAACTTTTGGAATATTTATATTTACTGGTGTATGACATGTCAGGTTCATGTACCATCATCATGTATGGTTGATGGTGTTTATGCACAGCATTTTTTTGGAACTGGTGTCATTATCTATCATTCAGAAGAAATGGGGTTGGTTGCAGTTGACAAGAATACTGTCGCTGTATCAGCATCTGACGTCATGCTTTCTTTTGCCGCCTTTCCAATCGAAATTCCTGGGGAGGTATGAAACAGATATTAAAAAAATTAATAAGCCGACCGGCCCGACCGTTTATTTTTTGTCACAAGTTTTGATTTTTCAGGTGGTCTTTCTCCATCCTGTTCATAACTATGCAATTATTGCATATGACCCTTCTGCCCTTGGACCCGCTGGTAGTTCAGTAGTCTGAGCTGCCCAACTTCTTCCAGGTAGAAAAACTTGTACCAGATCAATGGTTGAGATGTTTTCTCATTTTTATTTCATTTTGTGATAGAACCTGCATTGAGGCGTGGAGAGGATGTGTATCTTGTGGGATTAAATAAGAGTTTACAAGCAACATCTAGAAAATCTGTTGTAACCAATCCGTATGCACCTCTAAAGATAAGTTCAGCTGATTCACCGCGTTATAGAGCAACCAACATGGAAGTTATAGAGCTTGATACCGGTAATTATCATTATCCGGTTTTTAAATGAATTTTAAAACATATTTATATACATTAATTAGTTAATGATGTTGGTTGCTGTTTGCAGATTTTGGTAGCAGTTTTTCAGGAGTACTAACTGATGAGCATGGAAGAGTTAAAGCTATATGGGGAAGTTTTTCAACTCAGGTTTGTACTAATCATCAATCAAAAAAGAAAAGGAAGGTTGGTTCTCTTAGTTCTTTATTAGTCAACCGTAGGTTGACTAAAATCTGATGATGAAATCTTGGTTGCAGATCAAATATGGTGCGAATACGTCTGAAGATCATCATTTTGCAAGAGGTATTCATATACATTCAATCAGTCAAGTTCTTGACAAAATAATATCAGGCGTGAAAGGACCGACACTTCTAATAAATGGTGTTAAAAGACCAATGCCTCTAGTAAGGGTTTTAGAGGTCGAGTTTAGTCGTACTTTACTTTCCAAGGCTAGAAGTTTTGGGCTCAGCAACAACTGGATCCAGGTATGCAGTATGTTTCTCACTTTTTTTATGTGTAATATATGCAGGAATTGATATTTTTATAAATTTGTTGTTTTGCAGGCTCTTGTAAAGAAAGATCCTGTTAGACGTCAGGTCCTACGGGTCAAAGGTTGTTTAGCAGGATCTAAAGCTGAGAATCTATTAGAACAAGGTGATATGGTTCTTGCAATCAATAAGAAGCCAGTTACATGTTTTAGTGATATTGAAGATGCATGCCATGCCTTGGATATGTATGATGACATGGATGCAAAACTTGAATTTACCGTCTTTCGCCAGGTTAATCATATTAATGAATCTTTGTTTAATGTGAGAAATATTAATGAATTTTGTTTTATGGATTGCTCTTCAGGGGCGTGAAATGGATGTTCAAGTGGGAACAGATATAAGAGATGGAAACGGCACCACACGTGTAATTAACTGGTGTGGATGTTTAGTACAAGATCCTCACCCGGAAGTACGTGCTCTCGGGTTTCTTCCGCAAGAGGGCCATGGTGTATATGTCACGAGGTACGGGTTTGACCTGTCTTTGTCCAGTCAGCATCGGTGTCGACTTATTGTGTCTAAATGCTAAAGAATATAATTTACACTGTTGCAGGTGTTCCTCCGGGAGCCCGGTGCATAGATATGGTTTATATGCTCAACAATGGATTGTGGAAGTTAATGGAAAACCAACTCCTGATTTGGATTCTTTTGTTAATGTCACAAAGGTACAAATGTTCATTTATTCTTTGTGTTTTTCAATAAATTACACTTTCGTTTATTAAACTTAAAGCAATGCATGTATACTGCATACAGGAAATTGAAGACGAAGAATTTGTTCGTGTACGGACAGTGCACTTGAATGAGAAGCCACGGGTCCTGACACTGAAACAGGACCTGCACTACTGGCCTACATGGGAGCTCAGGTTCGATCCTGAAACCGCCATGTGGCACAGAAAGATTATTAAATCATTGGAAACTGGAGATAGCATATGAGCACTGAATTCGTATCAAATCATTGTGATATATTTATTTCTTAGATATATACATTGTAGCATGTACATGTAACTTCATATATTTGATGCATAATAAATGTTTGTATTTGAGGTTTTCTGGCATTTTTTAATCGAAAGACTGAACTATGAACTATAATAGAACTATATATCATAAAATTGCATTATAAACATTTAAAACAATCCAATTATTTGACACTAATCAATAAACTGATAACAGACATTTGTAATACATCATATATGTAATCTGATCTTTAACAAAACTACACTTACAAGAACTCTGAAGGTGAATTAGCATCTGGCTTACCATGATCATCCAATCCACCTGGAACCGGATGCTGCAAAACCTGCGGAGCCAAAGCACCCAACCCATCACTCGTCGACCCAAAAAACTGACAAAAAACCCGAGCCATAACTCCAAGAATCTGCATCTGATTCTGACACGCGTTTGCATGCAGCTGCATCATCTGTTTCTCATGCTCAACCTGCATCCGCACCATCTTCTCCCGCCACTTCATCTCCTCCTCCTCCCACCTCTCCTCCACCGCCATCCTTCGCCTCCTCTCCTCATCAAACTCCATTTCCAGCCTCATCCTACTCTCAACCTCCCGTTTCGCCATCACCATCCGCCTCTCTTCAAACTCCAACTCGTTCCGAGAATCTCTCTCGGCCTTCTTCTCTTCTCGTTTCCACTCCCTCTCCTTCCGCTTCTCCTCTCTCCTCATCATAACATCTCTCAACTCCAACATTTGAGCTCCGACTAACCCCAACATCCTCCCATTCACCCCCTTCCTCGACTTCTTCACATGAACCGAACCCGAATCATCTGTTTCCTCATTCTGATCATTCCCACTCCCGTCCTCCTCCTCCTCCTCCTTATCATTTTGTAACTCATCAAACCCTAAACCAAAAAACTCATCAAACCCATCAATTACCCTCTTACTATCACTCGCTTCAACCTCGACATCACCGAACACCTCCTTATACCTCATGAAATTCTCCCAGTGATTCTCGCCGTCCTCCCAATTGAACTCCGTATCAGAAACCCTAATCTTCTGCTTCACTCCTAAATACTGATGACGCATGTTTTGGACTTTGATGCATACGTCACGCCATGACCACCTGAAGGGGAAATTGACGGGGTCACGGAGGTGATGAACGGAGTTGACGTGTTCGGCGATAGGTTTGAACTTCTTTTCTCTGGTTTTGAGCTTGGCTAGGGTTCCGGTGGTGAGCAGGTCAGAGTATTTGGTGAGGAGTGTTTGCTCTTCGAGCTCTGACCACTTCTTTCGCTTCATGTTCTACCGGCGGTTAATCGGAAATATGAGTGCTGGCCGGAGACTAGAAACTGAATCGGGGCGGGTGTATTCAAGAACCGGTTTATTACGGACTGGACCAGAAAACAAATTATTCTTTGAATTGAATATATAATGATTTTTTAATAATATAACAAGTCTTTGATGGTTAATGACTTTATATAGTCTTAATGTGTGTTTAAACAAAAAAATTGTTAAAATTGGGTAAATATGAGATGTGAACTGATGAATCGTGATTTGGCATAAGGTTGCAAACTGAGCTGGCTAATTAGAGACAGGTCGGGCTTAGATCATTTACCTTGATGAGTTGAAATATTAAGTTTAGATTTTAGAGTTAAACTCACAAAGAGCTCAAGTCAGATTGTTTATTTTTTAATTTAACCATATTTTTATATGTTTTTTTGATTTTTTATATTTTGATATATACAACAACAATCACCATACACTGTGATAATCCCACCAATAGCAAAGTTATTAGTAGACGTACTATAGAATTTAAAAGTAACTAATTTATATATTGGAACTTTAGCTTTATTTTAAATTACTCAAACAAGTGAGCCAACTAATGAGTGAGTTTACCCTGGCTCGGCCTCGATTTGTTTACAAAAGGGTCGATTTTGAGTGAGTTATGAACTTTTTCAACATCCACAGTTTGGCATGGTCAATAATCCGTCCCTAAATATGTTTATACCTTAAAATGCAATTGGTCAGTGACCAAAACTAATTTGGTGGATTTTAAAACTAACATGTTAGGTTTAGGTGATTAAGACAATAGAACTGAAAACCAATCTTATAATTTTGAACATAATCAAATGGATGTGTACTAGAGTTGAATTGGGCATGTGATTAATGAAAATAACCAATAGGTAGTGCTTAAAAAGCTCACTAATAAAGATTGTGTTAACTTTTTCGGATGCTTTAGTAAGAAATGAGACCAAGAATTGCACATTAAAGCCTAAGTTGCTAGGGGAGTACAAAAGCCTTCTAAAAATAAGTATATGCTTTTGTTAACAACAATTTTTGTATGCCTAAATCACGCCTAACCTTGCACTTGCAACCATATATTTAGGGGCTGTTTGTTTGCATCTGAATGGAACCATTCAGATGTAAACATCTGATTCATTCAGACTTCAGACTGTTTGGTTTCAAACAGAAAAACATCTGAATGGTTAAAATTATGTCTGAATCATTCACACTTGTTGTTGTTGCTGAATGGGACAGAGGTTCATTCAGACCTGACTCATTCAGATCTGAATGAACCAAACAAGAAAAATAAGCATAATCGTGTTTTACCTTATTAAATCCTTTAACTTAATTATAATGAATCATATCAAGAATGATAAACGATAATTAACGCACAACTTAGAAATAACCGACTTATATTATAACCAGAAAATATAACTCAAAAAACTGATTACAATAACTTTGGTAGTGATGGTGGTGATTGTTGTTGATGTTGTATCTAACACTAACTTTGTACATGTATTTATACTAGTAACCCAACTTGGTCACCAAGCATAATATGTGGTCACCACTCAACTTGGCCACCAAGGTAAACTTGGGCAACAAGGTGAACTTGGCCAACAAGGTGAACTTGGCCACCAAGCATATGGAATGTTTCATAATACCCCTTAAACTTTAACTGACTTGTTAAAACCTCTTAGGCTCGGTTCACCGACTTGTGACCCGGAATAGAAATTAATCCAACATTCACCCCCCTAATCTCTAATTCGGATTAGAAAGGTCTTCAACTCCAAGTAACTTGTGCATCTCCGTGAACTTGATTCTTGCGAGTGCTTTAGTGAGGATATCAGTCCGTTGCTCTTTCCCGCTAATGTGCTCAACAACGACCTCGCCGTCGTTGTAGCAATCTCGGATAAAATGAAAGCGAGACTTTATATGCTTTGTTCGGTTGTGAAAAAATGGATTTTTCACAAGGGCTATTGCGGACGTGTTATCAACTTTCAACATAACTTTCTGTAATGCTTCTCCAGTCAACTTGCTCAACAACTCTCGGAGCCATACAGCTTGACATGCAGCTGCTGAAGCCGCCATGTACTCGGTTTCACACGATGATAGTGCAACTGTCGCTTGCTTTTGTGAGCACCATGTAATTGGAGATTGCCCGTGATAAAACACGTGCCCCGTGGTACTTCTACCATCATCCTCATCTCTGTTGTGACTACTATCACTATACCCGACAAGTCGTTTGGACCCGTTCTTCCTGTACTTGATCCCATAACTCGTCGTGTTCTTCAAGTATCTCAACATGTGTCATATTGTCATACCATGAGATTCTCGTGGGCATTGCATATATCGACTAACAATACCCACAGAGTACGCCATATCCGGACGAGTGTGTAATAAATACCGTAAGCAACCCACTACCTTTCGATACTCGGTTGCATCGAGTTCGACTTCATTCTCGGCTTTTGAGTATTTCACACCATGATCCATCGGGACTTGAGACGGATTACAGTTTTGCATACCGGTCTCCTTTAGAATCATTTTGGCGTATCCTTCTTGTGTAATTACTATCTTGTCCTCTTGTTGGACTACTTCAATTCCGAGATAGTAGGTCAACTTCCCGATATCCGACATCTCAAACTTGGTCGCCATACCCCTTTTGAAATAGGAAATTATACTCGAGCTTGTACCTGTCACAAATAAATCATCCACATACACGGCTACGATCAAAAAATGTTTCCCATCCGTCTTCCGGTAAACCGATTGTTCCTTGGAACATTTTTGAAACTTCATGTCTCGTGGGATGTTATCGAGCTTTGTGTTCCAAGCTCGGGGAGCTTTCCTTAACCCGTATAAGGCCTTTGACAACTTGTAAACTTTTGTCTCCTCGCCTTTTTCTCGTATCCTTCGGGTTGTGAAACGAACACAACTTCTTTCAATTCACCATGTAGAAAAGCCGTCTTTACATCAAGATGGTGGATTTCCCACCCGTTAGATGCTGCCAATGCGATTAGTAGCCGAACGGTCTTGATTCGGGCTACCGGAGCGAAAACATCATCAAAGTCAATCCCGGGTTGTTGCACGTAACCCTTTGCAACCAACCTTGCTTTGTACTTGTTTATCGTTCCATCCGCGTTTCATTTGATTTTGAACACCCACTTCAACCCGATACATTTTGCACCATTTGGAAGTTCGACTAACCTCCATGTTTCATTCTTGTTTATCGAATCGATCTCGGTATTCATAGCTCGAACCCATTCTTGGTTCGAATTAGCCTCAAAATAACTACTCGGTTCACCACTTGCTGTGAGAAGCAATTGCTCATAGTCAGAGTCAATATGTAACACATAATCTTCTTGTAATCTTCTTGGTAAAACCGAGACTCGGGTTGAACGTCTTAGAACCGTTTGGGCCTCATTATCACCCGAATGGACCTGTGACCCATTACTCGTCGACTGAACTTCAGAGCGGGTTGAGGAATTAGACCCGATATGACTTGGTTCGGTTGAGTCGTTGGACTCGGGTTGAACTGATGATGTAGGTTCAGAGCTTGGGCTACCCGGGTTGCTTCTAGACGTTTCTTCAATAGTGGGTTCGATTTGACCTGATCCATTGTCAACCCCCCCCCCCCAACCAAACAATAGAAAACATACCCGGTTCGTAGTCATTCTTCTCGACTTTCTTTACCCAATTCCACCCTTTGTTTTCGTCAAACACAACGTCCCGACTAACAACAATTTTCCGGGTGTTCGGATTGAAGAGACGGTATGCTTTTAAACCCGTCTCCGACCCGAGATAAACGAGCTGTCTTGACCTATCATCAAGTTTCTTTAGATGTACACTATCAACTTTAGCATACGCCATGTACCCAAATACTCGAACGTGTTCAATAATCGGTTTCTTTTTCTTGAACCGTCATATGGAGTTTGATCAACCAAGGCCCGGGTTGGGACCCGATTGATTAAAAAGGTTGAATGTCGGACCGCTTCTCCCCACATATAATTCGGTACCTGCATCGCCTTTAGAATACTCCGCACCATCCCCATTAAAGTCTGGTTTCGCCTTTATACTACGCCATTTTGTTGCGGTGTGTACGGGGCGGTTAAATGCCTAATAATTCCACTTTCATCACAAAACCGATTGAAATCACGTGAAGTGAATTCTCCTCCCCTATCGGTTCGAAGAGTTTTCATTGGTAAACCTACCTCCGTCTCGATTAGGGCTTTAAACCTCTTAAAACTTTCAAACGATTCACATTTTTCTTTCAATAAAAACGTCCACATATATCGTGAGTAATCGTTTATAATAACAAAGACATACCTATTACCCGAGATAGTGGATGGGCTTATTGGACTGCACAAATCACCATGAACTAACTCCAATGGTTGGGATGCTCTAAACGAGGATGTAGCCGGAAATGAACGCCTCGTTTGTTTTCCCACCAAACACGATTCACACAACTGATTTTCGTGTTCAACGTGTGGTAAACCTCGTACAAGATCCTTCTTAGCCATCGATTTCATTAACTCGAAATTGATATGCCCAAGTCTTGCGTGCCAACGCCATGCATCATCTTCAATCTTCGATTGCAAACACACGGGAGCTCCAATTTTCATTCGTATTTTGTAGAGTCGGTTTTCGGATCTCTTGACCTTCATGAGTAACCTCCCGTTCTCATCATACATGGTCAGAAGATCGTGTTTCATCGGAATGTCACATCCGGACTCCGTTGCTTGACCAAGACTTATTATATTATTTTTTAACTCCGGAATATAATAAATCTCGGTTAGCAAGTCTTGGTCACCCGATTTTCCTTGGAAAATAATTGAGCATTTTCCCTTGATTTGAACAAATGACCCATCTCCGAACTTAACCCTCCCGGTTATGTTCTCGTTTAACTCTAAAAAATATGACTGATTTCCCGTCATATGATTACCTGCCCCATTATCCAAATACCATACATCATATTCGACCCGCTCGGTCTCGTATTTCTTTGGTATTAGGTTTTGTTCATTTAATAACACAACTTGATGCATATACGCCGCATCATCAAAATTTTCACGGGCTTCGGTTTTGTTTGCTTCTTGACCCTTTTGAACTCGGTCCGGGCAACCGGATGCAAAGTGACCAAACTGGTCACATCGGTAACATAAAATATTTGACCGATCTTTCTTCGCCCTTACTTTTCCCTGACTTGATGACCCTTGTTCGGTACTAGGGGTTCGGTATTGGCCATTGAAACGGCCTCGGCCGCGACCTCGTCCCCCGTTAGATTCAAAACTTCTATGGCTTGATGAATCATATTTACCGAATAAAAGTTTACCTTGGTCACCCCCTTGAATTTCTTCTTCTCGGATTCGCTCCTCATAGGCTCGGAGTCGGCCTACAACATCTTCAAATCCCGTTTTATTGAGATCCAACACTTGCTCAAGCGAAGCAACCATTTAAATATACTTCGATCTTGGGAGACTTTTGAGAAACTTCTTTACCAACCTTGCTTCATCTATAACTTTGCTGAGAGCCGCTGATTTCGAGGCAAAGCTCGATAACTTGCCCGCAAAGTTATCTATGGAATCTGACTCTTTCATCTTCATATTGTCAAATTCCATTGACAAGGTTTGGAGACGTGCTTCTCTAACCCGTTCGGCACCTAAGTGTCGGGTTTTAATCGAATCCACATGGCTTTAGCGGTTTCTTGATCTCCAATTTGCATGATCAAGGTTTCGGGTATGGATTGAAACAACAAGGCCATAGCCATGTCATTTTTGTCTTCATCGGGGACACCCGAGTTGATGGTGTCCCAAACTTTGTGAACTCTTAGGACTACTTTCATCCTCATAGCCCACACAGTATAGTTCGTTGCAGTTAACATTGGACATTGAACGGAAGATGGCTCGTTCTCTTTCCCCTTTGGCGGCGGCGGCGGAGTCGTGTCACCCATGGCTACTCAAACCCAACTTGTTTGAATAAAGTAACAATTGAACGAACTATGCGATCGACAATGACAACAACTTCTTTGGGAGATCAAACCAACTTGTTCGATCAACCACGGTAACAACTTCTTCGGGAAATCAAACCAACTTGTTCGATCGAGATACCTTCTTTGTTGGCCGTTAATTATCGCGTTCTTGAACCAAGCTCTGATACCAATTCAAGAATGATAAACGATAATTAACGCACAACTTAGAAATAACCGACTTATATTATAACCAGAAAATATAACTCAAAAAACTGATTACAATAACTTTGGTAGTGATTGTGGTGATTGTTGTGTTTGTTGTTGATGTTGTATCTAACACTAACTTTGTACATGTATTTATACTAGTAACCTAACTTGGTCACCAAGCATAATATGTGGTCACCACTCAACTTGGCCACCAAGGTGAACTTGGGCAACAAGGTCAACTTGGCCAACAAGGTGAACTTGGCCACCAAACATATGGAATGTTTCATAATACCCCTTAGACTTTAACCGACTTGTTAAAACCTCTTAGGCCCGGTTCACCGACTTGTGACCCGGAATAGAAATCAATCCAACATCTTATTATAAAGTCATGTTCATTGCATCACCCTTTTATTGATTATGATTGCCCATAAACTTATTTACTCTTCTCACAAACCTGAAGTATATAACTCTTAGTTTATATTTTGTTCCAAGTTGCGTGCAATAGATCCCCTTTGTCAATGACAAATTTGGATGTTAATTACCATGATAAAAACATGATCAGAAACATTAGCAAGTTGGGTAGAAACCAATTGATCAGATTATTCTAGGTTATTTTTGCCAAAAAATCTAAATTTACAAGATCAAAAACATAAGCGGGTTGGGTAGAAGGTCAAAGTGACTAATTTTGTATGGACCGGTTGGAACCGGAACACTCCTTGTCCAGTATTTTGATTAGCAATATGGGTGCACATATGAATACAAAAGCTTTATTATTTTGAAATCGAGCTGAAATGAATTTAGCCAATATTTCTTTCCTTTTTTCCTCTCTTTTTCGATCTATTTGACTGATTATGAATATACAAATCGAACAAAATGAATGAGACAAGTGTTGGATATTAAATCATGGTTAGTTTGGTTATTTTTTGTTGTTAATTACAGGTAATAGTAGAAGCAATAATTAGACATCAGATGGTCTCATCAATTGTTAGAAAAACTAGCAATTAGTTCAAATAAAAAAAATTGTATATGATTTGTATATCCTTTGTTGCTATACAAAGTGTGGTTTATTAATGTTTCAGTAAAACTGTAGCAATTTATTTGTATATATACAACTTGCAATTTATTTGTAATTTTAGTGATTTATGAACTTTTCGTTTTTCATTATTATATGTAATACGTAAGTTTAATCATATAACGTATTTAAAAAGATTTATCAATTATACCGTTTTTATTGTCCTACCCATGTAATACACGGGTTCCTAACCTAGTATAAAAAATGAGAAGCATTTAAAGACATTCAAGAACCATATATGCTCAATAGAACACACAAAACCATATATATTAATAGTGATGGTTTCCTGCTACCAACACATGCATGCATGCAAACTCTAGAATCCCAAAAACAAAATATATACTACCTTAAACCTAGCTTTGATTACATTATGATCATTCAACATGATCAAGTGCAAAACAAAGCTTTTCATGAACCCTAAAAGACAAAACCTTAATCACCATGCCTTCCTTCAACCCATTTATCTTCACAACTTGGTTCCAGTTGGTCTTTAACACATAATATTCGTTGCTCATCTTCCACCTCGCAAGATTTAGCATCAGTTTTCGCCTTTCCGGATCAAACACGCACACACTTATGTCTTGTTATTTCCGAGTAACATTTTCTCGTTTGCCATTAAGAACCCCTGATTATTAACTTTTGACACCGGAATCAAAAGCCGGCCCTGGTTACCGGTCACATCCGATGATGTCAGCCTCTTCTCGATCACTAACCCGGCCTCCGACCCGCCCATAGTTTTAATAAAACCCATCACACCCTCACCTTCGTTATTGTTTATCATCGTTCCATTACTGTTGTGATCTTCTTTCTCTTGAGAATAAGGGTTTCAGAATG
Organism: Bidens hawaiensis; assembly: GCF_021521415.1. Taxonomy (NCBI): domain Eukaryota; kingdom Viridiplantae; phylum Streptophyta; class Magnoliopsida; order Asterales; family Asteraceae; genus Bidens; species Bidens hawaiensis. Next base: position 38,143 of record NW_027491209.1, on the reverse strand, counting down.
TGGACGTTTATAAGGAACGATTGGTAAACATGTTGTTGATCCACCGAACTTGAAGATAATTTTTCGAATTGTTGGAGGTTTCTTGATCATCACATCACCCACATCGGCCGATTCTCTTCGTTGAATCTCTATAAGTTTCTTGCGCATGAATTTGATGGTATTCTGAAGATCATCATCGTGATACTTCACTGCAGCCAAGAATTCACCAATGTATCTTCTGCCCGTTTGTTCTTTCGTAAGAGTTTTGGTGATTTTCGCCATTGACGTACTTTGAGAACTAATTCAAATGAACAAGATGATGATGAAACTTGTAAGGCAAGTCAAAGTTGGAGTTTAATAAATAGGGAATATGATATGAAATTTTGTATTATTATTTTAAACGACAAGCTAGAAATCCAACGAATGGGGTTGAAATGGATGAAAAAATTTAGGGATTTCATATTAATTGTGAGATTTTTGTGTATCGTTTTCTTTTAAAAATTTTAGGAAATTATATATTACACATATATTTTCTAAATACTGTTTACTTGTTTAGAACCTTAGTTTCCAAGTTAAATGTTTAGGCCTCAAGAATCCGTCTTTTACAAATTTAACATCTATAAATTTAACAAGCTAACTATTTGTGCTAATTATATAAACGCAGTTCTTGTTCATTACTTAAGCAATGTAAAGAACATATAAAGGGGTGAAATGTTAAAGTACATACTACATGCATTTATATTTCTTTTAACGGGGTAAATACTATTATAATTATTATTTTTATTTTTATTTTTATTATTATATTATTATTAAAAACGAATATATAAGTGGTTAGAAATATCAATAAACTTATAGTTATAATAATTTATTGTTCAAACTTGGTTAGAACCAGTATGCTACACGAAGCTAAAAAAAGGAACATTATTACACACTATGTATTGACTTTAATATACATATTATCATACATTATGGATACATAACATGTAAACAAATACACAAAGTATATAATAATAATAATAATAATAATAACAACAACAACAACAACATATCTCTAAATATCTTTTTATACACATCGTTTGTGGTTGTATTTGTGAGTTTGTCATTCTTATAATCCTCTAGTGTCGATTAGAGGATTTTCCCCTAGTAAGATGGTAATCCTCCTTTGAGCCGGTAGTTTCTTCCCATTTCTCTTGAGCATCTTTGCTAAACTGGAGTCAAGAACACAATTATTAGTTCAATTCATACCATATGCAGTAACGAATTCAAGAAATTTTCTTACAGGGGTCGAAAAACTTTTTAGTCGGTATCCAGTTGACCATCGCTACATAGTTTTTTTTCGATGTGGTTCGGGCAGTCGTGACAAGTAATCCGTATATAACTTTTTTGGTCCGGTTGGGCCCTTCCGATTGGCTAGAATCGGGTCGGCTCGAATAATATAGAAAAAAGATTATCAAACAAAAAAAATTACGTGAAACTTTATTAAAAATGCATAAATAAAATGTTATATGTCTAAAATTTGTTGTTTAGGGGTTTACATTTTTTGAAGCTTAACAAAAACATCATATAGTATGCATGTCTTTTTCAATAAAACAAATACAGCTATCGTTTAAATTCTCCTGACCCATTTGATTACGCAAATTAGACTTCACGTAAAAGTATTTTCAACGTTCGCGGTTACAACGTGCAAATCGAGAGCTAGTATAATAATAAAGGTAAAAGATGTGGTATTTAGTTGAAAATGAGATTGGAAAAAAAAAGTGAAATCTTAGTCTAATTTTAGGTTTTGAGATAAGAAAAAGGAACGTGAACGCAAATTATAAGAGTAAATTCCAATATTCCATGGCGAAAATTTACATAGAGCCCAATGAGTAGCTTAATAATCCAAGTTTTGTTTAAATATGAAAAAGCCCACTTCTGGTTCAACTTGTTTTATACTATTGCGTTGCGTACCCTTGTTTGTTCTTTCTAACCTTCACCACCACTCGGCCGGCAACCTGTAAGGCGACCTTCATGTCATTCAATTTTATGTTTATGTTGTTTATTATTACTACCTGTCTTTATAGCAACCAAGCAAGCACGTCTTTATGCTGTTTTGACTTATTGTTCGCGGATTCTAACTCTTATGGGTTTAGGTCAATATTAAATATTAATTTTTAGGGTTGTCTTGTGTCTTTGTAAATTTGTTATCTTTTAGTCTAACTATTTGATGTAGTACGGTCTCGACTAATCTAATTGCAGCATTGCCCACTTCATATCTATCTATCTATCTGATTAAACATTGAGTTTTGGTGTTTCTTATTGGATTAAACCTTTTTAGTTTGTTTACTGATGCTTATATATGATTCTCATGCTTTAGTTATGTCTTCAGATTTCGGTTGTTGTTTCGCGCTAATATATATTTTGGTCTACAATTTTCAGATTTTTAGTCCAAAATGGAGCACGGGTCGTATGCCGATCAATCAAATTCAACGTTTACTTTGCCCAATGAGGATCATACACTCGCTAACGCTCTGAGATTCACTCTCAACCAAGAGTCAGTAACTTTCTAATTCTTTACATTTTTTTATATAATTTAGGTTGATGTTTGGCAGTCTGTATTGTTTACATTTTAAGCTGCGGTATCCCATCACAAAAACACAAGAAGTTTCCGCCTTTTTCATATGCTTTGAAGCCAAACTTGAATCTTAACTGTTTCTTGGTGTTTTATATTGTAATTATGTCATTGCAGTCCAAGAGTTACCGTCTGCGGGTACAGCATTCCTCATCCTTCTGAGGAGCGGGTCAACATAAGAGTCCAGACTACTGGTATCGTCTCTTTTCTTATTCTGTTAATTATATATTTTTTTTCGTTGAAATTTGTCTATAATGTCTTGGAGTTTATATGTAACTGTATTATTTAATAGAGGCTTTATTATGTAATTGTAGTTACTTCATGATTATATGTTGATAACTTGATCATAGTTATCAAATGCGCTAGGCGCACTGTTAGGATAACCCTTAGAGGGGGTCAAGCTCCAAGCAGTAAAGATAAGGAATAGATATTTTGGAACGATTTTTCTTCTCTGATTTCTTAACTTGAAGTACAAATGCTTAAATAAACAAGCTAGCCTACACTACATGCACTTTATTTGGAGAACAATAAGGAAACATGCAAAACAATAAGAGAACATGCAAAACAAACATGCAACGTGGGCTATCCCCACTAACTATTTTCCTAACTTCTATTCCTAACTTGTAGTGCATCCATTTGACTGGGATGACCGGGTTGCCACTTTCTGCCTCGGGTCTTGGGTATGGGTCGGTTGAGATGGGTCCGGGATCGCATCACGCACTCAAGGTGCATAGGTGTCGCTTGGGGCCTAGGCGCAAGGAGCAAGAAAAAGTGAGGGCCAAAAGAAAAAAAAGCACACTAAAATAAAAAATAAAAAATATATATTATGCATACGAAAATGAATGTTATTCTGCAAGTAAAATAAACACAGTTATTATATAACATTTAATATCATCTAATTAGTACCAAAAGATTTATAAAAAAGTCAAGATTCAAAAGTAATTTCAAAACCTGAATAACATAATGTATCAATATAATGCCTTTGACCTCTCCTAGATCTAAGTTTCAATAGCACTTGTTGCGTTTCTTTTGCTCGGCTTTTATCTTCACGTGCTCCTGATGTAGACATTGCCGAAGCTTTCAAATAGGAACTAGAAACACATTTATTGAGTCTCGCCTGAAAAATGGGCTTAGGTGCAAGAAGCGAGGGATTTTAATAACTATGAACTTGATACATGTGTCTTAATATTGTTTATTACTTTTTTCTGTTTATTTTCTTTATAAAGATCTAGTGTTTTATGTTTGAAAAACTACTTTGATGGTAATAATAATCTAGTTTTTTAAAAAATAGAATAAAGTTATATTGTTTTTTGAAAAGAAACCATAACTCGAATAAACATAATCATAATAATAACGAGTCACAATTGTTACCTCCATTCAGAATATTACTCGGTTATATGATTTGGTTTTGTAGGCGATCCAGCAAAGGAAGTAATCAAAGACTCGTGTCAAGATCTAATGATGATAGGCCAGCATGTCCGGAGCACCTTTGACCAAGCTGTTGCCGATTTTAAAAAACATAATGGTTCTGGCAGCAAGTAAATTAACAACCCTTTTATATCTCTATTTACTTATGGATTGTGTGGTTTGATTTATATTTGTTTTTGCGGGAATTGTGTCCATTTTTTTTCTTACCCTATTTTGTATCCACCTCATTTAGATGCGATGTATTAAATCATTTTGTTTTATATTAAGCGTTGATAGCGCTTATGTGATCCAACATCCAATCCATACACAACAATTTGTTACAAGTTGTTTTGACTTAAACTGGACCAACTGAATTTTATGTTTCTATAACCGGAACTTGACGATGTGTGATGAAATATTTGAGTAGTCAAATTTCAAGGACCGAGTCGTAACGTCTACATTAGTTAAGGGTCAAGTTTGTTAAGTTGTTTTTGTTGTAACCTGAAGTTGATATTTTAAAAGATAGGTTATATAAAATGCTTATTAAATATTCGTGCGAATTGGTTTTTGTTGTCAAATTTAATATTTTAGATTTTTACCTAGTGGGAATGAGGTGTACAAATTGGTTAGCGGGCCCAAATCGATGTGGGTTATAAACCGGAACAGTTTAGTCAATAACTGATCATAACTGGTTTGGCGCTCAAACCAGTTCGGGTTATAAACCGGCTTAGGAGGAAAGATGTTTGAACCTATCAAATCGATTCGGCCAAGTTATAAACCAGTTTGGGGAAAAGAACCTTTTTTTCAGAATGGGCCGGGTCTTAAAGCGGTTTAAATCTCTGTAGTGTGAACCTATACGAACCGCCTGTCTGGGTTGTGCCTGAAACCAGTTTGGGTTTGGTATTGGGGTGGTTCAGGAATCAGATTACTGGTTTGATAAGCCAATGTAAAGCAAGACTTTATTAAAACCTTATAGCTGGTTATTTTTCTTTGAATTGAACTGTATGTATTTATTCAAAACAACTCATTGTATCCAAATTGATTTTGTATCATCATGATATCTTTTCAAATTGCAAACTAACCATTGTACTTATTAATATGCCAAAAAGAAAACTATCATTGATGTTCTTGTTATATTTATGCTGGTGATTTGATTTATAGATCTTTTTTCTTAACCTTCTGAGTCAAAATTCACTGTGTTGATTAATAAAGAACCAATTATAAGTTGAACACTGTAAAGGTGTACTAATAATATGGTACATAAGGCTGTCAATACGTATAAGCGGTTATACGATTTTTTTATTATTTAAAATTCCTTCACCCTAATATGTACTCTTCCAATTTCTCCTTTTTGGGTTCAAAAAATTTACAAGAAATTGATTATTGAAATTTGCTAACTTGATGCATCTATTGATCCTTTCCTTTAGTGACCCGTTTCATCGAAACACCCAAGTAGGCAAGTACCCGAGCTTTAGTTAGTAGTTACAGCTGAGCATACAAAGGGGCCCATGCTATGATAAATCATATTATATGCTTCTTGTTGATTATATTATGCTACTAAATGAGATTTATTGAAGATATCAAGATTAATGCACGTCTTAATCGAGTAACAAAAACTTATACCATATTTGTATTCATATCCATACAATCCTTCATAAAAACTTAGCAATGGTACTATAAAGTTAAAATCAACCTAATCATAAAACAATACGGTATGAGATTAGTAGTAACCATCATAAGGGGCATGATGAACCATGGGCAACACATGATTTGGCACATGAGGTTGATGCATGTACATGTTGTCATGCATCATAACATTCCCCATACTACCATGCATGTTCTTGTTCATGTTCATGTTCATCATCATAGGCGATGGATAGCTTTGCGGATACATGTTCATCATCATAGGCGATGGGTAGCTTTGTTGATACATGTTCATCATCATAGGTGATGATGGATAGCTTTGCTGATACATGTTCATCATGGGCATTCTTGGTTGATGAAGATGAAGATGATGATCATGATAAGTTTGCAATCCACCAAGTTGACTTCCTTGTAAGTCAACAAAACTAGACTCATTTTCGCCAACCGAACTCCTATCGATATCATCCCATCCCATATTCTTCATATTCATACTCTGTTTCAAATACCTTTCAAAGGACATTTGGTCTTCAAGGCTTCTAGGAGTCAACAAAGGTAGTCTTTTTGGAGCATTGATCAGATTATGAATCTGATTTTGGTCATTTTCATCATCCATGAAACTTGGAACTTGTTGGTCACTTGTTGGCCAAAGTTGTGCATACTTACCTGATTTGACCAGCTTCTTGATCAATGTGGTGGAGTCAACATCTCCATACACTTTGACCTGTTGCTCTGCATCAATCTCTACATAATAAACCCCTGCACTCATAATCCCATCTCAGTAATCATGGTAAAAATATGTTTTGAAGATGATTAATTTAAGAGAAGGATGATTATTACCTTCAATTTTTTTGAGTATTTTTTTAACCTTTTTCTTGCATCCATCACAGTGAATGTGGACTTTTGAGTGCAAGTTCCTGTTTATGCAAGAAAGAATAAAAGGGTAAGTAGTAATAATAAATTAGAGAAGCAAGAAACACATTATTATTAAGATTTGTGAAGAAAAGCATTGAAACCTTAATCTGTAAGATTTGAAACTGTTCCATGTTTCTTGAGAGTAAAATGTTCTTGTTCTTGTTTTGTTGGTTGTTTTGTTTTCTAGTTTGATAATTATACCTGCAAAAAGGAAGAGTACTGGACACGGTAAAAGTGTGTGATTTGACTGCAAAATGATGTGTACTTTTTTATCCTCTGATTTTATTTGTTAGCTGTCCAAGTAAAACAAAAATCATTCTTTAAGGACATAAATAAACCCACTCAGTTAGAAACCTAAAATGTTGTCACATTAATTTTGAAGTTTGAACTACTCATTTCTTGCTCTACTCGCATATTTTATAGATATTAGAAGGGTGCCCAAATGATTTCGCGGAAAAAATTAGAATCAGTAATCACGTAAAATGCTAATTTTTTAAATAGCAATATCATACTCAAATTAAATAATATAAAATGCTCGTTTTTATGGTGTTTTTTTTTTTTAAATATATTAAGTATGGAAAGGTTATTGTCATTTAAAAATCACGTGGAATATTGGTTTAAAACGAAACTAAAAGAAACATATGGGTAAAGATAATGGAGTAAAAATGTAAGTAGTCGTAAAATAACTAAAGTTGGGTAAAAATGAACGTGTAAGAGTGTATGTATGTGCATAAATAGTTAAAAACTATTTTGTCCTCTTAAACACGTGGAATAAGTGTTGTGTTATTGCTAATAAATATTGTGTTACTTAAATTTTAAATGTTATGGGTGCTCTTATAAATTTATAATATAGTATGGTGAGCACGGTTCGGTTCAGTTATGGGCTTTCATTGTAATCGAAACCGATAATTCAGTTATGGTCTGCTCGATTAACCGTCGGTTATGGATCAGTAAGTTTTTGTTGGGCTAGGTTTGATCTAAAATAATGAATGTTGGGTCAGGTTTGTTGCATCGTGACTGTTGTAGTGTTGGTTATGTATTTCAGTATGACAAATCAACAAAAATACACAAGTATTCTAAATGCAGTAACTCAAACTTATTTTTTTTTCTTTCTTTTTAATTTTAAATTCTCTGTTAGAAGCAGAAACACAAAATGCATATACATAATACATCACTAATCCATATCAATGATTCCGAGAAAGCAAAAAAAAAAAAAAATTAGATCAAAGGCGGAAATTTTTTTGGACCTTAAGTAAAAGAGTATTTTGTTGGGTTTATGCAATTTAATTTTTATATGAGTTTACTTGATAATTGGGTTGTGTAAAAAACTTTTGTATAAAAATAGAATTAACACGTCTCAAATGAGAGTAGAACTCATAACTTTTGGGTTGAGAGTAATACTATTTTGCCACTAGACCAAACTAGTGGTTATGTAATTGAGTTTAAACATTAAATATACATATTGTTTTAATAAAAATACCTATAATTTAAAAAAAAATAAATAAATTCGGGCCTAGTGGGGTGTCGGTCTGTGACCGTCGACCACCCGGCCACACCTTATGGCCGGCCCTGGTGGTCATATGTAGCAAATTGTTAACAGGTTGTAAATATAGGATAATATGAAGGGGGTAAAGTTAAAATATAAAAGGAGACCCAAATGAGAAGTGTTAGAAGGACTTATAGCCACATAAAAAGGGAGAATTCTGAAAATAGTCCCTAGTAGGAGAGAGATTCTCAAAATAGTCCAAAACTTTTTGCATTTTGAAAATAGTCCTCCGAAATCTATCTCCCACGTGAGATTGAGATTCGTGACGTGAGTTTTGGTTGACGAATCACAAAAGGACACGTGTAAAGTTGAAGATAAACTTTAAGCGAAATCTGTCTCGGTCGATAGTTTTATAGTCAAAATAGTCTTCTGGGAAATCATAGGTTTGGAATGAAAGTTGCTCGTCACGTGAGGTTTCAAAAAAGATTATTTTCGCGTTTTTTTGAAATGCATCTCCTCGGACGCATTTCAAATGAATTTCGTCTATTTTTGCATAAAAAGACGTGTTGTCTGAAAAGATAGATTTTGTTACAAAATATTTTAATTCGATGGTTTTTTATGAAACTTATCTGTTTTTGCAAAAAAGAATAGATATTAGAAAAGGTAAATTTATCCACCCACGGCCATCATTCACCACCCACCGCCATCATAACCACCACCACCCACCGTCATCATCCACCACCACCACCACCCACCGCCCACCGCCATCATCCACCACCACCACCACCCACCCCCATCATCAACCACCACTGCCCACCGCCATCATCCACCACCATCACCACCACCCACCGCCATCATCAACCACCACCACCCACCACCCACCGCCATCATCAACCACCACCACCTACCGCCCACCGCCATCATCAACCACCACCGCCATCATCCACCACCATCACCACCCACCGCCATCATCAACCACCACCACCCATCGCCATCATCAACCACCCACCGCCATCATCCACCACCACCACGCACCGCCATCATCCACCACCCACCACATTCTTAACACTTGCCATATTTTTAAAATTTTTATAAAAATCATATAAGGAGATTAAATTCGTTGGGAAATTATCGTTTGTTTAAATTTTTTTGAAAATCATCTCACAAAACTAAGTTCACTGAAAAAGTATCGTTTTTTTTCCATCTTTTTTGAAATTTCACGTAGTAGACGAAATTAATTTGAAATGCGTCTGAGGAGATGAATTTCAAAAAAACGCGGAAACCGATGAGTTTAAAACCTCACGTGACGGACAACTTTCATTCCAAACCTATGGTTTTCCAAAAGGCTATTTTGACTACAAAACTATCAGCCGAGACAGATTTCGCTTAAAGTTTATCTTCAACTTTACACGTGTCCTTTTGTGATTCGTCAACCAAAACTCACGTCACGAATTCCAATCTCACGTGGGAGATAGATTTCGGAGAACTATTTTCAGAATGCAAAAAGTTTTGGACTATTTTGATAATCTCTCTCCTACTAAGGACTATTTTCAGAATTCTCCCACATAAAAAACCTTAACAATAAATTAAAAATAATAAAAAAAATCATAACTCAAAATATAAATATAAAACGAAAAATTTTAAAAACTAAAATGTTTTCACCATCATTCTTGTTCAATTTTATTTTAAATAAAAAAAATGACGAAAAGACACAATGCCAAGATCAAAGACACAATGACGAAAATGAACAAAATACACAACTATAACTAAAAATAGAAACAATAGATCGCAAAATATAACAAAATGCCGAACAAAATATAACACAATGTTAAGTAATATAACACAATATAAAGAAAAAAAGACATAATGTCAAGGAAAAAAGATGCAATCAATGACGAAAACAAACCCAAAACACAATAATAAAAAAAAGGCATGACGACTTTTTTCACTCACCATTGTGTTTTTTTAGAACGAGAAAGACGGTGGAAACATTTTTGTGTTTTTATTTTTTTCGTTTTTTTATTAAATTTTGAGTTATGATTTTTTTATTAATTTTTTTGAGGGGTTTTTTTTATATGGCTAGAAATTTTACTCATCCTTCTCATTTTTATTCCCATTTGTAGAATAACTTGACTCTAAGTTAAAAACCATAAAGTTTATATAGTTTGTCAAACATCTTATACACATTATTAACTTTTTTAAAAAGTTTATAAGTTAAAAAGTTAATGGAAATAACACCCCTTAGTTGAATTCAATGCAACTTATTTCGCCTATGAGTTGTTGAACATAGGACTGACAATTCGTGTCTTAACAGGTTTAACAGGTAAGAAGCGACCCGCGTAACACAAATTTCAAACTTGAATACAACTCGTTTAACTACTTTATATGTCATGACTATAAGACAGTTTTAAGTTTTGTGTACCAATAAGGGAAAATGATGGAGTCTAGCCAACTAATTTCAATTATTTAAGAAAATAAAAAAATCACATACCACACTTTTTTTATTAGCAGGTCTTATCGTATCTTAAACAGGTACTTGAACGTCTTTTTTTTAATGTTGATTATTATTATTATTTTGTTTTTTCCATTTATAAATAAACTCACACTCTCAACTATTTTCCATAAACTATTCTACAAACCATTTTTTACAAACCATTTTTGCTTTCTTATATTTCTATCAAACTTTTACATTTTCTTTCTAGCATCACTTTTTGAAGTAACCAAATACCAAACTGAGAATTAAGGGCCACAAACATGGTGCAATGATGAAGTAGCGTTAGCGAATGTTTGGGTCCATGTTTTCGAAAATTTGGATCCTATGAACTAACAAGAATTGGGTTTTTGGCAACTGAGTTTGCAACTATTTTGTGGCAGAGAGAGAGGACCAAGCAATTATACCGTGTACCAAGTGTGTTCGAAATGGCAAAATATGATGAGACAAATTAAAGCTCACGATTACGGCACATTTGAAGTGAAAACGAAAGTTAAAAGCCAATGGAATTGGGAATAGTACTATTTTTGTGTGTTTTTTAAAAAAATAAAGTTTTTAATTATTTATGAATTTTTCTAATGAAATCTATGTTTTTTATATATATTTGTTTTTATAAAATTTAAAATTTATTAGTAATTTTAATAAAAATAAATAAATATTTTTTTGGAGAGATTGAAAGTAATAGTTTAGAGTAAAACTGAGGTCATAAAACATAAATTAGTGATTGCTACAAAACACCAGTTAAAAGGTCCATAAAACAACCAACAGTACAATCATCTACATAAATCCTATCACTAAGACAATAATTAACATCCACTAATTAGATTTAAGGTCCACAAAAGAACTGTTGTTCAAAGCTCAACCCCATCGCCACCGCCATGAAAACACCTTTCTTGGATGAACATAGAACTGGAGCTATTCATTGAGATGCAAATGGCGGAACTTGACTTGTTTCAGTCATCATAGGCATCCTGAAATTAAAATAAAAAATAAGAAAAGCAGAAAAGATAATATATCCTCTATTTTTATATTCTATTTCAAGCAAACTGGCGGGTTTGGGTCACAAGTCATAACGAACAAGGTCGTGTTGGAAGTGAAGGCAGTGGTGGTGATGATGTTGGCAACGAGTAGGTGGTGGGGGCAAACTGACAAGCAATGGTCATGGGTGGGGGCTAATCCATTTGGGCCGTTTTCAGTTAAAAAAGTTTTATAATATTTACCCGTTGACTAATTTAAGTACACCCAGATTCACCCCTTAACCAGCCTCTCTATCCCTATGGGATAGAGGTAAGGCTGTCTACATCTTACCCTCCTCAGACCCTACCATAGCATTGCTATTGGTGGGATATACTGAGTACGATGATGATGATGATGATGATACAGTTTAATGTTTGCCCAAATCAACCCATTTAAAGAATGGTTTTAGACTTCCACGTATAACAGTATGTCCTCCTAAACTATGAATTTGGGTGTTTCTCAAAAAGATACCTTTACATGAAAGTAAATTATTACTCGTATTAGATAGAAAATACATAAAAAAAATTTTAATAGAAGAATAATACTTACTGAATACTGCCACGCATCTTCTTTCGAGCATTTCTATTGCTTGGGCTACTTCGTTTCTTGTCAGAAGCTTGATCCACGAGGGGTATGAACTCCATTGCTTGATCAGGTTCAGCCTTTGGTTGTTTTCTCGCATTGGCGGTTGCTGAGTAGTTGATTAAAGCAGATGGGACCGGATTTAAAACCAAAGGTTCAGCAACAACCGGCTTCATTTGTTCAACTAACACTTGTGAAATTGGTTGTTGATCAGCTTCAGCCTTTGGTTGTTTCATTACATTAGTGACTGCTGAGTTGTTGATTAAAGCAGATGAGACTGTGTTCAAAAGCAAAGGTTCAGTAACAACCGGCTTGATTGGTTCAACCAATACCTGTGAAATTGGTTGTTGATCAGGTTCAGGCTTTGGTTGTTTTAAAACATTAGCGGTTGCTGAGTTGTTGACTAGAACAGATGGGACCGGGGTGAAAACTAGAGTTTCAGCAACAACGGACACTTGTTGAGTTACAACAGGAACAACTCGATTGACAGGCATGGTTGACACTTGCTGAGCTGCAACAGAACCAGTTGGAGCGGTTTGCTCAGCCGAAGGCTGTGGAATAAACGGTTGAACTACAGCAGCATTTGAGCCAACTTGAACATTGCTGATTTGCTGATATTGTCTGAACTTTGATTTAACTACGTCCGCCATGTCAGCTCCAGATTCAGAAGCTGAAATTAACATAATTTGCATAAGATAAAAAGCATAGAGAATATGGTATGGAGGATTGCAAATCGCAAAATACCTAAAAATCTAATAATGACAGGGCGCGCCACCAATTGTTCAGCTTATTTTTTGCTCTTGGCACCATCTCCGGGATAAGTATCACCGTTGAAAACCAAATTGGAGCGGAAAACAGGAAGTGGTGCCTCCGGTTGAGATGTCTCATATACAGGCCTTCCTATATTCTTCTTGGCTGCATATTCAGCCATAACAGACTTGCAAAATATTTTATCCTGGATCAAATAATGCGTTAAAACAATAATCTTCTACAAGTCAAAATAGGCCAGATTGGGTGGATCTGTCACTTTTTTTTTCTTATTTCTTTCAGATGTTGATAATAGTTAATACAATAAGTATAATTGCAAAAGCTCCAGTACGAAAATATTAGTTTTTTTCAATAAAGATAGTAAACAACAGGATGCATTTTGTGAGAGTTGACCCTCTGATCCAACGTATTCTAACTTAGTTTCAAAATTAATCAATTGGCATACATTAGTCGTATAGAAAAATTTATAGGTGGTAATCATGACCCATTGTTCAAAAAATGGGCTAATTTGGGCAAAACAAAATTGTCTATGGGTTCATTTAGGTCACCTTAAATTTGTCAACGGGTCAAACTGAGTCAACTTAAATTAGTCAACAGGTCAAATTTGGTTTTCTCAAATGAGTCAACGGGCCAAAATATGCAACTATTATAAAACTTGTAAACTTAAAAAAGGGGGTGGGGTAGGTATTTTATTTCAAAAACGAGTCTTTTCAATCCAATTCTATTTCAGCCAAGCCCGTTTGACCCAAACCAAATTGATATTTTTTTTAAAAACAGCCCGTATTGACCCAAATTCATTTTGCTTAGAACCCGTTTGACCCTAACTAGTTTTGCTTAGAACCCACTCTGACCCCATCCCATTATGACCCACCCGTAACGCGAACCGATCTGCCCACCTTACCAAGCCTAAAAAAGAACATTTATCATATACAGTTATAAAGTTTTAACTCTCTAGGTGTACTTAGCGTAACCAAGCATTTTTCTCAAAAAACCCCTGTCTGATATAATACGAAACAAAGGGTCATATAAGGTAAAAAACGAATTCTAAACGTGTTTTAATCATATTTAACAGAAGCCGAAAATTATATGATATTTAACAGTTTTGCTATTTTTAAGAGGTCCTCGGGTATGAGTATGCTATATCACCGATGGTTCTCCAGAGTATGAATTCTTCCACCTACAAAACGAGCAGCACCGTGAACTTACCCCTCAGAAAGGGACAGAGTGGTCCTCTTTGGGATAACCCTCCGGTGTGAGAATAAGAGATTGTAGGAGAAGATAATAATAATCTGAGAGTGAGTAAGGATTTAGAATGTATTTTCTTGCTTACCTCCCCTTGTGGAGGTGGTGTGGTATTTATAGTGTTAGGGTTTCCAATGATTGGGCTCAGATCCCATTAGGGCCTTTTTGGCATCCTCCTATTGCTTCGCGCCACGTGTCCTTAGGACACCTGGTGCTTTTTCATTGATTATTCTCTGACCAAGGTATTTCACCTGACCCATGTGCAATCACGTGGTAGCACATGGGTTTTGCTGAGTTGTCCACCTTTCTTTGGCAGCTGTCAACATCAGCATATTCTTTATTCCTTAAAGGATACCTTCTGGAAGGTTGTCTGATGAGCACAATCAGGGTTGTCCTTATCCTGATTTGGATAAGGACGAGGTTGATTATGTGCATGTGTGATATGCGCCTATCCTGAGGATGCGCGAGGTCTTCTCTTTATTCTCACGCGCAGATGTTTCATGCGCAGATGTTTCATGCGCAAGCATATGTAATATGCGTGAGCATATGTGATATGCGCCACGCGCAGATGCGCCACGCGCAGATGTGATATGCGTGAGCATATGTGATATGCGCCACGCGCAGATGTGATATGCGTGAGCATATATGGTGCGTGAGCATGTGATACGCGTGAGCATATGTGATGCGTGAGCATATGTGATATGCGTGAGCATATGTGATATGCGCCATGCGCATAGGTTTTGGCTTTGTGCCTTCATGACATCTTGATTTCAAGCCTCTTGTCTATATCTTGTGGGTTGACCCGCCCCGCTCGATGTTAAGGCGGGTGCATACCTCTTCAAGCCCCCCCAGTCTAATGTGTGACTTGTCTCGCGCGAGCGAGGTAAGATAGATATTAGACTTAATAGTTTGCTCTTTTAATAGGGTTTGTCTTTTCTTTTTTATTTCTCATCGTTGCGCGAAATTTTATCCTTTTGGTTGAAATGAATCGTCCATGTACGTGGTTGGTTGGTGCTGACATGCGTCAGAGATGGAGACATGTGTCAGACTTTTCGTGTGCTTGAGGTGCTACAGTTGCCTTTCATGTCTCCTCACACAGTGTCAGGAACACGTGTCGCGCTCGTGTTGGCCTGCACCTGCGAGTGGGGGCGCGTGAACTCTGATCAGTACCTGTTTCTTTCTCTCTCCTGGGCCTATAAAAGCAAGCCTTTTGAGTTGTTATTCTTCATCTTCATTGTTATTTCAGAGCTTTTTCTTTCCTTCCATTTTCATTCCGATTAAGAGCCTGTCTTTTGCTTCCAGATTTCCGTTCTTGAAGTAACCGCTGTTTGATTCACAGTTGTATGTCTGATAACCCAGACACCACAATCTCCCCCAGAAAACTTATCAACCAAAAATCAATGCAATAACTTGTGAACATCAAACCTCTCGTATAAAATTCAGTGCGTCGGTCTTGTCCTTCTGCATTATGGCGATATATGCAACTCTGGAAGCATCCATCTCGGCGTTCTTACGTTGTCGAAATGTGTTAGAAGATGTGTAGCTCACACCATCAACCCAAACAGTGGATCTGAACATCGGAAGATGCTCAGATCCTTCTTTTTGTGTTTGGTATACCGGGGCAGGTTTCTTCAACTTTTGAGCACGTTGGGTCAGGAGACACTTGTATAACAGATGTGGCTTTAAACCTAAAAATTAATAACAACAACAATAAGCAAGCAAGCAAGCAAGACAACTTGTGGTGGATAAAAAGAAAAACTAAACTAAACTAAACCCTGAATACAGCCTCAAACTTTTCAATAAACTGATATAGATTTGTAACATAAACACAAATAAAAAATGATATTTCTATTTTCTTTAGTATAACTAAAATGTAACCATGTCTAGACCAAACAAACCAAAAAAATTCTAAAATTAAGCAGAAAATTAACAAGCAAACTATATCATCATCAGTTTGCAAAAACCACATAATCAACAACAAAAAAAATAAAAATAAAATATAAATAAATACGTGCATACACATACACATGAAACACATTAAAGCAACATGTAGCAAAATAATAATAATAATAATAATAATAATAGATTACTACTTCACGTGATAACTGTGACAATGCGTTTAGAGTTAATATTTTTTGAAGAAAATGAAGGGATTTAGAAGGAAATGGAGTTAGTTTTTGAAGAGAAATAAAAGGAAATATTATAAACATTTACCAGTAGCAGCGAAGTGATGAGCATTCTCCGGCGCCGGTGTAACTCCGCCTGTTTCCATGCTTTTAAGGTAGTGACAGTGAGTTGTTGAGTTTAGTACTTTAGTTTTGATGAGTTGAAGAACAGAAGAAGTGATCGGACTAGACAGAGTGAGTTTTAGATGAATAAATGTTCTTTATATCGCCTGATTCTATTAATAATAATAATTATTATTATCGTATACATAAATAAATTATGTAAATTCAAAAGTAACCTTTTTTCTGATTTTCTCTCTAGAAGTTGCAACGTGCCAAGATCAGAAGTCAGAACAGGTAAAGTTACGGTTTTAATCAATAAAAAATAATAAACTTTAAATAAGCATGATCAGACCTTTATTAAATGTGCTTATACTTAACAAATAATAATAAACAGATAAGTTATTCAAATAAATACATTAGACAATATGTTACTGGTTTACTCTACGTTAATGTTGCCATTCGTTAGATACAAATTTCTAGCGTATGTGACTAGAAGAGTGTTGTTAAAGCAATATATGTTAGAAATTATGAATGTTTTGCTAATTCAATCAAGATTGAGATAGAGTTTTACAAGTCTTATATGGTAATGTTAAAAATGGGTATTTACATAAGTTATGATCATGTGTGGTTAATTATATTTGATTCGGTTTGTCATTACATCAACTTTTATTTTTAGTATCCTTTTTTATAAGGACGTAACTCAATAATGCATTTATTCATTCAAGTATTCTTACATTAAAAAAAATTACAATTTTGATACTAGTATTTCACAACTAAACAATGGTTGAGATAATGAGAGGGTGTCACGTCACTATCTAGGCGTGAAAATGGTTTGGGTTAAAATAAAATTGCTCACTATTGTGTACTCTTTTAAGTTCTCCTATTTTCTTTTTGTAAATGCAAATAGATTTTTATTTTCATACATTACTTTTATAAACAAAAACTACATCAAATAATCGGCCATTTTATTCTTTCAATATTAGTATACTCTAGGTATGTTTAAAAATAGACCTTTTTTCTAAGACATCGATATGTTGTGCGTATAACGTCCGTAATCATATAACAACGTAATTATAAAAATATGTTGCCTGATTATTATATAAGTTGTGTAATTATGTATGCGTGTAATTATAAATATAAATTGTGTAGTTATCATATCTCCTATGCATATACCCTCACTCACACGCCATGTTTTACATTATGTTGGCTTTGGCTTTGTATCATTCACATGTTAATTTCCATTTATACCATAGCTCATCCTTATATATAATGTAAATAAATACAATGGATTATATTTAAACCGACAATATTAATGAATTTTGCACACATTATATAATCTGGGTATTTTTTGTAAGTTAATGTATTTGAGTAAATATCATCTATTTAGAAAATTAAAAAGCTTTTTTTCTTAATAGAAAGATGGTTTTTGAAGTTGGCCATGAGAAGTTTGTTTGTTGGTACATCCGTGGAAAAGGACGGAGGAATCTCATTTGTCCTTGAAACGATACACATTTCATAAGGCTGCAATGACTTGACGCCTTTGAGCCTGCTCGTACTTTTAACTCACCATAAACTTGTGATGTTATTGACTTATTGTATTAAGAAAATAATTTGATTAACTAAATGTTGAATACTAAATTAGATTAGATTTTCGCATGGGGTCCTCCAAAGTCCAAAGTTTGATTAACAGGAAGATGATGCAAAGTTATTTGTGATCATGTATTTCAAATTAGCAAGGCCATCTTTGAGAATCGTGAAATTTTTTTGGACCATGAACTTATAAAAAAGATTCTTAAATGATATAAACCCATGAAAAGCACATGAACTTTTTGAATATTATCATGTGAGGATAAATCATGCTTTAGAACATGACTATTTTCTTGGTTTAAACGTTTTTCATTTTGTTTGATACTGATAGAGATTTTGGAAATCTTTGTGTAAACACAAAAGGCTATTGAAACCAATATCAAAATAAAGTGGATGCCAACGTTTTCCACAATAATCTAATGCAAATCTCACTACAAAATGAACATAAGGCTACACTAATAAAGTGATATATTAAGCCTTAAGAATGTTGGCATGTTTTAACTAATTGAACAAAACTAGATTTGATTATTGATTAATATAACGAAATTGAGTAGGTGATTATCAGTTAAATAAAAGCTTCTCTCAAAGTAATGCTAGTGACTTTCTTAATGATTATTAATTCAAACCATAATTTTCATTTCTAAATAGCTTTAGATGGAATAAATTCCACAAGGCAGTTTAACATAGGATAAAGCACATCCATTGATTCTTACATGGACTGGTTAAGTTAAAGTGATACAGTTCTTAAATAACACTATAGTTCTTATCCACTTTATATTTTAATCCAGTGTCGATCGGGTCGATTCATACCGATGTTGTATCATTTCGGTTATGCGGTAGGGTGTTTGGCCTTACTCTACCGCGGTTTACGGTTGCACTTGGGTTCTACACCACAGCCACAGCCAGAGCTTGATCCAGAGCTTGAGCATCCGGCTCCACGCCATCATGTGATTAGACCAACGCCGCCGATCCCGGTACATGTGGATGATACGTTATGTGAGCTTGTTGCTACCACTCGCCTTATAGATGCTAGGGTTACGTGGTTGATGGACTGGATGATTACCCGGGCGAAGGAGGAGGGTCGTACAGTTCCAGCACAGTCGGGCATACTTGGTTCACTGCCGCCAGAGGCACAGGAGCCTCCACCACATTAGTCGTTATTTTATCATCGGGTGTTTAGATGTTGATGCATTTTGGATCTTATGTTTGGGACCTTTTGTTTTGGATATTATGTTTTGGTCCTTATGATTGCATGTTTGCTTGGTTGCTTAATTGATTATCGCGTATGTATTATTATAACTTTCCTTATTTATGTTTAAAAAGTTTTTCTTTTACAAGCGCAAATAATTAGAGTAAAAAAATGAAGATAAAATATTAAATACGCTAAATAATGCGTCACCCAACAACTTCTATTTCAGTTGTCATGTATCTAAAGGCATTGAACAACTATAATATTATAAAGGCTATATTTCAAAAGCTGAGTTAACACGAGCCAAAACATCTACACCAACAAATGAAATTATTTTTATAGCAGTTATAGTTCAAAAGCTTAGATAACTCATATGTGTGTCAACCAAAATGGAATGCATTACCACATCTAAAAAGTCGTTATCCCGAAACGCTCATGTTGTACGTAGGTTGTTATGTATGGAGCAAAATATTTACTTTTAAGTTACGTGTTTCTATTTTATAACCAACTCAGGTGTTATTTTTAATATTTTTTAATTTTAAAACTAAAAAAAAGCTATGCGAGTCAAATAGCCCCTATAGGGGCTATACGATACAAATGAATAGGACCTGACATTTCTGATTGAAAATGACTTGACTATGCACCTATACGAGCCGCATAGAGCCTATATGTAACATCTTGCTTTTGATAAGAATTAATAAAATAAATTCCGTTCATTTTATAAAGTGTCGTGTGTCAGTTTAAATAAATAAACTAATAGAAGGTGGGCTTGGACTTTAGAAGATGGAAAATAAGGAATGGAATGGGCCTTAGGTCCATGGGCTTAAGGGAGTATAAATACTCCTTAAACCTTAAACATTTCCATTTTTATCTATTCTCTACACTATAGCCTACACCTTGGAAATCACACACACCATCCTATAACCCGAACCAAGATCCGAAGTCGAAACCCAAGATTGTTGGTGCTAGATCGTTGTGACGAACCAAAACAACATCAAAGACCAGCTCGTGTTCGAATACCGACTCGTCTAAGGTACGTTTATATTTAGAAATCGTTCATATAGGTTCGGTTTGATTAAGGAAATCATAGATCTGTGTTAGTTTGTTATAAACGAATCCAAAATAACAAATCTTATGGAAATTGGTTAACATTTGATGGGTTAATTGTAAACCTAAGTAAACCCGTAACCTATATTCCTAAATCGCACCCCTTAAACATCGATGTTAGGCCGATTTGATGGTTGGGGTTTGAAGGCGCTGGTCAGACGATTCCGTCGATACCAAAATCGTGATATTTAGTTAAGAAACGAAGGTTTAATTGCAGATCTAAGATCTGTTGACTATTTGCTGTTCTTGACGATTTTGACTTTGACCCTTGAGTCAAAGTCTGGATAAGAACTATTGGTGATTCGTTATGGGTGATTCTTTAGCTAGTTCATTATGGGAGCTTAGCGAATCAGAGGGTGATTCGTTAGCTAGTTCGTTATGGGAGCTTAGCGAATCAGAGGGTGATTCGTTAGCTAGTTCGTTATGGGAGCTTAGCGAATCAGAGGGTGATTCGTTAGCTAGTTCGTTATGGGAGCTTAGCAAATCAGAGGGTGATTCGTTAGCTAGTTCGTTATGGGAGCTTAGCGAATCAGAGGGTGATTCTTTACCCAATTCGTTATGGGAGCTTAGCGAATCAGAGGGTGATTCGTTAGCTAGTTCGTTATGGGAGCTTAGCGAATCAGAGGGTGATTCGTTAGCTAGTTCGTTATGGGAGCTTAGCGAATCAGAGGGTGATTCGTTAGCTAGTTTGTTATGAGAGCTTAGCGAATCAGAGGGTGATTCGTTAGCTAGTTCGTTATGGGAGCTTAGCGAATCAAAGGGTGATTCTTTACCCAATTCGTTAAGAGCAAAGTAACGAACTAGGAGTTTAATATAAAGACAGAATGGTCCCTGGGCTTAGAAAAGAATTATATAATTACATAACAGCCCTTGGAGTTTGGCAATTTATGAAAGATACCTTTAAAGGTAAATGAGTAACGATTAACTAACCAGGTAATGATTTAATGAAGTAAAACAGCTTAGACGTGTAAGACTAATTAAGTAGCAATGAGATGACTAGAGCGGTACTTAATACTGTAATTATTATACAGTTAGTCGTGCACAGCTCAAGAAGGGAATAACCGTAAACGGTGAACGCAACCGCATTGAGGTGAGTTTCTAGCCCCACTTCTGTGTTATGTTTTCGGGGCTGTGTGCATACTCGATATGTTTGTTAATACACTTATCCTAAGTGATAAGTGTATGCCTTATATGAATGATGTCAAATGTATGAATGATTGCTTGTTAGTACGTGAACGATCTTCGGATATTGCACGTACTGTCAGGTTGTAGTGTTACGTATAAGGTAAGTATAATGTATTTGCTTATATGTATGAATGCGATAAAGTTAACAAACGAAGGAAAGGCATGGTTGTATGGTAACGAAGAGGGACCAGACCCTAATAATATATGTGATGTTAGGGACCAGACCCTAATAATATCTGTGATGTTAGGGACCAGACCCTTATAATATCTGTGAGGTTAGGGACCAGACCCTTATAATATCTGTGAGGTTATAGGGCGAAAGACTCTTTAAAACGTATGATTATGTATGTAAAGAAGGTATGAAGGTAAGAATGAAAGTATATGCACTTATGTGTGTATGAAAGAAAGTTAAGAGGTTAAGTATGAAATGTAAGAAGGTATTGTATGATTATGTGATTAACTAGAACTCACTCAGCGTAGCTGACTTTTAGTATGCACGCAGGTGAGTAGAATGAGGCAGGTAGCTTGAGGAGGACACATGACAGAGTTGGACGAAGCTGGCATCTGAAGATTTTGCTATGATGTTTTATTTTAAAAGACTATATTTTGTTTTTAAATGACTATGAATGCTCGATAAGACAAGAATTATGGTTATGGAATGTAATGGTTTGAATGTTTTTAATGTTCCGCGAATGTTTTAATTAACTCTGATATTTAGAACTGCGTTTATGAGTAAATCCAACACGAAAGTAGGGCCACCGGTAACGGGGCCTTACACTATAGGACTCGTATAGGCTCTTCTAGTGTTTGAATAATCTCCCTGGTGTGTGTGTAACCCAAGCCTAAGTTAAAGGGTAAAGTTAAAATACAAATGGGAGAAAAATATGAGAAGTGTGAGAAGGATTCGTGGCCAGATAAAAAACCCCTTAAAAATAAATTAAAAAAAGTTAATAAAAAAATCATAACTCAAAATATAAATAAAAAACGAAACAATTTAAAAAACTAAAATGTTCCGGCTATCATTCTCGTTCAATTTTTTTTAAAAATACAAAAATATAAAAAAAAATGACGAAAGACACAATGCTGAGATCAGAGACAATGACGAAAATGAACAAAAGACACAATTATAACTAAAAAAACACGCAATAGATAGCAAAATATAACACAATGCTAAACAAAATATAGCACAATGTTGAGTAATATAACACAATATAAAGAAAAAAAACACAACGTCAAGGAAAAAGACACAATCAATGACGAAAACAAACCCAAAACACAATAATAAACAAAAAGACACGACCACCGTTTTCACTCACCATTGTGTGTGTGTGTGTGTGTTTAGAATAAGAAAGACAGCGGAAACATTTTGATGTTTTTACTTTTTTCTATTAAATTTTGAGTTATGACTTTTTTATTAATTTTTTAGGGGTTTTTTTTGTATGGCTGAAAATCTTTCTCATCCTTCTTATTTTGGTTCCTCTTTGTAGAATAACTTGACCATATGAATGGAGGTATAAAATCTTGAAATATATGATTGGAAATAGATGAAAGTATGAATGGTTAAATTGGCACGACTCGGTTAAATCGGTTATCAAAATGATGATAGTAACCGAAACTAAAAATTCAAATTTCCAAAATATACAAAACCAAACTGTGTTCGGTTTTGTTATTTTTGTCACGGTTCAGTTAATTCGATTTTTTTCTCACCCCTAAATATAGTACGGATAATATAGTACGACCACCATTAACTCTCTTCCATTTATCCGGTTTTACACGGTTTTTTGCAAAAATTAAGGCTCAAAACAAAAAATGAAAATGCTTGGTATGGTACGGTACCGATATCGAAAGCGAAATATCAGTAAAATACTGGTACCGTACCGATCGCGAAAACTCAAAAAACGGGTATCGGAAGTACCCGACTCGGTACCCGGTACATTTGCTCATCTCTACTTTTAAATTTCCAAGATCTTTTATCAAAATAATTTAAATTTAAGTTAATGGACCACTAGAATACTACAAGTTTAAGAAAATTATAGCTCCACGAGCAAAAGCTCCAATCATGATAAATCTTGCAGCATATCGGTGATGAGTATATAATGTAGTATGGGTAGTAAAGTTTTGTGCTAAAAATGCATAAGTGGGTAAAGACTAAAGAGTACACGTGTTGAGCTATCACAGGAGAAATAACTCTAAAAAGGCAAGCGCAAGATCTAATTTAAAATAAATCAAATTAATTATTGTCATAAAGGCCCTTACGCCCACCTCCCAATCCTAATCGGATCTCTTTAAAACAAAATCTTTTGTCTCATGGTCGCCTGCTCGGGTCGATAGACGCACTAGAAAGTTGACTACAGTAATAACTGGTATAAATAGAACATAAAATACATGTATAATGAAATAGAACATAGTCTTGGCCCGAGTGGGGCGGTTGGGGCTCTCTCCGAGAGCTGTGGCTGATTATTCAATCACTATGAAAGTCACCGTTCAAAAAAAAAAAAAAATCTCCTACTTTTAGATTCAAAAAATTTACTTCTACAACTGCAACTTCATCTTCTGACCTCTTAAACCGTTCCAAAACGCAGCTGCGTTAACCACTTTCTTACCCGGCAGCTGAACTTCCAAGACCTTACAGTTATAAAACTAACATCAGACACAATCTTAACACACAATCAATATTTAACTTAAGTTTCATTATGCATTTTCTAAAAAAACCGCTCACCTCAAGAGCTGTGTGCTGGCCACATGGTATGATCAATGACCCTTTCCTGAAAATAACCTCATCATCTTCACTACTTTTAACATCATCACCACGATAAACCCGAGACGTGATAACTTTAAGCTCAAGCTCACTGCGTTTATCACTCTTCTCATCAATTACAAGAATTCTAGCTCGGGTTCCGGGCCAACCTGCAAAAGCCCGCACCTAAAAGGTTGTATGTCATGATAACCAACTTCAACTAGCCAAATTGTATGTAAAATTAAAAGTATACCTTGTTATGTAGAGTTAAAGCGTCTTGGTCAAAGAATAACCATGACTCCTCTTGACTTATCTGCATCAAACAAAAATAATATAAACTCATGATATAAATGTTGGCGTGAATGATTAAACTATTATATACCTTTGGCGCTAGAGTAGCCTTTGAGTCATCTTGTAGTTTGGCTTTTATACTTGCAGACCCATCAAATATAGACGGGAGCTCTTGAAGTAGAAGTTTAGAACCTTGTGCAAATAACAGATCAAGCAATTCGGGAGCCTTCACGCAAATATAGCATTCGCTTATTATAAATTGTTAAAAGTAATATCAAAGAAGAAATTGTATACCTTAATGTTGTCATCTATTTCCATTTTTTCGCATGCAATAATGGGCCCCGCATCGAGAGCCCGGACAGTGAATGCTAATGATACACCAGTCTCTTTAACTCCATCCTGATAATTTTTGTAATTAGCTTACGGTGTCATAAAAGTTGTACTGAATATTTAAAAATTTATGAACACAAAATGAACCTGCAATGCTCTCTGAACAGGAGCTGCTCCACGGTATAAAGGCAGCAGGCTCGGATGTATATTAACAGTCCCTAAGAATATTAAGAAATAAGAGTTCAATGGATATTTAGTTTAAATAAAATTAGAAAATGTGATAGACAGAACACCAACCTAATGATGGAATCTTTAAAAACTTGGTTGGTAATATATTTCCGTAAGCTGCTGTGATGCAAAGTTCTGGCTCAAGTGCACTAAAATCAGACAAAAATGATTCCTGCATGACGGTCAAATAAAAACTTCAAGAGTCAATTTTATGTGAATTATTTTAATTTAAATGCATAGCGTGTTCAACATCTTTTAAACTAATATGGTACAAAAAGTATGACAATGAAGATTGAATAATCAACAAGAAGGTCTTTGTTTTGCTTTTGGAATACTCGTAACATGTTGTAATTGCGAACTGAAAAACATGGTTAATACATCTTGACGGTGAATTATTATTGTTAACAAATAACTGTTTAATTAGAAAGTCGATGGTTTATATGAAGATGTTTACTGAAATCATGACACTTCATTTAGTGTAGATATGAATGATTAATATTTTTATATGTGTATGCTACTAATGCCAAATTGCCAATGTATTATTAACTTTGAACCTTTTGCAAAGTGTACACAATATATTCGTCCGTCAACTAAATTGCAAAACCATGGAAACTATTAACTTATAATTTAATAAGTTTGAGTTTGTAAGCACATTGAAACTTATAATTTAAGGAATACACGATTGACCGATGAAAAACACTTTAACATAACTGATAACTAAAGATATGAAATCAGTAAATGTTACCTCAGAGGCTTTAAGAGGTGTGAAAATAAGATGTGCAGGAAAACCTCTATCAAGAGCATGCTGTGCAACAGGAGACGGTAAAACCTTTCTTCCGCGGTCTCGTCCGGAAGGCGGCTGAGTAACAATAGCTGCAACCTAATTTACAAACTAATATTCAAGCTGCTGATATGCAATTGCAATCTGAACTTGAAATGTGTTTTTAACAAATGAAATTGAAACATTATTATTAAGTAAGTACCTCAAATAGGGAATTAGAGGCGGATGATGCATCTATAAGAGTCTCCAGAACAGAAGCAGAAACCTAATATGCAAATTATTAATATTAAACCACAATTCAGAAATTACCACCCACTGGATTTTGCATATATATTATTATTATTGTAGGGAGGTTACCGACGGAGAGCCTAAAAAGACGAGTTTTTTCTTCCTGGTAGAAGCAGGAGGAGGCGTGAGAGTAGCAAAGACGGCGGCAGGAGGAGTTGCCGAACAGCAAAAACGACGGAGAATTAGTGACGAAGATGATGACAAATGCCGCATTTTGTTTTTGTTTTGTGGCGATTAATATCGTGTCTCGCCGTCGGCTTTCAACTCCGTCACCGGATTAGATGGGTTTTTCTCCTTTCTTTTTCTCCTTATTCAGTCACAAGGGCTCAAAAGTCATTTTCCATTTCTATGTATTAGGACTTTTTCTTAAATCAAGTTATATTTAATAGAAAATGATCTGTAGATCTGTATAATGTAGTCGATGTTCACTGAGCTTATAGTGAAGTGGTCGAGTGATAAAGATAAAGAAAAGACTTCGTGTTTTATGTGACCTAAGTTCGATTTATGTCGTCATCATTTAGTTTCGACTGCATCAGGTGATGATGAAAGACTAGACGAGTATGTGGTATTTACTAGTTGAATCCTTGAACTAAACAATAACGAGTTTTATCTCACCGCAATGTCGTGTCTTCGGGCGAGTGTTCACAGGCGTTAGCCTTAGGTGAGGGTTTTCCTCGGATCGGGAGGCGAGTGTATCCCAATGTGATGAATTTAACTAGTAGCACATTTGGAGGATTCGCTAACCGTTCAAAGAAAATATTGCAGTCGATGGATCCTATCCCCGAGTTTAAATCTCGATCGGTCAGATGGCGTAGCTTAGGTGGAATAAAAAGTAAAAGGAAAATTAGCTTAGGTGTATGATTTTTGTCGGTAGCGTGTGATGTCACTTCAATTATTGTACACATCGTATGTCATCTATTATATGATATAAATATAGTGTTTAATGATTAACTATTATAACACTCATACAACCCCGTATGATCAAACAACCCTAATGTGATGTGCAGTTGGAATGTCGTTGGCGTCCATTTAATTTTTCCATAGTTAAAACGGTTAAAGAAACTTTACCCTTACTATAGGTTCATGCCACCTTATAAAATATTTATTTATTATTATAAATACATTTTTTTTTTGCATTTCTGTGGGTACTATGTAAACACACATGACACATGTGACCCCGTTATTTCAATTGTCTCAACTTTTAAACAAACATTTATATTTTAGTCATTCTAGTTAAAATAGGTGTATAGCCATGTAGCTTCCATTTTAATGGCCGTATAATCATGTTAATGGGCAATTAAAGTGTTAAAAACCCATACAACCATGTAAATGGTCATTTGACTTTTAGGTATTACCTTTAAGTGTGAAACAATTGGAGTGTATTCGTTTGGTCCAGAGCTCCCAAAACCCCATATTTGAAGAAGACGTAAATGTTTGATTTGTAAATGTATACACCCTTTCATAAGTCTTCCGCTACCTTTTTTTGGGAATTGGGTACATATATTTATCAAAATAGTCAATTATCTTATACATTCCCCAAAAAGAGTATATAAAATACCGATAATACAGAATTAAGCTAAAATCATCACCATACAAAACAACAGGAAATACCAAAGGTTTTGAAATATACCATATGAATATAAAAAGAATCTAATCTATATATTCCAAAAACTTCACAAATACCTTCAGAAATTATATATGTTCCACTATAAAATAACAAACTAAAACTTAGAGCATATCATTTTCAATATAATCCTACTACATACATTTCCTAAATCCAAGAAAAAAAGAAAAAGAAAAGAAAGAGCAAAGTCTTCTGTATACCATAGTACCTGTCTTCAAATAACAAGCTGACCATCTTTCTTTCAAAAAGAAAAAAATATATTAAAAAACACCCTTGTTTTTAATTTTTCTTATATGTATAGTGTTTATTTTAGCATATCTTTACATGACTTATGGTTTGACTGCAACAAAAATAACATAGTAAAATGGTGACAAGTAAATATTGGTGTCAAACTTCACCTAAATCTGAAGTGTTCCATATACAAACCTCCAAATTCAACTCCCCAGCTGAATTAAGATACCCAAAAGGTACCAAAAGAAAATCAGATTGAGGAACACCTTCAACCCGACCCGGTAAAGTCTGTGTGTGTGACTTCATTTTTAATGAGCTATCTCCCCTTTCTGATATTAAACAATACGGAAACCGTTCATTACTGTTGCTTAGGCCAATACAGGTTACCATAACCGTATGGCCAATATTTTCAGTCCCTTTATTTAGTAAAAACAGAACACCGTCTTCTTCTGCTTGAAGAACAAGAAACGTTTCATCCATGCCTAATGATACGGGTAAGGGTGAATTATATTGAAAACGTCTTCCAGAATCCCAATGTTTGGCGGTGAAATGATCTGATAATTCTTGAAATAAACCCGTGAAGTTGCAGTTTAAAAGAGGGCATGTGGATTGGCCTGTGTATATGCCTCTATTTTCATTAGAATTTGTGTTTGAATATTCTAACGGGGTTTTGTAGCTGTAGTTATCGATTCGGAGAGGTGGTGCGTTATCGTTTTTGTACGTAAATGGTACATTATCCTGCAGTAACTATGAATCATTCGTCGGATATTATTTTATATTTAAACGAACGTAAAAATATTATTTAATTTGGTTACCAGGCTGTCCTCTTGTCGAACTAGAGTACCACGGTTAACTCTAGCAGCCACTTCTCTTAACGGCACCACATCAGCATGATCACGATCTTTTAACAAGCCTAAACCGAGACCTCTATCCTTGCAAATCACCTGAACGATGATGTATCAAGTGATTAGTTTTTCAATGTACTTAAGTTTTTGCTACACACTTTTGTTCTGGCATTAATTATGAGTACATACAACAATTTTATTAAAATAATAAGAGTAAAGTTTGGTTTTCGTTCCTAAAGGTTTGCCCATTTTAACTACTTGAGTAACGATGCCATTTTCTTGTCACATTGTGGCCCGTGGTTTCAAAATTTTAACCCTTTTCGTCCTTTCAACTAACTCTTTTAGATTGTTTATGTTAAGTGAAGGGCATTTCAGAACACCTAATGAACTATTTCTGACTGAAATGCCCTTCTACTTAACAGAAAAAATTGCCAGAGTTAGTGGAAAAGACAAAAAGGTTTAAATTTTAAAACCACAGACAAGGTACTCAAGTAGTCAAAATGGGACTCGGTGACGAAAACCGAACTCACTCTTAACAATAATAATTTAAACTATGGGCGCCTTTCAACCGGTTCCCCTTCTAAACAACCTTTTTTTTTTATTTCACATGTTAGACATAAAATACAACCCAAATCCACTAATTAATAACTAAACAGATTGAAATTGCCACCTCTAAATTACATATGACACGCAATTAACATGTAACCATATGAAAAAGATAACTTATATCCCAAATGTTCAACTTACCTCTCCAGATCCATAACCACCAAGCTCTTTCTCCTGTTTCTCTCTCTCAGAAATCGCTTCTTCGGTCCACGATGATAAACACGGAAGAACAACCGGGCCCGGTTCATATATTCCTCCAATAGCAACACTCTCATAGTAAAATATCTGCAAACATCCAACATTTCCAAACATTAAAAACACACCCACCAAATCACTTTAAAATGTATTACAGTTCACCTGAAGAAACAGAAGACAACCACCAACCGCCCGTTGTTTCCCTTGACGGTAACGAGACACCTCCCTAACTAACCTATCAAGCAAAAACTTTGCCCAGTTGTATTCATGAATAGAATCCATATCCGTCAAAAGATGAAGAAACGAAGGGCTAACATCTAGTCTTGCAGTTGGGCACAAAAGTGTCCCCAAAACATAAAGCAAAAATGCTCTTTTGAAATCATCTCCCGCTTCTGGTTGCCCCAATCTTTCTTCAAGAAACCGAACCGAAATCCCTCGGTTTGAAGCGTTGTATTTTTGGCGCAACTCTGCAACCAAGTCATCCGGACCCGAGTTGACCACGTCTTTACCAGTAGCAGGTAAACCCATTACAAGCTCAACATCGTGAGGGTATAAAGGTATTCTTTCACCACATATCTCTAAGCTTCGCCTTATGGTGTTAAATCTTTCTAACAACCATAAACATAAACTACGCCTTAGAGTCCTACATTTGAGGTCAAGAAGACTACCAAATCCCATGCTTTTCACGGCTTCTTTTTGGTCATCTGTGAAGTGTTTTAACACATTGACTAAACGACAAGGAGAACACCGAGTGACTAAGTTGGCCTGCATCACAAAACCCTTAAGTAAAAAGTATAGAAGTGAAGTTCATAACTTTACTTGAGACACATTATTATCACCTGCTTTCTAGGTTTAGGTTCACGGGCCGGAGCAGAACTCAAGTAGTCGTCCCATACTTCACGTGCCCGTTTTGTGTATTTTGATTTGTCTTCAAGTGACATCACTTTCCAAGCATCCGAGGCTGCTCTTGTTGCCTAAAAGATAAAAAAAAAGCCAATTTCAAATATCATTTGTTGAAACATGATTACATAATTAAAATCTCAGTCATGAAACTTACAACTTTCAAGCCAGATGATTCAGGATGTGAAGCACTATACTCCTTAATAAACTCTCGGCTAGAACACCATTCACAATAACACGCCATCAAACACAAAGATCAAAAGCTAACACAACATAATGCAATTATGAAAAAACAATATTATATTTATTAGTTGTTATTACCTAAAATGTACCCAAGAGCAAGCGGGACGGGGCGTACCGCCTTGCTTCTTCTTCTTCTTACCCCTTCTGCTTCCTTCAATCTCAACACCTGCCAATTCTTTTCTCTTCCCAGTCAGGGAATCGGTTTCACTAGGCACCTAATTAGTGGTATCAGGTATTAAAAACAAAAGGCAATTCAATAGGTGTAATATTATACTTATACATGATAAGCAGCAGCAGCAGCAGCAATTGATCAAATAGATGCATAATTAGACTAATCTATCATCTACTAAACCAATTTAACCTATATTGCAGTTTTAGGAAAGCATGTGCTAGCTGTCAGGACTAATCAATACAAATGCAAAGTATAATTAAGGAGAATATAGGTAAATTGACATCATCTAAAGCATCAATTTTGCAAATTGAATCTGTACCATTGCGGAGAGAATGGCAGGTGGTCCGTCTTGGTCGAAATTGGAAGAGGTATCAGTAACCATGTATTTAATTAGGGTTAGGGTTTAGGTGAATTTGGGGATGGATGGATAATTGAAAACAGAGTTTGAGTTTATTTGTGAGTCTGATCCATCTTCAATTCAATTCAATTCAATTCTTCATGCTACCACTGCACTCACTCGATTGGTCCCAATATTGTGGTACCTTTGGAATGGAAAACATGATACTTATGATTACTTCAGTTTAACCAATGAGATGATTTTGTTTGTTGGAAAAATTCTGAAAATAAGCTTTTGAAAACAAATTTTATATTTTAGGTGTCATTTGCAATAAATGTGTATTATAAACTATTAAATAAGTTTTATTAATCATTTACTCGTCACGACTAAATAAATTTCATGCCTCATAATCAACTCCCACGAGTAATTCACAAGTCCTTTAGTCGCGACGAGGAGATTGTAATGTTAAACTAGTCGCGATGAGTTAACTATTAATAAACTACTCGTGTATGTATTGTAAACCGGGTAAACTAGTCATTGTGAATTACTCGTGGACGTTGATTACGAGGCATGAAACTTATTTAGACGCGACGGGTAAATGATTAGTGAATCTACTCCTTACAATTAGTTTAAGCACATGTGACAAGTTTTAATTAGTTCTACAAACGACTCGTCGGGACTAGTTTATAATACTTATTTTGGAATTTCATGCAAATGACACATAAAACTTGGAATTTGTTTTCATAAACGTTTATTTTCGTATTTTTCCCTTGTTTCTATGTGTTTTATAGATGCTTATGTTTTGATGATTACCGATTAGTAAATTCTTTTTTAAGGATTTTTACTAAACAAGATTGGGATTAAATAATTAATTCTTTTCAAGAACTAGTAACTAGTAATGTAAAAACGTTATGAATTGACAAGGTATTATGTTATCAAGAGTGTTGTTTATATGTTACTTAGCCTACTATATAAGTGTGTTATTTACAATGTTTTACTCTATTTGATTCCAAAAACTTGTGATGAAGGGCTCACGGATTTTCATGGATTTATAAGTATGTTTAATTATATTTTCATAATGAAATTGCACTAGTTTTGACGTTATTTTATTAATCCCGTGAAAATAACGTTAAAAGCGGCGGAAGGTTAATTATGCATCAAGTGGTGGCGTTGATAGCCGAAAGACAAGTGTACATGCGCCAGTCAGTCGGTGTCCCGATGGTTGAGTCTTATGTGTCTTATGTCCAAGGCTTGATGCAAAGCTACTATCAAGCCGAGGGTCTCACCAGAAGCAGCTCTCTATTCCTACGGAGTAGACCCTACCATAGCTTTGCTATTGGTGGAATTTACCGAGTACGATGATGATGATGATGATAATGATGATTTCATTATATTTTCATACATTAGGAGTCTTTGTATCTCATCTATCAAGATTATTCCTTTCAAAATCTATATGATTAAACTTCTAATCCTTTGTAGCGATGTTTAAGGTGGGTCACTACGATAGACATATGTGAACAACATATTGCTATATGAGAGAGAGAGAGAGAGAGAGAGAGAGACAGACGGGGTTTGATGAGATTCCCTATCTATGTTTGTATGTGTTTTATACAAAATTATGTATAAGAAAGATGAAGATGTTGTTACTTGCAACGCTATAAGAAAGATGAGGCCATGAGGGTGTTACTTGCAACACTATAAGAAAGAAACGTAGTGGTGAACTTGAGAGATTGATGAAAGAACATAGTGTACAATGTAGAACAATTAAACAAAGAGAGAAAAATGACGTCTTTAGCATTACTTGTATAATTATTGTAAGCGTAAAAACTACTTTAGGTTGACTTGTATGAGTTCAACTGGTCATTAAACCAACTTGTTCTTGCTTACTCTAGTTAATTGCCTACTATTTAAGTTGAGTTGGTTATATTTCAAGAACTCAACAACGATCACTAGATTACACCTTGAAATAGTTCCTTATTTTACACCAGTTTTTACTTTTAAGGGCAGACACTATACGCGGGTTGTATTGTGTATTGTTCAAATTTATTATGCTAGTAAAGTAATTTGGTTCAAGAGAATGTCAAAACATTGTACCAAATATAACTTAAAGTTCATACGTTTTTAGCATAATAACACCTCACCTTTGCATTGAGTTATACACTTATATAAAGAAATAAACAACTTTAGATACGCAACATTAACCAACAAAAGAAACGATTTTACTTTTTTTAAAGTTGAAACATGTCTTATTTTATGCTTCTTATAATTACAACTTGAAATACTATTTTCATAAAAAATAATTTACAAACCTACCATGAAAGCTCCTGAATCACAAGTATTCCGGTATGCCCACAAACCAAGCAGGTTAAACCCAACTAAACTAAATCGGTCCAACCTTCGGTCTAAACATATATCTAAAACCCTTCGGCCCTAAATCATCGTTACAGCAACAATCACTTGTAAAAAAGAGAAAACACGTCAACCAAACAGGTCAAACCCAAAACCGGTCCAGTCCAGTCTTCTTTCAAAACATAAAAACCAGTCATGGTGCGGTTTTTAGCCCATGGCCGGTCATAAAAACAACCAAAATCACTTATAGAAAAAGAGAAAATAAGAACGATATAAAAATCCAAATGCTAGATTAACATTACTCATCCAGTACTTAAATAGTCAATAAATCCTAAAAAAAAGAAACAAATTCAACACTTCGCATACAAACCATTGTTGTTCACGCGCGTGACACCCTTGTAGCTTTCGTTATGCGAACCTGTAGAGAAAGAGTCCCGTTGTGGAGCACAAAGTCATCATTTGGAACCACTAGGTATTTACTTTTTAGAGCAGGTTCAGACCACTTTGTATATACATCCGGTACACGTCGCATACACAAAGCTTCACTACCGTCCATGTCACCAACAGTCAGTTGATGCACAAAACAAGTTTTCAGCGCAAGTGGGCCCACACAATCAATGCTAAAAGCGCGTTCACCTTCTCTAACTTCTTGATTAAGAATAAAAATGACACTGTCTTGTTGTTCCTGTAAGAAAAAGTGCTTTCGGTCTGTTGTTACATTAACAGAGAAAGTGGTTTCATAGGTGAACCGCGTGGTGCAGCCCGCATGCTGGATGGAAAAATGGAGGTATAAGTTTTTTGAACAACCTGCAAAGGGGCATGACGGGTGTGGGCAAAAGCATGTAACATGTAGACACATTTGTTCGTGCTCGTTTTTTTTACTGTAAGGAGTCATTTCGGTGCACCCGTATCGAGTGTTTCTGCAAGGGACTTTGGCTGATTCAATTACTTTCTCAAGGGCTCTGCAACGATTGTAACCAATCGGCATGCAGCTTGAGGGACACTTTCTGTTCACCTTGGAGCAGCATGACGAACATGCTATGTGCCCGTTTTCACACTACAATGTTAACAGAAAAAAAAATAGAAAAATTAGAATTAATGGTCCTCAAGGCTATATGTTAAGCTTCCCCTTTAACAAAAAGTAATAATGTAATGAAAAAGATAACCGCGCAAAACTAAAGAGTAATTAATGTGCTCATAAAACGGACTGAGGACACGCAACACCTAACACAAAAATGGAAGCATGAAACTCCGTTGTTCATATAAACTGCTATCAAATAATGATAAGTAAAAACCGTTACCATAAGATTCCACTGGTTTTCACTTTACATTATTTGAACGCCAACGTATACCTACAATAAAGTTTCATGGTTTCGTTCTTTCATTAGATGTCCTGTATCCCCCCATTTGTTTTCTGAGCATTCAAAAACAGAAAATAACAAATGATGCACCACAAGATCATAAGGTTTCCCCTTTAACAAAATATAATACTATAATAGAAGATATAACCATGCAAAACTAAAGAGCGGTTAACGTGCTTTGAAAACGAATGAAAGACAAGTCACATCAAGCCCACAAATGGAACCATGAAACTCCGTTTTTCACATACACTCCATTCAAGTAATGAAAAGTAAAAAACAATGACCATTTTGTGGCAAATTGGCAATGGTTTTCACGTTTCATTACTTAAATATAGTTTACATAATCAACCAAGGTTCAATATTCCATTGTTGTGTAAGGTGTACCGTGTCCTCAATCTGTTTTTAAGCACATCTTCTTCTCTGTATGTTTTATGAGCATTCAAAAACAAAAAATCACAACTAATGCACCTCAAGGTCATATGTCAAGCTTCTCCTTTAACAAAAAACAATACCATAATAGAAAACATAACTACGCAAAACAAAAATGTAATTAATATGCTCGGAAAACAACCCGATGACACGTTACACCTAACACCAAAATGCCCAGCGAAACTCCATTCAAAACTTATGTGGATTCTATAAACCCTTAAGATATTGTTCCATCAAACGCAATGCAATAGCATAACTTATCAGTTCAAGTCACTTCATATACGAATTACCTAAACAATTCACATATAAATCGATACGCCATACCTGAAAGACAGGGGCGCACATTGTTTCAAGACAAATCGGGCAATCCAAAACGTCCGGATCAGTGATTACAGGCAGCGGTGCTCCATTAGCATCAGTTGAAGCAGCAGACACATACGATAACCCTCGCCCTCGGTATGCGGCCTTAGATACCGTCATCCGCTCATTTAGCCTCTCTGAAATCGGTACATCATCATCATTATTATTATTACTATTATTATTATTATTATTATTATTATTATTATTAATAATATCCTCATCCTCACTTCCGACTACTTCAACCTCTGGTTCTTCTTCATCTTCATCGTCATATTCATCGGAATCCTGTGGATCGGATTCTACGTCTTCGACGTGAACCAAATCCTCATCTTCATCTTCTTCTTCGTCCACCGGCAGAGCACGAGATTGTGACGGTTGGTCCGATTGAGGCGTTTGGAGGTTGGAGGACCGTCCACGGAGACATCCGACCGGCAGTTTCAGTTTCGACTCTTCTACTACTACTATTGTTGTTGTTTTGAGTTGTGGAGAACATTGAACCTGGTGATTTGTTTTGTTGGTGTTTTAACTGGATTGATTATTATTTTTCACCTTCATTTCCAATTAAGTTAACCCTAGTTGAAGAGGTGTGATGTAATAAAATTTTAATTTACCAAGATAAAAATAAGATACAGGAATGCATATGATGTATGTTTGAATTTTTACATATATATCAAAAACCAACATACTATTCATGAAAAGGTATGTTTTTCTTTGATATGGTCAAAATCAATCATTTTTACCAACTCAACTACAAAACTTACTCAACCTCCCTGTTCCGGCGCCGGTGAATTTCTTCTTTGACCTGGGTGGTTTACGTCTTCGTGACGGCGTTTAATGATGGTGGAGATTGGGCTTCGTTCTTCGATGATGGAGGCGAGTTTTCGTTTTGTCTAACACCTTCAGTACCAATTTCTATGGTCTGTTATTTATTATTGTTGATTGTCGAACAGCAATCGAAACCCTTGCGGAAAATCCCTTTTGTTGTAGTTTTCAAAATCCTAAGACGACATGATTTCGACTGTAATCTGATTAATCTTTGGTGTTATCTTTTTCTGTGGATTTATACAGATGTATTCAACAACATTTATGATCCAATTTCACCGCCAATCAACTACATAAATGCCAATCGAGGTCACCCTCCTCCTTATATCCAGCCGCTTTTTCCTTTTGTAGCTTTGAATGTTAATTTATGTCAATTGATGTTAGAACTTTGTTTCTGCCTCTGTACTTTGTTCACCACTTTTTGCACAAAACATATGCATGTACATATAGCCTTTTCGTGCATTAGCTGCATAATGATTATTTTCTATTCTCTTTATAATCTGGAAGGATTTTAAAGAGTACAAGTGACCCAAATGGTTGTCTGTTGAATCCTCAAATGAGAATGACAATTTAGGAAACGTCATGTTTAATCATTCATCTTAATGCTAACTTATTACCTTTTCATTTGAGCCAGGGAGAAATGTCTATCACCTTTTAATAGAACACATAATTATTACTATATATGCGGTATGAACATTAAACAATGAAGTAGTATAAGTAATAATTTAACAAATGAATCACTCTCACTTAGCGCTTTACAATTTACAACAAATCGAAGATACGTCCAGTTATACATACCAATACGATATATAAAATATAAAAATATTTATGACTAAAACCATGTAAAATTAATTCTCTAATTATATGTTTCAGTTATGTTTTTGTATATATGAGAATAGTTTTGTTACTCAGCAAAAACTTAGCTGTTGGCCTGGTGGCTGGCTTATCAGCATAAACGCATCTACCGGCTTTCTGCCCTTGGTTCGACTCTATCATACTACACAATGCCATGCAGCACCAACATCAAGTTTAAGCCCACCTTTGACAAAACCCTGACCCTTTCACCGCTTCCACATCACTTTTGTTGTTTCCTGATTGTCACTTGAAATCCGAAGCTAGGGTTTTGCAACCACAGGTAATTCCTCATATTAATGCTTTTAGTTTTCGTTATTTAACATTCCTGCTTGGTTGCTTGCGCTGCTGTAATTGACGTTAAGTTTGTTGATTTCTTTGATTTTGTAAGTTCAGTATTGATTGCTTTCCAACAAGAAGTTGCATGCGGTTGACTTATTGATTGGTATTGGAGATGGCGATGCGTGGGCTGGTGACCAGCAGCGCACGTTTTCGCTTTCTTCATAGAACTCTCTTGGTGCTCTTGCATAACCTGTAATTTTGGTACTTAATTTGAAGATTCCAAAGTTTAATATGATGATTTTTTTGGGTGGATTCAGGCCCATGCCCTAAAATCCATGATCTCAAGCTGAAAGAAAGGTATCAAAAGGAACTCTCAAATATTGATAAAACCATTTTATTTTTTTTCTTTATGGGTATGTTTAATTGTTTGTTCAGTTTGCTTCAT